>NW_026138070.1:0-1304407 GCF_025592945.1 Manacus candei
CCCTAACCCTAACCCTAACCCTAACCCTAACCCTAACCCTAACCCTAACCCTAACCCTAACCCTAACCCTAACCCTAACCCTAACCCTAACCCTAACCCTAACCCTAACCCTAACCCTAACCCTAACCCTAACCCTAACCCTAACCCTAACCCTAACCCTAACCCTAACCCTAACCCTAACCCTAACCCTAACCCTAACCCTAACCCTAACCCTAACCCTAACCCTAACCCTAACCCTAACCCTAACCCTAACCCTAACCCTAACCCTAACCCTAACCCTAACCCTAACCCTAACCCTAACCCTAACCCTAACCCTAACCCTAACCCTAACCCTAACCCTAACCCTAACCCTAACCCTAACCCTAACCCTAACCCTAACCCTAACCCTAACCCTAACCCTAACCCTAACCCTAACCCTAACCCTAACCCTAACCCTAACCCTAACCCTAACCCTAACCCTAACCCTAACCCTAACCCTAACCCTAACCCTAACCCTAACCCTAACCCTAACCCTAACCCTAACCCTAACCCTAACCCTAACCCTAACCCTAACCCTAACCCTAACCCTAACCCTAACCCTAACCCTAACCCTAACCCTAACCCTAACCCTAACCCTAACCCTAACCCTAACCCTAACCCTAACCCTAACCCTAACCCTAACCCTAACCCTAACCCTAACCCTAACCCTAACCCTAACCCTAACCCTAACCCTAACCCTAACCCTAACCCTAACCCTAACCCTAACCCTAACCCTAACCCTAACCCTAACCCTAACCCTAACCCTAACCCTAACCCTAACCCTAACCCTAACCCTAACCCTAACCCTAACCCTAACCCTAACCCTAACCCTAACCCTAACCCTAACCCTAACCCTAACCCTAACCCTAACCCTAACCCTAACCCTAACCCTAACCCTAACCCTAACCCTAACCCTAACCCTAACCCTAACCCTAACCCTAACCCTAACCCTAACCCTAACCCTAACCCTAACCCTAACCCTAACCCTAACCCTAACCCTAACCCTAACCCTAACCCTAACCCTAACCCTAACCCTAACCCTAACCCTAACCCTAACCCTAACCCTAACCCTAACCCTAACCCTAACCCTAACCCTAACCCTAACCCTAACCCTAACCCTAACCCTAACCCTAACCCTAACCCTAACCCTAACCCTAACCCTAACCCTAACCCTAACCCTAACCCTAACCCTAACCCTAACCCTAACCCTAACCCTAACCCTAACCCTAACCCTAACCCTAACCCTAACCCTAACCCTAACCCTAACCCTAACCCTAACCCTAACCCTAACCCTAACCCTAACCCTAACCCTAACCCTAACCCTAACCCTAACCCTAACCCTAACCCTAACCCTAACCCTAACCCTAACCCTAACCCTAACCCTAACCCTAACCCTAACCCTAACCCTAACCCTAACCCTAACCCTAACCCTAACCCTAACCCTAACCCTAACCCTAACCCTAACCCTAACCCTAACCCTAACCCTAACCCTAACCCTAACCCTAACCCTAACCCTAACCCTAACCCTAACCCTAACCCTAACCCTAACCCTAACCCTAACCCTAACCCTAACCCTAACCCTAACCCTAACCCTAACCCTAACCCTAACCCTAACCCTAACCCTAACCCTAACCCTAACCCTAACCCTAACCCTAACCCTAACCCTAACCCTAACCCTAACCCTAACCCTAACCCTAACCCTAACCCTAACCCTAACCCTAACCCTAACCCTAACCCTAACCCTAACCCTAACCCTAACCCTAACCCTAACCCTAACCCTAACCCTAACCCTAACCCTAACCCTAACCCTAACCCTAACCCTAACCCTAACCCTAACCCTAACCCTAACCCTAACCCTAACCCTAACCCTAACCCTAACCCTAACCCTAACCCTAACCCTAACCCTAACCCTAACCCTAACCCTAACCCTAACCCTAACCCTAACCCTAACCCTAACCCTAACCCTAACCCTAACCCTAACCCTAACCCTAACCCTAACCCTAACCCTAACCCTAACCCTAACCCTAACCCTAACCCTAACCCTAACCCTAACCCTAACCCTAACCCTAACCCTAACCCTAACCCTAACCCTAACCCTAACCCTAACCCTAACCCTAACCCTAACCCTAACCCTAACCCTAACCCTAACCCTAACCCTAACCCTAACCCTAACCCTAACCCTAACCCTAACCCTAACCCTAACCCTAACCCTAACCCTAACCCTAACCCTAACCCTAACCCTAACCCTAACCCTAACCCTAACCCTAACCCTAACCCTAACCCTAACCCTAACCCTAACCCTAACCCTAACCCTAACCCTAACCCTAACCCTAACCCTAACCCTAACCCTAACCCTAACCCTAACCCTAACCCTAACCCTAACCCTAACCCTAACCCTAACCCTAACCCTAACCCTAACCCTAACCCTAACCCTAACCCTAACCCTAACCCTAACCCTAACCCTAACCCTAACCCTAACCCTAACCCTAACCCTAACCCTAACCCTAACCCTAACCCTAACCCTAACCCTAACCCTAACCCTAACCCTAACCCTAACCCTAACCCTAACCCTAACCCTAACCCTAACCCTAACCCTAACCCTAACCCTAACCCTAACCCTAACCCTAACCCTAACCCTAACCCTAACCCTAACCCTAACCCTAACCCTAACCCTAACCCTAACCCTAACCCTAACCCTAACCCTAACCCTAACCCTAACCCTAACCCTAACCCTAACCCTAACCCTAACCCTAACCCTAACCCTAACCCTAACCCTAACCCTAACCCTAACCCTAACCCTAACCCTAACCCTAACCCTAACCCTAACCCTAACCCTAACCCTAACCCTAACCCTAACCCTAACCCTAACCCTAACCCTAACCCTAACCCTAACCCTAACCCTAACCCTAACCCTAACCCTAACCCTAACCCTAACCCTAACCCTAACCCTAACCCTAACCCTAACCCTAACCCTAACCCTAACCCTAACCCTAACCCTAACCCTAACCCTAACCCTAACCCTAACCCTAACCCTAACCCTAACCCTAACCCTAACCCTAACCCTAACCCTAACCCTAACCCTAACCCTAACCCTAACCCTAACCCTAACCCTAACCCTAACCCTAACCCTAACCCTAACCCTAACCCTAACCCTAACCCTAACCCTAACCCTAACCCTAACCCTAACCCTAACCCTAACCCTAACCCTAACCCTAACCCTAACCCTAACCCTAACCCTAACCCTAACCCTAACCCTAACCCTAACCCTAACCCTAACCCTAACCCTAACCCTAACCCTAACCCTAACCCTAACCCTAACCCTAACCCTAACCCTAACCCTAACCCTAACCCTAACCCTAACCCTAACCCTAACCCTAACCCTAACCCTAACCCTAACCCTAACCCTAACCCTAACCCTAACCCTAACCCTAACCCTAACCCTAACCCTAACCCTAACCCTAACCCTAACCCTAACCCTAACCCTAACCCTAACCCTAACCCTAACCCTAACCCTAACCCTAACCCTAACCCTAACCCTAACCCTAACCCTAACCCTAACCCTAACCCTAACCCTAACCCTAACCCTAACCCTAACCCTAACCCTAACCCTAACCCTAACCCTAACCCTAACCCTAACCCTAACCCTAACCCTAACCCTAACCCTAACCCTAACCCTAACCCTAACCCTAACCCTAACCCTAACCCTAACCCTAACCCTAACCCTAACCCTAACCCTAACCCTAACCCTAACCCTAACCCTAACCCTAACCCTAACCCTAACCCTAACCCTAACCCTAACCCTAACCCTAACCCTAACCCTAACCCTAACCCTAACCCTAACCCTAACCCTAACCCTAACCCTAACCCTAACCCTAACCCTAACCCTAACCCTAACCCTAACCCTAACCCTAACCCTAACCCTAACCCTAACCCTAACCCTAACCCTAACCCTAACCCTAACCCTAACCCTAACCCTAACCCTAACCCTAACCCTAACCCTAACCCTAACCCTAACCCTAACCCTAACCCTAACCCTAACCCTAACCCTAACCCTAACCCTAACCCTAACCCTAACCCTAACCCTAACCCTAACCCTAACCCTAACCCTAACCCTAACCCTAACCCTAACCCTAACCCTAACCCTAACCCTAACCCTAACCCTAACCCTAACCCTAACCCTAACCCTAACCCTAACCCTAACCCTAACCCTAACCCTAACCCTAACCCTAACCCTAACCCTAACCCTAACCCTAACCCTAACCCTAACCCTAACCCTAACCCTAACCCTAACCCTAACCCTAACCCTAACCCTAACCCTAACCCTAACCCTAACCCTAACCCTAACCCTAACCCTAACCCTAACCCTAACCCTAACCCTAACCCTAACCCTAACCCTAACCCTAACCCTAACCCTAACCCTAACCCTAACCCTAACCCTAACCCTAACCCTAACCCTAACCCTAACCCTAACCCTAACCCTAACCCTAACCCTAACCCTAACCCTAACCCTAACCCTAACCCTAACCCTAACCCTAACCCTAACCCTAACCCTAACCCTAACCCTAACCCTAACCCTAACCCTAACCCTAACCCTAACCCTAACCCTAACCCTAACCCTAACCCTAACCCTAACCCTAACCCTAACCCTAACCCTAACCCTAACCCTAACCCTAACCCTAACCCTAACCCTAACCCTAACCCTAACCCTAACCCTAACCCTAACCCTAACCCTAACCCTAACCCTAACCCTAACCCTAACCCTAACCCTAACCCTAACCCTAACCCTAACCCTAACCCTAACCCTAACCCTAACCCTAACCCTAACCCTAACCCTAACCCTAACCCTAACCCTAACCCTAACCCTAACCCTAACCCTAACCCTAACCCTAACCCTAACCCTAACCCTAACCCTAACCCTAACCCTAACCCTAACCCTAACCCTAACCCTAACCCTAACCCTAACCCTAACCCTAACCCTAACCCTAACCCTAACCCTAACCCTAACCCTAACCCTAACCCTAACCCTAACCCTAACCCTAACCCTAACCCTAACCCTAACCCTAACCCTAACCCTAACCCTAACCCTAACCCTAACCCTAACCCTAACCCTAACCCTAACCCTAACCCTAACCCTAACCCTAACCCTAACCCTAACCCTAACCCTAACCCTAACCCTAACCCTAACCCTAACCCTAACCCTAACCCTAACCCTAACCCTAACCCTAACCCTAACCCTAACCCTAACCCTAACCCTAACCCTAACCCTAACCCTAACCCTAACCCTAACCCTAACCCTAACCCTAACCCTAACCCTAACCCTAACCCTAACCCTAACCCTAACCCTAACCCTAACCCTAACCCTAACCCTAACCCTAACCCTAACCCTAACCCTAACCCTAACCCTAACCCTAACCCTAACCCTAACCCTAACCCTAACCCTAACCCTAACCCTAACCCTAACCCTAACCCTAACCCTAACCCTAACCCTAACCCTAACCCTAACCCTAACCCTAACCCTAACCCTAACCCTAACCCTAACCCTAACCCTAACCCTAACCCTAACCCTAACCCTAACCCTAACCCTAACCCTAACCCTAACCCTAACCCTAACCCTAACCCTAACCCTAACCCTAACCCTAACCCTAACCCTAACCCTAACCCTAACCCTAACCCTAACCCTAACCCTAACCCTAACCCTAACCCTAACCCTAACCCTAACCCTAACCCTAACCCTAACCCTAACCCTAACCCTAACCCTAACCCTAACCCTAACCCTAACCCTAACCCTAACCCTAACCCTAACCCTAACCCTAACCCTAACCCTAACCCTAACCCTAACCCTAACCCTAACCCTAACCCTAACCCTAACCCTAACCCTAACCCTAACCCTAACCCTAACCCTAACCCTAACCCTAACCCTAACCCTAACCCTAACCCTAACCCTAACCCTAACCCTAACCCTAACCCTAACCCTAACCCTAACCCTAACCCTAACCCTAACCCTAACCCTAACCCTAACCCTAACCCTAACCCTAACCCTAACCCTAACCCTAACCCTAACCCTAACCCTAACCCTAACCCTAACCCTAACCCTAACCCTAACCCTAACCCTAACCCTAACCCTAACCCTAACCCTAACCCTAACCCTAACCCTAACCCTAACCCTAACCCTAACCCTAACCCTAACCCTAACCCTAACCCTAACCCTAACCCTAACCCTAACCCTAACCCTAACCCTAACCCTAACCCTAACCCTAACCCTAACCCTAACCCTAACCCTAACCCTAACCCTAACCCTAACCCTAACCCTAACCCTAACCCTAACCCTAACCCTAACCCTAACCCTAACCCTAACCCTAACCCTAACCCTAACCCTAACCCTAACCCTAACCCTAACCCTAACCCTAACCCTAACCCTAACCCTAACCCTAACCCTAACCCTTGCTAACTAACCCTAACCCTAACCCTAACCCTAACCCTAACCCTAACCCTAACCCTAACCCTAACCCCTAACCCTAACCCTAACCCTAACCCTAACCCTAACCCTAACCCTAACCCTAACCCTAACCCTAACCCTAACCCTAACCCTAACCCTAACCCTAACCCTAACCCTAACCCTAACCCTAAACCCTAACCCTAACCCTAACCCTAACCCTAACCCTAACCCTAACCCTAACCCTAACCCTAACCCTAACCCTAACCCTAACCCTAACCCTAACCCTAACCCTAACCCTAACCCTAACCCTAACCCTAACCCTAACCCTAACCCTAACCCTAACCCTAACCCTAACCCTAATGGCGCCCTAACCCTAATGGCGCCCTAACCCTAACCCTAACCCTAACCCTAACCCTAACCCTAACCCTAACCCTAACCCTAACCCTAACCCTAAACCCTAACCCTAACCCTAACCCTAACCCTAACCCTAAACCCTAACCCTAACCCTAACCCTAACCCTAACCCTAACCCCTAACCCTAACCCTAACCCTAACCCTAACCCTAACCCTAACCCTAACCCCTAACCCTAACCCTAACCCTAACCCTAACCCTAACCCTAACCCTAACCCTAACCCTAACCCTAACCCTAACCCTAACCCTATCCCTAACCCTAAACCCTAACCCTAACCCTAACCCTAACCCTAACCCTAACCCTAACCCTAAACCCTAACCCTAACCCTAACCCTAACCCTAACCCTAACCCTAACCCTAAACCCTAACCCTAACCCTAACCCTAACCCTAACCCTAACCCTAACCCTAACCCTTGCTAACCCTTGCTAACCCTAACCCTAACCCTAACCCTAACCCTAACCCTAACCCTAACCCTAACCCTAACCTAACCCTAACCCTAACCCTAACCCTAACCCTAACCCTAATGCTACACCTAAACCTACCCCTACACCTAACTTGAAACCCTAACCCTAAATCTAACTGTAAGCCTAATGCTGATTGTAACCCTCTCTCTAGGCCTAGGTCCAGGTTTAGGGTTAGAGTTAGGCTTAAGGTTTGGCCTAGGGTTAGGTGTAGTCTTAGGGTTAGGTTGTGGGTTAGGTCTAGGGTTGGGGTGATGGTTATGGTTAGGTTTACGTGTTAAATTAGGGTTCGGGTTGGCCTAGGGTTATGCGTTAGAGTTGCGGTTTAAGCTAGGTTTACATTTAGGTGTGGGGTTAGGCCCAGGTGTAGGGGTAGGATTAGGGTTTGGGTTATTTATAAGGCTAGGCGTAGTCCTTCCCCTCAGGGAAGCTGTGGGGTTTGGGTTAGGGTTTGGCTTACAGGTAGGTCTAGGGTTAGGGTTTGGGATAGGTGTAAGCCTAGGGTTGATGGGAGTTTTTTGGGTGGTTGTTTTTGTGTTGTGAGGTGTGTTTGTGGTGTTATTTGGGTGAATTTTTATGTATTTTTATTAATTTTTATTAAAAATTAATTTTATGTGCAGTTCAATGATTGTCCACAAGGTGGCAGCAGTTCGATTAATTTCCAGTTGCAATTGCAGGTTTTTTTCAGCAGGTGGCGCAGTTATGAATTTTTTTATATGCAGTTCCTCTTTTCCGTCAGCAGGTGGCGCAGTTATGAATGTTTTTAAATGCAGTTCCTGTTTTCCGTCAGCAGGTGGCGCAGTTATGAATTTTTTTAAAATGTAGTTCCTGTTTTCTGTCAGCAGGTGGCGCAGTTATGAATTTTTTTTAAATGCAGTTCCTGTTTTCCGTCAGCAGGTGGTGCAGTTATGAATTTTTTTTAAAATGCAGTTCCTGTTTTCTGTCAGCAGGTGGCGCAGTTATGAATTTTTTTAAAAAATGCAGTTCCTGTTTTCTGTCGGCAGGTGGCAGCATTTCATGTGAAATATATGTGCAATTCCTTTTCTATGTCACCAGGTGGCAGTGTTGCTATGCGATTTTTGACTTATTAGATTTTTTTTGTTTTATAACTGTACTTATTCCTGCAGGTTTTTTGGAAAATTGGATAATTGGCTTGTAACTGCTGAGTGGGTTGAAAATTTACTTGTGTAATTCAGTGAAAATTAAAATCAGGAGAAGAGCCTAAGAGAAATAAAATCAGGAAAAGAACCTAAGAAAATTAAAATCAGGAGAAGAGCCTAAAAAAATTGAAATCAGGAGAAGAGCCTAAGAAAACAAAAATCAGGAGAAGAGCCTAAAAGAATTAAAATCAGGAAAGGATCCTAAAAAAATTAAAATCAGAACAGTCTAAGAGAAATGAAATCACGAGAAGAGCCTAAGAAAATTAAAATCAGAAGAGTCTAAGAGAAATAAAATCAGGAAAAGAACCTAAGAAAATTAAAATCAGGAGAAGAGCCCAACAGAATTAAAATCAGGACAAGAGCCTAAAAAAATTAAAAGCAGGAGAAGAGTCTAAGAGAAATAAAATCAGGAAAAGAGCCTAAGAAAATTAAAATCAGTAGAAGAGCCTAAAAAAATTAAAATCAAGAGAAAAGACCAAGAGAAATAAAGTCAGGAGAAGAGCCTAAAAAAATTAAAAGCAGGAAAAGAGCCTAAAAAAATTAAAAACAGGAGAAGAGCCTAAAAAAATTAAAATCAGGAGAAGACCCTAAGGGAAATAAAATCAGGAGAAGAGCTTAAACAATTAAAAGCAGGAAAAGAGCCTAAAAAAATTAAAATCAGGAGAAGAGTCTAAAAAAATTAAAATCAGGAGAAGAGCCTAAGAAAATTAAAATCAGGAGAAGAGCCTAAGAGAAATAAAAGCAGGAGAAGAGCCTAAGAAAATTAAAAACAGGAGAACAGCCTAAAAAAATTAAAATCAGGACAAGAGCCTAAAAAAATTAAAATCAGGAAAAGAGTCTAAAAAATTTAAAATCAGGAGAAGAGCCTAAGAAAATTAAAATCAGGAGAATGGTTTAAGCGTATTAAAATCAGGAAAAGACTCTAAAAAAAATTTAAATCAGGAGAAGAGTCTATAAGAAATGAAATCAGGAAAAGAGCATAAAAAAATTAAAATCAGGACAAGAGCCAAAAAAAATTAAAATCAGGAGTAGAGTCTAAGAGAAATAAAATCAGGAAAAGAGTCTAAGAAAATTAAAATCAGGACAAGAGCCTAAAAAAATTAAAATCAAGATAAGAGCCTAAGAGAAATAAAGTCAGGAAAACAGTCTACAAAAATTAAAATCAGGAGAAGACCCTAAGGGAAATAAAATCAGGAGAAGAGCCTAAAAAAATTAAATGCAGGAAAAGAGCCTAAGAAAATTAAAATCAGGAGAAGAGTCTAAGAGAAATAAAATCAGGAGAAGTGTCTAAAAAAATTAAAATCAGGACAAGAGCCTAAGAGAAATAAAAGCAGGAGAAGAGCCTAAGAAAATTAAAATCCGGACAAGAGCCTAAAAGAATTAAAAACAGGAAAAGAGCCTAAAAAAATTAAAAACAGGAGAAGAGCCTAAAAATTTTAAAATCAGGACAAGATCCTAAGAAAATTAAAATCAGAAGAGTCTAAGAGAAATAAAATCAGGAAAAGAGCCTAAGAAAATTAAAATCAGGACAAGAGCCTAAAAAAATTAAAATCAGGAGAAGAGTCTAAGAGAAATAAAGTCAGGAAAACAGCCTAAAAAAATTAAAATCAGGAGAAGACCCTAAGGGAAATAAAAACAGGAGAAGAGCCTAAAAAAATTAAAAGTAGGAAAAGAGACTAAAAAAATTAGAATCAGGAGAAGAGTCTAAAAAAATTAAAATCAGGAGAAGAGCCTAAGAAAATTAAAATCAGGAGAAGAGCCTAAGAGAAACAAAAGCAGGAGAAGAGCCTAAGAAAATTAAAATCAGGAGAAGGGCTTAAGAGTATTAAAATCAGGAAAGGAGCCTAAAAAAAATTAAAATCAGGAGAAGAGTCTAAAAGAATTAAAAACAGGAGAACAGCCTAAAAAAATTAAAAACAGGAGAAGAGCCTAAGAAAATTAAAAACAGGAGAAGAGTCTAAAAAAATTAAAACAGGGAGAAGAGCCTAAAAAAATTAAAATCAGGAGAAGAGTCTAAAAAAATTAAAAACAGGAGAAGAGCCTAAAAAATTAAAAACAGGAGAAGAGCCTAAAAAATTTAAAATCAGGACAAGATCCTAAGAAAATTAAAATCAGGAGAAGAGTCTAAGAGAAATAAAATCAGGAAAAGAGCCTAAGAAAATTAAAATCAGGACAAGAGTCTAAAAAAATTAAAATCAGGAGAAGAGTCTAAGAGAAATAAAGTCAGGAAAACAGCCTAAAAAAATTAAAATCAGGAGAAGACCCTAAGGGAAATAAAAACAGGAGAAGAGCCTAAAAAAATTAAAAGCAGGAAAAGAGCCTAAGAAAATTAAAAAAAAAGAAGAGCCTAAAAAAATTAAAATCAGGAGAAGGGCTTAAGAGTATTAAAATCAGGAAAGGAGCCTAAAAAAATTAAAATCAGGAGAAGAGTCTAAAAGAATTAAAATCAGGAGAAGAGCCTAAAAAAATTAAAATCAGGACAAGAGCCTAAAAAAATTAAAATCAGGGGAAGAGTCTAAAAAATTTAAAATCAGGAAAAGAGCCTAAGAAAAAATCAAAATCAGGAGAAGAGTCTAAGAGCAATGAAATCAGGAAAAGAGCATAAAAAAATTAAAATCAGGAGAAGAGCCCAAAAAAATTAAAATCAGGACAAGAGCCTAAAAAAATTAAAATCAGGAGAAGAGTCTAAGAGAAATAAAGTCAGGAAAACAGCCTAAAAAAATTAAAATCAGGAGAAGACCCTAAGGGAAATAAAATCAGGAGAAGAGCCTAAAAAAATTAAAATCAGGACAAAGAGCCTAAAAAAATTAAAATCAGGAGTAGAGCCTAAGAGAAATAAAAGCAGGAGAAGAGCCTAAGAAAATTAAAATCAGGAGAAGAGCCTAAAAAAATTAAAATCAAGAGAAGAGCCTAAGAGAAATAAAATAAGGAAAACAGCCTAAAAAAATTAAAATCAGGACAAGAGCCTAAAAGAATTAAAAACAGGAGAAGAGCCTAAAAAATTAAAAACAGGAGAAGAGCCTAAAAAATTTAAAATCAGGACAAGATCCTAAGAAAATTAAAATCAGGAGAAGAGTCTAAGAGAAATAAAATCAGGAAAAGAGCCTAAGAAAATTAAAATCAGGACAAGAGTCTAAAAAAATTAAAATCAGGAGAAGAGTCTAAGAGAAATAAAGTCAGGAAAACAGCCTAAAAAAATTAAAATCAGGAGAAGACCCTAAGGGAAATAAAAACAGGAGAAGAGCCTAAAAAAATTAAAAGCAGGAAAAGAGCCTAAAAAAATTAAAATCAGGAGAAGAGTCTAAAAAAATTAAAATCAGGAGAAGAGTCTAAAAAAATTAAAATCAGGAGAAGAGCCTAAGAAAATTAAAATCAGGAGAAGAGCCTAAGAGAAATAAAAGCAGGAGAAGGGCTTAAGAGTATTAAAATCAGGAAAGGAGCCTAAAAAAAATTAAAATCAGGAGAAGAGTCTAAAAGAATTAAAAACAGGAGAACAGCCTAAAAAATTTAAAAACAGGAGAAGAGTCTAAGGAAATTAAAAACAGGAGAAGAGCCTAAAAAAATTAAAATCAGGAGAAGAGTCTAAAAAAATTAAATTCAGGGGAAGAGCCTAAGAGAAATAAAATCAGGAAAAGAACCTAAGAAAATTAAAATCAGGAGAAGAGCCTAAAAAAATTAAAATCAGGAGAAGAGTCTAAGAGAAATAAAATCAGGAGAAGAGCCTAAGAAAATTAAAATCAGGAGAAGGGCTTAAGAGTATTAAAATCAGGAAAGGAGCCTAAAAAAAATTAAAATCAGGAGAAGAGCCTAAAAGAATTAAAATCAGGAGAAGAGCCTAAAAAAATTAAAATCAGGAGAAGAGTCTAAAAAAATTAAAATCAGGAGAAGAGCCTAAGAAAATTAAAATCAGGAGAAGAGCCTAAGAGAAATAAAAGCAGGAGAAGAGCCTAAGAAAATTAAAAACAGGAGAACAGCCTAAAAAAATTAAAATCAGGACAAGAGCCTAAAAAAATTAAAATCAGGAAAAGAGTCTAAAAAATTTAAAATCAGGAGAAGAGTCTAAGAAAATTAAAATCAGGAGAATGGTTTAAGCGTATTAAAATCAGGAAAAGACTCTAAAAAAAATTTAAATCAGGAGAAGAGTCTAAGAGAAATGAAATCAGGAAAAGAGCATAAAAAAATTAAAATCAGGACAAGAGCCAAAAAAAATTAAAATCAGGAGTAGAGCCTAAGAGAAATAAAAGCAGGAGAAGAGCCTAAGAAAATTAAAATCAGGACAAGAGCCTAAAAAAATTAAAATCAAGAGAAGAGCCGAAGAGAAATAAAATAAGGAAAACAGCCTAAAAAAATTAAAATCCGGACAAGAGCCTAAAAGAATTAAAAACAGGAGAAGAGCCTAAAAAATTAAAAACAGGAGAAGAGCCTAAAAATTTTAAAATCAGGACAAGATCCTAAGAAAATTAAAATCAGAAGAGTCTAAGAGAAATAAAATCAGGAAAAGAGCCTAAGAGAAATAAAATCAGGACAAGAGCCTAAGAGAAAATTAAAATCAGGAGAAGAGTCTAAGAGAAATAAAGTCAGGAAAACAGCCTAAAAAAATTAAAATCAGGAGAAGACCCTAAGGGAAATAAAAACAGGAGAAGAGCCTAAAAAAATTAAAAGCAGGAAAAGAGCCTAAAAAAATTAAAATCAGGAGAAGAGTCTAAAAAAATTAAAATCAGGAGAAGAGCCTAAGAAAATTAAAATCAGGAGAAGAGCCTAAGAGAAACAAAAGCAGGAGAAGAGCCTAAGAAAATTAAAATCAGGAGAAGGGCTTAAGAGTATTAAAATCAGGAAAGGAGCCTAAAAAAAATTAAAATCAGGAGAAGAGTCTAAAAGAATTAAAAACAGGAGAACAGCCTAAAAAAATTAAAAACAGGAGAAGAGCCTAAGAAAATTAAAAACAGGAGAAGAGTCTAAAAAAATTAAAACAGGGAGAAGAGCCTAAAAAAATTAAAATCAGGAGAAGAGTCTAAAAAAATTAAAAACAGGAGAAGAGCCTAAGAAAATTAAAAAAAAAGAAGAGCCTAAAAAAATTAAAATCAGGAGAAGGGCTTAAGAGTATTAAAATCAGGAAAGGAGCCTAAAAAAATTAAAATCAGGAGAAGAGTCTAAAAGAATTAAAATCAGGAGAAGAGCCTAAAAAAATTAAAATCAGGACAAGAGCCTAAAAAAATTAAAATCAGGGGAAGAGTCTAAAAAATTTAAAATCAGGAAAAGAGCCTAAGAAAAAATTAAAATCAGGAGAAGAGTCTAAGAGCAATGAAATCAGGAAAAGAGCATAAAAAAATTAAAATCAGGAGAAGAGCCCAAAAAAATTAAAATCAGGACAAGAGCCTAAAAAAATTAAAATCAGGAGAAGAGTCTAAGAGAAATAAAGTCAGGAAAACAGCCTAAGAAAATTAAAATCAGGAGAAGACCCTAAGGGAAATAAAATCAGGAGAAGAGCCTAAAAAAATTAAAAGCAGGAAAAGAGCCTAAAAAAATTAAAATCAGGACAAGAGTCTAAAAAAATTAAAATCAGGAGTAGAGCCTAAGAGAAATAAAAGCAGGAGAAGAGCCTAAGAAAATTAAAATCAGGACAAGAGCCTAAAAAAATTAAAATCAAGAGAAGAGCCTAAGAGAAATAAAGTCAGGAAAACAGCCTAAAAAAATTAAAATCAGGACAAGAGCCTAAAAGAATTAAAAACAGGAGAAGAGCCTAAAAAAATTAAAAACAGGAGAATAGCCTAAAAAATTTAAAATCAGGACAAGATCCTAAAAAAAATTAAAATCAGGAGAAGAGTCTAAGAGAAATAAAATCAGGAAAAGAGCCTAAGAAAATTAAAATCAGGACAAGAGCCTAAAAAAATTAAAATCAGGAGAAGAGTCTAAGAGAAATAAAGTCAGGAAAACAGCCTAAAAAAATTAAAATCAGGAGAAGACCCTAAGGGAAATAAAAACAGGAGAAGAGCCTAAAAAAATTAAAAGCAGGAAAAGAGCCTAAAAAAATTAAAATCAGGACAAGAGCCTAAAAAAATTAAAATCAGGAGAAGAGTCTAAGAGAAATAAAGTCATGAAAACAGCCTAAAAAAATTAAAATCAGGAGAAGACCCTAAGGGAAATAAAATCAGGAGAAGAGCCTAAAAAAATTAAAAGCAGGAAAAGAGCCTAAAAAAATTAAAATCAGGATAAGAGCCTAAAAAAATTAAAATCAGGAGAAGAGCCTAAAAATATTAAAATCAGGAGAAGAGTCTAAAAAAATTAAAATCAGGAGAAGAGCCTAAGAGAAATAAAATCAGGGAAAGAACCTAAGAAAATTAAAATCAGGAGAAGAGCCCAACAGAATTAAAATCAGGACAAGAGCCAAAAAAAATTAAAATCAGGAGAAGAGTCTAAGAGAAATAAAATCAGGAAAAGAGCCTAAGAAAATTAAAATCAGGAGAAGAGCCTAAAAAAATTAAAATCAAGAGAAGAGCCTAAGAGAAATAAAGTCAGGAGAAGAGTCTAAAAAAATTAAAATCAAGAGAAGAGCCTAAGAGAAATAAAATCAGGAGAAGAGCCCAAAAAATTAAATGCAGGAAAAGAGCCTAAAAAAATTAAAATCAGGAGAAGAATCTAAAAAAATTAAAATCAGGAGAAGAGCCTAAGAGAAACAAAAGCAGGAAAAGAGTCTAAGAAAATTAAAATCAGGAGAAGAGTCTAAAAAAATTAAAATCAGGAGAAGAGTCTAAGAAAAATAAATTTAGGAGAAGAGCCCAAAAAAATTAAAAGCAGGAAAAGAGCCTAAAAAAATTAAAAGCAGGAAAAGAGCCTAAAAAAATTAAAAGCAGGAAAAGAGTCTAAAAAAATTAAAATCAGGAGAAGAGTCTAAGAAAATTAAAATCAGGAGAAGAGACTAAGAGAAATAAAAGCAGGAGAAGAGCCTAAGAAAATTAAAATCAAAAGAAGGGCTTAAGAGTATTAAAATCAGGAAAGGAGCCTAAAAAAAATTAAAATCAGGAGAAGAGCCTAAAAGAATTAAAAACAGGAGAAGAGCCTAAAAAAATTAAAAACAGGAGAAGAGCCTAAGAAAATTAAAAACAGGAGAAGAGCCTAAAAAAATTAAAATCAGGAGAAGGGCTTAAGAGTATTAAAATCAGGAGAAGAGCCTAAAAAAATTAAAATCAGGACAAGAGCCTAAAAAAATTAAAATCAGGAGAAGAGTCTAAAAAATTTAAAATCAGGACAAGAGCCTAAAAAAATTAAAATCAGGAGAAGGGCTTAAGAGTATTAAAATCAGGAAAAGAGCCTAAGAAAAAATTAAAATCAGGAGAAGAGTCTAAGAGAAATAAAATCAGGAAAAGAGCATAAAAAAATTAAAATCAGGAGAAGAGCCTAAAAAAATTAAAATCAGGAGTAGAGTCTAAGAGAAATAAAATCAGGAAAAGAGCCTAAGAAAATTAAAATCAGGACAAGAGCCTAAAAAAATTAAAATCAAGATAAGAGCCTAAGAGAAATAAAGTCAGGAAAACAGCCTAAAAAAATTAAAATCAGGAGAAGACCCTAAGGGAAATAAAATCAGGAGAAGAGCCTAAAAAAATTAAATGCAGGAAAAGAGCCTAAAAAAATTAAAATCAGGAGAAGAGTCTAAAAAAATTAAAATCAGGAGAGGAGCCTAAAAAATTAAAATCAGCAAAAGAGCCTAAGAAATAAAATCGGGAGAAGAGCCTAAAAGAATTAAAATCAGGAGAAGAGTCTAAGAAAACTAAAAACAGGAGAAGAGCCTAAGAGTAATTACAATCAGGAGAAGAGCCAAAAAAATTAAAAACAGGAGAAAACCCTAAGAGAAATAAAATCAGGAGAGGAGTCTAAAATAATTAAAATCAGGAGAGAAGCCTAAAAAAATAAAAATCAGGAGAGGAGTCTAAAAAAATAAAAATCAGGAGAGGAGCCTTAAAAAAATAAAATCAGGAGATGAGCCTAAAAAATTAAAAAAAGAAGAGCCTAAGAAATAAAATCAGGAGAAGAGCCTAAGAGAATTAAAATCAGGAGAGGAGCCTAAAAAAATTAAAAACAGGAGAAGAGCCTAAGAGAAATTAAAATCAGGAGAACAGTCTAAGAGAATTAAAAACAGGAGAAGAGCCTAAGAGAAATAAAACCAGGAGAGGAGTCTAAAAAAATGAAAAACGGGAGAAGAACCTAAGAATAATAAAATCAGAAGAGCCTAAGAGAATAAAAAACAGGAGAAGAGCCGAAGAGAAATAAAACCAGGAGAGGACCTTAAAAAAAATTAAAAACAGGAAAAGAACCAAAGAGAAATTAAAATCAGGAGAGGAGTCTAAAAAAATTAAAAACAGGAGAAGAGTCTAAGAGAAATAAAATCAAAAGAAGAGCCTAAGAGAATTAAAAACAAGAGAAAAGCCTAAGAATCCCTAACCCTAGAATCGAAATCAGGAGAGGAGCCTAAAAAAATTAAAATCAGGAGAAGACCCTAAGAAATAAAATCAGGAGAAGAGCCTAAAAAAATTAAAAACAGGAGAAGAGTTAAAAAAAATTAAAATCATGAAAGGAGCCTAAGAAAATTAAAACCAGGAGAGGAGTCTAAAAAAATTAAAAACAGGAGAAGAGCATAAGAGTAATAAAACCAGGAGAGGAGCCTAAAAAAATTAAAAACAGGAGAAGAGCCTATGAGAAATAAAATCAGGAGAAGGGTCTAAGAGAATTAAAAACTGGAGAAGAGCCGAAAAAAATTAAAATCAGGAGAAGAGCCTAAAAAAATTCAAAAGAGGAGAAGAGCCTATGGGAATTAAAATAAGGAGAGGAGTCTAAAAAAAAATAAAATCAGGAGAAGAGTCTAAGAGATTTAAAATAAGGAGAGGAGCCTAAAAAAATTAAAATGAGGAGAGGAGCCTAAAAAATTAAAATCAGGAGAAGAGCCTAAGAGAAACAAAAGCAGGAGAAGAGCCTAAGAAAATTAAAATCAGGAGAAGAGCCTAAAAAAAATTAAAAACAGAAGAAGAGCCTAAGAGAGATAAAATCACGAGAAGAGTCTAAGAGAATTAAAATGACGAGAAGAGCCTAAAAAAAATAAAATCAGGAGAAGAGTCTAAAAAAATTCAAAACAGGAGAAGAGTCTAAGAGAATTAAAATAAGGAGAGGAGCCTAAATAAATTAAAATCAGGAGAGGAGCCTAAAAAAAAAAATCAGGAGAAGAGCCTAAGAGAATTAAAATCAGGAAAAGACCCTAAGAAAAATTAATATCAGGAGAAGAGACTAAGAGAATTAAAATCAGGAGAAGAGCCTAAAAAAATTAAAAACAGGAGAAGAGCCTAAGAGAAATAAAATCAGAAGAGCCTAAAAAAATGAAAAACAGGAGAAGAGCGTAAGAGAAATAAAACCAGGAGAAGAACGTAAAAAAGTTAAAAGCAGGAGAGGACTCTAAAAAATAAAATCAGGAGAAGACCCTAAGAAATAAAATCAGGAGAAGAGTCTAAGAGAATTAAAATCAGGAGATGAGCCAACAAAAATTACAAACAGGAAAAGAGCCTAAAAAAATAAAAATCAGGAGAAGAGCCTAAAAAAACTAAAAACAGGAGAAGACCCTAAGAGAAATAAATACAGGAGAGGAGACTGAAAAAATAAAAATCAGGAGAGGAGTCTAAAAAAATTAAAATCAGGAGAGGTGCCTAAAAAATTAAAATCAGGAGAAGAGCCTAAGAAATAAAATCAGGACAAGAGACTAAGAATTAAAATCAGGAGAAGAGACTAAGAGAATTAAAATTAGGAGAGGAGCCTAAGAGAAATAAAGTCAGGAGAGGAGCCTAAAAAAATTAAAATCAGGAGAAGAGCCTAAGAGAAATAAAATGAGGAGAGGAGCCTAAAAAAATTAAAAACAGGAGAAGAGCCTATGAGAAATAAAAGCAGGAGAACAGTCTAAGAGAATTGAAATCAGGAGAGGAGTCTAAAAAAATTAAAATCAGGAGAAGAGCCTAAGAGAATTAAAATACGGACAGGAGCCTAAAAAAAATAAAATCAGGAGAAGAGTCTAAAAGAAATTAAATAAGGAGAGAAGTCTAAAAAAATTAAAATCAGGAGGGGAGCCTAAAAGAACTAAAATCAGGAGAAGAGCCTAAAAAAATTAAAAACAGGAGAAGAGCCTAAGAGAAATAAAATCAGAAGAGCCTAAGAGAATGAAAAACAGGAGAAGAGCCTAAGAGAAATAAAACTAGGAGAAGAACGTAAAAAAGTTAAAAGCAGGAGAGGAGTCTAAAAAATAAAATCAGGAGAAGACCCAAAGAAATAAAATCAGGAGAAGAGCCTAAGAGAATTAAAATCAGGAGAAGAGCCTAAAAAAATTAAAATCAGAAGAGCCTAAGAGAATGAAAAATAGGAGAAGAGCCTAAGAGAAATAAAACCAGGACAAGAACCTAAAAAAGTTAAAATCAGGAGAAGAACCTAAAAGAAATTAAAACCAGAAGAAGACCCTAAAAAAATTAAAAACAGGAAAAGACCCTCAGAGAAATAAAATCAGGAGAAGAGTCTAAGAGAATTAAAACCAGGAGAAGGGTCTAAGAGAATTAAAAACTGGAGAAGAGCCTAAGAGAATCGAAATCAGGAGAGGAGCCTAAAAAAATTAAAATCAGGAGAAGACCCTAAGAAATAAAATCAGGAGAAGAGCCTAAAAAAATTAAAAACAGGAGAAGAGTTAAAAAAAATTAAAATCATGAAAGGAGCCTAAGAAAATTAAAACCAGGAGAGGAGTCTAAAAAAATTAAAAACAGGAGAAGAGCATAAGAGTAATAAAACCAGGAGAGGAGCCTAAAAAAATTAAAAACAGGAGAAGAGCCTATGAGAAATAAAATCAGGAGAAGGGCCTAAGAGAATTAAAAACTGGAGAAGAGCCGAAAAAAATTAAAATCAGGAGAAGAGCCTAAAAAAATTCAAAAGAGAAGAGCCTATGGGAATTAAAATAAGGAGAGGAGTCTAAAAAAAAAATAAAATCAGGAGAAGAGTCTAAGAGATTTAAAATAAGGAGAGGAGCCTAAAAAAATTAAAATGAGGAGAGGAGCCTAAAAAATTAAAATCAGGAGAAGAGTCTAAGAGAATTAAAATAAGGAGAGGAGCCTAAAAAAATTAAAAACAGGAGAAGAGCCTATGAGAAATAAAATCAGGAGAAGAGCCTAAGAGAATTAAAATCAGGAGAAGAGCCTAAAAAAATAAAAATCAGGAGAAGAGCCTAAAAAATTAAAATCAGAAGAGTCTAAGAGAATGAAAAACAGGAAAAGAGTCTAAGAGAAATAAAACCAGGAGAGGAGCCTAAAAAAATTAAAAACAGGAGAAGAGCCTAAGAGAATTAAAAACAGGAAAAGAGCCTAAGAGAATTAAAAACAGGAGAAGAGACTAAGAGAAATAAAATCAGGAGAGGAGCCTAAAAAAATTAAAAACACGAGAAGAGCCTAAGAGAAATAAAAGCAGGAGAAGGGTCTAAGAGAATTAAAAACAGGAAAAGAGCCTAAGAGAATTGAAATCAGGAGAGGAGTCCAAAAAAAATTAAAAACACAGAGGAACCTAAAAAAATTAAAATCAGGAGAAGAGTCTTAAAAAAATAAAAATCAGGAGAAGAGCCTAAAAAAATTAAAATCAGGAGAAGAGCAGAAAAAAATTCAAATCAGGAGAAAAGCATAAGGGAATTAAAATAAGGAGAGGAGTCGCAAAAAAATTGAAATCAGGAGAAGAGTCTAAAAAAATTCAAATCAGGAGAAGAGCCTAAGGGAATTAAAATAAGGAGAGGAGCCTAAAAAAATTAAAATCAGGAGAAGAGTCTAAGAGAAATTAAAATAAGGAGAGGAACCTTAGAAATTAAACTGAGGAGTGGAGCCTAAAAAAATTTAAAACAGGAGAAGAGCCTAAGAAATAAAATCAGGAGAAGAGCCTAAAAAAATTAAAAACAGGAAAAGAGCCTAAGAGAAATAAAATCAGGAGAAGAGTCTAAGAGAATTAAAATCAGGAAAAGAGCCTAAGAGAATAAAAACCAGGAGAGAAGTTGAAAAAAATTAAAATCAGGATAGGAGCATAAAAAAATTAAAAACAGGAGAGGAGCATAAAAAATTAAAATCAGGAGAAGAGCATAAAAAAATTAAAAACAGGAGAAGAGAATAAAAAAATTAAAATCAGGAAAAGAACCTAAGACAAATTAAAATCAGGAGAGGAGCCTAAAAAAAATAAAAACAAAAAAAAGAACCTTAGAGAAATTAAAATCAGGAGAGAAGCCTAAAAAAATTAAAACAGGAGAAGAGTCTATGAGAAATAAAATCAGGAGAAGGGTCTAAGAGAATTAAAAACTGGAGAAGAGACTAAGAGAATTGAAATCAGGAGAGGAGTCTAAAAAAATTAAAATCAGGAGAGGAGCCTAAAAAATTAAAATCAGGAGAAGAGCCTAAAAAAATTCAAAACAGGAGAAGAGCCTAAGGGAATTAAAATAAGGAGAGGAGCCTAAAATATAAAAATCAGGAGAAGAGCCTAAGAGAATTAAAATCAGGAGAAGAGGTTAAAAAAATTAAAAACAGAAAAGTCATAGAGAATGAAAAACAGGAAAAGAGCCTAGGAGAAATAAAACCAGGAGAGGAGTCTAAAAAAATTAAAATGAGGAGAAGAACCTTAAGAGAAATTAAAATCAGGAGAGGAGCCTAAAAAAATTAAAAACAGGAGAAGAGCCTAAGAGAATTAAAAACAGGAGAAGCGTCTATGAGAAATAAAACCAGGAGAGGAGTTTAAAAAAACTTTAAAAAGGAGAGGAGCCTAAAAAAATTAAAATCAGGAGAAGAGCCTAAGGAAATTAAAATCAGGAGAAGAGCCTAAAAAAATTAAAAACAGGAGAAGAGTCTAAAAAAAAATTAAAAACAGGAGAAGAGCCAAAGAGAAATTAAAATCTGGAGAGGAGCCTAAAAAAATTAAAAACAGGAGAAGAGTCTAAGAGAAATAAAACCAGGAGAGGAGCTCAAAAAAAATAAAAATAGGAGAAGAACCTAAGAGAAATTAAAATCAGGAGAGGAGCCTAAAAAAACTAAAAACAGGAGAAGAGCCTACGAGAAATAAAATAAGGAGAAGAGCCTAAGAGAATTAAAAACAGGAGAAGAGACTAAGAGAATAGAAATCAGGAGAGGAGGCTAAAAAAATTATAATCTGGAGAGGAGGATAAAAAATTCAAATGAGGAGAAGACCCTAAGAAATAAAATCAGGAGAAGAGCCTAAAGGAATTAAAATCAGGAGAAGAGTCTAAGAGAAATAAAATCAGGAGAACAGCCTAAGAGAATTAAAAACAGGAGAAGAGCCTAAGAGAATTAAAATCAGGACAGTAGCCTAAAAAAATTAAAATCAGGAGAGGAGCCTAAAAAAATTGAAATCAGGAGAAGAGCCTAAAAAAATTAAAATCAGGAGAAAAGTCTAAAAAAGTTCAAAACAGGAGAAGAGCCTAAGAGAATTAAAAACAGGAGAGAAGCCTAAGAGAATTAAAAACAGGAGAAGAGCCTAAGAGAATTAAAAACAGGAGAAGAGCCTAAGAGAATTTAAAACAGGAGAAGAGTCTAAGAGAAATAAAATCAGGAGAAGAGCCTAAGAAACTAAAATCAGGAGAGGAGCCTAAAAAAAATTAAAAACAGGAGAAGAGCCTAAGAGAATTAAAAACAGGAGAAGAGCCTAAGAGAATTAAAATCAGGAGAAGAGTCTAAGAGAATTAAAATAAGGAGAGGAGCCTAAAAAAATTAAAATCAGCAGAAGAGCCTAAGAGAATTAAAATCAGGAGAAGACCCTAAGAAAAATTAATATCAGGAGAAGAACCTAAAAAAATTAAAATCAGGAGAAGAGCCTAAGAAAAATGAAAATCAGGAGAAGAACTGAGGAACAATTAAAATCAGGAGAAGAACCGAGGAACAATTAAAATCAGGAGAAGAGCATAAAAAAATTAAAAACAGAAGAGGAGGCTAAAAAATAAAATCAGGAGAAGGCCCTAGGAAATAAAATCAGGAGAAGAGCCTAAGATAAATAAAATCAGGAGAAGAGTCTAGGAGAATTAAAATCAGGAGAAGAGCCTAAAAAATTAAAATCAGGAGAAGAGCATAAAAAAAAAGAAAAACAGGAGAAGAGTCTAAAAAAATTAAAAACAGGAGAAGACCCTAAGAGAAATAAAATCAGGAAAGGAGTCTAAAAAAATTAAAAACAGGAGAAGAGCCTAAAAAAATTAAAATCAGGAGAGGAGCCTAAGAGAAATAAAATCAGGAGAGGAGCCTAAAAAAATTAAATCAGGAGAGGAGCCTTAGAAAATTAAAATCAGGAGAGGAGCCTAAGAAAATTAAAATCAGGAGAGAAGTCTAAAAAAATTAAAAACAGGACAAGAGCCTAAAAAAATTAAAATCAGGAGAGGAGCCTAAGAGAAATAAAATCAGGAGAGGAGCCTAAAAAAATTAAATCAGGAGAGGAGCCTTAGAAAATTAAAATCAGGAGAGGAGCCTAAGAAAATTAAAATCAGGAGAGAAGTCTAAAAAAATTAAAAACAGGACAAGAGCCTAAAAAAATTAAAAACAGGAGAAGAGCCTAAAAAAATTAAAAACAGGAGAGGAGCCTAAGAGTAATTAAAATCAGGAGAGAAGCCTAAAAAATTAAAAGCAGGAGAAGAGCCTAAGAGAATTAAAATCAGGAGAGGAGCTTAAAAAAATTAAAATCAGGAGAGGAGCCTACAGAAATTAAAAACAGGAGAGGAGCCTAAAAAAATTAAAATCAGGAGAGGAGCCTGAGAAGAGAGCAAGAGAATTAAAAGCTGGAGAAGAGACTAAGACTTATAAGCAGGGGACGAGAGTGAGAGAAGTAAAAGCAGGGGACGAGAGTGAGAGAAGTAAAAGCAGGGGACGAGAGTGAGAGAAGTAAAAGCAGGGGACGAGAGTGAGAGAAGTAAAAGCAGGGGACGAGAGTGAGAGAAGTAAAAGCAGGGGACGAGAGTGAGAGAAGTAAAAGCAGGGGACGAGAGTGAGAGAAGTAAAAGCAGGGGACGAGAGTGAGAGAAGTAAAAGCAGGGGACGAGAGTGAGAGAAGTAAAAGCAGGGGACGAGACTAAGTAAAATAAAAGCAGAAGAGACTAAGAATTGAAAGCAGGAGAAGAGACTAAGAGAATGAAAAGCAGGAGAAGTGACTAAGAGAATGAAAAGCAGAAGAAGTGACTAAGAGAATGAAAAGCAGAAGTGACTAAGAGAATGAAAAGCAGGAGTGACTAAGAGAATGAAAAGCAGGAGAAGAGACTAAGAGAAATAAAAGCAGGAGAAGAGACTAAGAGAAATAAAAGCAGGAGAAGAGACTAAGAGAAATAAAAGCAGGAGAAGAGACTAAGAGAAATAAAAGCAGGAGAAGAGAGCAAGAGAATCAAAAGCAGAATAAGAGAAGCAAGAGAAATAAAAGCAGGAGAGCAAGAGAATTAAAAGGGGGAGAAGAGAGCAAGAGAATTAAAAGGAGAAGAGAGCAAGAGAATTAAAAGGAGGAGAAGAGAGCAAGAGAATTAAAAGGAGGAGAAGAGAGCAAGAGAATTAAAAGCAAGACAAGTGACTAAGAGAAGAGATTAAGAGAAGTGACTAAGAGAAATGAAGGCAAGAGAAGAGAGAGAAGAGAGATGAAGATGAGCAAGGGAAAGAAGGGAAGAGAAAAACAGAAAAGACTACATGACAGAAAATAAAGACAGGAGCCAAAGAGGGGGAAAACCCCCAAAGAGGGGAAAAGTCCCCAAACCTTTATTGCAACTTTATTGAATGACTTGTTGTGACCTTGTGAAATACACAAGGCTAGTACAGAAGTTACAACACAGGTTAGTATCCAAGTTACAACACAGGACAGCATACAAGTTACAATACAGTTTACAACACAGGTTAGTATCCAAGTTACAGCACTCCCTCAGGAACGTGGTTCCTGGGAAGGCTCAAAAATCAAAAAATCATCCTGCCTGGCAAAACCCGGGTCCCGGGATGGCCTGCACCCAAACTTTGGCGATGAACATCACCTCGCAGACCGGCCGGGACCTAGGAAAAAAAACCCCAGCAGGGGGGAAAAAAAAAAAAAAATCCCCCAGTTGGGGTTTTTTTATTCTAAAGCTAAAATGGTGTAAAAAAACCTGAAAGAGAAACAGCACAAACAGCAGGTTAGAATACTACATTACAGGGACCCAGCCCCTCCATCCCCACACCTCCACCCCTCCCTTAAGCCGCAAGCCAGCCCTGAATATCGGCGTACACTGAAAATGCTGCCTCGGGAACGGGGTTCCCGGGAAGCCTCAAAAATGAAAATATCATCCTGCCTGACAAAACCCAGGTCCCAAGTAGGCCTGTGCCCAAACACTGGCGATGAACATTGCCTCGCAGACCGACCGGGACCTAGGAAAAAAAAACCCAGCCGGGGGGAAAAAAAAAAATCCCCCAGCTTGGGCTTTTTTATTCTAAAGTTAAAATGGTGGAAAAAATCCTGAAAGAGAAACAAACACAAGGTTAGAGTACTACATTACACGCACCCAACCCCTCCATCACCACACCCTCACCCCTCCCTTGAGCCGCAAGCCAACCCTGAATATCGGTGCACACTCAAAATGCTGCCTTGGGAACATGCTGGTTCCTGGGAAGCCTCAAAAATGAAAAAATTGGCCTGCCTAAAACCAGGTCCCGAGTCGGCCTGTGCCCAAACCTTGGTGATGAACATCGCCTCGCAGACCGGCTGGGACCTGGGAAAAAAACCCCAGCCGGAGGAAAAAAAAAAAATCCCCCGGCTGGGGTTTTTTTATTCTAAAGCTAAAATTATCTAACAACAACCTGAAAGAGAAACAACACAAACACAAGGTTAGAATACTACATTACACACACCCAACCCCTCCACCACTCCCTTAAGCCGCAAGCCAGCCCTGAATATCGGCGTACGCTCAAAATGCTGCCTTGGGAACGGGGTTCCCGGGAAGCCTCAAAAATCAAAAAATCATCCTGCCTGACAAAACCCAGGGCCCGGGTCAGCCTGTGCCCAAACATTGGCGATGATACATCGCCTCGCAGACTGGCTGGGACCTAGGAAAAAAAACCCCAGTAGGGGGGAAAAAAGAAAAAAAACCCCGGTTGGGGTTTTTTTATTCTAAAGCTAAAATGGTGGAAAAAATCCTGAAAGAGAAACAAACACAAGGTTAGAATACTACATTACACACACCCATCCCCTGCATTGCCACACCTCCACCATACCCCAAAGCCGCAAGCCAACCCTGAATATCGGCGTACACTCAAAACGCTCCCTTGGGAACGTGGTTCCCGTGGAGCCTCAAAAAAAAACTCCAAAAAAAAACAAATTGCCAAGCCTGACAAAACACGCATGCCGCTCATGCCCGAGCACACCCCTCACAGCATTACAAGACAGTATCAATGACAAAATATCAAAAGTAAAACAAAGTAAGGTACAAAGTTATACAATTCCTAACTGATGCACAGCAATACAACACTATGACATTCACATACAGAGCAATACAATTGCAAATATAGAAGTATACCAGACATGGCAATACAAGTGACACGACATAAAAAGTGCTACAAACAAAGGCGCAACGATATACAATTCCTGACACACGGAACGCGACACCGTGACATTCAGATAAGGACCAATACGACTACAACTATACAAGTGTATGATACAGAGTGGTACAAGGCAATACAAATGACAACATAAACGGCGGCTGGACTTTTCCTATTCTAGTTGTAAAGTACAATAACTACGCCTAAGAAACAACCTGCAACACTAAATAAACAGATACGATGCTACACGATGCAGTCCAGAATTCATTGGGCAGGGACTCCCCGTGGCTCTCAGAAGTTTCCATCGATGATCGCTCGGACGATCTCTCCCCGGTTGCCGGAAGTTCCAGGAAAACCGATGCCGCCTTTCACCCCAGGAACCTGAGTCTCCTTTGGGTGGCTGTAAGACAAAAGGGAAGGGACTCTGAAGTGTGCCTTCTGTGACCTTGGATTTACCCCCAAACTGAGCCTATACATTTTATAAGCCCAAAGACCCCTGACAAATGCCCATACCATAGACACTGTTTGCTACTCTACCTAGTTGTGACTCTATACACCCAAGCACGGCATCACAAGACAATCCTGCTCACAGACTGTACAGCCATAGGCTCAACTGTCTAAGGGAACTGACATGTTGATGTGAGACTGAGTAATATTCTATCTACCCACTGATCCACGTAGCAGGGCAGAGCAGTTCCAGGCTGACCCCAAGTGAGACACCCCATACCTGTGATGACACATACCATGTGACACAATTAAGAGACGAAGGACACAAACATGGAGGAGACAAAGGACGTGACACAGACCAGAACTGCTCTGCCCTGCACACGGGAATCCAATGATACAAAGTAAGCCCTTCCTTTGAGGTCTCTAAATAACCTGCTACAGGACACCCATTGCACCATACTAATTGCAAAAATCCCTCCGGGCAATGCACATACTTGCCCCGACTCCCAACCCCTCTCTGGGTCTTTGCCCTGCACTTATCTTTCCGAGAGCCGGGGCTGTGAATCCATCTTCAATGCACAGGAGGGGCACCTGGGCTGGCTCAGAGGTTCCTGTTGTCATGAGAGTACTCGAAGTCAACTGTGAAAAAGAAAACCATAGACAATATCTGAGTAGTGTGGCACGGGGCTGGAACCCCAGTGATCCCCCTACTCACCATCACCGAGGCCCTGACCAGAGTCCAACACTGTGGCTGTCACCTTCCGGGATACCTGGAGTGAGTGAGACACAAAATTCGAAGGCATCTCTAAAGCTGCAGTGAATCCCCGCTCCTCCTGCTGCCTCCCCAACTCACCTAGAAAGTTCCTCTCTCTTCAGCTCCTCCCAAGATCGCCCCTGCAAATGAAATGGGTAAATGCTCAAACACCGAGCTCTCAAACATTAGGGATGGTTCACAAGGAAAGCCAAAAACCTCTAAACCCCATCAGACTGCATGCCGAAGCATTGCTACACATTGTGAAGTGGACAGACGGCCGCTGCAAGACAACCCAGACATGGAGGTTTGTGCTGATGTACTGCCTCATACTGGCTATCTCGGGCTCCTTTAGCTCGACCTCTGATCGGATGGACCTTCGGCACCTTCAGCAGACGGGCAAAGGGTTGTGCATCGCCTAGAAAAAAAATTAAACAGTTACAACATATATGCAGAGATTGACCACATAGATGACATCCTAAAACTAACTCCAAATTCAGCTGGGGAGTAAAATTCTCACCTCGCTCGTCTCCCTGCTGAGCCGCTACACCTCGAGACCGATTGGGCCCCATCTGGAAAATAAAGAACAAAAAGGCACAAGATAAAGGACTCCTACGGCTAAAACTGACATCCTTCATCCAACACCCAAGACAACCTTCTTCCCAGGCTGCTTCTGCTTGTTTCAGTCTGGGGTACACTGTGTCCACTTATCTGAAAAAAAACAACAAAAAACAAAGGGTTATTCAGGTCACCCACATGGTCACTGAGACCTTAACCACTTCAAAGAACTCCTTTCCACTGAGCGAGTGAGAACTCTGACCACAGCATACAAGAATACAAATGACAACCCAGCTTCAAGGCCCTGCTATCCAAGTACCATGAGCTCCACAACACTCAGCTACAATGATTGCACATGAGTTGTGGACACCTGCTCCATCCGGCAGGACCGTACAGCCATCGGTTCGACTGTCTGAGGGAACTGACATGTTGATGTGAGACTGAGTAATATTCTATCTACCCACTGATCCACGTAGCAGGGCAGAGCAGTTCCAGGCTGACCCCAAGTGAGACACCCCATACCTGTGATGACACATACCATGTGACACAATTAAGAGACGAAGGACACAAACATGGAGGAGACAAAGGACGTGACACAGACCAGAACTGCTCTGCCCTGCACACGGGAATCCAATGATACAAAGTAAGCCCTTCCTTTGAGGTCTCTAAATAACCTGCTACAGGACACCCATTGCACCATACTAATTGCAAAAATCCCTCCGGGCAATGCACATACTTGCCCCGATTCCCAACCCCTCTCTGGGTCTTTGCCCTGCACTTATCTTTCCGAGAGCCGGGGCTGTGAATCCATCTTCAATGCACAGGAGGAGCCCCTGGGCTGGCTCAGAGGTTCCTGTTGTCATGAGAGTACTCGAAGTCAACTGTGAAAAAGAAAACCATAGACAATATCTGAGTAGTGTGGCACGGGGCTGGAACCCCAGTGATCCCCCTACTCACCATCACCGAGGTCCTGACCGGAGTCCAACACTGTGGTTGTCACCTTCCGGGATACCTGAGTGAGTGAGACACAAAATTCGAAGGCATCTCTAAAGCTGCAGTGAATCCCCGCTCCTCCTGCTGCCTCCCCAACTCACCTAGAAAGCTCCTCTCTCTTCAGCTGCTCCCAAGATCGCCCCTGCAAATGAAATGGGTAAATGCTCAAACACCGAGCTCTCAAACATTAGGGATGGTTCACAAGGAAAGCCAAAAACCTCTAAACCCCATCAGACTGCACGCCGAAGCATTGCTACACATTGTGAAGTGGACAGACGGCCGCTGCAAGACAACCCAGACATGGAGGCTTGTGCTGATGTACTGCCTCATACTGGCTATCTCGGGCTCCTTTAGCTTGACCTCTTATAGGATGGACCTTCGGCACCTTCAGCAGACGGGTAAAGGGTTGTGTATCGCCTAGAAAAAAAAATTAAACAGTTACAACATATATGCAGAGATTGACCACATAGATAACATCCTAAAACTAACTCCAAATTTGGCTGGGGAGTAAAATTCTCACCTCGCTCATCTCCCTGCTGAGCCGCTACGCCTTGAGACCAATTGGGCCCCATCTGGAAAATAAAAACCAAGAAGGCACAAGATAAAGGACTCCTACAGCTAAAACTGACATCCTTCATCCAACACCCAAGACAACCTTCTTCCCAGGCTGCTTCAACTCGTCTCGGTCTGGGGTACACTGTGTCCACTTATCTGAAAAGAAAAAAAAAAAACAAACAAAGGGTTATTCAGGTCACCCACATGGTCACTGAGACCTTAACCACTTCAAAGAACTCATTTCCACTGAGCGAGTGAGAACTCTGACCGCAGCATACAAGAATACAAATGACAACCCAGCTTCAAGGCCCTGCTATCCAAGTACCATCAGCTCCACAACACTCAGCTATAATGATTGCACACGAGTTATGGACACCTGCTCCATCCGGCAGGACCGTACAGCCATTGGCTCGACTGACTAAGGCAACTGACATGTTGATGTGGGACTCTGAGCAATATTCTACCTACCCACTGATCCACGTAGCAGGGCAGAGCAGTTCCAGGCTGACCCCAAGTGAGACACCCCATACCTGTGATGACACACACCATGTGACACAATTAAGGGATGAAGGACACAAAACATGGAGGAGACAAAGGACGTGACACAGACCGGAACTGCTCTGCCCTGCACATGGGAATCCAATGATACAAAGTAAGCCCTTCCTTTGAGGTCTCTAAATAACCTGCTACAGGACACCCATTGCACCGTACTAATTGCAAAAATCCCTCCGGGCAATGCACATACTTGCCCCGATTCCCAACCCCTCTCTGGGTCTTTGCCCTGCACTTATCTTTCCGAGAGCCGGGGATGTGAATCCATCTTTGATGCAGAGGAGGGGCACCTGGGTTGGCTCAGAGGTTCCTGTCATCCTGAGAGTACTCAGAGTCAACTGCAAGGAAGAAAACCAGACACCATATCTGAGTAGTGTGGCACATGGCCCCAGCCCCGACGATCCCTCTACTCACTGGCACTGAAGCAGGTCCTCATGTCACTGGCTCTGACCAGACTTGGACAATGTGCTGTCATCTTCTGGGATACTTGAGCGAGAGAGAGAAACAATTAGAGGGCATTTCTAAAGCTGCAGTGGATCCCTGCTCCTCCTGCCTCCCCCCCCGACTCACCTCCAATGCTCATCTGCTCCCAAAGGTTACCCGGATGGTACCTGCAATCAGAAAAGCTCAGTGCTTCATTGCTGATCCTTTTAATACTCAGAGATTACCTACAAGGACAGCTCCAGGGGAGCAAACCGTGTCCATCTCCTCATTGTGAGTTGGCTTCAGCCCTGTCAGGCTGTCTACATCTCCTGCAAAAAAAACCCCAGAGGCAAATGTGAGTACTGAGATACTGCCCAAGAGTTTGCTGCCCCCATGGCAGTTTCTGTCTGACACCCCTTGACCGTGACCTCTTACAGGCAGGGTCCCCATCACGTTGGACTGTACGTCAGAAGTCGGTACACAGATTCACCACAAGTACAGCGCCTGCAAAAAAGCATCTAATTTTGTCCTGCAGTCCCTGTTCACCTTCCTCACCAGGCTCACCTTCCCTCTAGTGCCTATCGTCTGCTGGGCCGGTGGCTCTGCATCTTGAAAAAAAAAAAAAAACAAAAAAACAAAACTAAACCACCAAACCATCCAAATGATCAAGTAAACCTAGGGCCAAAAGTCATGTCTTGGCTCTGACCTCACATGAGAACCCACCTTCTGACTCTGCTCCTCCAGCCTCTTCTGTTTATCTCTGCTTTACATCCAGTCCCTCTGACGCTGCATAGAAATGAGTTACCAAAGTCAGCCATATAGATGGAGGGACCTTAACTGCTGTGCAATTCTAATTTCTCCTTAGACAAGCCATCTGGGGTCCAAAGGCAGCCTGCACAAACAAACACTGACCTAACTTTAAGGCCCTGCCCTCAGTGGCTAAGCCTATCCACAGGTTAACTGGAAAGTCTCCTTTCTACTCCACCTACCCCCAAGTCTGCACTGCAGGGCAGAGCAGTTCCAGGTCCAACACAAACTCCAAGGACACATTTCCCGACAAGTGCTCTGGTGCAACGAGGAGAGAGAACTCTGAGAAAGGACACCGTGATTGTGAATTTTAAGACACAAAACGCAGACTGGACAAAGGACACGACACAGACCTGAACGGCTCTGCCCTGCACATTCTACTCCAGTGATGAAAAGTAAACTGCTCCTCCTATGTGTGCCAAGGGCCTGTTAGGGCAGACCCTTTCCCCTGTGCTCATTTGAAAATCCCTCCCTCCTAACCATAAAACTGGACCCAGCTCTCATCCCCTCTCCAGGTGATAGTCCTCCACTTATCTTTCCCACAGCTGGGGATGTGAATCCATCTTCCATGTAAAGGAAGGACACCTGGCTGGCTCAGAGGGTCCTGTGATCCCTGACTCGGTCGGCTCCGAGAAAGAAAACTGGAATTGAGACAAGAGTTCAGCAGCACGTGGGAGATAACCCCGCAATTGGCTACTCACCATCCCCTGAGCTGAGAGGTTCTCGGGCCACTGGCTCCAACCCCAGTCGGAGGCTGCTGCCGTCACCGTGTGCCGTACCTAGGGGAGTGAGAAAAAAAGTTACGTGGTGTGTTTGAAAGTAAGGGAGACTCCAGCACCTCCTCACTACCTCCCCGACTCAACCTCAATGCTCCTCCTTTGCCAAACACAGGCTGGATGGCACCTGCAACTGGAAAAGGTCCAGCCTTAACTGATGACCCTCGTAGTACTAGGAGATTACTCAAAAGGACAGCTGAAGACCATCAAACCTAACTGGCAGGTGGCTGTGGCCCTCTGAGGCTGCACACATTCTCTGCAAAGTAAAAAAGCCAAAGGCAAATGTACACACTGAGATACTGCCTGAAAGGATGGCTTTCCTGGGGTAGCTCCTACCTACCTCTCCTCCACAGTGACCTCTTACCAGTAGGGGCCCTGAAGCACTGGACTGTCTGTTAGAAGGTGGCAGAACCCCTGGAAAACACAACAAACAAAGCATGTGCACAGATTCACCACAACACCTGTAAAAGACCATTTACTTCTGTCCTGGAGTCAATGCTCACCTTGCTCACCGGGACTCACCCAGATCACCTCCCCTCCGGTGCCTAGAGCCTCCTGGGGCCAGGGCTCTGCATCTGAAAACAAAGAAAAAACAAACCCAAATAACAAAATCCTTTACACAGCAAGTAAACGTGGAGCCAAAAGCCACGTCTTTGTGCTGATGTCAGGTGACCACCCACCTTCTTGCTCTGCTCCTCTGGCCTCTGTTCTGTTCAACTCTGCTTTACACCCTGTCCCTCTGACATGGTAAAGAAACCCTAACTAAAGTCACCCAGATATATGAGGAGAGCTCAAAGAGTCTCCCTTCTCTTTAGGCAAACCACCCAGGGTCACTGCCTGCAGCCAAAGATTGCAGCTGTAATCGCACAGAATATCTGGGTGAACGAGAGGAAAACTTAAGTGGTACATCTGAAAAGTCAGTGGATGCCTTCACAGGCATTTAGGGGGCTCCTGGACACTGCTTTTCACCCATACTACCTTCAAAACACCCCTGGCAATTCCTAAGCTGACACCCAAGCCCTTGTTCCATCTCTGGGCTGTAACCCCCCACTGACTACTTGCAAACCTAGGTGTCTGTAGCCATCCTCAACACAGAGCAGCTTCACCTCGGGATGGGATAACACTTGTGAAAAAATACCAAGCTGCAGTTGAAATGATCAGGAGATCTCAAAAGACGCAAGGCTCCTAAGGAAAAGAAAACAAGATAACAAATTACAAAAGTACCTTACCGACACAGCACACAAAATTATTAAATTTAAAAACCTTGCATTTGAGTGTAATCCTCTTCATTGCCATATATAGCTCTGCTATATATTTTAAGACTTTACTGTCTGAAAAGCATAAAGCTTTTATCATGCACATCTGACCTTCCACAGACAGCTCCTTTCCCCTTTCAGTACAAAATTATTTTCATGGAATCACTCAATAGGAAGTGCCCAGGAACCCCAGATTGTTCTTTCCAGAACAGAAAATAAACAGAGGAAAGGAGCTTTGCACAAGTGTAACATACTCCAGAACAGACCTGATTTTAGTTTTACTCTTTGTGTTCAAATATTCCATAGAAAAGCTTCAGCAGGAGAGCTGGCACATTCCCAAGAGTATCCTGAAAGTCCCTTTCACAAGGGGCATAGGAAAATCGCAGTTATATGAGTCCCTTGTGCCTGCAGATGCTTGGGGATCCTCTCCATCCACCTTGTGCTCTCCCAACAGCAGAAAGGGTGCTGAGACAGGAGGAAGGAAACCTTTAGCATAAAGCTGGGGAGGAATCTAAAGCTTCCTTTCCTGGGGAGCTTTGTGAAGTCTGTAGATGAGAAAGGGAAAATTTGCATCTCCTTTGGTACAGGTGTCAACAGAGGCTAAAACATTTTGCCTTTTTCAGACAACTGTGCCCTTTTTGGCTCCCTAGCAGCTCCAATGGCACCAGAACCCCCTTCCTGCACACCCACGGGTGTCACACTCAGGCACCCACACACCTTTTCTCCAGCCCACACATGGCCAACATTTCCTCACCCTGGACATCCCAAGGGGAGTATTTTTGCTAGAGAGCACAGCAACCCACCTGTCCTTGCAAACTGCCTCCCTGCAAAAAAGGAATCATTTTTCCTGGACACTTCCCCCACAGTCAAGGTCTTTTAAAACTGTGCCGAGACCACACCAAAGATGGCGGCCGTGGCCCAGAAGTCCGCCCCGAGGCCACACTCAAGATGGCGCCACCAGGACCAGAACTTAGCCGAGGCCACACTTAAGATGGCGGCCTCCAAACCTGGAGGTTTGGAGGCCAAAACCTCCACCAAACCTGCTCAGGGTCCCTCCCAGCTTCTGCCTGCCCTTGCATTTAAAGGCATGGGCACATTCTATCTTCCAACAGCAAACCCCAGCTCCTCACTGGGAGTATAAGCCCTGCTCTTACCTGGACAGACTCCCAGGCTCGGCACAGCTGTGGGTCATGGAGCAGCTTCCCAAGGCCGTTCTCTCTCCCAGCAGGAAGCACAACTCGCCTCCACACCAGGGGAAACCACGAGCGAGGCTGCAAATGGACACAGAACGAGCAAAAAGCATTAACGCAGCACAAAAAAACCAAGTTAAAGCAGTCTTTGCCTCATAACCCTGCACGGGGAAAGGGTTTGGAATTTCAAAGCAAAACCTGAGACACCCAGAGAGCACAGGCCCCACAGCCATGCCCCGGCTCTCCCCGGGGTTACCCGGCAGGTAACGGGCTTACCCGGCCCCCGCTGCCCAGCACAACGCGCACCTAAACGCCCCCCAGCTCCCCCGGTCCATAAACCCAGCGGACAAGGCGCTCTCACCTCCGCAGCCCAGGCAGCAGCTGGGCCGCACCCTCAGCCCTCACACACAACCGCCCGCACCTGCCCCGCCGGCCCTTTATACCGCGGGCCAGCAGCGCTGCCCAATCAGCACTCGAGCGCCTCCGCCCAATCCCAGCCCGCCTGGCCCTGCGGCCCCCCCCTCCCGCTCAGCCCGACCCCGCCCCTCCGCGCGGCCCCGCTCCCCGTTCCCTCAGCGCGCCTCCCGCCGCAGCCCCGGCAGGCGCTGCTGGGGCCGGGGAAGGGCGGGTGGGAGCTCCGCGGTCACGGCCCGTCTGGGAGCTCTCCCGGGACAAGGGGAGCGAGGCGGGCAGCGGGCAGGGCGGGGTTCTTGGGGGCGGGCAGGGCGGGGCCGGGCGGTGGGGCCGGCGCGAGCCGGGGGGCGGGCCTGGGCGAGTCTAGGGGCGGGGCCGGCGCGATCCCGCGGCGCTTCGCTCTGGGCTCTGGGGTTGTTCCGGGCTGGTTTTGGGGGACTGCGCACACGCTGCCCTGGTCACAGCCCCGCCCCAGCTCGCTGCACTCCCCGCACCCCTTGCTCAGCTCCGCGGGGATTTGTGTCTCCTCTGAAGGTGGCAAATGTCTGCAAAGCCAGTCGGGAAGCCAGAGAGCTGCAGCCCCCGGGCCCCGCCGCGGCTTCCCCGCCCTCACCCGGCACCTCCCGCACGTCCCGCCCCGCAGCGCCGCTCCCGCTGCCGCCCTCGAACACAAGGAACGAACCCCCGTGCCCCCAGCACAGGCCGGTCCCTCCCCGGCAGCCTCGGCAGCGCCGGGAGCGGCCGCAGCCCCCAAGGACGGGCGGGGCGCGCCGGGAGGGGCCGCGCGGGGCGGGGGCGGGTCCCGCGGCTGCGACCCCGCGGGGAAGGGACCCCCGGGCCGGCCCCGTCCGGCCCCGCCGCTGGCCCTGCTCGGCCACCGCCCCTCGCCCACAGTTTTAACGTTAGAGAGCCAAGTTTAATCCAGAGCGCTGCAAGCTCCCAAGTGCAGGGGATTTCCATAGACTTGTTATTTTTCTCTTTTTAATGACCACATGGCTAAAGTCAGGGAAATACAATCAGCATTCCCTAAACACCATCACTTCTACATCCACCTGTGATCAGGGGCCGATGGGCAGCATCCTGGCCTGGACGGGCTGCAGGGATGGTGTGAAGGCCACTGTTCCCCAGGTTTGAAGGACTCTGCCCATGATCCCCGGCCCGTGGACAGAAAGCCCAGAGCCAACGGGAACTCCAGCCAGCTGCAGGCAGATGTTACTCTGTCCCAGTGTGCCAGGGGTGGGCACGAAGGTGCCCTTCCCCGTTCGGAAGTGGAAGTCGTCCCCTGTGCAGAGCCCGCTCTGATCCTTGGCCTCGTGGGAGCCAATTCCCTTGTCCCAGCCCACTTCCTGCAGAGAAGAAAGGGAAAGATTGCACATAAGGGAGACATTCTTCCCTGGGAGGGTGGGGAGGTGTCCTGGCACAGAGAAGTTGTGGCTGCCCCATCCCTGGAAGTGGCCAAGGCCAGGCTGGATGTCTATTAGAAGGTGTCCCTGCCTGTGGCACGGGGTGGAAGCAGATGATCCCTGAGATCCTTTCCAACCCAAAGCACTCCAGGATCCCAGGATGATTCCATGCTCTCTCTCTGCATTTATTTAGCATCATTTCCTCTCAAAAACAACATCTGTGATTTAGTTGATTGCTAAAGCCATCATTTTAAAATCATCTCAGGAATCCAAAGGGACTGGAAAACACACAGAAATCATTCCTGCACCCACCAAATCATTAGGAATTGGAACCCGATTCCCCCATCTCTCTCCTTGTTCTTCTTGGCTGGAAAACCTGATGATCCCCACTGGCTACTTTTAGGCTGCTTTTCTTCCACAGCTCCTTTCCTCCTGGCTGAAACCTCCTGGCATATTCAGGGCTTATCTGGAGGGAAGCCCCTCTGAAGTATTTCCTCTCGTGGCAATTCTGTGGGATGAAGAAGTAAAAAAAGCACATCAAGAGCTCCTTCTACCCCCTTCCCTCGCAAACACCCTCCCAGTTTGTCCTTGGCAGCTCCATCCCCCCGGCAGCCGCACCCGACGACGCTTCGGCTCCGCTGGGAAAGGGACAGCAAGTGCAGAAGCAAGTTCAGTGCTGGGCAGGGGCCCCCTGGGGAACGGCACTTCAGTGCTTTAGTCCGTGGTCTTTCCTGCTGCCCTCCCTCCTGGAGGCAGAGGATGACCCGTCCCTTGTTTCTCCCACGCTGGCAGACCCAGGTCCTGCTCCTTTGGCCCCACTTTTCTTAGCAGACCCGGCATCATTTCCCAGGGTCCCCAGGAAACTTCTGCACTCAACCCATTGCTAAGTGCAGAGCACAGGGCGAGGGAAGGACAAATTTCTCGGCACCCAACCCCTAAAATTTCCCTCCTCCGCAGCACGCTCCTGTTCCCGCTGTCTCTGGAGGTGCCCGCACGAGTCCTCCTTCTCCCAGCACCTAAGAGAATGTCCTTTTCACCCAGGTCCTGCTTACCGTCATCCAACAAAACACGCTGACAACATTTTTCACGATGCCAGTGGAGAGATATTAGAGCACACTGCACAGGGAACCCGAGGCTGCCCCATCCCTGCAAGTGTTCCAGGCCAGGCTGGACGGGACTCGCAGCAACCGGGGACAGTGGAAGGTGTCCCTGCCCACGGAAGACAGGCTGGCCTTTGAAGGTCCCCTTCAAACCAAATCGCTCTGGGATTCCCCTCCAAAATCACTCCCAAAGAGACACAGCAATCAAAGCAGAGGGACTGCACTCCCAGCTTTTCTTACCCGCAGGCACGCACAGCACAGCACGTTGGACATAAAAGCCACAGGGTTAGTCCTGCCACAGGCGTCCAGCACACCCACGGCGACCGAAGGAAAAGAGGGAGCCTGGGAACACGGAGTAAAAGACACCTTAATTAGGACTACACTGAGCCATAGCCAGGTCATTCCCACAGACAGCTTCACCGTCCAGTCGTCCAAAAAGCACTCACCGAGGCCTCAGGTAGGATGGTTCCTGACGCTGACCAGGTGAATACCTCCCTGGAAGCCCGCTCTGCTCCTGCCAGGCACTGGGGCTCACCCAGAGGGGCTTTGCCAAGCATCCAAGGGAAATTAAAATTACAGCCTGGGCAAAGGCGCTTCCCGCAGGACCGCTCCTGGCCAAGGCCACCGGTCCGTGCAAGTCAGACCACTGACCACCCAGGGCTGGGGATTTTCAGGGGCACGCTTCCAGCTTTTATTCTCCAGAAACTCCAGTTCTTTCTGGCGCCGCTTACCAGAAAGTCTTCCCCTGTTGGAAGAGGTCACTTTAGTCTTTCGAGGGGCCAGATTGCCAAAGCCCGGCCAGTCCGTTCCCACGAGGAAAGGTAGCTTTGTCTTGTACAAGATACTGGGGGGGGGGGGGAGACACAAAAGTTTAATTTAAAAGAACTGCCTAGAATAGAAAGCAATTCAAACATAAGGCAGACAAGACTCGTGCAAAACTGAATTACATTGGACTTCAAAGGAGAATTCTTTCCCTCTGCACCTCAGAGAACCCCAGTTTTCACCCAGGTCCCGCTCACCATCGTCACACAAAACGTGCTGACAAAATTTTTCACGATGCCAGTGGAGAGATATCAGAGCACACTGCACAGGGAACCCGAGGCTGCCCCTGGATCCCTGCAAGTGTTCCAGGCCAGGCTGGATGGGACTTGGAGCATCCAACCGGGGATGAGAGGGGAAGGTGTCCCTGCCCACGGAAGACAGGCTGGCCTTTGAAGGTCCCCTTCAAACCAAATTGCTCTGGGATTCCCCTCCAAAATCACTCCCAAAGAGACACAGCAATCAAAGCAGAGGGACTGCACTCCCAGCTTTTCTTACCCGCAGGCACGCACAGCACAGCACGTTGGACATAAAAGCCACAGGGTTAGTCCTGCCACAGGCGTCCGGCACACCCACGGCGACCGAAGGAAAAGAGGGAGCCTGGGAACACGGAGTAAAAGACACCTTAATTAGGACTACACTGAGCCATAGCCAGGTCATTCCCACAGACAGCTTCACCGTCCAGTCACACAAAAAGCACTCACCGAGGCCTCAGGTAGGATGGTTCCTGACGCTGACCAGGTGAATACCTCCCTGGAAGCCCGCTCTGCTCCTGCCAGGCACTGGGGCTCACCCAGAGGGGCTTTGCCAAGCATCCAAGGGAAATTAAAATTACAGCCTGGGCAAAGGCGCTTCCCACAGGACCGCTCCTGGCCAAGGCCACCGGTCCGTGCAAGTCAGACCACTGACCACCCAGGGCTGGGGATTTTCAGGGGCACGCTTCCAGCTTTTATTCTCCAGAAACTCCAGTTCTTTCTGGCGCCGCTTACCAGAAAGTCTTCCCCTGTTGGAAGAGGTCACTTTAGTCTTTCGAGGGGCCAGATTGCCAAAGCCCGGCCAGTCCGTTCCCACGAGGAAAGGTAGCTTTGTCTTGTACAAGATACTGGGGGGGGGGGGGAGACACAAAAGTTTAATTTAAAAGAACTGCCTAGAATAGAAAGCAATTCAAACATAAGGCAGACAAGACTCGTGCAAAACTGAATTACATTGGACTTCAAAGGAGAATTCTTTCCCTCTGCACCTCAGAGAACCCCAGTTTTCACCCAGGTCCCGCTCACCATCGTCACACAAAACGTGCTGACAAAATTTTTCACGATGCCAGTGGAGAGATATCAGAGCACACTGCACAGGGAACCCGAGGCTGCCCCTGGATCCCTGCAAGTGTTCCAGGCCAGGCTGGATGGGACTTGGAGCATCCAACCGGGGATGAGAGGGGAAGGTGTCCCTGCCCACGGAAGACAGGCTGGCCTTTGAAGGTCCCCTTCAAACCAAATCGCTCTGGGATTCCCCTCCAAAATCACTCCCAAAGAGACACAGCAATCAAAGCAGAGGGACTGCACTCCCAGCTTTTCTTACCTGCAGGCACGCACAGCACAGCACGTTGGACATAAAAGCCACAGGGTTAGTCCTGCCACAGGCGTCCGGCACACCCACGGCGACCGAAGGAAAAGAGGGAGCCTGGGAACACGGAGTAAAAGACACCTTAATTAGGACTACACTGAGCAATAGCCAGGTCATTCCCACAGACAGCTTCACCGTCCAGTCACACAAAAAGCACTGACCTCCCAGGGCCTCAGTTAGGATGGCTCCTGACGCTGACACCTCCGCTTGCCCCGGGGGGTCAAGAATAACATGCCTGGGAAGAAGTCACCCCCAACAACAAAAAGGGAAAATTAGTGAAGCACGGGGTCCTCTTCTGACTAGATTGCCACCAGCATTCCATAGCAAATGCCACGACTATTCTGTTACAGAGGAGAAAACCCTGTTCTCCCTAACAAACAGCGAGGAGATTTATGGGCACGCCTGAACATTTCCTGTGAGGAACTTTTTGTAACTAAGGAGCAGGTGCTATCTTGAGTTGAAGGCACCAATTTGACAGACACTTAGGACAGCAAACTCTTCAGCAGAGCAATTAACTGCTGCCTATTTGAACAGCAGGGGAGAGAAAATGACAGTCGAAGGGAAGACAAGAAAAGCAGAACTGGAATCAGCAGACTTTTCTTCCATCTCTCCCGAGAAAGTCTAGTTTGTCTGTTCTAATAATTCTATGCCCTTTTCTACATGAAACTTACACCAAGGCTGAAAAAAACAACTAGAAAACACGGAGAGAAGCTTTTTAGAATTTCACGGGATTTTCCCAAACCGATGCCAGAAAAGCAGAACTCGGTAGAATGTACTCACCTCGAGGCCTTTGGTCTTTTTTTCCATAAGCTTCGTCACCTGATTGAAAAAGCAGAGTAGACTCGGTATTTAGGCTCACAACAGGAAAACCTCCCCTTCGTTTCCTAAAAGAAACTACATTAATCTGCACAGCTGCAGGCGCGTCTCCAGATGTTAAAGCCTTTCATCTTTTCAGAGGGTGAGAATGCCCTGCTAAGGAAGGCTGCAAAATGCTCGGAGCCTGCACAGGTCAAAGAGCCCCTTGATTTTGTCTGTGTTCCAGTCCCTGGCTAAAGAAACGGCAGAACAAGCGCAGTTGTTCCTTGCCTCTTCCCTAAGAGGTTTGGCCAGGTGCTGGGCCAGCCCGGGCACTCCGGGGGAAGGCCGGCAGTGCCCAAGCAGCGCCGCTTTGCCAGGGGCGTCGCTTGCAAGAGCGCCGCCGAGCGCCGGGCCCTGCCTCACAGTCGCCGCCTGGCGGACACGGCCGGGAGCGGCACTGCAGCCGCGCGCGGCGCTGCAGCCGCGCGCCCCCCCCCCTTTGGCGAGACCCGCGGCGCCTTTCGCGCGTACGGGCCTTTCTTCCCTAAAACCTGCCCTTGCCTAGAAAAAGCTGAGCAATTCACAGAGTTGCTGTTTCCAGCCCAGCTTCCCAAAGGATTTCTCTCTCCCGGCAGCACAGACGGGGTCCCCGAGGCAGCGGAGACCCTCCCCGCGGGGGGGTGTGGTGCGTGTGCAATGCCAGGGCACATCCGAACCCTCCCCTGCGGCGGCACGCAGGTGCAAGTTTCTCCGCAGAGGCGAGCAACTTGCCTGTCGCTTCCCCGGCCTGCAGTCCCCGATGGCCGCCGGAGAGGCAGAAGAGCGGCCGCGCCCCCCCTCCGGCGCGCCCAGCTTACCCCGGGGCCGATCTCCGTCGGATCTGCCGGCGTGGGTCGCTTCCGGGGGGGGGAAGGCGGCGGCGCATCCCCGATAGCATCTCCAGGGCACGGCGGGAGCGGGAGCGGGGGCGAGGGCGGGGGCGGGAGCGGGAGCGGGAGCGGAGCGGAACGGGAGCGGGAGCGGGAGCGGGAGCGGGAGCGGGAGCGGAGCGGAGCGGGACGAGCGGGCGGCGCGGCGCGGCGTGGGCGCGTGGGGTCCTGAGACGGGGGCTGCCCGCGCCAGTGCCTGCCGCCGCCCACGAACCTGCCGCCCGCGCCCGGCGCCGCCGAGCGCCCCGCCCTGCCCCCGCAGCGGGAAGCGGCGCGGCGAGACGGCGCTGCGGGCGCGGGGCGGGGGTCCGGGTCGCGGCGGAGGTCCGGCAACAGGATAAACGCCTCTCTGAGGCGAGGGGGCCTCTCGCCGCCATCTTTAGTGTGGTCGTTCCGGTCCTGGCGGCGCCATCTTTACTGTGGGCTTGGCGGACTTCCGGGCCGGGGCCTTGGAGGACTTCCGGTCGCTCTCTACTTCCGGTGACCGACTTTACCCAAATTAGCGTCCCTCCTCGCTAATTTCTGCGCTTTCACTCCAAGAAATCTTCACGTTATTCCCCCCCCACACACCCCGGGAGAGACGGGAGACCGCGAGTCCCGCTCTGCCGCCGGAACCGGTCCTTAACTCGAGCAGGGAGCGCTGCACCGGCACGAGAGCCACTGCGCATGCGTCGCCGGTCCCTCTCGTGCCTGCCCTTACTTACCACGTGATCGCCGGCGTCTTGCCAACGACTGCGCATGCGCCGGCGTCGCCACCTTGGCTTGCCCCCCCACCTCGCCGCCCCACCGCCCGGCTTCGCTTTCTTACTGCGGCTCCCCCTCCACTTTTCCGGCTCCCTGGGGTTCCCTCACCCACATTTCGGGGTCCCCTTCTCACATTTTAGGGGTGATGACCCCGCAATTTACGGTTCGGGGGGGGGAGGAGAGGAAACGGGGTGCCCAAGAAGGGGTTTCTTTTTTTTTTTTTTTTCTCTTTTATTTCATTTTCATTTTATTTCCTTTTTAGTTTTTTGGCCTTTTTTTTTTTTTTTAAATTTTCCTTTCTTTTTTATATTTCCTTCTTTATTTCGTTTATTTTTTATTCTCTTTATTTTTCATTTTCTCTCCCAGTGCTCCCCAGTAACACCCAGTGCTCCCCGACAACCCTCAGTAACACCCAGTGCTCCCCAGTACACCCCAGTTAACACCCAGTGCTCCTCAACAACCCCCAGTAACACCCAGTGCTCCCCAACAACCCCCAGTAACACCCAGTGCTCCCCAAAAATTGACCCAAAACCAACCCAAATCACCCCAAAAGCTGACCCAAAACTGACCCCAAAACCTGACCCCAATCATCCCAAAAGCTGACCCAAATCACCCCAAACAATCACCCCAAACTGACCCCAAAAACTGACCCAAATCATCCCCAAAACTGACCCAAAACTCTGCATTTATTTGGCATCATTTCCTCTCAAAAACAACATCTGCGATTTAGTTGATTGCTAAAGCCATCATTTTAAAATCATCTCAGGAATCCAAAGGGACTGGAAAACACACAGAAATCATTCCTGCACCCACCAAATCATTAGGAATTGGAACCCGATTCCCCCATCTCTCTCCTTGTTCTTCTTGGCTGGAAAACCTGATGATCCCCACTGGCTACTTTTAGGCTGCTTTTCTTCCACAGCTCCTTTCCTCCCGGCTGAAACCTCCTGGCATATTCAGGGCTTATCTGGAGGGAAGCCCCTCTGAAGTATTTCCTCTCGTGGCAATTCTGTGGGATGAAGAAGTAAAAAAAGCACATCAAGAGCTCCTTCTACCCCCTTCCCTCGCAAACACCCTCCCAGTTTGTCCTTGGCAGCTCCATCCCCCCGGCAGCCGCACCCGACGCTTCGGCTCCGCTGGGAAAGGGACAGCAAGTGCAGAAGCAAGTTCAGTGCTGGGCAGGGGCCCCCTGGGGAACGGCACTTCAGTGCTTTAGTCCGTGGCCTTTCCTGCTGCCCTCCCTCCTGGAGGCAGAGGATGACCCGTCCCTTGTTTCTCCCACGCTGGCAGACCCAGGTCCTGCTCCTTTGGCCCCACTTTTCTTAGCAGACCCAGCATCATTTCCCAGGGTCCCCAGGAAACTTCTGCACTCGACCCATTGCTAAGTGCAGAGCACAGGGCGAGGGAAGGACAAATTTCTCGGCACCCAACCCCTAAAATTTTCCTTCCCCGCAGCACGCTCCCGTTCCCGCTGTCTCTGGAGGTGCCCGCACGAGTCCTCCTTCTCCCAGCACCTAAGAGAATGTCCTTTTCACCCAGGTCCTGCTTACCGTCATCCAACAAAACACGCTGACAACATTTTTCACGATGCCAGTGGAGAGATATCAGAGCACACTGCACAGGGAACCCGAGGCTGCCCCTGGATCCCTGCAAGTGTTCCAGGCCAGGCTGGATGGGACTTGGAGCATCCAACCGGGGATGAGAGGGGAAGGTGTCCCTGCCCATGGAAGACAGGCTGGCCTTTGAAGGTCCCCTTCAAACCAAATTGCTCTGGGATTCCCCTCCAAAATCACTCCCAAAGAGACACAGCAATCAAAGCAGAGGGACTGCACTCCCAGCTTTTCTTACCCGCAGGCACGCACAGCACAGCACGTTGGACATAAAAGCCACAGGGTTAGTCCTGCCACAGGCGTCCGGCACACCCACGGCGACCGAAGGAAAAGAGGGAGCCTGGGAACACGGAGTAAAAGACACCTTAATTAGGACTACACTGAGCCATAGCCAGGTCATTCCCACAGACAGCTTCACCGTCCAGTCACACAAAAAGCACTCACCGAGGCCTCAGGTAGGATGGTTCCTGACGCTGACCAGGTGAATACCTCCCTGGAAGCCCGCTCTGCTCCTGCCAGGCACTGGGGCTCACCCAGAGGGGCTTTGCCAAGCATCCAAGGGAAATTAAAATTACAGCCTGGGCAAAGGCGCTTCCCACAGGACCGCTCCTGGCCAAGGCCACCGGTCCGTGCAAGTCAGACCACTGACCACCCAGGGCTGGGGATTTTCAGGGGCACGCTTCCAGCTTTTATTCTCCAGAAACTCCAGTTCTTTCTGGCGCCGCTTACCAGAAAGTCTTCCCCTGTTGGAAGAGGTCACTTTAGTCTTTCGAGGGGCCAGATTGCCAAAGCCCGGCCAGTCCGTTCCCACGAGGAAAGGTAGCTTTGTCTTGTACAAGATACTGGGGGGGGGGAGACACAAAAGTTTAATTTAAAAGAACTGCCTAGAATAGAAAGCAATTCAAACATAAGGCAGACAAGACTCGTGCAAAACTGAATTACATTGGACTTCAAAGGAGAATTCTTTCCCTCTGCACCTCAGAGAACCCCAATTTTCACCCAGGTCCCGCTCACCATCGTCACACAAAACGTGCTGACAACATTTTTCACGATGCCAGTGGAGAGATATCAGAGCACACTGCACAGGGAACCCGAGGCTGCCCCTGGATCCCTGCAAGTGTTCCAGGCCAGGCTGGATGGGACTTGGAGCATCCAACCGGGGATGAGAGGGGAAGGTGTCCCTGCCCATGGAAGACAGGCTGGCCTTTGAAGGTCCCCTTCAAACCAAATCGCTCTGGGATTCCCCTCCAAAATCACTCCCAAAGAGACACAGCAATCAAAGCAGAGGGACTGCACTCCCAGCTTTTCTTACCCGCAGGCACGCACAGCACAGCACGTTGGACATAAAAGCCACAGGGTTAGTCCTGCCACAGGCGTCCGGCACACCCACGGCGACCGAAGGAAAAGAGGGAGCCTGGGAACACGGAGTAAAAGACACCTTAATTAGGACTACACTGAGCCATAGCCAGGTCATTCCCACAGACAGCTTCACCGTCCAGTCACACAAAAAGCACTCACCGAGGCCTCAGGTAGGATGGTTCCTGACGCTGACCAGGTGAATACCTCCCTGGAAGCCCGCTCTGCTCCTGCCAGGCACTGGGGCTCACCCAGAGGGGCTTTGCCAAGCATCCAAGGGAAATTAAAATTACAGCCTGGGCAAAGGCGCTTCCCACAGGACCGCTCCTGGCCAAGGCCACCGGTCCGTGCAAGTCAGACCACTGACCACCCAGGGCTGGGGATTTTCAGGGGCACGCTTCCAGCTTTTATTCTCCAGAAACTCCAGTTCTTTCTGGCGCCGCTTACCAGAAAGTCTTCCCCTGTTGGAAGAGGTCACTTTAGTCTTTCGAGGGGCCAGATTGCCAAAGCCCGGCCAGTCCGTTCCCACGAGGAAAGGTAGCTTTGTCTTGTACAAGATACTGGGGGGGGGGAGACACAAAAGTTTAATTTAAAAGAACTGCCTAGAATAGAAAGCAATTCAAACATAAGGCAGACAAGACTCGTGCAAAACTGAATTACATTGGACTTCAAAGGAGAATTCTTTCCCTCTGCACCTCAGAGAACCCCAGTTTTCACCCAGGTCCCGCTCACCATCGTCACACAAAACGTGCTGACAACATTTTTCACGATGCCAGTGGAGAGATATCAGAGCACACTGCACAGGGAACCCGAGGCTGCCCCTGGATCCCTGCAAGTGTTCCAGGCCAGGCTGGATGGGACTTGGAGCATCCAACCGGGGATGAGAGGGGAAGGTGTCCCTGCCCACGGAAGACAGGCTGGCCTTTGAAGGTCCCCTTCAAACCAAATCGCTCTGGGATTCCCCTCCAAAATCACTCCCAAAGAGACACAGCAATCAAAGCAGAGGGACTGCACTCCCAGCTTTTCTTACCCGCAGGCACGCACAGCACAGCACGTTGGACATAAAAGCCACAGGGTTAGTCCTGCCACAGGCGTCCGGCACACCCACGGCGACCGAAGGAAAAGAGGGAGCCTGGGAACACGGAGTAAAAGACACCTTAATTAGGACTACACTGAGCAATAGCCAGGTCATTCCCACAGACAGCTTCACCGTCCAGTCACACAAAAAGCACTGACCTCCCAGGGCCTCAGTTAGGATGGCTCCTGACGCTGACACCTCCGCTTGCCCCGGGGGGTCAAGAATAACATGCCTGGGAAGAAGTCACCCCCAACAACAAAAAGGGAAAATTAGTGAAGCACGGGGTCCTCTTCTGACTAGATTGCCACCAGCATTCCATAGCAAATGCCACGACTATTCTGTTACAGAGGAGAAAACCCTGTTCTCCCTAACAAACAGCGAGGAGATTTATGGGCACGCCTGAACATTTCCTGTGAGGAACTTTTTGTAACTAAGGAGCAGGTGCTATCTTGAGTTGAAGGCACCAATTTGACAGACACTTAGGACAGCAAACTCTTCAGCAGAGCAATTAACTGCTGCCTATTTGAACAGCAGGGGAGAGAAAATGACAGTCGAAGGGAAGACAAGAAAAGCAGAACTGGAATCAGCAGACTTTTCTTCCATCTCTCCCGAGAAAGTCTAGTTTGTCTGTTCTAATAATTCTATGCCCTTTTCTACATGAAACTTACACCAAGGCTGAAAAAAACAACTAGAAAACACGGAGAGAAGCTTTTTAGAATTTCACGGGATTTTCCCAAACCGATGCCAGAAAAGCAGAACTCGGTAGAATGTACTCACCTCGAGGCCTTTGGTCTTTTTTTCCATAAGCTTCGTCACCTGATTGAAAAAGCAGAGTAGACTCGGTATTTAGGCTCACAACAGGAAAACCTCCCCTTCGTTTCTTAAAAGAAACTACATTAATCTGCACAGCTGCAGGCACGTCTCCAGATGTTAATGCCTTTCATCTTTTCAGAGGGTGAGAATGCCCTGCTAAGGAAGGCTGCAAAATGCTCGGAGCCTGCACAGGTCAAAGAGCCCCTTGATTTTGTCTGTGTTCCAGTCCCTGGCTAAAGAAACGGCAGAACAAGCGCAGTTGTTCCTTGCCTCTTCCCTAAGAGGTTTGGCCAGGTGCTGGGCCAGCCCGGGCACTCCGGGGGAAGGCCGGCAGTGCCCAAGCAGCGCCGCTTTGCCAGAGGCGTCGCTTGCAAGAGCGCCGCCGAGCGCCGGGCCCTGCCTCACAGTCGCCGCCTGGCGGACACGGCCGGGAGCGGCACTGCAGCCGCGCGCGGCGCTGCAGCCGCGCGCCCCCCCCCTTTGGCGAGACCCGCGGCGCCTTTCGCGCGTACGGGCCTTTCTTCCCTAAAACCTGCCCTTGCCTAGAAAAAGCTGAGCAATTCACAGAGTTGCTGTTTCCAGCCCAGCTTCCCAAAGGATTTCTCTCTCCCGGCAGCACAGACGGGGTCCCCGAGGCAGCGGAGACCCTCCCCGCGGGGGGGTGTGGTGCGTGTGCAATGCCAGGGCACATCCGAACCCTCCCCTGCGGCGGCACGCAGGTGCAAGTTTCTCCGCAGAGGCGAGCAACTTGCCTGTCGCTTCCCCGGCCTGCAGTCCCCGATGGCCGCCGGAGAGGCAGAAGAGCGGCCGCGCCCCCCCTCCGACGCGCCCAGCTTACCCCGGGGCCGATCTCCGTCGGATCTGCCGGCGTGGGTCGCTTCCGGGGGGGGGAAGGCGGCGGCGCATCCCCGATAGCATCTCCAGGGCACGGCGGGAGCGGGAGCGGGGGCGGGGGCGGGGGCGGGAGCGGGAGCGGGAGCGGGAGCGGAGCGGAGCGGGACGAGCGGGCGGCGCGGCGCGGCGCGGCGCGGCGCGGCGTGGGCGCGTGGGGTCCTGAGACGGGGGCTGCCCGCGCCAGTGCCTGCCGCCGCCCACGAACCTGCCGCCCGCGCCCGGCGCCGCCGAGCGCCCCGCCCTGCCCCCGCAGCGGGAAGCGGCGCGGCGAGACGGCGCTGCGGGCGCGGGGCGGGGGTCCGGGTCGCGGCGGAGGTCCGGCAACAGGATAAACGCCTCTCTGAGGCGAGGGGGCCTCTCGCCGCCATCTTTAGTGTGGTCGTTCCGGTCCTGGCGGCGCCATCTTTACTGTAGGCTTGGCGGACTTCCGGGCAGGGGCCGCCATCTTTAGTGTTGTCGTTCCGGTCCTGGCGGCGCCATCTTTACTGTGGGCTTGGCGGACTTCCGGATCGGGCCGCCATCTTTCTGTACTGACTTGGAGGACTTCCGGTCGGGGCGCCGCCATCTTTGTTTTGGGGCGGCCTGGTGCCACTTCCGGTCCGGGAGGGCGCCATCTTTGGTGGTGCGCCGTCTAAAACAGTCCGGTCGCTCTCTACTTCCTGTGCCCCGGTTTTCCCGGAGAACGGCCCTCGCTAATTTCTGCGCTTTCGCCCCAAAAGTCTTCACGTTATTCCCCCCCCACACACCCCGGGAGAGACGGGAGACCACAGCTCCCGCCGTGCCGCCGGAGCCGGCCCTGAAGTCGAGCGGGGAGCGCTGCAGTGTCACAGGAGGCACTGCGCATGCGTCGCCCTTTCCCCCTCGCCCGGCTGCCCTCACTTACCACGTGATCGCCGGCTTCTCGATAATGACTGCGCACGCGCCAGCGTCGCTACCTTGGCTGCCCCGCTAGCCGCCTTCGGTTTCTTACTGCGCACGCCTCGCCCGGTTTTCCGGGGCCGCTCACTCCCATTTCGCCGCTCCCCTTCCGCTGCCTTTTCGGCTCCCTAGGCTTCCCCCACCCACCTTTTCGGGTCCCCTTCTCACAGTTTAGGGGTGACCCCCAAGTTACGGGGCGGAGGGCGGGGCGGGGAGGAAACCCTGGCGTGCCCAAGAAGGCTTGTTTTTCCCTTTCATTTCCCTTGTCATTTTATTATTGCCTTTTAAGTTTGCCCGCTTTTATTTTTTTCTTTAAGTTTCTTTTGTATTTTCTATTTCCTTCTTTATTCCCTTAATTTTTCATTTTCTTTATTTTTCATTTTCTTTTCTTTTCTTTCTCGTTTGCTTTTTATTTTTTTAGTTCTTAGTCCTTGAGAGAGGAAGAAAGAACACTGCAGCTCCTCTGGGCTACAGAAAGGCTCCCCTGCCCTTCCCTTAAACACAAGGCCTGCAGCAAGGAGTGCCCCGGAAGCCCGCTCTGCTCCTGCCAGGCACTGGGGCTCACCCCCAGGGGGGCTTTGCCAGCACCCAATGGAAATTAAAATTACAGCCTGGGCAGTAAATTAAAATTACAGGCCGGCAGGACCGCTCCTGGCCAAGGCCACCGGTCCGTGCAAGTCAGACCACTGACCACCCGGGGCGGGGGGGGAAATCAGGGGCACACTTCCAGCTTTTATTCTCCAGAAACTCCAGTTCTTTCTGGCACCGCTTGCTTCAGTCTTCCCCTGTTGGAAGAGGTCACTTCAGTCTTTTGAGGGGCCAGATTGCCAAAGCCCAGCCAGTCCATTCCCACGAGGAAAGATAGCTTGGTCTTGGACAGGATACTGGGGGGGAGACACAAAATAAAAGTTTAATTTAAAACTGCCTAGAATAGAAAGCAATTCAAACATAAGGCAGACAAGACTCGTGCAAAATTGTATTACATTGGACTTCAAAGGAGAATTCTTTCCCTCTGCACCTCAGAGAACCCCAATTTTCACCCAGGTCCCGCTCACCATCGTCACACAAAACGTGCTGACAAAATTTTTCACGATGCCAGTGGAGAGATATCAGAGCACACTGCACAGGGAACCTGAGGCTGCCCCTGGATCCCTGCAAGTGTTCCAGGCCAGGCTGGATGGGACTTGGAGCATCCAACCGGGGGTGAGAGGGGAAGGTGTCCCTGCCCACGGAAGGCAGGGTGGCCTTTGAAGGTCCCCTTCAAACCAAATCGCTCTGGGATTCCCCTCCAAAATCACTCCCAAAGAGACACAGCAATCAAAGCAGAGGGACTGCACTCCCAGCTTTTCTTACCCGCAGGCACGCAGCACAGCACGTTGGACATAAAAGCCACAGGGTTAGTCCTGCCAGAGGCGTCCGGCACACCCACAGCGACCGAAGGGAAAGAGGAAACCTGGAAACATGGAGTAAAAGACACTTTAATTAGGAGTACACCGAGCAATAGCCAGGTCATTCACACTTGACAGCTTCACTGTCCAGTCATACAAAAAGCACTCACCAAGGCCCCAGTTAGGATGGTTCCTGACGCTGACCAGGTGAATACCTCCATTTGCCCCGGGGTGTCAAGAATAACATCCCTGGTAAGAAGTCACCCATTACTGAAGGGAAAAAATACAGGCCAGGCAAGCTTATCCATCAGTAATGAAACATGCCCTTCACAGTGCAGTTGTACCTGTCCTTGGAACTCCACTATGGTCCTGGCACTTCATCTTTGCACTGACAAAGAAAACTGCACTGTTGAAAGAGTGCTGAGATAAAGAAGGATACATTAAGTGGACAAGAGGGACGCGCAAATAAAATAAAACTTTCCGTATACAAAATAACTTTTCCTGTGGAGGGTGATTTCCATTTTTTTTTAATTGACAGCCTGAAAAAGATAAATCTTTCACCAGAAATCATCTGAAAATGCTGTTTTTACAAGCAATAATGGGGCACTAATCAAACCATCAGTCTTCTGCAAACTGCCGAGCCTCTCCTCAGAGTCAAGGGTGCCAAGCTTTGGGGCCAGCCCTGCTGCGGAGCACAGCCACTGGTGGCCCCGGGGCTGCTCAGCATGGCAGGACTGACACTCTGCTCCTGATGAGTTCAGCATCCCCAGACTAGGGAAAAACCAGTCACCACCTTGTCAACTAGACCAGAGCACTGAGTGCCACGTCCAGTCATTCTTGAACACCTCCAGGGATGGTGACTCCACCCCTGCCTGGGCAGACCCTTCCAATGCCTCATCACCCTTTCCATGAAGAAATTATTCCTGATGTACAGTCTGAACCTGCTCTGGTGCAGCTTAAGGCTATGACTTCTCCTATTGCTTGTTACCTGGGAGAAGAGGCTGATCCCCACCTGGCAACAACCTCCTTTCAGATAGAAAACCCACAGATTATTTGCAACTATGTTCTAGAATACTTGTTAGGAACAAGTCACTCAAACACTTCACCGAGTGTGATACTTTCATACCCCTGGCCTGCCGAGTTGCCACAGCAGGAAAAATTGTCCATGACAGAAAAGTATATGCTTTTGAGAAATCACAGATATAGACTCAGCAGTCATGGTTTGTGTTCTTATGACAGAGAGCACTGAGCTCCAAAAAGCTGCAAATTCCTGAGCCCTGCCCAAAAATCACCAGGTGACATGAAGGATCACAATTCCATTGTCTTGTCTGTTTTCCACAATCCAGCACTTCAGTGACTCCAGAGTCAAACACATCAGGATCAATTCCAGGTCACATGGACTGGGACAAACCAGCTGCTCTGCTGGAAGGGGTAATTCCAGACGCTTATCTCCCATTATTTGGAATTCAGGGCTGCAAAGAGCCCGGCAGTGATCCTGGATTTAATTTACAGATTAAGCCCACCCAACACTCACTGCCAAGTGGTGCTGGAGCACCTCTCCAGGGAAAGATGCCCAGTGCCGAGGGGCTTTAGTGGGGTCCCTGCCCAGTTTCCCAGGATGGATGGGAAGCTACCACGGACAGGCTGGATCTTAGGAGAACTCCATTTGAGTATTCATTCCTGAAAGCTTTTAAAACAGGGGCTTGTTCCCAACTCTAAGGCAGCTGAAATCCTGTGGCTCGCCAGCCTTCCTAATAAAGTGCTGCAGAAGTCAGCCGGGTGTGTCAATCTTCCGGCCCCTGTTGCATCATCGCTCCGCGTCGAAGAGTAGGCGGGAGTCATGGTGCAGCTCGGTGAGTCCCGAGCCCGTGACCGGCCCCTGCGCGGCCCGTGACCGGCCCCTGCGCGGCCCGTGACCGGCCCCTGCGCGGCCCGTGACCACCTCGCTTTCTTCACAGGGAGCCGCCTCCTGAAAGGCTACCGCGGCGGGCACGTCGTGATCCGTTTCGCCCTCGGAGGCTGCGCCAACCGGCCTTTTTTCCGCATCGTGGCAGCGCACAGCAAGCGCGCCCGCGACGGGAAGTACCTGGAGCAGCTCGGCTGCCTCGACCCACTGCCCAACGTCCACGGCGAGAGGGTGGCGGGGCTCAACCTGGAGCGGCTGCGCTACTGGCTGGGCTGCGGCGCGCAGCTTTCCCGGCCCGCCGAGAAGCTCCTGGGTAGGTCTGGGGCGGGCGCCTGGCAGCGGACGGGGGGTGGGGGCCCGGTGCGGCCCCGTCTCACCGCCTCTTATTGGCAGGTCTGGCGGGGTTCCTGCCGCTCCATCCTATGACAGTGACCGGCGCCGAGAGGCTGCGCCAGAGACGACAGCGAGCACAGCAGGTGGGCACTGCCCCTGTGGACGGGCCCTGAGAGACGCCCCGGCCGAGAGGCCCGCCCTGGCCTGAGGAAGCATCCTGCCCTGTCAGTGCATCTGACCACATTAAAGTGTCATTTGCCCACTCTACACTGTGCATCTGCTGCTTTCTCCAGACTCCGCTCTGAATCAAAGTTTATTGTTGCCAAATTTGGTGCACAGAGATAAAAGGGGTTTCACTACTCTAATACACACAGAGAACCATTCAGCATTTTCTAAAGGCATGCCATTTGCCATCTCTCACTCTCCAGCAATAGCATGGCTACTGCCAGTTTCCATTTGCCTGCTCCACTTGTCAGGTGTTTTGACTCCTGGCTCTGATTTACTGTAACAGGACAATCCAGTGGTTCAGGAGAGGCCTGGCACAGATAAATGCAAATGGAAGTGCAGCTGTATTTCTGTTTAATTTCTCCAGAGAGGTTCTGGACCTGTTTACAAGCAAAAGGGAAAGATTTCAGTCTCATTTAAAGAGATGGGGCATGCCTGAAGTTGAGCTATGAGTCTTACTCTTTCATCACATATTTGACCCTCTTCCAAGAGGCAAAACCCCTGCCAAAGTCTCTCTCCTACCTTAGATGCACCTTTTGCTTCTTTAGGGTTTCTTTTAGCACAACTCAGGTGATTCTACAAATGTCAGGCAAAAACAAGTTTCCAGTATTGCATTTCAATAAGCTTGTAGTGTAACCAGCCCAACAGAGGATGAATAGACAAAACACTAAGAAAGGGGCTGGCTTGCTTTTAACAAAATCACAATACTGAGAGAAGGTGGTTTTATTTTTGCTCATGGATTAGATGATTTAAAACCTATTCTTGGAAGTGACGGAAGCTATGAAAAAGTGGTATTGCTTTTCTGATACCTTCCTCTTCTATATATTTGGTATGTTCAGCATCGCATTTTTTATAAAATGGTGACTGCACTCTGGTACAGGGTTTCTAGGAAGTTCCTCTCTAGCTTACTCTAGATTTCCTTTCTTTGCTGCAAAGGTAAAGTTTTGCATCTGCAGTGTTTTTACTATTGTAATCTAAAGGTATCACACAGCTTTTCCTTTCTGGAGCTTTCTGCTTTGAACACAAAGTATATCTGTAATGTTTCTCTTCAGATAGTTTCGTGTTGGCCTGGCTTTTTTCCCTATCAAAAATAATTTTGTTACTAAATAAAGCATCTCACTGCATACACAAGGCAGTAGAACACTTGTTTTCATGTCCTTTCAAATACCACAGTGCGATAGGGCTGCTCTCTAATGCAGCAGGGTGAGTGACTATTGGCATCAGACACTAATGTTGCACAACACAGTAATAACAGTAAATGAAGGAAGTTCTAAAAGGAGAGTCTGGCAGTGCTGAGGTCATGTTTTCCACAGTGACTCCTTTCAGCTTTTCTCTTGCCTTAAGTCCCCTGCTAAGGCATCTGCTGCACTGAGAAACAACATGCAGCTGATCAGGGGGACATAAAGAAAACGGTGTGTTTCTTCTCACCTAACTTGCCCTTCATTGTATATGCAAGTAGTGGGTCTGTTTCTTATGGACCAAATTCATAACTTTTTCAGGATTCATGAACTTTTACCTGTAGGTCAGAAGAATAGTTTGTGCAACAAAGCACAGCCTCTGGGCCACTGTAAGCCCAGCCTGCTGTGGAAGCAGTGGATTTTTCTGCACAAATGCACAGTACTATGCACCAGTACAGGAGAGCTCAAGCTTAAAAGAAATGGTATACTGGGCTTATAAAGCATAATTCTCAGCTGCTGTGATGCTGTCAGCAGAGGAAGGCTGAGAACAAATTACAGTGAACAGTTCTAGTACTGTACAAATGGTGAGAGGTGTAGTGCTGGAAAAAAGGCTGTGTCTGAGGCGTCCTGGAGTTTGCTAGAGAAAACCAGTAACAGGTAGCTATAAGCACTGAATGCCATTTACACTTTGGACTAAGCCTACCTTTCAGAGAATTATCTGATACTTTTCTTTGGAGCCATGATGAGCTCGTTGCTTAAAGGGGCCATACATAATAATGTAGCACATAGGGATCGAGGTTCAAGACTAGATCTGTGCTGTAGACACTTCACTAAATACAGCAAGAGTTAGGGCAAAAGGAGAAAATATTTTCCTTTCTTGGTAGGAAGAAGCATTAAACTTATTCAGCTCTATTTTCACTTTCCCCTCTTCCCCAAAGAGTTCTGTGGACAAAAAAAAATCTGCAGTAAATAAAAAATAACTGAAAGGAGTAGGCATAAAGCAGAATCAGAACAGAGTATCATCAAGCAAAACATAGCAAAAGCTAGGCTTAAAGAGAGCTATAGCTGAAGCTTGAAAAGCTTGAATCTCTAGCATAGTAATTGTTCATAGCATTTGACAGCAATACTGTTAAATTCATTGCTTAAGTAGCTCATAAGCTTGGTTAGTACTGTACCTGCACAACTCAAAAAAATCTTCCTTTATGCTGTGATTTCCTTTGTTGACTGTTCCATTGGCTATTGCAACAAGATTTGTTATCCTTTGTTAGAGAAACCTATGCCCGGATCCTAGAGAAAGCAAAATCAAACAAACGAACAAGTTTCCATACAGCTTTTATATGTGGCTAATAATGCATCATGCCCATTGCAGATTGCTCCTCAGTCTGCTGACTGCTACTCAGTGCATATTTTGCTTTTGAATTCATCTGATTAAAGTTACTCATTGCTTGTTTTCTTCCTGCTCCCTGGACTACTACTGTGCTCCACACATGACGCAGCAGTCTGCCCTTTGTTTACTGTTAACACTATTTGGGTATTGGACTATGCTGTTGCCTTTTAGATCTAAAGTAAAACTCCCAGCTCCCACTGTGGGTTGGGGGCATTAGGCAGTAAGCTCCAATCACCAAAAATTCCCATTATTCCATGCATTTATCATTTCTGCATGGGATATAGGAGAGAGTGTGTTGGCAAGGTTTTTAACATAAAGAACTCCTTGAACAGCATAGAACACCATCTTCCCAGAACCTTCAAGTCTGTTAGGAGACAGCATGGACTGCAATACCAAGAAAAACAAGGATTCTACTAAAGGACCTCTAGCCTGTCCCAGCGCTGCTGCCCTACAGCTTTTGCTGTTGTCTTGGGTGTTGCAGCCTGAAATTTGCCAACCTAAATGTAGGCACCTTCCCCTCCACTGACCCTGCTACAGAAGCAGCAGCCTGGGACAAAGGAACAGCCAATGGAAAGTTGCTGCAGCCATTTCTCTAGTGAACATCAACAAAAACCTTCCCTGCAGGAAAGCTAGGCTAAATGAATCATTATGTCTTAACAACCACAGGTACAGAAAATGTCTATTTAGATAAATTAAACAGATGCTGGAGATCTCCCTTGGCATTTTGGTCCCAGTACTCATAGAATTCTCAATATGTTTATTGGACTTAATACAATCCATTGGGTGTTATTATGGTAATGGCATCTAAAAGTTTCTCCTCTCCCCTAAGACTGTCCCAGTCTGAGAGAGGGAAAACAAATATTAAGAAAGCTACCTTTTACACAAATTCTTTTTTTAATAAAATAAAGTGTATGTCCTATAGAGAACAAGATGACTAACTACTCATTTGTAGAAAATAAATTGACTAGAAAACTCTTTTGAATAGTTCACAATACAGCTTTTCTTTATATATATAGTCATACAATTTTATTCTATTTGATTCTTGAAAAGACTCATTTTTTCCATTCAAAGACACAGCAGAAGTTCTGAAATTATTAGGTTGTCTTTTTTGAGAGACACAGCAGAAGTCAAGTGAACTGCAGACATATGCTGAAATGCTTACAGCTAGCTTCATTACAAACATGAGACAACTGATAAGGTGTTTTCTCCATCAGTCTCCCCATTTTCCCTGCTTCTGTACATCTGTTATAAATACCTTATGAGCATCCACAAATAATTGCCATCAATCAGCCTTTAATGATATAGACTTATTCAAAATTAACCTTTAGGCATCACTGAAAAACAGCACAGCGTAAAATCATTTTCCTGCCTAAACTCATGCATCTTTTTTCTAATCAGCAATTTGCAGATTTAGACAGAATATGAAGCGTTTGGATTCCAAAAGGTAGACATCACGTTGTAGCTTGCAGTTCAACAGGGATCATATACAGTAATTTCTGTAAAATACAAAATGTATGACGAAGAGAATAAGCAAGTAATACCTTTTTAAAGTTATTTCTATGGATTTGGTGCAACTCTGCATGATAGTGACAGGCCCTGTTTTTTTTCCAGACACCACTAGTATTGCTCAAAGCCCCAAATTAACACACAGTGATGTTGACTTAAAAGTATTATGTATGTAACACTACATCAATACATATGCAAAATAAAGTCCATATCCCATAAAATAGAAAATGTAATATATATTTTATCGGGTAATGCATATAGGCATAGCAATAGTTTTATAACTATATAAACGTAGCTCATAATATTTACAGATGGTAATGGAGACATACATTATCATCAGATACACTGATTTCATCAATTGTATGAACCTTTTGAAGATTTTCACTTGCAACAAAATGATCTGCAACTCCAGCTACCTAGAAAAGGAAGTGCTCACAATTCATTTAGTGCAATAATGCTGGCTACAAAACTTAAGAGGAGAAAACATTTTAAGACCTGATACCACATTAGCTAGTGAGACCAAACAAAGAAATAAAATAATTTTTGAGTTTAAAAGTTTGAGAAGATAAGGAAGAGAAATTAAGGTTACAAGGCAGACCAACAAGAAAGAAAAATTCTCCAAAGTCAAGTCTTTAGATTGTCAAAATCAGAAGTACCAACAACTTCTCATGCTATTTTGTTCCAGCTTTGTCCTGAACGTTTTTGGAGACAGCTGCCCCATAATCAAGGAAATGACACATCACAGATATTCCTGCAGATATGACACTACATAAGCCCAAACAAAGAAATGAAAGATGAATATACTCATCAATCTGATAGTCCTTTATCTCTGAGTGCTTGACTTTGTAATCTCAGTAGTATTCCTCCATTTAAGTCAACACTGAGTAATATGAGACTTGCTTCTAAAATAAATTTTTTAAAAAGTAATACTCAGGAACAGATGATAAAAATGAGGGGTTCTTACAAGTTGTGTATTATGCTTTCAGCATGGGAGTATAGTAAGCCACAACAGCTAACGATTACACTAATTATTTCATCTTGGCATCGTAGATCAAGCATCAGAATAAACTTAGGCGTACAATTAAGTACAACTCATTTAAAAAGAGTGACCCTCCCGTGATAACCCTTATTCAAGACCTAAAGACCAAGTAAGCAGAAATAACCTCTACAGGGATGCCATGCACGTGTAAACACCAGTGTCCCTCAGCCTTGGTAAACATTGGCTGCCTACCCAAATATGGAAGCAGACTGATAGGGATTTTAGAAATAGTTTTAACTTTATTTATGACTTAAAATTAACTCCTGGCCTTAACTAGAACTTGTACAAGTTCTCGCACATTTACCACCTTCTAAAATCAGAATAATTAAAAAATCTTGCAGATAATGAAACCCAAAGCCCTTTTTTTACTAGTTTTACTGAGATATGGAAGATGCAGTTCTAGCTGACAAGCACTTATTCACTGGTCCCCATGCAGATTTTAAAATGTCACAAGGTAAAACTGTATAAACAACAATGATGTGATGAAGGCTTTCATACAAATTATTTTTCTTAAATTCTCAAGTTAGCTCTGAGAGTAAGCTTCTACCCAAGAGAGGCTGATGAAAAAAGACCCTTCTCCCCAAAACTGGATTATGGACAACTGTCCATCCTCCTGCTAAGTCATCACAAACCCCTGTAGTCTTAATTAAAAGTCTAATGTGGAAGGAAATCTGCACATATTGGCAAACATTACCAAGGACCACAGCCAGGACCTAACGAGGAGGGTTTGGGAGCCAGGCCACACCACTTTCAGCCCACAGTGGTTTCTCGTAGCACTTGGTGGGAGCTCTGTATAAGTAGAAGTCCAACCATGGCACTTCATAGAGTACTTACACCACCTAAGCAGGACCAGTTGCTCTCAGCCTTTCCAAAGTCTTAGAAAGCACCCTCCAGAGCCCAGCCTACCATAGGCAGAGGCTGTAGGTTGGACCCGCAGCTCCCAAAAGCCTCACAGGAATCACCACTGCCCTTGGCGATGGAGGATCGGGCTCTGCCTGGCCATGAGATGGCACCTTCTGCCCCCCAGACTGGCAGATCGCTGTTCCCACAGTGGCAGTACTCACAGTGGCGTGTGCAGCCCAGCCCAGCAGCTCCCTGCCACTCAAGAGACCGAGGTTGCCCTGCTCAGGTACCAGACTTCCGGGCTGGACTGCCTCATGCTGGACAAAACCACTGGTTCCCCTGGGAATGACAGCGCCACGAGGCAGCTGGAGGGAATGGCCCCACCACTTCCTGCTGCTGCTGTACAGGCCTTTGCCACCTCAGGGGAAGGACCAGCAGTGCAGGCACTGCTGACTCACCCCTCACCTTCCCACAGGCAGGGGAAAGCTCAGCAAAGCCAGTGCAGACTTTTCTCATCATTTGCCATGCCCACTGCTGCCATCCCAGAGGTGCGCAAGCCTGTTGTGCCACAATAGGAAGGCTGAGGGTGATGCAATGAGGCAGCAGAGGCTGTGGCAGCTTCTCCCATTTATTCATTCTGCGCATGGGGCAAGAGCGGACGCTGCTCCTCGGCAGGTGGAAGCTCCTCGGTGGGCAGCAGCTCGTAGGTGACACAGAGGGAGGAGAAGAGACAGCCCAGGAAGGACACCAGGCTGGCGAAGTACATGGCACTGCTGGCATTGCCCACAGCCGCTGTCAGTGGCCCCATGGCCAGAGCCACCAGGATCTGTGCCAGGAAGTACTGGCAGCTCAGCAAGGAGATGTCAACACCCATCCCGCGCCGCATGCCCTCTGCCTGCGAGCCTATAAACTGCGGGGGACATAGCCACAGTGTAAGGGGGTGTCACAGGAATCCCTCTCCCCTCCCCGGCCCAGGGCTCACCTCACGGCTCTGGTAGTAGTCACAGAGCAGGGAGTAGGGCAACGTGCAGAGTGTGGCGAACAGAATGCCGTAGGTAGCGCACAGTGACAGCACCACATAGACGTTTCTGGAGAGGGTGGCCAGGCCCGTGCCCAGCCCAAAGGCCAAATATGCCACAAAGTACAGCGTCCGTGTGCTGAACCGTTCCTCCAGCTTCTCCAGCATGGCTGCAAGAAAACGGAATGACATTCTGGTTGAACTGCATCCCTCCCCAATACCAGCCAGTCAGTGGACCTGAGGCCCCGTAGTCCAGCAGTTAGGCAGCCACATCTCAGTGGCAACTATTAGGCCTCTGAGTAATCGGTGGCTTGCACGTGAGCACCAAGGGCCCCTTCCAAATCCTGTTGCCGCGATGCAGCCTCGCATGCCTCTCCATGGAGGGCATGGCAGAGCTGAAGCCTAGCAGTGCCCATGTCCCAGAGGGGTATGTGGGAATTGGTGGAGGTGGGGAGGTAGACGTATGGCATACGTGACAAAGTGCTGTGGTGCTGCAAGACACCTGAACACTCTGCTGGGGAAACACAGGCACTGAGTGCTGCTGCACCAGAACTGTGCCTATGGCGGCTGCATGTATTTCTGGATTCAATGTACATTGAAAATGCCACTTGTGAAAGGAACTACATACTAAGAAAAATGTGTTTTTATTGGATTGCTGACCTCATCTGCTGTCAGTGCAGGCCAAGCTAACGAGCATTATATAGTTATGTTAGCTATAACATAATACAATTACCATGAAAAAGAACACTCCGCTTCAGGACTTGTGCTGGTAGACTATGTGCAACATAAACACTGAGCTACTTGTTGCAGAAACACCACTTTTAAGGAAAGTGTGTATCTTTTCTCACAGCAGTAGTTAAGATGGCTATACCAAGTACCTGAATAGAAAGCAGCACTGAATGCATAGATGCACATTCCCCAGCAGCCCATGGTGACCCCAGCGTTGTACTTCTGATACTCATCTGAGTTGTGAGGTGCTTTTGGATTCCCTTGAAACACTACTTCTCCCATGAAGTCAGTATAGAAGAGTAACATCCCTTCAAACGAAAGCCATCCTGAAAGAAGTGAGAAGTAACCCATCAGGATTTCAGAGTATCTCTTTCCCTTTGTAAGCTTGTATGGATGTTATCAGCTATATTACAAAACACACCTGGAACACAGGTTGTGTAATGTGAGTAATACACAACAGCCACATTTATCTGAGACCACTGTTCCCCGTGCATTATGCTGCAATGTTTGTTAAAGACATTCAGGATTTTAAAGACCAAGATTTACCATTTGAATTCCAAAGTGGAATGCTAGAGGCTGAATAAAGGCCACAACATACTGGTTTAGCAAGACAGAAAAATAGATGACGACAGTCTGAGCTGCCTTCAGGACAGGACACAACTTCAGCTGACAGGACACAACGCTCCGTTTAACAGAGTGGTTTATCCCATAGTAATTTCAGGTTGCTGTTATTCTCCCACATAGAACTGGAAGGAGGGCCTCATGTCATGGTTGCAGCCTCCAGAGTGCCTCTGATACAGTCAAAAACTCTACTTACAAATTGGTATCAAGGCCATTAATGCAGACAATCTCTTAATTCCTTTCATAGCCAATGAGTATTAACTACCTGGCACCTTCTGTCCAATTTTGTATACATTGGATTGATTGCAAGCCCTTCCTAATCATCAGTCACACACTGGTTAAGAGTAAAGGTAACATTACTGGTTATAGGCACTTCTGCAGTGCTGTGTTTCACACCTCCTCGTGGCCTGTTCTGGGACCCCAAAACACATGCTGTCAAAGGGAGGAAAGCAAACACTAGTCTCAGGTGTAAGCAGGGAAATGCAACTAATCTTGGCTTTCTGTTTGATGTAAACATTCTACTTAACAGAGGCACTGATTTAGGCCATTGTTATTCCCTTTCTAGGAACAAGGCTTTACTGTTTTGTTGGGGTGTTTTGGTATTTTTTTTCCTTTCTCCTTTCTCACTGTTCTAAGAAACTAAGTATCAGAAGATACCTTATTGGTAACTGTATATAGAACAAATCAAATCCTCCCTAGTTAGCAGCCATGGCAGCAACAGGTAAAATATTGAAAAAGATTCACCCGAGGTAGTGCAGAGCTACTTCCCTGTGAAGTAGAAGACGGCACTTTCTGAATACCTAAGAAGTGGTTGATGCAGAGGTTACGAAGAGCCCTGGGCATCTGGCAGATGGTCGAACAAAGCAGTTTCACAGAGAGTGGTTGCTCAGAGGTCTCGTCTGATTCATTCAGCTCGCTCTCATACTTAACACCATTCAGCAAGATATTAGCAACCTGCACCATAAGAACTCCCAGGTCAACAAGCACAGCAAGAAAAACCTTTAAGCAAATGTATGCAGTATTGCACACCTATCTGATCATCTGAAAGATAAACTCTGCTGCTGGAGTATGTTGACTCAGAGATTAAGTGTATTAGGCTAAACCGTAAATTCAGCCTTGGAACAAGTGTTCAATGGCAGCACTACCCTGCAGCTTTCAGTATACTCGAAACAGTACTCTTCACTTCACTAGGATACTTGGCGACCACATCCAGATTCTAGTATAAGGAATGGATAAATTCTACTGCATTTTATAGGCGTTGTACCCACATTCAGGTGAATTTGCATCCTGAAGTTATAGAGACACCGAGGAAGAAGAAGCTGGTTTTAATTGAAACACATTCTCGTTGCTTGCTAACCTTGATGCTCAACCTCTACGTGCACAGTAAGTAAAATCCTGGCCCTAAAAAAGTCTGATCTCACAAATCGGGTCAAAGTACAGCAACAGCAACAACAAACAAAACAAACAAGAAAACAGCACCCCCCAAAAAAAACCTCCAACCAAATCCCATAACCAAACCAAAAAGTAACAGAGGACAGTTTACCTCATCCCAGATCATAAAAAAAGATACGCCATACAAAGGTCTCAGATATTCCAAGTTATCACCAACAGGGGAAGGAGAGGTCAGTCTTATCCCTCAGTAAGGGAAACCTCATCTCCCTGATGGAACCAGATGTAATGACTGCCATAAGGAGAAGCTCATGGGAGAGTCCTATCCCTGGCCCTATCTTGCAGGTCTTTCTGTGGAAAGGGAAGGTATAGGCTTAATAAAAATGTGTCCTTTTCTGCTCTCATGTGGTAGCTCCCTTGGTGGTAAAGCAGGGATCAGAAACCCCAACCTAACTCTCACACATGACCCGATAAGAGTGGGACATTCCCATTTCTGCCATCTTAACAAAGGCAGCTGACAGACTGCCAGTCATAATTCACATTCTACCCACTATTTTACTGACAGCGTCATAGCAGGTGTGCTGTTTCCATAATGACTTATATGAGCAAGCTGTTACGAGCAGTCTTTAATGAATAATTTGTGAACCACATGTTTAAAATTATATGAAGAGATTAATTATGCTCATGTTTACATGGTCGTATCATTGATTTCCTGCTCTTACCTGTTGGCTGAAGGTTACATTTCTTCTTCTGTTACTCTCTGGGCAGTGTCCTGTTATGGTATTTGGAATGGCCAAGGTCTGAGGTCTTTTCAAGATCCCTGATGACCGTGGCTTTATTGCATCCAGTGAGCCCACTCTTAGCGCGTCACCGTCAGATGTTATGCTGCTCTCCCCTTGCTCCAGAACTCCATTTTCTCCTTGGTAACGGCCATCAGGCACCTGAGGAAAGCTAACACTGACAGGCTGCCTGGCCAAACTAGCTGGAAGTGCTACATAACTATTGTGCCCATCTGTAAAACAGTCTATAAGCACACTGTCAATATTTGAAGTCCCAAATGATGATGCAAACTCATTAATTCCCGTCAAAGAATTGTCTCTGCTGACAAAACTCCCGTATTTTGGTGTGAGTGGGCTGATGGGGGAAACGGGACTCGTAAAACTTGCATGTAAGTGAGCTGAGTTATGAGAAGCAAAGTTTTCATTTACACCCTCCTCAAAGAAGAAAGGTGGAGAAGGAGGGAGAGGAAGACTTGGACTCTTCATCACCTTTTTCTTCCTGCTAAAGGACCTTAAGGGTCTTTCTGGAATGCTAATTAGAGTCAGCACGGTAGCAATAGTCAGTATAACTGAGGTGAAGACATAGATGACGCGAAGTTGCCCTCCTACAGCTTTTCCAAAACTGGTTTTATCCCAGTGTATTCCTCCAACAACATAACCAAAGCCACCTCCAAGACCTGGTGGAAAAACAGAGCCAAGATTATCTTCCCTATGCAATCCCACAAGTCAGTAGCAGCACAGCATCATTTGTCTAATGATTCATGAGCAGAATCCAACGTGTTATTTCTGTTTTACCATTCAACCCCTTTTCTCTTCAAATGTAGTAATAAACACAGTTACCTGTGCCACAAGGACAGTCTGGAGTACCAACACGGTACAAAAAGAGGGAGAAAGTGCTGTAAAAGCGATGATACAAATAACTAAAAATAATACTTCTTTCTTTGCCAAGAACAAAACACCTTACCTTCAGCTATTTCAGTCCGTAAACAGAAGTGTCCACCAGCCTTATGACAAGGCTCTGCAATCATTCAGCTAAGACTGTTTTCCTGAAAGTGAAAATCCATTTTCCTCACTCAGTTAGAGGAACGCAGATCTAACTGCATCCAAGACAGATCGAATCACTTCAGAAGTGTAGCAAGCTCATTAGTCAGCAATGTGTTGACAGCGTACAAAACTGCCACGGCATCACTACTGATGAACGTGGGAGTTGTGAGAGCACCAGGTACCTCTCTCACTCCATTTGCATGGTGAGAGCCTTACAACACTATCCTTTCTTACTTATGAACACATTCAAGAGTGTGAAATAGTTTCCTAGAACAGGGCAGTACTACAACTGAAGATGACAGCAGCAGTGAGGGATCACAGCACCCAGTATACACTTTCTCCTCCAACAGAGCAACTAAGACACATATTCCACACCCATAGGAAGCTAAACCTCCTCCCTCAAAGGACAATTTTGTTTTCATAGGAGTTATAAATTATATGAGGGACCTTCAGATGAACAAACCAGTCTTGTTTGACTTGCAGTAGTTACAAAAGCCTTTTGCAGTAAGAAGGTTTTTTTCAAAGTTAATTAGTGCTATTTCCTCCATATTTGGTCATTATGCTTATACAGGAACAGTCCAGTGATTTTGACTCTGCTTTCTCACAGCAGAGTTTGTTTACTTAGGGTTAACATCACCCAGGAAGTACCAAGGAAGCATACCTGCTAACAAAGCGTGGATGTTGAGGCCCCTGTCTTGATCCACTGGGCTGCATACATCCATCATGTAGGCATGACTGGGATTGTCTGCTGAATCTGCACTGAAGTCCATGAGGACAACACCACAGACCGTAAGAATGATCCCCCATTTGTGGTTATTCTCAGTGTCAGACAAGGCACTCCCTATATCTTTGCCATTCAGCATAAGTGAGAGGCCAAGCAATGCCCCTGGGAATAAAACCAAATCAAAATCAGTCACTGCTTGTATGCAAAAGAAGCCTACAGAGCTCCAGGCTCCAAAGACATTATACTACCTGCACAGCTTTGTGGCAAGCACTAATTGCTCTTTTTCAGATCAACACAGCCTGGGGAATGAGCATGGCTTATAGGATACACATAATCTTTTTCCACTATTTGAGCTTAACAAATGTCTGGAGTTTGTTTTGGCCAAAAACCCCCACATTCTTGACCCTCAGAAACACCATCCCTTCAGACTCTGAGAAGCTTTTATGTATGGATCTCCAGCAGCCAAAGCATAACCTTGGTGTCACTCACCACCTTCTTCAGACCCACAGTTCCCCACACCTCAGGAGGTAGTGCCACAGTGGATGTCACAGAAGAGAGATGCACAATGTCTACAAGTGTTATGCCCATAGTTTCTAAAAGACACACCTACTGCTAAGACCAGAATGAAAGGTCTTCTTCTCCCGTATCTTGATGTGCATCTGTCACTCCAGGCTCCCAGCAAAGGCTGTAGCAAAAATCCTAGAAAAAAGGAATCACCAATAAACAGGATTTTTCTACAAGCCTGTTTCAGAGAGGTCTTAAAAGGCAGTTAAAGGCAGGACACCATAGCATAGTGGTATGTCCGGTCAGCACCAGTCATCTAGGGTCACACACAGCATCTTGCCTGGCATTTCCCTGAACAGGGACCGAATAACGTAATTTTCTGCTGCTCACTGACATTGCAGTTCACTCTGCATCAATAATAAGGAGTTTGACACCAGGTGAAGAGTTAGAGTACAACAGTTACACATTCTCAAGCATTCTGTTCCTTATAAGCTATTTCATTTATCCCACGTCAGATGGGAGATCTCCTGCAGGATTAGCTTGGAAGACAGCAAGCAAATTCATAAGTAGGAAAGGTGAGTGTATTAATCTGGGCCAGCCTGTTAGTAGGGGCCTATTTCTTCTTATGAAGCATATCATGAGTACAAAAGCAGTGATGGATACAGTCCCAGCCCTGCCTCTGTGCTAAGGCATGTAATCCAATGCCTGTAACAGCAGCGGTCAATGGTCTTTCTTCATTGGAACAGCCTATTTGTTTCAGAAAGTTAAACAGGAGAAGGCAACCCAACTCTGCTTTTTCTCACACACCCTTGGGAGCTGTCTCTGTATGCTTTTTTCATAGGGACATAAATGGATATACTGATCCTGTTTTGCTATTTTTTAAATACAGGAACAGAGCAACCAAAGCTTACCCTCGCAAAAGGTTTATGAGGTTGAGAAGCTATTAAAAAAACAGATCTTTTGAGCACACTTGGCCTATTTCAGGCAAGACGCAGCAAGAATAATTCTCTGATTTGGTTGCGTAAAATTATGGCTAGTGCTTCTTAACCTCAACGGAATATACTTATGAACAGATGAGGTAGAGAAAACAAACAAAAAAACATAACTACCATGCAGTGGAAAAATAAGAGGGAAGAAATAGTGTAAAGCAAAGTTACCTAATATAGGGCTGATGAACCATACCATTCCATACAGTTGGTCTGGAAGCCCCATCTGAAGCAGCACAGGGGTAACATAAGCTGTTTCCATGGCATAGCTGAATTCAAGCCCAAAGAGAATGCACCCATTGAACAGGAGTTCCAAGAAAGTCCTCTGAGGCTGGAGATCCCCAAAGTCAATCAAATCAATAGGACATGGAGTATTTGGTGGTGGTGGTGGCGAAGGGCGGATATGTTTTCTTCTTTTTGGATGTCTCTTGAAGTTGTTGGCCCGATGACTTATGTGCCGTGTGACCAATCCAGAATAGCCTGGAACTGGTGACCTCCACACTTCCTGAGAAGCCACACTTGGCAAGAGTGCAGCATCACTGACAGGGCTGGTTGCAGATGGTGGAATCATCACGGGTAAGGGTCTGGAAGACAAATAGAACACAATGGTTGAGTAAGAAAAACTTGCTTAATTTCTTTTACTGAAGTTCAAGAGATTTCTCAATGTTTCACATATGGAGTGTGGCCTTCGTATTATTTACAACCTCTTCTTTCCATCTCTCAACACAAGGTGTTTTACGAGCACGTCTCCTCCATCTTTGCACAAATAAGACACCAGAGATACTATCTTGGTTATCTAGGTATTGCCTACCATCACGGTAGACTGAAATATTTATTAACAATTAACAGTTAGACATGTCACACTTCCCAGAAGTTTCCATAATAGCAGTGAGTTTTCATTTATCTAGAATTCACTTGAGTTAAATTCACTCAAGCTAAAAAGATAAATCTCAACCTCAGTCTAAGTTTACAATAAAGCAAAGCTGTGGCTTGGCAGCAGATCCAGACCCCTGCTGCAACATGAAATCCCTTTGGTATAAAACCCTTTCAGTACTGATCCTACCAGTCCTGCTGCCTATGCTGAGGCCAAGGTTTAACACAAAACTTTTTTGCAATGTCCAGTTTCGGTTTTCCTCCTGTTTACATTTCTGAATTCAACAGAGATATCTCTGTTGCAAGGACAGTATCTGATCCTTAGGAACTGAATTTTCAAACTAATTAATGAGAAGCAAATACATACCCCATAAGCCACCTCAGCACTGCTATTCCTCTTTCAGTGATTGATGGCGCCATACTGAGGACCCCTGGTGGTCTAGTGGTTAGGATGCGGTGCTCTCACCGCCGCGGCCCGGGTTCGATTCCCGGTCGGGGAACTCCTCCGGGTAGATGGAACTCGTCAGCCCTGTAAGGCCATCCATCTAAGAGAAGGTCACTCTAAACAAACCTACGTCCTGAGGACCTCATTGCCACCGTCCAAGCTCGCTCGGCCCCGGCAGATGAACCTTAGGATTAAAGGGTGGGCTCAGTTCAGCGCACACTGTGTCTCACCCAAAAAAAAAAAAAAATCCATTGCGCAGGCTCGAAGGGTAAAGACCTTTCCCAACCCAAATCTTCGTTCGCAAAGACTGGCCATGATTGATGGCATGCTGGACAGACTCCTTAGATCTCATCAGAGTCACTCCTATAGCTAAAGTGTGCACAGTGTGGTGGGTAAAACAGCCAAACGGTTTCCAAAATAGCATCAGATAGATGCCAACAGATCTGCTGCCTAAACAAATCACATGTGATTTCTTGCCTCTTTTTGCCAGAAATGGAAACAGTTTATTTTCTTTTCTTTATGCTTCCTTGTTCAAGGATCAAAGGCTGCTGCTGCAAAAGGATGGCTCCACATCACCCCATACTTCTTCAGGAAAATCCTCACAGCTGGACTCTAGTAAGCAAAACAAGTCTCTTTACTTTTTTGATTACAGTCCCCCGGGGGAAAAAACTCCCAGCTGTTCTACTACTTTGGCTGTACAGAACTCCCACAAATCTCACGTTTTCTGCTTCTTCCTCTGGTGCATTTCACACACTGGTCTTTTTTCCTGTAGCCCTGAGTCTAGACAAAGCCACTCTTTGTTGCATATCCCCAACTATCCTCAAAAGTAGAACCCCGTAAGCCCATGTTTACCATCACACTGATGCAACAGTTTTTAAGGGTGGCGGATGATGCCCTACACAGACCAATCCCCAGCAGCATGCAGGCATCCAGAGACACATTGCACAATACAAAACATTGCACAATACAAAACTAAATGCCAGGCATCTCACAGAAGATTGCAGTTGGGGTAACTTGAGTGCATTTGGGGCCTGAGGAGAAGAAGGAAGGATGAGAGTGAAAAGATATCTATTCAAATATTGTTAACACTGTATCAAGGGTTTCCTCAAGACTGCTCTTCAGACCAAGATGCATATCACGTAAGAGAGAAGAATAGGCAGTTCATAACTGCAACTACACACCTTGACAACACCCATCTCACACAGCACTAACAGCAAGCTGCATCTTGCTGGGAAAGCTCATTAACCACAAAGTCCCCTATACAGACCAACTGAAGAAGCATATGGAGACTTCATGAAGATGTCTGCACCAGCATTCCCCTTGACACTGTTTCTGCCACTTACCATAAACTTCTTATGACTCATGTCTCTCACGGAGTACTTACTTTGCAGGAGTACCTTTATCAGCTTTCAGGGCAAAGTAACTTCGTCACAGTGAGAATTTGTTAAAAATGAGGAGAGAGATACCTAAAAAAAAGACATAACAAAACCCTAATCAGATTCACGACAGTTGCTCTAACAACCCTTTCACAGAGACATGACAACGCAGCTGTGCTAGCAGCCCCCTTCATCACTATTAGACCTTGCCATTTGCACACAGGTATTATCTCCTTATACTCATCTATTATTTTCACTTCATGCTAGGTCTTCCTTTATCTTCCTTTGTGTCAGCCGAGAACGAGCCGTGCTGCGCAACCGCCGCGGGGCGTGGCCGCCGGCCCCTCACAGCCCCGGGCCTTTCGTCCGCCCCGAGCCGCCTGCGGGCGGAGACCCCCGCGCCCACCGGCACCCGCCGCTCCGCTCCCCGCCCCGCCCCGCCCGGCGGCCTCACCTCCGGCGGCATCCGGCGCTCGGCCCGGCCCGTACTGCGCCGCGGGCCCGGCCCTGCGGACGCCGTCCCGCCCCCGCGCCGGTGCCCTGCGATTCGCCGGCGGGAGCGGCGGGAGGGGCCGAGCCGGCGCTGCCCCTGCGCGCGGCTCCCCCTCACGTTCCGGCCCCGGGCCCGCCCCCATTCCATGGGCCCGCCCGAAGGAGCCCTCGTGGCCAAGGCAGCGCTCAGCAGGTACCAGGGTAGGGAAGTCGACTCCACGTCAAACCATCCACTGCCGCACTGCCTGCACCGTTCTCTGCAGCGATGCTGCCCAAGACAGGTGCGTGCTGCCGGACCCTCATCTCCACATTGGCACTGCAAGCACTGCGGAAGTGGATCGTGATAGGAAGACTTTTAGGCGATGCAGAGATATTTTTCGATAGGCCTGTAGAGCAGATGCCGCAGAAGATGCTGCACTTTTCTCTCTTCTGTTTCAGAGTCTTCCCATTCCTAGGGTAAAGGAATTCAGCAATTTTGTTTTATAGGGCCATATTTTGTGCTCATGTTTCAGATTTCCTCGTGGTTTGCAAAGATGTCATTATGTAGTGCAGTCTGCTCCATTTTTAAAATACTTCAAATTTGGAGCCGTAATCATTAAGCATCCTTAGCTGCCCGAATCCTTAGTATATGTTAGTATTTATTTATCATAGAATTTATTGTAGCAGAAAGATGGCATTTTTGCTGCCTGCCAAAACAATCAGACAAATGAGGCAAGAGACAGCAGTTGCTGGGAGGAGCCATTACCATTAGCAGTACTTGTAGTAACATCAGCTACTGCTCACCCCCAGCTTGTGGTGCTCAGGGACAACTGGATGGGCTGAGACTATGGCTGTCACACCACCCACAGTTGTTAACTGCCTTCTTTGATAAAGACCCAGAGTCAGCCATCCCTTCAGTGACCACAAGCAACAACACAGCACAACAGCCCACGCTCCCGCCAGCCTCAGTCCAACCACCACCCCGTGTCAGAGAGCTCTGCAAACACTGGGAAAATGAACACAGCACTTGAGAGTTCCATTCCTTGACATCAAGGATGACTTTTTGTTCCACCTGGGCATGGAGAGCGGGTTACATTATTAATGCTGGCAGGCAGTCATGGCCATTTTATACAATGATTTTTCCCCGTAAACATATTTGAGACATTAAACTCATGTTTATTCCATGGTCAATTAAATAAAAATGTCTGCTCAAAACTTACAAAGATGACCTCTTACACCATTTAGCACAGTTTGTCCACTTGGGAACAGTGGGACAAGTAACTCTGGTCCTTCCCAGGGTAACGACAAAGGAGAGAACAAAAGCAGTTCCTGCGGTGTATTCATTTATTAGCATCCTTTGGGCCTTAGACAAAACAGAAACCACAAATCTCCTCTCCTCTGTGAGTTTGCACATAAATTGCTGTTGAAATGTAAACTTACTCATTTATTTCATACTAATTTAACCCAACAGTGTTCAAAAGAGCAGGTTTTGGTGATGAATACCTACTGCTATGAATCTGTGCTGTTCCCTCCTACCTTCTCTGCGTGCAAGATCTTTTGCATTCACTAAACACTTTTGTTAAGTCTGTCCACAAAGCAGCTTTTGACAGTGTATTCATTTCTGCTTATTTACAGCCTGACGTTAGGCTCACTGTTTCATTTGCCAGCAGGCCTCATTATTTGCCCTGCTCAGATCAGACCATTCCTATGTTTCTTGGAAACCTCTCTTACTATCCTCATAATCCTTTTCTCGGAAGTAAACATTAGCTCCAGTCGAGTGAAATTCTGTGCAAGACACTAACAGAGATGGCTGTGTGATGTTGGGTGTTTCTTTTCCCTGTTTTGTCTTAAAATTAATTTAAAACATCTTTCAGTTCAGTTCAGTGGATCCACAATGTTGTTCAGTGGATCTACAATAACATTCAGTGATCCACCTGGAACTGGCAGCTTCTTTTCCAAACATGACTTGATTTTTTGAGGGGGAGAGATACAAAGTCTGTACCAAACAGACTCACTGTGAAAGTTTTTTGGTGCTTGAGGGTTGCTGCTTCAGAATACCCAAAGGCCATATGAGTGCTGGAGCAAAGATTAACCTACGCTCAATGACAGAATGATGAGTTACCAAGTTTTAATGTCTGCAGAGGGACCTGCGCACACACTCTTCAAGTTCTCCTCCATTTCCTACAGCACAGCATGCTCTTATACAAGCAAAGTTATCAAGGAAAGACTAGGCCCGTAAAGATCACACCTGACCCCTCAGAAACTCTGCTTTCCACAAAATTTATGATATCAGTTGAAGAAGAATTTATATTTCTGTAAATTCCCAGTCATGCCAATGAGGCCTATGGTATTGAACACAGTGAAAATACAGTGTAAGACAGAAAAAAAGAAGCAAGTTCAAACTAGGTGAGTTGCATTTTAATTATGTGTTCTTAATGCTTATATGGTAAGATGAGCTTACCACATAAATTACACCACCCTAGAATCCCTTACAAGCTAACTGAGTAGGCGTAAAGAAGTTGGTGGGTGGCTAATACAATGTAAGAACATAAAGAAATCTTATATATGCCAGTCTGCACACCACCTCCATATCTGGCCCTCAGCATATTGTCATATGACTTTAATAGCCCAGATAAATCAGTTCCTGAACCGAACTCCTACACTGGCTATATTAATGGATGAAATTAAATATTTAAAAGGGCACTTGAATTTTTACTTAGAAAAAGGAAAAACAAAACCAAGAAACTCACACTAGAAGCATCACCAGAAATAAAAAACAGCATTTTGCTGCAGAATGAAAAGCAGTGCTAACAGCACTGATGCATTTGCATTAAAATTGAGTTGTTAATTCATTGAGAAAATAAATTCAACACAGCAAACTACAATAGAAGATAAGAACATGAATTTTCAATATTCAGGAAAATTTCACTAACATCACACTTCGCCTAAACCATTCAAGTATGGTGCAGTGACAGCCCAATAGCTTTTCCTCCACTAGTTTGTACTGAAGTGACTCATGTTTCAGTTCAGATGTGCTATTTCCACGATAGCAATATGTGCGCACTCAGTCGTTTGCTGTCCAAGGCTTTGTGCAATGACTGCTCAATAAGCGTTTGCTTCTGCAAGACAAACTAGTGCTGGCCTCAAATAATAAGAGGGCATTTACCCAGCTCCTGCCCTCACCGTTCAACCACCCTTCAGTGGCAGGTCTCTCACCAATGAGAACCCAACACAGTTCAAAGAATTAGTCACTAGAGGGCACTTAGAGAATTCAGAAGATTGAGAATGTGCTTGGGATCAGAAGGCCACAGTCCTACAGTTCTAAGAGTCCAAATGATGAAATTTGCATTTACTTCCAAGCTCCTGCGACCAATACTTTAAGATACAGAACCAGAAAAGTAATTATATTTCAGAAGATGATCTTTATCATCTTTTGGGTTTTACCCATCACCTGAATGAAAGAAGGCTGAGGAAAAACTCTCCTCTGAGGCAATACACAGACCAGGCTACATTGGCCATGCATTTCTGGACAAATGCTGACAAAAGTGTTAACTGCAGGCATGTAAGATATGTACCATGCAAGATATTGGTGCTAAGTGTCGCTGTTGGGTGCAGCTTTGGGGAAAGAGGTACAGACAAACAAAACAGTGTGGCAAACTCACTGAAATAAATTATTTCATTTCACTGCAATGCCTGAAATTGACTATACATTTCACAAGAGTCAAAGATGTGATTATGCCCCAAAGATATTATTCTGGATGTCATAAACAACAGAAAGGTGATAAGCAGTATGTCAGGAAAGCAGGAGCAAGAATCCTGGATGCAGGATCTTCCAGTCACCCATAGCAGGCACAGGCTGCATATATTTTAGCTCTAAACTAAATTCTCATTTAAAGACGGAGCATAAATAGAGACTACTCTAATCCCTTCTATGTTACCTAAACAGCTCAATTCCTTGCTTCTTGTATTAACTGTGAGCTGCAGCTTTAATCCAGTATGTCCTGTATTTAGTAAGATTAAAATTTTCTTGGCTATCAGCTGTCTTATTTCTGCGATTCAGCATACACTTCTGATCTTCTACTGGAGAAGGAAAGCAGAACTAATGTGATCAATGAGTTCTGGAAAACCTTGATTCACTGCCAAGTGCAGGGCAGCACAAGGAAGGGCCAGGCCACTGCTGTACCCAGGGCTGACAGGAAGAGGTGGTCGGATGAGGCACCATGCAGAGGGCAGATCGCAGCACATGGCTGCAGGCAGAGCATGGTGAACAGTGAGCCTGGCAGGTCTGTCACACACCGTCGCCCTTGACAAAGGATGCCCAAGCATTGCTGCACTGGGCTGTTCTCCACTAGCTGCACTGGCGGGGGCTTGGGCTGGCTCAGTGCCTGGACAGAGATGGGGTACCCAGAGCTCACAAAAGCAAAGCAGCCTGGCACTGGTATGTGATGGACACTCCAGGAAGACCAGAGGTGCGCCTGCATCCTGCTAAGCAGTCGTTAAAACTGTGGTTTATAAATAGGCTCTGTATCTTGTCTAAATTGACTTTGGAAATACTGCCCCACTTCCCCGTGTTTGCCACTGGGGAAATGAGAAACCACTGGGTCCCTGGGGCTAATTACTTTCTTCAAAACCCAGCATTGCTCTATGTTTCTGGCTCAGCTCAGCATTCAATTTTCTGCTGAGATTGTATCTATATTGCATTACAGGATGAGTTGCAATAGCACTTGATGTTAATTGCAGTGCACAGACTGCTCCCTTCTCTCCTTTATACCAGTTATCAAGAAAAACCAGAAAGTCCACTTGTGCTGTTTTTAATTTAGCCTCTTCCATCCATACAGAGTGCCTGTCAGACAGGAGAGGCAGGGGCTGTCATCCTCTTTCTACCTGAAAATATCAAACAACAAGGTATAGACTACTACATACCATCCCAAACAATCAGTTACCTTATGGAGACAGATAGATGTTGGGATGCATTACAGCCACGCAGTGTAAACAAATAGAGACAGGTGCTGTAATATTCCTGGATGGCCCCAAAGCCAGACAGCCTTCCTTGCCTCTTGCATCCACTGAAGGCAGAGAAAAGAGCAGATATGAAGAAACAGAAAAAGGACACCCCAGGCTGCTCTCAAAGCTTGGCAGTCTCTTCCAGGGCCTCTGTCTGTCTAAAACACCAAAGCAACCCTGAAAAGCACTGGAGTACAGACCGTAGAAACAAGCAGGGGCAGTGTATTCTGACTTGACAAACGTATATAGTTCAGCAAATTCTCCTGTGGGAACTAAATTTGAGAACATTTCCTGGGTGGTGAGTACAAAATTTCCTGAAGCATGGTCATATCAAGGGATAACAGGCTTCAGCATCTTATCCTTATTTTGTTTCCCTCCTAAATGCCCATCTCTGACAGTGCATTCCAGCACTCGCCATTTATCAGATAAATGTTTGTTTCTGGCAAGTCACTTGATAGGCTGTCATTTCCCACTCCCAGCAGGATTTCTGTCACTTTCAAGTGTTAACCAGCATTGGTAGTTACCACTTGCTTGGCATCATATGTGCACAGAGTAACAATAACGACTTGTATCATGTGCCACACTTCCTATACATTGTGTGAATAGCATTTGAAGAAAATTGATGAATTGATCTACTGGAAAGCAATGCCTCTGGGACTAGTATTGAGGGTTTTGGAGATCTTTTAGTGAGATCCTCTAAGCCCAGACTCCTACTAAAATAACAGGAAGACAGCTATACTAGACCAGATAGCAGGGCTGTTTCCATCAGAGGGTATTAGTGGACACTTGGTTGCTGCTATTCACAAGCCTGCTTTTTCCTTCTACTGGTCTAAATAGCCTATTCACCTTGGCATTCCATTTGCTGCATGTTTTCAGGTGAGTCAAAGTGCTGTAAGTATCTTCTCTCTTCTGATTTCTTACCCTTTAGTTAAAGATTCTTTCCCTGTTTGGCAGACCATTGTTTTCTACTCTTTCCCCATCCATCCAACTTGCATCATGATGTTTCCAACCTGGAGTTGCTCTGAGCTTTGCCTGCATTGTCTTAGGAAAGAGGGGAAAGGGAAAAAAAAAAAAAAGAAAAGGAAAAAAAAAAAGAAAAAAAGGAGAGGAACAGAACATTCTGTGAAATAAACATTTGCTAATGCTCTTGAGCAAGAGAAATGGGACAGGTAGCAAAGTTACCCAGATTAACTATCTGCTACAGCAAATACACAAAGTTATGCAAATGTTCCCTGTATACTGTTTGGGTAGCATCTCTGCATTGAGCCTGATATACTGATCTATTGATTGATCCCTCCAACAAGAGCCACGACCTTTGTATACAAAATTGGAGGTCAGACCTCAAAGTAAGCCAAGTCTCCTCATTGATGAGGACTTTGAAACATCTGCTGCATCACTGAACATTATATTATTGCTTTCCTTTAGCCAAGAAGCAAGTGGAAAGGAAGACATTAAAGTGGCACTTACTGACCATTCTGGAGCAGAGGGGGACTGACTGGAGACCTGTGAATGGAATTCTTGTGCATCAACAGACCATAGCAGAGGGGTTTGGTTCCAATGAAAATGAATTAATGGCCTGTAGGCAGGTACACTTTGATGGGTATTGTAACTAATTTTTTAGGCTTAATGAGAAAGTAATTACTTCTGCTGCAGAAGCAGTGTACTGCAGGCACCTGGATCTCAAGAAATTAATTGTATCATAGCATTCAGAGAAATCAAATAACATGCAGTTACCAGAGAAATCTGTATTTGTAATGGATTGGCTACTGCGTAGGAAGGGCCTGGCTCTGAAAAAAATGCATTTGACAAACAATTCCATTCTGAACAGTTCTTGCCCTGCACTCTACATTGGAGTGCCCGCTTCTGCCCACCCAAAAATTCACCACTACTGATCCAATCCACAGCCAGGAAATCTGACTCACTCACCTATCTCTTCCTCTGAATAGGTACTGACACTTGCCCTCTTTGCCTTACAGCTTGAAAGTGACTTAAAGCACTTTCTAAATAGTGGCTTTCCCAGACTCCTATTGCTATATTACACTGATCCCAGGCTACACTGCAAGAAAAAGTACTACATGGACAGATACTCAGAGTTTGGATAAAATAATTGGCATCCACTGTGCTTCCTTTGGTACTTAATATTAAACAATATCAGTAAATACACTTTCTACATGTGTTTTTTTAAGGCATTATGCCTTCTGAGGTAAATCATTACTGTATGCCCTGATGTGAAATATGATCCTAATCTGCACATTATTTATCTGTGCATTACCTGGGTCTAATTTAGTCCCTTCCCTGTCTCTCTCTCTCATCTGTATTTCTGTAACACCGGTTTTACTAACAATCCTCTCTGGAGACAGGAAATAAATTTTTATTCATGAAACCAGCACAAGCAAAGACCAGGAAAACACATAAGAATAAATGAGAATTCTTCAGGGCACAGAACCTTAAAGATAATCAAAGAGGCAAAAAGGTGAGCGGGGAGGAGGGTCATTATTGTAGCAAACTACACATAATCTAATCATGCCTTCTTTCATAAGGTGAGTTGCACCAGAACACAAAATAAAGCTACAGCAGTCAAGTTCATAAAATCTCCCTCTGCTGCCCATGTCAAATCTTGAGTGCTCCTGTACAATTAATGAAATCATGTTAGATTATTTATCTATATAATTTCTCATTTATAAGTTAGATGGGGCAAAAATTTCTATTAAAAAAAAATTTTTAAATGCTTAGGAAGATAGGAGAGTCTCTATCACTAGAGATTTTTAAGTTCATCTTCCAGGATGCTTGAGAGCATGTTAGTGTTATTAGATCCTGCCTTGGGCCAAGGAGATGACATAGAGAAACTCTGTGATCTTGCAAGGTCTTTTCTAGCTATTTCTGGAACCATCCAATGAAAATGTCCTGGAAAAGCAGCAAACTAAAACTTGGTAGAAGAGACACTTCTGGTTTATGTTCAGCTCTGGAACAAAAAAAAAGCCAAAAGAGGCTTGAAAAGTCTACATCTAGCAAAGTAACAAAACAAAAGAGTTTACAATTGAAGTCAAAGACAGTGAATGCTAAAGGGAAAAACATCCTCTGCTACATGATCTCTATTTAAGGTCTTCTCATGAACACTGTCATTAAATCCCTACCCATATTATAATTTTAAACAACTCCTTCAAACTCCATTTGTGAACTTCCTCCTGGTAGTACTCCTTTCAATCATCATGAGAGCTCAAATTAAGTCATTCCTCAATGCTCCTTTCCTAAACTCCTCCCTGAAGCCACCTATAAAACTTGTAGAGGTGAAACAGAATTTACTCAGCAGATTATTGACCCCCTTTTGCTTTTTAGGACACAGTGTCTCCTGAATTCTTGGTCATTAGAAATCATCAGCCTGTTGACTCTACAAGTACTCACCATGCTAGAAAATCCTGTTTCTGCCTCATGCCATGCAAAGTCTGACTGGATGTTACTTTGACCTGAAAAACAAGAAACAAAGTAGGTTTGTGGCTAAACCTTGAGCTGCTGACTATATCTGCATCAGGAAAAGGTGCATCTCTAGCAATCACAAATTATATTTAAAATATGTCTTTTCTTGGTCAGATCCTATAAATCAGGGCAGTTCAAAAGAGCTGAATTTAATTAGAAAGCACTTGTCCCAAATGTCATAATGACAATCATGGAAATTCAAGTTTAATGAAAACCAGAAAGGAGCTAACAAATAGTAGCAACTATACGTAACCAGCTTCGGAAACAGATAACAGAAGTAAGAGTTGGTGAGGAACCGTTGAAAAAAAAAAAAAAACAAACAAACCAAAACAACCCTACCTTCCAGTAGACAAAAACTATCAGAAGTGTACATTGGTATAAAAACAAATGCATCAATCTATGAAAACATCTGTAATAATCAGACTGTCCATTAGGACATTCATAGGGGAAAATCTGTCAACAATAATACAGAAAAGGTAGATGTTTCTTATCATTATTTCTGCTCTGGAATGCAAGATGATGTATACCATATCCTAGCTTAACACAAACAACTCAGACTGTTGTTTAAATAGTACCCCAGAGCCCTACAAGATGTCTGAAAATCTGATTGCCACCACTCAGTTTCTGCAAATCATTGAAAAACAAGTTACATAGGTGAGAGAGAAAGCTGATTTCTAGAAGTACAAGCAGGACAATCCAGAACTAAAAGCTCAACACCTGTCCGAAGGTGGGAAAGGGAACTCTCTTTTTGCACCAGGAGGGAGGACATTCCAAAAGCAGCTGCCACCCAGGCACCACCTGGCAGCCCATCCATCACACTCTTGACAAACTCCTCGGGTTTCCAGGAACCCACAGGCACTCCACAGGCCTCCACAGCCACTGACTGCTCAGAACAGCTAAGTCAAAGGTGGCAAAGTTCTGTTCACAGATGAACACTGAGCTGGGAGGATGCTGAGCTGCAAGATAAAGTTCAATATCAGTGCAGTAGGGCACTGGGACAAAATAATCTCTCAAATATTTGGAGACAATAGCCAGGAAATAGCTAAAATACCTCTAAGTGTGTACCATGGAAAACTTTATTAAAAAAACAGGAATAAGTTTAGGAGTCATTAAGAAATTGGGAGGGTTTGCAAGAAGAGATGAAGACACAATAAAAATGTTACTTATGGCCTCTGACTAGAATTTCTCTGCTAGTAAATAAAAAATTGTGACATAATAGTGATAGAACTCCAAGTCAAAGCAATTTTAATTTAAAAATGTTTGGATTAAGTAAACACAACTGTAGCTTAATCTAATATGGATACAATCAGAAAACCACAGTTAAGATGGTAAATTTGCCGTTTTTTACTCCATCTAACTTACAGGAAAACCAGCAGAACATTTCAGGATAAAGACAGAACATTCTTGAAGAACTAGATGATTGTTACTTTATGAATTAAAAGTGTTTCTATTCCATTCCTTGAGATTTTATCATGTAAATCAAGTAGAAATGGGTGACTGAACATGCCAAAAGACTTAACTATTACAGTGTTTGCTTAAGTAAATACTCTGATACCTGTCACTAGTTCAAATTTAATCTGGTCCCAGGGTTAGAAAGCAGGTCATGGTAAGCTATGTTTGCCATTTTGTTGTGAAACTTCAAGGCATTTTCATACCGAGGACACATGAAAAAATTTCCAGGCCATCTGACTTCACTATTACCTCTTGGTTGCTACAGGATTCCAACATATTTGCCTTTTTTTGAAGAACGCAAGCACTGAAGGATAATTTAGTCCTTTAATTCTTACAGAACTTAGGGACAGTTTCTCTAAATGAGCCTGAAAGAAGTGCCAAGTTTTAATTTCACTATTACATGCAAACCTGAACCGGAGCTTAGTAGAAAGCCCCACAGTTCTGGTGTTTGAGATCTAAAAGCACTGTCAATTTTCTTTCCTGTTGCAAGCTCATCAGATTTCAAGCATGTTTATAAAGCAGTTGAGCTGACCCAACACAAATGAATAGGTGGAAAGCCACAGGAAACCAGAGCACTACCAATTACTTGCAATTGAATACTATTTCTGAGAGAGACAATACAAGACACTGATGAAATCTAGATAGTTGCTCTTGGAGCCGTGTGTGCTGGCTGGCGAGATCTGAGCTTTCCTTTCAGATTGCAGCCGTCCCCCAGCTGACCTGCTGCTGGCTAAGAGTGACTCAAGCAGGAGCAGCACTGACAGCCCAGCCCTCCCGGTTCTGCAGCTTGGGACTCACGCTCCTGCTCCCGGGAGGCACCTCAGGGCTCCCCTTGGAGCTCCGATACGTGCTGCTCCACAGCACCTCTCCTTGCATTCAAAGCAGCCTCACACCCACAATGCCTCAGGAAAATCTCAGTTTCAGCATTAACAATGAAGAATTAGTTAAGAAAGCAGAGAGAGGAAGCACATTAACGATATCTTCTACTTTGGATCTGGAAGAGTGGAGTGCATTTGCTGACTAACAGTGGTGATGGGATAGGAAGGCAGCTGGCATCTCTGTGAGGGAGGAGACAGTTCCCGAGTGATGCTATGGGCAGTATAGGAAAAGCTGTGCATTGTCTGTCAGGGATCTGACTCCCACTGCTTCCACAGCTCCTTTCCCTCCTGGCTAAAATGCATGTTTAATATGATGAGCCTGGAACACTAAAGAAGAATTAATCAACAGCTAGAGATCTCTGGCTAAAAGCGTTAAATACCAATGGAAAAAATCATAGTATTTGTGCAACCCTGAAATGGAAAATCTCAAATACGTAAGTCCATTTGTAAAAAAGTAAATGCATATGGGCCTGATGTTCCCCTTCCTGAGATTCACACACATTGCCCAGAGAGCAGAAAGCAGTTTTTGTAAAAGCCCTCTGCTGACAGAGGATGAGGACAGAAGACCAGCCTCCCAGGAAAAGGCATGCATGTGGACAGGATAAGAGACAGCCCTTCCAACACTTTTTGATTGAATTTCCTGAAGAAACTTTTACACGGTGAAGATTCATGGATCTCTCCAGGTTTTCTGGAGTCAAAGGCATGCAAACGCCCAGGAGTAGAATCTCCCAATGCTATCAACTGCAAAAGAGGTTCATTTTTTTCCCAATTATCTTCTGTAAGGGAAGACTTGACTAGACAAGACTACTCCCTCTTATTTACCTGTTTATGATCAAAATTTCTTGTCAGCTGCTAGTCAAGCACTCCACAAGTCTTCAAACACCCTTCACCTCATGCCTCAACTACCTCCACCCTCACCACAAAACAGAGTGACTCAAAGTCTGCCCACACAGATCATGGCCTAGACAGCTGCTGATCAGGATGTGGAGGATTCAGCCACATCCTGAAAATGGAAAAGGCCAGAAAGTGGGACAGACAGGATGGCACTGACAGGCATGTGAGTCAGAACACAAGGGAGAAATTAAGATATTGTTGATAGCATGAGGAGCCTGGAGTTAACAGGGAGCCTAATTGCTAGACACATACAGAATGGTGAACCAGGATAAAATCCCTCCTCAGCAGAAGCTTTAACATTCTCTCAGGACACATTCCCGAGCAGAGTCTCACTGGGGTGTATTTACACAGGACCAGTTTGAACAGCTTTCTAAGACTACCCATACAGGAAAGAAGGCTTCAGAGAATCTTTTGTGATTATTAGTTATGTTAGATCAGACTGGACCTTTGTCTCTCTGTTAACTTTTTGAGTCAACTCCATGGGTCACCAGGCCAGAAAACCCAACACGAAATGCAGTCTAGTGTTTTGTTAATAATATACTTTATGTTTGTTCATGTTCTTTAATCATATGGTTTTTGCTCTGTGGAACATCTCGTCTCTCTGGCCTAGGCCAGTTCAGAAGATGCTTTGGACTGAATCAAGACATATATTTTTGCCTTGCTCTGGAAACCCTATGTCAATCTAAAACCAATCATTAGAGTTTATATTACTGTATTACAGTCAGAATTTACAAAGCACTTCAATGCTTCTCCCTCTGCCCCATTTGTGTAATATCCAATGGATAAACTATTGAAACTGTGTCAGCATACTCAGGGGGATGGAACAGGGGACAAGGACAGACCCACAGAAGACACAAAAAAACCAACCTATGCAACAATAAAAAAAAGGCCCCTCGAGATTTCCAGGTCCCAAAAATATGAATAAACTCTGTAAATCAAAAGCTATACTATCGTGGAGTTACATTTTACAATAAGAACCAGCAAATAAATGTATTGGACAGATGCTATTTCAAACCAAATGCACATATTATTTGTAACAAACAAATATTGTAACATAGAGGAACCAGGACTGACCATCAGGAATTTACAATAAAGTATTTTACAGGGAAATTTTAGGCCAATTAACCAATAATTAGCAAAATTACTGCAAAACAATTTATCCATTCCAAGACTAAGTGCTGTTGTTTATAATGTTTAGCCATGTTCCTCACATAATGTTTGATTCCTGTCTTACAGGCAATATTCAAGTTAGTCTTCACTGTGGAACAGGTACAAATATGTCCTTACTATTAACTCTCATGCTGGACATCAGCCATAAAATAGCATAGCTGCTTATTGCTGGAGATCCACTATTAAATGGAATTTGTGGTTTTAATCTTTCATCAAACATTGGATTAAATCTGCACCTTTGTATAAGAATGAGTATATAATCCTCATAAGAAACTCCTTATCCTACACAAAAATAACTAAATATTTGATTACTGGTTTTCTGAGCAACATTTTTTGTTGTTCTGGTGGGGACAATACTACTTCTACATATTTAAAAAAGCTAATGCTAATTACCGCACACAGCGTTTCCAGTAAGAATGCTGGTGCGCCGATGCTGGGGCCATAATGTGAAGGGATCTGCTGATGCAGTGCAGCGCTCCTAAGGACTTTTGTCCTTTAATATGGAAATAACATACGTATTTTATCTATCCCAAAATTTGCACTTAGGATGAACATTAATGAAACTATATTTTTTGGAGCCAAATGAATTGAATGAATGCCATTCAAATTGACGCAACTGGATGTGACCCTGAGGCAAACTCTTGTTGCCTCTGTGCATGTGTGTGTTTGCAAACTGAGCTCCTGAAACACATTAACTACAAGGCATTTTTAGTGCATATAGTTTGCTATAGAGAGGCATGTACTAGAACGGCTACTAGGAGTGGACATCTCTCCTGGCCACCTAATTTTGTTCTGCTAATGCTGCACTTGTGTCAGTTTGATTTTGTAAACTGACTTCTACCTGACCTGCCCCCCACAGGAAAAGGATGCTCTTTTGACCAGGGAGGAAGTATTGAACACATACCACACAGCTTGTCATGCTGCCATTTTCATAGAAAACAGAGTTTATTGATCTGTCAAAGAAAGCAGCTCTGGGAGTAGCAGAATTAGTGGAACCCAAATTTAAATGGATTTTGCAGCTCCTGCCTGATTTACAATTCTCTGCTGTCCTCAACTCATGCCAGTACAATTCTCTTACACTTCCTGTCAGCAACAGGCTCCTGTGTAACAACAGACCAGCTGCCACACTTGCTCAGAGAAGCCAGCTGACAAAAAGTGTGGAAAGACAAATCTGACAAAGTTTGACTCAGAGCGTTCTTGCACAACAGCTCCCTATCTTCCAAAATGTATATGAAAGTATATCTGAGACTACATCTCAGTTTGCTAGAAATTGTCATAGATGGGATGCTACTTATCCTCACCAAATGCTCGAACCCCCTCTAAAAGGTAGTTTTGAGGAACAAGAAACACGAAATTATGACATTCAAAATATCTTACTTTGTCATTAACCTTATTTTTCCAAGCAATGCTCTTAGCACAGAAATTAAATAGAACTAAGTATTACACCTTAATCGCTAATTATTAGGCAAATATTAGGACATATAAAAATGCTAAATAGGTGGTTTGAGAACTCATTACTTGTTATTCAAGTGAATAATATTCATTGAGGGAAAAAAAATTTCTCTTACACAAACTGAGTTCTCATTTCTAGTAAAAACCTTCTCCTGTTAACAAGAGAAAACTGAAACTAACATCCCCTTCTTTCCCTCTTGGTATCTCATAATTTCATTTCATGGAAATTCAGGTAGCATTGACATGTCTATACACCTTTGAAGAGTAAAAGACCAGTATAAAGCCCACTCCCAGAAACTCAATGTTTTCCTTAAAGCCTAAGTTACAGTTATGGAACTGGCAGTCTGCGTCCCAGTTGAAAGTCCTGTTACAGCCTGTACAATAGATACTTTCCATCCTGAGCCTATATGCCTGCAGCTGCTGTGAAAATTTCATAACAGTAAAGCTAACTGAAGAAATATACTCAGAACAATACTCTTGTCCATAAGGCATTATTTAGGCTTACATAAAACATCTGATAGCATATTTAAATTGCTGTTCTTTTTTAGAACTGCAGGAGACAGAACAAAGAAATGGCTTTTCTAAGAGTCCCACAAAAAGCAAAGTAGAGGTCCTCGGGGCAGCACAGAGCAGCTGTTCCTGGTGAGAAGCTGCATATACATACAGATGACTGACTTGCTGAACACTGGGAAAAAGACAGGATTAAAAAAAACCCTTAAACATCACAAGTTGAATAACACCTGGGCTTGTACATACCTTCTGTCCTCTCCAGGAGAAGAGGTGCAGGAGAGGATAGTCTCTCTTTTATTTCCTTCCCACCTCTACACAGTTCTGCAACCCCAAACCCCTTCCCCTGTCCCAGTATCAGCAACTCTGTACAAGGTTCATGGGGAGGCAAGACCTTTATCTGTCTCTTGTACTGCCTTCATATTTTGAGATTCCAAAAGGTTTCTGCAACTTCGCTTGAAAAGCTACACACACTTCAAACTTGTACAGAGCTAAATTTTTTAAGTAACAAAACTTGTCTGACAGGTGGATCTTGAAAAAGAAAATAATTAGAATTTAAATCTTGAGAAGATTAATGGGATACTCTGCTGTGATCAGACACCACAGAGACCTGAAGTTTTACACAGTCACTTATGAAGGCAAAGAACAAGTGTGAGCTGGATAAAATCCTCAGGAAGAAACCCAGACATTGTTTACAAATTTCAAATGACAAAATAATTACCTCACAGTAAGAAGCACTAGTATCAAATCATCTTCATTTTTCCAATACTGTGCCTTTGGAAGTACTGAATTAAATACTCTTCTTCAAGAGGGTTTTTTGGTTGGTCAGGGTTTTTTTCATATATATACACATATATAAAATATATGTATGTATGTATGTAATGAAAGTTCTATCTTTGATCCTGACAGTTTTCAAGTAGTTTTTCTGGAGAAGCTGGAGACAACCCAAAAGTTCAGCAGTAATGCTATCGTATGTCAAAAAAAAAAAAAAAAAAAGCCTGGAGTCGCACCTACAAAGCTCTTTATTAGAGAAGTAAAAAATTATTTTTACAATACCACCTTTAAACCTCTTGTACTTGAGACAGATCTAAGAAATCTACCTCAGCTTGGAATGAAGAGTCATGACAGTGTCATGAGATCAAGGAAAAAAGTTTGAAGTTTCTTTGTACAAGAAACACATCTCAGCAATTCCATTCTGGAATTGTTCTATCAGTAAAAAATATTATGTCATATTCAACCCTCATGGCAGGACTTTGAAGATTTCAGTACTGCAAATCGATTTCCTCTGCTATTTTTGAAAGGGCTCTGACCATGGGTGATCTTCGGCAGCCCTGCTGCATCCAGGACACTTCCACTGACCAAGGCACACACTACTTGTATTTCTGCTTAGACTTGGATCTTGCCCAATGAAAGGCCTGGCTTTCTTCCACCGCAGCTCTATTAGCATTGCAAGCAAAGAGAATTTATGCAGAGTAAAGGGACTGGCATTCCTTCTACAATAGGGCCAATTGTCTCAGGCTGCCACATTCAGTTAAATGTTTACTTTGTTGTTTCACAACTCAACAGGAAAGAAAGGTCAGACAAGCCCTACTGCAGAACAAAGATGATGTCATTCATCTATTCACCCCAAGCCAAGATTCCAGTGGGAGACTACTGCTTTCCAGTTTTTTTTCCCGTCTCTCCAGGAGACAGACACGAGTAAATTAACACTCCAGCAATTCTGCCAGTCTGATTCCATATTCTAGAAAAAACATTAGATGTCAGAGTATTCTATCGAGATCCTGAAAGAGGAATATTGCCAGGATTTGTTCACCAAGCCTGGTTAATTGAGAAAGATTATTCTCTTGAGACTACCCTTGAATACCATCCTTTTTGGCACACTCGAAAATGAGAGCTAAAGCAAAGACAGAGCCATGCAGAGTTTCCTGTAACACAAAACTCTCTGCTTGAAGTGGTGAAGACCCTACTCAGATTCAGAGTCCTTCAGAAACTGCACTCTGCCAGCACAAGGTTAAAATAAGAACAACTGTTTAACAGGAATGAGACTGCTATTCTTGACTTTTTATGAACAGATAACCTGCAGTTTTGTTCTCAGTTGATGAAGTATGAATGCACGCAGACAGACACTTGGCCACCTACGCCATTAAAAATAGCCAAAATCTTCCTTAAACTATGCATATTTTCTTTCTCTGTTCAATTAACACAGGGAAAGAAACAACAGATTACACAATGAAAACCTGTCACAATAGTAATCAATCTATTACTGTCAAGAAATACACATGGGTCAAATAAACATAATGTAATTTTCAACTAATGGAAAAGATGCTTTGAGCCTGTAAAGAAAACATGGATTATTTAGCCCTGGCATGAATAACTCCTGCTTTGATGAAATTTGGACCACATTGTTTCTGATGGTCTCAGCAGCCAGATGACTGTTGAGACACTGCCTTGGATGGGGTAGGTCATACCCCAGCAACACCTGTTTTTCTCCACTGACTGATGAGGAAACCAAGATAACCAGCTCCAAAGCAGAAGTTTATATTTGGACAGGCAAATCCTTCCTGCTTTTTCTCTTCCTGAGCACAGCATGCAGTTCACAGGTTCAACAATAACTCTAGGACCTGAAGAGACTGGTGTGCCTGCAGAGTCTGGGAGATTTCAGCTTCCTGAAAGACTATAACCTCAAAACCAAAACACCAGACCTTTTCTGGAATACACAGGGAAATCCCAAATTGGGGAGGAGGAAGGGAATGACAAAAAACCACCACCACAGCTAATGGAGCAGACAGGTATTAACCAAACCTTCCACCTTCTGCTCACACAAAGTAAATAGTACTTGTTCTATAGCTGGTTAAAAGCATGGGATGAGCAACCTGTACAATCTTCCAAGATGACAAGCATGTATTCAACCCCCAGACTCCTTAAAGAAACTACAAAATCTATCATTGACCTAAGGCAGCAACAGGATTTGACTGGAGAAGCACAGATTTCTCGAAAACTGTCCAGTCTATAAACAGTCGGCCACATAACTCAGTGATGCACAGAAAATCCCTGGAGACGACTCATAACTCCTCCTCACAAAGCTGACGGGAACATTCCCGGGCCAGCTATTCCGGCCACAAGTACTCTTCTAGTCACTGGATAAGAACTTTGTCATTCACAGCAACCTGTACCAGTGAAGTCCTGGCTCCTCTAAGTGACTAAGCAAAGATCAGGTTTTTACAGACCAGACCGGATCAGACAGACTAGGCTTTTCACTTCAAAATGGTCAGAAGCCTTCAAATAATCTCCAAGTTCATATATGACTGTGGGTATATTTTGTCAAGTCAGTAGGATTTTCATTCCCACGTTAATACTGTCATGTAAGCAAAGAAAACATTTTCCTATACAAACTATCTTATATCACATACTATCCTAGCCAAACAGCATTTTAAGTTATATTTGGAGACTGAAACACCATCACTGATGACTTGCAAATGGGTAATAGAATACAGAGTGCTATTATATTACTAATATTACTATATTACTATTATTATATTACTGTATTCCATTCTAATTCCACCAAATCGCTCTCAGTTTTATTTTGTAACTGAGATGCGACAGGGCTATTACGGTACTGCATTCATAAATTCGTAATATGTAAAAAAAGTACTGACCTCCTGTCACAGAGATAATACAAGCAGATTTAGAATTTTGCTCATAGTGTCACCACAGATAACGTACAACACGAAAGATATTTCATTTCTCTTCGAAGTGACTCAGATAAGACCATGACACAATAAAAAATTTGTCAGCAAGATTTCTTGGAACATTGGATATCTGCCATTTTACTCAAGAATTGCATGTATCTCAGTCTCCTGGCTAACACAGAATTTAAACAGGAACAAACATCCTCAGTGGTTTTTAGAAGATACTACCGTATTTTATTCTAAAAGCCACAGGGACAAGCCCTCTGCTTTATATACTTATGCGTGTGTTTCATTTGGCTGACTGTAAATACAGCTTTTCAGAGCTGAATGTTACAGCTTAATGACACCAAGTAAACAGTAGTGGCTCATGCTCTCACAAAAACAGGTGGTCAGAAATGAACTGTGCTCCATTAGGAGACTGCCCCTCATCTTTTGAACCTTCTCAGAAGGGAAATTTGAGAGCATGCAGGAGTAGCAGCACAGACAAACAAATATATTTTGTAAAGAAGAAACCCCACCTCTGCAGAGCACAGAGATCTCATGCTCATCTTACAGTGCAGACACCATTAAAATGAAGAGTGCAGTAGGGATCCCACTTCTAGCTCTCTGGAAATTCAGGCTCTGATCCAAAGCCTAGGTGTGCAGCCTGGACTCTGTTGTGCTGAGACTGCTGTTAAGATGTAAGAAAGTGTACAAGTTTTACAGGGTCAAATTGTGGACAAAGATGTAATAATCGAGACATGAATAACAGTCTAATGATTCAAGGAAAGAAATACTAACATAAAAAGGTAACATAAAGCCAAAAAAATCTAACAAGAAAAAGAGAGCAAAGAAATTTCAGGTTTTGTATGAGTTCTACTCTCTGTGAGGTCCCAGTGCTCCTGTAGATGTTCATGCAACTGCTCTTCTCCCTTGATTACAATTCACTAATATCCTACCACAGTCAGAGAAAAGCACTGGCATGAAAATGATTGCCATACATCTTCCTTTATAGTCCTTCAGATGATTCATAAGCAATTATTTAGAAGTCAATAAAATTGTTCATCTATGGGGATGAGTCAGAGAATTAGGAAGTGACTCATATTTCAGACTATCTATGTGGTCCTCAGAGTCTTTTGTCAGGATTCCTTCAAGATCAAAACTATTTCTAAGACTGATTACTTTGTGACACAAGCACTGTTGTCGACTGATTAAAAATATATTATGATAAGGAGAGAGGTGAGGCTCAGCGTGCTGAAGACAAACACACACACTGTTTCACTGGCCATATTTACTTTTATACACACATGATGGACATATTTCCAACAGCCTATTGCCACACACTTGAATGCAAATAACAGTTATCTGATGTTAGACCAGTAAATAAACCCCCACACTGTTATGTTTACAAGCATAAACACTCAAAATTATTTATTACAAAAATGAATATTATCTATCAGTTACTGACACCTAGGAATGAATATGGCAAAATATTTTTAAAATTCTACCTACACCTGGTAAAGGGTTTTCAGGCACCTTATTAGCTCGGTTTGGGTTTTTGTTTGGTTTTATGTTCTGTTGGTTGGTTTGGTTTTTTGTTTGTTTGAGGTTTTTTATTTGGGCTTTTTTTCCCTCAGAAACTTAACTGAGTACTAATAAAGGCATATCTATGTTAAACTTCTTTCTGTATGCTAAGTACTGCTATAAAGTGAACATCATCCAAACAGTATATAATTCCTAGACATGTGCTACAGTTATTTACTGCAGTGCACACTCTAAGCAAGCTAAAAGTAAATTTCATATTTCCTAGAGCTTTACTCCTGTTCATCCTTTAATGCCTGTTCTTTATAGTAAGTGGTTTGTGATAGTATGTAGGTGGAATCTGGAAATGAAAGGCTGTTCCTCAATCATGGCTATGCTGTGTGCTGAGAAGTTAATTTTATTATTCATGCATTCACAGAAGAGGCCAGAAGGACATGGGCACAACTATAAAACAGATTCTGTAGTGGTTTTCATATGGGGATTACTTCTTATCAGCAGCAAGGAAACTCTTTATTAATCTGTCAGAAACCATTAAAGGGCCATTCCCCTCTGCTATGATGAAATCAGAGTAAAACTACACTTGAATTAATTTTTCAGATTGTAAAAAGATGGTTAGGAACCACAGAGGAGGAATGTAGTGCTCCAGATTCTGAAGTTTGTGGAATCTAGGTTCATACTATGATACTACTACAGTATGTTTTTACTTACTTTTAGTAACCACAGCATAATGGCAGTAAATTGTGACGGTCTTGATAAAATACCCTGGTGTTTAATAGTATAACAGCCAAGTCTGGTTACACTTTTGGCACAAATCACCAGAGAATGTCTGTTTTAAAAAGTAGCTGCTACAATTACAGCTATATATGAGGGATTAGCAATGCCTTTGAAATATACCTTCATACTCTCATAGGCACGTTTGCAGCTGGAGGCAAACTGAACTGAAAATAAGCAATGTGAGTTGGAGTACACATTGTGACATAGAAAATACCAACCACCTTGTCAATCAGCTCTTCAGAAATTAAACAGATTGTAGAAAAGCCATCCCTTAGTGTTTGTGGTTTGCATCAACCGAGAGCCCAAAGCATTGGACTCAAAATGAATGAGCAGGAAAGGGAACGCTTGAGCAGTTCCAATACACTGAGTCCTGCATACCACAGTGCGGTGCTAGAGACCGAGACTGGCTTGGCCTTCACTCCCAGGTGACTCTGCAGAACTTGCAGTCAAGACGAGACCAGAGCCTACACTGCCCTCACCCTTACCTGAGAAACGCATCCGATGCTTCACTCTGCATTGCCCATCCCACGAGGTCTGTACCTGCAGAGAAGTGTGTTCATAAACCTGCAGAAATTCAAAGGGAAGAACTGCAGGGATATACAATCGGTACACGATGACACAAATTCTACCATCTCACTGTTTTTCTTTCACAGCACACAGGTCCAACACCACGGTCAGCTCTCCAAGCTGCTGGTTCACAGCTGTGCGCACCAGCTCTGGCACAGTGTTGGCAGAAGTGCCTGTTGGATCAAGCTTGCACAGCTCCTGCGTATCCAACCACAGCCTGGGACTAAAGTTTTTAAGCTCTGTCAAATAATAATGGTTATCAGTTCGCTCTTCACAATGAAATTCCCTGTTCCCAAAAAGAAGCCGGGAGTTTCACTGAGGTAGCAATAACACAGAAATGTAGAGCGCTGATTCTCAACCACCTATGTAAAGTTCAAAGTAATTTCTTGCTAACCTTGCCTCTTTAAAAACTTTCTAAACATAATTTGGGACTGTATTTTAAGTTGACCACAGGAAGCACAAAACAGGAAAGTCCATGAGAAGCCTTGTCTTCCCCTCAGGCACTTCCTGCACTAGTGACAAAAGCATAATGCAAAGTTGCTACTAAAATGCTTCATGTTTAGGTTATTGTCTTCCTTTTAGGCAAGAAATATTTGTTCATCAAAAATCACAGCCTTGAAGCAACAATGCCTACCTCTGCGTCACTGTGTCTGGTTAGACAGCAAGCTTTTGGGAACATGTCTCCGATAAACCAAGTTAAGGAGTAAACTCAGAAAATGAGCCAGAAAATAAAGTCTGAGAATGATCCAAACCAAACCAAAGCTCTTTATTTTTCCTCCCCCTCTTCAAGCACATTCAGTGCTTAACAGTCATTTGATATGCTAGGTCACCCTTTGCTGAAAGTAAAGTATCTATACTCCTCTCCACTAGCTAATGGAAGAAAAAGCTCAATGGTCCCTATAAGGAGAAAACAGACAATTCAAGCATTCCCACATTAAAAACAGACTTCACAAACAATTGAAAAAGCCACAGATTGTTCCCTGATATCCACATTTATGCAATATCCTCAATCACAATGTTAACAGTGAATTCTCTCTTCCTGCTTAGACATCTAGGTAATAAAAGCAAGAATATACAAAAGACAAAATGTTCACAAAAACTTTTTCACAAATATTAATCACTTTTTTCCTTCCCATGCTGTCTACAAGGCAGCCTAAAGAGCCTTTTTTTAAACTCTTTTTAAGCAAAGTCTGTAACAGGCTCAGTCTCAATGCATGTTTGCTCCAGCCATGACTTGACCCTACATTGAAGGAAGAGTTTGGCATGTGCTAGCAATTAATTTCCATCTCTGCTTCATTTCCATAGACAGAAAAGGAGTATGTGCACCACCAGGTAGACAGATCATGCTGTGTTCTGACCTGGATGACTGGAGAAGCAGGATCTCGAGGTGTCTGCTTCTCAATCTGGACACAGCATCTGATCTCTGCTGTACATCAAACAGGGATGCTTCTCCCCACTGTTCCCCTTGTTATGACAATTTGTGCTTCCCTAGTCTCACTGAAATCTCTTCATCCTTCTCTACTTCTCTATTGTTTCCCAAAGCTCCTGACAATCTTGAACAAGAGAAAATTAGACAGCAAAGACGTGTTCTTAACCATAAAGGTATTCACACAACTGACAAAGGAAGAGGGAAGGAATAAAAAAAAATCCTGAAAATCGACACTGGACTCAGGGAAAGTTTACATTTGTTAGTGATAAGTTTTAGCGAACACTTCAAAATGTTCTCACAGCTCATTGCAAGAACAGCACACAGGTTTTCACCTCAGGTGAACATATAGTCAATAGTCTCCCATTTCATGAGGGTTGTTACCACACAGGCAGGATCCGTGCGCATGTTTCTGTTCAAAACTAGTGTTCAATACTATCTGCAGACCCTTCAATATTCCTTCCTCAAAAAATGTTCATCGTTTCACCCCAACTTTTGCAACTGGGAGGGCTTTCCTCTCATAAAAGGAAACACTGCTTATGTTCCAATCCTTCAGCAATAAACGACTCACTCTTCTGTGTTACTACAGAAATCAGAAGACAAAGACTTTTTTTAAAAGGGTATTTTCTAGAAGGGGTGGGGTAAACTGCAGCAGGAGAAACTTGCTTGTGTGAGTGCTTTCAGAGCGCAAGAAACAGATAACCGTGTATTAATCAGCTTTGGGCTCCAATTGCAACAGCATTTCTCTCCACATTGAGAGAAAGATCTTGTGACTGACAAAAGCTAAAATCATGCAGGGAAAGTAGCTTTCTAAATCATAGTCTAAGCTGAAGGACTGCAAATTAAAGAGGTCCGGGACTTTGACTACTTCAGCTAATGGGTACACAACAAAAGGCATGATGGGTCCTGAGGCAAGTAGATAAGATAAGCCTCTAAAATGCCCACAGTCTTTCAACTCCTTAGCAGCATCTTGGTAATATCAGTTCAAACCAAATCAATTCCTTTAATCCACATTAAAATAGTTCTAATACCACATTGCATCTGAAGGAAGCTAACCTGACTGAAAAGAGCCCACCAGTTAAATGTATTCCAGCTCATTAGCCTAAACCCTTTTAGAAACAATATTATATTACCTAATATTTCCCCAGTACAACAGGCTCCAAACTATAGTTGCTTTGCTGAGATGCTGTCTTTATTGCAATCTAGAGAAACATGTCAAGTAATATACATAATGCAATAAAAAGATTTTCCATTTGGAATACTTTTATGTGTCAAAATCAAACTCAGTTCATCAGGTCCTAATGAAACCTAAAAGTAAGGCAGTTTCTTTTTGTTTCAGAATAGGGAGTATTCCTCTTGATTTAACACATTAAGGAGTATGGAAGAGAGATAGCTATCCGTCCTGAGTCTTGAACCCTTTGAGATCTGCCACCTTGCATTAGCAAACTCATTTGCTGGTAGTATCATCATGGGCAAGCTTATAATTACTTAAATAAATAAATAAATAAAAGTCCTTTTTGGATGGTTTTATTTATGTCTACAGTCTGTTGTCCCCTATGTGGGAATGCAGAACAAACTCACAACATGGAGCTATATTCTACATAAAGAGTTCTGCCCAAGACAAAAAAAAAGCACTTGGTATTATATACTATTTCTTTCAAAGTCTTACTGAAAATCTGCAAACATTCAGTTTCATCATTCTGAGTACTTATATGATAGCTAATTAGAATATAAGAGAAATTGAATATATTTATAAATTATTTGGAGGAATACAACATAGTATCATTCTCCTACTTCCTTAGGCATGCTTTCCCCTATGAGAATCCCATCCTTTAGCAACATATATCCAGGTAACTGTCTTCCTGATGATGCAGGTGTTCCTTACTAAGACAGGCAACGTTCTGTTCCTGATGCTACTGACAGACTCATTAAATACTTCAGTAGCTAGGGGAAAATAAGACATTAGAAGTGTCCTTAACTGTCTTAGTTGGACAATGCTATGCCGATTCTGTGCTCAGACAAATTTGAGATTTTTAGGGACAAATGTGCCCCAGAGTGTGCGTGTTACACCTAAAGATTAATTCTTCTAAGTTGTCCTTTTCCCTTTCCATGCAACTGACAACATGCTGCTTTACAGGTAACAGATATTGCTTCCTGTACACAAAGCCCTCGCCCAAGAGATTTTCTATTTGAGACTCACAGACTTGCCTGCAAGTACTGCTATCCTCCTCTGCCTCTGGGAAAGGAGATAAATCTTATCAATAAGTAATTAGAACAGAGAGTAAACTGTGTTGTCAGCTGAACCAATGCAGGTATACCCTGTTATAGTTCCCTCACTTACCACTGCCTACTTACCAAATAAACTGACCAAATGAGTCAGTCATTGCAACAAAATGATGTAATGCATAAAAACTTTGAACTAGTAACCTCCAATATTCTTTGAACGCTCTGGAATAACCCCTGCATTAGTCAGGGAGCAGCAAGTACAGGCTGCCACTGCCTTCGTGAGTCACAACAAAAGAAACTTGGCATCTCCTACAGGTTTGTGTAACCCTCCTCCACATGTTCTTCCATGAAAAGCCAGTGTCTCCCAAACTGAGCACATAATACAAGCACATCTGTGATGCTGGCTACAGCCCTAACAGATCCTGTCAATGACATTGGAGCAATGTGTACCCCAATCAACTAGTGCTCCTGATCTGTGCTCCTCTGTGTTTACATACCTCTGTCCATTAAAACAGATGTATTCTGCATTGGATATTTATCCAGCTAATCTTCACCTGAAGACATTTAGAGTGTCTAAGTCAAGCAGTCTAGTCTTATGTTTCCTGTAGATGCTTTGCATCTGCAGAATTAATTTCCAATCCCTCATGAAATCCACCAAATTACAAACAGCACTTTTCCAATTACGCAGCCTTCACTGGCTTAGACACTCCTTCTGTAGAAAGGCAAACTTCAAAATCTACCACCTTGAGAGATGTTTCCGAAAGCTGCTTCTTCAAGTAGTAGGCATTGTGGATTAACAGTAGAAGCTGAAGCTGCTTCTACCACTGCTTCAAACCCACAAATATTAGCAAAGAATTGTTAATTCTACCCCAGCTTCTTTCTTTCCAATTATTCTTCCTATTCAGCTCCAGTTCCAAACCGAATGTAGAATTCAAGGTATATTGCAGATGGCAAATGACTTACCACTTGCACTTCGAAGTGGAGAAGCATCTTCTTCCTCCTTTCATGGTTAGTCTGCCAAAAGCAAAAAAAGCCTTCTCTGGACCCAAGAATACTCCTCTTTTCTTCTCCATACAAAACATAATGAGATTTTAAACTTCTAATTACTAAAAATTTAACTCAAAATTGCAAGCAGCTTTCATAAAAGATGCCTGGCAGAAAACACCTTAGTATTTGCTGAATTCGAACATAAACATGCACTTACTTATTTTAAAGCTACATACTTGAAAGCCTACAAGACCAGGATGCAAGGCAAGCTGCACTGTTTTACTCACCAGCTCCAGTAAGCCCAGAGAGTTACCTTTTCAACAACACAGGCAGAGATCTCTTAGATTTGCCGTGGAAATAAAAGGAATTAGCATGTTCAGTCAAGAAAAAGAACCTGCTGTTATCTATGCAGCTGGGAAATTGTGCATATTTGGACTGCAAACCTGGATTAATGCTCCTCTAGCTTCTACAATTTATACAGTTACATGAGAGTGGTCAAGAAGCTTAAATAAAAAAAAGAACAAATATTAATGGGTAAAAATCTCAGTTTCTTACCCTACTGAACAAAGCACCCTCACTAGAGCACTGCACATACTCTTTCAGACAGACAGTGACATCTTGGCTGAGACGTCAGTGGTTCTCAACATCCTCTCAGTGGCATGAGTGAAGCTACAGCTTCTACAAAGCCCTCAAATCTGGTGTTTGTGACAAGGCTGTGGGAGCAGACTAACAAGGAAGAAGGGCAAACAGCTGACCTATGAATTCTCCTCTGATCAGTACACATTGGGTCATTTGCATCGCCTCCTGCTCAAACAGGGCAACTCTAGGCTCTCCATCACTGATCATCTCCAATTTTTCTTCGTGTTTGTGTAAATCTATTTCTCTTCCTCAACAGCAGCTTTGTGAACTTCCATTTTCTTATCCTTAAGGATGCAGACAGTTAGCCTGACAGTGTTTCAGCTTCATAAAAATCAGCTCAGGATCTTTGCACTGCGGGTCCTTTATAGGCATGGATGCAATTTAGGAAGCGTTGGAGGAGGCAAATATTAGAAGCACACCTTGCCATGTCAACTTTCAACAAAACAACATTAACCTCACACTGATTATTCCTTACAGAACTTCTCCATTTCCTTAGTCTCTTAGCTCAGTAAGAAGCAGAAATGGTTTGTCACCAGAACCACTAGTGGCTCAGTAAGCGTTCCAGCTTTCAGCATTCTAAGCAGAGGAATCAGCCACAAAGGGTTTTTTCCTTTTCTTCTGATTAACACACTCAGACACAAGTTTGCACATGGCAAGCACTGCACATATTTTGGTATGATAAGAAACACCTGGCAAGCAGAGGCTGGAGTGATGAAAATCACCTTACTGATTCTGTGGAAGACTAACTACAAAAGAGTCCACGACGTAAGGACATTTCTGAAATTTAGCACATTCATCACAGCAAGGGAAAGCTGCAAAGCAAACTTGAACTGCCTGCTGTGACAACTCCAGAAGTTTTGTGCTGAGCTCAATGCAAGTAACTGCTCTAAATTCCTAACAGCACCACAAGGAATAATGGCAGTAATTGCATAAGAACAGAAAGAGGTAGTCTCTCCATTGCTAGTAGCAATACAGGAGTAGATATTCTGGACAAAAAAAAAGAATACATCTATTTCTGTGTCTTGCCTAAGGGAGGTCTCAATACCAACTTCCTTAAAGAAGGATGTAAAAAAAAAAAAAAAAAGCCCTACATGTAATAGATAACATAAATGTTTATGTTAGAATTCAGCAAATACTAAGTTGTTTTTTTTCCTCACAGAGAGAGAGCTAACCTGGTTATCAAACTTCCTTTGTGCAATTCCCCATCACTTTCACCCACTGTACTCTAGGTGATCCCCTTGGCTCCAATGCCTCTCTCTGATATGGAAAAATCACAACCACCACTTACATCAGAGCCTCTTAACAGCTCCCACTTCATAACCTGGGCCAATGTCTGAGGTAGTAGTTTTACCACTGGGAAAAATTAATCTTTCAGCAAGGACAATCAATAGGTGACCACAGGAGAGGACTGCTGGTGAGACAGGATCAATCATAACTGGAAATTTCAGTACTTAAGAAATTCTCTAATGTGAGTTTTAGAGAACAGCTTCACTACAGGTAAGATACAAGCTGCCCTCCTACCCACAAAGGCTTACTGTACTGAAGGAAATTTCTCTAACTACCTATAATGGTGCTTTAAATACACAGTACTGCAAGAACCTAGCCAAATGAAAGTAAGAATTGCGAGGTTACAGGTAGTATGAGACTGGAGTAATCCTTTGCAAAAGACTGTGGGCAGACTGCTCAGCACTCCTACCAACACAAAGCACCTGTGGACTGCCCCCTCTGATAGAACTGGAGTGAGGGTCCTCAGAAGGCTGGCAGTGCCCTGGAACCCATCTAAGCCAAATCTGCAGCAGCCTTGAAGAATTCCCATGGCATGATCTCTCTCAGTCAGTTAAACACAGAAGAAGTACAGCTGCATTTTCCCTGTTTCCACAGAAAAGCAGCATTGAAGGTGACACCTAGGATCAGCTTTTCTCTCTTTTTTTTTTTTTTGTAGTCTAGTTTCTTCAGAGACAGCGGCCAGATCTAACATACTTAAGAAGAGGAGTAGCCTCTTCTGAATCCTATCCAACCTGAAATACCGGCTTTGTTGGCCAGAGGCCCAGGTGAGGTTGTAACTGTGACACTACATGCAGTATTGTGGCTTAACCTTTTCCCTCCCAGATTGCCAGAATGCATTTCAGCTCTTTTGACATCTTAGAAACAAAGATCACTTCATATACAGCTTTTTATTTCACTTTCCATTTGAGCATGCCTAATGCACCGCTCTGCAGCAACTACAACCAGCCCAGTCCCTTCCAAACTCTGAGTCAGATGCTGGGCTGTGTCTTGCAAGCGCTCAGTCTCCCCAGCATCCCCAGGGCCAGAGGCTGCTGTGCCAAGAGCCTCCAACCTGTGTCGGGAGGGGCTCAGCAGCACTCTCACCTTTGGCCAACTGCTTGCTCTGTTCCACCCTTCCTGACTCAACCTCAAACAACAGCCAAGTGAACAACGTCCTTTTCTCTCCTACTGTTTGTCCAAGTAAGAGTCTGCAGGCTTACACATACGCAGAAATCCAGGCTGTTTGAATAGACTTATTTCCAGACAGAGAATCCTGCAACTTCGTGGTAACTTGAGATGTTTATAAACATTTCTTCAGCCATGCCACAGCTAGCTGACTAAAAAAAATTAAAAGTTAAACTAAGTGTTCAAACAAATTCCTGGGACACATTATCAGCAGCTGGGTCTGGCAGTTGGGAAACTCATTGTCTTTAAACACAGCAGCTGTTCAGGACTTTCTGCCCTTAGCTCCTTATTTGGGAAGATATCATCTTCCTATATTTGGGAAGAAATTTTAAGAGAGCTTCATCTGCCATAAAAAACCCCTTACAATAATACATGCAATTCATCATGCTAGCATTTTTAAAAGGGAACTTTGGAAAAGTTAAACATTGTGCTGGTTTTAACTATCATAGAAGCAAACAATGCACATGTATTCTGGGTTGGGTCACATCTGGAAAAATGGAATTTGAGCAGGTTGGTCAAAGGTGCTCCTAAAGCTTTCTGTTTTCTTGTGCTTAGAACAAATTGGATTGTATGACAATTTACAGTGGGAGAGACCTCAGGAGGTCTCTAGTCCAACATCCTTCTCCAGGAAGGATCACCAGCTATTAGGTCAGACCAAGTTGCTCAGGGCTTGATTCAGTCTGGTCTTGAAACCCTCCAAGTTGCGCAGGGACTGCACAACCCCTCTGAGCTGCTGGTTTTAATGCTAGACTGCTTCACTGTGAGGAAGTCCTCCCCTTTACACACATCCAGCTGCTGCTGATAAAATGGTCTTTTCAACCACAGAAATTCTTCTGACAACTTCCTCCTTTAGTTTTCTAACTTTCATAGTGGCATACTCATCTTCTCAAACCCCTGCTCTCATCTGACTCCTACTTGCCTCCTCATTCCTTTTGTTCGCCCTTGACTTCTCACCTTCAACACAGCATGCCCTACGCTTCAAACAGCTTTCTGCCTTTTGCTTAGAAATCCTCCTGCAATGTTGTGCTCTCATTCTCTCATCAGTTTACTCCTTAAAACTTCTCAGCAATAAGGATGCCTGGAGGTGCATGCAAAGACAGATCCCATGTCACCTTTTCTGCTCGAATTCCTTGGTGCAAGATGAAGGATGCCCAGCACTTTTCCACTCTGCAGGTAACTGCATCCACAAGCAGCACTGGAGTCCATTCTTTTTCGTTCCAAAGCATTCCCCAGGGTGTCGCAAAAAATCTCTCATAAGCAGACACCATGAACAGCAAATACCTCGTTTTCAGTTCCTGCTCTGGAGACTACCAGACATAGCAGTGCAGATGAAGCCACAACTTCTACTGTGAGACAATACTACCACGACTCCTGTGGCATGTGCTAATTTCTACAGAACTTTGGGCAGATGGTAGATGTACTCCAGCTGTGTAAGCCATCCCTGAAGGAATTCCACGTGGATTAATGGTAATGTGAGGAAAGTCCTGACAGACTGCTTCCCCACCCCCACCCAAGGGGAAAAGGATTTCAAGGACAACAAAAAAGATCACAGACTGGGATATCCCAGCTACCTTGACTACAGCAGTCAAGTCTTACTTCAGGTGACTCAGAGTTACTCAGCTATCAGGACAAACTATCAAGTCAACCCTTTCACTTTGACACCAAGAAATAATGACTCTCGTGACACTTCTTCCTGCTCACTTGCTTGTCAAATAACCTTGTTGATATCTTCTTTACAAAATAAATGCAAGCCACCAGAATCTGATGTACAAGCAAGCTGCTCCAGCTTCTCTCAAGTACAGATAGCAATGGAACAGTTGCAGTAATTTCCAAGAAACTGTAAATTAAAGTTATTAAATACGCTTAACATAATTTTTATGGCATAGAATATTCTTAGGCATCTCCATTTTAAAACAAGCAAAGTGGCTTCTGAAAATGCCATATAGCAAAAATACCTGGAGAATCACAGCATCCTGGAGCTCTGAGGCAAGATGCAAAGCCCTGCTCCAGTCTGGCCCAGCCACCTGGTATTGAAGTGAATTACAGACCAATACAGGTGGAGACTTCCGCTATCCATGCAACATCAGAGAGTCAAAGGGAAAGCTTAAAATAAGCTCATTTAACTAGGCTGAGTCTAATTTGTCCTAACTATGCATGGCAATTTCAAAGCATGTATTGAAGGGCACTAGGAGATGTGCCAGGTACCACCAGCAATTCCTTAGCAAGCAAACAGGTAGGGAAGGCACTATCCCTGGGACGCTTGCCAATATTATTCTTCTTGAGTACCCTACAGTAGGGTTGCCTACTCAAAAACCAGTTTAACCCTACCTGGCAATGTGTTCTAATGTTCTACTATAAATTTTGGTTTACAACAAACATGATTTGTTTTATATAATACAGAACACCTTACACAACTCCATGTGTAAGGTGTCTGTGTACTGCTTCCAACAGAAGCCACTAGCAAACATGGAAATAAAACACATTAGAAATGGGGCAGAGAAACCTTCACCTTTTGTCCACCATCTGTTAGGGATTCAGCAGTTGGCTCTAGTGATCTGTCACAGATAATAGGCTGATGATTGGCTTCCATACTCCAGGCCCTCTTCCTCCTCCTCCTTCCTTGGACATGGAGACACAGGTCATGCTGGACCAGTCCCTCAGAGCCACCATGAGCTCACACTGCCCTGAAGGGGCACCTTTGTTGGTGACTTCACTGAAACACACACTGCTTAAAGCCACGCGTTCCTTAGACTGTGTGTTTGTTTTAAAATAACCCATAATCAACTCATTCTAAGAACCTCCAAGCCTTAAATCATAAAACCTATCCTCCACCAACTCCTGGAAATTTGCCCAGAAAGAAAACTAAAAAGTCTGAAAACATCTGACTTGCTGACTGTTGAAATCTGGCAGCCATGGTCCCGCTCAGCACTTGAGAAGCCCTGGTGCTCCACCCCAGCAGAGGGAACAGCATCCTAACGCACTGTACTTCAAAGTAATCAGCTGGCTGCTCCCTCTAGCAGAGGTATATACTTTTATACTTGAAGGAGTTGAACAAAAAAGTAAATAAATTAATTTTCTTTCCTTCCAACCAATAACACAATAATTACAAAAAAGCAATGGCTGTTGCCATTTCTCAGAGAAATTTCTGTAAAAGCAAAATATACATCAAAACTATCAGTGTACATCAACTTGATAGGAGCGGTGTTAACATTTTAAAGTCAATACATTGACTACTCTACATTGCAGAGAAAGTAACTCCTATGGCCTCTGCTTGCTTTAGGAAGCAGAGGAGCTTCAGTGCAGATAACACAAGCTAATGCCTCTATGGAAAATCAACGTAAGTCAGGCCCATGCAATGCTGAACTGAGAACTAGCGGTTACAACTCAGAAAAGAGACAGCCAAGTCATGCCCAACAGCCCTACACCAGTGGCTCAAGTTGGGGCAGCAGCCAAAAATGAAAGGAACAGGAGCTTGTGAGGAGAGACCAACAGGGCTGCAATTTCCATCAGGAGCAGAGAAAGGATACAGGAGACTGGAAGGATTATGAGCCAGGTTAACAAAACTCATAAAGACGTTAAACAAGCCAGATCCTGTAATTGGAGAAGCAGGGGCTCCTGAAGAAAATAGCAGCAAATTGGGTTAGAGCGGATAAAAGAAAACATTTCTTTACACTTGTGAGCAGGAAACTCACAGATCCTGCTACCACCACCAGCAGCTGTGGAGGCAGCCACTCTCAGCAGGTTCAAAATGGGACCAGACAAATGCATGGAAAAACTCATCTGTAGCCAGAAAATACAGGACCAGGCAGGGACAGCTGTGGCTCCTGAGGGAGCACAGGAGGACTGGACCACAAAAGCAACTAGGCTTGCAAGCTTTCCTCAAAGTAGACTTTCCTATTGCTCCGACAGGAGTTCGATTACTGGCCTAGATGGACTGACCCATAAGGGCATTTCTCATGTTATGTTTATTCCCACACACAAATGGAATTGGATTCACAGTCAAACAAAAGACTCATATTCAGAACTTCAGTTAGTGCACTGTCTTGATATTCACACGCACACACAAGATTCAGAAAGGATGTTACTTTCACTACACATCTTTCTGGATTATCTTTCTTTTCCATTGAAATGTGGGCTGCCTTTTGGGAGCCAGCCACCTGACTCAGGAGACAATGCTGCTGAACTGCTGTCAGCTGCTGCACTGGAACACAGTACCATCTGACAGACAAGAAAAACGATTCTTAACATACTTACCACAACTGTGCCAGAGGTTAGAATCAGCATTAGTTGTGTATGTTAGGCAAGTAAATAAGTAAATACTTGCGTATACAGCGAGCAGCTTGGGAAAAAGACAAAATAATATATTTACAGAGTAATGTGCCGCCAGGTCTCCACATGTGAGCATTTCTGTGTGTGATGCTTATTTTCAAAGTTATAAAAAGAGTATTTAAGAGAAATCATTAACCTATCAGCAAAAAACCTGTCCTCTATGTAAGCCTAAAGTTCTCCATCAATATACAGACGGCATCTTTCCCTGCTAGAGTGTGGAAAAGTAAAGTAACTTGGAAAAAAGGCCTGTATTACTAGAAATCATTTACTAACAAAAGCTTCATGAAGGCTTTACTTTGAAACTATTGGTTCCAACAAGACCAGAATACCTGGGAAATCACACCAGAATTAGAAAGTGCCTGCATGCCAAGTCTGAGATTGAGCCACATACCTTTCCTTCCTCAAAAGACTATTTTGATAGCAGATTTGGTTCAGCTTATTTACAGGTTTGCAGATCATTTTTTAACTTGTCAAAACATATGCCAAGCATGTGTGCAGCAGCCAGATAACTTATAATTTAAGTAATTTCTGAAAACAACATGCAGAAACAAACATTTAATACAGATGATTATCACTTATACTTTGATTTTGGCTTCATACTACTATCTTTGCATCACTATATTTAATTACACTCCACATTTCCTTCATGATTCATCATTGCATAACAAACCTGATAGCTACTTTATGGGTGTGTTGCAGGTTTGCACAATTAACTGAGTCTATTGAACTGGAAATGACGATTTGTATTACCTGAAAAGATCATGTGGCTGCATAGTTTGTGGGTGTTGGTTTATTAGAATGGAAAGCGCCAATTAGAGAAGGAGAAAACAAAGACAAACTCATTATATTTTAAAGAGAAGTACCTATGACTTCCTGGAAATGCTAAAGTTTATCAGGGATAGGATTCCCAGGTGCTAAATTACAAAGAAAATTATTTTTCCTCTGTTCGTGAGCATGTAGGAATGGCAAAGGAGGAAGCACAGGCAATGGAGAGAGAACAAACACACAGCAATCCAGGAACAGGACAAGAGAGGCATTTCCATGCCAAGGCCACCTCCCCTGTCATTGCCACCTCCCAGCCCCTTCCCAGCAAAGTCTGCAGGTGCTGTGGGCTGCATGAGTAGGTCACACAAGCTGCAGCAAGGACTCACTGGGGACTGTGTGCTCTGCCCTGAGCCCAGAAACACACTCAGCAGATCCCAGAAGGAAGAGAAGGCGTTTCCCTCAACAAATACCAGCACCCAAATCCGCAGTGACCCTGCAGAGGGTGGAAGAGAGTGCGGCCTCAAGATGACAGCAATTTCTAGAGTTGAGGATTTAGGGTTTTGGCCATGTCCCAGGCCACGCAGGTGCAGCCTCACCACCTAGACCCTTCCACACTGCTCTCCCTGCAGAGCTATTTCCAGCCATACAACAGAAATACTTCTTTTCTCTCCATATTTTAAGCTCAACAGCAAACTCAGTTCGATCACACTTTACTGTTCATATCTACTTTCAACAGCTCCACCTCATTACCACAAATCCTTACTAAAAATATAAACATCAAATGCCTCCAAGCTGACTAAAGGTTACATATTTGACTAAGACATTCACACTTAGAAGGTGATACTCATGACAGAACAAACACCATATAATTTAAGTAATTAAATATGTACTAAAAACTCAAGCTATTTAGTTGCTCAAAATTCCCATGAATTATTCTGCAATGTACTTAAATCCAAGAAATTTCACAGCTTAATTATCCTTTGTGTAAATTTCTTAAATTTCAACACAGAAGTATTGAGAGTTTGAAAAAATACTTGATATGGTTCAATGTGGTATATTAGAGGACAAAGTATTTTTCGGTGGAGGTTTTTCTGTGGAGGCAGGGGGAAGAGCGGGGAAAAACACAGAATCAGGTTGTTCCCTTAATTTATATTTTTATAATCTTAGCAATGTTTATGTGAGGTTTGAGGATACTGAACAGCATACCAAGCCACTCAAAAGGTTATGTGTCATGTTTTTCACTCCTAAAAGCAGATTATTATTCCTACAGTATTAATAAATACTGCTTCACCTTTAAATCTTTTTTTTTCCCCCGCAGACTTCACAGTAGAACCAATACACATAAAATATCAACTGCTTGTCATGTAGGAGTGCTCTCATAAGAATATAAGCATTCAAGTAGCTTATTTTAATGTAATTATGTGCAAAGGTATCTGCTTGTCAGGATTTCCACTAACAGCCAGTTAATATATCCCCAGCTTTGCTTTTCCCACCCAACTGCACTGGCAACAGCTGGAAATTCCAACTGCCACAAGGTTCAGAAGTATGAACCATGCACAGGAGTTCACTCTGCAGTATTTTCAGTGCCTTGAAACAAGAACTGTGTAGGTGTTGGGAGTAAGCACAAGAGTAAGCTTATTTTCTGTCCAAATACACCAGGCTGGTGGGTGAAGTTAGTAAATCAAACACCAAGGAGAAAAGGGGGATGCAAAAGATTGCAAATGGTATGTAAAAGTTTGAGAATTATTGTGATCACATCAGCTTTTCCCCCTTCTTATCTGCTTGTAGCCAATGCTGCTATGCACAAGTGCAGTTAAGACCTGTCTTGTACACACACATGCAGATACATGTACAAATTCATATCACATATGTGTAAGAGTGAAAAGCTATTCTCATACCTCAATTTTTGAGATGTTCAATTTGAAATGTTTTGAGGCAACCTGATATTAAAGGCATGACCTTAGTTTTTACTCTAAATCTCTTAAAGGTTATAGATCACATATATATAATCTTAACTAGAGAAAGGGGACTAGAGACAACTTCTTAAAAGATTTCTAAATAAATATTTAAAATATTTATCAGTTATTTCATTCTAAGACCTGAAACGACGATTGTTGATTAATCTATCTCCCCGGCAAAATCATTAGGTTCTGTAGAACTTTAGTGTTTTATTATAAGGCACAAATAGGCACTCAGGTAACTAGCATTAGGCTCTGGGATTAAAGATATCATTCATAAACAGACATTAAAAACACATCAGATTTTGACACCTCCTGTATGGTTACCTGAAAGGGAATGAGTAGCTTAGACACTCCTCTTTTTGGCCTTGTTAATGACTAGAAAAGTTAATTGTGGTCAAGCATTAGAAAGGAAAAGCTTTCCCGAAGAGAGGTAAACAAAGTGTAAGTTGCATACTGTGGTGTTAGTTTTTGCACAACTAGTTAGGTGAATGAGAGTGGTGTGGATACACTTCTGCTGCACTCCAGAGCTGCTTCTGCAGATCCAAGATCTTCTGTCCCTAGTTATTTCAAATGTAGCCTTTATCAACCCTTTAGTAAGACTTTGCTTGGGAAAGCAAATCTAGTAAAAAGCAAAGCAGAAGGTGATCTGTGAATAAATCTTTCCATCACGAGAAGTCCTAAATTGTATCCTTATTTGATAGATTAATGTCACACTACTTGAGCTGGAACCAAGGCCCCTTTGCAGCTGCACCCCCGCACTGACACAGTCAAACCAGATTTCCTCACAGGCTCCACCCCAGGTTTCCCACAGCAGAGTCTCAGACGTCCTGATCCTTAAAAGAATTTAATTAATTCTTTAACTTCAACACCTCGGCTTTGGCTTGGATACTGACTTCCAAACGAAATTGGTTATCTTGTGGCTCTTTCACGAAAATCACAGTCTTTATCTCAACCAGAATCAAGATGTGCACAGTAGGAGTTAAACTGTGTGCAATCCTTACTTACGTGGTTGCATTTTATCTTATTCAGGTACTTTTATTTTGTGATAGCCTGAGAGTGTGAATCTACATATGAATGTTCAGGTTAAGGAGTCTGGTGGTACTCTCTTTCTCTAGTGATGTATGTGTTATGATAATGTAAACAAACTAGGTAGAGAATAAAATTCTTAGTTACATAAGTTTTGAACATCTATCACCCTAAAGTGAGGGAAATCAATTTGAGCATATTAATTTGAGGGGAAAAACACAACACATGTGGGACGCATTAGAATTGCTGTAGTCTCACTGAACTGACAGCAAGTCATAGACTGTGATGCAGGAGTTGTAAACTGATGTGCTGGTACACAAGTGGAAGAATCATACTGTCTAAATTACAAGCAGTCAAACTTTATACTTCTGTTCTTACTGTATGGGGCATGCTGTATGGTATACTGTGGTACTTGCTGTGGGATAGAGAAGCATAGGTGTGCAGCGAGGGGGCAGAGACAACGAGTTTAAGGATATTCTGAAATCAGAAGTGCAGAATCCTGCATTATAGGGTTACATACAATGCTAGGGTATTATACAACTGTACAGACCTGATACTGAATTTCAGCTTGGAACAGGAGCCATTACTCAGTCTTTGTGTGAACTGTCCCTCTACAAGACTTTAAAGCAATTGCTTTAAATGCTAATTTGCCTCTTAAGCCATCTCTAGAAACTGACAGAGATAGCAAATCTTTTATGCTTCAGGCATATGGAAGTGGTTTGTGATGCAAACATACTATCTAAAAGTGGATATACAGCATGGCTTTTGTGAGTTCTAGTCTGTGTACATTGATTACATCTCTGTCTGAATGCTGCAAATGCCATTTATTCAAAAACTAGTCACAGAGAAAAATCCACAAGGCTGTAGAGAAAGTGCCTTGCATCAGACTTCCAGGAATTGTGAGAGGATGTTGCCCACTGCTCTAAACATTTATCTCCTTTTTTCCCCCATACTAGGGCAATATTGGGTTAGGTGGACCTTGGGATTTGAGGCAGTATGGCTGCTTTTGGGATACATCTGTATGTTGCATTCCCTTTCATATTTCAGTCAGACTCTTCCATTGTTTTCTGTCTGCATAACTGGGTATGAAATTCTTTATTTCTGCTTACAAGATCATGTCCTTGTCTCTGCAGATGTATCCCTTTCAGGAAAGGACTATGCTGGTCTTTGAGTTTGGAGACCACAAAGAAGGGACCAGGGTTAGGAGAGTGCTACAAAACTTTTAGCGTAAGGATTCCTCATTTCTGTAAATGAGGAACATGTACATACTTCACTGGTCAGATCTGTATGAATGCAGTTGCACCAGCAGGGTATAGGGCAGAATGAGTGTGTTGCATTTCCAGTTTAGCCAGAAGACCCACAGCAGGGAGGAAATTCATGGGTCAGTAAAGGAGAGCTAAATTAGAGGTTAGCATATTCAAGTGTCTAGACAGCGAATACAGACATACTGCAAAATTCAGTCTGTCAGGGAGTGGAGAGTCTAGATTAAAAAGCCATTTCAAAGGCATGTTGCCTGGATGGGGTAATCATGTGCTCAGATTTTTTCAGCACATAAGCATAAGTTGAGTGAGGGAAGAGATCAAAAAAGGACACAAATATCGACACAGTCTGTAGCAGCTTAGACTGGAATGGAACTCGATAAATTAAAAATAGCTGGTTGTTCACACTTTTGTTTCCCAGAAATGGCCACAGCCACATCTGTTTTTTACCATCCATTCTGTAATATTTGAATGCCTTGCAGAAATGTTACATCCGTCCTGCTGCTGTAGAGACATTGTAATGCAGTCCTCCCAAACTGAGTTCATTCTTGCTCTCAGGCATGTGAACTGTGCATGTAAACTGGTCATCAGGAAGCCAAGTTTTAGTGGTGAAATACCCAGAGCTCACTTAGTCCGTTAGATTGTATGCTTTTAGGGCAGTGTCGAGAGGTGTTCCGCTGGAACAGGATGCTGGGCACATCAGCAGAGGAGTTGACTCAAATCCCAGTCTACTGTTGCATCCCATCTCCTTTCTTACACAGCCAGAGGGCTTGCTATCAGCTGACTGGCTCAGCTGTGTTTTTATGCCCTTTAGGCACAGTATCTCACACAAGGGTAGTGTTGAGCATAATGACAGTTTGGAGGAATTTCTTGGAATCTACCCATGTGCAGTGTTAGGGTCTGCAGCATTGCTGAAGTCCCTTTTCATCCTTCACAAAAACAGACTTACCTTTGTCTACCACGTTTTTTCTTTTTCAGTGTTCTTTTTCTGTTGTGCTCATCTCACTACATAGATGTTGTCTTTATGACAAAGCTAAGTGGCCTGCCAACTATTGGATGCATTCACACAGTGTTTTGCAGGTTGAGGTGTCTCTTCAAAACAACTAGAGGCCATGTGAATAGTACAGCATAGTGCTCCACTTGAGCTGTTATACCCTACCTCATAGGGGCTTCTGAACTGGTCCTTGCACAAGGTAAAGTTTATTAATTACTTAGCAAAGACACCAAGGTAAGGTAATTAAATTAGATCAGACAGGTTGACTGTGGAAGGAGCCAGTCCTGGGTGATTCGATGTACTGCAGCACAGACTGCTGTGGCCCTACGCCCACTGAGTCAACCTCCAGGCACACCGTGTTGCATTGCCAAGATGAGATTCGTGGATTGTTGTGGCCAAATCTTGTTTGTCAGGACTAAACAGGAACTCTTGAAAAATAACTAAATATTGTCCGCATCTATAGCTGTTGTGTATTTGTATTGGTAAGCTTAGAAGTCATCAGTCTTTTACAGTCATATTTGGATGGTAGGCTTCACCAGGATTGGAAAGAATGGTAGCGGTCAGCTCCTTGTTTCTTTGTGCCTTTTGCTGTGGCTTGTTCTATCATTTTTAGCTATTAAAGGTAAAATGCTATAGCCTGATCTTTTGATAAAATTGTTTATTTATAGAGTATGTTAAGGAAATTTCCCTGTCTGACCATCCAGGAGCCACTCTGGCAGTCACTCTCGCACCACCTGGGCTGGGACTGAGGCCCCTTATGTGCTTACCAGAAAGCATTGAAAAAAACCCCCCAAGCTTCCTGCTAAAGAACATCTACCAGAAATAAGTACAATTAAGCAATAATACAGCAGCACCTACAGTAAAAAAAAGTTGTTGTTTATGGAAGTGGGCTTACAAAAAAAAAATCACAACCATCTAAAGAATGACTGTACAGGAGCTCTAGCTGACATTTTATATCAAAAATAAATATCTATTGTTTTCCATTTAGTCTTTCAGTGTGAAATTTTACTTTTGTAATTTTCTATCTTCCTAAAGAGATTTTGCCTTTTTCTTCTCCAGCTGCTGCTTACACGTATGCTTTTCTTCTCTCAAAACAAACAGAAGCAGCAAATGAAAAATTTAAGTGTTTAAAACAGGAAGCATCAAGGGGACTGAGATCAGTGAAAGGGTATAGGCTGCAAAGTAAGCCAGAAATAGGACAACTTTAATCAAAGGACGTCCAGTATCTCTAGTATTCCCCTCTGCAAAGAGAATCCTTGAATGAAAGGTAGTATCATGAATGAAAGTCCATGCTATTCTTTTTTTCATAGAATTCAGACATTTCATTTATTAAATACAGATCAGTCTGCTAATCCATCTCCAGAACTGGGTACAATAGAGGTTTAAAGCATCTTTTAATACTACCCGAGCTGGCTTTTTTTAGCAAACTTGTTATTAACTAGTATTAACCAATCAGAGTGTCCAAGATTACTTAGAAGTTAGTCTTTAGGACACTTAGCAAATTGCAAAAAGTGGTTTACACATGCCTACGGAACTGTGAGGTGGTTGCAAAGAAAGGTGAAAAATGGGAATGTAACTGTCGGTGCAGAATTCAATTTCCTCTGTCCTCCACTCAGAACAGAAACTATTGTGACACCATTACCAAACATTTTCATCAGTAGAACAATGAGAAACTTAAGGCAGTGGGGTTTTAGGGAAAAAAGGCCATGGGTAAAGCTATTTAACAGTAAGAGAGAAAAATTCCATACCATTACATGCACATGAACTAACTCCTAAGTTATCTAACGGAATAAAACCTGGACTGCTGATAGAAGTACAGGGACCACTGGGTAACATCTGCAGGGAATGTCAGAAAGACCTCTTCCTGGATCAAAAATTCTCAGGCATAAATAACTAAAAAAGCCAAACATCTATTATTCCTCATGTTCCACCACGGAGGCACTGCAGGAGTTCGTCCTACTGAAGTCAACAGTCTGTGTAAGACATTTTTAAGACAACTTTGTCCTTTATATCCATTCATTATAACATCCAGGGCTATTTGCACTATCGGTGTGTATGTACATCAACAGACCAGAATTAAAAGAAAAAAAAGAAAAAAGGACTACTTTCTCCTAAACACATATATACAAACAGGACAATTTAAACTTAAGATAAGCATACACAGGTTATCCACAGAAACAATAAGTCGCAGTCTTCAAGTCCAGATCAAAGAAGTATAGCAAAGTACTTGGAAGAAGTCTTTGAGCAGGTACAGTTCAGCGCAAGCCACCATCACCAGCATGTGCCCAGAATAAAAACCACAGTGAAGTCTCACCATTAGTTAACAGTGTGCCCCAGTTCATCGAAACCACAAACCTGCACTTGTCTGCTCTCCTCCTTCCTTTCCTCAGCCGCACCTCCCTCACGGTCCGGGCCGCGCGCCCCGGCACCACCCGTGCTGGCCGGGTCGGGCCAGCGAGCGCCCCCTGCTGCCCGCGCGGGGCCACTTCCCGCGGAACTGCTCGCGAGGTTTCCCGCAGAGCAGCAGATGAGCGGAGTGAGCTGCCCTGACACCTGCGCTGGGAACGGGACCCGGACAGGCCAGGGTCGCAACGGAACCAGTAACTGTCGCCATCCCCGAGGACACGGGGACCCAGTGAGACACGGAGGCGGCGGGCAGCGGGCAGTTCCCCTGAAAAATCGACCAGGGAAAGTCAAGCAGACGGCCGGGGCAGGAAGGACTCCGTTTGCTCGGTGGAACAGCCGCCGCAGGGACAGCGCTGCCACAGCAGCCTCTGCTGGGCGGGCGCTGCCGCCTCGCCACTCGCCGCTCTGCGGGACCGAGCGCGAGCTTCTGGGCTCGCCGCGGTCCCCAGCGGTTCTCCAGCCCCACGCGGAGCCCGCCTGGCGAACATTGCTCTCGCTGAGCCCGTAGGCGGCCGGAGCAGCGCTGCCGGGGCCAAGACTGCCGCCGGGGACCGCTACAGCCCCGCTCCCAGCAGGGCTACACAACACACCTCAACGCCGCCATCGCCCCGCGCGGCCGCGGCCCCTTTAAGGCTTTTCCTGACAAAAGCGACGGGCGTCGGGCGGGGTCACCGGTGGCTCCGCCCCCCGCTATAAGGGCGGTGGCCGACGCGCGCTGCGGCAGTGACCGGGCGCAGTCGCGGCGCATGCGTGTGGCGCTGGCGGCCGCGCGGAGCTGCGCGACACTGTCGGGGTGAGTGACGGCCCCGGCGGCACCGCCCGCGCCCCGCGGTCACATGGCGGCGGCGCCCCCCGGCCCCGTGCCCGCGCACCGGGGCCGCTTGGCCGCGGCTCGGGGTCGCCCCTTCCGTGCCACGCCGGGCCCCGCCGCTGGCGAGAGGAGCGGGGGCCGTGGCTGGTGGGTTGGGTGGCCACCGGCGGCACACGCGGGTCGGGCGGGTCGCGGCGCCGGAGTTGGCCGGGCCCCGGGCACGGAGGCGCGGCGCGGCCCACGCCGGCGGGCCCGGTGGATGGCGGCGGCCCCGGCCCGGGCCGCGCGCGGGAGGAGCGGGAGCGCGTTTGGTGCCCTTGTGCTGCCGGGGTGGGGTTGGGGGGGGCACCGGGGCCAGACCCGCCGCGGCGTCGTTCACCCACGGGAGTCTGCCGGGGGGCATGTCGGATGTGACCGCCGCCGTGCTCGCCGCGGTGGGATTGGGCGCGCTACCGCGGCAGGAGTCTCTCTAGGGGGGATGGGACCCGCCTGGGGTCAGCGAAGCCCGTAACCACATTCTTGGAAATCAGCGTGGCGTGCCACGCGTTTTCTTCCTGACCCGAAACAGTATCAGTGCTCGTCTCGCTCCTGGGAGTAACAGGGAACCGCATTCTGGGCTCGAACTCTGTGCTTCGCACTCTAATTTAGGATGGCTTAATTTAGAATAAACATTTCTTTGTGACTTACCACCCCATTACACAGTTATCCTCGATTTTCTAAAATAGCCAGTCTGTGATGGTAAATCTGGAGACATCGCTGTACCCTTCCAGTACTGACCGTGCGTCTCTCGAGCCTGTGACGCGCAGAGCCTGTGACACGCAGAGCGAGCAGGCCGGGGGGCTCTGTAGACTTCAGTGGTCTCCTGTCACTAGTGCACAGACTAAGGGGCCTGTGCAGTATTCTGAAGTAATAAGAAAAAGATTATTATACTTGATCTAAAGATAACAGTACCTCATTACATATTAATAAACTGGATAGAAAAGGCTCTGGGGGCAAGATCTGTGGTCATTTTGGGAATACTTGAATGTTTGTTATACTGGAATGACAGGTGAAATGCATTTGTGAATTGCATTTATAATCTAGTTAAACTGCTCAATTTACCTTTATTACTTTATGCACAGACCTAGTTTTCTTTACCTATGTGGGATAATTTTCTATTTTCCTTTTTAAAATAGAAACCTATCTTTTGAGAAGGGGAATATGTCCTTGGTGAAGCCCTTTGTCATCCTCTGCAGTATAAGAATTATTTCAGAGGAAAACAGTTCCACTTCTCTGCAGTGGAAAACAGAATTAAAAGTTATCACACTGTGTCTAACACTATGGTTATGACTCTGAGTCAGCTATAAAGGAATTTTTATTTCCTGAATGTAAGCTGTCTGTATTCACATTAAAATTTTCAGGAGGGTGAAGTACCATACCTTAAGCATGCATCTGAAATCTGACAAACAGAGGCAAGGCAATTGTCTTGCTATTTAATTATTAGTTTTCTACTGGCGATTTACAGGTTCCTCCCATTTGCTGTGCAGGACTGCGAAATGGTAGCCCAAATTTTAAGTGAACTTAAACTCCTTGATGAACTGTGGTTCTTTGAATGTATTTCAAACTAGCTGACTTACAATCTAAATACATCATTTGTCTGCTGTTTAGTCGATTTGTCTGGAGTATACCCGTAGAATTAGTTTTATTTGCAGGCACCTATGATTTGAGCAGTTACTAAGTGATCATAGTCTTAAATTCTTTGCAACGGAATGGTCTATTTCTGGCTGGCAGAACGTGTAGAAAAGTATCTGGAAGTTAAGAATGCAATTCATTTATATAATAACTGCAAAGAATATAATTCCTATAAATGGAAAAATCTTCTGAGGCCCGTATCAGGGCATGATTTGGCCTGTGAGTCAGGAATACTGACCTGCACTATGGAGGTTTGATGCATAGTAAATAAGATCTAATTATTTATTAGTAGATTTAAACTAACCTTCTCATGAGGCTGTTTCTGCTAGGTGTCAGTTACTCAGCATTCATCTAGTTGCACAGACAGAAGTACTTAAGGGATGATATGAGAACTAGAGAACCAGAAATTTTTAGGGGTTTGGTTTTTTTTTAAGTATATGGAGTTCCAGAAAATATATTAACAGCTCTTAAGCTTTTAAAGTCCAATTGGAAGTCTGAAATGCTTAAATATTAAAAGGGATACCTCTATCTCAGGTACTTATGTTAAATAGAAAGTCAAAGGAGAAAAAGGAAATTACATCACCTTGTCAAATAAGGAACAGCTAGCTGGAGTGGATGACTTGTAGTGCAAAAATGTGCCCCTCCTCCTGTGAATTGCTTCTGAGATTTGTTAAAGATAATGTGGTGGCAAGGTGAGCAAAAATAGGTTGTGGATTTAAGGTAGACACATTTCTTCCCCTCCCAGAAGGGGTAAGTAGGTCTTACTTTTTTTTCCTTTCCCTCTTTCCCATTTCTTACAAGACGTATCTCAGCTTCTCTTCAAGAGTGTTGCCTTTATAAAATCTGTCCAAAATTTTTTACAGGCATTCAGAAATCTGTACAGCAAATTGCTGTATTCCATCCCCATTTAGTGAAACATTTTAGAGTGTGCTTTGGTCTACTGTGCGTACCGGGAAGGTTTTCTTCATTATGAACTTGACTTGCCTCAAATATTTGGCTGCATTGGGACTGGGAGAGCAGGGAACAGAGTAATAAGGTTCTCTGTGTGATCAGTGATAGATGTTGAGCTAAAATATATGCAAGTGCTTCTTAGTTTCTAAGAGGATTACTGTTGTTGTAATGCAAGTGTTTATTGATATGTATCCGTATGAAAACTGCATATTTGTGATGTTTTCTGTAACTCACCACAAAAATTTTTCCACATATTCCCATATACATTGTAGATACCATTATGTACATACTCTACTGTTTATGGATACATTTGACCATTTTCAGCTTACACACAGCTATCCTGTTATTCATCACTCACTAGTTCAAGTTTGAAAGTATATTTGGCCTTGTAAAAAAAAATTAATCTCCAATATTTAGTATTATTCATATTTGTTAATGCAAACAGACCTGAACAATTAAAAAGTGTCTCCTTTGTGCTGTTGCCTTACAATGAATGGTGTTGGTAGCTTCCTTATGCATCAACAAATCTTTGAATTGCCTTGGCTTGTATCTGCCCTGTAGAAATTACTAGCTGTAGTTTCAGTGTGAACTCCATTTCTTCAAAAGTGCTTCAGTCTTCCTAAGTGCCATAATCGATGCATAACTAGGCCAGACAAGCAGAGTAACTGGAAACCCATTCTGTGCAAATGAGCAGCACACGAGTGTGAGATCAAGAATGCTTCATTACTGCATAGTGTCCATTTTCTTTAGCAAATACAATTTGATGTTTTTTATGGTTAAGTTCAGATCCTTAAATTTTTAAGGAGGCAGGATTGGGACATCAGTTACACTGAGAATTGTTGATATTTATATCTTCATGACTGACTTTTGTAAATTTTACTGGTTTTTAAAGCCAATTACTAGAATATAATACGTACTATTCGGCTTTAGTAAGAGTGTGCTGTCTAAAATACAGAGTTTGTACTCCTCAATTACATGTTACATGTCTCCCTCTTAAGATACTATGTCTTCAAACAAGCTTATGCATGTTTTAAAGTATAAGCAACAACTCTCTTAGACTCCACTGAGAAAGTAACTAGGTGGTTTATTGAAAGAATACTATCTCTTGATAGTCCTAGCTTAAGGCACTCGGGATAGTTTCATAACTCTGAAATGTCAAGGCAGATCACCTTCTGTGAATTCGCAAAGAGGTTATTTTTAGAATGAAGCAAGTTGTATGGCTGCAAAAATTGTCTGTATGTTTAAAAAATAAAGACTGATTGAAACAAGTGAAAATTACCTTTTCCTAGAGTATGTAAATATATGTCATTTTAGATGTTAACCTTAGCATTCCAGAGGGATATCAGAGAGGTGATTGTGCAACCATCAGTCTTGAGAGCTGAGATTTATACAGCATTTGGGAAGCTGACACAGTAATTACCTGCAGTGGTTTTGGCATGGGAGCTGGTGGAGGTTGGGCCTCTTAATAAGCCCTGCAAGGGTTGTATGTTAACACAGCACACTACACGTGCTCTCAAACTACAGCAGTTGTTCCCCCTGTCTGATATTTTATATTTTAATCAATGTCTTGCTCATGGTCTTGTCGGGTCTTGCACATGTGCTGAAGTGGAGTACTATAATTTGCTGCCTGATCAGTGTTTTGTACCAGTGAGTCTTTTTTAACTTGTAACTTGCATTTGACTTCAGAAATACCGAAATAGACAGTAGGCATTAACCTTAAGCTCACTTATTCATTCTCCTTCATTTCTTTTGCAGATTTGTTGCTATGGGATAGGATCTGAGGCATAAAAAATCATTGCTCAATACAGTGTGAGCTGATAAGATGGATGTTTTATTTGCAAGTTACATTAACATGTTAAGAAGTAATTTTAGAATTGGTGCTATATGTGTACTATGCTGCTTAAGTCATTTTGACAAATGGGTTCCTCTAGTGTTCTGCTCCCCCATAAACAATGGTTCTGCTTGTACTTACAGAACTATGTTATTGCTTCCTGGGGCTGTATGTTTATATGTAGTTTCCTGATGAAGATCTGCAATTCCTATTACCAGGAAGGGTCCAATTTAACTGCGTTATACAAAAACTTCCAGCGTTAAACTAGCTTTTTAAGGAGGTTGTCTGAAAAGAAGAACACGGTCTTCACTAAAATCAGGAGGGCTGAATGAGGTAGGACTATGCCGCAGCAGACAGAGCACTGGTTCGTCCCCTATTCACTTCTATGAAAGCCTCCTGTCCAGAGTTATTCTGAAATGCCTGACTAAAATATATGGGATATCTGGCAGTGAATTAAAAAATCCCACTTCTGTTGACACAATGGTGATCACTGAAAGTCATGATCAAGAAAACCATCAGACTCTTAAAGAGAATGCGATTGGGTCTTGCACCTCATAAACATGCATACAGTCAGAATCTATTTTGCATATACTCTTTTCTTAAGATGATCAATACTAGACCCAATTCAAATTTGGAAAAGCATAGCAGAGTTGGTCTTTCTCAAATAGTTGTTTATAAATGGCAAATAGAGGTGCTGGACTGCAAACTAATCCCAGGGCACCTGGTTATAGTCCTGTTTACGAGTCTGCCCATCCCTCGTGCTGCAAGTAGGTATGATGGATCTTTCCTCCTAAAGGAAAAGGAAGGTTACACATCTGCATAGAAAGCCTGGTTTAGAACAGATTTACCATAAGCATAAGCTATTAGCTGTTTCTGTACCCACTGCAATACCATACTGTGAGGGTTTTTCTATGCCAGTATGCAGGAGCTGGCCCTCAGCTGTTGGTGGAATTCTTTTGGAGGAGGGGTGTGGAGAAGTTCACATTAGTATTATATGGTCATATTATTGATTTTCAAGGGAGATACAAATTAAACTGGTTTCGGTGGGGTTTGGTTTGGTAGGGTTTGTGTGTGTGTTTTTTAAACAGCCATATAGCACCATATTGTACTTGCTGAAATCAGGCTATTTGTGTAGATGAAGCACAGACCCATAGAACATCTTGGCTTATAGTTTTGGACTTAATTTTTTCTGCCTTCATGATGCTGACTAATTTTACACTGCCCCTTCCCCTCCCCAATAATCCTTTCTGAATTTCCTAAGCAAAGCCAAGTGAGTCAGTTTGTTCCTTAGACTCTGATTACTTACTCAATATATAGTAATTGCCAACACATTTTTTCTGTTGTAAAAGGGCCAGATAAAGCATTGTTCACACGTTCAAAATAGATCTGAATGCAGCAGTATGGTTTCAGTGGCGATTATTTCGAATCACTAGATTTCTGATTTGTTTGAAATAGCTAGAAGACTTGAGGCTGTTTTAAAGTATCTTAATGCTTACTGCTTTATATAAAAGAAGTCTTAGAATTCCAGTTCAAGTAGTCAGTAATTCTGTTTATTGGAGCAAAGGCTATGGAAGGTAATACTTAACAACAGACTAGGCTGTTATTTGTTGGCTACACTGGAAACTATAAACTCTTTAGCAAAAAGATAAAACTAAAGATAGATAGCAATTAGAAAGTTAAATAGATTGTTCTAGAAAACTTTTTAAAAGCCTTTTTTGTATTAATAACTAGTAGTTTACGTACAAGAACTGAAGTGTTGTTGATGCACAGTTGCTATATATCAATAGCTTTACTGAACGTGGGTTTTTTTCTATACAGTGTAATTCTCTAAGAGAACTTACCTATTTTTTACTTCAATTCTACAGATAGACTCAAAGCAAGAAGTTTGGTCAGGTTTTTCTATTGGCAAGTAGGACAGAAGGCCTTTCTACTGAGCTGTTTAATTATTTGAATACTGAAATTTCAGATGAGAGATGAAATCATCAGATTTGCATTTCTGATATTTATGTCTTCTCTGTTGAAGGGAATGAAAACCGCAGGAAACCTGTCAAGTACTGAATATCTAAGGTCGTCGTGAGACATCACCAGAGAACGCTGCACAATGTCAACTGCAGGAGTTGCTGCTCAGGAGATGAGAGTCCCATTAAAAACCGGATTTCTTCACACTAGTCAAGGCATGGGGAGTTTGAAAACCTGCTGGGGTAGCCACAGTGGATTTGAAAAGTGAGTGAGGCTAAAATTTTAATCTGTTGCATCTTCAAGTATATAAAATGAGTATGATGAGTACTTGTATTTGGTGACAGACCTATGGTTTGTTTACAGTGAAGGCTTTTTTTTTTCTTTTTTTAGTACTTTCTTTAATGTGGACCCTATAGCAGTGGCATATAATTTAGGTCCATCGACAGAGCAGCATTTGCCATCCATTGGTGAGTATAAAAGACTGACACACGAGTGTTTAGAAGTGCAGTGAGTGGATTGTCTGTCTCCGGGCCCGACGCAGACCCGTCCCTGGCTGCGACGGGCGCCCCCCGGTGCCAGAACGGAGCATTTCAAGAAAACGCTCCTATTCAAGTCCAACCAAAAAACCCACTTTTAAATAACATGATGAAGTTCAAACAAACAAAAACACTCCGACACACCTTTTCCTTGTACTTATGATGCCTTCGAGTTGCCATTACACTTCTGACAGAAAAACCATTTACTAAAATAGCACTTGTTCTGTTGTAGTCCTATGCTGAGATCTTTGTAGCTGTAGCTCTCTCTTGCTTATGCATGGGGTCTCTTGAACTACCTCATTTAACTGGAGCACTGACCTGAAACAATAAAGTAATCTGCTGCTATCTTAACTAAAGCATAAATCCATGACCATAAGAGATCTGTAATACCTAATTTCACTACTGTAGTCATTAAACAGACACTACTTACTGTTGCATTAGAAGGCATTAAATATGCAGTGGTAAAGTCATGTGCTAGAGTGTTACTTAGAAAAGTGTCTCTAAGAATTTTTCACCTTTTTAGGGCACTCTTCCAACCAGGCTTCCATGAATGACCACATTGCTGAAAGTTGCATCCAAGTCCCATCTCAGAAATCCAGTCCACTTCCTGTAAGTCCCAAAAGTGAACTGACAGTTTCAAGATATGAAGACCATCTCGTTCCTGGCTTTAGTAAACTATCATTAACCATGAGCTGTGTTTCTGAAGAAACACCTCCTCACATGGCAATAAAAAATGGACCAATTCAATTTCTGTCTACATCTTCCAATGATCGTAGCTCCAGGCCTCTACCCCCTCTACCTATTTCTGAAGACCTTACTTCAGATGAGGTTGACAAAGAAGTGGAATTCCTGACTAGCTCAGATACTGACTTTTTGTTAGAAGATTATGAACTTCCTCCTTTTAAAGCCAGTGCTCCAAGTCGGCGGAGCTTTAGGGGCTGTGGACAGATCAACTATGCATACTTTGATACTCCAGCAGGACCAAAACCAGAAGATTCCAACCCTACACAAAGCCTAAATGTATACATATCCAGTATTTACCCTCCTCCACAGCAGCTGCATCGACGCTTGCGAAGGTCCCATTCTGGGCCAGCTGGATCTCTTAATAAACCAATAGTAAGACTATCTGGACACTTAAACAGGTCTTCTCCAACCTCTGATGAAGATAAACCAGAGATTCCACCAAGGGTTCCCATACCTCCAAGGGCGCTCAAACCAGACTACAGAAGGTGGTCAGCAGAAGTTGCTTCTAGCGCGTACAGCGATGAAGACAGGCCTCCAAAAGTACCCCCAAGAGAACCTCTGTCACACAGCAATTCCCGTACCCCGAGCCCCAAAAGCCTCCCATCATACCTCAATGGGGTTATGCCCCCCACCCAGAGTTTTGCACCTGATCCTAAGTATGTCAGCAGCAAAGCTCTACAAAGACAAAATAGTGAAGGATCTTCAAACAGGGTCCCTTGCATTCTTCCAATTATTGAAAATGGTAAGAAGGCCAGTTCAACACACTACTATCTGCTACCTGAAAGGCCTCCATATTTGGACAAGTATGAGAAATTCTTCAGAGAAGCAGAAGAAAGGAGCTCTAACACTGAGGTTCAGTCCTGGTCTGGTGACTGCACAGCCACCTCAGCTCCGACAAAACTGGACTCAAAACCGAGAATGGACATAGGTGGTCACCTGAAACGAAAACACCTGTCTTATGTGGTTTCCCCGTAGTTTCTGGGAGCACAGTCAGTCCCAGCTCAGTTGTTCAGGATGGAGCTGACCTTTATCATGTTACAAAGTTCTTATGGTTCTCAGATAATGAAGTAGGAGCAGTTTGACCTCTGAGAACTGGAAAGTGGATTGTAAAGTCCTCTTATGCTGCATATATTCGATATGTTTCTTAAGACTCTTTTTGTTTGTCTAGGTATGTAAGCTGAAAACCTACAAAGTTCCCATACAAAGAAACATGGAGGGATAGTAGTCACAGCTGGCCAGTTGTATGCTACCTAGATGAACGTATTTGGTAGTCACATTATCAAAAAAAAAAATAATTAAAATCGAGCTTTGCTGATGAGTCACTTATAAAGCAGACAGCAGACCAAGTAATGCAGTACAGTTTTTGTATTGGGTATTTTCCAAAATTTCTTTTATACAGTAACCGTACTGAGAACAGACTCTGTTCTCTTTGACTAGGCTATGTCAGCCTGATAAGAAGGTAACTGCAAGATTTGATACCCACTTCAAGACTTGACAGGCATATTGGAAGCACATTTTGAAAGTTTAATCTATTTTACAAATTAATTTGATGCTAATAGACTTTTAAAGTGAGTTGGTTTTGTGGATTCACTTGCTAGACACACTTGGCTCAGTTTTGCAGTTTTTCCTAGAAGAGACTTGGACCAGCTATTGCTAAGCCTCTGCTGCTGCTCTTTTCCTGCTGGATCCTAGATACGTGTGAGAGTGTCCTGAGCAGCCACACGGTTGCTGTCAGGTAGGCAGTAACAACTGTGTGCTCACCTAGAGTCTGAAATTCTGACTGTATTAAATACAGAAACACAGCACAAGCTGGTCTTGTGTTTTTGTTTCTGTTCAGTATTTTAGGGGAGGAGGAGGAGGGTACGAGGGAAAAACATGATTCCATTTATGAACAGTGTCAGTCCCGTCTCTTGCTGCTTTGATGCTGCTTCTTGCTGTTTAATTTTTCTTCACTGTGCCTCAGCCATCCACTGAAGTTCACTGAGGTGCCACATTAGCAGTTTCTCATGCTCATTTTGGTTACATTTATCCTCTTACAGAAAAGCACAAGAGAAAGGGTGCTCATTAATGGGGGTACAGAAGATGAATGTGTTCCTCCTAACAGAAGTAAACAAGCTGTTTACAGTTTAAACTGCTGAATGAGATGTTTGAGCTATTTTAAAGCTTACTTTTTATTTGTTTTAGTACAAACTAAATGAAGGTGAAATACATGCTATAGAAATGCACTGATATTTCTGCATCATGTACAGTATTGAATAAAAAATAATTCACTTTGTATTTTGAATATTGTCATGTCTTGAGTTTAATAAAGTTATAAAATACTTATTTATGATACATTTTGGATTTTGCTTTATTGAATAGTGTATGCAATTGTGCATTTGAGTTCTGCATTTACTGCAAAGTTCAAAGTCAATAATGTTAAATATACAACAAATGTTGAATTCACCTTGCATTTAATTAGAATTAAGACTGCTGCAGAAGTGTTCAATAACTCACATTGCACACTGTTAATTTTAATGCCTCGTTACTGCCTGGTAGCATGTTGTCTATAGTTTTGTGCTGGCAATAAAACATTCTGTGAGATTAAGTTATCTGGCCTAACATGAATGACTTTGGTTTTTTTCTAGAGTCACCCATAGCATGTTAGCCACCATCATACAGAAAAGAGAGGCAAGGAGTGTTCCTCTCTTCAATTTTTCACCTGGAAAAAAAAATAACTAAATTGTACATTAAGGGTCACTGAAAGCGAACTACTTATATTCTGAGGATGAAAAAACTTTGAGTATAGATAGCATGGTTAGAAGGGGAAAGAAATTGTGAATACTTACCACAAAACAAGTGTATTTCACTGTAGTATGCTAGCCATGGATAAGGTTACTGAAGATAAGAAGCATCACACAACTTTGATCTTCAAGCTGTGTATGTAGGTAAATACTTGCCTTGATCTAGCAGTCTGAACAGTTCTGTCAGTGGGCTTATTTCGGTATAAAGCAGGTTACCATCCTTGGAATTATACTGTATGGGAAAAATGTCAGATGCAGTTTTTCAGTAATGGCTAATCACTTAGCTTTTACAGATGGGAAGATTACTAAGCTTCAATTATAAAGGCACTTAAACACTTGCAGCTGTGCTGCAACACTGCTAAGAACATGCAGATTGGCCTTCAAAACATAAACAAACTACCTAATCCTGTGCAAGGCTGTCGATTGGAATACTCAGCCTACTGAAAGTTCTGCTTTCCAGAACCAGATTTTTCTAAGGTGGAAAAAGTAAAATTTATACTTGTAACCTTCCCCTTAAATATGAACAGTTTTAACCCTAGGACTGTGAAATAACGTACCTTCTCAGTTACACCATCACTGCTACAGCAAACAGATCAACACTGCTCAGCTGCACCTGTTTTGTTGTAGACTGTGAGAGTCAGCAGAGACTCGGTAGTTGTCATTCCAGTAGAACTCAGTCTAAACCCAAGCAGCTGCCCTGTAAATCTCTCCTAGCTTTTGCCTCTGGGTCCCACTCCATTCCTGGTACTTGAACCCACCCCTTTTAGCCAAAATACCTGGTACAAAATGGGGTATTTGTTAGAGTTTCTCCAGCCCTGCCTGCTAGCACATATTTTCACTTCCGTTAGCAGTAAAGGTTCCCTAAAAAACTGCTAATGTAGCAGCAGCAGATTTTTTACCTGATCTGCTTCTGAGTACAAGGTATTTTCATATTTATAGTGCTGAAAAGCTTAAAACCATTATAAAACTTGTGCTTTTGAATGGTCTTACATAACCTTTTCTGCAATTCCTAAAATGTTGAAGACTTTTAACCTAACCTCCATTACTTTTTCTCCTAGAAAAAAGAATTGCATACTCTTTTCCTGAGAGTTGGTATTTTCTACTCAGTCCTGAGTATTAAAAAAACCCAACTCAACTCTTACTGTAGTGATGTTTTCTTACCATGTGCTTTGTGTCAGCTGAATTACAGCATGATGTTAAGGCTCATTTCAGAAGTTAAGCAAGAAACTACCTTTAGTGCAACTGAAGTAAAACGGACAGAACCTGAATTGAACATAGTAACTGAACTGCTTGGCTATGAGCAGGACATTCAAACAGGTTACAGAGCTGACATACCTCTTGAGTAAAAGGAAAGTAACTTATAGGCAAGTCTTATACTATTTAAGTAACTTGGCCATTTAATCTCTAAAAATCCATAATAATAAGGTTTCATTGAGGACTTGGTCCACAATTCAGTGATTCTCTCTGTGTGACACTAAGGGGGTCACTGACAAAGGCAGGTAGAAGCCTTGCTTCTTAAGACACCAGATTCCTGTGCATTGGGGAACAAAGTTTGTATGACCCAAAAATTGTATTTCATTTTCCAAGTGAGTAATTAAGGCTGTAGAGCTGTGGGGGAAGCTTTGCAAGTTCTGGCCAGAAGACATTTCTCTGCTTGTCCCCGGGCACATGATAAGACTTGTCAGGACACAACATGCTTTTGCAACAATCTGATCACATTTGAATATTCAGAGTTTGGGCTCACCTGGGCAAGGCCTGATAGCTTTGCCTCTGAGGACAAAGACCCTTGCCAGCTTGATTTGACTGGAATAATCACACTTCAAAGAAGTTACAACTTGATAAACTGAAATTTGGAGAGTCAAGGAATTTGTGTTAAAGCAGGGAAGAAAAATGTGCATCTATGGAAAAGCAATGTCTCTCACAGCTTCCTTATTCAAGAAGCAGGCCATATATACTGCTCACCCTGCTCTCAGCGGCCCTGTTGGGAACCACCCAGCCATGCTGGTGAGGGCTCCTGAGTCCCAGGAGGTAGCAGCTGTGCTGAGACAAAGGGGGTTGTACTGCAGCAAACTCCAGAGGGCTGGATCCAGGGCAGCCCCACAGTGAGCCCAGGATCACTGAATAGACTTCAATGAGATGTGGTTGCCAGCGAAGTGGGTGAGAAGGGAGAGGGGAGGGTGTGGGTGACCTCTCCCTCAGGCTCAAAACTGCACAAGCAAAAGAACACTCTAAGTACCAAGTGACAGCAGAAGCATTTGTCATATTCACCCTGTGTAAGGGTTGGTGTTGGTAAGTGCTGCTTGGCTGCTCTGGTGTTGGCAAAACATCCCTCACTTGGTGAGTTTCAAACTAGCAAATCAACCTAGAGAAGCAGAGTCCAGCTGTAACTAAAGGACAGGATGTTTGCCTCAGTATACCTTTTCCTGAAAGGAAGAGGCTGTGTTAGTACCAGGTGACTTGAAAAACCCGTTAGCTTAACTTCACTATATTAACTTGCTCTTAAACAGACAAAGTCACTAAGTAACACAGAGCTGTAGCTGATCATCAGCTTCTTTTGCATTGTAAGAGAAAAAACAGAAATTAAACCTGATTCAGAAGCATGCAGATTGACGACATAATTAAATCTGCAGTCATTTAAAATTACTGATTTTTGCTGCTGTTACTAGGAGTTTTCCATTCACTCCCAGACTGCAATAGGCACAATTACTACCATTCTGAAACTGCAGAAGAGCACCCACCAAGACTGCATTTACTCCAGTTGCAGCCTTGATTTAGTTTTTAAACAGTCTGAGTGAAGTGTTAAGTTTGACATGATAAAGGAAAGCATCCTTCTAGTCCAGGACAAAGACACCAATTTTGTAAGGGCAGTTATTACAGTAGGGAGTAATTGCTGATGGTGTTCAGCCCAAGTCTTGTCAGGAATTCAAGGTTAAGGTGATGGCCAGATCAGTCATGGTAGAATTCCCACCCTTCAAACTCATGATTACAGACTGTGGCCCTTATAAACACTTTTAATATTATTACAAGCTGTATGCTAAATACATACTCTCTAGATTATGTCAAGAAGGAAATTGGAGATGGAGGTAAACCCTCATTTTATCTGCTTGTAGGCTCTCTGTAGTTAGGTAGCCTATTCATTTTCTTTGTGTGTACTGAGTGTTCCTGGGGTAAACTTTTGTTTTTAGAGTAGTTTAATCTTTTAATTTCCTGTTAGCTTTCTTCTAAAGCAGCTTATTTTCATTTAAAACCAAAAACATATAGCATATTTTGCATTTCACATAGCTCTTTGGCACTGAAAATCTAGCACACAAAGTTTAATTATACTTATTAATATTCGTTAAATAGTGCTGCAGAGATTTCTGGCTGCTGAGCTTGTGATTAGCATTTGTAAACTGAAAGAGATGTTATCCCCACCCATCCTGCATCATAATTCAGGCCTTGCATAATCCCTGCCCAAATGCCTATTTTCATCCACAGAGCTCATTATTTTCTCTGAATCATAAATGGAAGCCACACCTGTGATTGCTCATAGACTGTTGCTATATTATTTATATATTGGGGTGCACCTTGATCCCAGTTGTGGTTAATTTTGGAAAAGGTGTTAGGTACTCCAAATTTTAAGTGTCATGCCACTGAAACATGGGAACCAGGACTACTATTCATTTCCTTGCAAAGTGAGTCAGAGATGCTTCTGTGTTGAAAAGCTGCAGCTTCTTGCTGAAGATTAACGCTATCGTCCACAAATTCTTAGCATGTGAAAGCCACAAAGGAAAAAAAGCGCAAATATGGTGCCATGAAAAACCATGGCAGATTACCCCACCATCACCACCCTGAATCTGCTTGAGGATGCTAGTAACTAATCACATTGAGCTATCATAATAACACACTAAGAGGCCCTCCATGCACAAAGTCTCTGGATCAAGAACAGGATCATCAGGCCTGACCCAGAAGAATGATCTCCTGCCCACTACCTACCCAGGTGACAGACACATGTTCCCCTTACCTCTAATATTTATTTTACCTTTGTTAATATGTTTATTATTCACAACTTTTCAAGGGCAGTGTCAGCACTACTGAGTGCCCTTTTGGAAGCCAACTGGAACACACAACCAACGCTATACACTGAGCAGTCTTTAGGCATAAGACTCTTGGGGCACTTACCAGCTTGCAGGAAGTTCACGCTAAGGACCATATCAGCTCATGCCATGTTGAGTCCAACTGCTGCATGGCAAGGTGCAAGGGAGACACAAGCAAACGGCAAGTGTGTCTTTGCAAGGTTACTCATTGCCTTGCAATCCCTGTATTGTGATTTACTAGCTGTTAGGCAAGATCCAGAGGAAACATGAGACTCCAACCATACTAGGTTGCACTTGGTGACTTCATTTGTCACATGTCCTGTTGACAAGTTATTCAAGAAAAGTTTTCCTGCATCCCAGTTGCACACCCCAACACTTAGAGTTTAAGCAATTCGAATTGGGACTGTGCTGTTGTGATGCAGGATGTACATAGCACCAGCACAGCAATAGGCACATGGTGATGCAGAGGCCTCTAACAACCCAGGGCAGAGATTACAGCACACACTCTGACACATTCTGTTGCTCATGGGATTCAAATAGCCTAAACTGCTTTTGCTAGTCAGAAGGAGGGGTGTCTTTCCAGAGCATCTTTTCAACATGCTGAAAAAAACCAACAAACTGAAGTTGTTGCTTCGTCAAAAGCCACAGGGACAGACAGCCCCATCTGAGACACACTTTTAAAAATGCATGTCAGTGAGGTGAGCACCAGGGAGCTCCTGCTTCATACAGGGGCTAATGGAGACCTATAATGAGACTCTGAAGATGAAGGGCTAGCCTGAAGTAAGGATGAACTGGTTGGTTCCTAACTTCAAGTTAAATGGTTTAATGCTAGTGTTTTGTTAAAGACTGACAGTCTAAACAGACATGTTGTTAAGGGTGAGGAGTGAACACGTGGGTCATTATCTTCTATAGGTTTTATCAATCACATGATGGCCAGTGCTGGATGCAATACACAATAGTACTGTTCTGTGGGAATGGCCAAGGACCCCATTACTCCCCAAGCAACTTTTCCATTGGAGGAGCAGACTACCACTCCACTGAGACAGAGACAGCAGGCACAGCCAGCAGTCCAATCCGAGCTTGAGGTAACGCAACACTGTGCACAGGAGTTAGCTCGAGACTGCTCAGCCTTTCAGGCTGCCAACAACTGAACAAGCCATTGCAGGATGCTCTGGACATGCTGCTTCTCGCAGGCCACGCTTCTCCTGTCATCTGGACCAACTCGATCAAAAGCATTCTCCATGATAAGACAGGATGCTATTGCATGCCCTGGAGCAGCATGATGAGTAAGGCAGCTGTTTTACAAGCAGTTCAGTCCACAGTTTAACACCTGAGCTTTATATTGGGCCATTCAAGTGCAAGGGAGTGACCAATGCAACACAAGTGCAGGATCCCAGTTTTCTCTAGCAGTACAGCAGGATGCAGGCAGGGCTTGCTGGCTGTGGCCCTGGGGAACTCCATGAGAGTGAATATTCCCTCCCCAGAGGCTCTGTGCAAATTCATGCACAAGTAGCCAAGACCCAAAGCTAGAGAGGCAAAAGCCTCCAACTCCTCTTCATGGCCTAAGAAAATGCCTGTTGAAAGAAGGGGGAGGCGGGGTGGTGAGGCCACCAGGGCCCCATCTGTTCTCCTCGCTACAGGCAATCAGCACAGAACTGGCACTGGCTGGAGAACATCACCCTTGGCACCTGGCAGTAACTCTTTCCTTTTTTTTTTTTAAATTATGTTAAAGTTGTTAATGTTCTGTAGTTCTCCAAAGAGGAAGGAGGAAAAAAAAAACCCTCTTGATTTTGCTGCAGGGGATTTATTTGGAAGTTACTAGCAAAGCCTGTGTCTCTTTGAGCCCATACAGGAGCCTAGAGCTGCATTATTCCTGGTTTCCTAGTACAAGCGTTCATTTCCCTTCTGCACAACGAAAAGGAATGTAAAGTACTCCTTTACAAAACACCAGGGAAAAGCAACTAACACATCAGATGCATTCGTGAGTAAAGTCAGCACAGATAAATGCATCATTGCAAGTATTCACTGCTGGCACTAGCATCTATGCCATCTTGTGTACATTCCTGTTTCTAAGCCATATGATACTTCTCAATTCTGTAAGAGAACTCACTTTCCACTATGCATTCAAGCCCACAGAACCACCAGAATCGAGAGAAAAAAAACCTACCCTATTCTTGAGAGATGATATAAGACATACAGCAGATGCTGATTGACTACCCTTTTCATCAGGAAAACAACCAACCCCAAAATCTTTCAGCTGTCAGGAAACAAAATGGTAAAAGCCAGCTAGAGAAGTGTGGATGCATTCCCTTCAGTTTAAGCTGAGTTCAGTGGCAGCATATACCGAATTAACACAGACTCAGTTTAAAACTAACACTTGCCAATAATAAAAAGGCACAAAGTTCCTAGTGTACATGAAACACTGAGCAGAAAAGTACCTCAGCTCATTGTTCAGACGGGGGATTTTAGGAAAAGAGATCTGTAAAAAAAAGAAATACTGTATGAAATGGAAAAAGAGAGAGGAAAAAGGCATTTCACAAATTGGAAGGCATTTTTTTCCCCCTCAAATCAGCAAATTCCTTTTTAACGCATACCCTAAGAGGAAAATTAGCCTAATCTTGGTTCATATACTTATCCTAACAGAAAGACCAACTTAATGACACCTTAGCAGAAAGAGAGAACCCATGTAAATTCATGTTTGCTGAACATCTGCAATGTAAAAGGTTGAGAACAGTCAGCTTCATGAAGGTAACTAACTGTGGTGCAAGCAGCACTACCATATTTCATTTACCGAGTCCTTTTCTGAACAAAGTTGAAGAATTTGCAAATTAATCAGATGTATTAATGGGCTCAGCTCATTTTTCTGAGTGTTTTTCCTATTACCATTTTAATGGGAGTGGGAAAGCCCAAATATACACATTGAAAACCTCATTGCTGTAAACTGAACTATCCCAGCCTTGGAATAAAAAATAGAAATTTATAATCAAATTTTTGGCCACTTCTTTATAAAATATTTCTGGAAGCCTAAAAACAAAACAAGCATGGAAGTATTTTCCTTCTAATTCTACAAAGCAGTACTGCAACCCAGGAATGCACAGTTTTTCCTGTATTCTGAATCATGCCCATTTACGAAGTAATTATTCCAGTATCTAGGACAAAGAATCTTTCCATCATTTGGTTTACATTTGCACAGCAATACCAGTTAGACGTGCGGATTTACCACACAAACATGTCCAATCTTACATAGATTACAATTTTTTGCATATCTTGAGCATATTTAAAAGCTAAAGAAACATATTTCCTAAACAAATTAAGAGGCAGAGCATACAGCTGAAGCAGTTCTTCCAGTAGATATTAGCAACATAGAGACATTTTTAAATTCTAAATTTGCAAAAGTATCCATGTATTTTATTACCAAAATGCAGTAGTTGAGAATGAACTTGTTTCCCATTAAAATAAGCAATCATAAAGGTCCCTATGCAGCAATTTTTTTAAGTTCAGATTATGCACTTCAGATGTATGCAGAGCCAGATCTCCAGATGCTGTGGTAACTTCAGAGTCCAATGAGGAGCCATCTTGTAAAGCATGATGGCTGACAGAGCCAGGTAACAGCAGAATTATTTGGTAAAAGAAAGGCAGCAAAGACAAAAACTGATGCCAAATTCTTAATGCCCATGGGAATATAGCCCCACTACTTCTTCCAGAGACGTGCCCAGCAACTCCTCTAAACTGACATATGCTCACTTAAGTTAGGCTTGTAGCAAGTCCCGATTTATAGTAAGCAGAAAGAAGCACTGCTACTGGTGGTATGCTACCAAATCCAACCTTCCGATTTATGCTGATTATTAGCTGCTCAAATAGCTCAATGGATCTGCAATCATTTAATACAGAAGACAAATTTCAAGGTATCATGTTCAACTTGTAGGAACTCTAAGGTGCTTGGCAAGGTACGAATATTCACACCTTTAATTTAGTCCCACACTGTCTTAGAATTAATACTAGTTATTTGCCTTATTTGTACAGAAAAAACTAAACATTGTTTTAACTAATTCTAAGTTACAACTTAATAATCTATGTCATAGAATCATAGAATATCCTGAGTTGGAAGAGACTAACAAAGATCATCAAAACCAACTCCTGACTTCACAGAGGGCAACCTAAAAGTTAAACCATATAGCTGAGAAGCGTCGCCCAAATGCTTCTTGAACACTGACAGGCCTGGGGCCTTGACGCCCTCCCTAGGGAGCTTTTTCCAGCACTCATTTCAGCTCACACTGTGCGAGAATCTAAACAGACGTTGTTTTGAACAGTACATGGGTAGCCACGGTGGCAAAATGGATTCGTAGGTCTGGGTTGGGAGAAAACACATGAAGTACCAACACACCAGCAGGGCCGCTTCATTTTTATTTACTCAGCAAACATTTTTCCATGTGATTTTTAAATGCCATCCAAGAGTTAACTAAGATTATTAGATGCTGGCTACTTTTTTGTGATGAAGCTTTTTGCTAACGATCTTTTTCCAGAGATAAAGACCTTTGGTTTGTTACGGTATCCCAGTTAAGGTAAGTACAGTTGCTAATTTCACCCAAAATTAAATTGTATTTACAACAGTACAGCTTACAGTTATTCTACAGAGGATAAAACTCTCTATCCAAATTTGTCCTACTTCCTGTCCCACTCCAGGGTTTCACTCTTTCAGTATTAGAGGTGCCTTCACCTGTTCGGCCACTTCCTTCCCCATCAGCGTTTCAACAATGGCCAATCCAAACTCAAAGCTGGTCCCAGGCCCGCGGCTGGTGAGGATGTTCCCGTCTTTCTCCACGCGGCTCTCAGAGTAGCTGTAGTGTGCTGGGGGGGACACACAACAGAAAGAGGGTCAGTCTCCAGGACAGTGCCCACAGCTGCCACAGAGCACAGACTCACCTGCCACAGGCTCTGCTGAGGAGCAGAGGTTACCTGCCAAAGGCACCTCAGCCACCTGTGTGGGCCCAGTCTGCCTCCAAGCATCCCACGACTGCCTGCAGTCCTCAGGGAAGAAAAGGGCCTGCAGGGAGCTCTGGTAGCTCCATTCACATAGTATGAGAACGCACCTCTGATTCTACAAGCTCATTAAGAAGCACTCACTCTCCCTGTCAGTTCCTGTGAGTTTATTTTTGGAAGTCAGACTGCTTTTGTGGAGCTATTCACAAATTTCTTATCTGCCAATTACATGCAGAAGAAATTGGAAGAACCCTGCCATCTCCTGCTCACCTTCAGACTCATTAATGTTCACAGAATGACTTCATAGCATTTCACCACCACTTCCCTTAGGTAGGAGAAAGAAGTGTGGATCCATCAGCTGCTCACAGAACCAAAGCCCTATTCACAAGAGATCATGAAAGGTGCTCCTGGGGTTTGCTGGTTGGACCACTGAGGCAAAGAACCAAAAGGGCAAGAGATGATGGCTCAGCCTTGAGAAGATAAGGCAATAAATGCTCCTAGCATGACAGCAGCAGCGTATTTTCCCCAAGGATGAGAATGTTAATACAGCCCTGTTTATTAAATAGGTGAAATAGGCTTAGAAATACAGTCTTAGCATATTCAGTTGGATTTTGATTACATTCAAGAAAGCATTAAGGAAATTCGAAGAGACAAAGTAAGATACAAAAGCTATCTTCCTTTCTTTAAATTGTGATTTCAGGTAGACAAAAAAAAATCTGAGAAGGGTTTGGAGAGAAACTTATAAAAGTAATTACATACCTCCATTCATCATTTTATCTTTGGCCAAAGGGTGTGTTGTGACTTTGCTTCCAAACCCTATCCCATGTGCCAGAAGGGCAGTAGGACCTGTAAGGACAAAAAGTTGCACCAGTGAGGAACTGTCTTCTGCTAGAAACACTTCTAAGAGCATATATTCAGGCATTAGGTTCTCAAGGGTCCAAAGCTCACTGTGGACAGACTACTTTTTATAAAAACTGATGCCAGCCCCATCTCTGAAGCAAAAAGCCTCAAAAAGAACCAAGCTGTATAATCTCTCGCATTCAATTACAGCTCCCACACTGTCCTACCATGACTGTGCTGCCTTGGAAAGAGTGGAGGACAATGGTCATTTCACTTCCACATAATACATTTCATTTAAAACTGCTTGACGCTAAGAAACAAAAGGTCTGCATTTCAGTCTGAACATTAACTAGCTACAATTACTTTACAACCTTGTTAAATCCTGACTTTAGAGATGTACCAAGCAGAACTTCATTTGAGTAAGTCTCTGCATGTCGCAAGTGTGTGCCAAACAGTATTTTGGACAGACCATGGGCTAACTGTTAAGTTTTTGGTTTTAACAGTTTTCCTCTTTTCTTTTCATACTTCCTTCTTAGCCTGAGTTGAGTTTGTGTCAAGAAGCGTTAAGTCATTTGACAGGAAATACTTATGGGAATTCCAAAAGAAAATGAAGGCAAGATTTCCCTAATCTGAGTTTCAGTTCTGTGCATTTGTCTCATTTTGGATTTAGTCTAGGAAATAACCTCCTTTGTGTTCAGTTGGAATGAGCTCTAAGAATATTATACCTAAAGAAATTAACCACTCTGATTACCAGCAAAAGCTTTTAGTGGGCAACCATGAATTTGAATTGTTCTGTAAGAGATACAGATAAGAGAAGACTATCATTGCCAAGTACAAGAATGTTCACAACTCTGCATACCTATCACCTTGCTGAAGAATAAAAGCAAAAAAAAAAGCCCCAGCAACATACAAGAAAACAAAAATGAAAATCCACTCTACGAACATACTCTGTTAGATGGCCTTTTATGCACTCATTGCCACCCTCCTCATCCTCAGCTTTGGGTCCTAGGCCAGCCTCTAAGATCAGTTGGGAGTACTGGCAATTGTTTATCTTGCTTTTTTACATACATACCTTACAAAGTAATGACCTGGATACCCAGCTGTGCAGAATATGTAAGCAGACAACCTCTCCTCAAACCAAGTCCATCTTTTGCTATGACTCAGATGAGGAAGGGGGAGACTGTAACTCTATATGTATGGCCTTCTTTCTGAAGCTAAAGGGCAGGAATAGTTATGTGAGATAAATTTACAGCAATGATATTCTGCCAGTGCTGTGTCCTTGCAGAAAGATCATCAGAATAAGCATATATTTTGTAAAAAAATCCTAGCACATTACCTTTCACTTTTTATTTTAAAGACAGTAATGCAACTGACTGGAAAGAACTGGGAACCAAGCAGAACTTGCAGGATAAGTGTTCGCAATTATTTTAGAGATTTCTTGCCTATTAAATTTATAAAAAATTCTGACGCTGATGGGTGCACATATAGTACAAATCCCTGCTACTAAATTACAGGAACACAAATTTCTAAGACAGGAAAATGTCTGCATGCTCCTTCAAAACATCCAAATGCTTTATAAAGCAGGACACCTTGTTAACCCACCTGCACATATAGCAGCAATCAGGCCTTTTCTGCTTTCCTGGTCCTTCAAAATGTCTTTCACAGCAGCAGACTGTATGAAGAAAAATGATATCACAAGTCATTGTTAGGAATTGATTATTTGAAGCACATCTGAAATATTTTCCATTGCAAAGTCATAAACATGTTTTACACAGAAAACCAACTGACACCTCTTCACCCTGCCTCAGGACAGAGGGCAATGAGAACATCAAGAAGAAACACTGAAACCAATACATATTTGCCCCACAAGGAAAGAGTAAGGAAATCAGAAGGAACTGCAAGGAAGTATCTGGCCTACATAAAAGCTGGTTAACCCACGGACATAAAAAGTTGTCTGAAAGCTTCACAAGACAAACACGAAAGAGTATTCATAAGATACCTCCAAACAGTCTCCATCATTCTTAAAAAGATTTATGTGGGATATTTGTCTCATATTCCAGGGTTTACAAACTGTGCAATACCATCTAAATCCTATCTGATAGACTGACTTGTTTGTCTGCCTGCCTTCCACAAGGTATTTATACCACCACTGCAACAGCTTTGCACCACAGACAGAATTCTTGAGAAAAGGAAGAGAGTCCATGGCTTTGGACAATTTCATATTTCAGGGAATTCAATCTTCATTTGCAACTGCTTCATCTTCATATGACTATGAACAGAGATCTACCCACAATACAGAGCACTCTTCCATTTTTATTCAAATGCAAGAATTTACCCAGTTGTCCCACCTATATAGTCACAAGAAGGCTTCAGACAATTGATATTTAGTTTACTGATTCATTCAGAAGAGAACTTTAGAGGTTGAACTGAATCTGCAGAATTACTAAGCAAGCGCAGACCACCACTACTCATGAAGATGCCTATGAATTTTTAAAATACCGGAATTTTACCTCACACAAGTTTTGAGCTCCATGATTACCGCCAGGCAGGACCACGACATCGTAAGGTCCCTAAACAAACAAAAGATAAAACTGTTCTGTTAAACAGAGACTGATACTGTTTGAAGCCCACTACAGCTGATTCAAGTGACAAGCAAAATAACCTTTTCTTCCACTGAACAACACTTTATGATCAGAGAACCAGTTCCAATTACAGAATAAAATACTGTTTCCTGTTCCAGGAAGAACCTATTATTGATAAAGTCTGCCACTGAACTAACTCTTAAGCCTAGTGCATCGAAGAGCTTCAGCAAGCAAATGCATTGTAAAGACAAGTGGTTTTGCTCGAACCTTACTGTACAGGTCTAACTATAACATTGTTTAGCTCCCCATCAGAACTTTGGAGTTGATTCAAATTATGGTATTTCATTGGGCCAACTAACAGGAAAAATAAAGGGCTAGGGTTGATGCTTTGCAAAAACAAACACCTGTGCAGAATTAAGAGATCTGTCTGAACTGAGCATGCTATGAACCAGGACAACACTGAAGGGGAGCACAGTGGGATGTGCAGTTCTGTAATTAACTGCTGCATAGAGATAATACAACACGCAATATATGTCTAAAGGTAATGCACAGGCTTTCCAAATTCACCTTGGAAGCTGTGAGAAAGGCTATTTTGGCCACTATATTATATCAAGGTGATGACCAACCTCTTTTCTGGCATCTTCAAGACTAGCATCAGGACAAATGAAGACATCTCGACTGCACTGCACTGGTTCTTTTCCTGTTAGGCCTGCAACAGTCACCTTTATCTGGGAGAAGAACAAATATATCATGACAAATCAAGAATTTAGGGTGTTTTTCTTCTATATTAGTTCTTAAATAGTACACAGAATGAGCAAAGCACTACTGAAAGCTGTCACAACCCAGGGAACACTTAAGCTCCCACAAACCATGATTAAGTCCAAGCACATACAGTAATCAGTGATATTCATCTGAAGTAGACAAATAACTCTAACAGTTCAACTTTTCAAACAGGACATATAGAGACTATCTGATCCCACAGGCTATAAACAAAACAAATAATACAATGCAGGAGAGCCAGACTAAGTAGATCAGATAATGAATTGAAGTCTCTTTGCAGGCTCAAGTCACTCTCAAACACACTTATGGCATGTTCACTTTCCTCCCTTGACTTTTAGATGCCTGGTCATAACATCATAGATATGCATGGCACAGCTCACATTCACTAAAAAGCAGACAAGCTTGTTCCTCTTATGACAGCCAAAATGGGGTGTACAGTGATGAGGTGATGGGAGCAGTTTAGTCATTTCTACACAAGCGAAGTTGGTGTACTAATTTAAAACATTATTTTCATACCTAATGAGATGTACTACTACAGCTGCAAGGTAACAAACATCATGAGGAATCGCAACAGCCAAACTCTAGTTAATAGAATTTTAAAAGTAGGTCAGGAAAAGCTACATAATGTCATGAGCTGTAATGCACTGAGCTTTTCAGACCCCTAGAAAAAAAAGTACTTTCTGTTACTATCCATAGAAGTAGCCATGTTTTCTGACAGAGTAAGATTTACTTGAAACATTCACTCTAGTCCACACTGGACTCTTACTTTGAAAGTCTACCTTTTGCACAAATGTCAGTTGTCAAGCATACTTAGTAGGGGCATGGAACAAGCATTTGCTAAACAGTAAGGCGGTAGGGGAAATTTTCACCTCACACAACAAATTACACACTGAACTCCTAGCAATGAACATCAACTTGAGGCAAAGATTTCCCCTTGACCACACACTCACAAAGAGATTTTTCACTGTCGGTGTACTCACCCCAGCTCTTCTCATAACATCAGTAGGGATTACAGTTTCCATTTCCTCTGCCCCTTTTGCTAAAATCACCAATGCTCTTTTCGAGGCCATATCTTGAGAGGTTGCTGTTAGCTGAGATGGTTGTGAACGAGGGGCTGAGGAGGGTAGAAAAAGACAATGTGGTTAGAAAGCAAATGTTCTAGTACAAACCCTTCCTGATGCTGAAACTTAACAATGAGTTATTTGCATTTTTGCATTATCTTTCACTTAAACCAACTCAAAATAGTTCAGTAGCTTTAATCAATATTCATAACAGTTCTGTTTAACTAAAGAGCTTTTTAAAAAAAAAATGCATTACGATACTAAGAGATTAAGGCACTTGTGCAGTGGGAGGCACAGCACATCAGCATCAGATAAGGAAGCAGTTTGGCCTAATCAAGACCTTACATGACCTGTGTCTGCTAGAAAAGGGTTCAAGGTGGGTGGCAGAATTGTTTTCAGTTTGCACACCCTCACTCACACTGAGACTACTGACTCCTACCCAGGTCAGCATTTATAAAAAGGGTTTGCATGAGCTTTGACCTCATGTCTGGTATTTATTTTCCACATACCATGCTTCACGAAGAGTTTCCTGTGACTTACAGTGACTTGACCACTGCTCTTGCAAAACCTCAGAAACAGATTTTCTGGGTATTTCACAATTTTATGGGGGAAAAAATGTGTGTGCCCACGTGTGATGGGGGAGCAGACCACAGAATTTAGCAAATGGAACAAACCAGGCTTAAGACTTTTTTTTTAGCTTCTAAATTCAAGTTGAGGTGAAGGGACAAATTTCCATTTGAAGGTTAAGTTAAAGTTACTTTACATCATGTAAAATACCCATTAACTCATACTGGTCTGACTGAAGTCTGCAAAAGCATTCATGATGTGAGAAGGCATTTCACAGGTCACCCCTCTAGAAGACAGATTTTTGTCTTATAGGACAAAATGGACCTTCCATTCAGAAATGCATGTAGCACCTGAGAGCCCTTCATTAACTGTGATGCACATTTTAGTTGCCTACATGAAAGAAAGCCATCCTCTTACCCTGCTTCAATTCCATCTATTTTCAAGTTTACTCCCTATTGTTAGCCTCCTTTAGAAAGATGTTATTTCTAGAATGCAGTAATATACAGTAGAACACCCTGCAGCATGCAGAACCAGCCCAAGCAGACTAATTCACTTAGTGTCAAATCTTACTTTTATGTACTTTATGTACTGTCAATGCAAAGCCAACTGAGCAAGTATAATCAAATCACAGCTATTAGTAATAACTTTAGGACAACCTAGAGCTTCTTAATAACTTGTCTTGAAGATACACATTGATTTTGCAAAATAATTTTCATATAAATTTGACTAATTAGCAAAAGACTCCCTGATTAGCCACAACATAGAAACACTGCATTTGCTTTTTATTGAAGAAAAATACATCATAGTTTGTATTCCTTTATTTCATTAGTTCTTCAGATGCAAATAGGCACCTTATCCTGAAACCTTTACTCTTTCCCCTAATTTAGTAAAATGCAGTCTCTCCCTACTGCCTTTAGACATTTATTGTAAAACACTGCCAAATTCTTGAGCATTAATACTGTTCTTCGTGTGGGTCCATATGTAAATAGCTGTCCTGCTGTAAATGCTACCAGGGAAAGACTCTTTTTGAGAAGGCAGAACCATGTTACACAGACCTAATAGCCAATTCATTTCACACGCTACCTACACGTAGTAAATACCAGTCTTGCATTTGCTCCTCAGTGCCAGCACATGAACAGCACATGCCTCAAATCTATCAGCGAACGTATTTCCCTGCGTGGGTACATGTACCTTTCTGGAGATGGTGGCTTGTGGCACACGGCTGAATCAGAAACTCTAAGAAGGCTGCCTTTAAAAGAATCACACCCTTCAACGCCCCGACCACAGAGCCCGCTAACAGAGGCAGGGGAAGGTTTACGGCTCACCAGCTCCGCCAGCCGTACAGAAGGCCAGGTCCCTACACACTGATCTATTTATTCTGGGACGCGGCGCCATTCGGGCCGGCAGAAGGCCGCGAGCGGCGGGGCTGGACGGCGGGGGGGGGTCGAGTCTGCTCGGCCGCCAGAGCAGGGCAACTCCGACAGGCCGCCGAGCCCCCCCCGGCCTCTGCAGGCGGCCCCGAGTCCCCCCGCCGCCCTCCGGGGGCTCCGCCAGCCAGGCCTGCAACGCGACCGGAGCGGCAGCAGCCACAACTCACCTCAGCCGGGGCGCGGGCGGCTCTGAGAGAACCCGCCCCGGCCCCGCCCGCGCTGTGCCCGCCGCGGCCCCTCCCCGCTTCTCGCCCGCCCTCCTGTTCCGTTTCCAACACGTTCCGCTTTTCTCACGGTCACTCAGGTCGCAGGTTCAGAGAGCGGCCCGGTGCTCACCACCGTGACAGCGTCACCCTCCTACGGCAGCGCGACCCGAGCTGCTGTTGCCCTATTGTGTAAAACCCGTGCTCGCAGGTGCTGGCAGACCCGCTCTGGTTCCCTGGTGCTGGGCTCACGAGAGCTCCGACAGAGCAGCTCAAGTCCAGGTCACGCACAGGAGAGCAAGTCACAGGGAAGGACTTTGCTGGGGGCTCTCCTGGAATGGGTGCGGGCTGCAGCTCCCGGCACAGGATGGTTTGTGTGCTGCCCGCACAGGGCTCCGCTCAGAACCCTCGACAGGCTGGTCCTTGCTCTGTCCGTCTGTGTGCCGGGCACGCACACTCGGGAGGCGCGTTCGCTTGTCATTTACAACGCACTCTGGACAACTCCTCCACGTCCTCTCCTCGGCCCTACGCGCACCCCCCCCCCCCCGCGCTCCGGCCCCCACCCCCGAGTCAGCGCCGGGGATTGGCCGCGGGGAGCCGCAGGGGGCGGGGCTGCGCTTGCATCCTGCCGGGGCTGTAGCGTTTCACTCGCGGCTGCATTTCCGCGTCCCGGGCGGGTCCGCGAGCGGGGTGGGACTCGCTGTCCGACTGCGGTTCTCGGTTGTTCCTGCGACCTCATGGCCATGTGGTTTCAGACGCGGTATCTCCGCTCACTGCTGCGGTCTGCCCCCCCCCCGCGGATCGCGCCGGCCCCGCCTCCCTCACCCTCCGCCTCCTGGGGATTCCGCGCGGGACTCGCCGGGAAGCCCCAGTGGGGGAGCGCGAGCGCTGCCCGGCACCGCTGAGAGGGCTTTGCGGGCGCTGCCAGGCAGAGCCTGGGGGTCGCGCCACGGGTGGGGTCCGGAAAGCCCCCGCCAGGTCTGGGCTTCCCCGCCGCCCCCGGGATGACGCAGCCAAACCCCCCGGGGGCGGCCGCTAAGGGCCGGCGCCCGGCGCCCCGCGCGCACTCCAGCGAGCCGCGCCGCCACGCACCGACCCATGGCAGCGGCGCGGGCGGGCCAGGTGCTCCTGCCGGCGGCGCTGCTGGCGCTGGCGCTGAGCCCGGGGCCCGCGGCCGCGCTGCCGTGCGTAGCCGACTGCCCTGCAGGTAAGGGCCCGGCCAGGCCGGGGCTCGGGGCGCCGGGCGCGGCCCCGCGGCAGCCACTCTCTGTCTCGGCCCCCAGGTACGTTCGTGGAGAGCGCGGGCTGCAGGCGGGGCGCGGGCGCATCCTGCCGGCAGTGCCCGGCCGGCACCTTCTCCAGCGCGGCGGGACGCAGCGCTTGCAAACTCTGTCGGAAGTGCGAAGGTACCGGCAGCCCCTCTATGACTTCCCGTGGCAACGACGGCACCTGCCCTGGCTGGCACCTGCCCGCGGGGTGATACGCTAAATAACTCCACGCGTCTGCGGGGCTTCTCGCTGAAACTACCAGCCTGATTTTTGTAAGAGCAAAGGTCCTGAGCCTTTGCTGCATCACGCTGGGCATGCACGAATCCGTAACCTAAGACTCGTTTTCCCGTTCCAGGAATATTCAAGTATTTAAAAGAGTGTTCCTCAAAAAGCGATGCTGAATGCACGTGCAAGGACGGGTATCGCTGCAGTGACGACGGCTGCACCCACTGCGACCGAGGCTGTGGTGTGGGCCAAGAGAGCACCGGGAACGGTAAGGTTACCTTCCCCCACCAGCTGAAAGCCCCTGTGCTTACTGCACTAGACACGCTTACTGCACAGTCTCTTGAATACTGTAGAAGCAGCTGGAGTAAAGACCTCGCAAGATAAAACGTGCTGCTGCTGCTGAACAGTACGCATGGAGTGCGGAGCAAGCACAGCAGTGGAGAAACCCACCAAACTCTGAGCCTTACTGTGGCTCAAATCCTGCACCAGTTAGTTTACTTGGCATGACAGCTCCTTTGTCACTGGCATGAGGAAGACCAAGCTGTGAACTCCCGACTTAGACGTGGTTTGTGGCATCTTGTGCCAAAATAACCTGGCTTTGTAGCTGAGTACTGTACTGGTCCGTGGCTCACAGGGAAAGACTTATCTTACATACTCAGAGCAGCTTATGAAATAGTAATTATGTGAATGTTGATTACAGTCATTGTACAAGCAGGCAAAAATAACGTTTCACATGTTGTGTTTTAAATGTTTATCTTGTACAAATTTACCTGTCCTTGTCTGTTGAAGGTTGCCAGACTTGCCAATATGGAACTTTTAATGATCAGCCCAATGGCTCCTGTAAAAACTGGACAAAGTATGTAATCTAAATGCTACAGCTATTACACTTTACTGGATTTTTTTTCTGTAGCTTTTTTTCTTTTCCCTGTTCTGCTGTAAATGTCTTTCAGGTGCTCTACAAACCAGATCCTGGAGCCTGGAACTGCAGAAAAAGATGTCATTTGCAAACATGCTTCAGTTAATCCCACTTTAGTCACTACTCTACCTACCACATCGCTTGCAATTCCATTTTCTATCACTGGGCCAGGTGAGTCATTGTACAATGCTGCTTATAGAGCTAAAGAATTGTGACCTACTTTGAAACATACGTTCACTTTCCATTTAAAGCAAGAGTCCTTTCTTCTATGCATTTCTAGTGTTGCAGACTTAGCTAGAAGAAGAGTGGGAGACAAAGTTGTCGGCTAATTCAAGGGCAGTAGAATTTTTTTCTGTTAAAACTCTTAAGAGAATGTTGTTTAATTCCTAGGGAAGGATCTCCAGACAGACATTATCAGGATTTTTCTCACCGTAGCTGGGCTGTTGTGCATAGTGTTCCTGCTACCTTTGTGCATATGCTTCGGTGTCTGGCAGAAAAAGAAACTACACGCTGTCTTCAAAAAAAGTAAGATAAATGCACTCTTCAGTTTTCTTTGTGAAACTAGAGAGAAGTCAGGAATCCAGGTTAATTGTCTTTTAAAGAAAGTTGCAATAGCTTCGGTTTTTTTGGCCTTGTAAGTCAGAAACAACTGAAGGGAAAACAGTTTTGGAATTTTTATTGCAGAAGGCACTTACTTAACTGTGGGTGTTCTGTAAACTGCTTTCTTATCCCTTCAAGTGAAGTATTCATGGGAGGTGAAAAAGCTCACCTGAGCCTTGCTGATCCTGTCAAGGGTCAGTTCAGTTTATTACTTTCAAGTACCATCCTTGGCATCTGTGGCTATAACACTTTCGAGTGCTCTCTGCTTAGAAACAGTACGCATGGCCTGGAGTGAGTGCCTTGGAGCTCTGACTGTGGTAGAAGAGGAGATATCAGTCAGGATGTGCTGCTACACAGGTGCAGAGGCAGCCTGAATCCAACACTGCCCTCTGAGAGCTAATAAACGCTGAGGAAGCTCAAGAGTTCAGCAAAAAGATGGAGTGTAATTGCATTCAATGTAGTTTGTAGTTGGCTTGTTTGGTTTTCTGAGGGACGTTCAGGTTCGAGATCAGGAGGAATTTCTTCATAAAATGGGTTGTTAAAGATTGGAAGGGGCTGCCCAGGGAGGTGGTGTAGTCACTGTCACTGGAGGTGTTCAAGAAACAACTGGACAAAAAACACAGTGCCATGGTCTAGTTGACAATGTGGTGTTCAGTCAGAGATTGGACTCAATGATCTCAGGGGTCTTTTCCAACCTAGTTGTTTCTGTGATTCTTTTCTTTTTCTTCAGTGCATATCACACCTGAACAGTCAATTCAGGAAGATGACACCTGCAGCTGCCGCTTTCCTGAGGAAGAACAAGGTGAATATCAGGACCGTGGCAAATCCACAGAATTCAGAGATTTTTTGGTGAACTAGAAATTGAACTGTCCAAGTCAACCACATTTGAATTTTCTTTTGGAATACAGAACAAGAACCTGTTTATGTAAATAGAGAGGTTATCAGAATCTGAGTGTCAGAGTCCCAAATAGCCCAGCCACTGAGAAAAAAGTATACCTTTTCCATCTCTTAAAAAAATAAAAATAAATAAAAAATATCTAGTTTGCTGACTTTCTTTCTCTAGGGCTAAGAATCATTCTAAGAAGTGGTTCTTGATCTACATTAGAAATACAGCACTTAAAAGCTCTAATGGAAGGGCAGAATGGCTTTCTGGTCCCTCATTAATGGTGCCTGAGCTACAATTTACATGCAGTCCAAAAGTATTTTATGCTAAAAAGGCGATCTGTAGCACATAGTAGAGGCACAGGTGACACGGTCTCTTACCATTACCAGCCCTCCTCCTGTGTCTAGAGCTGAGCTCCTCCCAGAATTTGGCACACCCTCTCATATATGTCAGGGAGAGGAAGCCATAAAAATCTAGAGCTGTGAAGTGTTCCATTGCTTGCATCTGCTGTTGTGTTACACTGATTGGCTTAAGGGAGGCAGTGGAAACACTGAGAAGCTGTGGTTGACTTGATCTTAGAAATAGCTGTTACCGAGCAGCTGGACTGCACCACCTTCAGCCCTACATCATTCAGCTTTGATCTTTTAGGTGATGTAAACTTTACCTATGTTGCAGCTCTACATGTGATAACTTTCTGGTACTATTTTTGTAACTGAGGTTGGAAAGATTTTAACATCAGATGCTATCTGTCTCTCTGATCAATTACTGTTACTTTGGTCTTGAGAAAAAAATGTTTGAGTCATGGCATTTGCAACACCATTTTTAACCTTTTACAAACCCCAAGTATTTTATTTCTTCAGTAAATGTTATTAAAAAAATAGAATGAAAACCCACCAATATGTCACGTAAAGGGTGGTTTCCTCTCTGTGTGATTTCAGCACAAGGGAACACTGTTCTTGCATTTGTACACAGGCAGATAGTGACAGAACAAAGGGGAATGGTTTTAAACTAAAGGAGGAGAGATTTAGATAAGATATTAGGAAGAAATTCCTCCCTGTGAGGGTGGTGAGGCCCTGGCACAGGTTGCCTGGAGAAGCTGGGGCTACCCCTGGATCCCTGGAAGTGTCCAAGGGCAGGTTGGATGAGGCTTGGAGCAACCTGGTCTAGTGGAAGGTGTCCCTGCACCTGGCAAGGGGTGAGACTGGATGAGCTTTAAGGTCCCTTCCAGCCCAAACCACTCTGTGATTCCATGAAAACTCTTTGAGCTCTAAGTGTTGTCTGCTTTCTGTGCATGTCTCTTTTCTCCAGAGTCATTTAATTTATTATGTAGCATGCAAAAAGGAACTGGGAATGCCATGATGACTCTCAAGCAGCCTAGGTGGCCCAGGATGAGGTAACAGGCCAGATGCAAGCTTTTTGTGTTTCCATTTGTTTTTCTTGGAAGTCAGAAGGGGCTGCCTTTGCCAGACCATGCGTGGAGGCCCAGGTGATGTCAGGCAGAGTTCTGAAGGCATGGAAAAAGGAGACAAATTCTCTTTAAAGATTAGTAAAAGCAGGGGAGTCTGCTGCTTTTTTATTGCTTCCAGAACCAGCACCATTTCCTGGCATAGTTAGTAGTGGCATCAGTAATTAAAACTGTATTTGTCACACATCTTAGCTCCATAATTTCTTACAAGAGTTGCATGGCTAAAGCAAGTAAAAGGTTCATAGCAAAAGGTTTTCTGTTTCTCACTTTCCTTTCTTCTACAGGTGTTTCTGTGCCTGATAGTACTGGATGATAAATACTCAGAAACTGTAATGGCTCCTCTATAACATGTACACATCATATAATTTTTTAAAGCAGAATGTGATTTCTTATTTTCAGTCTTTCTATCAGATCCTTCATAGGATAGAAGCATAGTTTTCTCTGACAGTCATTCTGATACTAACACTGATGATATAAAAACCTTTGAGGAGATGGTCCATTCTGACAAGACGTAACACACAGGAAATAGTATTAAACACGCAACTTGTACCACTCCACTTGCATTTTAAATAGGTGACAAAAAGTTAAGGTAAATTTCATTATAAAATTATACAAAGTCTTATTTTATTACCTCAGTCCCTCTCTCAGCAATGAAAAAGCCTTCCCTGATACAGTGCTTTCTTCAGAGACTGTAAGAGAAGGTTCTCTGTTCCACAGGTTTTGTCTTAGCTGTGCATCAGGAACACATGGCTGAGGATCCTTCTGTCCCTGGAACTGGCATGAAAACAGCTGTTGGATACTATAAATGCCCTCACTGTAAATAAGAACGTTTAATACCGTCTACAAAGAAAACGGAATTTCCCTCTAACATGCTTTTGGCAGGAGTTTGTTATGATATCACCTACTGTGTTCCCTTTCACCTTCTAGATCCTGGGTGCCTGCCAGTTCAAAGCATCAGACTATTCCTGCAATATTTTGAACCAAAGTGGATTGTGCTTCAATGAAGCAAAACCACCAGCTGAGCACACACTGAAACTAAGGAAAATCTCTCCTGTTCTATTTGCATTAAGAAAATAAGTTTTATTTGATTTAGCAAGTGCAAAACCCCATACAAAGACACCTACTTCAATTTAAGGATGACTTATCATAGTGCATCTTAAAACTGTTACATCTACTCTCAGGCTACATAATCCAAACTGAAACAAGCCATTTAAAAACTGAAATAAAATATCTGCATTACCCACTTAAATCAGTTTTAAACCAAATCTAAGGTTAGTTTAGCTCACCTTTCTCCTGCACACAAGAATTTCAGCAGGTTTAGAACAAACACAATTATGGAAAAAAAGAGGAATGTGAGTGGAGAGGTGAAAGAGACAATTTGTCTTTAGTTACAACACTATAGACCTGAGAAACATTTACATTTAAATAAATCCTTCTAGTATTCACAACATTGATATTTTGATACTTTGCATTTAGAACAAGTATAAACCATTTAACCTGAAGAGAACACTATACAAGCCTGTAAGCAGGCAAAAAGACAAAAAGAAAAAACAAGGTATCACACTACTTTACTCAGTGCACCTTCATACAAATTTTAGAGAAACTTTGAAATAGAAAGTAAATGTGCATACATGCCTAAAGCAAAATTTACTGAAGTATCTAAAGCCTAATATATTTTTCTTATACTAGAATGGAAAATACAGTGACAGGTATATGAAAGGAGGGTGGGAAAAAACCATTCTTGACTTCAGAGGAGCTGCAACATTACTGCTCAGCACCATACTTGTCTTATCAAGCAACAATCTCATCAGAAGGGTAAAGAGATCCAAAAGCCCCACACTCCCCATTTACATTATCAGCTTTAGAGGCATCCTTAATAATACAGCATTTTGACTTGCTGTGGTACACCTCAGTAAGCATATTACCTTAGAGAAGTAGAGGTGTAAGCACAGGAAATGCTTAAGGGTTCCCTCAAACTTAGAAGTTCTAGTAAGAGAAAAGGAAGCTGCTATTCTTTCACATGAGAGTTAAAGAGTATAGGAATCTGAACAGGTGATCCACTGGATATGGCAGTAACATATTCTTTTGTCATTTCATCTCACTGTGCCCTCATCAGTAGGGCGGGCTATGATCACAATACTTCTCACATGGAATAGTGAAGCTGTAACATGTAACATTATGTACTTTTCAAGAATGCTTAAATATGCCTCAGGGAATTACAGAACAGGAAACAGATTTACTGTGCCGTGGCAGCACTAATAGCCGACCTTATATAACTTTCTGCACCTTTTTCCAGTCATTCCTAAAGACACCTAAAGAGATCATAATAGAAATAAAACATGAATATGGTGGCAGAAACAAGTAGTAAATGAAGATGGCTTTGGAGGCTTCCTGGATTATCCTGTTTCCACATATGGTGGTTGGCAATGGATTATTTCCTTCTAAGCATAAATCCTACTTGTCTTGTAGAGGATTTTTAGAAAAGCTACATGGATACTGGGATGGGATACTATCTTGTCTAGACTTTGTAAAAACTTACCCAGCTGAAAAGGCCAAGGATAGAGCTGAGCAGTTACTAACAGCCAGAAACACCTCCCCATCACCCTCTCCAACTTAAGGAAGGAGGATTGTCACAGGAACTAACGGAGAAATGGATGGAATGAGAGCAGGAATCATGGAATCATTAGGTTGGAAAAGACCTTTAAGACCATAAATGGCATCTAAAAGCTATTTAGAGGGTTGTTCTTTGCAAAGATCTGCAGCGTTTCTTCTCCTTCTCTTATACATCCTTCACCAGAATATAGTTCTTCTGAACATTACAGGAAAGGAGCTGCACAGCAGGAACATAAAGAGGAAATACAGGACTGTGCTAGAACAAGCTCACCAGATATATATCTTTTCTGTGTGATACAGGTCCTAATCCCACTCTGACAAGCACAGGTAGATTTTTCTTATTTTCAAATCTCTTCTGCAGACTCTGCTCAAAAGTAACCAGTTGGTACTGTCTGTTACAAGCCTTACTCGTAAAAGACGCATACAAAGCAAAGGAATAAGAGTATCCAACTAAATACAGACTGTTCTTCAGAACTTTCTTATAAATATGCCTCAGGACTTCTTGGAGGAAAGAGCATTTTGCTCCCATTACTTAGTTTCAGTGTAGCAGAAACATTCAACTTGCCAAATCAGAAGACAAAGATATGATATCTGCTTCCTTCACTTTTGTTAATTCCTGCTCCTGTTGGTCACTCCCATTCCCAGGGACAGCTTTCCTTCCAGTCAGAATCAGTCAATCATCACAGAGAAATCAGTTAATGCTTGCACTGGGAATTCTCTGATAAGCTGGAATTCAGCTCTTAAGCAGCAAAGGGAAGATTTTATGTGGCTGACTGCCAAGAAACACACATTCATTTCACTCATTTCTAAAATAACCTTGAAAGAACTGCTTTAAACCTACCCACTAAGACCTATGCCAACTTCCCCTGTTAAATACACGTATTTGCCCTGAAATGTGAATCACTGAGCCTGCAGAGATTCCATTTAATTAATAAAAACCTCTGATAGTGAAGGATTAAAGGGATTATGCAGTCACAAAGCAAAGTAAAAAAATTAAAAGTCTGCTTCTGTGCTCCATTCATTTACTGCCTACACTAAGTGGACAGCTAAATGCCAACGATTATTAGCATTCCTCTTTAATTAGTCAGAAGCTCCTGCCCACACACTGAACTTCTATAGAACTACCTGAAATTTGTCCTCTGATACCAGCTGTGGATATTAGAGTGATAAGTGGTCCTAAGCCTCTGTGGTAAAATCAAGAACATGTGTATGCCAAATGTGAAAAGCTTGACAGAAAAATAAAAAAAAGGCACAAAGACATGTCTGACAAAAATTGTCTTTTTCCATCCCCACTGTAGATTAAAGCCCTTATCCTCTAGCTTTTTTAGACAAGGAAAAGGGCATAGTCTTCAAAGATAGCAAAATCTAAGTTTCTAATAAAATGTTTGTAGCAAGAAACTAACGAGGCAGAGCACCATGCAATTAAGAGAGTATGAAGTATCTCAAGCAGGGAAATCTGGAAGATGCCTCTTTTGCCTTGTCTATCTCTTGAAATCTGCTGCTTTAGTATTTCTGCACTTCTTCACTTTGTGCTGGAAAAAGTACAAGACAACAGCCTGGCCTGCCCGTGCCATTATCCAAACTAGTAAAAAAAGAATCAGCAGGGTATGTCTTTTTGACATTAGTACTACCATTTTTTTAAAAGCTGCATGTGAAGCCTTAGGGGACAGAAATGTTGAAATTCCTTCATTTAAATCCTCAGCTGAACAGATACCTGTGTAGGCTGGCTCCAGGACAATAATTTCTTTGGAAAACCCCTCAATAATCTTCTTAAAAAATAATAAGTGGTCTAAGAAAAGAACAAGAATGAAAAATGTCATAGTATGCAGCAGTCATCTAGTCTGCAGCAGGATTGCCTTGACTCTGACTGGTCTGTTTTGCTTTGATCCACACAGATGTTTGTGTGGTCTTTAGTAAGCTGAGCCTCTGATACAGTTCCAAGGCCTACAAATGATGTTGACTCCTATCAGTGAGGCTATTCAAGAAAAAGCAATGCCTGAGGAATACATAGTATATACAAGTACATACTTCTTCCAGAGGAAAAAGTCTCTTGACCGTATTTAATCATTCTTAAAAAAAACAGGTGAGAGTCCTTTAGCTGAGAAACATGTATGCAAGAAGGGAACAGAGATAAAACCTTTCTCAGAAGAGAAAAATGAAAAAAAACCCAAACGTGACCAAACACAAACACACACCAACCAACCCCAAAAAACCCATACATACCGACCCCCACCAGACGCAACCAAACACAAACTGACCCCCCCTAAACCCAACCAAACACACACACACGGACCCCCCAAACCCAACCAAACACACCGAGCCCCCAAACACACCCCCCCGAGCCAAACACACCCCGACCCCCCCACACACACTGGGCTCCCCTCCAGCCCCTCCAGTTCCCGCCACATCGCGCGAGGCTCCGCAGCGCCCCCTGCCGGCGCGGAGCCACTTCCGGCGAGCTCTGAGGGTGCCCCGGGCCCGGCCGATATAAAATAAAAAAAATACAAAATACAGCCACCCACGAGTCAGTCCAGCCCTGTGCAGAAAACCCAACAGGAAAATATGTTCACCTGCCCCAGTTCTTTCCCAATAGTTCTCTGCTTCTACACTCCCCATGCCAGGAAGGACTGGCATGCCAATTTGGACTACTCTGGATTATTAAAAGGTCTCTAAAAATCCAGTATTTTCCCTTGAAAATGCCTCAAAACAGAGTTTTCTGCGACAAAGAAACCCAAATCGGAAACTTTTGCCATTTCCAAGTGCAGCAGTGTTGCAGAAACATGTGCACCTACCAAGAAATGAGCCCAAGGCTCCCACCTGCTCTATGGGTGGGACTGGTGAAATGTGGAAGAAGGATCGACAGAGCTGATTAACAGCCTGTGCCTTTCATCAAGGCTGCTTTGTACTCCTTTCTGTGATTAGTGTGATGACCTGAAAAATTAAATAAAGATTTTATTCTGGTTTTATCCAGATCATAATTTCTTATTAGAGGCGAACGGATTATTTAGGATACCTTGGGATAGCGCTAGAAGGGTACAGAGAAAGTTCCAGCCTTGCTGCAGATGTGTTCCTTTCTTTCCTTACACTGTCTGCTCTCATAATTTCAGTTTTAAAAATAAACTATAATTGCGTAGTTAGTTCCATTACATTTTTTGTGAAAGAAACCTTATTTCAAGATCAGGTCTCTGCTCCTCTGTTTGTGGCTGTGTCATCCAGAATTCAATTCCCATAAGATATCAATGTGCTGGACTTCCAAGCTCCAGTCATGCCAGACTTACTTTCCTTCACATCAAACAGAGAGAAGCTTCAGTTTTGTAATTCTGTAGTGCTGAGAGGACAGGAGAATTAAGAACCAGTTTGTCAAGCTTCACTTGGAAAATACACCCTGACTACAGTGGGCCAGTCCAGCAGGACCAAAAAGCAAGAGGGTTCTCCCCCCTCAAACTGGTGGAACCTATACTACAGAGCAGCAGCGTTTTGGCAGCTGTGATCCTGTGCTCAAGAATTTTTAGACCACTTGCCAATTCTGTACCAAAATAAAATATATTCAGAAGGGCCTATGGACCTGCCATCTGCATTACACAGACCTATGTGTTCAGGTACGCACGCACACTCACCTATGCACTTCAACCCACCACAGAACACGCACACTCACCTATGCACTTCAGCCCACCACAGAACAAGAAAATTTAAGTCGGAACCTCTCGCAGATGTTACCTAACATTGAAAGAAATTCAGAGGATAGAAATACCAAAATACGTCTATGAGGTTACAGAGAAATGTGTGACGTGCTACATCACAGTTCACACATAGTGAGCAGAAGAAGCATCTTCAAAAAGAAAGTTAACAGCAAGTGCCCAAGTATGGTTAGTTTTTTCCTTTGGTCAGCTTAGTCTCCAAACAGGCCATTTTCAGTAAACACTAAAATGCAGAGTATAAATAAGGAATGCAAACTAGTTGTCAGGAAAAAAATCATCTTATTGCATATATGATCTCACAAGGCATCTATTTTGGTATGCAAAATAGATCTAATAGTCATGTTATGAAGCTGAATAATCAGCTAAAATGTTAAATTTTAAGACAGTAAACTTCTTAGATGTTAATAAGGACAGCAGCGACAGCAAAGCAGAAACCCCCAAGCCCCTACATGCTAGACCCTACTAGAAAAGTAAATAGCAGTGCATATATTCTTTTCTCTCATACCAGCTGACATGTATAACTCATTGAAACAAGATGTTAAGTTAAAAATGCTAGTAAAATTCACAGAAGAGCTGGATATTTACACAATAACAAGCTCATCTGCAATTACAGTGTCAATACAAAATCATTTTACTGCACACCTCTCTTCTTGCAAGCTAAATTCAAGCCAAAAATCAGAAGTTATATCCTCTGAAAAAGTCCCTCATACAAATGCTACTGGTAACTCACACCTTTTCTGAAATTTCTGGTTTTGCCAACTGTCACAATACAATACTAATGTAACAGTTTGTGCTTACTTGCCATAAAGGACTTAAAACAGGGGAAAGAACTGTTGCATTACAGATTAGATTTCATCCTTGCTATTTTACAGAGAAGGTAGATAATTCTGGGGGGTGTTTTTGATTGGTTGCTTTTTTAAAAAAGTTTTCTTGCAACTTGTACTTCATGAGCCATCCATCATTTTAAACCAAGAGGAGTTATTTCTTCTGATAATGAAGGATAATCTTTTATGATGGGTTCATATACACTTACCGCTTAGAATTTTCTCAGTAATTTATCTGGACTACTATGTGCCTTGTTATTTTAAACTGAGGCTCTTAAAAGGAAGTCTATTAGCACAAATAAGAACTTTGAAAAGTTTTCCCACAAAATAGTAATTTTGGTAGAAACTAAATCAGTTTCCTGCAAATCAAATTCCCAGTTTTCACAGTGCAATTCACATTTACTTCCCTCACCCATGGATTCAGGGCCTTGTACCTTTGTTTGGTATGAGCTGTTTTTTGCTTCGCATGATGACGTGTGCACTGTCCCCTGAAGGAAATGCCTTTGACATTTTGGTAGAGGAAAGAGTGTCTAAGTGACAACTTCAAATCTGAGTAAAGGCAATAAGCTGTGGGCAAGTTGCCCAACTTGAATATGACGCACTTCATGATGGCTCTAAGAGACTGAGTCTTCCTTGAGAAAAGACAAAGGACAGAAGTTGCTTGTGAAGAGTGCTTCATTAGCTTTCTTTGGAGGATGCTTAGAGTGAATATTGATAACACCATTGTCATTGATAGTTCACTGAAGGAGAAGCATTTGTACAGAGCATCCAGCACCAACAGTGAGATCATGCATCAAATCAGACCTAATTACTGTCTCCAGTTTTGGAATGAAGAGCTGCATGACTCAGATGAGGAGCAAGAACTCCTCTCTTGCTACTTATTTCTCTCTTAGGGAAGCACAGATAAAGAGAAGTATAAAATGTATTAGGTTAATTTTGTAAAGAAATTCTTTTGTCATCAATACTCAGTTCAGCAAAGAGAAATCCAGAGAAACAGGATCTGTAGTTCAGACACCTGCAGCATATGTTCTGTAAGGCAAAACTAACCCTCTCTGTGCACATAGGGTAGTTTAGAAAAGTTTAGGCTGGCAGGACCTCTGCAGGACTGTGGCAGGATAGACCCACCCTGATAAGACCTAAAATCCAATCCAGCTATCATGCAAGTTATCATGCAGGATCAACTGTTGGAGTCAGGGTGTTGTCTTGGTGTTAATTTCGCACCTCTCCCACACCCCAGTCTGCACTCAAATCAGAGCATTTGAACTTACATGGGGATGGTCAGGGCCTTGTCACGCTTAAGTTTTCAAATTCTGTCCCATTCCATCCTTGAAGCTATTCAAACCTGAATAGACACACTTCTGGACGAACTGTTTTGGCTGATCCTGCTTTGAGCAGGTGGATTAGACTGGATGATTTCCAGAGGTGCCTTCTGACCTCAACTGCTCTTTCAGAGGCCACTGTGTTTCTGGACAACCTGTTAACCATGCCCATTTGGGACGTGCTCTCTTTGAATTAGACCTGCAGCAAAAATACATCTGTTCTATATGACCAATGTAGCTAATTTGAAATTAGTCCTGGAAGCCACTGGATGTACAATATAAAAATTAATCTTCAACAGGAAATGTTAATAAAGGAAAAAGATGAGAAGCAGATAAGTTTACACCTTTTGCAACTTAAAATTATCACAAAATTCAGCATAGGGAAAGAACTTTAGTAATATTAGTTGGATTTCATAGTATTTTGAAGAGCATTTCAAGACAAAAACATTTGATTAGAGAAAAGTAACGAACCTTAATTTGTTATGAACAGGCATTATCTTCTCACCATCTAAAGGAAAGAAAACAGCCATAAACTTATTTTTTTTTTATTTTCAAGGCTCTGTACAGTTAGATATGACATTTCATAGAGAATGAAGATGAGGGACCAGTCCAGTCAGTCCTCGCTCTTTGATATGAAAAATGAAATTGTAAGTAGAGAAGACAAAATATGCTAGATGGAGGAAAATAAGCTTTAAAGTGATGAGATTACCTAAGGCAGTTACTGTATTAGCATTAAGTAAAAGCAAAAGGCAAACAGAAAAAACATTGCTATAACTCTCAGAATTAAATAGTTAATTCCAACTGAAAGAGAAATAAAATGGAAAAGGGTCTCCCAGTCTACGGATGGACCTTTGTTTAATATCAGCCAAAGTAGTTTATATGTACCAAGCAAGTCTCCAGATGGAAGTTGTACTTTCTTTGCCAAGACAGTTCTCTAGGGCAACATTGGATGAGGTCTTCTCAAATAAACAGATGTGAAATGCTGCAAGGGGGGCAGAACAAACAAAAAAAATTGAATTCCCCTAATACTATCTTTGTAAATTAACTAGATGTTTTAACTCCCTTTTTCTTTTACTTTTTCTGGCACAAGAGCCCCAAATACAACACAACACATTCATCTATCTCACAAAAGGAAAAAAAAAAGTTCATTTCGTATCAGATGCTTTGCGTCAAGCCTGCTAAGGCTCATAAATCAGCTGTCTTATTGCCCTGGTCATTTCAACCAACGTCTGACCCTTTTGTTAACTCATGATTTATAACTGGAAGTTACTTTTTTTTAAATGCCAGATTTATAAACTTTACTGTGCTTGGTTTGATATAATATCCATTTTGTACACCAAGCTATAAGACAGTAAATTTATTGTCTATGAACTGTTACCTTGAAAAATTACATCAATGCAAAGTGGTTCCCATTTAGAATCAATGGGTAATAAATTCATTGGAATTTTTTTTGAAGGGGGGAGAGAACATGATGATATTTATGAAGTCATAAGCGGGTATATAATGGGAGAAACTGGCAGCAGAGGCAACACTCAGACAGGAGTTCTGAGTTACAGGGGTAGACAAAGACAAAACATATTCAACACAGCAATGATGCATAAGCTGATATTCTGCTGTCTCATTATTGTCAGCTTCTCCTGTCCTCTCTCGTCTCTCCCCATCATCAACACCAGTGAGATGTCTTATCAACTCTCAGGTAAGAGTCTTCTGATTTTAATGATTATAAAGCAGGGGCAGGAACAATAAAAGCAGAAAAGAGGCAGGTGTGCTTTCCGAGGGGGGCCTTGATTTGCACTGATCAGCTGTAGAAAAAACAGGAATGCCTTCAGAACCAGTAGTGCAAGTGATATATCACTGGGTGCCAATCTTGTAAAATGGGGAGGTTGGGTGCCCTAAATATTTATCCCTGCTGCTTTGAGAACCAGGAAACAAAAGTATGTATCCAGCACTGAATGTGAGCTGGTATTTAGTGTCTGAGCATTTGTAGGCATTGGGTAACTTAAAGAAACTTGGCTATATAGTTTCTTTTCTTCCTACCCTTTGAAGCGAGCTATGTTGTACTTAAAAAGGGGGAAACCAACCACAAACATCAAGAACAGGCAAGTCTGTCTTACACTCCTATGTATCGAGCATGCAACTTGTTTGCACTAATTCAGATCCCATTTAGCCCAGGGAAAGGATAAATCTTTGCTTGGAAAAGCTATCTTCAAAGTTTGAAATGGCTAGGTAAAAATGCACAGCAGAGTCTGGAAGGTTACTGCCACCAGACCTGACTTGTACTGGAAGACTTTCTGAAATGTGTTCTGAAAGAACAGGCAAATCAAACCCAAAGTTATTGCTTAAAGCTGACTATTAAAAAGTCACTGTTCTTACCAGCTTTGCTGGTGCACCAGCTGTTGTGCTGGTTAATAGGTATCAGTAGTCCCTAGTTTGCTTTGAAAATCTTGGACTCACTAAGCCAGCATCTTCTTAAGCTTTCCACTATGTAACCTGCACTTACAGGTAACCCTGATTCAGTATGGATAATACCTATCACATCACAGAGTGAATAAGCTGGCTCTAACCATTATTGCATTTGCTCGAAGACATCCACTAGGCTTCTTAAATCTTCCTTACTAATATAAAGAGTCTCCAGGACTGATAAGATAGAAGAGGAACTGTTTTGAAGAGGATTGGTTTGGGGTTTTTGTTTGTTTGTTTGTTTGTTTGTCTTTAATCTCGAAGCAAATTTACCCACTAACACTGCTCTGATTTAAAGAATAATCCAAGGCCTGAGATATGAATTGTCTCCACACAGCACAGGAAAGTTACTGTATTCTTATTCTGAGTCTTACAATAAAAACCCCACTTTGCAGTTGTCCTTTTATGCAGTGAACAAATAATTAACATAGATGTCCGAGGTCTTCAAGTTCTTGATCTTTGTCCAAGTTTCTGAAATGTTGGGGGATTATTTTCAGCAGTTTATTTTCTTATATATTCCCTGTTGAGGAGCTGTACAGTCATACCCATCCCTGCAGTTCAGAGCAACTGAAACTCCATAGTGTCAGCTAGGCATGCAACTACAAAATGGCAGTCACATACACAACTAATGTTTGATAACCACAATTTTGAATGTCTGCTTTATATTAGCAAAGATGAAATTTACTGGTCAGATTACAAAAGTTACCTCAAATGTAGCACTGCTAAGGGCTTCTGTTGGCCACCTGCCATGGGGCACAGGCTGGCCACAGAATTTTAAATTCTCTATGCATATACAAATTAATTCTATCAGCTACCAGCAAACTGTTGTTTCAGAAAAAGTAATAACATTTGTACTGGTATGCACATTAACTGAGAGAGGACTGAAACACACTGAGAGGCTTAGCTGCCAAAATAAATCGTAATATTTCCTACATTTATTCCTGCCCTTCCCTCTCCTTTTATTGCATTTAATAGTTGGGAAACTGAGCAAGTTAATAGCTCTTGAAGTTTTGTCTTTATTCATAGAAAAGCTCCAGCATAGAAACTAGTTGATAAAGAAATGGAGTTAAAATAAGAAAAAAAATATATATACAAGTCTCCATGCATACAGCTGAGTACTGGAAGGATTAGGATGAGTTCCTCAAGCAATGAGAGGGCTGCTGTTGGTCAAAAAACTTTCCTAAGAAAACATCTGACAGAGAAATCTGAGATTAACATCAGGAAGGTACCTTTTCTCAAAGCTTTGGAAGGAAAAAAACCACAAAACCAACTATCCCCTATTATAATCATTAAATGAGGATGAATGATTGGTGCTTTTATGAAAATTTTCAATAGATGGGGCCAACAGACCTGATCAGAAATCACCTGAGACAGACTGAAACAGGAATTCAAAGCAAAATACTCACCATATGCCTGTGTCTATTATATTCCATTTGCAGCTGATGAAGACTCGAGATTAAACCTGGAGAGGCTGGGCAGCCCAGGAAGCACTTCTCTGATTAAGTTTCTGCCAGAGCTCTTGGGCACACTGACTGAAGACAACAAAGCAGGTGAGGATTTATCACAGCAATGGGAGAGCGCCCATGGTTTGTATCTCCAGCTTCCACAGATATTGTGCCCCAACTCCCAGGTATTTACTGAAATACAACATTATGCGTAGGCAACAGACTGCTGTCATTTAGTTAACTGGGACCTTGGGGAAACCCACTGACCAACCATGCCTGCAGTTCAACACTACCTGATAAAGCCTCCAAAGGAGTTTAGCAAAACTAGGGCAAGGCAAAGACTGGCAAAGAAGCTGGCAGACAAAACAAAATAGCAGTCTTACATAACATCAATACTGCAGAAAGTGCAGAATCAATAGCAATGGATGGTTTGGGGAGCAACAGATGTTACTGCCTGGTCCTCTGAACATTCCAGTTCAAGAGTTCTGTCAGCTATAGCATTATGGAATGTGAGAATTATTTGTCTAAGTTTACAATTTCTAAATGGTAAAACATTTCATTATGTCTCCCCTCTACCAGGTCTTACTCCCAGCAACTACAACCCAGGGGAATATATCAAAGCGGTAAGTAAATGACCATCTGTCACTGAAACAAGAAAAATAAGATTCCACAATTTAAACTACACAGAATTGTTACCAAGACATCATTTCAGATCCACAGACTTCATAAACAGTATAGACTAAAGTAGCATGCCACAGTGTACTTGAAACTGGAATCACTTAGCAGTTAAGATAGGCAGGGGAGGGGGGAAAAGTGGAAAAAGAAAAGGAAAACAGAGAGAGCAGATAATCCAGAGCACTTCATTCTAAACCCTCCACCTTTTTTCCCCCAGAAAAACAGTTTTCTAAGTAAAGGCCAATTTTCAGCTTCATTAGCCCCAGGGACCAGTGTTAGCTGCATGTCATTTCCCCCCACACACACTACAGCATAGGCCACACAGTATTATTATCAGATGTGTTATAAACCATTAGGTACATGGAGAACATAATCCCTGTTCACTTCCTGCAGAATTAAATACAAATGCAGAAGACAGTGACTCATTTTAGTGCATCATCTAAATCAGAGGGCACACTGGGCAGCTGCCTCTCCTTCTCCCAGTCACAACACAGGGCTGGGTGATCAGTCAGGGCAGTGAAGAGTGTACTTTCCCACTGGGAACAAGTACCATCCAACAGTAACCTCTCTAATGCTGTTTGACTTCAGACTTTCTACGGAAATCATCCTCGAATTGCTTTGCTGGGACGCTTCTTGACCAAGGACAGGAAACAGTACAAGAAACGTGGGAATCTTTCTGAGTGCTTCTGGAAATATTGTGTGTAAACAGGAAACCTCCTGACAGGTTGCATAATTTATACAGATGTCTGAAAACGTGAATATAGATTTGCTTGATTTAGAATGAGAATGAAGAAACATGAAGGCAACGCCTAACTTTAGACTCTACGCTACTTGGAAATGAATAAATTCTTGATATTTTGCAATTACGCTGTGACCAATGTAGTATTTTCTTAGAGCTGAGTACAACAGGAAGAAATTAATGGGACAAAAAGATAAATATACAACACAAAGAATTTGGGCAGGGGAAGCAAGATTTCCATGAGGTCCTATGAAACCTCCCAGAAGAGCAATGCCTCAGCTGTGTCTAAGTCCAGAGGCAAGAGGACTTTCTCCTTTGTCACTTGATGTAGACTGGGGTGTCAGAAAGAAAGGGTCATTGCTGCATTCCCTGACGAGCTGGTAAGGGATTAACAGTGCCCAGTCCCATCCTGCCATCCCCAAGGCACTACAAAACCAATAAGCACACGTCAGGATCAAGCATCCACTCTCACTACTGCTGGAGACAAGTTTCTCTTGTTCACTCAAGAGACCCACAAATCTATTTCTTTGCAGCACCTTGCCTAGCCCCCAGCTACCCATGACAACAGGGCTGTCTGTGCATAGCATGGGCTTTAAGAATTGTGTCTGGTTATCATCAAGCAGAAGGTACCCATGGCTGTCAATGTCAAGGCTTGCATCCAGATTCGGACAGCCAGTGGAGGCAGGAATGACACCATTTAAAAGATTCAGTGGCTGTGACCTGCACTTATTTGGCTGCACACACAGATACAGGAAGGTGACACATGGATATAGACAATATGTGTTACTAGGGCAAGCCACCTCCTGCTTGAGCACTCAAGGGCAGGGAGATTTGTTCCCTTGAGCTACCACTCACTGACAATGTTGTTGTATCTTGGCATGTAATGTAAATAAGGGAGAGGACAAAATAGCAGCTGCCAAATTCTTCTAGTCTGAAGACTCATATGCATAGTCTCATAGACTCATATGAGTCTACTCATATGCAGAGTAACACCATACTTTCTCAATCCTGGGTACCCTCCTGATAATATCTGGAAGGAATAGAGCTAAACAGTCAGGAGTTGTCTCTGGGTGATGCCAATCTTGATAATATGCACAAACTGTCTGAGCTGTGAACCCTACCTTGCTCAATACATATTTTGCACAAATCTCATGCCAATCAAGGCTCACAGAAATCTTGAAGTAAACTCACCTAACAGTGATACACAGGCTACATTGATCTCAACAGTATACATCATAAATCTCTGACTTTGCTATTTAAACAAAGTCTACGGGCTTGAAGCAGCCTGTTCACTTCACATAAATTACAAGACAGATGATGCCAGCTGTAACAGAGAAAAATGTCCTCAGAAAGTCAGGGCAGCTGGATGCCCTGTGCAGCTATTTGTAATCTTCTGAACATTCATCCTTCTCTTACACAATGGAGCAAGTCAGTGCCTGTCTGGAAATTACTCTTTTTCTGCTACCTCATCAGCCAATAAAAACTTGTAGGAGAAGACTACAAGACATATATATTTTCAAACATTGACAAAGCAGGAGCATAGGTGGGCTGACATTGCTTAGATCTCTGAATAAAAACATAGAACCACTTTTTCATTTCAGAAGCCTATTCACTTTTCCTCATTTTTTTGACCAAAAATAGCTAGATGATTTGACTCACATTTTTAAGTATGCTTAGAATGATCAAATCACCCTTTAAAAAAAAAAAATCAATAAACCATCAGCAATGATATATCCAATGATATATCTTCAAGATGCCTGTGTTTCAAGGAACTGCATCACTTATCAGAAGCACCTTCAGTTACATGCTCATCTAAGATTACTTCTTTCTTTACCAATTTCAGTATGATGCTACATCTTTTGTTCTGTACCTTACACTCCCTGCAGTGACTTTGCCTTTCTCCCACAGGCTTCTTTAAGCACATACATCTCTCTGTTAGGTCCCTTAAAGCAGAAAGAGATGAGCAAATTGTTTCTCTGCAACTAGTTAAGAACTTCACTGCTCTGTAAGACATACCTATGAATTAAACCTGCAATTTTTTCTTTGCACTTCCTCTAGAACAAAAAGTTCCCAACAAGATTAGCAGAGGCAGAACCTTTAAATCCTGCATGCCAAATCCCAACAGTTTACAAATCCCGATATAATATTTCACATTCAAAAGGTGCTTGTCCTTCTTTGCGGAATATAATTAGAAAGGAAAGAATATGTCCTGGAGTGGCAAGGGTAGAGTGCAACTGAAAAAATCAAACAATTACAAAACCCCTCAACAAAACAGCCCAAGTGGCCACTAAATGACCATTTTCACTGTACCCACAACCCAATGTCCACTGTACCCCAACCTATGTGCAATCAGAATGTAATATATCCTTAAAAATCTATTTTCTACAAATTATCAAGAACAAAAGTAAACACACATTTGAAACAGTTCTTTGCAGCACATTTTTCAGTTTTATTTATAAAATCAGATGCTCCTTTAAAGTGTACAGTTAAAATCACAACTGTAAATTCAACCACGGCTGAATATTATTTCAATAGAATACCCCTACCAACCGATGTAAAAAATTCATTTGATTGTGATTTAAAACTCGATTCAGCTGGAAGATAAACTTACCAACACATTACTCATTCAGCAAATATTTACCACATTGTAAAAATAACACAAGGGTCCCTTCTGTTCATAGCAATACCATGAAAATATCTGCACATCAACTCATCTTTTAAAACATAATTCTGTATTTATGAATACAACAAAAAAAAATTGCCAGTGAAATCCACCAGGGGTTTCCGAACTGCTGACGCCCCCACAGGGGGTAGTAACTGCATCAGTACTGTCCTTGCATGTTTTCCTTTTGATCACCAAAAAAGTGACCTTCCAAGCAGGTCTAAACTGTCCGCAACATTTTGCCAAGCAAAACAGTCACAGGAACAAAATAACAGGTGCAAATCTAGCTGCAACACTTACTCCACTGGTCTTTCAGATTGGAACTGCAACTGACTTTGATCACTCCAGCACACCAAAAAGACTAAAGGTTAGTAAAACCTGAAGTAAAAACTACCAGTTCCTGAAAACTTACGGAAATGAGGTCAAAGGCTTGATAAGGCATTTCATTGCAAGACATTGTGGTTCTAACAGGGTAAAGAGTAGCTTGGGAAACATTTGTTTTTTCCATTCTAAGCCTGGAATTGCCCTGATTTTTGGGCAAATAATTATCTCATCACTACACAGGGCACTGATTCACCTCTTCATTCCTCTTATATTCTTCTCCAAAATCCAAATTTTTTCCATAACCCAGGTCTAATGTAGCCCCATACAAGAGATCCTGCACCTAAGATTTAGCCAGGATTACAAACTCAGAATTCAAAGTCCTAGGCACGTGCATTTTCATTATATACAGCCAGAGGGTGTGTGGCATTCACAGCACTTTAAAAACTCTCTGGGCTTTCTGTTGCTCCATAATTCTACTGGGCACAAATTCATAGTAGTAGGGGGTACAAGAAGGGTTAACACCTCCAAACAAGAAACCCATGTAATATGATCAAGTTTCTGCATAGAGGTCAGAATCCTGACCTCTTGTAGCAAAACCAGCACAGGATACAGCAAGTGGATTTGGTATAAACTGGGGGTATGCACCTGTGCAAGTCCTTTGTGTCTCTGACTCTTTTTATACAACTGGGATAATAAGTCATCTTTTTGGCATGTTCACAGACCTATGGATGAAAAGCATTATTCAAGTGTTAAGAACAAATTACCATTCTCCTAAACTAAGTCCCACTGTTTTACAAAATGGATGACATGTCTGCCTGCTAAGACATTGCAAATCATCTCATTTTCATACTTGGGAAATGAACAGTGAAAATAATGTACACAAAAGAGCTGGCTATTACATTTTCTTCTGGCTTAGGGTTCAAAACTATTTTGAAGGAGACAGCTATCCTTACCTGAAGCATTCAAATTAACCTATTTTGCTACGTCTCAAAATACATTAAAGCAATCATTTTAATTTAAGCACAGCTAACTAGAATGGATTCTAGTGCATAAGTCTGATTTGACAGATAAGTTAATTAAGAAGCTTCCCAATCAAGAAAAAAACCTATACACAAAGCATCTTATTACATGCTTTAGAGCAAATATTTTAGGCAGTGTGATTATAAAGCAGAATACCATATTTGGAAAATGCTGTAAAAATACTAGGAAAATGCCCACATTTTCCTACTTGAATACATAAGCTGCTATATGTAAACACCTAAGTCTCTTATTTTAAGAGGTGTTTGAACACAAGCAGTACTGAGGATGTGTGGACCTCTGCTGATTTACAACACAAGAAAAAACAAGTTTAAGTGGAAAAAGCTGAAAAAGAAACATAGCTTAAGAATAAATAGAAAGCAATAGGTATAAACAGAGCAGGCAAACATACTGTAAAAAAAAATTAAAAAATCAAATGAACACTGCCTCAGTCAAATTAGCCTTGAAAACTTAAAGTTGTGTAAAAATAACTTTCCTTCAAATAAACTTTAATGAGAAAGATTGTCACTGGATTGATTTTTAAAAGTAACAGAAACCTTTAGCTAAATAGTTTTCCTTCAATGACCTGCAGGTCACAGTATTTTTAACTTAACAACTCAAAGCTCACTAGTAATTGAAACTAGAGAAATAAAAATACTTCACACAGCAGGAAAGGAAGAATTACATAGAAAAAAGGGTAAATAATGTGTTACATTCTAAAACTCTGTTGAGAAGGCTAAGGTGATTAATAACACCACACAGAAAACCTGATTACATTCAGCTTTTGATAAACAAAGGGGAAATCAGACAAAATTTGCTGGACTTTAGTGTTTGAAGAGCACTTTGAGATGTCCATGAGAACAAGTTCTTTCACATACTGAAAGTGGTTACCACTTTCTGAACATCAAACTCACATTATGCACAAACTCCTTTTTCATCCATGGATTTAAACAGACTTTCTACGGAAAGTGACTCCATTATAAAGAAGTTAAAACTTGTACAGGAAGTCAAAAGTGCTAAGAAATAATGAATATGCGGTTTGATGTTCAAGTTCAGCTCCACAACATGTGACTTTTCACAAAAACAGAAGAAATGAACCTCAAACTCTTTTTGGTTTTGGCATCATCACAACAAAAGCAAAACAGGGAAACTGTTTAAAATTTCCTATTTGCTACATCTGGATTCAACTCGACCACTCTAAATCAACACCAAAAACATTAAGATACAAACCCACCTTCCAGAGCACTAGCAACATAAGATAAAAGATTGCATGTAACTACTTTAATTGATAACTACCTGCCTTGAAAGAGAAGACTTTCCCCCCGCATCTGTTTTTAAAAAGCAGATCCTGTGGAAGGAAATAACCACTACATTGATATTTCTGGGGTTTTTTTTTGGCTGCTGTATGTAATTTAATCTCTAATGGATTTTCAAACCAGTTACCCTCAATTAATTTTATACATCTGCGTTGATAAACACAACTTTAAAATCAAAAGCTGTAAAACAACTTGGCTTCAAAACAGTCATCACAATAAACACAGGGAAAATCTTTGCTTCTTTTCTCTTCAGTTTATTTTTTTCTGATGGGCACAAGCTGGCAAAAGGCATTTGACGCAGAATAACCTGGCCAGTTTCAGCTGCTCTTTAAAAAGCCTACTGGATTCTCAAACCAGCTACAGTGACTTCAGAACCTCAGAGTATTAGGATCTTCAGTTTAGACTTTTAAATACTGAACAAAAATGAAGAATACTCTGCTGTAGCTTGGTTTCAATACATCCACCTTACCTGGAGAGTAAACATGCTCTGATCAGTTAGGTTCATTACCATAGGTTCTTAAACACTGCATCTTTTCAGACTCTTACTTGCCAAGTTCAAAAAAACAAACACCCAAACCAAAAAACTTTGTATTTTGCTCATCACCGAGTAGTTAAAGGTTAGAAACATATTCCATTCTGTGTCAAGTCTATGAGGTCAGAAAGTGAAATCTTTCTTCCAGTGAAAGATTGTCTTGAGAGTCATGCCAGGAGCGGAAGAGTAATGGAGGAAGATTTAGTTTCATAGTGTGACTGCTCATGTTGGTAAGAGATGGCCATGTAGATTCGCTGCTAGTATGGAGCAAAGCCAGAAGAAAAGAAAATGGGAATGACACTGAGCAGTTTTACTGACATAGGTGCTGATGCCCTCAGTGTTGCAGGAGTGGAGGTGGTTTTCCCTTGTTTTCCATATTGCCATCAGCCAGTACAGCCTCACAACTTGCTTCCCTGTTGTCACATGTAACACAGCCCTTTAAAAAGGAACAAGAAATAGTAATTTAAATTCTTCTTTTTATGAGTCTATTTCAAAGGGTCAAATCCTCGACATTGAAACCTCTCACCAATGGGCTGAAATCTCTCTAAAGCAGAGATTATACAGATGTCTTATTTTCAGAAGCAGATACTTGCACCTGCAACTTACCTTGTCTCAGAGATTAATCCTTTGGTTAATGGAAAATACACTTTTACCTTTGAGATAAAAAGGTACGTGGCTGCCTTGAATTTGAAGACCTTATAATTCAGCTTTATAAGCAAGCTCCTCATTAAAGATTTGGACCACAGCCCGAACAGCAACAATACTGAAGAACAGAAAAGGCTGAAACACCCGAGTGTATCGATAGACTAGACTGTTCTGGGTTTTGAGAAACAGTACAATATTGAAATACAGCATCGAAACAGAAATCCTACGTTTCCTTCTACTGTCAGAAGCCTGGTTGTATTCACAAAATCACAATCTGCATTGGAAATATGAGTTACTGCTTAGGAACAGATTCAGGACCTCGGATAGAAAATACTGATATTTGCATACCAATACATCTTGTAACATTTGAGATGTAAACATTCAACAGAATTTTCTACAAGATCACTGGACCTCATTTTGCTATCTGAATCAAACACAATGTCCTAACTACAACAGGACATATGATTTTTATCAACAAGGTATTAGGAAAACAAAGATAATTTTCTCATCTTCTTCTGGAGTCAAGGACATAAACGTCTCAGTTTTTTCCTCTAAGAATACATACCACACATCTCAGAAGGCCACATTTGACAATCCTAGCACATACAGCATGCAGTGCTCTAACAGACATGAGACTTTTCTGCTGCACAAGTACATGAATGTAGCCCACTGTGCCTTGAAATTTTCTGTACAACTCAACATTGAAGTGCTGAGTCTTTGTGGGACTAGATCTGCCTTGCTCTTCTCCACAGCACCTGGGAGCACTCTAAACTGATTATGACATTCGGAAGCAGTTTAGCAAAGTGCCCAAGAATTATACCAGCTAATCAAGAGTAAGACACCACCCACAGTAAAACAGCTATTTTTGTGTTTCTTACTACAGACCCGAATCTCCTGTGATTATGAGCATTTTGCAGCTTGCTGAACACACTGTCTCCAATCTTCACTGATATACCAGCATTATATGCTATTCAATCACAGCAACAATCAATTTTATAAGAGTAGAAGTCCTAACATGAACAGAAAAACCATCTCCAGTTGTCTTACATGAGATCATGACACTATTCCCATTTATCCAACACTGTGACCAAAAGACCTTTCTACAAATAGTTCCTACGCAGAATTTGCATATCTTGAAAACAAAGAAATACAATGGTAAGACCTGTATGCTGGCATTTCTCAGGGTACTCGAGCTCATTTCCTGCTTATACTGACATTCATGACCCCACACTGTACGATGACCCTGCCTAGAAATGCCTTGGTTGGCCAAGGCAGGAATGAGCTGCCAAGTCCTCTCCCACCTGCTCACCTGGGTGCTGATCTGCAGCGGGACAGTCTGGGTCCGGATCCACGTATGCACCTCTGCAAGCTCCTGCTTTTGCCCATCTGTAAACCAAGGCTGCTGTTTTCGCATGACTGCCAGCTTCTCCAGATCCTGCTTTAAAACTTCCTCTTTAATTCTGCAGGTAACAGACACCTGTGAACACAGCTATGCTACACGAAGCAAGGCAGGCACTGACTATACTACATTGTGAGAATCTCTTCATCGCTACCTATGGCTGAAGCCTAGACAGCATCAGTTGTTGAAAGGGGACGGTACTTTGTACTTTATCTGCTTTGTAAGGCTCCTTTCAACACTGGTCTAACAGTCAGTGTTTTGTTTGTTGTTGTTTTTGTTGGAAGTTTTTGTGTGTTTGGTGTGGGGTTTTTTTGTTTTCTTTTATGGCTTTATGTGGCTTTACTTTTAATGTGGAAACTCATTACAAATTATAGATAAGCCAATTGCAAGCAACTTGCAAATAACCTGTATTTTTACCCCTTTATGCAATTCAAAGGACAGGACAATAACCAATCCCATTAACACTTCAGCAAAAACATCACATGTTCTCTTATTTTAACTGAGGGGGGAAATGGGGAAAAAGTAGACAAAAGTAAATAACCAGGGCCTAAATGGCACAAAAGTAAACTAACACACCTTCTTGAAGTTTCATTGGTATGCATGCTGTTTCCATGGTACATCATTTTAATTCTACAGTTCTACGCACAATTCCAAAGTACATGTTAGAAACTGTTCATGTTTTCCAACCTGTTTGGCATTTGGTAATTCATTAGAACTCGCTCAGGTGTATGATCCATCATCACCCAGGCTGACTCATGTTTCGATTTATAAGCTGTCTCTTTTTCTTCTGCTTCCTGCTTCCTTTCTTCTTTGGAAGTTTCAGAAGAATAATTACCGGCAAAATACTTTCTGCTTTTTCCACTACCTGCTGAGAATGACCATGAAAAAAATAAATGCAGATCCCCAAAAAATCCCAGTAATTCAGCACAAAAAGCAAAACACCACCATTGTATTCTTGCGAGTTAGTTCTGCAATGCAAACACAGATACTCCAAGATGACTGCTCTAGAAATTACTACCTATTGAGAAATCAAAGTGCATTTTTTGTTATTCAAGATCTCCAAGGCTCTATTCACTCTTCTCAAAATTAATTGGCTCAACTCCTTTGCTTCTGAGAGGTCCTGCTCTAGGTAGATTCACCTTTACTCAAATAAGATGTAAACCAGTATCTAATGAAGAGAAAAGTGATAATGAGCAAAATGAAAAGTGACTTCCAAGTGAAAAGAATAACTTCTTAGATTCACAATTCCAGCTACAGTGACTGAAACAAACTTGGCTTCAAATACTGGAAGTTGGTGAAAAGTAAAGGTTACAGATCCTCTTACAGGAATTTCCCATTCCCATTACAGTGCCTTATTATTAACTACATGCTAGCAAGCCATCTATCACCAAATATCTAACTTCCCTACCTGTGCCACAACCAGAAGACTCATTGAAGCTAGAGCCTAAAGAACCAGATAAAGCTGATCCACTGCCTGATGCTGCTGAACCTGAACCCAACTGGGAGTCCTCGTACAGACTGTGGTCAGGAAATTCATGAGAAGCACTGTTATCACTATCTTCTGGATCATTGTCCTGGAGACAAAAAGCAAAACCAACATATCCATGGAAGTTACATTTAAGTTTGCAAAAGGAAAGTCATGCATTTACTGAAATTGTCACGTGTTGACCAAGTTCTCCTATCAATTCAACAGGTTTGGGGTTTCTAGTTCTGAAAATGAATGGCGGTCTATAACTCAGGCTAACCCTCTTCATGGGTGAAAAATCAACAAGCCTCTATTCTTGTTTACTGGTTTCTGCTATAAATCCTTCCCCACTTTGTCAAGATGTTGTGCTGTTGCATAAAGTTAACATTTTCCGCTGACAAGAGAGAAGCAGTCAGTTCCCTTCACATCCTGTTAGACGGCATGGAGCAGCCACACACATCGAGCAATGGTGCACTACAGGGAAAATGAGAGTGTCTTCCCCTGATTCACTATGTGAAGCAACTGCTTCAGCAGCTAGAGGTACACCAACTCCCCTTCCAGGACCCTACCCTGCAGTTTCAGCTGATCCAGCCTTTCCAGCCCAATCTGGATTCAGGAGCCAACATTTTTTTCCTTGCCTGCAGAGCTCAGATTCCTGCCTCTGAGTTTACCGCGGAAGTTGGAGAGGCCTTTTCTATGCCCATGTATGGAAACCGACCCACACGGATCCCTGTTCTTCGTTCATTAGCTGCATCCCTGGGAGACAGAGGGAGTAATTAGAAGAGTATCTTCCCTTTGTTTTGGTTCTCCACAGAGACTGTGGGACTGGGTGAAAAAGGATGCAAATTGCGCAGCACTAACCAAGTTCCACATGCATAAAAGCCCCAAACCCAAAATTCTAGCTGACAGTTCCATTGAAGAGGCTGTTGCCAAAATGCGGAGCAGAAGCAGCTTGTGGCAGCCTAAACCAGATCATCTTACATTTCTGTCATTTACTAAGTGCCAACACTGTACTTGTACACGTTCCCATAAGTGCAAGTATAAACTGCTTTTTCCGCCTCCTGTGCTATTTGTGTCCCACAGCCTACATAGCACAGCCAAAAGAAAAAGCAGCTGACAAAATCTGTGTCCCTGAAACACAGATCATCACCACAGGTTCTGGTGGCAGAACACTGAAAATCAGCTTCTCCTCTACGTTAAAATTTTTGTTACTTACACTTTTATCTTCTGCATGTGGTTTAACATCAGCACTAATGGAAAGTTCCATGGGCTTTGGTAGCTCTTCTTGAAGCAAATTCAGCTGAAGTGGGGAGCTGCTCCGTGAGCTGCTCAGCAGGAGGGCCTGGTCACACTGGCCCTCTTGCTGGTCCTCCCTGGATGTGTGAAAAGAGGCTGGAAAGGGCTGATCCACACAGTGTGGTGCTAGTGGTGATGGTGCACAAGGAGAGGGGGCTGGAGGTAGTGTAGTGCATGGATATGAAGAGGGGGGATAAGCACACTGAGGGTTAGGAAGAAAGACATTTTGAGGTATCTGAACATACGCGGGGAAACTCTGAAAAAATACAGCCATAAATGTGCCTATGCTTGGGGGATAAAGGGCTGGGCATGACTGTGCTTTACAGCATAGTTGTGATGATGACAAGGACTCAGGTTGTAATGAGTGAAGGGCAAGTTCCTCTCCTGCAGAAGAGGCTGGAAAACTAGAGAGTGGATCCAAATAGACAGGAAACCCCGCAGGAGAATGGACATTCAAACTGGAGGAGCCCAGAGAGGACACTTCTGAGAGAGAGAACAACTGTTTCTGAATTGCTCTCTTCTCACATGGAAGATTATTTCTATTTTTACTAGAAGACTGGCTATCTGAGGAATGTCTCTGAGGTTTCTGGCGCTTCAATTTTCCATGTCTGCCCTTTTTACAGCTAGCTGGGCTCATCTGCTTTGAAGGGGAATCCCCTAAGAAGAAAGAAAAATAGATACATTCACTAAATGACAGACCTAGGGGGAAAAAAAGAAAAAAAAAAAAAGAGAAAAACACACAGATAATTGAGTGTGGCTTAATCAGAGAGCTGACCATCCTCTGGATAATTCTTCCATAAATTACTAGTGGATTTGCTGATGTATCTACAGTATTTTCCTTCATGTCATCAACTTTCTTATCAATCACTTTGGCTTATCCCAATCAGATCTTTTACATTCTTTCAAGGAGAGGCAATAAACTACTTGGGGATTTGCAGGGTTTATTGCAATAACTATCTGCTTTGTGAAAGACAGTAAGATCCAAGATGGAGCAGACCTCCTGTGTGAGTAATGCTGCTGTCAAACCCTGCAGTTCAAAGAAGTGTTCTGTTTGCAGACAGAGTAAGACACTAAATCATACACAAAGGAGAACCTAGTTCCATGGCTAGCTTGCTCTTTTTAAGTCAGCTAGCAAGTCTTTATTTCTCAAAGCTGCTGCCTACCTTGGCCACAGGAATGTCTGTTGTTACTTCTGCTTCCTTGTTGAAAGTAAGTCCTAAATGGAGAAAGCAAGATCCTCTGTCGGAACCTGTCAACATAGTTCTGTTCCTCCTTTTGAGTGTGGGCTGACAACGTCTCCTTTGTTAGCCCAACTGGCTTTAAGTCCTCAGGTAACATAGCAGGACTCTGAGTATTTACAGGAGGCAGTTCAATTTGTTCACTTCCAACAGCAGTATCCTCCATTGTAGTCACTTCTTTGAAGAGGGAAAAAAATAAATCACTCTTTGCTCTGGCTTTCTGGTGTCAACTCCCACAACACCCAGAGGGTTACACAGAAAACAATCTCATATGAGCTACCAAGTAGATACAGGCTGCAGAGGCAGCAGGAGAAAACACCCTTTATACTCAAATACAGTTACATTAACATCAACTGAGCAAATTATTTTGCATGGTCTGGAAAACTTCAAATTCCCTTTGAAGTTATAGGCAGTTCTTTCTTCATATTTTCTTAGTACAACAGCAGCTAAATACTGATTTTTATGCTTCTTCCTGCATTAAAATGAACTAACATTGGCCCATAAGTAATTTTGTTTTAATCCTCAATGGCCAAAAGCACATTGTTGTGTTTGAGGTATATGTGATGAAATTCAAGGGGAAAGGAAATAGTGCAGTCTGCAAAAACTGTTTTACTAAAATACTCAGGCTCAAGTTTTATTCACAGTGTCTCAAGAAGTATCTCAATATTTCAGAATTTGCATTCAGAAAAATGTATCTTAAATGGACAAAACTTTCTCACAGTATACTTCTGTCTGGAAATACTGTGTAAATTCAAAAACCAGTGAGTCAAGTCAGCGTTTTGCAAGTGTGAACAGTACCTGATTCAGGGTGTGGGACGTGCACTATAGTGCTGCTGTAGCTGCACTGGCTGGTGACAGACACCACACTTGGAGCCTTGTTGGACAGGGTCAGGTCTGCCAGAGGAGCTCCCACCATGCCTGCAGTTCTCTGGTCTTTCAAGGCCTCTTCCAGATCAGCAGATATTGGAGTGTGGGACTTAACTGCTGACAGCATAGCAGTATCTATTGGTAAATGACAAAGTTTCTACATGGAATTTCATTCCAAGCACTACGCTCCCAATTCATCAAATCTGACTGGTTCAGAAATAACCAGTAACTATGTAGACTATTAAAGAAGACAGTCTTCTATACAAAAAAACATTCATATGCCAGTATATACGAAACATGGCATAAAATGAGTGAGCAACAGAAGGTTCATTTAGCAACAACAAACAATACTTCTTTTGATACATTCTACGTTCAAAGACTTAACATTGTAGCTTATGCTTAACTGCGAGATTTAGGCAAGGAAATATTTACCACACACCTAAAATATCGTTAGCAGCACAGCAATTTAAAAAGTGGACATAAACCTTGGAACACGTAACAATTGACGTATAAAAATTAAATCAGTTGTTGCGGTTCTATTACGATTGTCAGTACACTTTGTGTTACCTTCCAATGCCTGGACTTCCTGCTGACTTTGCTGGACTTGTTTGTCATCTTCTGAAGATGATGATGATGTATTTGCAGATGATTTACATTTCCTTTTCAATGCTGGAATACTGCAGCTCTCTAGATATCTGAAATGAAAGCATATCACAGGAAGCTCTCCCTACTTTATGTTTTTTATTCCATTAGGAGATATAAACATTTGAATAATCCAAACTGGAGATCCAGAGGTTGTTAACTAGTATTTTAAATTCACTGCAGGAAGTTCTGGACACGTATCTGCTTTCCAAGGAGTATTTTAAATAAAATCTATCACTCTTTGAGGGGAAAAAAAAAGAAAGGAAAAAAAAAGAAAAAAGATTATATTATCCACTGGGTTAAAAATACTGAGATTCTATAAATTATATCAACTTTCTGTTTTATATGGATATTCTCAGAGGGTATAATGAGAAGACACTGACATATTATGTCCATCAAAATTCACCTGAATTCCTACTGCACCAGTGGTGAAATTAGCAGTAGACAAATGTCAATAAATAGTTGCAAACAGAATCTTAGGTCCTAAATTCTTCATTACTGTATAATTCAGATTTAGCAATCCATCCCAATGCTCAGTCAGAAAGGGAGAAAACTTTACAAACAATCCCAAATTCATCTCACAACTCAAAACCCAGACAGTTTTAAGACTAATGCAAAATGCTTGGATATTTACCTTCCACCAAATAACCTTAAACTTGTATCACTAAAATTGCTTCATAGTTTATTACCTGATGATACTATCGACACAATTGATCTGCTGATAGGAAGGAATATGCGGAGTCTTCTTTGGATCATCATAAAATGTGTTGCCTGGTTCTTCTGTGCTATCACTTCTCAATGTCTGAAGAAAACAGGAAGCAGTGTGCCTCTTCCCTAGAATAGAGGAAATCTTAAAGATTCCTCCTTAAGGGCATCTAAACGTTACCCTCACCAAGACATACACAGATATATACATATATATATACACACACACAGGCATTTATACTGTGATACATATATATAATACAGGGATATATGGCCTATGACAGCACAGCTCTCATTACTAAGTTATTCTGCATTTTCATCTCAATTTATATGTTTTGAGGCAGGGGAAGGAGAAGGGGAAACTATACCCGAAATAAACCAAACCCCCACACACTGCCTTAAACATCCACTCAGAACAACTAGTAAACACAAAGAAAATAGCATATAGAAAACGTCTGCCTTTAAATTGTAAACAAAGCTGTAATTAATAATACTCTTCTTTCAATTTATACATCACAGAATCCAACCTGCTATTTAACAGTAATTCACAGCTTTACGTACCATGGATACACTGGTCAGAGTTTTATCAACTTTAATAATACAGTCCTCTAGAACAACACCAGCAGTTAATAGTAACTTTATAATAGACAGTATCATAGTGGAAAATGTTTTAATACAGATTTCTATCATATTTGAGGAAGCATCCAGGTTTCTCCATATATTTGCGCTAGGTACTAACTGCAAATAATGTGCATTAGGATAATATTAAGCACTCAGTGACTAAACCCCTACTTCAGCGGGAAGTGAGGCAGCATTGTCAAACCTATGATTGTTTCAAAGAGTCCATATAAAGTAACTAAGGGAAGCTTTCACAGTACTTGCTACAAGCATATGTGCATTTTCACTAGAAAACGTTCAAATAAATAAAAAAGTAAGTCTATTAACCTAGAGACAAATACGTTCCTCCATATCTCAAGAAGCAGTTAAAAAGTTATTGCATCTGCTGAGGTTTCTTTAAGTGGTGACTTTGGGGTTTTTTTTGCTTGTTTGGGTTTTAAAGAAAACAAACCTCTTCCTGTGTTTAAGCCATGCCAAAATGCTGTCTGGAGTTCTTCAGCATCACACCAGCTAGCCAAACTCATGGTTACAGATCTACAGGAGTTCATGTTATCTTACAGAAGATAACTACATTAACTTACCTCCTAGCACTTCTGAGCTCACAGCCTGTTCATTTCCATTCTGTGGCTTGCTCCTTGATGCAATATATAGCTGCTGTCCCAGATTCTTTATTCGGTTGACATCTGCACAAACTTGTTGCAATGTCATCTTGAGATATGTGAAAAATGTGAAATTAGAATAATATGAGTGCAAAGAGGCCATAGGAGTTGATTTGAGTTCTTGTATTCTTCAAATTGAAAGTGAGTGGATTATCAGCCTAAGCCTAATATCTACTGGTATTTGTAGATTTAATGAATCCAATTATCATGGTTAATTTAAGTAAATTACCTGTAAGAAAGCTCAAACAGCCTCAGCATTTGATAGTTTTAATACTGATGACAAGTCCTGAGAGTAGGAGTAAGCTGATGACTTACCCAGGAGCCTCACAAGGAAATTAGGTAATTGCAATGCTTGTTTTAGCAGTCAGTGTTTTCTATAGCAGTCAGCAAAATTAAGAGCAAAACCCAAAAGCCAGCACTCTGTAACTGATCAATTTAGCTTGAATATAGCTGTGTTCTTCCCACTTCAGTAAAGTTCATGATGAGAAGTGCATATGAGAGTAAACATTTTCATTTTAAAAGTGCGTTTTTACTACTCTGCAGGCAGTGACACATTTACAGACTTACTGGTTCCTGTATTTCCTCTGCACAATTCCCATTGGAGTCACTTGAAGAAGCTATGCTGATATAGTGCTCATAAGAGCCACTGCTTCCAAGGCTTCCATAACCACTGGAAACATTGTTGTGAACCGGCTGTATGAGGGCGAAAAATAGTAATTAAAAATTCATGCTTTTAGAGAACAAACTGAAGGAAACAACATACTTTACAACACAGAACTTCAAATAAACACAGAAAATCAAGTGAAAAATTCATATTTGTCTGGGCTCTACCATGTGCTTAGGAAGAATTCTCTACCATACTTCAGACTGTTTCAGGAGGCAGATTTATCTTTCAACACACAAACCTGTCAAACATTTTTTTTTTGTAATGAGGTGGGCCTGTCTCCATTTAGAACCTTCCTTTCAGACCTTTTAAAAGGCCATCCTCAAAGTAGTCTGCTAACCAGACTCAAGTTTCTTTAGCCTCTCATTCAGAAGACCATCCAGTGTTCTGAAATTCCTTCATCTCTTTTACCTGCAGAAGCAGTTTGTAAATTTGTCCTTGCAATTCTCTTATTTCTTTCTCCACGCTGCTCATTTCTTTACTTCTTACAGCAAAGACATCTTCATTCAGAGGGCTTCTGGAGAGAGCCAACAATATTTCACTATTCATTATAATTTGATGAAGAAAAGGTAGCTACAAACAGTTAGAACAGATTCTTTATTTTATTATCATTATTTTATTTTGACTGCTTCTCTGAACCAACAAAAAGGGATGTCATCTGTCCCAAGAGGTGCTCTGCTGGGGTAGTGGGGCAGTGCTATGAAAGCAGGTGGGCCCCAGGGAAGTCAACAGACCAGCAGAGACCCAAGTTACAAGGTTGACAAGCATCTACCCTTCTGTCTCCTTCACTCAGAAGACAAATTCACACCCCATAAAATCTTGAATAAAAGATCACTTTGAAAAGTCAGAAGATCATCCCAAAAAGCCATTTCCTATAAGAGAAACCAGGTAAGAAGAATACAGTCAGTCATATTTTCAAATCTCCTGGAAACTAAGGAGAAAAACCTGCAAAATTAACTTGCACATTCAACACTAATTGCATTTTTAAAAGACACAACTTTGGTAAATATTTAGATTCTGTATCAAGTAAATGTTCCAGAAGAAAATATGCCAGAAGGTCAATTAATTGGGTGAGCCAATCATGAATTTTAAGTAATTATTTGTTAAAGTGACCTGCTTTTTATGTTGCTTTTTAGCTTTTACTCATCTAAAACTGGTATTTTGATTTAGACATGTCCATTGTTGCAGTATTTGGACATCAACCATATGAAAATACATGCTAAAAAAAAAAAGTTGGTTTTGCCTTTTAGTTTGAAGTAATTCACTTATTTTCATACTTCATAAATGAGACTAATGCTGTTCTGAAGGAACGGGCTGAAGACAGATACTAGGTAGTTATCACATTTGCAAGAGCAACATTATGTCTCTAGTTTAGTACTTAGACTTTTTTGTTTTGCAGAGTAATCAATGAAAAGGACTTTAATAGATTAATGCTACAACTGACTTACGTCCGGACTTTGTGTCGGCCAATGATGAACACTACTTTCCTGCTCCAAGGATTCACAAAACTGGACCAGCTGGTATCCAGTATGACATAATCCCCATTTTGAGTACAGAATCTAATAGGTAAATGTTCAAAAGGGGGTTGGCCAGCAAATTTCAGTACTGAAAAAAAACCCACAATGAAGAAACAAGGTTTAGTTTACATTATGACACAGTAGTGCAAGCACAAACACTAATGACTGGGGTCCTTAAAACTTTGTGATTCAATATGCTTTGATCTCAAACTGATTGCACTAAATTTTTGTCTAGACTGCACATAAGTCACATGTCAAGCAATGTGATAGGAAAGAATTGTAAAACTTATAGAAATTCCTCTAAAAGCAACTGTACTTACTTTTCCGGTGAACGGTAATCATCAAAGGACGATCTTCCGGGTGCAAATACATCAGTATGGATGTTCCAATTAAATCTTGAGGTAAGTAACCCAACAAAGGCACTGCTCTGAAACCCGAACACATTATGACAGGTTATAATACAGTTTTGAGTACTTACATCCTTAACTCTTTGCTTGTCAGTGAAGGGCCCATGCACGATCTACAATGGAATGAACTAAAGCTACAGAACATTTTCCAACCTAATAATCCTCCACTGCAATACAAACACGTAAATACGAATGACAAACATTTCTGTGCCTGGAGATCTAACAGATATTCACACCTGCAGGCAGTCTTGTGCTTGTCTACATCAAAGGAAAAAAAAAGGGATCTTGAAAAAAAAGAGGTCATAGGTAAAATGGGAGTAAGAAATCTGACAGGCACAGTGCAAGATGTACTGTAAAAACAGTCTTGTGGCTTTGCAGGAGAGAGCTTCAGTCTGGCCAAACTTATTTGACCAAGCTCAGTCCAGCTGTGTCACCACTCTGATCCCCAGAGCTTGGCATTACGCACGTTTTCCACTGTGGGTGCTATCACAGCTCTCCACTGCCCTGGGTAACGAAAACTGGCTGTGGTTCTGTTCAATATGCATGTTACGACAAGGAAGGACATTACAAGGAGTGCAAGATGTTTTCCATGAGTGGACTAACACAAAATTGTTTTATTAACTATTGCCAACTGCATAGTTCAACTATCTTTACTTGGGTCTCTAGCTGTATCATCAAGGGATTTTTTCCTACCTCTCCATGCACACCTCACAGGTCTTAAGTCTCTCACCTGTCATCTATGTCCAGAAAAACACATCCAGGGGTGTGAGTGGTGGTGAAGATTCTTTTATCCATAGGAATTCGAGGAGCTAATAAAAACAAAATATGCACTAAGACAAAACCTAGGCATTACTTTTGCTCAGGACAGAGATTTACTGGCTCCTGACCTTTTTAATTGTTCACTGCTTTCTGACCAATTCATTACATTACAAAACATTTTAGATGTTTAGATGCTACAGACCTCTCTCCAAAACAAAAATAATGAGGAGAGGTGAAATGCTTTGGGGCTTGGCAAAAGCAGCAGAGATGCTCTGTATTCACACACATGCACACACAAGCTGCAAGTTACACAGGTGAGACTACCCAAGCACAAGTTCTAAACAGAAAAGGCAGACTTTCATACACTGCATTCACTGGAATCTCCTGACTTGCCTTCATATCCAGAGTGAATTTTCTCAGCCAAAGCTAAGCAGCAGGATTCTGCATCCACATGGACAGAAGTACACACATGGACCAAGTATGGGGTGATTCGGAAGGGGTAACAACGTGTTTCTTGTTCTTGGTCTTTACCACCCCTGAGGAAAAGTAAAAGGGATTCACACACTGTTTTTAAGACTCACATACTTTGTGTCAGGGCTTAGAACCCTGCATGGAGAAGTTATGCTGAGCACACAGATCCAGATAGTCAGGTCCTACACACACTCCCTTGTGATTCAGCAATACTGATCTCTCCCCACACAAAATCAAGTAGGTGTTTTGCCTCCAGTGCTTGCATTCAGAGGTTGTCTAGAAATACTATTCCTCTAATGGTTAAAGGCTACCTTCTAATTCTCAGTCCAAACGTATTCACAAGAACCATTCATTTGGTTTTGTGCTCTCTTTCAAGATAAACAGTTCTTTTTCTGTTTGTTGTTTATTCTGTACCACTCTTACAGAAAAAAAAATCTGACTCACTGAAGTTTTGTTTGACAGAGCTACATAAGTAAGACTCCTCCAGCCTTGTTGTTATTCTTTGACTGCCCTCCATGAGAACTTGTCTTCCTAGACCACGGTGAACAGTAGCAGCACACAACACTGTAGATGAGATCTTAACCATGGCTTTGCAACAGCTGCATTAGCGATTGCCCCTTTCTATTGTAAGTGTTATAATTGCAGTATCTTACCCAGTTCTGACAGAATTGAGATAAATTTTTGGAGATTATCACTTACACTAAAAGTTACTTTCTTATTCCACACTTAGTTTTGTAAAATGATTCTAGAGAGAAGTTAGTGTAATAAAACCTACTTCTGACACCCCTGCCTTTGGGAAAACAAAAGATACAAATGGAGATTGGATACAGCAGAAATTTAACTCACAGAAACCCATTTTCTTACTTAAGCCTACTGTGTTCCTGTGAAAAAATATTTTTATTTGTGATGCTAACATAATCAAATGATCTGTTATGTAAGGGAAGTAGAGGCAGATGTCTTAAGAAAACACAAAAAAAACTACTGTAAAATGTTTACAAACAGTTCCCCCAACTTAACATTGCTATCTGTCCTGCTGTACTTATTCCAGGTGCCCTTACACAATTCAAGATACAAATGATTTTAGAGCTCAGGTTTTTGAAATACATATGAATGAATCAATGAGCAACTGAAAGATGGAGTAAGTGTTATATCTGCTCAGAAGCAAACAGTTCTTACTAAAATCAAGAGATCGCCTGAGTCTGGAACAGAACTGCACTGAAGATGAAAGGCCAGTTTCAGGTTTTTTCTTCTTTTAGCTCTAAGATTAGTCAGGTATAAAGCAACAAACAGCATCCCTAGTGACAGCAAGTAGTATCTCAGGAGTCAGGTCTCACACTGGGACTCGGGCGACTGAGTTTCTGCTAATGCTTTCATCACAAACTCTCAAGTAATCTTAATCTTAAGCAAAATAATCTTTGCCTCCACCCCCAAACAAGATCATTCTTCTCCTGCATGACAGTACAGAAGGAAACTGATAGATCCAAAAGAAACATGAACAGTTTTCCTTCTATCCCCGTGCAAGTTTATGCATCATTCTGGGAAAGACACTCAAAGTGTCCTACTGGATGCCAATATTAAACACAAGAAGCCCATTTTGTAATGGAGTTTCATGAGCTCACACTGGTCAGCTGTAACAATAGAACAGTTTCTGCCTAGTATGGTACCCTTGTAATAATGTACTTACCTGATCCTGCAGAAAAAGGATTTCACCTGGGCATATTCATACAGAGAAGCTAATAAGAAGAACACATTGAAAGTATCAGTTGATATGCTCAAAAAGGTCACACCTATCAGAACTATTTTAAACTCTGCATTTTCCAGACTTTCTGAGCAAGACTGAAGTCTCACAACCTACTCTTCATTAGCTACTGAATTAGCTGTTCAACAGTCTGCTCCCACCTCAAATGTTACCTCTCTTCTCCAGCCCACTCACTCTTTGGGAAGTGGCTGACCTGGAACTAAATTCAGAGGAAATGTGTATGACCTAAAAAAAAAAAAAAAAAAAAAAAATCCTTTCTCCAGTGCATCACTATGAAAAGCAAAGTTGACATTTCCTGGCTTTATGAACCATGTAACAAAAACTATATACAGGCAAGAACAACTCCATTGGGGTGCCTCTGCTCTGCTGGGCAAGCACGTGACTGGCTGCCAAGTTGTGGAATCCCTGGTATGTTAGCATTTGCAACCTCCAGATGTCTCACCATCCTTTGACAGCAAGGACTTTGGACTTCTCAGATCTGATACCAGAACAGCCTCAGAACAACCCATGTCTAAGTGGGCAAAAGACACACCCGTGGAATGCAAGCTACACTTAAATTGCTCACAAATAACATAGGACTCAAAAGTCACAGTTTAGACACATCCGGCATTAAATAGCAAGTCAGCTTAAAACTTGGTTTTGGTGAGCTATATTCACAGCAGGAAGTAAGTGGACCATAAAGACAAAGCACCTAAGCAACCATAAGGTATAGATTAAACAACTTCAAACTCACAATTAGACCTCTAGTTTCTTTTCAAAAAGCAGCAGTATTTGGAATGAGTAAGATGGTACATGAAACAACGAAGTATCTGTCTTTTACTTACCCCAAGTAAGAGTCAAGCCTCTAAGAGACTAGCAAGAACTAATCCCACAGCCACTGCAGTTTTCAAAGTGGAAGGGAAACAAGTGTTGCTGATGTATACTGCTAGCATAAGCATTTAAAATGAACTACTATTCTACCCTGTAAAGACAGAAAGACACATAGCACATTTAAAAGCATTGCCAAGTCCCACCTGTTTCACTTTCCATGTTCCAAAGTGGCAGGTGAGAGTGATCCGTGTGTGTGTAGAACACACTCACATCCTGAGGGACAAGCAACTCCACAAACCGGGAAGAGTCCAACACTTTCTTCTTATAGTTTAGGATAGATGCTGCCTGCTCAGAAATATGTACTATGCGTCCAGAAAGCAAAGAAAATACAGCCACAAATGTGTCCTGGAAAACAAATGTTAAAGGCAATCATCCCCCCAAACTGTGAAGATAAAGAGCAAAGCAACCCCAAAACAAACAAATCAACCCCAAACCACCACATACCACAACCTCAGGATGAAGTTCAAAAATGTGTTAATTTAGCATCCAATTAAAGTAGTGTGTAAAATACTACACTCTCCAATGCCATAACAGCATACTCAAGATTTACAAATGCTAGTAAAACTGCAGTATCAAAACTGAAACCAATCAGAGCGATGCTTGTCTTTGTCCAGAATGACTGGTTATCACTCCACACACTTCTCCCCAAATTTCAGAGGGTTCACTACAATTCCACACACAAAAATACTCAGAGCTTTTCAAATAGCAACCATTTGCAATACTTCTGATACAGCATCTAACAGTATTGAATTTCAAAAAACACTCTTTTCTTTAAAGCAGAGCCAGAAAGCATGACAGATATCGCAAAACAAGAAAAAAAAATTAAATCCAGAGTACAAACAAAAAAAAAGCCTGTCACAACTCTAAACTTGATTGTTTTTGAAAACTTTTTGCTGTTTCAAGAGATTACTACACTGTAAATGAATTCTCAAAGAGCTATCTGTTCTTGGAAAAAAAAAAGAAGAAAAATTAGTATTTCTTCTACTCATTCTCATTGGGTACCCTGAGACAGTACAGATAAGTAGTAGTCTTGATCTAACTTTAAAACTTTAAGGCCTCTCTGGCTAAAAATTAAAGGCCTTTCAATTTTACACATTCTATTTCCACAGAACGATGTAAGGAGACTAAATAGAGTGCAATGGCAAGTGATGAACTTCTTGAGTGTGCCTGAATTCTTACAGTGTTTTTTGGAGTGTGTTCAGATGCAACTGCCACCAACTCTTCTATGCTGTATGTCACCACATCAGTCTGAAACACTCTTCGGTCATTCAGAGCCTGGAAAAAGTCATTGTTTGCTAATTGAAAAAAAAAACAAACAGAAAAGCAAAACAAACACAAGTAAGTCAGTAAGGAGACTACTTTGAAAATATTTCTTACAGCCCTTGTACTTTTGTCATCTTTTTGGTGAAGTCCAAGGTGAGATGAAGAAGGTCTGTGTAGTGACAAAGGGAAAAGGAATACTGATTATACTACTGGAATGACCTAGTTATGTTACAGAAAACAAGCATGAAGAAGTAGAAAGGACAGAATGTGATGGCAAAAGAACAATTTTAGCTACCTAGTTCTGTTGAAAAAGACAAACTATCCAATAATTTTTCAAAGCGGGATGGGAATGATGTTTTTTCAATATACACAGAAAGGTACTAGTAGGCACCTATTAGCTATGGGACTCTGAAGAGAAGCGAAGCAGTAGGTGGGTATTTCAATAGAAAAGATAACATGATTGTTTAACAAAAAAACCCAACAAAACCCCCACAGTGCTTCAGAAAGTCAACTATTAGCAGGATAACTAGAATGCATTCTTTTGTTTTAATGCTATCTGTTGTCAGACACATCTATTCATACCGTGCTGCTGTTCTTACAGATTTTCTCCACACGTACCTCGGACCTGCTGGACACACTGCAAGGCGTAGTTGAGAGCACTGATGGTGCTGGACTTGCTGGAATTCCTTTTCTCTTCAGGCAAACACCTTTTCATTTCTTGGATCATCATCATCAGATCTCTGTGAGACTGGCTCCAATTCAGCTGCTCACTGTAAAATAAAGGTTAAACTTTACCAGAGAATTCTGGTACAGAAGCTTTCTTTTCTATCACTGAATTAAAATTATTCACTAAACCAACATTTTATGGGATTGGCCGCAGCATCACACAATATCCAGAAACGTCTAATGCTCCTTCACTAAATTTCCTGTTGTATTTTTCTCACTTCTTTGCTACTTGAACTGTTCTCTACCTTCCTTGTTTCCAACTTGAATATGTCATGGATGGCAAAGTCCCATCAAAACCACTCTGCTTCTCAAGATGCTTAGCAACTAAAAATAAGCTGATGTTTACTCTAGATTTTGTAAATCTCACTAGTATTAAAATCATTAATAGGTACTGATTCTTGATCTCTCTAAGTTTTTACAGCCTTCAAGTCTGCATCTGATTATAACCACCACGAGGTTCTCAAAATACACCTGATGCAAAGATTTCATTCCTTACATGACTTGAGAGTCTTCATTATACTTTTGAGTTGTTAGCTTCAACAGCTGCAGAATTGTTTAAAGGCAAAATCTCCCTCTTCTTACATTTGCTTATTTCAGTGACTAAAAAATAAGCAGTCAGTATTCTCAAATGAGATTCTAATCCTACAGATGGGATATGAACACGATTGTTTTTAATAACTTTTATCCATTTGACATTTTTATTAGTATCATACTCTTATTATATAAACCATTACATAGGTTCAAGTATTGCGTGTTAACAAGCCAGTTCAACGTTACATGAATTACAGATTTGAACTCTTTTATGAATTAAAAAATAAAAGAAACTACCATCTCACTGATTTTCTGAACTTCCAGGAAAAATATTATTTCAGTAATTTCTGTTTTGGTACCGCCAAATAAGGCCTTAAGATGAAGTACACACAGAAGCTACCACAGGGTCACTGCCGTACATGGCTCAGCCGATCTCAGACTCAGGCACATCTCAAGGAGCCGCGCAGCAGCAGCAGGCTCGCCCCCCTGCACACGCCGCGGCCCGTGCCCCCTGCAGCCCTGCAGTCCCCGAGCAGCCCCACGGGTCACGGCCGCGACGGGTCCCCGGCACCCGCTCCGGCCGCCGCCCGCCCTGTTACCTGTTGGCTTTGCCGGCGGCCGAGCCGCCGCTGGACTCGGGGCTGTGGAGCTCCGTCCCGCCGCAGTCGGTTCCCGCACATGCCGTGCACCGAGTGCCCGCAGCGCCCCGCGGCGCCGCCGCCGGCTCCCGCCCGGCCCCCGGGCACTGACCGGCGCCGTGCTCCGCGCCGCCCCCTCGGCCTTCGCCCGCGTCCATCTCGGCTCCGCTGAGCGACACAGCGCGGGGGCATCGGCCGCCACGGCCCCTCAGCACAGCCAGACCCCTGGCCCGCGGTCCTGGCGCCGGTGCTGCAGGGAGAACACGCGCCGCCCCACGAGACAGCGGGAGGAGCGGTGTCCCCTCTCCTCCTCCCGCCGAGCGGAGCGGGCACCTGAGCCGGTTCTGCGCTCCCGCTCTGCTCTCCGGCGCGCACTCCCTCAGCTCACCGCTCGGGCGGATTCCTCGCAAAAGACCCCGGCTGATCCCGAGCGGCTTCCGCTTCGTCTTCCCGCCCCTCCGAGCCCCCCCGACGCCGCGCCCGTCCCGCCGACCCCAGGCTGCTCCCGCTCCGGGCCGGGAGCGCCCTCAGGGGCCGCGCCCCCGTCCCGCGCGGTTACGTAACGCGGCGCACGCGGCGGCCCCTCTCCCACACACCCCCGCCACGTGCGAACAGAGGAGGAGGCGGAGGCGGGGTCAGAGCCGTTTATTGGAGGAGACCGCGCTCAGCGGGGCGGGGCCGCGGCCCCGCGTGCGCTGGCCCCGCCTCTCACGCGGCACCGCACGCGGCCCCCGTGCGCGCGCCTGCCCCGCAGCCACGTGCGGGGCCGGGGCCGCCCCCGGGCGGGGCCGGGACAGGGGCGGGGCCCGCGCGCGCGCAGAAGCGCGGGGCGAGCACAGCGGCGGTCGCGCAGCTCCAGAGCCGGGTCCGCCTCACGAGCTCTGCACCCCGTTTATTAAGGCACTGTGCAAGTAGTGAGCTGTGCTTGTTAGTAATTAATGGCAGGAGTGTCTTAAGGCAACCAGTAAAGTTAGTTAACATTTCAGTAATGAAAATAGTTTTGCTTTAAACAGCAGTAAATGGACTGAAAATGCAGCAGGTTTGAAGTGGAGAGGCTGAAGATTCAGAGGCACCTTCAGTTGATCTGAGTTTCTTCCTGTAACTCATGAAGTAGTCGAGGCTACAAAAAAAAGAAAGAAGTGGGGCAGTGTCCTTCAGCCCCTCACCATAACAGTCCTGCATTTTAAGAATTTAAGATAATAAAGATAAATCCCTCTTAAATCCTCTAAATCTAAGAATTTGCCGATGTTGGTTTTCTTAGCTGCGTTCTTCCTTTGTGCTTGCCTTCCAGTACTTCTCACCCAGGAGGACATCTCTGATGTCAGTGGTTACTGCAGTGTTTTTGTATCACGGCACAAACTTAAAACCTTTGTCTTCCCATTAAATATCTGGTGATTACATGGGGACTCAAAGACTGAACTATACATTCCCTGGCTCTCCATCCTAACCCAACATTATACTCATTTCATCTGGCAGCAAAACCTCTACTCAAAGAAAACCTCCCTGCTACGGCAGTGCACTTGGAACTCCCAAACCAAAAGAGGTTTATCTAGCAGGAAGCTATGGCAAATGATGAATAGTTCTCAGACAAGGGAGGTGTGTGGAATTTGATCTTACGCTTCTGCAACATGCAGCTAAAAAAAAAAAGAAGCACGTCTGTTCCTGGTTTCTAAGTCCTTGCTATTTTCATAGCAAGGTGGTTGAGATTCAGGTCCTGGAGCTCCCACAGTAGTCCCAGTTTACCATTCACTGCAAACAATGCTTGTTAAAGCTGTCACTACTACTTCAAATTAATGCTGAAGTAGTACTTCTATTTGAGTATCCTGGTTTTATTTAAACTATACCAGTCAGTGAATTAACACCATCAATTCCAAGCCTATGAGGAATCCCCACTTTGGTGAAACTTACCGATGATGATGATGATGATGATAATGACAACAACAGCTATCAATATTGCCCACATCTGTGAAAAGAAGCCACACAACACTTACTACAAACCATGCAACAGCACTAACTGCCCCTCAGGATACAGGAAAACAGCCCATTCAAGGGAATTTAGCACCATGTGTCAGGTCTAACAGGGCAAGCAAAGCTTCTCGGTAAGCAAGCTTGATCCACACTTAGAGATGGCAGGTCATGCACACGGACAAAACACAGCAGTACAGTCTCCTTCACACAGAGGTTGTCTCAAGTGAATACACAAGTCTTTGTTACTCACCAAAGATGATTCCAACCTTTGCCAACAGCTACAAGTACAGGAGTCTGAGTGAGCTTCTTACACTTTCTAACACTTCCTGTACTTTAACTCAAGCTATGCATTTTTACACTTTTCTTCCTGTTCCTCAACACCTCAGATTACTGACGTGTTTCCCCACTGGCCATTACAGTGTTACACAAGATCTTGCATAGGGCAGCATGGCCTCTAGTCCAGCTTTTCATTCCTTCACCCAGCCACTATGTCAAGCTTTAAAAAGCTAGATGCTGTAAGTTAAACAACATTGGCTAAAGTAATCTCTTCTTCTACCTTTTGGGATGCCAATTGTAATAGTGTTACCTGTAGTACTGCACAGCATAAGTACACAAGGGAAGGTTACCTTACAGTTCTTCCACCAATACTTCCTTTTCAGCTTGGCTGCACTGGTCTCAAATTGGGAAGCTCCTGCTTGCAGTGCATCAGCACGGTCGTCCAGCTCTGATAACTTCTGATCTCGCTCCAATACCTTGTCCACATTCACTCTCATGATGTCAACAACCTACACCAGTTTAATGCTTACAGTAAGTTACCAGTTGTATAACCCATGGTAGAACATAATCGCAGGCAACAAACAGCAACACATGGTACTCGGTGTTCTCTTTTCAGAAGCAGAGGCTATTGCCTTTTAATATATGCAGTCATAAGCTTAAACAAAACCCTGGAATTCACAGTTGGGCTGGAAGCCCCTAATAACTACTTTAAAAAGTCAGTAGTGCCAGTAGTGCTGGCATTCCTTCAAACCTGGGAAATAATTCCTGAGCCGCTTCAGAAGGAGTTGAGTCATATAAACATGACAGTAAACCATGTCAAAAAATACTCTTGCTAGACAGCCTAGCTTTTGGGCTCCACAAAAATCTAGACACATCATATTTGGCAGTCAGCCTTCATGGCTACTGATGGGAAAAAAGCTTTTTCTCTGTAAGAACAAAGGTTTTTATCTTTAATTTTGCCAAATCCTCAAGCAGCAAGATTGCAGCTAATATTTGGACACTGGTAACTTCTCTCTACTTCCCCTTCATATAATGAAGGGAAAACTGCTTTGGTAAAAATATCTCTTCTAGTTTTATAGGTTTCCTGAAGGAAAACAATGACACCGCTATTGGACTAGACTTTTACCTCATCTACTTGGTGTTGAGTCTGCTGAAGTCGACGATTACTGCCAGCAGCCACATTTGAGCTTCCAGGGATACTGGCTGACCTGCAGTAAAGAAAGTCATCATTATTCATCTGACATTCCTGAGATGTATCCTTGGAATAAATGTAGGGTAGTTTCCTACTGAAGAAATGGTGTTTTAACAGCTGACATTAGGTGCAAGTCACACTGTGTTCCAAATATCTTGTCAACAAACTGCCTGCCATTCTAAGAGACAGCAATGGCTTGCTAATACCACATTTTGCAATAAGGTACAGGACAGCTCCAACCATGGTTCAGGGCTCAAGGAGTCAAGAGTTTAGGCTCAGGGGTGTTCTTGCTTTCCACTATGAACACAAATACTAAGTTTCAAGCTACAGTATTTACAAAAAAATTATATACAAAAACTTAATGGTTATTCTGACTACGTGCTTCTCTGTTGTTGGCTGTCTCTATTATTTTGAAACAGTTGATACGGAGCAAGCGAAAGCAGCAGAAGGAAAAAGAATCTGGCATATACAAGAATTTACTTCTGGTCAGCTTTGATTTCATAACAGAGAGTTTTTGTTTACCAGCTTCAACATTCTGCATCTTTGTAATGGATGCAAGAGTTCCTGTACATACTCCTCATACCCTTTTCACTGCTTTGCCAGGTTTTTTGCATATCTCTAGAACTATCTGTAGTCAATTTCCTTTTCTATGTTGTTATTTCTTCCACATCAGACCCTTGTTTAGCGCATCCTGGCACTCCAAACAGCCAAGTCTGACTATTTCCTGACTTTACACATTTATACATTCACTTTAAGTTCCACGGAGAGAGAACAAACGTGTACACGCACAAGGCGTGAGCCGGGAAGCCCGGGGCGAGGCTCGGAGCAGGCCCCGTACAGGCCAGCATCACCGCTCGACTGTTTTGGCACTTCCGCCAACCTTTGGTTCTATTTCACTGCTAGTTCCAGGGGAAGAGTCTCGGAAATGACACCTCCAAACACAATAACGCTCCGGTGCCCAGCAGGTGCTGCCCCGGCGGGGCGGCCCCGCTCTGACAGGCGCCCGGGGGCTGGTGGAACAGCCCGGCCCGGCCAGCCCAGCGCCCCGGTACCGGCCCGAGCGGGGCCTCTGCGCAGCCGCCCTGGGAACCCCCGCCCGCCTGGGCGCGGCCGGGCCCGGCGCCGCTGCCCGGCTCCCCCGCGCGTCCCCCCGCACGGCCCCGCACAGCCCCGCACGGCCCCGCACTCACATCCTGCCGGCGGGAAGGGCCGCGGCCGCAGCGCCCGGGCGGGTCCAGCGGGAACGGTGCTCGGCGCCGACGGCGCCCCGGGGTGACGTCAGAAGGGCGGGGCCTGCGGGCGGGACCCGGGGCAGGGGCGGGACCCGGGGCAGGGGCGGGACCCGGGGCAGGGGCGGGACCCGGCCGGGGCCACGCCCCCAGGCAGCCGTCGGGCGCGCGGCCGCGGGGGGGCGCCCTCCCCCCGCGCCGGGCCCGCTCTGTGGCCGCAGCCCCGCGGCGGTTCCGCCGGGCCCGGCGGGAGGCAGGGCCTGCTCTGCACCACTTGGGCTCGTTTTCGCTTTCCCCCTTCACTTATTAAACAGGCTTTTTCTCACTCCAGCCATTTTTTCCCCTCATGTTTGGTCTTCCAGTTCTCTTCTGCCATTCCACTGGGGAGAAGGGGGAAGGTGGGGCAGTGAGCAGACAGCTGGTGTCTACTTTCAGTACAGAGTCAACCCACCACAATACTAAAGAACTCGGCAATTAATAGGTATGTAAATAGGAAAAATGGGGAAGTAGCTGAGATCAATTTGGGGAGTTAAATGCTGATTTATTTATCAGGAGAACATAATTAAACTTTGTCTGTCTGTAGTCAGAAATAAACTCTCTAAATGAAATCTCGTCTTCTGTTGTGGTTCTGGGTTTTGGAAGAACTTACAGCACTACTAACAGAGTCTTTCGCATACCAGATGACTATTAAACTTGATTTTCCCTGCTAGGCTGGCCTTGTAGTAGTCTGGTACAAAAGTTTCATTACTGAGGGCCAATTTGTGTAACTTCTATATCTGATCAGCGCAAAGTTACTGTGTCTCAGTTATTTGTATTATTGTGACCTCTTACATATCTGCATCAGCAACCCTCTTGAATTCTCCTAGGATTTGACTCTGCTTTGTGCACACTGTAGGATTTAGCATTTTGCTACCAGGTACATATGGTTTCTCATGAAAAGCCCTGGAAGTGATTGTCCACTGACAGGAACTGAAAACAATGTGATCTCAGACAAGCTCTGGGGGTTGCACCTGCTCATGGGCAGGCTGTTACACCTGTGAGAAATCAGATGCAGTATACTTAACAAGCAGATCATGCAGAGAAGAAATGCATTTTTTTCATGGTTCCTTACAGTGACTAAAGGGCTACATCGCTCTCAAACTAGGATGGAGGAGATGTGTTTTAAAAGAAGGCACACACTTTGTATGGGGAAATTTTCTTTGTTTTTAATTTACAGCAGAAAGAATATAAAGCATTCAGAAAACATTTTCCATATTTTAAGGGCAATTCAAAACATTTTGCATGGTTCCAGCAGCTGAGTTCTTCAACAGATCCATTGATTCAGTGATGCTTTACATGCACGGTTACAAAAATAAAACTTACAAAAGAGAAGACATCTATACTAGTTTTACATGCAAGTCTTGGGGACCCCCCATTGGGCACCAGCTATTGTGTGGAACTGCCATAAGCGTGCAACCAGAGAGGGGGTTCATGTTATATTCTGTATTTCTTTCACACAGTATTACTGCTGTCGAATGTGTTTCACAAAGGAGCGGTTCCATTATCAGAAGACAGAAGATCTGGCTCCTGGCACTTGGGAGTTTGAATTTTCCTAGAAAGCTGCACTTACTTATCTTCGGTGAAAATATAAGTTCCACAACCAAGAAGAGGGTTCGCAGAATCACTTCACTGCAGGGGAGTCCTTCTCCCTCCCCAGTGACACACTGAAGGGTTACGGCCCGACACAACAAAGCACTTGGGAGCTGTACGTGGCTTCAAGCATGCGGGGAGTTCTGCTGCGCCCGCGGAACTGCCGGCATGGTTAACACCAGTACAGGCTTAAACGTTTGGCTGAAGCAGGATCTAGATTAGTAGATACACCACCAGGCCCATGGATCTGGAAGAGTAATTTGAAATAGCTCTGTATATTACTGAATCATTTTCTGTAAAGACAAGGAGTTAAAACATTTCCACTGAGGTCACTACTCTTGTTAAGAACAGATCAATTCTATATTGTCACGTATTGGTTAATGGGTACAATATTTCGCTTTCAAAATGTCAGAGTTCTTCCAGTACTAATACAGAGCATTTCCAATTCATTCCAAAGGAGATTCTTCAGTGTCTCCTGTTCTGTTTTGGCGTGAGAGGAAAATTTAATGGTTAAGGTTCCAATTGCAGACAGTAAATGGAGGCTACAAGGCTGCCCACAGGCACAGCGTGAGTGCCAGGCCATTCGTTTTGCCTTTTTCCCTTTTTTAGAATTGAATCAGGTCATAAAGCAGCAGTTCAGAAATGTACAAGAGAATTCTGATAATGAGCTATAGCACATCTACTATAATTCAATGCTGGCAGTGAAAGGAAGTAATTAAAAACAGGTACAATTATAGAAAAGGCACCAAGAGCACTGACCCCAGTTTTTTTGCCACAATCTTTGTTTTTACTCTTCTTGTAAAGACACCAGTTTCAAAGCTTCTTATATGTGAATATTTTTTGGCTTCACAACAAGCCCTGCGTTTAAACATTGCAGTTGGTGGCCGGGATCAAGCAAGAACAACTATTCCGAAACTAACAATCTCAGATTTACATAAGTCCATTCAGAAATTTTAAACTGCCACAAGTGAGACAAACAGACAGGAGCAGTTTCTGATCTCAGATACATGTACATGACCCACAGTAACAACATGGACTTCAGGAGTTTCTTCCCTTACATTCCTATGTAATGAAGATCAGAACCTGGTTCCCATTGTTCAGAATCTGTGACAATTTTAAATTAGTAGTTCAATTTAAAAAAAATCTAATTTCTTTGGCTCCTCACTATGTGGAAATAGCAATATACCATGACACCCCTACAAGATCAGTTTGCATCTTTTTTTTAAGTTTTACTTAATTTTTTTAAATTTTTTGTGCAATTTTTATTACATTTTCTGACTTCCAGCAGGAGATATGAAAATGTGAAACATATTTTCTACTTTTGTACTATTTATTTATTTTTTTTTTTCATTTTATGTTCATTCTAAGTGTTCTTTATTGGAGTGAGTGTATGGTGTTAAGCTAGATACGGTTTTTGTACTCTTATGATTATCTGCTTTGCAAAAGTAACTTAATTTTCTTAAGCAATATTAGCATTCACATTACTTGGCACCATTGGCAAAAAAAAAAAAAAAGAAAGAAAGGAAAAAAAAAGACGGGGGGAAAAAAAAAAGCAAGGAATATATAAATTAAACCCAACTGAACCAAACTCCTGGTAGCCAAAATCAAATGTAAACATATCCTTTTTTTCTTTTTTTTTTTTTTTTTAAGTAATGTTGCTCTGCCTTTTTTTCCTAAGTCTAAATACAGTAGCTCTTTTTTGCCATTTAGTCATGCTTTAGCAAAAATGTTCTTCTAAAGAACATTTAAAATAAAGTTTCTTATAGTGAAATAAAGTTTTTGTTTCATTTTACAGACCATAGCCACTAATGCTTTGCTTTGTTCATTTCTTTTTCTTGAGTTCATGCACATATCTCTTTGTTTTAATATATACAATATGTACAAACAATACATCCACACTCTTCTGGTTCATTCAGACAAAACTATACAAATAATAATTTTATCTTGCCAAGTTATTGACCCTTTGTGAATAAAATATTTAGTAATTAATCAATATATTCCCTTTCAAATATTTTTTCTCATTTTCCATTTCTACCTTCTATATATACAGAAAACTGCCCAGATTTCGATGAAGTAGCCAAAATAAGAAATTTACTGGCCAGAATGCAGCACCACTGATCTTTAGGTGGCTTAAAATGTCCAGGCAACATATGTACGTGACTCTGCAAAATGACAAGAGGTTTGACATAAGAGAAAAAGCTACATGTTTTACAAATTATTTAAGAACTTAATTAAAACAATAGTACATGAAGGTAAGGCTAGAAAATAAAGTGCTGAATATGAGAGAAAGTACATGACAGTTGATATGTTTGCAGGTTCTAGTAAAAATACCAAAAAAAGTGTTTAAAACTTGCTTAAGCTGCTCTCTCCATTCTCATGCATTACCCGTGTCTCTCACACACCAACCCCTTCTGTAAGTTCCCACAGGATGTATTAAAAACCTGCAGATTTAAAAAGTTGCATTAAGTGTGCTGTAGAGGTTTAAATAAAACACAAAAGACAGGAGTGCGAAGGAAATGAGGATGCATGGACCCAATAAAGATGTACTGATCTAAGCCCCTCCACTGAGACTCTCAAAGCTTCAGTTTCTTGGAGATGACTGACAGGTGCAGGAACAGCATTCTTGTGTTGCTTGTGCATTCCCACCTTTTCTGAACAATATTTTTGGTATAATATTTGTACAGTTCCACATGTTGTTTAATACAGCCCTATATGAAAAGGATAATTAATCGCTTCTTCGTTCCTTCTCGGAGAATGAAGCAACTCACAATTTCTTCCTGGTGTCTTTTGTTTTCCCAACGATCCAACAGAAGATTGAGTTCCAAGATGTCTTGCTGAACAAATTAAAAGTTGTCCATGAAAGTGCAAATGCAATGACCAAAACATTACTGTTAAAATCCTGCAGCTGGTATTTCCAGAACTGCAGTGGGTATTTTTGTTGTTGTTGCATGTCTCTGCTAAAAACAGAAAATGAAAACAGTCTGAAAAGCAATGTCACATTGCTACGGGATGCTGCTGCGTATCTTCAAGTTCCTTGGCCTTTTTCAATTCTTTCACTCTGAAAAAACAAAGAGGAGCTATGTAATACTTCTATTGCAAACCTCTTGAAGACACAGAACAATCAAAAGGACTCCTCAGTCCAGCTTCCCGTGCAGAAGAGCCAGCTCTCAGAGAAATGACAGGAGGGTAACACCTTCCTGACACCGTAACAGTTGGAAGTGCAAGAATGGGTCACGAGAGATCTGAGACAAACACATTTGGAGACATACCCCTAGTTCCAGCTACTGTTTTTCCCCAGTATTTGCAACTACAGCTGGGCTTTGTTCTGGTATTGGCCTATCCAATTGCTTGGGGTTTTCTGGACTGCTGTTCACTAACTGACCCTGCAGCTGCTCTTATTTGTCATGGCAAAGGGGCTGTTCAGTGCTGACCTCTTTTCTCCACAGTGTTGAGGCAGTGACAGCCTGATGTCGCGGCCAGTACAGTGGGGAAAAATCAGTCCATCCTACTAGGAAAGGAAGCTTGGTGTTGATACAGAATCTCACATGAGAAAGTGTTTATATGCAAGCAGAAGAATTGGTATGGGTGTGAGAAAAGGTGTTTCACACGTATTCCAGCTGCTGGGGGCTGTATTTTCTAGCATGTTGTTGGGAGTAGATTTGTGTGTTTTCCCAGCCAGCAGTGGAGGATGCTGGATGCTGTGTGCTGAGGGTGATGAACCTACAGCATGGAAGAGTCACCGTCCCTAGATGAGGCCTGGTGCCCCATTCAGAACTCTCTAAAATGCATGCGATACATTACTTCCTCTAACACTTGTCAGCATAAGAACTAAGCCATCGCTGAAAGACGGAAGAGTTAAAAGTTAAATTAAAAGAATGAAGAGGAGGGAATCCTTTTAACCCCCTTACGTGAAACAGAACTCTGTATTGGTGCAGAACTCTCTATTGCAGCAGCAATCTTCTCCTCAGACTTAACCTGGCTGTGTGTCAGTGCAGGCTCCCTGCAAAGGAGCCAGACCAAATCCAGGGGGACTCCCCATGCTGTCCCTAAACCACAAGGCAGCTGGCTGTGCTTGGGGCCGGCTCTGCCTCTGCTTGCAGGGAGCTCCTCTGCAGTACGATCCCTTTGCCACTTGCCTCCACCTGTCTTCCCTCTGCTCCTGCAAGGGGAGGACGGACCCCTGCAATAGGAGCAGAACACAGCACAAAAAAAAGGTGATTTAGCTAAGCATGTACATGCTCAAGTACTCAAGTGCTGTTGCAAAATCTTGAAAGGATAAATAGCAAAGGTATGGTACAAAAAATTGTGTCAGAGAGGCAAGTCTGTGTAACGGAAACCAGCTACAAGTGAGTGAATTTAACAATAAATAAATGCACGTTGGGAGAGCTAATCAGCAGCAGTGAGAGTTTGGAGCTACTGTATGTAGACTTATACCCACACATCCACTTTTGGCTCGCACCAGCTTGCTAATACAAGGATACAATGAAGGCTATAAATTGATCTTTATAAATACACCTCCATTTCACCATTTTATTAATTTTTCTGCATGTACTGTTACTCAGAACCACAGTCAAAAGGGAGCTGGCTGCTTTTACCTCTGTTTTAGCTGACTCAAAGCTCTAGCACTCAAAGGCATTCTCAGTATTTGTTAAAAGTGGCCAACAGGGGTCAAACCACACTAACCCAGATGCAGGTAAGACCTTCACTAAAAACCTCAATTCCAGTGGCCTGTTGGAGAATATAATGCATGGAAAGACTGTGCTAGTCCAAATGCACACACTGTTTTGAGAGTCTGAAGGCCACTGCTGAAGGGGCCCCAGCACCCCTGAAATGTGAGCCTCTGTACTGCTCCCCCAGCTGCCAAGCAGTGCTGTCATCCCCAAGGGATGAGGAAGGGGTAAGGCAGCCACCAGCATCGGGGGTTCTCAATTCCTACTTGGACACTGCTATGCTGAGCCCAAATGCCTACTACAACTTCACAGAGATATCTTCTACAAGAAGATTTTGGGTCTATACAAACTGGTGTCGAAAAGACCCTGTTGATATCAAGGGAGTGGAGGCTTCAGCACTGCACAGAAGGCAGCAGCAAGCCTCTACTCAGGCTGACAACCTGACTTCTACCTGAGTTCACTGGGGTTCTACCTGCTGTGTATGGCCAGATCACCTTTTCAGTACAGGAAACAGAGGAGGGCCGGTACAATGAACTGAAAATACTCACAAATTACAAACTACCCATCTTCAGTATATTTGGTTTACTTTTCTTACAGCAGAAAAGCAGCCTCTCCCTTGAATTTATTGCTAATACTTCTATTGCTCTGCTGCTTAGCAGCAGGAGGCGTGCCAAGATCTGTGGTACTATGCTAGAAAACGTGGTGTACTTCTTTGCACTGGACAATTTTTAAGGCTTAGATTAACTATGTTCAAGATATCATCAATTAATGCACGATTTGCAGTGCAACTTCCAAGTGTTTTCTGTTGCACTTCAGTACTGTAATGTAAAATTAACCTGTTATTATAGATCTCTCACTAAGAACATGCACATTAAATAAGCTGGTGGCTCTTTCACTGAGACATGCTATTCCTTACTTTGGTACTTTACATGCAAAGGCTACACTAACAAAGCACTTTTGCTGGAAGAATGCATGACATGCTTTGCTGCAAACTTCAACCTACAGCATGCAGTATCTGTACTGGTGCAGACCTATTGCATCTGTTTGCCTGGAACATACATGCCAACAGAAGGTAATTACTGCAGCAGTCAGCCTTAGCACAGGACCTTAAAGATCATCTAGTCCAAACCCCCCTGCCATGGGCAGGCACACCTTCCACTAGACCAGGTTGCTGAGGGCCTTATCCAACCTGACCTTGAACACTTCCAGGGATGGGTGTACACCTTGCACTTTGCTTTGTTCAACCTCATGAGGTTTTCATAGGCCCACCTCTCAAGCCTGTCAAAGTGCCTCTGGATGGCCCACCCCTTCCTTCCAGCCTGTGACTGCAGCACACACACAGCTCGGTGTTGTCAGTGAACTTGCTGAGGATGCTCTCAATCCCACTGTCAATGTCACTGACAAAGCTGTTGAACAGGATCAGCCCCAGCACTGACCCCTGAGGGACCCCACTGTCTCCACATGGACAGTGAGCCATTGACCACAACTCTGAGTGCAGCCATCCAGCCAGTTCTTTATTCACCAAGTGGTCCATCCATCAAATCCATGTCTCTTCAACTGAGAGACAAGGATGTCATGCAGGACAATGCCCAATGCTTTGCATTTGTAACACTTTCCTTGGTCAAGTGCAATTTACATGGTTGCAGGTACAATGATAATTACTGCTTAAAAACACAAGCACATACTAGTACCAAATTTCCCTACAGTAATGGTTCAGACTCTCAAATTTGCCATGGGTACATTACTGAAAGATGCTCTTTAGTATGCAATGGCTTAAAACAAACCCTGCATTCCACAGCATTTATACACTTAAGCTTCAAGATGATGACCATCCCAAGATAGCACATTTTTTTTATTAACTAATCTCTGTGTTCTGTATATGTAATGGTGCACATGTCCCACTGCACATGGGAGTGCAGGTAGGTACTGTGAGTCCTCTACTGATCACGACACTGCCCGGTAGGTACAAAGACCTGCACTCTGCAGCTGCCAGTCTCTACTCCTCACTCTGGAGCTGGCACTGGGAGACTAGGGAAGTTCTCCCTTCTCCTGACAGCTGGCACAGGGCAGCCCTGCTCACTGCAGACTCTGCAGCAGGCACAGCCAGAGTGAACTGAAGTACCTCCAAATGCTACCAAAAATGGAGCCAATCTATGGTCAGAGTGACACTGGAGAAGCACTGAGGTGCTGTTGTGAACACCTTGCTGCTTCCTCAAACCATGCTAAACAGGAGGTGTCAGAACCATGCATCAAGGACCAAGATAATCCATTCACTTCCTCTGAAAGGCTTTGTCAAGAGAACTTAAAACTAATTGTCTTCAACCAATTAATTCTTTCTTGGACAGTCTGTACTGCAGCCTTTCCTGTGTCTTAGAAGTCCTTTCAGTCCTCACTGAACTCTTCTTCTCTGAGTTCCTTACTCATTGGTACTTTGATTTGGTTACAACAATATAAAGTATCAGTAGGGGGGCTGGTATTTCTTCTTCATTAAGGCTCAGTGTAATAAATTCTCTAAATTTTCAACTGCAGTTAAAAAATACAGTTTGACCAGGGAAGAATTTTGGACAAATAGAACCCTTGAGATTAGAAACCCTCTGAGTAAGTGCTGCCAGGAGAGATTTTATGTGAACAGCATAGCATTGCTTTCAAGCTAGAAGGCAATCTTCTTTGGTTCACATTTTTCCACTCTTAAATTGAGGCTGAGGAAGAGGACTAAAGTGTAGCATTTGCAGTTACAAGCAATAATAAACTGCTCTAAGAAACAGAATACTACTGGGATTTACAGAATGGAACAGCAGAATGGATGTTCTTAGACAAGATGTTTCAATCCAGTTTGGTAGACTTGCAGTGAGACTTTTTTTTTTTAAACAATAAAGAAAATGAGAGCACCGAGAGAAAGTGATAGCAGCAGGTCAGGTGCTGTTAGATGGTGTGCAAACCTCTCCAGGAGTCTACAAGCACCAGCACGCTAGCTCAGATCACTTCTGGGAGTGCCTCAAGCTGTCTGGGACTGGAGGTGAGGGCAGCTCAAGTGAGGCACAGCTGCAAGCAGAGCACACCAGAACGGGAAACAGGCTCTAGCTGCTGCAGGTCTCCAAACAAGAAGCACCATCCTACACCAGCAGCTCTGAAATGATGCACAAAACTGCAAGGACCATAACTTTGGTTTTGCACTGATCAAGCCTTGAACACAAAACTCCTCAAATAACATTTTCTCTAGACCGTAAGTGCCTCTAAGGTACAAAGTCATTCCCTCAGCAAGTGCTGAAGAGCAGATGGAAGGAAAAGCACGTGCAATAGAGATGACCACTGATAAGGTGTCTGAAATAACAGCTGTGGTGCTGACACACAGAAAGGGAAGAGAAGATGACTTCAAACATGAGCTTTGAACCCTGACTGTTGGGAGCTGTGTCCTGGTTCCCAGACCGCTCCAGCCAGACAAAGCTTCTGCCCTTGGCACTGTGGTACTTACTTGGACACCATGAAGGAGGTTGCATCGGTACGTGCTGAAGCAATGTAGAAAGCAACAGACCCAGCAAGTGGCAGCTTCTCTCCCCCTCCCCAGTCCTGTACGGGGTGTCAGCAAATGAACCAGGCCTACTTAGAAAAAGTCACAGCAAACGATGGCTTCATGGGTAAAGCGTAACACAAAGCTGCTTCATCAGACTTACTCCATAAGGCCCAGCCAAGGAAATGCTGAATGAGTCTGAATGCTGAAGATCAGTATATAGGACGGGGTGCAAGAGTCAGAGAAGGCTGGCTGGTGAGTTACCTGTTGCTCTGAGAGCTGAAATGGCCTGTGGGACATTTAAGAAAAGGGAGCTCTTGCCTTTTCCCAGATACCTCATTTAGGCAGCAAAACAAAAAAGACAGAAAGGCCCAGTAAGAATGACACCCCAGAGCACATGGTCTGCAATTTAACACACACATTTTTGAGCTCCAAATACATTCAGCCCCTGAAAGAGGTAAATGAAAAAAGAAATTATTTTGAAAACTTTTGTTGCCGGTACAGTGACGCACATCCCAATACATTTTCGCATATTGTCCTGAACTCAAACAAAAGGGACTTCCCAATCCCTCAGAATTTTCTCCCATTCTCAGTCTTACTAAGAGATGTAAGAACCCAGGCACTCCAATGCAATGTCTCCCGCACAGCATGGATCAAAACCACACAAAAAATACAAGTCCTAGATGCACAGGGGTAGCAAAATGTTTGTTGCTAAAATGCCAAAAAAGGGAAGAGTATGCAGAGAACAACAAAACATAGTAGATGTTGTTTATTCAGGTATGAAATGAAGCTGTACTTACCAGAGAACTGACTCCAGGTGTCAGCATGTGTTACATGCACACTCCCCCAAACTGGAGAGCAGCATTTAATCTAACCATGAGAATGTGGTGGGGGGTAAGGGGATCTATTTGTACATGAAAGATACTGTGAGTGAATACAGTTTTTATTACTCATGATCACATGTAACAAGTGCACTTGTTTGGCCCCAGAGAGGCAGAAAGTGCTCGACTGGCCTAGTGATGTGAAAAGCCTTGCTCCATGTGATCGGCTTCAGATCCCCTCTGCCAAGGCTGTGGCAGAGAGGGTCACACTTCAAGCAGCCGTGCAATTTGTTCACCTCTATATATGGACTAGGAGCAAAGCTCTCCTTTGCAGGGGGCTATAGCAGATGGTTTGACCAATGAGCAGGCAAACATTTGTGTAGTGGAGCACTGCGAGTAGCTGAAATCTCTCCCCTGAAGCATCTGTCCTTGAGATGAAAACTATTACTTAAAGGCAACAGCAATCGGATGGGGTTTTTTTCCCCTAGAAGGTAATTTCTATTGCAGAAAGATATCAAGTTTTGTCTCACAAGAGCTGGCCAGTAAAATCTCCTGCCTCTCCCTCTTTGCTGATCCTGGTGTACTGTAACCCAATTAAATCCAGAAAAAATAATCAAATCAATTTGAAAAGGTTTTAAAACTGAAACACAGAAGCAAATGCTGCCATCATTTATCTGCACAACAGCATGTGTACAGAATACATCCAATTTGTGCATTACAGACAGACACATTTGCAGGCATTCCCTCGGCACAGGGGGATGTGTCAGCCTGTGCATATCAGAAGGCCCAGGAATACTTGTCTTGTGGGTGTGCATGCCAGTAGCACACGCACACAGGTTCTTATCAGAATGCAAAGAATAATTTGCTGTAACAGATTTACTTTAGCAGAACAGCAGCCAATACATTTTGTGATAGCTCACAGTTTATTTTTTCCAGATAAGCAGAGAACTCCCTCATTTCCCCACCAATCCCACATCACTGGCCATTCCAGGCAAAACCTTCAAATGCTACCAAACTTCCAGAATCTGCCTCCTGATAATTTCTCATATGCTACATACACAAAGCTTTAAAGTGCAACAACTGTTTCTCCTGCAATGCTGACAACCTGCCCGTCAGCTGCACCTACGCCACGCAGCCCCTGCAGAGCCTCAGGGCACGTCTGGGCCTTTGCCCCCATTTCCTCCAATTCTTACTTCATTTGTTGTTAGTAAAGAACCCAAATTTTAATTCGTAAAAAATTGAGGATATGCAACAAAAAATGGTAGCATAAACGTCATAGTTTGGAAACAAATGTTATTGCTTCTTTGTTGGGTTCAGTAGAGTTAAACAAATAATGATGTCTCCAGCAGGCTTAAGCCCAATTCACACTCTCACTACTGAGTCTTGAAAACGATCTCTGCAATTCAATGTCAGCAAAACTCCATGATGAACCATTTGTTTTTCTTTTCTGAATGTTACATGGAAGCAGGAGTCCAGGCCATCCCTCCCTCTGCCTCCCCTCCCTTGCTGAAAACAGGAATAATAAGCACACAAATGATAGTATTTCTGATGGTAGTTTTTGACAAAAACCCTGCTGCCCTAACAACCTCTAAAGGGAGATGGAACAGAGCAGCCTGCTGACAATTGAGGCATGTGCCTTGAGAGCCAGGCCATTCCCTGCTCGTACAGGGGCTGTGACCTGCCACGGGAATGCTCCCACCTATTCCCACCCTCCTGTCAGGGAGGGGAGCAAACCAGCCGCTAACATGACTAAGCACACAGGCGAGTGGACTCTTTCATGCTGAGAACGAGACTCCCAACAGAAGCTCTCTTGGCACTTAGGGTAACACAGTTACAGCATCTCCATTTCAAGTTTGTTTTCCTTCCCATTGGAGGAGTGGATTAATACATGGGAGAAGCAGCTGTCAAAAAGCTGGCCCAGTTGTCAAAAAGGCAACCAGATGTGTAACTTACCGAAGACCAACTTCTAGAAGATAAGCATTGGTGCTTAACCACCTTTGGCAGTAAAAAGCAACGTGAGGAGCTCTTCCACCTGGCTCAGGCAGAAACAAATACTAATCTAGAGTAGGCTGCACCTGAACTGCAGCTTCCTACGCTCTAGCCTGAATGCTGTCGCAGTCCATGACAACGGGCATCGGTACTCACTGAGTGTGTGTGAGTGCAGACCCTGTCAAGTTCCAACATCTACTAACAGCCATTTTGGATACTGAAAAAATATCCCACCGACAACGCCGTCTAAGCATGCCCATGATGAATATACATGTCCTTTTTCACAAATTCATGCATTGGTAACATCTACTGCAGAGCTCTGTCCTGTTACAAAAGCAGCAGTGTTAGTCATTGCAGTAGGGTTAGTTTGTACAGGATTCTTTTTTATAATTAATGGAGGTGAAACTTAACTGGCATATCTTGGCTGCAGCCCCATGCAAGCAAGCAGAAAGCAAATATATTTAAAATGGAAGAGAGGAACTGGCTAGCAGGCAGCTACACTCACCCTTTTGTACAGCCTATGGTCCACCAGTGGGCTTCAGAGTGCAAAACAATACCAAAGAGCCATTAGACACACATGGCAACAACTGTACCTTACCCAGAGCTTCACTTCAGGGAGTAGGAGACAGCACTTCTGCTTGCCTGGAGAGAAAGAACCCTTCCCACTCCTGCCTATGAGACTCCTCTTTACCAGGGAAGAGCAGTCCTGTGTGTAGTTTTTTAGGGCAGAAAGTTATAAGCAAGTAGAATAAATGCAACACTGTCATCCCCATGGCATTTCTACCTGCATCCTGCCTACCCTTGCAGCAATCATCTGTTTTCTATCTCATTCCAAATGCTACTCCATAGAAACCACTGCAGATCATAATCACAGCAATGGTTTAGGTATCCCTCCGAAGAGTAGAAGTTTTCTACAAATCAGAAAAAGAACAGGAAATAGGAGGCTACCTTCCCAGTGAAAGATGTACCATACATGGATTTGGCCCAGCAAATCCAAACCCACTTCAGAGCTCCCAGATTTCCTTGCAGCTCTAGATGTGTCACATCTGGGGATCACTAAATAGGTGGAGTCTTCCCAAAACCACTAAATACACAAAGCCCTGGTTCTGCCTCACACAGGGCAGTGTGCCTGGAGGCAGATCAGCCCACAGGACGTGTAAGGCTGGAAGTTAGTCAAGTGCCAGCTGACAGGTTCAGGCACCATGGGAGGATGGGTAAAGCTCTCCTGGGAGGCCAGGAAGTTTCTGTTTCTCTTTCTCAACAAAACAATACTTCTGTGACAAGTCATGTTGCTACCATGTTATGGTTGATGCATGTTTTTCACCAGATTTTTGAAAATATGACAATAGATGGATAAATATGGTTTTTTTTTGTTCAAAGTTAAAGGGAGAAGATATATGTCTGACGGTCAGAATGACTGCTGCTGATGAATGACCCCTCTTGCCTCTGTGACACCTGAGAATAATCAGCTACCAGACCATCAGTGTCTTCTCTAAGAACATATTCAACCAAAACAGACACTTCTTTTCTGATTTTCATCAACATCTATGCATCCACTACTGAGAGCTCCAATAATGCAGAACCTCTCTCATTAACTCTCTCAAACACCTGAAATATCTTCTGGTCAGGCAACAAATGTCGAGTTCAGGAGACAGATCCTCAAGGTGATAGGAATCATGCTTGTGTTATTTGAGCCTTTGTGCCAAAAAGTTACTAAGCAAAATAGAACAAGGTGATCACTGAAGATGTTCTGAATGTGAGTGGAGAACGAGTTCTCAGAATTGGTTTAAAGGAGACTTTGATCAATTTTAACAGGAAAAAAACCTACCAACCAGATGGCTGCCAGGGAAACGCCTGAGTAAATCTCACCTAAAGGCTACAGAATAAGCTCTTGAGAGTAATTTTTTGGCCTACCAGCAGAATCTGCTCATGGACAAAAACCTAGATTAAACCGTTCCATTTTCTTTTTAAGGTTGAATTTCTGAACTTTAAGAATTTACTGCCTTCTCACTTAGCTCACTATTCTTACAACAGATCACAAGTGGCTTTTACAGCCTCTCCCCTCAGCTCTATCAATGGACAGAAATCTGCTACAAGATCCTATTTCTTTGATGTTCCTGTGCATGCTCTCTTTTCTCTCACTCCCTCAGATTTTTCAAAAATATCTGACTCGTACTGACAAGGCACTGCTGTTTAACAAATGGCTCTATAGTGCCATCTTTATGCTACAGAGCATTAACTAACATTAGATACTAGTTGTTATGGCTGACTCCTGGATGTTCAGGAGCTTGGATGGTCGAGGTGTTTCTTTCTGGAGACTGGGCCTTTCTTAATTTCTTATTTATAGCAGCAGTGTGCTAACTTTGGAAAAAAAAAGTATTATATTTTTCCTTTACAGTTGTTTACACAAGCAAAAGACTTCCATTTGTCTTCAAAATCCTGGGTGGTAATAAATCTCTAAGAACCCAATTTTGTGTGGTGTTTGTCACCGACTGCAAACAGCAGAGGGAGCAGATACCTGTGTGGTTCCAGTAGCCAAAGGAACCCAAGGAGAGATACTAAAGCAGTGTGACCCCAGGATCACAGAGGTAGCCCAAGTGTATAGAGCATGAAGTGCTTTGGAAAATATCTTGCTTTGCAACTGCTTGCTAGAGCTTTTTTGGCAAGCAGAAGGAAGATGGGAACAAGGCCCAAACCTGTCACATTTCTAAACAGTTCTATAAATCTGGTGAATTTAAGTATTTTTCAAGCAGATTCTGAATGCTTGCCATTTCTGAATGTTCTGTCATTTTGGTACGTCTTGCTTTTACTTTTAGCATTTGCCAATGCCAGAATGCTCCTGTTTAAACTTTGTGGCAATTACTAGTATTAGTTACAATAACATGGTTGCTTGGAGAAAGTATGTAATTGCTTGGAGAAAGTATGTGATCACAAATGTGTGATCATTTCTACTTTAGAAGGAAAGGCAAAGGTGTTTTGAAACACAGCCAACATCTTCAGTGGAAATAAGTCACTTTTTCCTTTTGTTGCATCCTAGCCATGAACCGCGGACGAATTCCCAAGTAACCACAACCACTAACAAAGTGCCTCTGGACATGGACAGGACTGCACTGCTGCAGAAATTCAAGCACTGTGCACTGTGACATAAGCCAGGGAGAGCCTAAGGACAATGAATCCCCCCTGCTCCTGAATTCCTGTCTGTAACTACTCAAGAGCTAAACCCATCCTGCAGAGATGCCCAGCAGCAGCGACCATGCTACTAGAGAGAACAGACTGACCCCAGGCAAAGGGAGAGGTCTTGCCTCCAAAATTCAGTGGTGCACATGAGCAGGGTCTCACTCTACAAAGGCAACAGGAGACACTGAGAAAGAGAAAGGCAATGAGCTGAAGTCAAGAACTGCTGGAATCATGGGCAATTTAAACCTGGGAGAGTCTGCATTACTCAACAGTTGGAGTCAACTGAGCCCAGCTGAAGTCCATGGCACATCCTGGATGGTGGTGGGAACGCCTGGGATATTCTCTGGGCCTGTGTGAGAGTTGGCTGTATGGACAGAAATTTGGCACGTAGCTTCCCCAGGGACTGCCTGGATCTCAAGTAGATCTGAGAGGATACAGAAGTTCTGAGACTCCATCTGCTTCAGCAGGACATGCTGCACAACAAACACATCTTTTGGTCTCTTCCATATGCCCTGCCAAAAACAAGAAGCCACTTGTGCTTCCTCACCAATAACTGTGGTTGTTTCAAGTGCATTTGGAAATTGCTTGAGAACTACAAACCCCTCTTTCTTGTCCACATGTTTCTTCCCATAAGTTGTCCTTCAACAGCATGAGCCACACTGACCTCCTGCAAACTGCAGCTCTAAAATCCTGAATAAGGACCAAGTTTGTTTCTAAAATCAAGTCTATCATATGCCTCTCTGAGAGCTCTCCTTATTCAAATGACACTGGGCTGAACTAAACATGCTTCAAAATGCATCAGGTCTGACCAGCTCCTGAGTGGATGAAATGCATGGGTAGTGAGAATGGAGAGAGCAGGGTCAGAAACCTTGGAATTCACTTTTGTCTAGGCAAAGTTCTGGTTTGCAACCTGATAACATAGGGGATCCTTTCAGCTAAAAACCAAACCAAACACCCTGCTCGTAGCAGAGTACTGGTATGGCAGAGCTGGCTGCCACAGGGAGCACGCTGGCGAGCCCGCGCATGTTCCCACACTGGCAGGAGATGGTTCATCTTCATGTCTGTGTCTGTACTCTCGGCTCACTGCAGTATGTGTGGAGTGGCTGATGTGAACTAACTCGTCTGCTGCTCTGCTGGCACATTCCATCTATCCACATCAAAAACAATGTACACTTGAGGAGAGCCAACCAGATGATCCTGTGACCAAACTAAAGGCATTTCCAGTACACATCAAATATTGTCACATTTTGCACTTTCCCATATACTACGAATGCTTTGTGCAGCACTTACAAGCTGCTGCTATGATTTAACAAGCTTTTTTTTAGACTTCCTCAAGTCCAGTTTTTAAAGTCACACAACCTGGACTGCTGTACCATATCAGCAAGGGAGCTGAACACAATTCTCTTCCAGCAACAGGCCTAAGTTAGAGTTTCATTTTTAACAATGTATCTTGGAAGCAGCTCAGCTTTGTTCTTTGCTTAGAAGATCTGTAGCAAGCTGATTCTATTATACTTTACATTGCAATCATTGTGGACACACTTGAATATTGTCACATTGGAAGGGCAGATACCAAAAGACAGTGTCATACCTGTGGCGGCAGCGTCGTAAAAACCGCATAATCTTGCGAGCAGCTTGATCCTGCTTCTTGGTAAGCAGACTGCTTCTAAACACAAAAAACCCCAACACTGAAGTGCAGGCAAAACTGGGGAGAATACTACTAAATGCAAGAATAATTATCCTATGAATCACAGTCCTTTTCCCACTAGCCTTTATCTGTAAATAACAGCACAGCCCTGAAGAGTGTAAAAACAACATATAAAGATTCCGATAGCATCTACCATCCCAGCACTCACCTGAGTTTCTGTTGCACAATGGTGGCTGCCCGACGGTTTTGCTTCCTCTTCCCACATTCTTTGTAGCTGCGATAGTACTGCTGGATCAGCATCGCAGCTCGTCGGCTCTGCTGGAATTTTTTCTGCTCATAATAACTTCGGAATTTGCTCTGGATAAGAATGGCAGCTTGCGTCATCTTCTTATAAAGTGCATACTACAACAGAAACAAAGAGAAGCTGAGGCATTCCAGTTAAGATGCAGGTTCCTACACTGAAAGACTCTTGAGCCGCTAAGACATGATGAGAAGCAAATGAGTATTCACTGACTGGGAACTCTATGAGAAAATGGTGACAGTAAACTGGAACAACTGTAAGAGTGGGGCAGAACTTCATTTGCATCAAGAAAGTAATCACCTGTTTTACTGCTGCTGAAATAGTCTGATGAGATTCATACACTTATAGAATAGTTTGGGTTGGAAGGAACCTTTAAAAGGTCATCTAGTCCAACTCCCCAACGTGAACAGGGACATCTTTAAGTAGATCAGGTTGCTCAGAGTCCCGTCCAGTCTGACCTTGAACGTTTCCAGGGAGGGGGCATCTACATCTCTGGGCAACCTGTGCCAGTAATTCATTGCCCTCATCCTAAAAATTTTCTTCCTTGTATTTAGTCTGATCTACCCTCTTTTCAGTTTAAAACCATTATCACTTGTCCTATTGCAACAGGCCCTACTAAAAAGTCTGTTCCCATCTTTTTTAAAAGGCCTCTTTAAGTATTTAAAGGTCACAGTGAGGTCTCCCTGGAGCCTTCTCTTCTCCAGGCTGACCAGCCCCAACTCTCTCAGCTTGTCTCTAGAGCAGAGGGGCTCCAGCTCTCTGAGGTGTCATTTAATATCTTGCTAGCAGAGGCTTTACATGTCCATGCTAATGACCAGATCCAAGTGCACTTATGAACAACTTTGGAACAAGTGGAGCTGAGCTGTGTTTGAAATGCAGCAGGTCTGTATTAGAGCACTGATTGCACTCAGGGGAATTGCTTTTCCCTTGCATACAGGAATGGCACTGCAGAGCACGGGATGCTTGGTTCTAGGCAGCCCTTGTTGTAAAAGCTCATAACAACAGCAGCAAAAGATGCCCAATTAAGTGACTGCAAGGATAAAGCAGTTTGAGTGACTATTCCAAAACGCTAACAAATTAACTAAGACCAAAATATACTTTTTTGTTTCTTCATTTTAAAATATCTTTTAAACAAATTGCTTTTGTAAGAACCAAATTTGCTGTTTATAAGTGTATTCCATGTTTCTAGGACAATTCACTTTTCAACAGCTCATTTTCTGTTTCTCTGCAACAGCACAATACTGCAAAAGTTTTGATTGCTCGTATATCCATTTAAATCCAAGCATTTCAAATGGAGTAATTCTAACTTAAAAAAAACCAAACAACCCAAACAAACCCCCAAACCCACAACAGCTAATTACGGCAAGTCTAATACTGAGCCTAAGTCACAGGCAAAACTAAATCTCATTAGAAATCCGTAACAAGCATCCACTGAACTCACAAATTTGCATGAGCAGCCACAGACATCCCAAATTCCACTTAGCACTGTAATATTTCTAGGCCTGTGAGTCCAAATAAAGCAGGCGCAAACTCTTAAAAAGAAAATCTTCTTTATTCTACATCCTCTTCCTTTCACAGCATGCAAGGAGATGACGGCTGAACAGAAACCGTATGCATTCATGCATATTTTTAAGTCCTTTTTAAGATGGAGATGTAGAATAATGTATAGAAGTTGCACTCATACCACTGAACTAACACTGTAACAGAGGCTTTCAGTGTTTGCTGATCTTATCTGATAAGTTTTAATACTTTCAAAACGTATGTGTCTGTTGTTCCTGGATATTTTATCAGCTTTGACTTCTGCTCACTTCATCAGACACATGAGACAGAAATAGCAGCTACTATCCAGTACAGGGTAATGTCTTAACACATCTCAATATTTTTTTATCTGTTGGGACAAAAACCCCAAAAAGCAAACAAACAACCCTTCCAACACCACTCCAAAGCAAAAAAAAACCCCTCAATATCATCACAGGCCACCATTTACCAAATTTCACTTTTTGGAATTGAAGCAGTCATAAGGAGCAGTTATATTTTGTCATTATTAATTTCTATTGGTTTTTTTTCCCCTTCTTTTCTTTTTAACATTTTTAACAAAATGGATCAGATTGTGGTTTTAAATTTGCTGTTTTAAAGAAGTCCACTCATGGGTTGGTCATGGTTTTCCTTCCAATTTTTAGCCTACATGGGACTTCTGTGGCTGAGTTACAAACCCCTGAACAGAAGGGTTCAAACACAAACCCGTGATGCGAACTGTGACTGTTCCAATCTAGTCACAAGCCTGTGCTGATCTCTGCTGTGCAGTAACAAAGCAGAGGAATAAGGCATGTGAAAGAGAAATCAGCAGTCACTGGATAGACCAGATCCCAATATGTTTGCATTCGGCTTTAAGATCTGCTTAGCTGATTAGCTGCCCCCTCTCCTCCTCTTGTTCCCTATGGTGGGAAGAGGATCAGTGGAGATCTGTGAAGGGGAAAGCCTCAGCAAACCCAGTGTCCCAGAGAGTTCAACTCACTTGTGCTGACAGAACAGCCTGATACAAAACTGGAGGAAGCTGTGGATGGAACATTACTCCAAGGACACATGCTCTCCAGGAGAAGCATGCCTTGCCTCCAGGTAGTCCTGAGAAAAGCTCAGTTGATTCTAGAATCTGATGAGAGCAAGATGTTGCACAGCTGGGAAACTCATCTTTACAGCAGAAAATTATTGACTGGGAACAATTTAAGACTGGCATCAACAGCTGTGCCTCCAGCATGAGTAGCTACATACTGAGATGTTGGTCTTAGGAATTCAGGACACAGGTATTTCAAAGATGAATGGGCAACATACTTCGGCAGGCAAGCAGAACACGGAGGACAAGCTGCATGGGTGGGTTAAATGTTCTCTGCTCCCCGAATGCCAAGGCAAAGGTCGCCAAGTGATGGCTGATCAGAAGCAGCAAAGGAAAGCCTGTCCTCAGGAAACTGGCTGCAAACCCCTCCCTGACCTCAGCCCATCACTGCTCATGGGAGTTGATATGCTGTGGCACAGAAGTCCCTACACATCTCCTACAAGGTCTGGTTTGTCAGTGATTTCTCAACCACAGGCATTTATTAGTGGATACTATTAAAACATTTCTCCAAATGCCAGGTTCTCCTGGTTTATACTGAATGTGAAAGTTAGTGACCCACGGGGAATTGTTTCCAAGATACTGTTTGTATTTGTATTTATTACCTTCAAGGCTATCCAAGTAAGCTTGGGGAGAAACAGAAAAATACATAGTTAATGTTAGTTCTGCAAATAAAGTATGAAGAAAACAAAACAAAAAACCCCAAACAATCTTCTTTCAAAAAGAAGCGATTCCAGGATCCAAGACAAAGCAGTTTGTCAAGCAGTTTTTGAAAGGAATTAAGCTTCCCTATTACAGGAAACATCACTCCAGAATAAAGCCAAGTGATGGGTTGGATGTGAATTATGATGCAGTCACCTAACACTAAAAAGACTTCCCAAATAAATACTTTTATGAGGTTGTAAAAGAGCACAGGCATCTCGCCTCTCACTTTATGTAACATGCTGCCAAGCATCAAACAGATGGTGTCTGGCAGGGTAAAGGGCAAAGCGGAATGTGGGCTCTTGTCCCCACAAACAACAACTAAAAAAACCCAACCAAAAACCAAAAAGGAAAAGCATCTTCTTTTTCTGGGGTTGAGAACTCAGCCTGAAAACATATCTCCAACTAGTGTCTGGAGAACAGTCTCAATCCTGGAAAAACTTGCATTTAGCTATGACACATGATTTCCCATAGTTTAAAAGTTTAGTATGTGCAAAATAAAACAACCTGTTTTCCATCTTTGCCTTTATCAAAGGCAAAACCAACTTCAATTTCACAATGAAATTTGGCAAGCAACTAGTCAGAGAATAGTCTCCTCAGGCTGTAGCATGCATAAAGCCCAGTAGGGAATAATACATCATTGCCCTCCATCTCATAGCAAAAATGCAGGCATTATCACAAACAAAATAATTTCAAGGATTCCCTCCAAAATTAAGATGCAGAACATGAATTTTCTTCCCTTTTCAAGTTTGCCTGAGCAGGGGATTTCACTATTGCATGCTGAAAAGCATACCAGAGGAACAGTGGGATAATTTCCATTACAAAGGGCTGTGTTCATGGCACTTACATGTGCTTCATATAATTTCACTTCCTTGATTACCTGTTTGTACTTTCGGTAGCAACGCTGAATAACAGCAGCAGCCACCTCCTGCTGTTCCCGGAGAGGACGACCCTGTGTGGAGAAGGAAGGGAGCAGTAAGTACTCAGAGCGCATCAAAACCCAGGACAGACGTGGTTCTCAGTTGCTTGCAGGGCAAACCTCTCCTATGAGTGCTACCTGGTCTGACTCAGGCCTAGGCATTTCCTGCAAATGTCTCTACTGTCAACTCACGTAAGGAACAAACCCTCAAAATGCATCTTTACACCAAAAAGGTGATTACCCAGAACCTCTGGGGTACCTTTTGAGGATATGCTTTGTGAGCCCTGCTCCGGCACAGCGGGTGTGCCATGGCATGGCATGCTCTCCCCAGGACAGTATTTGCTGAGCAAACAAGCAAATGCCAGAAGCATCAAAAAGGTTATGACAGAAATGGTATTTTTGTCCCAGGAATGGGTATTACCCACATTTTGTTTTGTAACAATTATTACTTTCTCACACCTAACAAGGAAGACACTGGACGTTTGGGCCACATACCTTGTATTTCCTGAACACTGTCTGGACGAGTTTGGCAGCTTCATAAAGTTCTCTCTGCTCATGATCAGACAGAGTTAACTGTGCAAACTCATTTTCTACCTTCTCGCTGGTGGACGCACTCAGAAATTCGGACCAGTCTGCTGCCGAGGGAAGGCTGGGTTTCTCAAAAGCTATTTCACTGATTGGTGAGCCTGCAGGGCTCAAGCTGGTGTTCGAAGAAGGGGTCAGGGGTTCACAATACAGACTTCTGTAATACCAATCACAGTGGGAATTACTGGCTTATAAAGCATCCGGGCTGCTATCACAGATAAGGACAACAACATTTCTGAGTTCAAGACAGAAGTTCATGCTCCCCTCCCTCTCTCCAAGCAACACCCCACACCCCTGAGCCTGCCTGTATTACACTGCACTGCACAGACGTGGCACTGGAGTGAACCCCTCATTCCATGAATTTGTAGCTGTGTTGTCTGAGCACAAGAGTGTGACTGGACTTGGAAGACCAGCACTGAGTCTCGGTGAGAACTGGCATCTGCAGGCTGAAGAGTCAGTACACACTGCTCAGCATTCACGGCATGCCAAAACCCAGAGCAACCTCACAGCTCTCGCTGACCTGATCTGTGCAGCACTCGGCAAGTGATCGACATCAGCAAGGTAACTGGCCAGCCAGCTCATGGTGGTGCTCATGGCAGCACTGTCTGTTCTCTCCACCAGCAGTGATTCCATTGGCACAAAATTCTCCCGCTTGATCCTGTCAGGTGTAGCTTCAATAATGTGCTCTGCAAGTGTCATCATGTTCACCTGTCAAGGGGGAAAGGAGAGCAAACTTTTGCTGCCTGGTAGAAGGTGCCTTGTGCTTCCATGTTACAGCTCAGCTTTAGACAGAATGCCCCATCTTCCCCAAACCTGTGGAAGCTGGAGTCTACAGTCTGTCTCAGCACTGAGGAGAAATTCATTAATCAGTGCTCACTTGGGTTTCTGTCTCTTCAGACAAAGCACTGCAGGGTTTCATATTCCCCAGACTCCTTTTTTTTTCTTTTTAGGGAGCCCACAAGAGATCTGGTGAAAGGTTAATGTCTCTGGGTCCTTACTCTGTGCTACTGACAGCTGTCACTGGTATCTTGTTTCCAAAGGAAAAGTGATCTCGCCACTCTTTTGCTGAGATGTGTGGTACAGCACAACACGACAATAAAGGCACATCAAGAGAATTTACAAACCTTGGGACAACACACTGTCAGGAATCCTTCTAAATTATATCCTTCAGCCCACCGAGGTTCACGGAATTCTTAATACCGAGAACAGAGAACGGTTCTTGTTTTGCAGTGACATGCTTCATTTGTGTTACACCAGCCAGAGGAGAACATTCAGAGATGCTAAGGCAGCACAGGTAAGGCTGTGCTCCCATTAGTCTTTTTGCTCAGACAACCAGGGTATCTTTCTCCCAGTGACTACTTCTTGTGTATCTCCCCTGCCTCTTGTACGTTTACTTCCTCTATTCCATACCCAGTGTGATTCTCCCTTCCTCAAACCCATTGTCTTTCCCCTTCTCCACTGTTACCTCCTTGCCCTCTAAAGTGCAGTGGCTTCATCTGCAACCACAGCACTACCCCTCTCAGATCTTCCTGTCTTTGTAGGGACTGCTGCTCAGTTCCCAAAGGACTATGGGGCCACCTCAGTCTCATGTACTGCTGTGAGCAGGAGGTTCTGCTTTTTTCCTTTTTCCTTGCACAATTGCAAACAATTTTGTGCATTCTGTACGATGTTGAAGTTTATGCTAGTGCATGATCCTAAATGCTAACCATTAGCCTTTGTGTCCAGATTGAAATTGGAAGAAAGTATACATTGTCTGTGTGACCACATTGATGCCTTAAGCCCCTAATGTTTTTTTTTATTTAAGACTTGTAAATTTTATAGGAAGGTTTTAAAAGCAGAAACCCCTCTGTCCCTTGTTCCTTTCCCTTGTTTACACATTCCCTAACCCTTTTACCCCATTCTATGCCTTCTATATCAACCTACCCCTGAATCCAGTAGCAGTGTTTAGTCTTTTGTCAAGGTAAAGGCCTAGACTGTTTGGAGAACAGCGTATCAGGGCCTAAACCACAGAGTACGGTCAAAAACTAGGTGACAATATACCCTTTGTACTCTGATGAAGCTGAAGATGATGAAGTAGGTGGTCCCAAAAAGACCCCAGACCCAATTCTCAGGGGGAGGGCCCGGGGCGGTCCAGAGGAAGGGCCAAAGGGTGGACACATCTGGGATTGGATGGATAATGTTATAAAATGTAACCTCTCGGGCACGGCCGGTGCGCGTCTATAACACCTATTGCCTTGGCAAATAAACCCTTTCTTATCTCACCCCTAATTAACTGCTCCGGAGATTTTTTTAGAACCAAAATACACCGGCAACAACATCCTTTCTCAAAGTATAATTTAGAGTCTCTAGAAGCCTCCACAGGAGCTTCTCACAGCCAGGCTCCTCTGCGAAGCCACCGTGTTCTCCGAGACCACTGATCTTGGTGCTATGCATATGTTTACCTGCAGTTCATCCATGTGGTGTAAGCAGTCCTCATCCCCTGCGTTGTCTCTGTAGGACAAGAGCTCTGCATCCACCATCTCCCTGTCGGCCATCATCAGCACATTCATCTGCTCCCGCTGGCGTAGCCGATGGGCTACAGCATCCTTCCCCAGGGCAGTCCCCTTCTGGTTCCCTGCCACCTGCACTGCAGACACACCGATATAAATGTCTTTTGGGTTCCATTTGATGCCTGCTTGGCTGCCAGAGCCCCGGTACCCAGTAACTTCTGGGATGTGCTGGGAGAGCTCCCGGCCATAGTCCCTCATCCGTTCACTGGGGCTGATTGTCTCAGTGGAGGATTGCTTGGAGCTGGAGTTCTGCTTCCTAATGCTTGGCTGCTCCAGGCTCAGTGCAGTGGAAAGCAGCTTCTCTTGCCGGGCTTGAAAATATTCAGGGCTCAGCTTATGCTTTTTGGGTGCAGGGTAATCTTTCTGAGTCTCACTACTGTAATAACTGGAAGGTTCTGATCTTGGCCGTCTCAGCTCTGGAAACAAACAGATCGATAATTAAAACTAAACATGCAACCCATGATCACTATAGGAAAATGAACAGTTTCTGCCTCAGAGCTGCAGGGTGAAGTTTGTGCCATGATCCATGACACCCAAGAGGATGTGCAAAGGGAGTAACAACCACCAGGGAGGATAATGCCTCAACCACTCCCTAAGATACACGTCTCTTTCCAAAGCAGGCATTCGCTCCTCTTCCTGATGCTTATGCAAGTGTATAGAGCACAAGAAAAGAATTAAGCATGGACACCAGGGCTACAGGTGGCATCCACTGCTCAGGTGACCTCCTTGCTCCCATGTTTTCACATGTCAAATGACAGCAAAACAGTGCACGCCCTCCAGTTTGTTTTACCTGTGTTTGTACTGGAAATCACTGTGACTCCCTTCTGAGGCTCCTGAGAGGCAACAAGCTCACTGTGCCACTGGGACACCCAGTTCTCTGTGTTGGAGTCTGTGCTTGAGGGGCACTGAATCCTGGGGTTTTGCCCAAGCTGAGTTTGTTCATCTCGCTGTAGCTGCTCCAAGCACTCTGCCAACTTTACATGGCCCCGAGAACGAGCAATGGCCAGTGGCAGTCTCCCAAGGGAGTCAGGAATAGAGATGGCTCGGCGGTCCCACTTGTACAGCACAACAGCTGCATCCATGTGGCCCAGGGCACATGCCCACATCTAAAGAAGAAAAGATAATTGACCCATTGGGCAACCTGCCTTCTCCTTCCTTTCTTGATAATACAGTGGAGTCTGGTCCCCAGCTCATAGAAAAATGACTCCGATAAACATAACCATGACATGCTTGAAGCCAGCAAATGACTTTTATAACTGTCCCATCTCAACAAAAGGCCATTACAGAGGACCAAATACATGCTATTCTCTCCTACAACAGAGAAACCTCCATCTGCCAAATAAAGCTGACAGAGTGACAGTTTTTTATTTAGCAATAAATTTTGGGTTGATTTGGGGGTTTTTTTTGTGACATTGGCGTCACTGCAGAGACAGAACAGCCTCATACACAAAGGAATCTCTGAGGTCAGAAACATGCAGACAGGACCAAAGGTTGAGAAAAATAAAATCAATACTCTGCTGTTGTAAACTGGAAATTCTGGTTCCACCTGCTTTGGCTTTTTACTTGTCTAAGTTCTCAGTCATGATTTCATGATTCCAATGACCAAGATATTGTAATGACTTTACAACCTCTACAGTCACAGAAAACAACGTGAAAGAAGTCGTGCAGAGTTCTTTTTCTAGCACGATAGTGGAGACTAGATATTGTGTAAAACACACACCAGAACCACTTGTCTGTCCCCTTTCCTCATGTTACTCAATGACAAGGTTTTGTTCTGTGTGCTCTCTCAAAACAAAATGCCAGGAAGCTGACAGTACCATGTCTTACCGTGTACAGAGCAGGGATACAAGAAAACATCTACTCTCCAGAGAATGAAACACATTAGGAAAATAACACATCAGAAAGAACTCCAGAGGGTCCTCAGACTCTTTCAGAAGTTTCAGGCTCTGCTCTTACCAGAGGAGTGCAGGAGAAATGATCCACATTCAAAGGGTCAACTTCCAGCTCCAGATCGATGCTGTCTGCATGTTTAGTGCTGCAGGGGAAACAACAGAACAAATGGTGCTCTGTAGCCATGTCAGGATCATAGCCTAAGCACAGCTTTACCCAATGCACCACACCACAAAGAAGTGGCCACGCACATGCCCACAACACATGTATTTACTTCAGACAGTGCCCCCACCAGAGACTTGAAGAGCATGATACATCCAGTGATTGGACTCGCTCTCTCAAGAGACAGGTCCTGTCAGATCAGGGGATGGGAACAAGTTCAGGGACTTGACTGTTTGTACAGGACAACCAGAAATGTGGACTGAGCACAGTTTATGTATGCTTCTGCCATGCCTGTACTGAAACCCCAGAGTCCAATGGACTGGGTCTTACCGCCATTTGATGAGGGTCTGGATCAGTGTAGCATAGCCCTGGGCAGCGGCTAGGTGGAGCAGTGTCATTCCTCGGAAAGTCTTTGAATGGATCAAGTGTTTGGACTTTGCCCAGCAAGCACGACTCATCATCTTCTCACACACCACCACCACGCGGCTCTCAAAGCAGCTGCCCAGGGTCCCAGTCCCAGAAACGCACTGAAACACCACACATATCCCAATTTAGCCATGGAGAGGAGCTGCACCCTGCCTCAAGTAGGCAGCCTTCTGCCTCTACGAGTACTGAGACAATGGCCAGTGCAACTGAAAACCAATTGCTGTTAGACATCCACAAACCAGATTTATTATTTAGGACAAACCATAATCCTTTCCAAACCCCTCCCCCCAAAAAAACAAACTTTGGTAAGAAAGCATAAAGCTGTCATTTCTGGACACAGCGGGGTTCATACCTGGACCTGTGTTCCACCGTTCCCACTCCCATTACTCCCGCCTCCTACTCCTTGCTTGTGCTGCTGGGAGCCTGTCATTTCAGCCATTCTCCTCTCCATCTGCTCAAGTCGTTCCAATATTGACATCCTGAACTGGTTATCTAAGTGGGAGAAAGCCAGAATAAGGATTTTTCCACGGAAACCAAGCTCAGGCTTTGACAGGCAACTGCAGGAAGCCACAAACAGCTATCCTGGAAGTCACAGAGGAGATCTGCTCTGCTTGGCAATCCACACACACACTTGCCCTGCAGCATCCTAGCTCTTCAAGTTCCTGCAGCAACCCTTTGACTGCAATTCCAGGGAACTTCCATACAGAAAACAGACAGAAAAATGAAAAACACAGGCAAAAGACAGATCCCTTTCCCTGTGAGTCCAGCTGTATCCACACAATAATGGACAGGGGTAATGCAGGGTCTTTGAAAACACAAATAAACTCTAAGCAAATATACCCATTCAGAGAGCATCAGTAGGATCATATCTGCCATTTAAGAGTCATCCCCCTACTTTACAAGAGTCCTGAATTCAGCTTGGCTTGCCTCCTGGAATCATGCAATAGTGGTACCTGGAGGAAAAAGACTCTTCTGCTTCCTTCTGTGCTTAGGAAAAGGAGCCTTTAACAGGGCACTTGCTCCTTCCCTGGCAGGCTCCCTTTCTTGGACAACAGCTTCAGCCAAGTGTCAGAAACAGAACTACCAGAAATCAGCATACAGGCATGGACAGTCCCGTAACACCATTCTGGAAAGCAGTGCAACTCTGGAGCCCTCTGGTCCCTGCAGAAGTCTCAGGGCTATGCTACTGATTTTCTTCTCCCTGTGCTGTAACACTATCCTACAACTACCAATGCTTGAATGGTGAAGCAGGGAGATTCAGACAGGTTAACAGATCACTGCCAGACCTGATGCTGTAGAGATCCATTGAGGCAATGATTCTGTGGTTAGGGCCAGTCAGTGCAGAGGGAGTGGCTGCAGACACAGGGAGCTCCTTCTGTCCTGTGACCCATAAGGGATAAGCTTCATGCAGCTCATGAAGCTGAGCAGGATTGTTTTGTGGATAGGGAACATTTAATGAATCTTGCTATCATGCTAATGGCATATGTAGTAAACTGGGGGGAAAAGACAGCCCTCATCCTGTTTGGCTTCATGCATCCATGGAGATGGTGTGGTGGTACAGAACACTGACAACCCCAGAACAAAGCCCACATGACAGCAAAAGGAATATGTGCACCAAAATGGACAAGCTTTGATCAAGTTTTAAAAAAGTAAGTCTTCTCCAAGTGACCTGGTTACACAGAGTCCTCCTGGAAGGTTGCAGGAGTACTTGTATGCTATACTCCAAGGCACAACTCTCGCTAACAGGTATTGGAGACGTGGATCTCTGCTATACTGCACTAAGGACTATATTGCCAACCATTGGTATGAGACAGCTCGGGTCCACTGGCTGGAGATGTCCCCTTCTCACCCAGAGGCTGTTGTGGTTTGACAGCAAATAAGAGCTCCACTCCCTTCTGGCCAGCTTCAGCACCCCACCCTGGCTGCTCAAGAGCCAGGGACAAAGGACTGTGGCCGACACCTCCTGTCAGAGGTGCACTCACTAGTCCAAACCACTTATAATTAGTGCCTTATTAATCCTTCAGTTGTTGCATGAATTGCAAAGCCTCTGGGAAAGGCCTGACAGTTACATGAGGAAATACCCATTGTGCTGATGCAGTCTCAGGGCCCTCTTCCCCTGAGCTGTGGTCAGCACACGGCAGCAACACAAGTCCTGTTTGCCCAGCAAATCTTTGTTCCAGGAGTGCTGCAGTGTGCTGCAGTGCAGTCCACGCCGCTGTCTCCTCCCTCCCCATTGCCAGGCGAAGCACGTCCGCTGCAGAGACTGGTACAGACCTGGCCTCAATGAGCCCTCCCCTCTCGCTGCAGGCCTGTGCAAACACAGCTGTGACAGCTCAGGCACCTGGGAAAGTGGCCAGGTTTGCCGCGCAGGGCTCCTTTCTGCACAGGTAATGCCACTCTCTCTAGCTGGGTACCAGTACTTGCATTTTATTAGAGCTGAGAGTGGCAATACATGCTGGGTATCACATCTGAGCCTTCAACCTCATACAGACAAAAGCAGAATCTTTTTACAAGAAGAAATTTGGCTTGAATCAGTGTTACAGATCAGCAAGCCCAGGGCTGCAAGATTCTGTGGATTTGCTCTTACTCATTTAGAGGTCAAGAGAGAACAATTATTTTGTACGCCTGGAAACAGAAGGAAAAACTTTTTCCAGCAAGATGTAGAAGCACACTGTGCAGATTAGTATTTCCCTCCCACCCCCCCTTTTTTTTTTCCAAGCTGAAACCACCGTGAAACAGAACTAGAGGGCCCTACGTTTGTGTCTATTTTCCAGATTCTTCTCTCTGGGCTCCATGACCTGTAATGAAGCCTCCACTTTTCCTGATTCCAAGCTAAAGATCCTGAGAACTTCCTGTAAGTTATTGTCAGAAGAATGAAGTTACCAAAGGTATGTCTGTCACCAGCACTGTCCCCAGATGGAAACACTTAACCAAAGAAATAAAAGCAGGGAACTTTTCTTGGGAAATAGAATTTCAAACAGCATCTGGTATTCCTACTGAGACACCTGGTAGTGCTCCTGGAAAGTATTTAGGGCAGGACTACCTGATTCTGACCTAATCAGGCAGGTTAGAAATTAGTAAAATGAGAAGTGGAAACAAACATTCTGGAGTGCCAGCACAGTGTGGAGGGAGTCGGAGCCCTCTCAGTGTGTAGCAGAGACTGCCAGCACTTACCCAGCTCAGGGCACACCCTCAAATCAGAAAGCTCCTGGCAGCAAATGAGGTAAGTGGGGTGGCAGTGCAGGGACGGTATTTCTGTGCTCCCCTTTTTTCAGGTGATCAACACTGTGGCCTAAGCAGCTAGAACAAAGCCACAACTGATGGCAATTTCAAAATTATTTATGTATGGTGTTTTCAAGGGACTGGTCACCTGAAGTGCGTGCACTGCATTGGTCTATCAAAAAAAAAATAAAAGGGGAGGGGAGAGAGAGAGAGAGAATGGGAAAAGGTACACAGCAAGTAGCTATGCTGCAAGAGTTGGTACACCCTTAACGAAAGAAAACAAGGACACTTTAAAGCACACAGGAACAGCCAAGAGACAGGACACCTTCCCTCAAGAATCCCCTTGGACTCAGCGATGAGGTGAAAGGCTCCTCTCCATCACCTAGCCCTGGGCACACACTGGATTAGCAGCATCTGAACCATGGCTAGCACAGTTCACACACTGCTAATGAGCCAACAGATGTACTTTGCAATAACTTAGAGGTGGGCTATAAGAGCCATAGGACTGAATGTTAAAGGTATCACTTCGAGAAGTTCAAGACCCTTTATCCTGTATTATTTCTCATTTTGCTAGTCACAATCTTTTCTGTCTTGCTCATTTCAGGGGTTTGTGCAGGGCCACTTGCTTAGCGGGCACTGAAGTTACAGGAACACAGTTTCCACATCCTTGTCTTTTAAGCCAACATAAGATCTCATGACAAGAACCTCTCTTGCAGTGCACTGAAGACAACAGCTCAACAACATACAAATCACTGCCCAAATAAGCTTTTCTCCTGTTATATTTTACAGGAAATCTAGACAGCCCCAGCACAAGGAGATGTCTCACATTGGAAGCACCCTCACTCTGTCCAAAGGCAACAAAGATGCACGATACAAACATATTCACATATTTACATATACATATATATATGCTATTTTCCCAAGGACTCTGCTTCTGATAATAGAATTTAATATTTTTTCTTGTGAGCCAAAAAAATTAGATACTGAGTTTTTCCATTACATATCAATCTAAGAAATATTACAGTATTCTTTAGGAAACTACAGAGAGCATTTCTGAAGCCGTTCTTAAAGGCTTCCTCCACCAAAGGTGATGCAAATAATCACATTTCTCTATCTCCAAGACACCTCACAATTTCACAGAAAACACTCTGAACATTGTATCTTTTCTGGAAATTATTCCTCTTCAAATTTAACAATAACAATGTAACACCAAAATTACTTCTCATCATCATTCCCTAGCATAAGAGGGTGAGGTGGTGGCAGCCTGCAGGGAGCTGAACTGTCCCAGCAGGGAGGGACCACAAAGAGCTGCTTGGTCAGATTTTGACCAGTACTAAGAAATTGGTTTGAGTCTTGTACTCATTTCCCTAAAACATGAATCATCTTTTAAGTGCAGAACAAGCTTCATTTTCATTTGTACTGTGAGAGAGCTTACTACTGATTGCAGTAATGACAGCAGGTTATGCACTAAACATTTCTAGAGAATCAAAACTATTCTGGTACAAATCCTCTAAGGCTACGTGGTTGCTTACATCAGTTAGCATCTTACAGAGCTACAGCATGTATGCTTGCACTGTTATGCCCAGACAACCTGGATATTGTTTCACATTACCAAGTTTTCTTAGCAGAGATCATTTAATCCAGTACTGTTTTCTTAGCCCAGATCCCTTCACGATGAATTGAAAGCAGACCTGTACCAACAGCTTGATGAGCCCCCACGGCAGGCATGGTGAATGGAAAATGCAGTGAGCAAAGTAGTTAGTTTGGGCTCCTAGATTCTGGAAGTCACACCTCCATTTTCTCCCTTGGTGTCCTCCAATAAACACTGAATTTCCTCAGTAAGAATCTAAACAGATGCCAGCCACTTACATGACACAAGTTTTCACTAGGGGTTGCAGAAGCACATGCCTTGTGCAGCCTGATAACAGCTCCTGACTGCACAGACCCTCTATTAAAAGGGGAACTAAAACACAGCACTTGCAAATGCTTCACCTACACCCCCCATGACAACCCACTCCTCTGCACGGCCCTCCCCATCGTCTAATCCAAAGGCCTCTTCCAAAGACTCCAGAATTTCTGGTTTTGACATGCATGCAGTGTCCCCAACAGGTGGGCACAGCTCAGCACATGTTCATCAAGCATCAGTTCCTGCACTTCCTTTGTGTGGTACCCAAACCACCACCATGGTCCAGGGCATGGAGCTAAGAGGATACCAAAGCACAGCAGTGAGTGACAAGTCCTCCTTTGCTTGACAGGCCAAGTTTAAGAAATCAGCATGGAGAGCTGCTTTTCTAATCTGTGCACTCTGCTGTACTGGACAAGTACATATTCCAAAAGATCTTTTGTCCCTTTGCCATGCAAGCTTCAAACAGCAAGTGCCACTTGTGACTCGGCAGTGCAGCTAGAACTATTACAGGGGAAATACTGCTGAAAATACAGACGAAAAAGAAATTGGCACTTCTTAGCAGCGAGCAGTGTCTATACCACTTGCTCTTTTTTCACATTCTTACCTGGAGGTTTGGGGTTTTTTTGCCATGCCACACAACCAAAATGACAGACAGTATCTGACTGGAAGGACTAAAGGATGAGAGTCCACGCTTTCCTGCACATTCCACGGGGGGTGCATCTGCCCAGCATATACTTATTCCCCCACAGTCTAACCACTGAACTAACGGTGGTGTGTGAGATCTGCACCTGCACGTGTTCCAAGCACTGTGCTTAAATACTCTAGCAGGAAGAAGCCACACTGAGGGCTCTGGCTTCTCATCATGTGCCGTTTCTTTACCGGCACTGTTTGTGTTTAAATCACTCACTGCATGAGCCCACACAGACTGAACTGAACAAGTGTGACAGCTGAGCATTGTAAAAATAACATGCAGCACAAAGACATTTTTCTGTTTTGCAGAGCAAGCAAGACTCTCCATATTCTCTCATCCAGGGCAAGCTATGGGTGGGGTTGGAAGCAGTGTAAGGACACATCGCTCAGAGTGCCACTGCTCTGTTCCTGTTTTCCAAATCATCTGTCACTGGTCTATAATATCTTGCTCAATTTTTCTATACAGTACAAACCCTGAACACCTTCCACGTCGCAGTATCAATTTGATCTGGCTTAGTACTGATTTCTGAGATGTCAGTGTTGCAGGAACACCTATTTCTGAAATTAAACTGCCATAACATCCTCAGTGCACCTTACGAGAATGTCTCTTCAGCAGCAAGTTGTTAAAGATCATGATCTCTACCAGCAAATGAAAGCACTTAAAATTTTTACTTTGTATTCTAGGACAAATGTGTATCTATGCTAATGAGGGAGGTCACTTCCAGGCCTTTTGATTAGCAAGAAATGCCACAACTACCGAGGCATGAAATGAGGAAAGCACTGTGCATAAAATGAGGAAAGCACTGTGCGTACACTCTGAGCCTGAAGCAGTAGCTGAAGAAAGTCCGTGCTTTCACACAAGAGATGAACACTACTGGGCATGGGCAGGAATAATGAAGTCATATCATCCTGCACATACAAGCATTGTCAGCGGTTTTAAGCCATTAATCCACCTAGCAGGGCATGATTTCTTACTGGCAACTCTTTTTCCAAAGTTCTTCCAATGCTGCTATTACTCCTCCCATGCCATCTGGGACTACTCTGTTCCTCTCTATTATCCCCAGCAGTCAGTGCTCCCTCAAAATAGGGCACTTTTCTACTTTTCTTTATCATGCCATTACTAGAGAAGAGAAGGAGGGTGGTTCAGGTTGACTTCTTCAATAAAGCACTTGCTGCCCTATTTTTCAGGCTTCTCTTCCTCAGGTCTTAGAGAGGGTGAGATTTTAATGCTATCCAGGAACAGCTATTTCAGCAAACAAAGGAAGATTTTAGACATGCCATGTGGACTTCTATATTTTAGAGGTAGGGCGCACTGCTAAAGACATCACTCGCATGTGCTATTTTGTAACTTGTATAAAATGCTGGCTGCCTAAGGTCAGCCTCAGCATCTCCGGTCAGAAATGGGCTTTCCCATGGGTGCCAATACGGATGTATGCAAAGAGCAACAGCCTAGGAGGACATGCTGTGCTGCTGTTCACCTGCACACAGCTACTACCCACAGCTCCTGGAGATTCCCTCCTCCAAGGGCTACGTGCTAAAGGAGCTATAAACAGGAAAAAACCACCTCATGCCACATTATGCAGTATCTGTGCTTCCAGTACTATATATGGTATGTATGTATGTGTACAGTAATAGTTCGGACTCAAGTTTTCTCTCATTAAAACTACAACCTCAAGAGTCACTGGAACAGGTGAGCAATCTCCTTCACTGGAAGCTTTCAGAAAGTCTCACATCAGCCACATTTACCACATCTAAACTGGGAGTGACCTACAGGTCTCTTGAAGTCCTGTTCCCAGTCCCACTTTCTGATGAAGCACGCTGCAAAACAAGTTTTGTAATAACGTGGTGCAGAGTAGGTGTGTGCTTCCAGCATGCCTAAGATCCCCAAGGTTTGGGCTACCGACCTCCTCCGCCGCCGAACCAGCTGCCCAGAACGAAAGGCTGTGAGCTGGAGGCACTCATGTAATCTGTCCTGCTGCACACGTGATGCTACAATTAAAGTGCTGTCACAACTCTGAGTCTGCATCAAAACATCACCCGGGAGGGGCTGGGGACCAACGAGAGAGGGCGAGCAGAACAAAACACGACCACGTCCCACAGCTGGGGGCACAGGAAAGGGGGGGAACAGCGAGCAGCAAGGCGTGCAGTTACACTGGAAGTGCAGCAGAGTAAGGGACAACACAGAAGCATGCAGATTTAAACCCAAACAAGCACTGCATGACACATTTATCCTCTAATACTTACTGGAAGCAGTACCTTGTCACATCTGCACATCCACCTGCAAAAAGCTGGGGGTCTCAGACCCCTCTGTAGTCCCTCTACCTGCTTCCGGGTAAATAATATGACAACACTTGGCACCAGGGGACTGACCTGGGAGTCTACAAGGCATCAGCGGAGGCTCCAGCCAGCATCTGGCGCAGCCCTCTCAGCAGGGGCGGGCAGAGCAGGCTCCCCCCAGACCTGGTTGTCGTCTTTCGCATCCTCGCAGCCAGCTGGAGCTCCGCCGTGCTGCCGCAGCGCCGGCGGGTCTCAGCGGTGCCCCCCCCGCGCCCCGGCGGCCGCAGCGGGCGGGCTAGCGCTGGCCGGCATGGCTCAGGCCGGGGCTCGGGGCGGCCCCGCCGGAGGACGATGCCGGGCGCCGTTCAGCGGCCGGGGGCATGGCGGCGAGCACGGCCGCCCGAGAACTGGAGCCGCGGGTCGGCAGCCGACTCCGGGGGGCACGGGCCGGCATGCGGGGACAGGGCCACTCCTCGCCCCGCGCCCGCCGCCCCGCGCCCGCCCCGGGGCCAGCGCCGCCTCAGAGCCTCGGGCGGCTCGCTGCCGGTCCACGGCTGCCGCCCGCCCCGCCGTGCGCCGGAGCCCGCGACAAGAACCGCGGGGGCGGCGGCCAGAGGGCAGCGGCGTCCCGGGCAGCGCGTCAGGCAGGGGCTGGGAGTCGGAGGCCGCCCCGGTCACCCCGGGCGCGCCCACGGGCCCATCGCCGCGCCAGACACCCTCTCGCACCCGCAAGTCCCCGAGAGCCGGTACCCGCCCCGGGGCGCCCGGGCACTTTGCGGGGGTGGCGGAGCCCCGAGACAGCGCCGCGGAGCGCTCGGGCTCGGGCTGCCCGGGCGGGGAGCAGGGGCGCGGGGTCCCACCGCCACCCTCAGCCCACGCCGGGGCCCCCCGCTCCCCTCATAGCGAGATGCCAGCCCAGTCCGATGGGCTCCCCGCCCCGCGCTCAGCGGCGGCCCGGAGCGGCTGCGGGCGAGCAGCGGCTGCCGCCACCTCCCATTGTCTGCGCGGCGCGGCCGCCGGGCCCTGCCCCGCTCCGCTCGCGCCCGCCGCCGGGCCCGCCCCGCCCTGACGTCACCGGCCCCCATTGGCGGCCAACGCCGTGTTTACAGCGGGCGGCAGCGCCCGCCCGGTGCTCCCTCCGCTTCTGCCGCTCCCGCTGCTCCCTCCGCTCCCTCCGCTTCTGCCGCTCCCGCTGCTCCCGCCGCCCGCGGAGCCGCCCGGAGCGTGCGGGAACACGGCCTGCGGCAGCGAGTCGGGCCCGGGGCGCGACATACCTGCGGCCACCTTCCCGCAGCCAGGCTCGTACGCACACTTCTCCTCACCTCGCTACACACGCAATATTTGTACTTTTACCAACTGCTCTAATAAGGCAAATTTGCAGAGCGTTAAAACCTGACACAGAATTCCGGAGAATGTGCAGTCCCACGATCCACAGAGGAGCCGCGAGCCCCACGGCAGACTCCCCGGGGCAGCAGGGCATGTTCAGTCATCGGCCTGAGAACAAACACTGACATCCCAGAGGAATCAGATGTCTGACCATGAAATCAGGCTGGCTCAGAAGACAACACTCAGCACAGAAAATTGAATGCTCCTCGCATCAATTCGCTCACATTACGGCCAAAATGGAAAAGGGCAGTCTGGGAAATGCAGTCAGAGCAGTAGGAGACTGGCTTCCTGAAATAGTGTCCTTGACAATGGTATGTGAAAGGAAAAAAACCACCCAAGAAATCTCAGCAGGAATATATACAGAACAGACAAAGCCTCCATACTGCAGAGGAGTCAGGATAGAGGAGGATGACTAGAAACTTGTTTACTGTGTAGTCACTAGGAAGGAGCAAGGTATCATAATCCTCTATCAATGCTCACATGTCTCAGTGAGCTGCATGGCAGCCCTGTAACACAGTACAAAACATTTATTCCTCTTCCCAAAGAGAACCCAAATAGATAATTTCTTTATGGTAGAATCCAAGATGTAAAGTTAAACATCCAGTCACCTCCACCCAGATGGAAAGATGAGTGAAGAACAGTGATACTGTTTATGAACATGAACTTTTTTTCTATCAAAAGTCTCTTACGGCTGCAAAACAACATTTCTAAAGACCTCGGTGATACTGAACACATCTCTCCTACATGACTGTTGTCTTGCATCTCATCACATCTGCATGCTAAGCAGGGCATCTCATCCTGCTAAATAGGCACATGCCATGGTTTTTGGTGATGAACATCTACCACCTTGCATGCTTACCACCACCTTACAGAAATCATGAACCTGTCAAACTGTGGAATGCCACAGGTAGCACACGCACACTGTATGGTCACAGATAATGTGAGTGCGTGTGATTCCATCCACCTCCTGCATGCCGAAGTGAGAGTTTGGATACCACAGGTATGGCCATGTCATGCTAACATGAGTGAGCCACCAACTCCCCTCGGTCTTTTTTATGTTTTCCAGCTGGGAAAGTCAGCCAGATCATAAATAGAGAACCCAGCAGTAGCTGAAAGGCTGCCTGTCAAGTGCTCCTGCATCAGTGCCATTTACATTCATTACCAGTCACACCTTTGTCCATATACACTTGACTCATCAATACACACATGGTCTGCCCCTATTTTTAAGTTCTGTCCTCTTTCCTGCAGATGCGTAAATGTAATGCCAAGAGCACCCATACCCATTTCCCTGGAATTTCTGATCACATCCTATACCAAGGAAACACCATCTCTTCAGACACTTTATGAAAAGCAGCAAAGACTTCAGCGGAGGGCAAACATACGTGCTTTCCACTGGGAATCTGCACTGAAATGCTTTTATAATGTTATGCACCTGCCATAAGAAGATCTCTGCCCTTCGGTTCATAAGGGGCCTCATTTGCTTTTCTGTTCTTTCTTAAAAGAATCTCTCTACAGACAACGAATGAAAAGTGAGGTCAAATAGCTATAGAAGCACATGATGGCTTCAGAAAACTGACAGTTCTACACAGAAAAAAGAAAAGGCTGCCAAGTTTATGAGTGGAGATCAGGATCACATGGGAGTGCTTCCTTTACGAAGAGGAAGGCTTGCTTTGAAAAGAACACCACTATTCCAATTAACTAGAAAAAAAATGCAAGAACATCAGCAGCTGCTGTCAAGTGCCCATTTGTAAAAGATCTAACTCATCCATGGAGTAAAATAAGGAAAACTCAGAATAAAACAAGCATGTCTGTGTATAGGCCAGAACAGGGTGCACTATCCTTCACGGCACAGCAGACACAGACAGAGGAAGGAGCCCTTCAGAGGATGGCACCAGACATGCTGCCACCTTCAAAATCCTTCTCTGTGCATTCCTGTACTTGGCTCGATACAGTCCTAGAAGCACCAGCATGGAGGAAGATGGTCTCACAACACTTCCCAGTCATTTGCAGGACTGCTCCCTGATCCCAAAGGCCAGTACTTGTGCAGTGCTCAAAAAAATCCAATTTTTGTCTTAATGTAAGTGAAAACATAGAGTTCACATACAGGATGTCTTTGACCTTAAAATAAAGAGATTTGTGCAAGAGAATTGTTTATTTAAACTTGGGTGAGATGGAAATTGCTTGTTCTTTTCCTATGCTATTCCTGAGGTATGACTGTTAACACTGCCAGCTGGAATCATGAACTGTATTTTAACAGTGCAGTGCAAAGGAACTCAGAGTGTTCCACTGAGTTAATTCAAAGAATTTTAAAATTTCTGTCAATATTTTGTGACTACAAATATTCCTTGAAAATCTTCCCTCAAGATTACATAACAGGCAGTAGGGCAAGGATTTTAAGCAGGGAAATTAAAGCAAACAGAGAAGACAGGGATTTGCGTATTTATTCAATTGATAGAATCAACTCACATTAGCTTATACCTTAGCTAGCTAAGCTAACATTTGTTCTCTAACAACAAATGGGTAGGTGTTGCTGGTCCTTTAAATAAGAGTGTAATTTGCTCCCTTTGGAGCATTGTGCATCAAGGCAGAGGCTTCAATAAGTCATGGTTTGTATAATTATTCAGTCTTATTCCCTGAAGGGCCTCTGCAATGCAGTGGTCCTCTTACTTTTTTTTTCCCCCTCCCTGTTAGCAATGCCCTAGTTTGTTCACTGCTGCAGTCCCCCTCCCCTTCACCATTACCACAGCACAACAATCTCTAATTGGGAGCTGGCCCGCTAACCAAGAGCTCCCAGACAAACTGCAGGGGCACCAGAGACAGCACTCACAGCCACCTTCTCAGCTCCTCTGAATTCATCAGCACTGAGGGAACTGTCAAACAAGGGGTTTGAAACCTACTCATGTAGCATGCTACACCGGAGAGATTGCTAACAGCTGAGTATCAATCACATCAAACAGTGTCTGCTGTACTCCACAGGCAGCAGAGGCCTCGATGGCAGATGAAAAACACCTGCAGACTCTTACAATACTCTGAAGTCAAGCAAACTCGATTTTGATGCTGAACATAAGACTATGTGTACTTGCTCATTAAGAGCCATTTCCATTTCTGTTCGCAAATGTTCCTCTACAGTCATGTCACGAACCTCTCTTTACTCTGCAATACCACAGTGCTCTGTCTCCACGCAACTCTTTGGAGGTGGGACCACCCCAACTTCCTTAGAATGTCCCTCTTGTACGTCTCAGTATCCCCTCACTTTCTGCTTAATAAATACACAGTTTTCTAGACAAGCTCAAGTTTTAGAGTTCTCAGGAAAGACAAATCCAGGGTAAATGGTTCTGTCCTGCTAGGGACTGGGTAGTCCTTGTTTCAGGGAAATTATCAGCTTTCTATTCAGACAAAGAAAACACCCCTTTGTCACCAAAGACAGCAACATTTTGTTCCCATGGAAAGAACTAGTAAGAAATTTCAGTGAGAGCACTTTAATTAATATTGCCACAGCCCTTTCCCTCAGCACAAACTTGCACCTCTACATATTCTCCCCTCTCCTCCAGGAGCTGCTCCCAGTCCTACATTTGGTAAGCTTTCTTAAAGAATATCACACTCTTCTTACCGTCCAAGGACAGCCAGTCATGCTGGGAGGAAGGCAGGGTTGGCAGAGCTCTGGCTTTATATTCAAACACCACAGAATTGGAGATGATCTGATTGTTGAAGGCAACTTGCAAAGTCACGAGCCCAGTGTCATGAGCTAAAAGGAAAGCGCATGTGGTAAGACAGGACTCCACGCAGAAACCCACGGCGAGGAATTATCCTGTGGATATCCCCATGTGCTCACTGGGCTGAGAGCAAGTGAATAGAGGGGGCATTCGACAATATTTTTGGGACTAGATAACTGAAGAGTCCAAAATCCGATCTGTATTTTCAAACATGGGGGTTTTAAGCTCAAGAGTCACCTAATGGGTTGTTTTGGCAGGAGGCAGAATCGCGTGTTTCCGAAGATTAACCAGCCTCACTGCATTTCCAGTGGGAAGCCGAGGCCTAGCAATGAAGCCAAGTTATTCTGCATCCACTTAAAAGCCACATACTGAGGGCTAGCACTACTGAAACACTCTGTAGGGGGGCTGGAGATATTCTCGTCCTCTAACAAGGACAAAGGGTAAAATGTAGGCAAACTGAGTCAGCAGAGCAGTGAGTGCACCCCTAAATAACAGTCTTTAATCTGCTATTTCAAAACTAAAGGAATGCTTAGCATTAGTTTAAATTACTTCAAATAATTATTTTAAAGTTAATTCAGAGATTCTAAACAGTATTTGTTGTGATCTGTTGTGATGTATCAAGATGTCAAATTGGTCTTCTCACACTGTCTAGGTCAAAGAAAAAGGAAAAGCTTCTTGATGCCTGCGCACTGCCTTTCATAGTGGGTCAGGACATGTACATGGCATGAACAGGCTCTGAAAACACCCGCTGTAGGAGAGCAGTGCTCCTTACCTGGGCAGTAGCAGCGCAGTACCCCTGGCTGAATTAAAGATGCAGGCACTGAGATCTGATCGAACAGACAGCTGTAATTATTGCTGGCTTCCTGCCACGGGCCGGTAATCAGGACTTTTACTCCTCCCTGTGAGGAAAAAAAGGGAGAAACCCAGGCGTGACAGGAGAGGCCATGGCAGAGCGGAGCACGGCCGGACGGCGCTCGGCCCCCGAGGGCTCCCGGAGCTGACCCGGCCCCGCCGCCCCTTCCCTTCCCCGCGGCCGTGCTGCCCTCGGGCGGCCGCCGCCGGCAGCGCCAGAGCCGGGACACCGAGGCCGCCCGGTGCCGGTCCCGGCCCGCTGCGGCTGCTCCCAGTACCGAGCTCGCCCTGCCCGCAGCGAACGCCGCTCGGCAAAGGCCGGGAGTGTCCGGGCGCAGCCCCAGCACCCTCACGGGGCCGCATCCCACTGGCAACCGGACAGCGCTGCTCGGCGGGAACAGGCATTACACACCTCGGATGGCACACAGACACAACACTGCTCCGAGGCCGGGCTCATAAAAACACAAACGATTTTTTTTTATTCAAAACAACCTTCCTCTCCCATTAGTGGCTCAAACAGCCTCTTTCCTCCCGCATTCCTTCACATCAGCAAAGCCTGTGCTGCTGCCATTTTCAACTTGCAGGACATGCGACTGATTTTGGAGAGTCAGTGAGATGGAGGGAAATGCTCAACTCATTAATGCAGCGCAGGTCTGGAATTATTCTACTAAGAACATCAGAAACATTTGCAAACTCTGTTGCTCTAACATGGCTAGGTAGCACCATGAATCCATTGCATGGGAAAGACTTTGCTTTCAATGAAACATTAAGTTTCTGTTCAGATGCTTCCTAAGTGAAGAAAGGGCCCTGTCAGGGTAACGAAAGGCTTAATTAAAAGTATACTCAGACAAGCAAAAGGCCTTGGATGCTCCAACTTGGAAGAGAAATATTTTAAAAGCCTTGTAAAAGCTTTAACAAAACAGTTCTTGTGAGCCCTTATTAACAAGGCAAAGAAAGATAAAGCAGTAAACATTACCAAGTAAAAGCCCTGGACTTACCTCAGGGTAAGACCATTCTGGTGAATAATCTGTCACCATGAACAAGCGCCCACTCTGCTGCAGCAACCCCAAAGTGCCTTGTGCCGCAGCTGCTGAGACCACCTCAGCCACGTGCATGTACGCCATGGTGCTGGCTCCATTCTCCGTGCTGCTGAGCTGCATGTTGGCCTGCTGAGGACTGCAGCAAGGAATGCACATTTGGGCCTGGTTGTATGTCGCTCTGTTACTGTCTTCAGGCTGAGACAGTCCGGCACTGTCACCTGACACCAGCTGGTGTCCATAGAGAGCATTGCTCCCACCTTCTACTGATATGAAATCATTAATTAGATCAGAAAACTGATTGCTGAAGGAAATGTCAAAGTGGTCCAAGTTAAGCTCCATGTTGGAGGAGTTATTTAAGCTGGGATGGGCCACGGGATAGAGTCCTTGTACCATGTTTCCTTGGAGAATAGGGAGATTGTTCCCATTCCTGATACCCCCGTTGGACTCGGGCTGCAAGTAGTGTTCTGTGTTGCAGGCTTGAAGATCCTCTGATTTAAGTAGATTTTCACTTCCTTCTGCCTGCTGGGAGGTCTCCATGGGAACTTCAGCTTCTGCAGTCATAGCCTGGAAGTTTGCTTGGAACTGCATGAGCTGGAGAGAAGAGGTGGACTCTATTCTGGCTTCCACCGTGCCATTACAGTTGGAAGTGGTTTGGGACGAGGACTCTGTTTTCACACTGGGGATTCCTAAGGTGTTCACAAATGAGCTACTTGTGTCATTCAAATTGTTGTGAGTGTTTTGCTCAAGGGGAAGAGGTTTGCTGGCATCCTGCAGAAAGAAGCTGGGGGAAGGTGTCTGATGAACATGAGGGCTCTGGACGGTCTGATTGAAGCTGGAAGAATAGTCCTTGTTGGAGTCAATGGCACTGAAGTCCATCTGCTCCAGGGTGGTACTTGGGCTCAGACCTCCTCCAGAGGGAAGCAAACCTGAACCAGTACTGAGGGTGAGAGTGTTAGATGCAGAAGTGGAAGAAAATGCTTCTTTGGACATCTGTTGTTCAAAAGATGTGTCCTCAGTTTTAATTTCTTTTGTGAGGGTTGTATTGAAGTTGAAGCTACGTTCTGTTGTGGGTGACTGCCTTATGTTGGTATTGATGCTGTCACTTTTCATACCTCCTCCACCATAAGTCTGCCCTTGCTTGGGATTGTTAAGAAAACAGTCTGGGTCAAAATTCATGGTGGTTTCTGGAATTTTTCTATTTCCTTCTAAAGTTGTGGAGAGCACAAGTTCCTCGGAGACAGTGCTGGGTAGCATTGACAAACTCTCTGAACTTCCGGTTGGAAAAGCAAATTTGTGTCCATCTGAACTCACAGCAAGTACCAGTCCTTGTGCAGCTGCATCTGAGGACAGAAGATGTTGATTTGGGCCAGAGGTGGGTGACATGGTGTACACAGCTTCACTGGTGACTTCTGACATAAATACGGTGGCACTTTGTGACAAGCTTCCCATAACTGATGCTACAGCCATACTGGACACACCAGTGACAGCTGGGCTATCTGCCATATCTGGGTCGCTGTTTAACCCACTGCTGATGGACACGGGAGAGTTCTGGGTCGTGTCAGGGACCTCCACCTGGTTGGTGGAAGAAACCTCAGTGCTGTTTTGATGGAGCAACACTGGTTTCGCCACTTTGCCGTTCCTCTTCTCTCGGCTGGAGGCCTTGCCATGACTGTGCTCGTTCTTGCCTTCAGAGACATCATTATTTTGTACCTCTGAATGAGCGCTGTACCCACCTGTCCTTGGTTCAACCTTTGGTGATATGATGCGGTGTTTGGCACTGTTACACTTATGATGCACACTGCTTCCCGCCCCTGTGCCAAAAAACAAAAACATTTGCCATTCAGTAAATACAAAATTAAGACAATGCTAGTTGTGTATCTCATGGTTGTAGCAAGGGAGAGCTATACTTATACATGTGTGTGCAAGAGAGAGTGAGCACACGTACGAGACAGCAAAAGCAACTTTGGAAATAAAATAAATTTCTCACCAGTGCCAGATGTACAGGTCCCGTCCAATGCACTGCATGCAACGACAGCAATCTTACAACAGGCACGTGTGCACCCTTACCCTCACCCCATGTAGCACCTGTCCCCTTCCTCCCTGCCCTGATCAGGCAACATGTTAGGAGGAGAGGAACTGGCATCTGTGACAAGTCGCAGAGTTATTTAGATGTGCCCAATCTCAGTGCAAAGTCTGCAGAGCAAGGGCTGCTGCTGCCAGCTGTGGAACAGGGCCCTGTTCCATCTGCCCCACGGACAAGACCTCAGCCCCCATGACGCAGATGCTCAGCTCCTCATGCTGGCTGATGTTGGGAGGTTTGACAACTGCTCCTGTGGGGTGGATGCTGACTGGTAACCTGGAGGTGACAGACGCCATATCATGCTCCTGTCCCTGGCATCACCCTGCCACTTAGAATTAGCCCTCACCTTCCTGTCATCATTGTGTCTATTACAGTTGCCAATCAAATTATTAAAGAAATAGCACATTAGCCATACAAAGCATTCTTGCCTTCCCATAAGGATGGTGGTGTGTTTCTCTGGCTCTCAGCCGTTTCTGTGCTGACAGACAGACATGTTGTACTCTGGGAGGTGCACGCAGAGCACATGGCCAGCATCGGAGCTGCTGAAGAATACTCAAGGAAGGGTCACCAGAAGACAGTCCTCCATAAATTAAGCCAGCCATCACCTTTACTGGCCTGACAGAAGGTAACATCACTTGTATTCCTGGGAGCTTGGAAATCAGGCATGATGAAGCAAACAATTCTGTCTGCAAAGGCACCTTAGCCAGAAACTCTGGTGTGGGGACTGTTTTTGCTGTTTAAAGAAGAGCAGCCCATTAATTTTTGATGTTTCTTTCCTTAATTGATTAATTTCCCCTAGAATGATGTAAGAACATTAATTATGGTACTGTTGAATGACTAAAGAGGGGAAGAAGCCTCCTCCCTATAGCTAATGGCTACAGTTATAAATGCCTGGGCAACATAAGGCATCCATGTAGCCACTGCAATTTGCTAAATCTTTTGTTCCTTGTCCTTGAAGGGGAACTTCTCTATTATGTGCTCAAGATTTGAATGCGGCCACAAAGTAGTTCAAGACAGTGTTTTTGAGATTAAATGCAGTATTAAATCTCTCTATTCTCCTAGGTAGAGAGAGGAACAGGAACAAGGAAAAGACTTTCACACTGCTGTATTTGTGGATGACAGTAAGGAATTGGGAATGTGTGTGTCAATGTGCAAGCCGTTACAAAACAAAGCAATACTGTTATGTTAAAAAGCACTGAGAAGACTTAGCACAAGACAAAACATCAAAGGGAAGCATAAAAGGATTCATGTTCAGATCTGCAAGCCTGGATCAAATGCTGAGCCTTAAGGGGTGAATTTTAATCCACGTTCAGGTATTTCAGAGGTCATCATTCTTATTAAAGTCTTGATTGTATAATGCAACTGCTCGAGAAAAGAAGAAAAATTAAATCCTTTGAAGCACTGACAGCTTTCCTTTATAAGTTTTGCTAAAGACTAGTTAATGTGTCATATACTTTAGTTGAACAAAGTAGTAGAAAGGGGTGGCTATAAAGCAGAAGAGTTGGAAAAGCGAATCACTTAGCTTCCCCCGTCTGTATAAAATGCTAACACTAAGGATGTTGTTTCTTGCTGCTGTAGTCTTATTCAAAACAAAGTAATCTCCTTTAACAGGAAAGAAATCTGTATTTTCATGATACCTAAATAAGACCTGTCTTATCCCAGTGATACTTTATAATTAACTACCTGAGCACTTCTTTAACAAAGTGCGCTGCAGGGCAAGGAATTCAGAAGTTGGAAGAGTGTTGGATTTTGAGGCTTTGGTAACAGAATTTGAGCATATAGAAAAGAACATACCTTTTTGAGCAGGTCATATGTGGAAGGCATTTATTAGAACTAGCACCTCAGTACTACAAACCCTGCTGCCAGTTTGGATGAAGCTGAGCAATGTTCTGTGCCCTCCCGAGGTACTCACCCAAGGTACCAGTGCAGAGACAGTTGTGTGTCCGAGGCTGGGGCTTGGTCTGGTGGCTATCGAGGATCTGCTGCACGAGCTGTTCCACTGAGAACCCTGAACTGCTGTTGCCATTGCTGCATGTCCACTTAATGCCATGAACTGCAAAGAGAACAGTAAAATTTCCCATCAGAAACTTCAAAACCACACCAGAACCATCAAAACCCATTCCTGCTGCTTTTTGTCAGAACTGAAGGAGACCTGTAAAAAGCAACAGTAATGGTTTATTATTCTCTGCTCCTTGGTATTCATAAGCTTCCAAATGCAATTCCTGAATTAGGTATATACCAAGGAAAAACACCTCAGTAGAGTATCTGGCTCTTTTTCAGTCTGCTGCAGACAGGGACTGTGCACCTGCAAAGACTATCCCCGTAGTGCCTGGAACCTTCACTGAAAACCCAAAAGCAACAAAAGACTTGGTTGCATTGAAGTAAAACAGTAGAGTTCCAAGGAGCATTTTGGAACCGTTTTCTGTCTAATATGAAAACGAAATCAGCTTTATAGTAAAATCAGCAGCCAAAATACACCAGTGTAACAGCACATGCAAACTTCTGCCAGGTCTTCATTGTCAGATCCTGGCTGGCAGCAGTGAAGACTGACTCATTTTTTGGGAGCGACTAACAGACACTGTGTGAATTCCTCTTCAGATTTGGACAACCTCTTAGTAATTTGCGAAAACGGACAGGAGGGTGATATTGCAGAACATGTTGCAAACTGAAGGTTTTTTTCTTGAGTACTCTCTGGCCTGATAGCTATTTAAATAAGAATGCTAAACTGCATGCAGATACATGATTTGAATAAAGGCTCCCTCTCAGAATTTTTTTTAGGTGCAGAATTTCCCATAACAGTGATATTTGCAACCTGACTTACAATGGAAATAGCACTTATAAAATATTTTATCCATAATAACTGACTCAAAGCATCTTCTGTCTCCTTTAATGTCTCTCTAAGCAATTTATATGTGCGTATTATTTATTTATCCTTTGTGTGCATCAGAGCTCATGTGCAGATTTTGGAAAGTGCTGCCTGGTAACATCATTTCCAAGGTGTTCTCATGCCTGGCAGCTTCTTTTCAGGAGTGTCTTTGCCATAGTCGAGCAAGGCACATTCCTTGCATGTTGCGTTCTAAAATCCTTAATCAGAATATACCAAATGAAAGTTAAAAGTCCCACAGACCTAGGCTTTGTAGTAAATGCACAGATCCCTGAATGGTGATGGTCCCTGATGTGAGGGGGTAAAATGCTAGCAGCAGCAGGTTCTGGTACTCCCTAAACAGCCAGGAGCATCTGCAGGGCTGGGGCACAAGCTGCAAGCAGCTTCATGTCATGCAAGAATATCAGAAGCAAATGAAAGCATGTTTATGACAGCTAATGACCATGGTCACAGGGGTGGCACATCATGTCAATCTCCTGTTCTCTTCGATGCTGCTCATTTAGTGTGTCACACACGCTGCCGGTGGAACAGAGTTCCTGGATCTGCTCTGGGAAGCAGTTTTATTGCCTTTTTTGTTACTTGTTGCTGTATTCCCTCATCACCCACTGATGTCACTTTGCCTAATTGTATCTTGTCTTGGTCTAGTTTTATATTACAGAACTCATATTTCTACTGGCCAGGCTGGGTAACCTGTAGAAATACTGTAAATAAGGTTTACAAGTATTCTTCCTCATATCACTATTTAAAGTGCTGCAGATAGTTTAGTAATGAGTCCCTCTATGTTTGCTTCACAACCACATTTATTGTTATCGTACCCAACAGATTTTGCTTTCTAGTACATTCACAGTTTTGAATTTCCTCTTAACACTCCATCTCTATTATTATATCTGTTTAAGTTATATACACTTGCCACTTCACTATCTCCACTCACATCCATTTTATTATTTAAGGTACATTATTCTGTCACCTGTGATATTATGCCTAGTAAGTGATGTTCAAATAGCAGTTTTGCCAAAGATACATTGACAGTGAGGTATTTTGGATACTTCTGGCTATATGACATAAAGTTATTGAACTGTAATTATTACTGAGAAAGTTTGCATTAAGTCATTTCTTCAGAGGTTACTTCAGAAATGCTTTGCTAAAGAAGTGAGCTCGCATTGCGTTGTTGGGTACAGAAAGTCTGTTTTACAGCAGGATGGCAGCGTTTGCTCCCTACTGCTGCGAAATCCTGGGATGAGCAACACATCATGGGGGCAAGTCTGGGAAGCGAGTCATGACTCGTGGTTTGTGTATTCACAATGATAGTTCTTAAGTCTGAATCAAGCTGTGAGCTGGAAGCCAAGACATAACGGATGGACCATGCCCATTATTTTCAGCATAGCAAAGTCCCATCAAGGATCAATTGCTGCTGAGGAAAGGTCTTTCTCTAGCCTTGCTCCAGCTGATCCTAAACGGCTCCGGCTCCAGCTTCTGTCCACGTGGTGTCACTTTTTTTTTAGTACTTATGCTCCCTGTATACTATGAAGGTTATAAAATAAAAAGGCAGTGAAGGGTGACAGATTGCAAAAAAAGAATGTCTGGATGCTTAATGCAAATTATCCACTATCTTGGCACATCCAATATGCAGATTTCTTCCTCCCCCTTTTAAAGAAAGACTCCTGTGCCTGGTGAATTGTTAGTACTGAATACCAAACACTATCAAGATGGCTTTTAACATGTCACGCTTGGCTTCCTGACACATAATGAATCAGCAGGAAAGGAGATTTCTATAGGGAAGAAAGTGCGTTATGAAAGGAAGGTTAATAAAAAGCATACACACACACTCTTCCTGGTTTTTAGTGGTTCAAAAACCGAAACCACTGCAGAGCTATGTTTGACTAAATATAGCCATAATGTATGAATACAAAAGGAAAAAAAAAGATTGAAGCTTAGCAGAAATTCTGGGAAGTATTTTAATCCGGATTCCTGTTCAGACTCCTACTGCACTTCCTGATAATTTAAAATTAAAGCTCTGAACTGCTTCAACACTTTCCTTTTCAGTAATAGCATGGAGGGATCTAAAAGCTGCTGCATTACAGCAGCAATGCATTCCTCCTGCCACCACACCCTCTGTGCAGCAGTGCCTGCAGCACAAGGCAGTGCAGCCAGGGAGAGTTACTGGTGTTTCACTGGGTGCTCAAAGGCAAGAAGTGAGGCTGCAGGAAGGTCTACTACTCAGAGAGCTAATGCTGCTCCCAGCAGAACTGCCCCCAGCCTCTTTTTGTGAGCATGGGCTCTCACCATTCTTCTCTTTCTTCCCTTTTGAATAAAACAGGACAAAAATAGTGGCCCAGCAGCTCCTTGTTCATTAGTGCTGTCAAGACTTCAACCATCATGAGCAAAGGGATGAAAAATAATCTGGTTACCAGCAAAAAGGCAGCTCAGAAGCCAAGGGAAGCTTGCACACAGAAACATAGGATTGTCCAGGTTTCTTACAACCCCCTGGCTATTTCTGCCTCCTTCTTCTGCTGTCCTCCTGTCTTGCACTTATTTTCCTCCTCCCCATCACCTCAAGCCTATCTCACTGTCTCACCTTCATTCTAGACCCAACACAATCAACAGCTAAAACTGTTTCTCTCTCTGTGGTTTCTCCACCGTAAGCAAAACTTGTCTTTAAAACACCCTCCCACATTCAAATCTGATCATTTCACCCTTTCTGAATGCTCTTAGACGTTTCTCTTTGCCACTTCAAACATTTTATGCTTCCTGTTTCTGTTCCAAAGATCTTGCTCTTTCGTACCATCCACCCCAACACAGCTTACACATACATATACATGTACGCTACATGATGAAGCTATTTCCTATACCCTGTGTGCTGCTTCTCTGCCCCAATTTGACAAGTTTTTGTCTTTTGAGTAACAACAAGATCTCCCACATGAAACAGGTAAGTTGGACTGATAAAGCTGGAATATCTGGAATCATCAAGGTTAGGTTTCTGTTTGCCTCTCCCTCTTGATGTATCTTGACGGCCGCTGCAAACCCAGGTTTCAGAGTCCTACCCTTGGCCACACCTGACTGAGAAAAAGTGCTTTTAAAAATCCCCAAAGTGCTGCTGGAAGGCTGAGCGGGTCCTTTGTCCAACTGCCCATTCCCAACTTGCTGCCCACATCCTGCTCCACCAGGTCTTGACACTGAGAGGTGTTTCCATGGCAATGGTCAATTGGAAATGGCAGCCTTGTCCCTTCAATTTTTGCTGCGTTGGTGTTGACAGAAGTAAAGGCCTTGCTCTGATTTCTCAGTTTGGCTGAAAGAGATTTCCATTAGATTTATCCTTTCATACTCAGATGCCCACACTCATTCAGCTTTGATTTTCCAGCCTTCCATTTTTACTCATTACTGGTTGTGAAGGACAGGTTTCCTGAGCCTCACTGCTGGGGATGGTGCCGTTTCCTCAGGACATCCCCCTCAATGCTATTGCCTTTGCATGGACTCACGCGGGTGCTTTGCCTCCAGTTGTTCTTCAAAGGGTTGTCTGTCTTCCAAAGCGAGCCCTCCCCTTGAAGGTTTGCTCAGATGCAGAGGGATGCACACAGGGAGTGGGCAGTACACTCGGTGCAACATCCCTTGGAGGGGACCAGCGGGACACGACTCTTCTGAAGCTACTTGGAGTGGGACTCCTACCACTATTTACAGACACCTGAAGTCCAAGGCTGCTCGCCCATGGAGAAGCAGAGCCGAAGCCACCTCTCTCGCACAGCTCTCCCGTTCCTTCCGTGCGGTGCTCGCCATCCTCCTCCTGCGGCTCAAGGGCACCATCGCCATCCTCCTCCTGCGGCTCAAGGGCACCATCGCCATCCTCCTCCTGCGGCTCAAGGGCACCATCGCCATCCTCCTCCTGCGGCTCGAGGGCACCATCGCCATCCTCCTCCTGCGGCTCGAGGGCACCATCGCCATCCTCCTCCTGCGGCTCGAGGGCACCATCGCCATCCTCCTCCTGCGGCTCGAGGGCACCATCGCCATCCTCCTCCTGCGGCTCGAGGGCACCATCGCCATCCTCCTCCTGCGGCTCGAGGGCACCATCGCCATCCTCCTCCTGCGGCTCAAGGGCACCATCGCCATCCTCCTCCTCCTCCTCCTCCTCCGCCAAGGGCAGCGCGAGCGGCGCGCGGTGCCCGCCAGGTGGCGCCAGTGGATAAGGCACAGGCGGCGGGCCCGGCCCGCGCGACCCCTCACGGGGCCCGGCCCGCGCGACCCCTCACGGGGCCCGGCGAGGCCTCTCGGTTTCTCCAGCGTTAATTTTGTCACTTGTTTTTAATATCTCCGGTGTATCTTTTTTTTTTTTTTAACATAAGTCTTGCTGGGCCATTCTAGGGGAAAAAAGTCCTCATTAGCATGGCCTGCACGGAGGGGACCTTCAGCCCTTCCCGGGGCTGCCACACCTCGGTGGTGCTGCCAGCAAGGTGCAGACCCCCCTCAGCGGCTGCTCTAGAACTGAGCCTGCCAGCGCCTACAGCCAAGTGCTAAGAGGGCAGATAAAACACTACAGAAGAACAGGAAACAAAGGCTGGGGTGCCCGTAGTCTCCCCAGAGAGGCTCGGCAATTGCTGCATCTGGTTTAATATCTAAGTTTTAGGGGGACAGGAAACTATTTGGTTTAGGTTTCCGCAAGTTGATTTCCATTACTGCTAATGGTTGGTTCGTCCTGGACTGTTGTCAATACTCAGTGGGATTATTTCACTGTTGTGTCTCCAAATGCAGCTGAAATGCACCAGCTGAATCGTGATTCCTAATTTTGTTCTTTCAGAGAAGTTTCTACAGTAGGTAAAACTTGCCCATGAGGGAAACCACGTTTCCTAAGAGTGGCCCATAAAGGCACAGGAACAAGCTTCCTCTGGGGACACGAAGGACACTGCAGATCTCAGAGGGAGAGGAGAACTGCAATTCTTGCATGGGACCCCTGTTTAGAGCCACACACCTGCAATAATTAGAGGGTTGGTGAGAAGATGAGAGAAGACAAGCAGGTGGCTAAATGAGCAGGTGGCTCATACTGGCCATGCAGACAATGTGAACAGAGGTACTCAAAGTCCAAGTGGCTGGTAGGATATAAAAGCCTATCTAGCACCTACTATTGTGTTCTTTTTAATAAAAACTCAACCTATTGCAGTAAAACCGGATGTCAGCATTACTAAAACCAAAGTCTTTTAAAAAATCCATGTTGCTTTTTATGTGGTCAGCTGAACTAAGCTGACCCCATTGAGGGGCACTTTGGAGCTCTGACAAACCATTTGGGGAACGTAAAAATCATCCCATTTAGACTTTTGTACAACTGATCTCTTAAGATTAAATATAAACCCCCTCTTAAACCCAGTTACTGAAATTGAATATAAAATCAAGTCAAGATAAAACAACTCAATTCTTGAAGCCATATTAATGCTGATTGCTGCTATTTGAATTTCACTTTGGGCTGCAGGCATCTGATGCCATCTCCAGTGGCAACAATAAGGGGACGCAGGTTCAGGTCACCTCCAGGGGCCCTGATTGGTTCCCCCCCCAGAACTGGGGACTCTGGAAAGAGGCGAGATGGGCCCACGCCCAGAGGCATCGACTCTGACTGGCACCACGTAAAACTTTCCAGCTGTGGCTGCGTGCAGGGGGCACAAACAGAAGCCCTCAGTTTCTGTGCAGCAGAGGAATGAAAAACTTTTTCTCTGAAAGGAAGATAGCCCTTAATTATAGTGGACCTGGAAAAAGGATTGCAACGTAGCACCAGCTGTGAGCTTGTAACTCATACGTTGCCAGCTGAAGGATGAGAGCCAAAAGGGGATGATTTGGAGAAACCCCCAACATGAGCTGGCCCACAATTTGCTGATCATATGGAGTTTATATACAGAATTCTGCTGAGCTGGATTCTGCCACTGAATTTGCTTTTACCACCAGATGCCTCTAAGGACATCTGCTAATCTGTTCAGAGAAATCTCAAAGCAAGACTATAATGGGACGCAAGAGGGGGGAAAATTGAAAGCAATGCCAAATAGAGGCCCATTCTTCACACCAGGCATCCTGAAATGACTTACAGGTGTTTCGGACAACATTCCTGCACAATTTTCATGTATTATAGCTATTCACTTTGCATAAATGTCCCCAAAGGTTGCATCCACATCAAAGCAACACACACGACAAATCTTTTGATTCAGACACCCAACTGGGATGCTCCCAACAGTTGGATTACTGCAGGTCTGCCATCAGAGGAGGTGTCACAGCCCTCCCTGCGCTCCCTGACCTTTGCTGACACCTCCAAGATGAGAAGCCTCATCTATGAGCCTGGAAGGAGAGAGTAATGATCCTGTGGGAGGTCACAAATGTGTATGCAGCCCTTCCAGGCTCATCTGCTTCAGTCTCGAGGACTGTCAAACTGAGGTCTGACAAACCGACAGTGATAGGCCAGAGAGGACAATCAGGAGATCAGGGATGTCCCAGTGCAAAGGCAGGTGACAAATACATCAGAACTAAAGCAAAAATCCAAAGCCATGAAAACTGAAGTCAGGCTGATTAATTACTGACAGTCTCAACTCAGCTGGAGGTGTTGAAAAAACCTCAAATCCTCAGAGCATCTGCAGCATTTACCTTTCATGGATGTTCAGCTGGGGTCATTTCAGTCTCTTAATTAGTTCACACACCAGCTATGTTAGAACAAGTTAATGCTGTTTCCACAAAGCTTTCAGAGCCGTATGGCTACTCCAGAAAGGTGGTTCTAATCCATAACCACCTGTGCGAGTAGTCACAGAAAGAGGAAACACCATCCCTGCAGCCAGCCAAGAAGCTCCCTCTGGGTTCAGCAGTCTCCTTCAGGACCAGGGCAGAAGCCACCTCCTGGCACCCAGACCTCAGTGCCCTGCTCTGCTCACAGAGGTGACGAGGCTAATACTGGGAGCCAGTGCCTGTCCCTGATGCCTGCTGAAGATTTGCTGAAGCCTGGACAGACTTTGGGATGATGTGGCAGGGAAGGAAGAGGGAGCTGAGTGAATAATAGATACAAGAAACAAGCTCTGTGATCATCCCAGTCAGGGTCTCTGCATTTCACAAAAACCAGTTTGATGTATTTATCTGGCTCGGACTCTAAGACTGATGCTGCTCACCCTGCCAGCCATCTGCCACATCACTTTTAGTTCTCCAGGCACACATGGCCAAGAGAACACACTCCCAGGCTTTGGCTGCCACACCACTGACTATCTGCTACCTTTGATTCTGATAGAAAAGCTTTAATACCTGACAGAGGTCAACAGCTTTAACTAACACCTGACTCCAGTCCAGGCTGAATAGGACTTGAACAATCAAGCACGTGTTCTCAGTGAGTCAAGAGCTGGACACTGCCACCAGCCTCTGACCAGGAGGAAGCATTTTCCCCAAAGGCAAAACTAGTATCAGCTTCTCTTCCCTAATCCTGAATGACATCAGTGGTCTGAAATGGGAACCTCCCTACAGGTAGAGTGTCCTCAGACCTCCACACAAACCCTGGCTGTATCATCACTAACTTGTCTTAAATGTGAAATTCTTATGAGAAACAGCAACCAAGAAAACAAAAGCATCAACAAAAACCTCCCACAGCTTCCAAGTCCACAGGAATAAAACGTGAACTGCAACACAAAACAGGTAAAAGGGCAAGACTGTTGCTGCACCAGTGACACTAAGCACAACACTTTGATTAAGTCATTGACAAATCTGCTTTAGGGCAGAGAAATTTGGAAACATCAGGCAATCAAACTGTGAAGTCTGTGAAAGAACATGATTAATGCAAAAATGTGATGAAACTAACATTCTTGGCTCCAGAACTTCATGGCACACCCCATAATGGAACCAAATCTGATGGCTTCTTGGCGAGCGGTGCCCCTCTGCGTTCCCCAAACACGGTTATCTATGTCCTCCTTGTTTTTTAGGTCTGATCAGAATCCAAAGCTTTTATTGTAGCTACATTTCTAAGGATGTGTTTCCCAGGATATGTACCCATAAACAGAGACGTGTACATGCATATATACTCTGAATAATTGCGCAGAATTTCACTCTTCCCTCCTGAGACATAAAAGAGCCAAGTGTTATTAAATTTACGGTGAGTTCGTTGTAGTTTTCACATAATTTTCTTGATGCACTGCAGATTTTTTAACAGGCTGCCGCTTCCTCTCCTGTTTAATGTTAAGGTACTTGTCCAGGCTCAGCTACACCTTCAGCACCCTGGATTTCTGCCTAAGGTTATCAGTCCCAGGGGCAAATGTGTAATTTTCTTTATTCTCTTCTGCTTGCTTTCTGCCCTCCAGCTTTGTGTAGAAAAGAAATACATGGGCCTGCACAGCTCAGGATGCAACAAAGGAGCGGTGCAAACTCAGATTACTGAGGTTGCGGTCAACATTAGACTGATCTTTCATGGATGGCAGAGACACATCAGGATGCACTCTGTGCCTGTGACCTCCAATTACAGGAAGCTGGGCATGACACCAGCACCCAGGCAGGGGCAGAGGGCAAGGACAGAAGCAGACCTGGTATTTGTTGACTCAGATATGGTATTGTGGCTCCTGCAGTTAATTTTCTCTTGCTTACAGACCCACTTTATGTCTAATCTTTCATTGCAAAAAGTTGTTTGTGTGCACATTGGAATGTGCTCTCCAGGGGAAGGCATACAATATAACTGTGATGCAAAAGAAAATATTATATACCAAGGCAGACGTTGAGAGGTCCAAAGAACTGCCTGTTTGAGGGCAAACTTCCCCATCACTCTGGGCACCTAAGCAGACTCTTTAGACTGCCAAGTTCAGAACTGTAGGAAACGATGCCCATCCAAAACATTCCATTCCATGGGTCCTTCTGTAAGTTAAAGCAACCCATTGTGACCTGACACTGACCATCCAAACATGAAGTGCCCTTAGGGGAATCCACCTGCCAGTACTGAGCAGGCTCTTTGCAAATGAGTAGATGCCTACAAACAGCCCTCAAAAGTGCAGGACCAGAGGTACGATTTTTTCCCAGTATGCAGAGGGGACCCTCTTGGGGACAGTCTAAGCAGCTCTCACGCCATGCATCCCAGAAGTACTGCACATTAGGAAGAAAGTGCATGCAGGCACAAGCCGAGTTGTACGGTGACAAATGACTCCTTCACAGAGATGGTTGGTGGCTGTGAGAGACACTGTACTCTAAATATACAGCAAAGAAGCAAAGATGGCTCCAGGTACTCACACATTGGTTTGAGCTGCCCAATGAGTTCCTCTTTTGTCCACTTTGCCCATTCCTTCTTGTCGGTGTTTATTGAACACAAGATGGGGCCACATGGTTTCCCGCAGTCCTCGATGGCTGGGACATTCAGGTAGTGCACCAACACGATGTCTGGGTTCTGCAGGGAGAACAGAGCAAGAGTTATGTCAGTGGGCCTCTCCCCTGCCCAGAGCTCTCTGCATTTATGTTCCTAATTAAAACTGTAATAGAAACCATCATAATCAGACCCCAGTAGGTCCTGGATTTCCCCAAGATCAGAGCTGTTCTTTCAAAGAGGTGGCAAAAGACAGACATGACAGTTTGCACATGGATTCCCCCATCCTGAGGGCTCTTTGCTTGCAACTCTCCTGCTTCCCTTGTATGCTCAAATTCAACCTTTTTTCCAAACTCTACAACACTGAATACTTGCAAGAGTCTTGCAAACACCACTTACAATGAATACCAGGTAATCTGTTTTGGTTTAAGGGACCTTTGGTTCATATGAGCTAATGCTTCCATCAGTTCTGGTCCACATCGGGGCTATTTTGAATACACAGAAAGTAGCCTGAGAACATCAGGAACAGCCACACTCTCCAAACAGTGACAGAAAGAGGTGGGGAAGAGCCGAGGAGGCTCACAGACAATATTACAGTGCGTCAACGATGGCCTTCATAGTCAAGCCTGGAATTCCTCGTCTTTTGAAGATGTTGCAGCTTTGCGATGAATCCAGCAAGCTGCAGAAGGTGGGGACTGCAAGAGCCCTTTGCAAAGGCGCTGCAGGAGGACAGCGAGGCACCAGCTCCCGCAGGCTGATCAACGCTCTCCTCTCCCCACACACCTTCCCAGGGGCTGCGAGGGGGAGGCAACCCCGCTGTGACGCACTGCGGTGCCCTCCCACCGAGCCGTGTTACCACCCTGCGAGCAAATGAATCATCTTAACAACTGCAACAGTAACAACTCCGCCAGTTCCCCAGCAGCATCCCAGGGAGATTGTACAATAGATAATAACAAGATTGAGGAGCTGATTTCTTTCCCTTAAGTCATTTACTCCTAAGTTCGCAAACTTTAATGACTGCTTTGGAATTATTTATAAAAATAAATAGGATAATGGTGTAATTAAAACTCTAATGTTTCATTAATGTTGTTAGAGCCCTGTTCCAAGGGGTAGAGGGAACACAACATATCATTCACGTGCAAAGGTTGTGCTAATAGGAGCACTTGTTTATGAAACCAGGGGAGGGCTGGAGCAATACAGGGACACCTACGCCAAGGAGACCTACGGAAGGGAACTTCTCATGGGCAAAGCACAGCAACTGAGGCCCAGCATGTCAGGAGCTGCACCTGGAGCAGCCCAGGGCAGGAGCAGGGCAGCACTCACCACCTCCAGGTGCAGGGTGACCATGCACCCCCGTGTGCCCCCCGCACACAGGGAGCATCCTGCACATCTCTGAGATCAGGGGGTGGCTGGTCACATCTCCCAGCTCCTCCAGGCTGGCTAAGAAGCTGCTAGCAGTGGAGAGGCCACTGGTGCCTGTGTACAGCAACATGACAAGCAGAGCAGCCTCCTGAAGTGTGACCTCGATAACCAGAAACATCTGGAGGAGAAGCTCTTTTAAGTTAGGAAGACATGCAAGCAGGAACTTGCATTTTCCCCCTCTATGGATAGAACTGCAACCAGGGGATTCTCAGTGAAGATTCTGTGAAAATATAGTATCAAATTCTTGCAGCCTGTTCTAAAAGAGTTGTGTTGCACAAAGAGGCGGCAAGGAAACCTTGTAAGGAACACCTAACAATTTATTTCAGAGCAATTCTGGAAAGTGCTAAAGCAAAGAAAACTGTTGGCTCTTCTATTCCCAAGATTCTTCTGGAGACAAACAACTGAATCTTTTATGTTTAATTGTGAAGTGTTCAAAACGTTCCATTTTTCAGGACACACCTGCCCCAGATGAGAGACAGCCAGAGGACACAGGAAACCATCACATCCTCTCTTTCCACAGTGAGGAGATCTGAAACATCACAGTCCTCGTGCATAATTCAGAAAAGGTTCAAGTAATAAAAATTATTACCTATACACCCAAATAGTCTCCATCAGCTAATTTAATGTAATTAGTGATCTAGATGATGAAGTAATAAAAAGTAATATGCTTCAGAAATTTCATATAAAGATGCCTCTTGCTCTCAGAGAAGTTTCAAAGAAGGGAGCAAGGACATGCTGCCACCACAGCATTGGGCAATGTGGCACTTCTGCAGGTGCTTCTCCCTTCCTCTCAGACAGCTGTGTTTTTCACAGCCTGATGGTGCCCGTTTGTCAGGTCTTCCTGACTTCACTGCAGCACAAGCAAGTGGACCTCAGCAGTGCATCAGCACTGAAATGTATAGTTTTTATATATAAAAACATATAAAATAAACACAAACCTAACAGGTTTGTTCCTTATGTCTACATCTAAAAGTTGACCTCAGATTGACAAATCTCAGGAATGCCAATCTATTTGGCGAACTGAAATGTTTTGATGAAAAATGAAGAGAATAGGTGTGTTTTGGAAAACTTAAAATCAGCAGTGAATCACTATCTGTGGTGACCTACCAGGAGAGCAAGAGAGATGTGAAAGACTAAAAGAAAAATTACAAATGTAACTTCCATGTGGGAACGGTGCCAGGACAGTGGACAAGCCACAGCAGAAGCTCTTTACTGGGGTGGCAGGGAGGGGAGCCCTGGACTGGGCTGCAGATGGCTCTGAGAACGTGCCTTTTGGAAAGCAGCCCGTCATTCCAGTGCCCAGAGTCTCAGCAGAGCTGTTTCCCTTCCCACACAGCTGAGTCGAAGGCACTGCCATCTGTCCCTGACCTGGGCAAGGCTCCTTGGCTCCTCCTGACATGTCAGGGCACCTCACCTGCCTCCTCAGTGTGGTGGAGGAATGGGCTCCACTGCTGCTGGAGGGTGAGCAGGAGATGGTGCAACAAGCAGTTAAACACAAAAAGCCGATAGTTTTGATAAAGAAAAATGCAACTGCAACATCTGTCTGACTCTTGTTTGAAGCTTCATCAGCACTAAGTGGTCCATAAATCAGACTGGCATGGCGTTACATTTCTTCCATGGCTTAACCATTAATCTAGTGCCAATTCTTATGAAAAATGAAGGAGAAAAACTACATGATGGTGGAAGTGTACATATTATCCAGAAAGTGGAAATGGCACATAAGGTGCTGCAGCCCTCTGTCCCAGTGGCTGGAGCAGCGGGGCAGCTTTCTCTGCTACCCACCATGGAAATAACTGAGTAAAACAACGTTTGTTCCATTAGCCTGCTCCATGAGGGTATTTTTCACAGGAGCAGAAACATAAAACTGAAATAAAACTGAAACAGTTCTGGCAGGTGTGGGGGCACAGGCAGCCAGCAAAGGGCTGGCTGACACTGGTGTGAAGGAACAGACAGTTCCTGCAGCGCTCCAGGCCAGCTCAGCCATGGGGGAAACCCTCCTTTCATTTCAGCAACCACCTTCTGCCTTCACTTCCCAGAGTCAGTCCCCCACGAAGGGAAGTCTTCCTTCTCAGGCAGAATAATCACAAAAAACCTCCCCCTTCCTTCTGTTCTCATCCAAAAGCATGCTGGTTTAGTTGTCTTATTTCTTTTTGTTTTAAAAGCAAAAAGCAAAAGCCATTTCTGGCCAGCTTCCAGCTGCTCTTCAGCTGCTCAGCCAAGGCAATCAGCTCAAGGCAAAATCTCACTGGCAGAGGCTCCCAAATCACCGATGACCACAGCTGAAGATAATTTTATTTGGAAAAATACCTCTGAGCTGAAAGTTTTGCATTTGTACTCCCTGCTGGAAGGATGAAAGGAAATAAATCATCCTCAGGGATGATGAGCATTGGTGAACTTAGTCCCAGCCAAGAAATTACCCCCAAGCACAGCCACTCGCCCCACTTGGCACTGGACACCCATGTTAGTTCTGTTGTGTCCAACCTGCAAAGTGCTATGTGTGGTGAAGCCTGTTCCAGCCTTAATGGCTAAACCACAAAGCAGAAAGGTAGAAGGAGCAGCAGAGCATGGCAGGGGAATGCAGAGGCAGCTCCTGTGCCCCTTTCCTCCCTGTTCACCCCTAAAATTATAACATGTTTTTTCTTTTCTGACAACTATTCTTTCACAAAGTATCCTTTGAATTCCTCCAACAATTCAAAAAGCTGAAAAGGAATCTCAGCTTTCTGGGAAGATAATTCACATCCACTGCTGTGCAGTGACTAGATCAATATCCACCAGATTATTATGCCAAGAAACGATAATACTAAGAGGTTTCCGTGGTTTTGAGGGGCTTCTGTTACATGTTGCTTCAGTACCCGCAGGTAACTCAGGGACAAGGTACTGGGAGTATCTGTGCATTATTGATATGCTATCTAAAAATCAAATCAAGGGAACCATTCCCAGACACGTGGATGACAGAATCTTCTACTGCTCATAGCAGCGTCTATCTGGAGGGTTTCCTCTGGATTTTCAAAGGTTTGAGAGTGGAGCCTGGGATACCTGAAGAACAAGGCACAAAGATACAACACAGACAGAGAAATAACAGAATTCTTTCCTTACAGAGACCAAATGCTAGCTTTGGGCAAGATTACTGGTTTGAATCCCAGCAATTTCTTTATCCTTGAACTAATTTTTAATTGAGGTCATGCTATAGAAGACAACCTGGTGGCTGATGTACTAGAATATGTTTATCTTCCACACTAACCGTGAAAACAAAAACATTGACTTTGAATGTACAACCCATTGCCTTAGAGCTGGGAACGTTTAATTACACAGAATGAGACAATTACCAGAGACGTAGCACAGCCCTGGCTCCTGAGCTGAAGCACTGGAGCACAGGGAAGAGAGTGGGGTCCCAGAGCTGGACACAAAAGCAGAAGTTGTGCTGTGGAGTAGAACTCCTCCTACTGGGAAATTCCTTTCAGCCAGTACAGCACTTTGAATTAGTTTTGTGTCCTATGTCTCCAGCTGACAAAGGAGCTGGTGGAAATTCTGTCCCTTCAAAAGATTCCTCAGGAAGAAAGGAACACCAGGCGTCAGCTGGGCAAAGAAACACTGGTGTATATATGGTTTTAAATGCAGTTAAATCAGCATCCTGACAGGCACTGGCTCAGGAGCTGCTGCCAGTTGGCACTGTCCTTGCCTGTGTACAGAAGATTTTGGTCTCCTCCAGGGCAGTGGCCATCCCCACCATTGCTGCACCCCAGCCATGCCTGGAGTCTCAAGATTTATGCCCTGTGGATACCAAGGATACCTTGTCTCCAAAGATCAGCCTGCCACAACTCCAACACATAGTAATTTTCCCATTTTTTTTAGCCCAAGTTCTTTTGAGTCTTTTTGTTTGTTTAAATTCACTAATTTTTGAGACAAGAAGTTGGCTAGAGGCTGATACAGCTCCATGTACTGCAAAGATTGAAGAGCTTGGAAAGCAAAAAAATTCTTTTGAGATTATGAGATTTCCTGCAATTATTTTAAAGGGAATCAAGATTTAATTTATCTGTATGCTTTATAACATGCTTCCTACTTCTTCTTCAATACCTTGGTAAGGGCACAGCACACAGAGCAGCATGGGCATCACCAGGCAGCACTTAAATAGCATGAGCAGCAAAGTAAGAGAGTCTTAATATAGAACAAATACCAAACACTCACCAATACATCATCAAATGTGATATATTTGAAGATATTTTATACAGAAAGAGCTGCCTCTGAATACTCCTGGGGATCATGTTTACTTAACGTATACTTTAAAAGATACAGAGAAATACAACACTGTAATTCCTGGCCTCTGAAGTTCCAAAAGAAATTGATTTCTGAGATGCTTTTTATCTTTCATAGCAATACCTCTTGTACTAGTAAAAGGTGTAACAGAAGGATGATGCTGCACAACTTGAAACAAGCAGCAAAATAAAACAAAAGGCACTTCTCTTTCTCATGAAGTTATTATTCTTCTGGACAATGGAAATTTCTTTTCATCTATGTCACCTCTCCCAGCTGGAAGCTTTAACTTACACAGGCAGTTGACAGGGACAAGATAATTCTGCCATGAGCTGGGACTGCATTTGTTTATCTAGGCACACACAGAAGAGCTGGTGGTGCTAACACAGAGGTCCTGGGGAGAGAGATGCAGCAGGGAAATCTGTCCTGCTTATTGCTCTGGAGCAATAAACCCACCAGAGTCCATGAAAGGAGTCACCTGGGAAGGTCTGAGGAGAGCCAAGTCTTTGGCACCTGAGTGCTCACGGTGCTGGTAATGCCCAGCAGAGCAGTGCATCCTTCAGCACAGGGCTCCCACCCAGGTCTCCAAAGGGTTTTCTCCAAGAACCACAGTGGGCTCCAGGCTTCCACCCACAGAGCAAGGCAGAGGAGCCTCTTTCAAACCCACAGTTTTTACTGTTTTCCACTCAGTCCTTTATGACTGTAGGTCTGGATTCTTGAAAGACCACGCTGAGACTTTCACAGCTGTTAAGCAGTTGGTCAGAGGAGGTGCCAGGGCAGCTATTTGACTCAGTTCATAACCTTCTAAAGCTATGCCACTGCCTGCATATGAAAACACAACCATGATAAAAAACATGCACAGAAAACTTCAGCTTGGTCACACCCCCACTCAGGAAAGTGCACAACAATGAAAACATCTGCCCTTTCACCCAGCTGCTGCATCCAGCACTAACTGCCTCTGCAGGGAGACAGATCTGACATGGAAATCACCACTTATCTCCTCCTCCTCCCTGTCACTTGCTCTCTGCAGTTTTACAACTCATTCTGCAAAAGCCTTGAGGATTTTCAAACAATAATGCTGAGGGCAAAGCAAAAGTTTCTCTGGGTTTGAACTCCTTCGAGATACTCTTCCTGACAAATGAGGCTCATTACAGACACACACACATTTCTTGCTATACTGGGCATATTCTGCTACTCCAGCTCACCACCTTTGAAGACTTAACATTTGAACAGTGCTTCTATGTTTTCTTACATTAAACCTGCATATTACAATCGTATCCAGAACAGTGGAATTTCTTCTGCAAGGAAAGTGGTGCAGAGGAGAACATCAAAACCACCTGATATTTCAGTGTCCTACACTTGAATCGTGCTTATCATTTTTGTAACAACTGAATTTGCTAACTGATACAGCCTGATTTATACACCAAGATTACTCGATGTAACAGCAAAAGACAGCTCTTTCTAGGGTAGAACAAAGCAAACGCTCGATTGCCCACAAAGCACCGGTGAGGATCCTCACAGCCACCAAAGCTGCAGATGTGGAGTAGAGTTCTGCCCTACAGCTGCATGAATAGTTTGAAATCACATTACACTGCCCATGCACACATGGGCAAAGCACCATCAAATCACAGACACAAATGTAAATACCAAGGTACCGAATATGCCATAATGGTGCTGCTCTCTTTGTAGGCTGCTGCTCTGTAAAAGATTTGCTACTGCATTTGGACTATTTTTCCCCAACAAGTGTGAGCCAGAGATCCCTCAGCTGACATTTGTGAGGACTCTTTATTTTTTTCACTCTGAAGTACAGAATCGCTTCTCCCTCTTTCTGTTTTTATTGCAACCTTTACATGGGAATTCTGTCACTGCATTTCAAACGAGCTCAGACAGAGCTCAGCTCAGAACACTTCCATCCTCATCACCAGCCAGAAATGCCAGCACTATAAATCATGCCCCAAGTGGCTTCTGTCCTTTCCCAGCTCATCCAAGCCAGAGATACAATAATAGTTGGTCTGAAATAAGAAGAAATTTTAATTTCAAAGGTCTGCTGACATTCACCAAGTGCTTTCAAAGTTTCTATCAACAGAATGCACTGCTTCCAATTCCAGTTGGAATGCAAATGGTGCAAGTTTTTCTCTTGTGCTGATGGCCTAGTTTGCCTCAATAACACTGTTAACTGTTAAATATTAATGCATTTCTGTGAATTAAGAACAGTTCAATGTGTACCTGAAGATACCTCACTTCTTACTTTTTTAATTGGTATTATTGTAGGTGGACCAAGTAATAAAAAGCTGACATTTCCAAATACTAAAGAAGAAAAGCCCAGGAGAATGTACTGGGAGCTCATGATAAGCTTCCCCTCCAGAGGCATGCTGTCCCCTCAGTGCTGCTCCTAAAGCTTCACCAAGCTCCAAGCTATTTTTGTACAGATGAAAAAGATTTAAAATCATTTGGAAGTGGATTGGCCCTCCAACCCCATGTACACTCCCCACAGCAGCGGCACACCAGCATGCAGGAAGAGAGGACGTAGACTAAGGCTGTGTCCAAGGGTTGGCCCACCCACATGAGGGAGAAAAGCACCAGCTTCAGTGCTTCACAGGGTGCTGCCGACTCCCAGCCCACCAGAAAGGGAGCTCTCTGCAGTGCTGGGACCTGCTGGCAGCTCCTGCAGCATCCCAGGGGCTGGAGCTGTGCTCACAGTGCTCACCAGCCCTGGCTCCTTTCCCCACACCTGCACAGCACACAGTGCAGGGACACAGGGCTCCAGGTGCCTGGAAAGGAAGTGTGTGTGAGCCTGATGCCTGCCTGGAGGAACAGGAGATAAATGCTATTTAGTGTTCCATGCAGCCTATATGGTAAGCCAACAAGTCCTTTTTATTTCTATTCTTTGCTCTTGCTCCAAGGGCTCTATCGTTTATAACGTCTTTAAATTTGTTACTTTTTATATCAGTGACTGGTAATACAATTCCCAGAGGAATAACATCAATAACCTTCAAAACACTTTCATAATGTTGCCTTTGATAGTCAGGCAACACTTCTGTTCCTATGGCAAAACCCTTATGACATTGCTATACAGCACACAGGTTATTCTTTGAAGGTTTTGTTATGCCTCGATAACCCTTCCAGATATGAGTAACCCCAGTGCCAAGGAATCCAAAGTTCTCCTCTGGTACATATTTTGGAGTCCAGCTTTACTTTGCATTGGATGTGAGGGCTCACAGAGATGCAAGAGTCCAAACAAAAGATTCATGAAAGCCAGCAACAGGAGGCTGTGCCCACAGGCAGAAATGGGCAGGTACCAGGGACACCCCAAACTGCCATGTCAAGGACATGCTGGCCTCCCTCCATTCTCCCTGCAGCTGTGACTGATTAGCCAGGGTGTCCTGAAAGGTACCCAGAGTAGCCAGCTGGGAACTGAGGCAGCACTTTAAACGGGAAACATCAAATCCTAAAGCAAAAAAAAAAAGAGTATCAGACTTGAATTTTTTTCTAAACTGCAAGAAAAAGATTATTAGACAACCTTCTTTCTTCTTCACAATCACTCAGAAGTCTCAAATTCCCCCAGACACAGGGATTAACAAACAGGGATTAGCATCTCAGCACTCCTGTTGTAGACTTTGAGAAGCCCAGCTTTCTGGGCCTCCTGCACATACACTTCAGAGACTCTCACATGGATGCCTTGGAAACTTAAATGGAAATGTGAACCCCACCAGAGCTGCTGTGCAGCTCAGAGGGGCTTCTCTGACCTGTTGATGAGAGTGGAGTTTCTCCTTATCAGACCTTTCCAAAGACTCCGAGTCCGTTCTGGCTGTGTAGGCATTCAGGTTTCTCTTGGGGAGATCCGACAAATGGATTTTGTTTCTCCCAGGGTGGACAAACGGCTCTAGTCAGTGCCTGTGCAACTCTGAACTCAAGGGAGGAGCACACATCTCTTCCTGACTCCTTTTTGCTCCAAATCAGGTCTCTCTTTCATACAGTGAGAGAAGAGAATGGTAAACTGGATGGTGAGCCTGTCCTGCCTCAAACTGCTACGGCAAAGCAAGCGACCTGGCTGCTAACAGAGATGTTACAGGGATGAGCAGAAGACAGCTAAGCCAACTGCCCTTCAGCCTGATCCATCAGTCTAAAATGCACTGCACAGGAGCAGCCTGGCAGTTTCCCAGCAGATGACAGTGCCCCAATAACCTCCAAAGCTGTGTTATTTAAGCAGAGGAAGGTGAGCTTTGTTTAGCTCTTAGGCTCAGGCTGAGCCAATAACAGATGCCAATGCTCCATCCAATTACATTTTTAAGTAGTGAAAGCAAATATATCAGGTGAGCATATGTGGCACATGACAGTTATCAATTTCTTTGGTAACTCTTTGTAGTAACTTTGATAACTTTGCAACAACATGGCTGCATCTCACCTGAAGAATCTCCCTCATCTTTTTATTTCACAGTATGCTCCAAAACAACAGTGAAGTTTTGGCAATGCCTTTTGAAGAATACAACAGATAGCTATGCAGTTGCTGTTATATGCAGAAATTCCCCTTTTTTTAATTTACTTGCCAAAAGTGACTACAAAGTTGAGATATTTTATAAATTGAGTGCTGCTGCCTGTGGCGTACACTGTGGTGTAGCAAGAGAAAAGAACACACAATGCCCATGACATTGTACACTTTACAAAATACGAAAAGGCAGGAAAGCTTCCGAATTTCAATAACAGATGCAGACTATTACACACAGAAAGTCATTACTCATTTCACCCATCAGCTACTTGACCCAGCTATATACACTGGTATCTTCTGAGACATCCCAAAAAAGCAGCAGTAGTTGGAACATCCAGTGCCAGACACGGCAATATTAAAGTTTAACATGGGTACTTTTAAGTTGGTAAATGCTCAGCCAAGTAAGCGCAAATCAAAGGGGTTTTTTGAGCTTAGGCATCGATGCATCTGAAGAAGCATCTAAGAGAGAGGTAATGCTGAGGAACGAACAGCTTATGACAAGAGTCCTTGAAATCCCAGAAACAGCAATACTCTGCATTATCCAGATTCAGAGTGCTCTGTGCATTTTCAAATTCACTGCTTTTTCACTTTTTCCTGCCTGCACAGAACATGGAAGAGGAATGAAGACCCTTGTCTTGCTGTCCTTCAAAGAAAGGACAGTTTTGTTCTTCATCTTGGACCTCTCAGATCTGAACTTTATCAGACAGTGTAAGGGCAACTACAAACTACAGTTTGGTGATGTGGGGATGGCAACAACGACAGAGCCCAGAGCTTGAAGGCACGTTCCCAGCACGTTCACCATGTCCTCATCTTTCCATTTAACAGATAGAGACACAAGGAAAAAATGAAATCTAAAAAGCATTGTCAACTTGAATGATTTTCCAGATTCTTGTCACTGAACAACCATCATCCCTCAGAGCATACAAAAGGCAATAAATGCAACAGAACTAATAAAGGAAAACTGTGTGGAGCTTGACAGATCTGGCTGTCCCTGGCATGTGACAGTTGATTTTCCAAGCAGGCAAACTGACACTGCAGCAGACTTGTCCACAGGATAAGTGAGACCCTGACAAAACCAGCACTGACTCCTGTTTTTTAGTGCTGTTAAGTTTGCTATAAAAAGGTCCATTTTGAAAGAGTATTCAAATAGTTCTGAAAAATACATTTGTGGCTGATATAGCTGATATAAAAACTGCTTAGTAATTGCTGTTACCATCTCACCTCTGCTGAGCATCAGCACAAACCCAGTGGCTCTGTAACACCCATAAAAGGCTGCACCTCACCTTGTTAACACTGACTGTCCATCCACCCTGTCTCCAGCCATCGCCACCCTCCATTATCTGCATTTCTCTGAATGCCAAAAAGCCATCAGAAACTGTGGTTTTCTCCAAAAGCTGGAATCCCTCAGGCTGTGTGACAAGTGGGCCCTGCAAGGTTTGCAGGGCGAGTCTGTGACCAAACAGAGACCTAATTTACCCAAGAACCTGTTAACATTTCCTCTCTACACTCACTGAATGAACATGCTTTTTAAGTCACTTATTTACCAATAAATTGCAATTGTCTGGGATCATGAGCAACAAAGTAAATTGTTTTAATTGATCTGAACTTTTTTACCATGTGGGACCTTCGGTCCCATGTCACTGTACTTTCTAAAGGACTGAAAGAGCAAGTGAAGCACTTGGAGCTCGCTGTCTGTAAAATGCCTTCTGAAAGGCTGCATGGCTGAAATGGAGAAAAAAAGAAGAAATCAACACTTGCACGACTCTTTCATGTTTTCAATGAACCTTGAACCTTGAAAGGAGTCAAAGACTGACTTCTCTATGTAGAGGGACAAACTACAAGCCACATGCAAGCAGCTCACATGGGAGGAATGGCATTTCATGACATGCAGCTCTTGCTGCACTGTCCAGAAGCAATATTACAAAACCACAGAATCATGGGATATTCAGTGACTTTATTTTTTTTTTCTGGGATCAGAGAAGATGAAGACTATGCAGATTTAAATAATTGCAGGAGTTCACTTGGTATAACCTCAGGCAAATGCAAAGGGGCAGAGGTCCTGATAATAAAGACTCAGCCCCTGTTTGTCTGAGTAACAGCAGCCTCTGCAAACAGCAGCAAAACTGCAGTCTAAAACAAACACAGTGCATTGCCAACAGGTAAAACCACATTTTATTCCAACCGGTTGGGGGGGGTTCAGAGGAAATATTCAATTTATGAGTAAAGTATAAACGGCATCTTTCAAAATCAGAGTTTTCAGCACAGATTAGCTCTCCATCCCCATTGCTGCTGAGAGGGCTAATCACTGCCCTGAATCAGTGTTTCAGCTGAACCTGACATTGGAAATCACACATAATTATACTGATTAATTTTGCTGAAAACATGCAGTGTTTTGCTATAGAATGTAAACATAATAAGGTGAAAGTGTGTTACAAATAGATAAAGCTGTGCTATTCAGAAAAACCCGCTCAGGTGCTACAGGCATTGGAGTGACTGCATTTATTAAAAGAGCAGCGCCAATTCCCACAGCTGCCTCCCGACTTCTAAGGAAAAAAAAGCTGGTGGATATATGACTCAGGAGTATAGTTGCAGCCTACTAAAGGCATCCAATTATTTATACATACATCAGAATAAAATAAAATGTAACAATATAAAAAGACTGCTTCAAAGAGCACCAGTCCTGTAGAGCATCTGCAACTGAAGGGCTTGATGCGGCCAAAGAACTTAGGGTTCAAAAAGAGGGTGATACAGAGGATGCTCAGAGGAGAGGCAGTAAGCAAGGAAGGAACTCAGTCCGTCTCCTGGCAGGGAGATATTTAACAGTTAATAGAAGAAATATAAAAGACCTCAAAACACAAGGAAATTGCAAGAGAAACAGAACCCTAAAATTAGGAATTCCTCCTTTGTCAACCTTGTGCAACACCAACATTTCAGAAGAAGCTGGAGCAGCTCCAGAACAGGTTTGTCCTCAGCGCCTACAGAGACAATTTCTATGAGGGGCAAATGGGCACAGAATTCCAGCAACAAAGCCTGGTAATTTCACAGAAGACACCGGCATTAATGTAGAGCACTTAAAACTGAGAGAGATGCCTCTGTCCTTACTTGCATCTTGCTGTGAAACGATCTGAGAAGGCACTGCAAGAAAATTGCTTGGGTTTCCATTTTAAAGCTGCACTTAACAAAATACTATCTGTGTTCAGACATACTGGCAAGGAAAAGTAGCAAGTTACTCGTTTTTCCTGTAGCACCTAAAATCACAACAGCAATGGTGTCGGTCCCTTCTCACCCACGATCAAAAGTGCCGACACGTTGCTGTGACCGCCCTCCCCGTGTGCTGCCTCAGGAGGTGGCTGCTCAGATTCTTAGGGTGTTTTGGCTTATTTACCCACAAGCACAAACTCCACCTATTGCAAAGCACCCACATCCCACAGGACAGCAGCATGGGTTCAATGGACACAGGACTCAGGGCCCTTTCCCAGAATGGACAGTGCAGCAGGTCCTGCTCTCGTGAGCCAGCCTTGCCCTGGGATGGGGCAGCCCCGGACTCCCCGGGCACTCGGAGCAGCAGCTGGACCCCGGCTCCTACAGAGCATCTCTGCCACAGGCAGCTCCCGGCAAGGAGGACCCGAGGTTTGCCTGACGATAAATAGAAGGGAAAGGCAAACACAAAGCTGCAGCTGAGTAAGGAACATTAAGTCTGACACAGGGAAGCTGTGATGCATTACTCAGCCTGATAAGTTTAATGTATAATTTAGAAAGATATCACCAAAATGGAAAAGAGAAGCTGTTAAGCAGCTCTGAAGGGTATTCGGCTCAGGCATCACATGCAGTTAGTGTTCACGGTAAGCTGCTCGCCCCATGGCAGAGAGCCACCCCTCGCCCAAGAGCTTGATTTAGATGTGTCTCAGCACCGAAGCATTTCAGAAAGAACTCATTCCTTTTCACAAGACAGATTTAGGCTTTTTACTGAGTATTAGGTATTACCTCCCTGCTTGATAACCAAAAGTCATCAGATGGGAAAGCACTTCTCCAACCTGCTGCTCAGTGTAACAAGCAGCCTCAACCAGGTGGTTTGAATCCTTTTGACACTTTGGAAGTTGCAAATAATCCCAAATTACATTAGAAAGACTTCAGAAGATGCACAGCAGAGAAAAACACTACTCACATAACACATCAGGTGTTATGATTTTTATTTAAAAGAGTATAAATGACAGCCACCTTGCCATAGTCCTTTGAAGAAATACTCCTCTCGGGGAAAACAAGAGCTTTGCTGAGGCTTAGGGAATCTTCTGCCCTTTTGGCTTTGCAGGGACATGCAGAAGAGGGATGCTGCAGCTGCTTGTTGAGGAGGGCTGTAGGCTGGTGAATGACAGCCCAGCACCTGCCTGACAGGGGAAGCTTTAACAAGTAAAGGTTTAAAGGTTTATTTGCCAGCTGAACTTGCTGAAAGTGTCCCCTGGAGCCCACATTTCAGAATTAATGACTTCTGATACCGCTCATGTAATCACCAGAGGGCCTGTGGAAAATATTTTGATGATGAGGGATGCCATTTGTTAGTAGGATGAACCTGAAGAGCAGAGGGAGGGCACCGCAGGACACCCCCAGCACAGAGCAGACCCCTGCCACCCAGACACCAAGGATGGGACAGTGTGGGGGTCCCACCCACGTGGGCTCGCGACAGCGCCTGCTCCAGCCCAGCACTGCTGTCAGCTCAGCACCACTGGAAGGCTTCCAGCACTGCTGATGAATCTTCAGCACTGCCACCTTCAATTATCTCTGCACGGCTCACTGCAGCACTGGGCAGGGAGCTCAGTCAGGTCTCCATGGATGCCCCGGCTTCGCATGGAAAACCATCCCCCCTAATTGGGGAGGACTGGCAGGCTGCACTCGGGAGCACAGCGCCTGCCCTTCAAAGCGAGTCCACACTGTCCCACCAGGGATGCTCCTCCACACGTCCACGTCACGGCTGCCATGTGCCCTGACAGGTGAATTTCAAGCAAAGTAGAAATGATGGATGGCAGTAGGTTGGAAATTCATCCACGAAGCCAAAACAGCACTGTGGCATGGAAGGGAGGGAGGTCACACAGGGGGACACTGACAAAAAGCCGTGAGTGGACCCAGAGGTGCAGCCGATCCCAGAAAGGTCCAAGTTTTGATGTCCCTTCTGGCAGTCCCCCTAACAAGGTCGCTTGTTATTTCCCTGGATTCTCTCACATCCACACAGTTTCGTTCCATTTTTGAGTTTACCACAATCAAGAAGGGAATGACATCTTGTAGCAGTGTCACTGTGTTTCCTCTCCTTAAATCAGATTTAACTTTTGCAGCTCTTTAATAAAATTCATTGTCCTCTTATTCAGTATTACAAGATAAAAAGGACAGAACTGTCTTCTCTACAATTTTGGAAATACTTCCTCATCTGACAGTATTTGTATAACACCTTCATTTCTCTTTTTCTTAGTCCATTAATATCGACCTTTTCAATTCCCTTTAAACAGGACCTTTCCAGGAGTAATCTCTCCCCATCCAACTGCTGTTGAATGGCACCATCCAGCATCAATGGTAGCACGTCACACAAGGCTGTGCAACAAGATTAGGATGCACTTTTTTATACAATCCTTCTGCTCTTTATTTTTATATAAAGATCTTTTTTGCTCTTGACTTAAGTTGCATATTAAGAGAAACTCTCAGCCCGTGATTCCCTCTAATGATATCCTAACCACCTCCCAACTGCCTGTAGGACTCAGAAACAGCTTTCCAATTTTCTCCCTGTTTCCTAGCTCCATTAAAAATATACATTGTAAAAGGTCTTGATTCTTGCTGCTCATTATCCAAAGCACCCTGTGCTCCAACACCAGTCTGACTGACAGACATGGTTTCCCACCCTGCTGGCACAGCTCTCCAGGGCTCGCTCCCCAACTCGGATGAAGGGGGAGATGCTTTTCAGGACACACCATTACTGCAACTGCTTCATGAAGTGCTTTATCACACACATATTTTAAACTCCTGACAACACTCACACAGAGATAAGGGAACAGAAACTTGGGCACACAGTTTTATAACATTTTCCCTATTTCTAGTGGTTTATCTCCAGAAAAGATCAGTATGTCTCCCAAATCCTTACAAATTAGTGCAGCTGGCAATATCAGTCTCTCTGACTTCAGTCAGCACGGCCTGTAATGATTCACTCAGAATAATCTGCTCAAAAAGGGAGCCCTTGTTCCAAAAGCCTGTGCCTCCAACACTGACCATCAGGCACCCATCCCTGCAGTGAGACCAGAATTTCTGGGGGCAATGTGCTGCTGTTTACTCAAAGCAATGACTATACCTGCACCTTCCACACAACAACCTTTGGCGTGCAGGAGAAGAGCAGAGAGTGACCCCGAATTTCCAACCTTTCAGGGGTTACAGGGCAGCTGGGAATGAACCTGCAACGAGCTGGTACCCCAGCCCTGGGCCATCAAGCACCTGGGAGGAAGGTGCTGGCAGCTACTCCAGGCAGTTGTCACTGACCAGGGCTGAACCAAGGTCCAGGTGGATCATGCAATGCAGGGAGAAGGGATCTGGGACAGAGAGATACCAAACACACGGGCAATCCCAGCCAAATTATTTAAAGGCACACAGTTGGATCCTGTAATACTGGATACAGCAGGGAGCATCTGGGAACAAACTGGCCCCCAGCCACCCAGACATCCTGCAGCTAAGCAAGACTAGCACCCAGTGATGTGGTATAATCCCTGGCACACTGTGAATGCCCATGCTCCCTCTGGATACAGAGGAACTAATCCTTGGGAACAACCGGTGCAGACCTGCAAGGAGCTGCTTTACTCTGCATGGAGTGGGACCAGCAGCGCTCACAAGCCAGAGTAATCCAAGGCTGCACTTTGGTGGGTTTTTTTTAACAAACACAGACTGTGCCCACAGAATCTGACATAATTTGAGTTCAGAGATGCAATAAAAAAATAGCACACCCTTCCCAGAGCTTTCAGACTCAAAATTTCATCAAAAAGAAATGCAAGTGCATAAATTATGCAGCCCTACCCTGCCTATCACATTCAGCTGATATGTAGAGTCTCTTCACTTTGACAGGGGGTTTGAATTACGAGAGTTTGTAAAAACACTGAGGGCTCCTTCCTCGGGCTGTGAGAGGGCAGGAGCTGCCAAATTCAGATCTCATAGCCAAAGACAACTATTGCTTTTGCTGCAAATGCTTCTGAGCATAAGGCTATCTGGATCAGAGGGGTGACTGCACTTGTGCACCGATATCCCAGCCAAAACATCCTCCTGGTACAGGTCAGCAGCCTTCCCTGAAGACATCTCTTGAAGGTCATTGGCCCCAGGAGCACGGCAAGAAACACCTGCACCAGTGCTGGGTGCTGTCTGTGCTACCTGTGCTCACCCACAAGCAAAGCAGTGCAGCACTTTTCGCCGTAGTCAGATCTTGGCACAGCACGCGATGAAAGACTTCCAGCATTGCCAGTGTGCTGAATTTAGCAGAGAAGGGAGCTAGGGAGATGGGATTCCTACAGACAAAAATAGAAAGTTTTAAAGCTGCAGCAAAGAGAAAGACTGCTGGAACATGGAGTTCTCTAGCAGCATCCAGCCAAGCAGCAAGAACCAAAAGGAAACCTATAAATAGTATAGAGCAGATCTGCTCTGATCCACTAACCTACTTCAGGACAGGTTTACAGTGAAGAAAAAAAGAATTTAAGCTTGATTGTGGTGATTTAGAAAGCATATGGTGGTGATGTATATTCCTTGCCCTGATTTCTCAGCTGGAATTAAACCAGATAACTGACTCCATGTACAGGGAAAGCAGTCTGTGTTCTCTGGTTCTGTTTCTTGGAGAAGGGAGGGAGTGCCTTGCACTGGCAGCTCTGTGTGCTGCATGGGCCAGTGAGTGCTCTGCTGGTGGCTCAGAGCCATGCCCTTGGGGCAGGCCAAGATCCCAAATGCTGTGACCAAAGCACAGCAGGATTAGAGCATCCTCATGGGAATGGAGAGCAAACACAAACATGTCACCATTTATCAGCTTATCAGAGCTGCCCTAGAACATGCAGCACATGTAATACTCATGCACTAAGAAGACACAACATCACACAGAATACAGGTGGTTAATTGCCATTATGGAATAACTGATGTTTACAGTTATTATTATTACTACAGTTATTATTATTACAGTTATTTGATGGGTGGAGGCAACAAAGCTGAGCCCAGCTTTCCTACAGGGTGCATGGCAAGGCTGTCAGCAGACAGAGGGAACAGCTCTAACTTTACTTAAATAATGCTGAGTAGTAATTTCCTGTATATTTAGATTGAACACAACAAAATGGTGTCCTGCAACTCTTTGCAGGTGTTGCCTTAGCCAAGAAATTCTTGCCTTAGCCAAGAAATTCATGGCAGGGACCCCCTCAGTCTTGTTTTATGATGTCCTGCCCTCCCCAGTCCTGAGACACTTGAATGAGGTGCCGGACACCATTTAGTCACTGGCTGAAGAGTTCTTCACAGAACACCTCCATGCTGCCAGCGCCCCTGGCCCAGGGCTTTCTGAGCCTATCTCTCCTTTTTCCATTCATCAGCAACATCTTCATTTCAAGCACATTCCCTTGAGGCAGACAGAGCCATAAATAACCTTCTGCTTCACTGTCTGTGCTCTCTGGGAGTGCACTGTTGCTGGCATAAGCCAGCCCTGCTCCTCTGAGGGGGAAGCGAACGCTGTGCTCTGCCCAAGTGGGTTTCACTAATGCATTCCACATACAAGGAACATCCAGACAGAGGAGGGCCAGGGCACGGGAATGCACACCTACTCCAAGAGAAAACCTCAGGATGAGCAGCACTTGCACAAACTTTAAAGATTATTAATTACTGTTACTTTCCTGAAAATGCTTTGAAAAATAATTGTGAACACGGTTTGGGCTTAATGAGCAAACATGTTTGTGCTCCTGACCCAGGCAGGGCCTAGACAGGCGAACTGATAGCCTGTAATCTGCTAATTTATTATGCCAGGCTCTACTGATGTTCTCAGCTTCCTCTTCTTCCCTTTTCCCATATATTTCCATTTCCTTTTGACCAGAAGGAGAACAGATCATCCAATTCTGTATGTATATGTTCTCATTTTCCCAATCTTTTAACACAGTGGAAAAATACTGCTGTTTGGGTGAGGGGATACTTGTCAGTGCCACCAGAGTGGCTCTTGCAGTGGCAGTGCCTGTTGGCTCACAAGGGTTAAACACCTGCCTCCTCTCTGGACTTTTGGTGGTTCCCACCTGCAGCAAACCAACTCCCAGATCCTCACTCCTCCGATCAGCCAAGAGAGCCAGCACGCAAAGGATCAGGAGTCATTCTGCCACAGACCACCCAATCTGTCCCTAAAACTCAGTCCTGCTCTGCAAAGCCAGGCTCAGGGTGCTTGGCAAGAAGCGCCTCAGGAAGTCACAGGCTGCTGCTGCTGCTGAGCTCTTGTGCACTTTTGCACAACTAAGTCTGCTGTGTTTTGCCTACATGACATGTGTGGGTAGATAATTACCATAAAGGATTCCCAGTGATCATGCACAAAATCTGGCACCCCAGAACATGTTCCTGCCCAGTGTCAGCACCTGCATTTTCTTCTTTTTTTGCAGGACCCCAGGAAGGCACTCACAGCCCACCCTGAGAACAACACAACCCAAAGGAGCTCCAACACAACTCAAAGCCAAATGACCCTTTGTGGAAAAAAACCAACCAACCCAAATTTTAGCTCTGTGTGCCTGGATTTTTCTGATTAGAGAAGCCCATGCTGAACACTTTTAAAAGCTCTTTTGGCCCCAGGTAATTCCTGGCAAAATGTCCTTCCCAGTAAATTGGTTTTGGGGGCGGGAGACCTGGTGCAGACTAATTCCCTGTGTTTTTCTGCCAGGTCTGTAACAAAGAAATGCTCCATTGTTCGAGAATACGGTAATCTCTTGCTCTCAATCAAACCCAAAATCACAAAAACACATTCCCCTTTTAATTCAGCTGAAACCCTGAGCTGTTCCCCAGGTAATTAATAATGTTTGCAAATGTGCCTCCTTTGAAAGAATATTATCGTAGTTTAGGTGACAAGCTCAGACTTGGATTCCTCTTTATAATTCCTAACAGCTACTCAGGCAGCATTAATTGGATTCAGAGCAATTACACAGGAGTCAGGTTGGCCACTTTATATCAAATTCTGGAAGAAATTTTGCTTTGGGCTGCCCTGAGACATGGTGCTGGTTCCCAGCCTCTCCCTATCCAGTGCCCAGCAGCACCTGGCATGAGGCACTGGGCAGGTCATGCTTTGGCTCCACAGAAGCAGGGGAGCTGAATTTATTGACCACAGAGGCATGCCTGTAGTGTGGGTTTCATTAGTACATAAGGAAGGACCACAAGATGGAAACTGGTCACCTGAGGCGATGATGGGTTGTCCCACCTTGGTGTGGCACTGGGACAGAGGGGCTGTGGCAGCAGTGAAGGGTGGGCACCGTGTCATCCTGTACTGGGGACACTGGGCCCCATTTGGGTGATCTCCCCTGGCCTGGAAGGTCACAAAGCCCCTGTGGACACTTCAGGAACAGACGTGACTCCAGAAGAAAAAAGCCTGAAAGGGATGTCTGTCTCTGTGCAGTGCCAAGCCATTTCTCTGGGCTCAACCAAGGAAGTTTCTCAGTTGTTTTATCCTGCACAGACCCACACATGCAGCCAAGGGCCTGATGGAGGCATGCCGAGGAAATGTCTGGAGCAGGAACTGCTGAGAAGTGCATAACATTGGAGGAACACCAGTGTGATTCACTGATTTCATAATCATTTTAAGATATTCAATATGTAATCAAACAGAATTTGAGGATCCTGCCTGGAACCAGGAGCAAGCAGCCAAGCCTGGTCTCAGAACTCTGCCCATAGGATCTCTGGCTGATTGAACATGTTTTTTTTTTCTGAAAATAACATGCTTTAAATTAAATTCCCCTCTGTCTAACAAGATGCACCATTTCACTCAGGTGTATTTTCTCTTTTCTCTATCAAACTATCAAACAACAGAGATTATTTTAATAGCGAGTCTGACACACAGTGTCCACTTACTCCCAGATCTGCTGAGCAAGCTGTGCTGCCAGCCTACCTTGGTCCTGAACACCTTCCAGGAGGCCCAGGAAAGGGCTGGAATTGACTCAGTGCCTGGGATAGGGACGAGGACTCAGAGGAAGGCACAAAGCATCCCTTGAGGGGGCAAGGGGCCAGGGCTACTCCTGGGGTCCCAGCCAAGAGGGCTCCAAGCCCAAGGTCAAAGCAGCCAATATCTTGGGCACACCAACAGAGGCTCTGGAGAGCAGAAGGACTGTCAGAGGGATGAGGAAGAAGAGGATGGGATCAAAGGCACCAGTGAACCTCCCAGGGATGGAGCAGGGCAACCTCAAGAGGTGGCAATGGGCTTGCTAGAGCAGAGCCAGAGGCTCACGTGACAGAGTAGAGGCACAGGGGCCTGGAGGTCCTGGCATTAATGTAGTATCAGACTCAAGGAATTGCAAAATGATTTGGTGAGGTATTTGCACCACATCTTTTGTTGAAGTAGAGGAAGTTAAGCCCAGCTCTGAGCCATGCTGATGACTTTCAAAATCATAATACCCTGACTCTAATATCGGCACTCCAATTATTCTTGAGAACATGCAAATAATCCACATTTTGCAGTGGTTCCCAGACACATCATGCGCCTGTGGAGGAGGAATCTGCAGAACCTGCTCCGACAGAGTTAATGGGTTGCTCTGCCAGAGCCTATTTAGAATTCCAGGCAGCACTAATTTAGTTTTAATGGGCACAAATTCAATTCCAATGGCTAAAGTATGCAAATAACAAATAAAAGGGAACCCCTGCTCCAGCAGCTGCCAGGAGAGAAAATGAACAGGTGCCCAGCTGCCCACCTTGCCCTGAGCTGCTGTCTCCTCACCCATCCTCTCCAGCAGAAGCAGCCCTGTGCCCCCCTGGGCGCTGGCAGGGACGGGGCTCACCCTGCACCGCTGGCTGAGGTATTTATTTGCTGATGAGTGCAGAAGTGACACTAAAGGGCCCTCAATAATACCAAGCCTCATTAAATTTTAATCAGGGCAGCTTCATGCTCCCTCTTCAAACACCAAGGCCTTGTGAGGGAGGGAGCCTTTGGCGAGGCAGGGGAATGCCTTGGGAAGAGCCTTCCCAAAGCACCACCACAGTCACCCTGCCCACCAGACCCGCAGGACAGAGGCTGCTGCTGTGAGACACGGTGCTCACATCACTCTGACCCTCCTGCTTCATCACACCAGTGCCTCCCATCGCGGGGAATCCCAGGCAAGACGCAGGTCTGTCCCACAGGGTCTTACAGGAACCAGCAGAAATGGATTTCAGCTTTGAGCAATACCACACAGGGCTTCAGCTGCAAGCTTGAGCTCTGAGCTGCAATTAGGGCAGAGCATCTTTGCCAATGCTCAACATTTGGACATCTCTGTACAGCCCAGGGAACAGCACCAATGTCTTCCCAGCTGGGAGCCACTGGCACCGGGATTCACTCTCAGGTAAGCTGCATGCATTCATTGGTACATTTGTGCCCTTCTCCCTGGGCAAAACACACCTGGGAATATAGAGGTGGGTATGTAAGAAATCTTTTGCTTGCTAAATATTGTACTGGCACAACATGGTGGATGCACCACAGTCAGAGTCACTCAGAGACAATGTGCAAGCAAATCCAGAGGTGATTCACACCAATAACCTCTTGGCTGCTGCAGCTTCATCACTTGTCATCAGGAGGAAGAAAAAAATAAAGACATTAGAGGCAATGAACAAGCAGAGAACAGACCAGAGGAACAACCACATGGCACACCCCAAGCTGTTCTTCAGTTGAGTGCAGGTCAGGTACCAGAAAGGAGCTGGAAAAGACCAAGTCTCAGGTTCACTGCAGCACAACACACCAGAGCAGCTGAGCAAACCTGTCAAGGGGACAGTGACATTGTGGCAGGAGTTCTGTGGCAGCAATCAAAAAACAAGTTTCCTCAACCTGAGGTCCCTTTTTCACTCTGCTGCTACACAAACTGAGTTATGTTGCCCAACTACACAGAAAAAATGCTGAATTAAACAGCTTCGCACACTCAAATCAGGGCAAAATACCATAAAATACGCTGAGCAATGGCTGCCTAATGCAGATTTCTTTCTCAAAAATGGCTAAGGCAGCAGAAACTAAGCAGGTGAACACCAAGAGTTTACGTCCTCTGTAGCTATGGCAGAGGCAGACCTGGTCCCTCTTCCCGCCATCATCTCCGCAGCCTCTCCTGAGATCACAGTGGCTGCAAGAACATGAGAGGGAAACCAGATGTCAGCAGCTGGGAAACAGAGAAGCCTAGCTTTATCCAGGGGACCTGAAGATGCTTCTCCCTGTTAATCACTTCAACCTGTATTTAGCAAGGAAAGGCTGCAGTAATTCCCAGCCTCCCATCCTCTTCCTGCTCTGACTGCTTGCTTCCCACCCGTGGCAGTGAAAGACAGGCCAGGGCGTCAGGATTCTGAAAATGCCAGCCCTGTTCGACACCTGTGGGCACCTCCTGCTCCGCCCCAGGCAGCATCACTCACTGCTAATCACCTGAAAAGTGCTGGGTCACCTCATTGCTCCTCTGAACTCATTTACTCCTTGACAAAGGCTCATTATGTCACCAGAGCAGCACCAGAAAAACACTGACAGATGAAGGACTCTGCAAGGACACTCTCAGAGCCTTTGCAGGGAAGCTGCCAGGCCTGGGAAGGAGATGGCAGGGTGACTGCCACTGGGATGGAGGGATGCAAGAATGTGCAGTACAGGGCTAAGCATATCCTGCCCCAGCCCAGAGACTCTGCTGTGTAATCTGTAGCTCTGCCATGCAAAAAGCTGGTTACAGTGCAGATGCATCCTTGACTCTTCTGTGTGGCACCACAGGGAAAAGGGGATGCAGAGCTGTGCACGAGGGCTGGTGTGACAGCACAGCCTGGCTGCTTGGGCCAGTGGTTATGTGGGGTTACAGTGTCCTCACTGTTGCCCTCAGAGCTGCAGCGCTGGCACCGATGGCCGAGCACAGGTGAGACACTGCACTGCTGCCCAGGGAAGGCAGCACCTGTGGGTGCACGGGTCAGTCCCACTGCCAAGCACACCACCCTCCTGCTCCAAAAACTCTCCTTGCCCTGCCAACAAGCAAGGACTTATGGAAGGATTTTTCCAGCAATTGACTTGGCAGACATAGAAGGCATTAATATTGCTGTCTTCTCCCTGCAGGTGTGGTGAGCCTTGTGCTACCCCTGTGCTGCACTGCTCCCACCAGAGAAACATCAGCAGTCTCCCCCCGCGGCTCTTACTTGCTTCAAGATGGGGTTTTCCCTTAAAAAAAAAAAAAAGAGTCAAACTGGGAAGTGGTTTCTAAGAATCCCTCCAGTTTGGCACTGAAGGGCTGGCACCAAGGGCCCACAGCTCCAGCAAGCAGGAGCCTGTGCCACGCTGCCTTCCCCAGTTCCAGATGCCAGCGATGCTCTGGCCGCTGTGCTGCAGCCACAGCCCCTGTGCTGCCTCTTTCATCACCCCTTTTCCTTGGCCTTACTGTACCTGACTCCAGCAGCACAAATTCACCAGGTAATCCCAGCCACAGGTAGGGATCAGGCTCTGGCAGCAGCAGCAGCAGCAAAACCGAGAAATTTCTCCCTTCTGCTCCAGGCACAGCATCCAACACTTCCTTGACCTCAGCTCCCGTAAACAGTGTGGGATACACACATTTACAGTATCACAACAGAAATGGAAATTTAGGTGAAATCATTGAGATGAAGTACAGGAAGCCTGGGACCTCTTACTCTGGACACAGGGAACAGTCAGTGCAGATTTTTCTTGGCCCACTCAAAGAACCCAAGCTGTGGAGTGCACCACATGTAGACATCCCCTTCTGTCCCCCATGACCTCAGCAGAGTTCTTCAGCATACTCCACATTTTCTTTTCCTGCCCTTCCCAGTCAATCCAGACACTTCATTGGAAGTGTCCCAGGAGCAGCTACAGCCAGGCACGTGCAGGTGACCTGCCAAGCACCCAGCACACCTCATCTGTCTTCCTCCCACAACATGGTAACACCCTTAGCTCGGCCCTTTGTCTGCAGTTACTGGAGGACAGAATGAATGTGTCCTCTTTTACAAGTAAGGATAACAATTTGCAAGGTACAAAGAGCCTTAGACATCAGGAAATTGAATCTTATTCAAATTGAACAAAGATAATAGGAGTGTAAGGAATGCACATCATCAGGGCACAGTAGACACAGAATGGACCGAGTGAGCCTGATCAATGGCTACACTTACTGTAGCTGAAAAAAAGAGACTGGGTCTTTTCATACCTCTGGCGGCACAATATAATTCTAACACTGTGGGATTATCACAATCAGACCTTTTCAAAGACTGTATCTTGAATACTTTATATCAGTGATTTCAGTTTAAATCTGAATTCACAATATGATTTCTATTTATAGGCTCACATTCTACTTTTGAGAAATAAAGGAGTTTATGTCAAAAGTAATACCTAGTGTGATGAAAGACCACATTTCCAGAAGAATTAATCTCTAAAACGATGAGTGCTGTTCACCTGAAATGTAATTTTACAATTAATTGCTGCAAGATTGCCTTCCAATGGCAGAAGACCTCTTAAAAAAGTCTCTTCAAATCAGGGCAATAACTCTGGACTTTTTATTGTAACACATCTAATTTCGGAGAGCATCAACTACATTGGCAAATGCTAATATAACAAGGAACAAAAATGTGTGCACTCTCCCTGGCAAGAAAAAACACAGGAAGGCAGAAGGTCAATGTTCAAAGCACAGCTGAGGAGGCAAAACCGAGAGGGAGGATGCAGCAACACAGCAGAGTGCAAAGCCCCATCTCCTGTTCCAGGGAGCTGCTGAGCAAAGGGACCATCACACGTTTGCTCATTTTCATCAGACAGGGAAACCCAGCAAAGACACTTTGCTCCTTCCCTTTGCAGACTGCTGTCCCCGTGGCTTTGGGGTGGAAATGACAAGTGCTATTTCACACTCATATCTCCTAATATTGGAAATGGGCACAGCACAGTCCTTCTCTCCTGGCTGCAATCTCAGTCCCTCAGCAAGGTCAGGGTCAGTGCTGCACGTGGAAGCAGTCACTTGGGGGCATCACATTTTCACACAGACCACAAGGAGTAACTAGAAGAAAAATCAGCTGATGCTAATTACATCCTGACATTCTCACCTTCCAGCTTTTAAATCACAAGTGACATTTCCAAATCAATCCTATTCTTTTTTGGAGAGTTTAACAAGAAACATTCAGTCTCCAAGAGCTCTTGGATTTATTTTTTCAGTAATTTGACAAGAACCCATTAAAATCTACTGGAGGCTGCTTTACCCCCTACAGAGAGAGTTTAGTCCAAGGGCTTTTTCACAGTTGCCTTTTGGCAAAAAATGTAAATGAAAAGTCACTGTAACATGGCAAAGATTGGCATTGAGGAACTCCAGAATGCTAATCCAAGTGTCCCCTTCATTCCATGCCTGATGCTGAGCTGTACTGGGGTGTGCTGAAGCACCTACAGCAGCTTCACCCCACACTACAGGGCAAAGCATCTCATCTGTTTCCTGAAGTCCTAAGCTGGGAACACTTTCCTCAATGGCCTAAGAGGACAGTAACCTCTGGCTCCCAGGTTTTCTCTTGTCAGAAAGGGAAATGCTCAGTTCCCCAGCAGGTTAAAGGTGCTTCCCACCATGCCCTGCTGCAGCCTTTCTGCTGGCATTTGTCTCAATGCTCTGCTCCTCATTTATGATTCAGCTTTACAGAGTAGGGCTTAACTAAGGCTTTTTAGCACCAGTTCGGGCCTGCAGCTGAAAAATGCAACCACCTCATGAAAAGGGACAAATCTCTCCTGAAAGACCTTCTGATTAGCAATATTTATCAGAGAAAATAATTGGGAGAGTTAACACCCTGAGTCTACAAGGAGATCAAAGCACAGATACAGTCACAAACCATCAGCTGAGCGTGAGCTTTCTTTAATTCAGTCAGCGGATCCCCAGTAATTAATTCCTTATCATGGTGCCCCCAGCTTTATGCTTAGGCAAGGAACATACAAAGGGAGCATCAGCCATGGGATAATTACGGGATGAAACAGGCACCAACCTTCTCGCCCCGAGCTGTGGCACCCTTCAGCAGGAACAGCCTCTGTCGAGTCAGCTTCATTAGATATTGTCTAGAGCCCCAATCCTCATTTGTTTGCATCTATAATACATTCAAAGGGTTTATCTAACTTCCAAATGCAAATTCATTTATTGATCCCGTAAGCAAGAAAGAACTGTGACCAGAGAGGTGTTTCATGTTACAGGTTGGAAGAAAGAGCTGTGACCAGAGAAATGTTTTGTGTTACAGATTGGGCACTAAACTGGAATGACTTGCTGAAATTTCAACAATTACATTCTAACATAAATGTTTATATCAGTATAATTTCCCTGTGCACATCATAATAATGAAATTTACCATAATGTCGCCTGTAATTTTAAAGACACATATTCCTTGTAAGAGCAGAATGTTAAGAGATTTGTTTCTACAGAATAACTTAGAAATAAAGTTCAGCAACACAGTCAATGGAGTGCAATTTGCAGAAGGTTGGCAAACCCCCTGTGCTGACCTTCAATTCCCCCTTTGAGCACCAGTCCTTTCCTACAGAGCAAATTTCAATGATAGTTGCCTTTTCTGATCTCGCTTTTTATAATGAAACAGTTAACTGTGGTATTCCTAGTCTGGAAAGAGGGTCCTCTCTGCATTTTCTGTCCTGGTTGTACAGCATGAAGCAATACTAATTGCTGCTGTTCCACCTGAAGTTACAGGTGGTCCCACATCTCAGGTTTTCTTCTTGCTGTCTTGCTGAAAACTTGTGCCATGATGCAGTGAACCCTCACAAAATGGGAAAAGCCTAGGGAGAAAACACCCTCTTGGACTGTTAAGACTCAGATTCTGCCATTAACTGAATTTCTTCCTATAAAAAATACCTAAAAATAGTGACAAACCTGGCTGGAACAGCCACCAGCCACAGCAACAGCTGCCTGCAATTGCCACAGCTGTCACCAGCTCTGAGGTGCTTCTGAATCTTTTTTTGTAGCCATGAGACTTAAATGAAGATGGCAGGGCAATAATCTGCCATAACAACGTGCTCAGAGGTTCCTGCCTGTTTGCTGCACCTGAGAGACACTGGAAAGCTTAGGGATGTTCTGCCAGAAGGGTCAATGCCCTCCAGGTCCTACTGGCTGCACTTCAAAGAAAAGTCACACTTGTCATTTGCTTTAAGAAAAACAAACAAACAGTGGAACTGGTGACTAAGGGAAGATAAATTTCTTTGACAATTCATCACTGTGATGCCATTCCCTGTATCAGCAGAGCTTTCTTCAGCACCTGCTTGGAGGGGTGGGACAGGGCTCAGACAGAGACAGGGGGTTCTGAGCTGGCAGCAGTGTCTCTCCAGGCAGGGGGTCCCATGTCACCCATCCAGAGAGGGCCCTGTAAAGCCAAGACCCTCCCCTTCTCCTGCCATTTCAAAACCCTTTGATTCCCCTCCAGGCTTCCAGCACATCAAACATTAAAGGACTAACAATATTTTGAGCACACAACAACGCTAAAGTTCAAGATATTCTGCAGATGGATTTTAAAATCTTTTAATCCATTGCGAAGCCAAAATCCTAAATACTCTCTGGCATGCTCCACTTAGCTGCTCATGCAGCTAGGAAAAAGCCTTTCCAGCTTACTTTGCAGATGACCTTGTGGTCCACCCACTCCATGTCTCATGAACCTCAGGGGACCAGCGAGGAATCAGATAAAAGGATTTAATTTATTTTTGTTGGCATTGTTTTATGAAGCTTTCCTTTTATCGACACCTCAACTTCAAACCATTTTCAAACACCCAGAGAGGCACCAGAGATCAGCAGATATTCGAGTGACATGCTGAAGTTGTCTTGTCTTTGTTCCCATCAACCCTTCCTGTGAAGGAAACTCTGTCTTGTACATGTGCTGAGCTTTAACCTAAATACTGGCAGCCCCGTGGTGCTGCTCTCCTGCTGTGCTGCCCATGCTGGTGACACCCTTTGCAGAGGGATAAGCCCTGCTGGATGGCTAATTAAAGATCTGCAATTAAGCCTCACATGGTCCTGAAAGCTATTTCATCACAAAGCTAAACCCTGACCTCATTTCCCCAACAGAAGTCATAGCAAAAATTTTATCAGATGATTTTGCTCAGCTTTCCAGACAAGCAGACAGGACATCATGGTCTTTCCTAACATGCCTGATGCTCACTCATGGCATCTTTTTCCTTGCTTTTTGATGTGGAACATGGAAGATGTGTGGCTTGTACTGCTGGAAATGGAAGGCAGCTGTTTTCCCACGGGCTAGAGAGATGCTGAGGCTGCTGAGTGCACTGGGGGTGTGATTATTGCCTACCTGCTTCCCACACCACAATATGCAAACACTTCATTAAAGAGGCTCATATATCACCAGTCTCCCAAGCTCCTGCTGAACGTCCTCTGATCTGTTCTTCCCCGAGTGACAGGAACATGGGGATCTCTTTGGAAGCCAGGCAGGAGGTAAATTCATGACCTCTTGGCTCTAGAGAAGGGAATGATTTTGTGTGGTGTGTTTCCCCCCAGTGTACCCTTCACTGCCAGGATCGAGGATCTTGCTTTGTGCCCAACAGACTGATTTCCCAGTTAATAATACACTGACAATCACTACGACCAGTTAAATTCAACAAGGAAATACAAACACATTTAAAAACATCAGATTCTTTTAACAGCCTGTCCCTTTCAGATATGAAACCATAAAGGCAATGGTGCTCCTGGGGCATCTGTTGCTACATCACATGCCTTGCTCGGCCCCTCAACCCCCACCTGGGGCTGACGGGCATGGGTTGCCCCTCCCATGCTGGCAGCCCCAGCCCCTGCTCCTGCTCCTGCCCCTGACAGAGCCCTGTGTGGCTGCCCAGCAGGCTCTGGCTTCCTCACCAGTGTGCGTCCCCTTGAGAGAGGGGGAGCCCACGCTGGGCCTCACACTTTCCTTCCACTCGTGATTCACAGTTCGACCTGCCACGCTCTTCCCCAGCAACTGTCTGCATGGGTTTGTCTGTGCAGCCACGTCTGCTTTCTGAGATCCATCAGAAAAAAAACAGAAGACTGAGCTTTGTTCCAAAAAAAGCGATCCAAGACTTCTTAGTCCAGAAAGCTCCAACTGAAACTCATATGCACCGGGTTTATCCTTGTTCTTAATGGGTATTTAGCCATTTAATAAAAACAGTTGCTACATAATGCAGTTATTGAAGCCTGAAGTATCTGGGACCCCTTCCTGCAGCTCTGGGATGAGGAGAAGGGGATGCCTCACAGGGGACATCTGCTGGGAGGTCAGGTCTGCTGCAAATCAGATAGCAAGGTCCCAAGGAAGGGCTCTCCTTACCTTGCACTTGACCCCCACACCCTCCCTGTCACTATGTCACACATCAGTGCCAAAATAGCATCAGAAGAGTGCTCAGATAATGGTGCACTTACAATTATAATTGCTCATGTCCGGGATTAATCCAGTTTAAGCCCTTTACCATCTCAAATATTTAGAGAAATCCTGCCAGCTGCCTGACGGGAGAAAGTTAGGAGCCCTGGGAGAGCACAACAGATTTTCATCTTTCCAGCTCTGACAGCCTTTCACACATAAATATCCTCCCAGCCCTGCAACCTCCTCTCTCCCTGCTCCACTCCAGCCCCAGTGCCAGTGTCCTGCCCACTGTGCAACTCCAGCAGCCTCCCTTCCTTTGCAAAGGCCCTTTGCTGCCATGCAGGAACCTTGGGCAGAGACCCCGCAGACCTGCAGGTTCCAAGATCTGCAGAGCTCAACGCTCATCCTGCAAACTTTTCTTTTTCCTGCTTTTCTAGCTTTTAAGCCTGGGGAATGGCACTGCTCACACCCAGCCTGTTGCTTTGTGGCACAGCCACACAGATGGTGCGTTCCAGTCCTCACCAGGGACCCCGCCTGAGCAGGATGCCCATCTCCCCAAACCCACCACATTTCAGAGGGGCAGTGCCATAACAGCTCACTCTCTGAGGAACTGCATTCACCATTCAAACAGTAAACACAAGTGCAAGTTTTCATTTTGCTGACTTGGGCCCTGTGAGGTCTGTGTCCCTTGTTGAGCTTTCATCTGCTACGACTGCCTCAATGCAAGTGCAGTTTAATAGGGTGTGACCAAATCACTGCTTGGTAGCCTCTCTGAGCTGCTTTGTCCTCTTACTAGAATCTCTCCTCTAAAAGCTCTGCCATTTCTCACTGTTAAAGCAAAAGGACTGTGGCTGGGTGCACACTAGCACTGCTCATCAGAGTGTCCCAGCAAGCCCAGATTTGGACATTCATGGAGTGGAAGCCATTTCCAGAGACACTGCTGGTTACTGCTACCCTGCAAGCTTGCTCTCACCTTCTTTTCATGCAAAAGCTTGCTTTTCAACTCAAACACGTGCTGACAGCTCTACGCATCTCTAATCACCATGTTCGGATTAATTTCTGTGACCAATGTTCATCAATATTTATTACCCTGCAAAACTTCACAAATCAAAGTGGTGATGAAACTTGCAGGTAATGATTTTATAATTTCTTTCAGATGATTGATAAAATATTGAATACTACTGGGCTCCAAAGCAGCCTCAAAGGGATGCTGCTGGAACTGCCGTGCCAAACTGATAAGCTTCCCACTAGCAAGGAAGCAGAAAGATCCAGCAGCGGCTGCTGGAGGCCACGGGGTCCATCTGACAGTCTTTGCAGGTGGGGTTGATGTTTATGCCAAAGAAGAGCGTGGTTCCAAGTCAAATGCCTGATCCTCCCACAGCAGGAGGTTCCCTGTGCGTGGCTCTGCAGTGCATCAGGACAGACCCGTCCTGGCCAGGAATATCCCACGTGAACAGTGATGGTGCTGCACTGCATCGCCTCAGTGAGTGACAGGACAGTCTCTGCAAGGAGCAACAGATGCTCTTGCAGACAGTAACTCCTGAGGGGTGGCAGAGCAGGGCCCTTGAATCCATACAGGATGCTCAATGGGACCTGAGCATCCTGTATGACTCGAGCATCCCCCTTCCAAGGACTGCTCCGTGTTCCTGAGGCACGCTCACCCCTTGCAGGACCTGGACAGGAGCGCTGTGTAGGCCGTGTGGGGTTTCTTCAGCACTGCAGCTGGACACAAGCAGAATATTGAAAAACACGTTTCCACATGCTTCACTAAAATTACATCCAGCATTTCTTCATTTTGCATCACAACTTCCAGCCATCACCAGTGACTTCCTGGTACAGGGGGGGTTAGATTAAAAAATTATCATACTGGCTTCCTGCACTTTCTCCACTTGCTGTCTAATACTATTCCAGAGCCTAACAGGATGGAAGACCTTTGCAGCTGATGAATGCAGACAGGCTGATATTAAGAACTGTGGCAATTTTGTCAGCAAGAAACCAGGAGGCCATCAATGCAATATTAGAGAACACCTGGAGCTCTCCTGAGCGTTTGTGCAAGCACAACCACAGCAGAGTGACCCCCCCCCCATCAATATCACACTGCTTTAGACTGATAGGATGAAGCACTGCTGAGAACACAGTCTTCTCTCTCTTGTAAATCACAGAATCACTGAATAGTTGGGGTTGGAAGGGACCTCTGGAGATCATGCAGTCCAACTCCCTTGCCAAGGCAGAGTCACCTACAGCACGTTACACAGGAACACGTCCAGGCAGGTTTGGAATGTCTCCAGAGAGGGAGGTTCCATGACCTCCCTGGGCAGCCCGTGCCAATACTCTGCCAGCCTCCATGGAAATATGTTCTTCCTTATGCTGTGGTGGAACTTTGTGTTTTAGTTTATGGCCATTGCTCCTCATCCTGTGGTTGGACACCACCAAAAAGAGCCTGGCACTGTGCTCTGACACCCACCTTTGAGATATTTATATGCATTAATGAGATCCCCTCTCAGTCTTCTCTTCTCTAGACAGTCTCCTCTTCACAGTCCCAATCCGAAAGCACCCTCTGCCTTGCTTAATACTCCTACAAGTTCCTCCACTGTTATTCTGCATGGTTTTTACACTCCTCTCCCACAGCACCAGTTTAATGGGAGTGCAGCTTCAATTAATGTGCTCTCCAGAGGGAAGGGGTCAACCCACGTACAAGAGGAATTTCTGATCCAGTTACACAGGAAGGGAGGGATCTCCTCTGACAACTTCTAACAGCACAGAAAAATTAATTCCTCTTTATCAGAGAAGTTCATAATGAGGAAGCCACAATATCAAATTGTTAATAATTCTGCAGGCCCAAATTAGTGTCGCTGAATGAAATCTCACTCCCGTAACTTCACTTTTAATGAAAGACCACAGATGTTGGACCATATTTGCATTACAACTTGAAAAATGTTTCATAGTTGAGACCTCATCTATGGTTTTATTAGCTCAATATCTGAGCTAATCTGCACAGATTTTCCCTTGTTCTCATTCCCAGTGGCCGGGACAGTTCCTGTGCCAAAACCCAAATATGACCTGTCACCCTCTGAGGGGAAGCCCATGATGGGCCTGCTGTTCACTGCTGAAGCATTTTCCATGAATTCTCGCAGAGCACTGCTGCCTGGCCCAACGGGAACAGAGCCCAAGGTCCTGGGGGACTCGCCACAACACCCCAACCTCAGCCACCAAAGCTCATGTTAGCAGAACTCTCAGGCTTTGGGAAAACCCTCGTTGCCCTTTGCTTCACTCTCTCCGGCCCGTAACAGAGCAGGCAGTTCCCACCTAGAGAGCAGGACACCAGTGATGTGCCACTGCCACAGCACCAGGGATGTGCCCAGGGCTGGAGCAGGGAAGTCCTGTGGTCTGCTGACTGCAGAGCCTGGGCTGAGGGGATTGACTGTGTCCTCACACAAGCTCTTGTGTCCTGCTGCTGCTTCAGGCTGCTCAAAGCCCAGTACAGGTCCCATAGCTCCACTATGGTTCACATGGATCCAGTCAGCTTCCAACTGACATGAATTTCCCTGTTAAATTATTTGTTTGGCCTGTCCTTAAATGCAACAAAAGGATTTCATTATTCCAGATAAAATGAGTCTTCCTTTCCTGCTTATACACGGAACTGATAAAGCTTTAAACCATCCTGCTGAAAACTATGAACTCAGCTTCTCTTCCATTCAGTTTGTGCAAGCCTGAGGCAATGCTGATATTATTACAGAGGCCATTTGCATTGGAAGAAATTTTTCTTTTTATTCAAGAAAAAAAGCCTTTCTATATTTCTTGGTCTGCTTGTGGTGGAGACAACTGTGGCAACTTCATCACTGTGCAGTTATCCAAATATCTGAGCCACCACACCACAGGAGTTTGCAGGAAGTCTGGTGAATGCATGAACCAACCCCCTACTCTGCATCCCTGGATGCACAAAAAGCACTAAAAAGACACCAAGTTGCCCATTCTTACAGAAGTCCTCAGCAGGGAAAGACAACGTTTTCAGATGGGAAGGGAGCTCTGCTTTAGCAGGTGAGTGACAGAAGAGGTTGAGTTTCTGTGCCCAGGATGTCATGGGTGCCTGGAGCAGCCCAGGAGCAGAGGACAGCCCACCTCTGCTCCTGCTGCTGTTTCCTGCAGGATTGAGGTACTGGTTCATACCACACTGCCCTGAGAATCCTCAACTCCAGGCAGGCTCCGGGACATGTCCACTGGCTCAGGCTTGGATTCCATCACCCTTCTGGGAAGTGCTCACTTAAACTCTTTTGCTGAGCCTCTCTATAATAATCACATCTCCCTCCTGCTACTTTGATGATTAATGGCTGGATTTGGTTGAAAACCTGGTGCCGTGCCCTGTTTTCCCAAACCTCCCTCACAGGAAACCTTATTCTGCTATTTTGAGAGGAGACCTCACCTTGCTGCCCATGCCATTAATTGAGTAACTATCAGTTCCAATTTATTCTACTTGGCTACAAATCAGATTTCAGTTGGCTACTTCCAAGCCTGCTTCAACACAACCTTATAAAGCTGTGTCCCTTGGTTGATGCCACTTGTCAGCCTGCATCTGTTCTTGGGGTAGTAAAAGACAACAAAGCCAGAAACCCGCCAGTCTCTAAAGAACAGAACTCAGTAAGTTTGGCTTTGCTTTTTTGAGTTTATCATTACTTTAATGAAGGTGAGTAGGCTTGGTATTTTGTAGGCTCAGCCTGGCTTCCTGCATCCCATAGACCTCCATTTAGAGCAGAGATACAACAGGAAGTTAAAAACTGGTCACAGGAAACCCAGCAGCACCAACACTCCCTCAGAGAGCTGGGCAGTGCTGTGGGAGCATCTTCCAGCCCCACAAAGGCATCTCTGGTGCCAGTTCCAACTGTTGTTCTGTGAGTGCAGACTGATTTAATTCCTATTAGAGTATAAAAATTAATAACAGTAAAATGTCATGATCATCTCACACTAATTACACATCTAATGAATAATTAGCTGTGGACATATTTGACATTTTTGGTCATTAATCTGAGCAAGTGTTTTAAGCCTTGAACAAAACTCTGCAAATGCAACTTGGTGCTGAGCAGCTCAGACCTGCAGTATCAACGCTCCCCATGCCAGATGGGGTTAGGGTCCCACTGGCTCCAGCTCCCTTCCCTGCAAACAGGGGAACTCCTCACTGCTGGGAGGGCCTGTCAGCAGTTGCTCCAGCTGAATTCATGGAGCAGCAGAGTGGATCTGTGCCTGCCGCTGGAGAAAGTAGGCCAGTGGAGAAAGTAGGATTTAGAAGAGAATTTCTGCATGCCACCTCTCTCTTTGCACCAAACCTGGATATTTACACATGATGCCATGAGAAATACTTTTTCCCAAACATGCCATGAATTTTGTACAAACCAAGACTTTAAATTTGTGTTATAAGCTGTCATTTTTTAATGACAAAATCACTATACGAAAGGGGGAAGAAGGCAGAACTCTGCCCCTTATATATGCATGCATATGTACACACACATCTTTCTCTGCCTGGGTCAGGCTTCTACTGCTTCTCCTTTGCTTCCACCTCTAACATTTTGCCTGTAAGGTGTTGGGAAGGAAAGAAAACAAGAAGGAAACAAACTTCTCCTGGAGGGTAGATATGAACTCTGAGGCAGTTCAGTTCCAAGGGTGCAACACACATCCACAGCTAATAAACAAAACATGTCTCATATTTAGAATGAGAGGACATATAAAAAGGTCACAGAGGGCCAGGATTAGCACCAGATTGAGCATTAAAACCAAAATAGAAAGCAACAGATGTTTCCCTCCTAATTTACTCCATTAGGATCTTCTCCGGCCAGCATGCACTGCTGCTTGCTAATGAAGCATTTCCATCCCCTCGCTGCACATCTCGTAAATCAGCATCCCTGAGGTTGGTGGCAGGAACACAACTGCTCCTCCCAGGCAGGCTTTGTCTCTTTATATAAACCCTAGTTTTTGTCAAAGAGAAAATAAAAATCTGTTCCCAAATTCACAAGTAATTCCGACACAACTCCATTACCTCCTCTTGCTGAGTTGCCTTTCTTGAACAGGGACTCTCTAATCCCACGGTGAACCCATTTCCTCATGCTCCTCAAAGGGACTCTCCCCACTATGAACTGCTGTGTATGCCCTCGGTGTATTGATCTTTAAACTACAGGAGCAAGCCACAACAGACCTAAAATAAGAAACTATTTCACCTACTGTATTGCCACTTTTGGTTATTTTGGTAACTGAAGAAACACCCCAAACTGATTCCCTATGGCAGAACCCTCACCCCTTCATCCCCACCGTGGTGTCACCTTGGAATGGCCCCCAACTCCAGCTTATGGGTAAATAAATCACCTGCAGAACCAAACTCAGCAATGAAACCTGCTTCCCTGACACTGTCCCAGCTGCCACAGGCACGTCTGAGAGCTGCAGTGGTCCAGTGAGCCAAAAATCAGGGAACTAATTTGGACTGCCTTGGAGAGGTTTTTTTCCTGTCTCTCCAGCCTGTGAAATATGACCCAAGCCCAAAGAGGTACCTCTGGGGCAGAAATACTGAGGCCCAAGGCAGAGGAGCACTGCCTGAGCCTGCTGGGATTGCCTGCTGCCAAGACCCTGAGACAGACACTGACCAAGCAAAACACACAGAATCATACAATTATAGAATGTTAACTGGTTGGAAGGGACCTCAAAGATCATCCAGTCCCAACGGCCCCTGCCATGGGCAGGGACACCTCCCACTAGATCAGGTTCTTCCAATCCCTCTCCAACCTGCCTTGAACACTGACAGGGTTGGGGTATCCACTGTCTCCCTGGACAACCAGTTCCAGTGGCTCACCACCCTCACAGTAAAGAATGCCTTCCTATTATCTAACCCAAATTTCTCCTCTTTCAATTTATACCCATGCACACATCCCTCCCCACTGCGCTACAGCTTAATTATAATGCTCTTGCAAAGAATTTCAATTTATCCTACCATGGGAACAAGCTCTGTAATGAAAAGGCTTTATTAAAATGGAATGTAAAACATGATATTAATTAACGAGACTGTGCAGGTGTGTTCATGAACATGGCCGAGCTCCGTGCACATTGCAGGGAGTTGGATTAGGGGTCACCTGTGGGGCAACACCCCTATCACCATGCAATGCCATGTGCCCTGTTATGACATCTTACACAGCCAACAGTGTGCTGTTGTTCAGGTTTGAATTCATATGGGAAACACTGCAGAGCATCTGGGGAGATGATGGTAAAAACGTGCTCCCAGTTGGAATTCAATGCGACTTTTGAAGCAGAACCAGCCAGCGCTGTGCTCTCCACCACAGTGCCCGAGAGATCTGATCCAGCCACTCTGACCAGGCACAATTTCGGAGTGAGAATTAACGCAGGCCAACGGCACTAAGGTCAGAATGCCTTATCACACAGAAAAACATGAGCTTAAACATAGGCCTGTCTGACACTGGCATTAAACTCCTGCAGATGGAAAGCCAACGAGAGCCAAAATGTCACAGAAGAGATATCTAGCTGCCGTGAGGTTCACGCCAACTTGGAGATTGTGTGGGTTTTTCTTTGTTTTTTGACATTCGCGTCAAATCTGTGTCCTTCGTTATTAGGGTATTTGGAAACCTGAAGTGCTCCTCTGCTGGTGGCTGCTGGAGCCAAAGCAGAACGACACCCTCACAGCTGTGAGACGGCTGCACACAGCGCCGGGCCACAAACAGCCCCAGTTCATCTCCTTTGACGGAAGCTCACGGCACTGTGGGATGACATTCCTCATTCCCTTCAGCCAGCTTATTTGCTGAAATGCAGCAAATTATACTGCAGCAGGTGTGAGCATTATGCAGGGCTATTAAAAGAGGCTGTTGGTATCTTACTCATATGTCAACATAAGAAAACCCACCGATGATACACGTTCACAGCCGCGTAAGCTTGCAGATATTATCTGAGGTACAGCCTGTATGCAAATCCATTCTCAGGGTTTCTTTTGGTAGAGCAGAGATATTTATGGCCAATTGTTACTGCATGGGCCAGATATCCCTCTGTAAGAACAGCCCCTAAGATTAACAGTGCTCCCAGCTAATCACTCCAGGTTCGCAAAAGCCATCAGCAGATCCCTTACTTAGCTCCTGCTCTGAAAAAGGCTCTGTCCTGTCTCATTTTTCTGGTTCAAGAAAACCTGACATCGCCCCGACAGACTGGAGCCTCCCAGGGCACTGGGAGCCAGCACCCCTCTGGCAACATTCCAGAGCTCCTGTCAAAGGGGGCATTTCCTGGCTTTCAAGCAATTAACTTTGAAAATAAAAACTTATGATAAACTTACACTGATTTTTAATACAATTATACAGAGCTCTATGTATAAACATACACAGGAAATGTGGTTTGTTCTGCTTGCAGGAACTACGTGCAAACACACCCTCTGCATGGCAGAGATGCAGCTGTTACATCCTGAGCCCCAGTACACAGCAAATTTTTATGGTTAAGCTATAAACTTCTGAAAAATAAGGTTTATAATAGAAACCCTGACACCATCTGAAATACAGCAGCATTACTGGATGCTGCTGTAATATGGTCCTAATTTATAAACTAGGGAGGAATCCTATTCCATTTTGAAACTTACAGACAGTAATCTAGAAAAAGGGTAAACCACAGGGAAAAATGGTCGTGTTGTCCATGAGCTATAGTGTCTACTCCATCCAACAATTCAAAAATCAAATAGGATGCCACAATATTTAGGCCACACACTGAATCCTGGACTGTCACAAAATAAAAACATGGTGAATCCTAGCACGGGAGTATATTTCATAAAGCCATATGCCATTTCCCATGCCTCTGGGCAGTACTTTTCCAGTGAAAATTTGATATGAGAACACTAGAAGTAAAGAAAAAAAATTACTAGAGAAGTACAACCCAAACCCTCCAGTTTTGCTTGACACAATAAATATTTTTGCAAGAGGGCTTCAGTGTACTCCCGTCTAAATTGAAAAAAGTGGCAAAGCAGCAGATTGCTCACTCACAGGAGACAGAAGTTTATCACTAAACCTTAGGAAAATGCTCTCAGTTGTCTCGAGGCTCCAGCTCTGCATTCAAATGCATTGAGGAGGAGGTGATTCAGAGGGCACCGCTCTGGCTGCTCGGGATCTGTGTTCCCGCAGTACACCGGACCAGAAACCTGCCTGAGATCTTTCAGGTGACCCTGAAACACTGAACACAGGATTCAGCCTTGGGATTTCTGCTTACAGAGTGACTCTGTGCCTCCTCGGGCACCACTGCCCGAAGATGCCGTTCCTGGCACAGGGCAGGAGTAGGCAGCAGGACAAATCAAAGGCCTGTCTCACAAACTGCCACTCACTTGCAATTTTGGAAAACAAACAGGAACCTTTTGGAACAAGGGCTGGAAATCAAGGGGCCAGTGAGGATTTTACTCATCACTGTCACTTGTTCCGAAGCCTGGAAAGAATTCCATCTCTTCTCCCCTTCACACTGGGATCATGGCACTGACTCGTTTGCTTTAGAGGCTCACAGCTGCAATTTTCTACACTGCAATTTTCATCGTGGCCATCCCAGATTTCTTTCCTACTTCCCCTGAAGCATCTCCTTCTGTATGCTGAGCATCAAATGAGAATAAATCCAGATTTATCGCACCTTTCCTGCTAAAACTATTTCCAATAGGCTTGTCATAAACCAAGCACACCACATTCTTGTTGGCTGCATCACTGCCCATCAGCCCGGCAACGTTTTACCTACTGCATGTTCAGCCCCCCAGCTTGAGTGACTGCTGGGCCCTCTGCTCTCCTCACTAACAAAAGGCAGGATTTGCTCGTGGAAAAAGCCAACTGCAGCAGCCCTAAGCAGCACTCCACACACCTGTGCCTTCCCCTAAACCTTCCCCACAGGCACTGCAGGAATGCCCTGGGCAGTGCTGGGATGCCGGGATGGGGCACGAGAGGGGCTGAGCTCTTCATGAGCTGTTAGCAGGCTAACGAGGGCATCTGCAGAAGGAATAGGCACAAAAACTGAAACTAGATACAAAATAAATATCCCAGAGCTGGATTTCTGAAAAAAGATTCTGCTGAGCTATAGTTCCACATCAAATTTTTATTGAATACATTTTCTTCTGAGAATTTGTGCACTAAAACCAGTCAGAATCATATGAGAGGAGTATAAATTTCACATACAGTTTTCACTGCAAACATCCTTCAAGAGAAAAAGCAAAAGCACTTTTTAATCAAGCCCTCTCCACATCCTCCTCCCCCAGAACCCGAGTGGCAGGCTGGGAATTGGAGCTCACACAGCCCCAGTCCCTGCAGTACTAGGGAGCTCTGGGGAGGGATGCTCTGCCTGAAGGTCACAGTGAGTAGGACACATTATCCCCCCTTTGCCATGCCTAAACACAGTGCCTAGGTCTGCTTCATGTACAGTAAAGCTATGAGGAAGGTGACATTTTAAAGCAATTGATATTCTTAGCTGATGGTGTGAATTCATGTGATTTCAGCAAACCATTGTAAAAACCCAAACATGGTACAACCTCTTCTCCCAAGTTCAGAGCTGCCCCTCCAAAACTTACTTCATCATATTATTTTCTGAATCTGCAATGGATTTCCTGTTTGATTCTACAAAACCTGAAAATGAGGAGTTAGTTCCTTTGAAGGATGCTGTTTCTCACTGTACAAGTGATTTTGGGTCACTTTGAGCTTGAAAAGGCTCTAGGATCTGAAATGCTATTACAGACAGAAAAGCTATTTTAGATAATTTCTTTTAGCAGCGTCCCAGTGCCCAACAGTTGTAACTTCTTTCCCTTGACGACTACAAGGTGAACTCAGAAAAAAAACTTACTTTCTCAGAGGTTTCCAGATTTATTACCATAATGTAAACATTAAACAAGTCTAAAATGGAGCACCTTTCAGCACTTGAGCAGGTCTCGATGGCTGTGCTGTCCCAGATGCTCACATGGCTGCTCTTCCCAAGGTATTTAGTAACCTGGACTCCCAAGAAGAAAATTACACTGAAGAAAAGGTCAATAAATGGCAGAGGAGATGACATCCCATAATAGTTATAATTACTGTTTATCAGAGTGCTGCATTGCACAGGTAGCAGGTTATAGGACGTATTTGCTGTATTTTTCCATGAAAAGCTTCACACAGCTCCATGACTCGGAGTCGAGCCCATGACACGTGTTCTGTGTCACAGAACACGCCGTGCAGTCACATCGCCTCGATGGCAACCAATGACCTCAAAGGATGTCGCATTCATTTTTCTTTCTGTATATTTTTATGATGGATTTAATGTTCAATAAACCCAAAAGAGCAACAGCATTTGAGGCTGGAGCTCTCTGTGCCAGTGCCAAGCACTGCGGGAGGAGCCAGGGCTGAATCTGCACCTCACTCAGACCACGCACAATAGAACTGATGTCACAGCTCCACTCCTCACTGCAGGCTGAGGAGGGGATTGATCTTCTATGGGGATTCCTTTTCCTACAAAGTTTTACACTGTGCACATAAGGCAAATTCCCAGCAGGATAGGTGCAGGAAATGCAAAAGCATGAGATGAGCAGAATTTGATTGTTTCAGAAAGTCAAGGGCTCCCCAAAACATTGAATATCTGTGTGGGGACACTATAAAACCAGACAATGACAGTGCCTCTGTATTGGGCAACAGGGGTTGAAGCACATGGGGATGCTTGGCTGAACCAACCCGACCAGGTCCTTGCTCTCAGGAACACTCCAGACACCAGCACTGTGTCTTAGAAACAGCAAAATCCCTACAGAAAGTGGCTCAAGTGTAGAGAGGAATAAACACCAGTGTTCTGCGTTTGGAAATAAAGGTTGCGATTACAGAGTCGTTGATGGCAGCTTTCGGAGTGCCAGGAACAAAGATAAATGGAGAATGGTGAAAATCCCAGCAGCCTTCTCTCTCCCTTTTCCAGCAGAAAGCACAACAGCTCAACTGAATTATAGATGGTGACTGTCATGAGTGCCCAGCAAAGGGCAGCAGGGAGCAGGGGCCTGTGCGCTGTCCCTCTGGCCAGGGCCATGGGAACAACTGAACAGTCGTTCCATTCTGCCATATGACAATGGGGACAACGTGAGGACACATTGAAAACAACAGACTTACTTTGTCCTGGTTACATTATCGGGAAATCTCCTTTCCTGGGAAGAGACCATCCCATTTTACAGTGATTAAACCGATAAAAACCTCAGCCTCTATTTTACTCTGTCATGCTTTCTTTGCTGCCAAGGGCCAACCAGCAGAGCGAGCCGGCAGACGCCGTACGACACACGGCTCGCGGCTGCGCCAGGAGGGGAGGCAAAGCTGACATTTAACGGAAACAAATGTATGATAAGACAAATTGTGCACTTTTTCCTTGATGTAGAAAATGATCCCCTGAGGTATGACGCCTGTTCAGGAGCAAAAGCCATTTAGGTCAGTCATTCTTTACGGGCTTTTGCCCCTTCACTAATATACTAAAGGAAACCATTGCATAATCTCACAGAGGACTAAGGCTGTGGTCCCTACACACCATTCCCATGGCCTCAGAGCAGGCACAGCATTTTATAGTGCAGACCATGACCTTAGGGCTGGTTTTAATAACCTTTGCTGCCTTTCACTAAGGGTAGTGCACCACGCATACATTCATGTGTGTGACAGCCCTTTCCCATCCATTGGTCTGACCCGAGACATCGCCATGGGCGTGCACCAGCAGGAGGGATGCAGTGATGCATCCCAGGGGGGTGCAGGTGGCAGGATGCAGGTGGCAGCTGCAGGACGTGACAGGGATGGAGAGTCTTCATACCAGTGAGACAGGGTGAGACAGAAGAGGCATCACAGCTTCATTAACCAGGGGCAGCACAGTCGTCAGTGACAGCTGAGGCAGCCAGTCGATAGAAAGGGAGTACAGAGAGACTCCTTCAGAAATAAAAGATTATCCTGAGAATAAAAGCAACTGGGGTAATAAGCAAGATGCTCATAAAGGCAGAGGACAGCAAAAAGAGCATTCAAACCCGCAGGCACCTGGGAAGTGATTTATTCAGAACACTTAAAAAAGTGTGCCTTAACAGATAAAATACAGAGGGTAACTCACTGCAGGCCAAAACACTGAGTATTAGAGGAAAAAAATATCCTGCATTAGAAAGAGAGACTTCAGTCTTGGCAGCATCTGCTTCAAGTCCTCTGCTGCCCATGCCAAAACGAACTCCAGATCTCTAAACTCAAACTGTAATTTGCTTCACTAGAGAATTCCCAGCTCAAGCCCCAATTATACCTCTTCGGTGAGGGTGAAACTCCAGCCAGCGGTATAATACATTCACTGACACCTGCAGACCTAATAATTGACCAGGGAGGATGTGGATGAGCTCAGCAGAATCTCTGCATTGTTCCTGCAAGGCTCGGTGTCCTACACCAGGAAACAGCTTCGCTACTGCAAGGTGCATAATTTAATAAACCATTAACTCAAACCTGAGGTGAAGTAAATTCAGCGTATTATATATTTCAAAATAGCATTAGAATTCAATTTAAGTGTCACCAAAAGCCTAATCCTCAGTATACAGAGCATATTAATAAGTGTCTTGGAGCCTGTGGTTTGATTTAATTTCCAGCTGAGTTGTGCTGCTGCATGGCTGCGATCCCTGCCGTGAGAATGTCTCGGTGACAGCATCGCCAGACTGAACCGGAGTAGAATTGGAGGGATGACAGTCCTGCTTTCTGGGTCCTCCCGGGAGAACAGCGGGGTGGGTGCTGGAGCACAAGTAGTCCTGTTTCCAGTTGCGCCACTTCTGCGTGGCCCTGCTGAGCTGTAGATGTTTCCCAGCAGTGGCAGGTTTCTCGCAGGATCCCCAGGTGCCCCCGACCCAACCCTGCTGTCAGTTCCCTTTGTAGTCAGAGGGGAAAAACCCATTTTGGGTAAGGTAGGTGCTCCTGTTCATGCAGGCCCGATGCCATATCCGCCCTGAGCTGCCGGACGAGGCACCAGGAGCCGCTGTGTGGCTGCTCCCAGCCATGCCATGCCATGCCATGCCATGCCATGCCAAGGCACCTGGCAGGGCTGCGGCCACCCAGAAGGGACAAAGCCGCTGCTTTCCCTCCCCCAGGTCAGATGTCCGGGGAAAACAGAGCACCATTTCCACCAAGAGCCAAAAGCACAAAACCTGCTCTCCCTTTCTGTGGGAGTCAGTCATGTTTTGGCCTTTTCCCTGTCACCCTTTTCCCTGTCACCCCTGTCAGAACTCCTCTCAATCAGCAACCCAGGCACGTTCCCCAGCACTTTGGGAAACGCATCTCTTCTATAAATGACAACAGATTATTTAAGCAACAACTAAAGCACTCTGACTGCTTTTTAGTTTGCTTGCATTAACGTCAGTCTCCTCATATATCTAGAGAACAAATATGGGATTTTCTTTAAAATGGTGGAGAGTGATACAAAAATAGCAGCCTGCTCGTCTAAAATAAAGTTATGCATTTGAAAGGGTTGGAAATTGTTTTTTAATCACAGGCGTCTTCCTTCTGGAATATAATCGGCTGGCTATACATTCTGCTCTTCTACCCAATTTCTCAGGAAAATGCAGCAAGAATGTTAATAAATAATTTATAAAACATTATAAAAGATAAAGTGCTCCTGCTAAAATGTTTCCAGCCTTTGACACACCAGTTCATTTGTAATCCTCTTTGCCTCCCCTTTACTGTAACATCAGCAGAGGGTTAGTACTGTTGCTCTCGCAGCCCCACTTCATCCACCCTGCAGAGGTACAACCATCTCTGGTTCACAGGGATCCAGGCTGACACAGGGTACAGCCCAGCCCAAGCCACAGTTCAGTGTTATGTACCACAGACTTCTGTCACAGAAAATGTTTTTCAGGAAAGCAACATCTTGATTTCTTTCCACAGTCTCGTGGGTGAAACTGGCTGCAAATGCCAACAGGTCTCTGGGGTTTGTCCTTTCTCCAACAGCACATGGGCACGTGGGCTGTGCTCTCTTTGACACTCACAGGGTGATTATGGAGCATGGTGCACAGGACCCTTTGCTCCTGGGAAGGAGACAGGTGGGAGGACAGGAGCTTTCCTACATGGTTACTCTGAAATTCACTTTCAGGAGCCAATATGTTAGACATATGATCAAAAAAAAATCAAAATAATGAAAACAGACAGTTATTACAAAAGAGTTCACAGAATCCTTGGTATTTCAGTTGGACTGAGCAATAGCTTTTGCACAGCTCCACCAATTCCAGGAGTATTTCAGATCTTTAATGATCCCTGGAAAACGTGATGGGAAGTCTTGAGACATGGCTGTTCTGGTGACTGCAAGGCAGCAGAGACACAGCAATGAGCACGGTGACCTCAGAAGAGCGGGTGAAAAGATGAAAGGAGGGAAAGAAGAGAGCATCCTTCAGAGAGATCAAGTCAAAGCCATGTTAAGGAAGCAGGAAAAGGGTATCCACAACTTCCTCATTCTCTGAAAATGCTCGTGCATTGTGAAGCCCAACAATGACAAAAGGGGACTGACTGCTGCATCCTGACAATGTCTGGTACCAAAAGCATTTCTGTTGCTGCAGCTCAGAGCGAAATGTATGCAGAAGACCATTCTGCACTCCTGGCAGTGCCATGTGCTCCCCCCACATTCACTGTCTCCTTTCCAGCACAGTTCCACACGCAGACAGGGCAGTGAGAACAGGAACCCAAGGGAGGTAAAGCTGCTGCACAGGTCTGCTCTGTGAACAGCCCCCTGGATCCCGGGCATGCTTGAGACACAGACATGCTGGCAATGGTTGGGCACCCCAGGCCATGCTCTGCTAGACTTCTATACACACTTAATTTCATCCTACAGGTTAAACCCACTTTGGGAAAACATGCCAGGGTAGCAGCAACAGTTTATAATCCCGTTAGCAAACACACACAGGCTCACTGTGCTGAGGCCTCGCTCACACCCACCCCCCCAACATACAGGACACATCTAAGTGCCCACGTGCAGTGCAGCATCCTCAGTGCTTTATTGCCCGGCCAATTCTATTTCACCCAAGTGAAATATAAAAACTCATTACTAAGCAAAAGTATTGAGAATTTTTATGAGATTGTAATGCTTCCAATTTATGTTGAAAAAGTCCCAAACCCTCGAGCTGTCTGTGGCTGTTCCAGCCAGGGATGCAGGAGATGCTGCTGATGCAGTGCAGCACAAGTAATCGGAGAGGGAAACGCTGCTCTGATGGGGTGCCATCAAAAAGAAATGGGAAGGGTTTCCTCTTGTTTAGGACATAATTGAAAATTCAAGGCAAAAAATACAGAATGAACGCCAAATTTCTGCAGGACAGTGACAGATGTCATGTAAAATGTTTTAACTGAGTTTCAGGCCTTGATACTTTCTGCCCATTTCAGACAAAATGCGTTTTAGGAAGGGAACACTCAGGGAGCATCAGGCATCAGTGCAGACATTCATAGTAACAAACTGCTGAATATTCAAGTGTATCAGAAGGAAGAATCCAGGAAAAAACTATTTAAAGAGAAAATACTGTGGAAACCTTTGATATTCAGTTGGTGCTTACGGATACTCTCCAAGGCACAGCTGGTGCACACAGAACTGGAGGAAAAGTAATTAAAGACCACTACCTGAATATTGTCCAACACCAGTGTCCCCCTCAGCATCCCCCCTTTGCTCCTTCCAGGACAAACATCCTGCCTGGACATTACCCCAAGCATGACCGCTGATGTCCCTGACCTTTCCTTGCCATTTCCTATCCTGCAGGAAAGCATCCCATGACTGCCATGGCTGCTGCAAGCATCCTGTGAATGTGCAAGCAATAAACATGAAATGCAGTTTCCCCTTGGCTCCCAGAGAACCAGATTATCACATTTCAGCAATTACTGCAAATGCTGGATTTACAACAGGGCTCCACAGGGCTCTGATGTCTCCCTGTGCCCACCCAGCTCAGTCTGTGTCCTGCTCTACTTCCCCTGGCTCACCTGCCAGAGCAGTGCCACTGACACTCTTCTGCACCAACTCTGAACTATTCAGCAAGCAGTTAATGCACACACCACATGAAACAGCTCTCTGCTGACATACCGCTCTCCAAGGCTTGTTACTCCTAATTTGTCCGATTGGCCAAGATGTCTAAATTCACAGTAAATTTTTAGCATGATCCTATAGCACAGTTTATGCACTTCTTAATTAAGAAAAAGGGTAACACTTTTTAAAAATATATTCCTTCCCATCCGTGCAGCACCTGAATACCAGTACTAAAGAAGATATCAGCACCTGCTAAAGGCAGGATGGAACATGATGTCCAACAAGCTCAGCATCTCCAGCTGCACGGCACAAGCGTGGGAGTGAGCAAGGGACGCATCTCTGTCGATGGGTGAAGGCAAAGTCTGCCTCTGTAACCTTGGCAAGCAGCAGCCCGCCCAGAAGCCTGGCATCCAGATTAATTTTACATTCTTGGGGTACCACTTTTCAACACACAGAAGGGAACGTTGCATTTTGCTACTCAGCTGTGCCAATGTTTGAAAATTGTCCGTGTCTGAGAATCCATTTTCCCTCCATTAGTCAGTACAAGTACAAATACAGTTTTTTCTTCTTTTTCCATTGACACAAAATCTGGTGCTAAGTTGAAGGTCTAACAGGCACAGCACAGGTCCTGCTGGTGACAAGCCAACCCACTCAGGGCTGCGGCTGCACTGAAGCCTCTGCAGAAGATGGAACCTGCCATCACTCGCACCTTGAAAAAGGTGTCAGCAGCACTGCTCCATGCTCGGTGAACTGAGGACAGCCAGGGTTCTGCATCTTCTTGGAAGTGAACAGGTAATGCAAAACAATAAAAAACAAAGTACTACTGGGGAGTCCTCCACAGAAGAAGCCACCCGAGTCCTCAGCCCTGTCTTCTCCTCTGCCTGTCACTCAAAACACAATCTTACATTTCTAGAGATCAGAAAGAAAAGTACAAGAGGCAAATCGAGGAAACCACCACCTTGGACATGCTTCCTTCACTCAGTTCCAAGAGCAAGTGTCCAAGAGACCATCCATGTGAGAGGCTCCCAGCGCCCAGGCCTGGACCGTCTCCTGCAGAAACTCAAACACTGGCTTGGCAATTACAACACCTATTACAAATATTAAAGGTCTCTGGGGTAAGGCAGCACTTAAAAACCATTATGAAGAAAACGGGAAATGTCCCAAAATGTTTAACCCTTTCAGAACAGAGAGAAGGAGGAGGCCTCAGCTGCAGTGCCCCATGCAGCAGACCTGCCATCCCACTGCCCACCCCAGCCACCATCACTGTGGTCTCTGCTGACAGCAGGAGAAATTTTAGGAGACGCAGAAAAACGCACTGTGCAGCTCCAGCTGACTGGTTCTCATTTCTTATCCCTCTAACCAGTCTGCAGGGAGCAGGCACATCATGTCAATCATAAATGACAACACAAAGTTGCTTAAAGTAAGAAATCAGACACGACCATATAATTAATGGCTACGGCGCAGTGTAAATGCATGAGGGAGACCTTGAGTCCCTGTGGTTGGTTTGAGTCCTGGCCTTTACACTGAAAATCTGAGGCAGAAAAGATCAAGAACAATTGCATGGGGATTTTTAATCGATATCTAACCTGACAGTAGGATTTGGAGGAAGATCATCCCATAAAACACAGGCAGCATTGCAGACTAATTGTATTTACTCCCCACTGACCAGAGGCTCACAGGCAGAGCACTATGTGTCCCAGGAAGGTGCTGAATGTCTCTCTAAAAAAAGGGCGAGGCACCTAAGTGCCTCTGTGAATTAAAAAGTCAAACATGTTGCTGGAGGTTAATGTTAAACATTGCCCTGGCTGTACCTGTTTTGGAATATCAAACTCATTTACTGGGGAGTGTTGAAGTGGAAGCCTCTGAAGCAGATAAACAAAACACCTTCTCCCTCTCTGGTCTCATTCCCCCTGAATTCACCATGGAGCTGAACACAAACACTGTGCAGACAACAGAAAAGCATCATCTATTCTGGGCCAGCTCCTTTCTCCCAGCTGAATAACCTTGAGCACATGACTGAAGGATGCCCGTTTATGCCTGGGAGATGCTGTCATGAATCACAGACCCCTCTTCCTCCCACAGAGAAGGCACAATGTGTCCTTGTAGAGGAATACCAGTCTACCACTGCCACAGTGAGACATCCGGCAGTGCATTTTATAAATAGGCTTCTAAGAAATGTACTTCCCATCCACTCCTCCTGATCCAAAGTGATTACCAGAGCAAAGAAGACGACTAAACATCAACACACGCTGTGAACATGAAGGGGTCAGACCCCAGGGTATAGCTCAGAGATCTTATACTGCTTCAGTGCAAGCCACCAGAGAGATGCTGGCTAACATGCTGGCTACCAGCCACAGCAGCCAGGGCCAGCAGCACTTCTGGGGAGCACACAACAAAAGAAGAAATACAAAGCTCGCAACTGAAGGTAAGAGAGGGGACCTATGAGGAGAGGACCTCTCAGGGGGTACAAGCACAGCCTGGCCAGCATATAAGAGAGCAAGATCAACATGGTCACACTGTACTTTCAGAGGAGCCACAGCTCTGCTCTGTGAGGTGCAGTGCTGCTCCCACCACTGCAGCCAAGCCAAGCCTCTTTCCTTGTATGTGGCATTTATATGTTGTGGGTGCAAATGGAGCTGAGTGCACACAGACAGCACAGAGGACAGTGACATTTGGTGCATGTTCCCTTCAATTATATTCATGGTGCAGGCACAGTCCTCTGCAGGTCATGAGGTGTCTTGTCCTGCCCCAGTGACAGCAGCAGTGTCTTCTTTTTTACTATGAAAGTGCAATTACAAAACCAGGGGGGAAAAGGGATTATTTTCCATTTGCTTCTAGAAACAGATGTCACTTTCCTCAGACCTGTTAGTTTTCAGGACCATGAGAGTTTAAGCTTTAAAACAGTATTATTACAATATGCATCAAGTGCCTTCTTCTAACAAAAGAAGATAAATTGCTTCCACTTTGTACACCATGGTAACCAGCCAAGAATACAAACAGCTCCTCAAAGACAGGGTCAGCAAACACCACCTGGGCAAACTCCCACACGTGACTCTGAGCACAACCCACTCAGCCCCAGGGAAGCTGCCCAAACACTGTGTAAATAAGAGGAAAACAGCTTGACTCCTGGGACTTTGCTGTTCCCACAACAGCCAGAAGAAAAATCACTGATTGTCTCCCCAGGGACTAAACTCACTGGAGGAGAGCAGATCCACTGCAAGGCTGGCCCCATGGTTCTCCCCAAATTCAAACACAGCCCCACTGCTGATCTCTCTCCTATGCCATGGCATGCCAGTACAGCACTCGGCTTCCCAGCTCCTGCCTCACTTCAGAATGGAACAACACAACCAAAAACCTCCAGGAAGTCTCACTTGAGCAGAATCCATGTTTAGGGAATGTCTGACCTGGCATCAGCTCTCTATTTCTAGAGAAAATATATCATCTCTCTAAACAGAGACATACAACTAAGAACACCCATTTCCCCTTCAGACAAACAGAATCCCCCAAGCAGTGGAACGTGGGATGCTGAGCACCCCGGCAGCGGCCGAACGAACGCGGCCACACGGGCTCGCCTGGGGACCCGGGAGAGAGGAACTTGTCGCCATCCTACCTGCAGAAGCCAGTAGCACCTTCTGTGAAACGTGGGGATGATGGAGGAATGGACGTAGCAGCCATACAGGCACTGGGGACACAAAAAGAGAGAAAGCAGAGTCAGGTTAGTGAAGGAACCGTTGCCTGAGAGGCTGCGCTGAGGAGGGGGTGGCAGTGCATGACCCGCCACCAAAGACATTGTCCTGCTGCTGGTCGGGGCTGGTAACACACAACACAGGATTGTGGCACCCCAACGTGTGTTTTTAAGCATTGCTACAGGTCACAGAACCCCTTCCCTGACAGCCTCCCCCCCTGCTGCCTTTGCCCAAGCACAGTCACCCTGGAGCAGCCAGAGGCAATGGAGGCTCTGGCAGTGCTCGGCACCCCAACACCGACGGGGGGTCTGGGGCTGCATTCGAATCTTTGCTCCAACCTATTTTTATTTTTTGACAAACACAACACCTATATCTCTTTTTCCATAGTTTATCTCCTGGGTATTTCAACTGAAAATGTTGTGTTTGTAAACTGAAAAATTGCTGCCAGATATTTTAGACAGCAAAATGCCAAAATACAGGTTGTTTCTTTTCTGCTTGTTTTGTTTGGTTTTGTTGTTTTGGTTTTTTTTTAAATAAGCTCTGCTTCTCTGATTAACTAAAATCAGCAAGGCCAAGGAATTCTTTCTTCAGGAAAAAAATCAAATTTCCAGTATGTTAAAACTTTTCAGTTGGAAACCAAGCCCAGCATAACCCAAACACACAAAACTGGTTTTAATTTCAAAGACGCCCAAGTGCAGAGGGGTGCAGTGCCTCTGGATGTGTGCACTTGGCGAGCACACAGAAGGCTATGGCAGATTCCCCTCCCCTGGATCACCACTTGCAAGGCTGGCCTGAATTAAACAGGATTTAAGGACTGCTGGCTGCTGTCACTGAGTTATTTTTAAAACTGAAATGACAAAGATTAGTAATACTTTCAAATGTTTCAAGGGTACATTCCACACACAGAAATGCAGAGAGGAAAAACAGAGCGGGGGAAAAAAGCCCTGCAGAAAATAATCCAAAGAAAAGCTTAACATTTAAATCCCTCCCCTCAGATGGGGAACAGCCGCTGCCTTTTGTGTGGATAATCCCTGACAGTGACTCCTGGCTCACAGCGCTGGGGGCTGCATGGAAAGGTCTGTAACCTTTGGTTCTGCTGACTCAGAGCTGGTCTCCCCTCTCAGGAAAGCAGCTTGGGAGGTGCAGCATCTCCCAGTCCAACCTGCTTCCCAGTGAGGGTGGAAAGCTGGTCTGGAGCAGCTGGAGTCGCCTTCACAGCCAATACAGACATCCATAGCACCTTGTGCAATATATATCAATATATTCCAGCATCCCCCAACTTGCTTCCCATCCTGACTTGCTGTGGAGTCGATTGAAACTTCTCTGATTAAAACAAAACCCAAGTGCCAGTGTTGGGCTCGGTGCAGCTTGTGGTGCACAGCAGGCAGGAGCACTGCCCTGCCTCTCCAGAGCTGCCTTGTGGTTAATTCTGGAGCTGTCAATAATGAATCACAAAAAAGCCTCCCACCTCCAAGAAAATAGTTGTCAACATTTCAGCAAACCCTTAAAAAATCCTAACAATTCACAGAATTCACAAAGCACTCAGAATACAGAAGGGACTTCTTAAATTTTTCTTTTCTTTTTTTTCCCCATGGTGACAGGACATGAGAATCTGACTCTGGATTGATGTGTAGAGGCTGGATGTTCTAACTTGGGCAGCTGGGATGAAGGAGACCCACACACTGAGCAAGCTCCTGACCTCAGAGAGATGACAGGGACTGTCCCCACCGGCACCGAGAGATCCACAGCGTCGGAGAAACACGCTGCAGGGGAGAAACAGACCCTGGGAGTGCACATGGAGTGTAGGCAAAATGAGTGATGGCAGCAATAAAACCTACATTAATTTTTGGATAAAAAGGCATATAAAACCCCTTTAGGATATAAATGGAAAGCAGGAAATCTGAGCGTCATTGTTTTGGAGGATTTTCAAGGTTAATGAGTTAAGCGCTGTGGATGACACAAAGTGTGCAGCCCCATGGTTCGGTACACGGGGGTTAAGGAGAGGAGGGTGTAGAGGTGATTTCCCTACACTTGGCTCTGTTGACCCCTGCCTTTGGCATGGGATGAATCCCTAGCCTAGGACAGCTCAGAGTCACCGAGCACCCGCTGGCAGGACACCACCCTGCACCTACTGAGGGGAGTGGAATTACTGCCCTGCCTGGCTGGAGCACACAGGTAACCAGGGCAGGAGTAATGCCTTTAGCTAAAGCTGTCTTTAAAATGAATTCTTGCTCAGAACAGGCAACAGGGGTTTCATTATCTGGGTTTTCTTTTATTTTTTTATTTATTCTTTAGTGGGGAGGTAAAAGCTGTGGAGGCCTGTGTGTCTGTGGAGATGTTAATGCCAGGCTGGGCGCTCAGCCAACGCATTAAGTGAAATCGAATTCCTGAAACCAGCTTTAATCAGCAGATTTTTAAGGTTAGAACAACTCTCTCCTCTGCAAGGCTTGCCAAGGTTAATTCTGTCCTGAGCAGGCTGAATTAATGGGCTGGACAGGGGAGAACACTTTTTTTTCATGATTCTCTTTTAAGTTTACAAAATCTCCAGGAGAAAAGGCATTTCTGAGCTGTCTGAGGAGAAATGCCACCACAGCAGCTCATCGACTGCTGTGTAGAGAACAGGGCCTAAGATGAGAGCCACCATCCCCTCCCGTGGGGCATCAGCCTGAGCCTGAAGGAGCCCGAGCAGCACCAGCTGAAGGACAGGGACACTGCCCTGCAGGGAGCACTCTGACCCACTGCCACACTGGGACGGGATGCCCACAGTGGTGTGGTCCTGTCACCTCTCTGGGAGCACGTCCTTGTCCCTGCAGATGCCCCAGTGTGTGCGGCCGAGGGTGCCCTGAACACAGACCATGTCCTGCTGCCATGGGGGGATCCCTGGAATGTGACACCCACCCCTGCCTGTGGGCACCTCCTGTGCAGCCCTCCCAGTGCTGCTGGAGAGCCCGGCCCTGGCAGCTCCACTGCAGCTCATACCTTTACAAGTCGAGGGGTAATTAAAGAGAAAAGGCCTTCTCTGGGCCCTGGGGAGAGTGTGCAATTACAGCTGCCCACCCTGCCATTTGTATGCAGTGCACATCTGGCATTACCAAACTTTTAAAAACTGGAGGCAGGGAGGGGGAATAAAAAAATCAAATTATTAGTGGATTTTTTTTATCCTGAGCTCCTTACAGTGATTGTGGTTTATTTAAAAATAATACAATAATGCTGAGGTGTTCTTCCTTAACAAGCACACGTTGGGAATGGAAATAGGAAAGCAGAAGAATCAAAAATTCAAGATAGGATTGGACAGGCTTTGAAATTCTTCTCCCCAGTGAGTTACACTAGTGGATATTTTAAAAAAAACCTAAAAACTGCCTAGATTTTGTTCAGATTTTCACACTGAATTCCCAATTCCCTTAATAAGAAGCTAAATCAATCTTTAGAGAACAAATCATGTAAGACCTGTGGCTGTAAATTATTAAAATATACTCGAGTAATTTTCTGGTGTAAGGCTTCAATGTCTAACACCCTGGCAAGCCTGCGGACATCGTAAGCAGGATCTGTGCAGGTTACTGGGGGAAAAGGACCATAGGACCATGCCCTCTGCTCCTTGGTGGTGTTGGGCAATATGTGCTCAGCCCAGCAGCTCATCGCCTCCTTCTTACACACCAGTGCTGCTGCCATTTCCCTCTGTAATTACACCAACCATTCCTGAGCCTCCTCACCAACTTCCATCAGTAAGTAGCACACTGCTGGCAGTGGCAGCACTGTGTCTGTAACCAGCACCCACAACATTCTCTGCTGATGCTCTGAGAGGGCACGGCCTGGCTGTAAAAGCAAGGCAGCTGAAAACTGGGAGCTGCCTCTTGGCCACTGAATTAGCAACCGTGGGGGAAACCCCTCAAATATTGCATGTCACCTCTCTTTTCAAACAGACCTGAAGCGAGTGCCTTCTGAGACTGGGTTATCTTGCAGCAGATGGTCCTTCCTTCAGGACGGGGATGCTAAAGCCACAGACAAGTTCCAAATCCACTTAAACGTCAGCTGAGGCTCGTCCCTGTCAGCTGCAGGGGCTGGGAGACAGCGGCGGCTCCCGCCCGCTCCGTTAATCAGGATTCACCCAGAAAAGCCAATGTGCTGCTATAAACCCTGACTCGATGCCAGCACCACGCACAGGGAGCCACGTGCCATCAATCCTCCTTGTCCTCCCCCAGCAGCGAGGTGCAGCCGGGGAGGGCCTGATGGGGGCTTGGCCCTGCGAGTGGAGGTGCAGGTTTGTGACAACTCTCGTTGTGCACAGCGAGCACAGCAGTGCTGAGCTGACTTGGATGCCACAGGAGACCTCCATGTTTCCCCATGAAGGTTGGCCCCAGTTCAGCTTTTCAAAACAGGGAGGTGTAACACTGCCTGAACCCTGGGGAATCCCCAAGGCCAGCAGGCTGCCCCCAGAGCTCTTGTTTTGACTTAAATAGTGTCATAACATAGGGAGGCATCCAAAATTTCCCGTCACTGCTGCAAATCTTCAATTAAAATGCTGCTAAACGTGTTTTCTCACTCCTCATCTTAACAAAACACAGATATTAGACAGGTTTGGATTTTCCTCTGACGTCTGTAAATAGTAACTTTGATTCAGCAAAGCGCAAAACCACGTGCTCAGATCTCAGCCTGGGCTAAGCTGCTCTGTTGGCAACGTTCGCCTTTTATCAACGTCAACAGAAATTAAGTGATTGCTTATGGTTTGCCAGGTCGGGTGAGGCGTCCCTGGTACTGACAGCAGATCCCCAAAACATTCTTAACATTCCTAGGTGGTTGCAAAACCCTGGAGAACCCGACTCTTCACTTTTTGGCTGCAGCATTGTGGCTCAGTGCTGTGCAGCCCCAGGCACAGCCTGCCGTGCAGGCACTCAGCCTGGTGCAGAGATTTTGGTTTTAATCCTATCAGCTCTTTGCCTGACATGTTTCAAACCCTCCACATGCCCTCAATGCCACCAGCAGCCATACCCAGATAACAATTCCTAGAATGAGCCAAGGGCTCTCATGTGATGGCTGAGCAAGGGAGGAGAGGTTATGCAGCCTGTGCATTGCAGGACCTTGTCACTTCTGGTGGCTTTAGTTAACAAATATTGTTCTGTTTACTTGAGACTTGTTAGAAAGCAATTTTTGAAATGTTCAATATTTAATGAAATATTTAAATGTTTAATGGGTTCTTTTTCAAACCCTGTTTTCCCTCTGTGGGGTTCTGAAGTCACTGCAAAGATTGCAAGGTTTTAACTGTTACAAATGAATCTCCTAATGACATTGGCTTAGCGACAGCAATTGGCGAACGAGGGGATTGATGCTTCCACGGCAGCAACACCCACAGTCAGCCCACTGCAGGATCATTGGTATGCAGCCCCACACCCCCCCGCAGTGCCTGCCTCTTCATAAATGCATATTTCTTTATTAATACGGGGATACTTTAATCTCAGTCTAATTTTACCTTTAGGGAAGCTCTATCCTGAGGCTGCCAGGAGCTCAGACCCTCCAGATGCAGCGGTGTGATTTGTATTCAAAGCAGCAGGTCTATCTGTCAACATGTTTGTCTCCCCTCTCTGCCAGCTCTTATTTATAATCCCATTCAGATTAATGAATGACAGTAGTTCTCATCACAAGAAATTTGATTAATCAATTTAAGTGCTTAATCACCCTGGCCTGGGTGAGAAGAGTACTGCAGGAATGCTGCCTGTATAGGGGCAAAGTTGTGAAATGCAGGAGGAAAACATCATCCCTTTCTCTCGGGAACAATTTGAGTCCAGAGTGTGCACCAGATCCTTGATGGGATTACGAGCTTTCCAAAAGCTCAGAGTTTCCTTAGGGCCAGCAGTCATGGCCAATTAGTCACAAAATATCCTTTTCAACCCACTTCCTAATCTGACACAAAAGGTTTCACACCACCTATCTCATTCCCTGCTACCCGTGTCGCTTGAACCCAAAGCCCATCGACCATAAAACCTCTCCTGGGATGATGACTGGGATAATCCAGCTGGGCATCCTGCAGCATCCCACTCCCCATTAGTCCTGCCCATCGCTTTCCTGTACCACAAAGACCCCCACAGCCTGGCTGTGTCACCAGCTTGAATACTCCAGAATAATCTCCAGGGTCTTCTGGAGACCTGGGAGGTATTTCAGGTGATGGGTAGGAGCAAGGTTGAGCAGAAATCACTGATTTTCAGGACAGAGGCCATGCAGTGTGGGTGCTGCTCTGAAGCTGCTCTTGTGGATGCTCTGAATGACAAAACAATTGTTAACACAGCTCAAGCAAACTCTGCTCAACCAGGTACACACGATACAGGGATTCTCACTGGGAAGAATTCCCACGTTCATCTCTACCAACTAACCTCAAAGGGACACAGAGGCAGGTGTCCCCTCTGGAGCTGGGTACAAACAGGGCAGCACGAGCTCTGTGGATGGATGGTCTAATGGCACCTGTAAATATGGAACAGTCTGCAAGGCTGCAAGGGATTACTGAGAGCAGATCTGGGTGACACAAGCTCCATACAAAAGCCAGACTCCCATACTCTCAGGTAAGGGAAGAGCATCCCAATGACCTTGATGTAAGTGGGCAATTGGTAAGAGGAAAAGTGGTACAAGAGGCTGCTCCAACTCCACAGGCTGGTGCTCTAAACCAACACTGCCCAGGTGGGTCTCTAGTGGAATGCAACCAACCTACAGGACAGGCATTACCTGGGTCCCTGTACACCATCGACCCCTGCAGCCCCCTCAGCCTGTGCCACCACTTCACTTCCCCTGTGCGAGGGCTTCCTGACTGTCACCACACAGTGAGAAGAACTGTGAGCTGGAAAACCATGGAACATATTACTGTCACACTGAAATATGACACAATACACAGAAGCATTTTATATTTATTCTCTTTCAGGAATGTTAGAAAGACAATATAATGAGAATGCTGCAAACAAGTCAAGTGTTTTCCTCCTAATCTGGCAATAAAAATACGTCAAAGAAATGCCTAAAATCCTAATAGAGAACAAAAAAATAATGGGCTGGGCTATGACAGGATTTAGCTGCAACTTTATTTGAAGGCTTTAATCATGTCTCCTACAACATCAATGAATAATCAGATACAAAGCTGTAGGGACCATTAAAGTCTGTGTTGGTTGTCTCAGCTGTTTGGGGTCTGAGACTGAATGGATCAGGCAGAGGCTAATGAAGATAGGTCGAGATTGAAATACGTTTATATCTGAGGAAGCTTTGCACAAAAAAAGGATTATTGAGCTGGTCTTAGTGGAGACTTGACTGAAGTAGCAAATACTGTGATAAGAACAGCACTGCATCTCCAGCCCAGCTGCCTCCATCGTGGCCATCAGAGGCAGGTTGGCTGTGCCCAAGTGGGAAACTTTGGCTTTTATCTGTCTGATTCTCTTTTTTGGGAAAAAAAAGAGCATCACAGCATAGGGGAACTAGACAAGATCTGACAGTGCCCTGGGGAAATGCAGGCTGAGACGGTATTTTTGGAGACACATGACAGAAACAAGCCACATGCGAAACGATCCGGGGGTGCAGGGCAGGGGCACGATCACACCAGGGACACAGGTCTGACGCGTTCACTGTCTGTCCAACTCGGGCAAATAAGGACAAGTTCTAACAAATGCAACTAATAAGAAATATAAAAACATCTAAGAGAACTTTCAGGAGCTATTAATTACACACGCAGTTTTATCCTGAATTAATTTTGTGCTGGACGAGAAGCCTTAGCTGGAATCTTTTTTTGGCATCCTCCCTTGGGCAAAATCAGCCCTGGAGCCACTGGCAGACATCTTACACTGCAAAGGGACATGCTCAGGTTCTGGGTCCTGTTCTTTTTACTCCTCTTGCTTATGGCTAAGAGTAGTAGGTGCTGCAGTCAGTGACTCAGTGACCAACACGTGTCCACCCCACCTGGTCACTTCATGCTCTTTGCAAAGGTGACAATTCCAGACTGAGCGGAGAGCGTGTGGCTGTGGTGTGGTTGTGCTACAGCCAGGGAACTTCCCGTGGAAGCTGATATTCCCTTCCCATTTCAGGAAGTCATTTAAAGTCTTCAGCAGCTCCTAAACTCTGAAAATTGAATCCAAGTGCATAGAAAACTCGGAAGGACCTGATCTTCAAACCTCCTTTGAGTGAATCCCTTTATTAAAAAGCATTTACACAACCTAAAACAAATTATTGTATATGCCAATACTAAATCTTCCCATTCCAATTTAAAATCCTTCAGTCTCACTATTGCTCACAAGCAATGGCAGGAGCTACAGTAAGTGGGCATTTAAGAATGTTTTTCTGGACAAGTTGTTGTAGAAATACTAAGTTTATATTGCTTACAACCAGCTTATAAATAGTTCATTCCTGTCCCAAAAAACCTAAACAGCAAAGTATTAATTTCTCAGTATTAGTGCACCAAAATTTACTGAAGTTCACCATCAGCAAACAGCCCAGTGTTTCTAATGTTCGATAAGCACCGAAAAGGTCGACGTTTTACTTGTATTAATCTTTTATCAGAGAAGGGAAAACTGATTTTCATGACAGATAGTGAACAGTGGAAGATGTTTGCTATAGAAAGAGATACAAGACCAGGGTACTCTCTGTATGCACAGTGGCAGAACCTCAGACCTCTTCCTTATGCCTACCTGAGGTGACATTATTGCTGGGATTTTGCCCTCTGAAGAGCCCTTCAGGGCTATTTAACAGTTATGACACTCGGACTGCTGAGGAAGGAAAACACAACTCTAAACACAAAAGGAAATGCCTTCTATACGCTCTGAGACATTCTGAAAGATAGAAGCAAAGACGGCAAGCTAAGAGCAAATTTTCTTCTCATTGTAAAATAATAGTGATTTCTATCACTGGCACTTGAAGTACAGCTGTCTAAAGAGGATCTGTCTGCACATTGCCAACAACAAGTTATTTGCATTCTTTCAGGAATGGGACTTCGAGGCGGTGGCATCTTGGATCTGGGGTCTGAACAGTTCCTCTCCTGGCTGCCTGGCTCCAGCATATCCTCCTCCAACTCTGCCCCGGCTGCAGAGTCCTGCCATGCCACAGCCTCTGGGGACTGCTCACAGGGCATTTACAAATCAAAGTCAAGTGGTTAGCTGGCAGGTTCAACAGTTTTGCTTCTAAAGTGCTTTCTGCATATTTTCTCAATAAAAGCAAGACAGCACTGATGAACTATTTGACAAAACAGAATGCTGAATCATTTTTAGTACATCACCTTTTCACATGCAGAAGGAATCTTCTGTCTTCCCCATCACAGCCAATTAGAGCATTCACATTTCTTAAAGGCTGACAGTGATTGGAAAAGACCATGAGACTCATAAAAGAGACTTCCAGGCTTTATGCCATTAGATCTGTTCTCTCCATCCCCCTGGTTTCCGGGTGTTTTACTGGCAATGGCAGAGAAGCATTTTGCTCAACCCAAACAATTTTTTCCTTGCCTGCGAGTACAAAGTGCTGTCAGCAGAAAAGACAGTTTTCCCTCAGAGCAGCAGCAGCACAACTGGTGTGTGGAACCATGGCTCTGAGCCCCCTCCCCTACTCCTGCGACCAACAGCATCCTGGAAATCCTCTGTCCTTCTGCAGAGATGGACACAGCTGGGCCAGGAAACAGAATTGTTGGACAACAGTGCTGAGCAAGAACTGAAATGTTACTTGAACATGAAACCACTGGCTATTTCAGTTTTTTTTCAAGAGTGAAATAGTGAAATGCCATCCCTTGAGAGCAGTCCCCTCTTACAAAGTCCAGACCCATCCACAGAAACTTCACTTTCCAAAACATTCACTGGCTGAATCCAGCTCAAAAGTAGATCAATGCTCTCACGGGTAAGTCACAGTGTCCAGAGGTTCAGAGTGTTGAACTGATCACAAGAAGATTCACAGTGACATGTGTGAATTTAAACAGTGTTTGTTTCATTTTTGTAAGCCCAGGTTCTTCAGTATTTGGGAGAAAGGGGCAGACAGACACTCACATGCTTGTTCACTGCCAAGAGAAGATGCTTGGCCGAGACTGACAGTGCACTGAGTCTTACTTAAGGTGGCTACAGCACAAAACTGAAAAGCAAGATTTTCTCAGTCCCTGAAATCAAGTTCAATATTCAAGGAAAAGCAAAAGAAAACAAAAAAATTCTGGGTTGCTTGCTTCTCAAACATCCCACTGACACCACAAAACTGTCATTAGAAATGAGTCCCATGGGCAGGCAGAAATCTGTTCCCTCAGCTGTACAATCCATCATTTATATCCAACACGTTGCCTGTAGGTTTACAAATCACAAGGAATTTACTGAGTGGCTTTCACAAGGAAAAGTGGACAATGAATCATCATCACACGAAAGCCACTCACGTTAACACACAACTTCATTTTCATGCCAAATTTCATAATTGATAACTGTAAAACAACCCCAAAAAACCAACAAAAAATCCCAATCTGAGCAGTCTTCAAAAATAACAATACAGTATTAAGGATGGACATAAATTCAATTATTCACCTATTCCTTCTTCTCTAATCCCACACTGAACCTGAAGGGGCAGGAACTCGGCCTCTCCACAGCCAAGGCTGCACTTTGCCCCAAAGAGCTTTTGAAAAGAACTGGTTTTACTTGCATTAAGTTCAGAGGTCAGAAGAGCAGGGACAGTCCCTCTGGAACTGCTGCCACCACTGTGCAGTGGCTGCGGCACCTTCTCAAACTTCTGATAAATCCTCCTCTGAAATGGCAATTAACACCTTTTGCAGGTCGCCCCACAAGATTAATTTTCCAAGCACAGATTAATGAAAACATGGGCAGAAGTGTTTAGAAAATATTTTCTCTATTAATCTCCAGCAGCAGCAGATTACCACTAGGGCAGCTAATGAAGACATTGGCTCGTTCAGGTGAGAGCAGACAGGGAGAAGGACGGGGCCACTGTCCCAGGCACCTGAGGGGACAGCTCTGTCACCACCCCGTCCCAGTACACTCCAAATTCCACAGAAAAATGACTCGGGTTGCCCCAAAATGCTGACTGGGTCCTGCCCACGTGCCAATGGGCAGCTCAGAGGAGGGAGCTGCCCCAGGAACTGCAGCCATCACAAACCCCCACAGTCAACAGGTCCTGAGCTCCCCAAGAGAAGCTCAGATAAACACATTTAAAAATCTCCAGTCCCTCCAAATCTACCAACAGCAGATGCTACTTCTGGTTGAAAGTTTACCCTTAGGACTGAGAGGCTCCTTTTCTTGAAAATTTTTCTCTACCATACACAAATCTCAAAGGGATATTTAACTGAACTAGATAAAGAGTTTGAAACCAACATAAAGAAGATGCTGCAGAGCAAATCTGCCACTGAAAGGCCCTCCATGGTCACTGCAGAACCCATGGCAGATGCCTCTGGAAAGCGGATTGAGTTCACCTACCTTACTGAAGCAGGATTTTTTGACTCCCAGAACCCCTATATTTTCCCAAATTAACAGGGCATGTTTCATGCTTCTTTCTCTAACAACAGTGTCTTCTGCAGTTCAAGCTAACAACAGTTTCTCTCCTCGTTATATTTTCCTTTACAGCATTAAATTCTATTTTAAATTGAAAACTGTTATTCTGCCCTCATTTTTCCAAGCTCATCGGTGGCAATGCTGCATTTTGATACAGTCTAGCTTACAGCCCGGTTTGGGTTTAAAAACAGCAAGCGTGTCCGTTTCTGTGCCCTGCCTTGGGGAAGGCAGCGTGCCTTTGCCTGGCTCGCTACAGAATCAATCAAACCTGCACTTAATGGAAGGACGGGAAGGCAGTGGGAGGAGAAGCCGAAACCACATCCCCTGTCCTTTGTGAGCAGCAGAGCTGCGCACTCCGTACCCTTCAAAGCTCCTTGCGGGCGGGTGGAAGCTCCGCTGAGGCGCTGCGGGTTCTTCCTCCCGGCAGCTCCCTCACCATCCTCTGCCCGCTCAGAGCCTTCAGACCCGCACTGAGGGCTCCTGTCAGCCAGCACTGACAGAAACAGGACGACAGCTGAACATAACATTAACAAAGGTGACCTTCAAACCTTTTCGGTGTTTAAATTCCGTGTGCACCCTTAAGAAATTAGCCATTACCTAGTCGAGACACCAACTCACCTCTCCCTTGCAGAGTAGGGGAGGCCCAATAAGTATAAAGTTTAATACTATCCTGTTTAATGATATTTTCACTTCAACTGAACTGTAAAATTAACCGAGAACTTACACTAAAAAAAGACTTTTATTTTATGCTGATCATTAACTAAGGAGGTTTCACACTTGAGATCTGTTATATTAAAGGGGACTAAAATTGCTTGTATCAATTACCTTATTCTAAGTGGACAGACTTCTCATGAAGTATTAAAACTGTTTTGTGACTATAGAGGAGAGAAGAGCCAAATCCTGGGTGGGAAGGAATCTGCCTGTGCTGAATGGTGCAGACTCACCTGCCCCTGTGCCACGGGAGCCACCACAGGCTCGGGGTCTGGCACAGTCCCACATGACCCTGGGTGGACCACGGGCCTTATTTTCTGCCCCTGAAACAATCTTCTTCAGGTTGTACTGCTTAAAACAAACCAAGGTACACTCAGCTGGAGCTCCATGACTTTGCTGTTTGCTTTGTCAGTTAATACATCTACAATGAGCGTAGCTCAAAAGCTAATAAACTAATGAGCTCAGAGGAACCACCCTCAGCATCAGCCAGACACTGAACAAGCAGACACGGAGACACAGAACTAAGTAAAAAACTGGTTAAGCAGAAAAGTACCAAGAGCACCAGCAACTGGGAAGATGCAAAGCCCACAGTGCAGAGTGGGGTCTGTACCCGACCTGGCTGCACTAGCAAGGGAGAGTAGAACAAAGCCTCTAAAAACTCACGCGTTTCTCTAACGCTGTGGAGTCTCTGATACAGTTCAGTGCCACTACAGGTATGCAATTAATTACAGACCAGCTGTAACGCACTTTGCAAATGAAAATTCTATTAAAATGTAATTATTAATTCTACAAAAATGTAATTATTAATTCCATTACTACTACTGCCAACGGCACAAACCCACTCTGAAATATAAAACTCCCCTCCGGTAACTTTACAAACACACAATAAATGGTGCAAGGAAACAGAGTATTGAGGGACCCTTAAGCCACTAAAACTTTCTGAGCACAATGCAACACGCCCAAATAAGGACCCCTGCTCGCACGAAGGCACGGGCAGTTTTAGAAAAGCACTTTTTTCTGCAGGTAGTGTGTTTTGTTATGATCATCCTCTTCACTTTCTCTTTTCTCTTAACATACAAACCCAGGCATGTTTAGCTGCAGAAGGTGCTGACTTGGCAAGACTGGTTTGCCAATGAAGTACGTGTTATCCTCGGTTTCTAAAACCGCGCAGTGTTTATTTAAACACAAGCCAAAGCTCAGCTGTGTGAGGGGGATGAGCACATGGCAGTGCCAGCCATCCAGCTCCACTGCTGGCACCCACGAGCAGAACTGCTCTTTGTCATACACCCACAGCCAGGGAGGCTTCATGAAGCCAAGCCCTAAATTTAGAAGTCATCATCTCAAAGCTGTACGGGAAACAATTCATCATGACAACAGCAACAGCATGTGAAATGGAGTTGTTTGGAGAATAATACAGACAGGTATTTGCAGAGGACAGAGATAGTGGTGGTGTTTGGAGCCTTCTAAATATGGATCATGCTGCTCCAGAATGGGGTGACTTTTCCAGGGTCCTATGATGACTCTGCCACAAGGCCTAACCTCAAATAACGTTTCAGTCTGTCCTAACACACAACAAAAGTCTAACTGTGTTCTGGAGAGGGGAAAAAAAGAAATACAGCAGGATGAAAAAGCTGTGGTGTTACCCTGGTCACTGAGCCCAGCTCTCCCATGTGTGAATGTCACAGCACCCTCAGTCCTGGGCTCCTGCCTGACTCTGTCCTCATGAGCCCTGTGGCTGCCACCTGACTCCTATGAGAAGGCTGGCACAAAGACTCAAGACTCCAAGACAATCAGGGAACGTGTACCCGCAGCTGCTCTTGCTCTAGTCATTCCTGTGCCGACATCAGCCACAGTTTATGTGGTTTTTCACCTGTCCACTTTATTCTTTTGACATTTGTAGATGGAACAACTTTACCACCTCTCAGCCTTGGTTTTGCCAGATTAAACAATCTTTCTATTTTTGCTCATAAAACAGCCCATTTTCCTGATCCAACCTGCCCTTTTCTGTTCTGCTCCCCACCCATGTCTTCTGAACTCCTCCACTGCATACAGTGTGTAAATGATGCAGTGCCACCTTGCTCACAGCCCCTTCATGCCCCACTGCTGCTGTTATTCCCTCTGAAGCACCCAAGGATTGCACATGCCATAGGAGCCATTAGCACACACTGCCTGAGGTTAAAGAACTCCAAACAGCATAGTGTGTGTGAAAGCCACCCCAAATGGACAGACATCGGTTTTAGCTGCAAAGATCCTCCAGTGTGCAAAGTGTTGGTAAACACAGGCAATTTAACCAAGTGTGGTTTTACATGGCCTGTAAGCAGGACATCTGTGGGGTAGAGGGAAATGAGAACGCATCTCTGAGAATAACAGTGATGTAAAAGCTAATCTCCCTCTTTCTCCAAGGAATCTCTTTCTCCAAGGAAATCCTGCAGAAAAGACTGAATTTGCATATACAAAATAGACATGTCAAAACGTAAAATGTGAGGATTTGGTATTCCTACTAGGAGTGTTATACACGATTTGTATTATCTTCCTTAAACTCTGGAACAACTTCACTGAATCCCATCCCTGGCAGTGGCACTGCAGGACTGACTGACCACAATTGCACTGCATTTACTGAAGGTACGGTGCTGAGCAGGAACTTCCCATGTTTTGGGGCAATCGCCTCTATAATCTAAATACACTTCCTTAATTCTGCACTTCAGGGATGGAAAGTGGGACAACAGTGAGGTTTTAGGGATAAAATCTGAAAAACCAATAGCAGGGAACTCATGTTTCCTGAGGAGGAGGGAAGGTCTGGAGGTAGGAGCACCACACATGCTGGAGCACTAGTGGAGCTGGCTGCCCCACAACACCTCGTGTCACCACCCTGACCACCCCTCCAACGGCTCCATGCACAGGAGCTGCAGTTCAGGGGAGGGTCCCAAAGGAGAAGAATCTCTGCAGATAATGATTCACCACAATGGCTTTCCAGTCAGAGACAGAAGAACCTGGAATCTAAAGGTGAACTTCAGTTCAGATCTGCTGTGCATTCTCCTTCAGACCATGATAAAAACTTCTTTCCCTGCCAACAGCAAAGTCTACTGTGAATTCTTTTTTCTGAAAATCGGCCATTTTTGAAAGCCAGCTTAGAAACCAGATGTGCTCCGGGGAACAGAGAAGGCAGTGCCATGTGTATGATGTAATACTGGGAGGAAGAGCTTAGGATATCCACATTATAAAACCTGGGTAGCAATGGGAAATAGTATTTTTACAAAGGTTACAAATAGGAATGCAAGACCTAAGGGCAATTTTCCAGATGTTGCTCAGTAATGTGGTATTGCAGGTTCCCTCTTTTCCTACTGAGAGAGGAAAGGTGAGCCACACCGACCGGAGCCACAGTGCTCCCCGGGCTCCCCGGCCACTGTTCCATCACCAAGAGCAGGCACAGCCTTCACCAGAGAAGGAAACGAGCTCCCAGCTGACAATTCCCCGGCACGAGGAGCATCCTCCCAGCTCCACAGCTGAGCCATACTCCAGTACATCCCCCCCATATCGATGGCTCCTGCAGTTCAGTTGCTGTCGTCTCTGCATCCACAAATCAACTTTATGGAATGCACCAATTCAGGAGCGGTGCAGTGAAATACACCTGTATTATTGGAATATCAACTATCTTTGCAAAGAAACAGTTTTTTCCATGAGCTACCCAGACAGCTCCCCCAGCTCTGCAGAGCTGTGCACAGAACAGGGGCAGAGGCAGCTCTGCCCAGCACACACAGTTTGGTCACAGTCCCCCAGCCAGTCTCTCGCACATCAGCCACTGCTGTCCTGGGCTGAGGGGGGCAAACTGTGCCCCACCCATGCTGGAACAGCAGATAACACAGACTTCTCACATCCATATTTAAAAAAACCCAACTATTTCAAGTAGTTAGGCAAACATCACCCAGATGGCAAGTTTGCTGCATCCTTGCTGAAAAATACTATGCAGCCAACAAACCCATATGGCCAACCAGAGAAGCCACATAAAGATAACAATACGCCTGTACAGGCAAAATGTTTATGAATTTGGCCCAAAGTACATAAAAATCTGCTACCTGGTCCATTACACCTGTTTATGAAATCCATGCTTATATTTACTTGAACATTTAGTAGTTCATAAACATGGGATGAGCAGGTATGGTCAAAGGTGCTGGCAAGAGGCTGCCTCTGCAGCCCACTCTGCTCTCCACACCCCAGCCTTTTCCCCTTTTCAGCTGGAAATGGGGTCTCACAGTCTTCAAATTACCCTGAATGGGAAAGGGACGAGACATACAAGCAGATGGTCTATAAACAAGATTCTGGAAAAATCTCTCACTGCCTGTGGATTTATCTCCCTGAAGAAGGTCGGCCCGTCACTGGAGGGTTATTAAGCTCTCTGCCACCTACATGCAGGCAGTAAAAGAGATGCAGAAAGGGCTGGCATCACCTGAACCACTGACTTGAATGCCAAACACTGATACCTTCAAGGCTCTGCCATCGCCATCACCTTTTCCATGGCTCTCATCCATGGGAGATGAGAGAACCGTCTCTGTTGGATTCCAAGATGACACTGAGCTGAAAAAGCTGCAGAGGGAACTGACGGCAAGAATCTTCTATATTAGGATTAATCAATTAAATGGCCATTACAGCAGGAACCGTGAGGATGCTTGATTGCCAACAAGATCTGTATTCATGCCCTGCTGCCTGAAATCCCCCACCAGCCATTTACCATCCCCCCAAGGCATCTCTCAAGCAGCCTGCTCTGGAAGGAGTGAGCTGTCTGACAAACCGCAGCTGTCTGGCAAGGAAGGGGGTTTCTGCCACCCCCAGCCACGCTGCCAGCGTTCTGAGGTCCCGGCCGGATGCACGCTCACGGCAAGGGATGTGAAAAAAGGCTCGAGCCTTTACCGTGTTCTGAACCCCAGGGAGGCTCCGAGGCCCGTGCGTGCCGCTGCCTGCTCCGCACTGAATTATCCCGGGTGCCCCCGGCCTGCGGGGAGCCCGCGTGGGAACCGCCGCAGCCGTTTCCAAGGAAACGGCGCGATCTGAAGCAGGATTCCTTTCTCATCAGTCGAGATGGCTCAAGTATCCATTACGTTCAGCGGCGGGTTGAATAACAAACACGAACGCCAACAAATCAATGAGACGCACAGGATTTTAAGCCCTGCAAAATGCTTGTTTTCTTCTGTATTCCCTGGAGCCCGAGGCTCCCCAGACAAGTTAGAGCAAAGAGATTTCAAATTTGGCAAGAATCTAGGCGACAGATCCTCCTGAAGTGCAAATTGCCACAGTTCCACTGAAGTCAGCAGAGATATGACAATTTACACCCACTTAGGTTCTGCCACTGGGTAATTAACACATTGCAAATAACTGGAAACAGATTCCCAAATAGGAACACTCTTAAGCTTGAAGCAAGAATGTTTAAATTAAAAAAAAAACTCCACATTCTTTTCCAGGATTAAGCAAACTGGCAGGCTTCTCTGCTGGCTTCTTCTAATATATTACTGGACTAAGTAAAAAACTATCAGTCTTTTTGTTCCCCTGATGACACAGGGTTACAGGTGACGAAACCGCAGTTGTATTATCACCCTTGCTGCACCTGATGTATTTGGTTGACACCAAATGCCCTTTCACTACCAACTCCCCCTGCACTCCTGGGGACCCAGCACCCCAACTGTTGGTTCTGGTCATGCCCAAGTTTTGTTGCCTACCCAATTTCTTGGGCAGACTTTTATCTCAGATACAGAGGTAGCAACACGTGTGTTGGTCATTTGCAGGATGTAATACTCAAGTTCTGTATAATTTTCTCTCTTAATCAATACCCAAAAAGGTCAAGCAGAACAAACCCTTCATTCTTTCATGTTGTGCTGACTTGTCTAACATCAGTCCTGGGCAAAGCAGTGGAAAAACTGATATGAGATTCAATTAATAAGGAATTAAAGGATGTGACTACACTTAATGTTTGCCAACCTCGTTTCATGGGAAATAGCTCTTTTCAAGCAAACCTGATTTCATTCCTTCAGGAGGTTCAAAGCCTGGTTGACAAAGGCCACATATTTGGAAGGCACTTAAAATTTTGTATGGCATTTTACTCGGTACCCAGTAGCATTCAAATGTTAAAAACACACACACATCTCATGAATTAAAGCTGTCCAGCAGACAGATCTCAAAAGCAGTGGTCAATTGGGACTTAAAATCAAATCATGATCTGTCAAAGAGCAGGCTGCACCCCGGGAAACGATGACCCTGGAAGAGCTCAGGCTTTGGAATGGACAAATGGCTCGGCCCACATGTGCAGGCAGCTGTGAAACCCAATTGCTGTTGAGGTTGGCACTGATAGCGGGGGGGCACACCTGGTGAAGGTTCCTGTGTGACATTGTAACAGAGATACCCACGGATCTCCTCCTTTGCCTGAGTGATAACTGCATGGCTCTGAGGCGCTGGTTTGCCCAGTTAGAACAGTTTTAAAGAGGGGACACATCTAAAGCAGCACAGCAAGGATTCCCTTCCTGTCCTTTTCCTGGGATACGGATACTCCTTGTGCCCATCCATCAGGCATGAGCTGTTACATCACGGCAGAAGGTGCAGACCAGCCATGCATGATGACCAAGGGCACCCCTGCCCTTACTCATTGACCATGTGCAGGCACTTCATCCATCAGCCCACATGTGAGCTCGCTGGGGGGAGTCAAAAAGGCAGAGCCACAGCAATCAGAAGTCCCTGGGATCTGCTTCCTTCTGCCACCAGCAGCGGATGCTCAGGGACTCCTGAGCACTGGAAGAGGTGCCTCTGACTGCAGCTGGCCCTGTGCCCTGCCCTGCCCCATGTCAGGCTCAAGGGAGGAGCTAACGAGCCCCTGTTAGTGCCCCTGCCGCAGCAGCCTGCCTTTCTTCTCTGGCACGTTATTCCAAAGGCCCCAAGTGCTGAGTCAGGGAAATTTAATGTGATCTCTACACCTCAACAACAAACTAAGCCACTAAAACGTGCTCACCTGTCAGCAGGCACTGGCTCTCTCATCTGCCTGAAAAACTGCCTGGAGGGAACACTGGTGGGGAGCAAGCCCAGGGCAGGGGATCCCCGGGAGGAGATGAGGAGGACTGATGCTCTGTGGCAAGACTTGCCATGTATGCTTAAGCCCCAACATCAGCCAAAAGAATAAAAAGGCAGCCTCAAAGGTCCAAGGAAGGGGATGTGTGGCCCCAAAGTGCCAGCACTGAGACAGCATCTCCCAGCCACAGGTGTGGCTCAGGGTGCCAGGCTGCTCAGAACTCAAGGTGCTTTAGTAATGTCTGCAGCAGCTGATAACTCAGGGCTGTAAGGAATATATACGTGTTTTAACACCATCCAATGGGGAGTGGGAGCTTGTCTTCCCAACACCTGATGTGCTGCCTCTACTCACAGCAGAATCATCCCTTCTGTGTCCCTCCTCACAGCAGAGCCATCCCTTCCATGTCCTTCCTTGCAGCAGAGCCATCCCTTCTGTGTCCTTTTTCACAGCAGAGCCATCCCTCCCGTCCCCTCCTTGCAAACAGGTTTGTTATTAGCTGGGGAAGCAGAGGGTGTCTGATGACAAGGGGAAAATAAATCATTGTTCCCAGCTAAATGGAGTAGTGCAGATCTGCTGGAAATGCTGCCTTTACCACCAGTGCAAATAATGGAGATTGCACGCGCCGGGGCCAAGGCAATGAGCCACCACACTATTGATGGGGCATTTGTACAACTCCAGGAGTTGTGCTTCACAGCCAGCTTTAACAAAGACAGTGTCACTGTTCAGAGCCGAGGATTAATTCTGCTCCTTACCATGTACAGGTTTCCCCAGCCAGACCCCAGAGAAGCAAAGGACAAGCAGCTCTTGCCCATGTCTCCCCCTCGGCCACTGATGTGTTTGTGGGGGCCCAACGCTCTGCCTGCCACATGTCTGTGTGTGTGAGGGAGGATCCTTAGAGTATGCTGGTAAACGAATATTCAAGGAAACACATTCTGTATTTAATCTGGGGGAATTATGCCAGCAGACATAAAAAAGAGCCATTACCACACTGGATTCATGCCTGTTTAGCCCCAGCTCATGTTCCTGCCAGCATGAGATGCACTGCAGGAAGGTGAAAGGCTTTTGCGTGAGACATCAGGAGCTCCTGAAAGCATTATCTGAAATCCTAAGCAACCTTCCACTCTGTAGCTATTCCACTGGCAGAGAGAATGAAATATGTAAGAAACATGATTTATCTAGACAATTATAATTTACATTTTAATGAATGATGCTGCAACAAACACGACAAAGTATCTCATCTCTAGCATCTAATTCTGTTGATGCCAGTCAGCATGTTCCACTGCTCACCATTTTTACTTGAAACTCTTGGGACCACTGGCTGTGTAACCTGTTTATTCTGCTCTCCAGGCATCTGCCATCTGCATCTATGTCCAAATTAAAAAAGAAAAGCACCCAAGTGGTTGACAGCCCCTCCCCACTGGGAACTGAGATGGGACCAATGACTGGTAGAATTCCAAGAAAGTCATACACTCAGTAACCCAACAGAACACCTTAACTAACACCAGGGAAAGACTTATGGGCTTCATTCTCTACAGTAGTTTGCAAAAAGTGCGTAACAACATATTATTAGCATATAAAGATGAAAGGCATATAAATCTGTGCAAGAAAGCCCAGCATCTCTATAAAAGAAATACAGTGAAAAATAAAATTACAGATGAAAACTAAGCATCAGCTGTGCCAGCACTTGCTTGAGTCAGAAACAACAACCAAGATGTCAAACTGGTGCAATATCTCACTCTTTGGGTTTACTTCTTTAACCAAAGAACTGCAGCTTCTCATTGATTTTTTGCAGCACATTTGAAGATAGATTAGTACATTACTGCAATTGTGGTGGGTTTTTTTAAACAGAAGAACTGTAATACATTACATATACTCCAAGCCTTCAAAATTTTTCAAAATGTGACTCTTTAAGTAGTCATATGCATTAGTAGATAATTTTCTACAAAACAGACAAACCAAAGAGGCTTTTCCATTAAAAGCATCTCTGCCTCAATCCCACCTGCTCTGCGCTGGAACCTTTTATTCCACTCCGTGTGTGTGTGCCTTTACAAAGGTCCTGGAACCCTTGGGTTCAACGGATTCTTATTACATTTTAAAGCCTTTGGATGGCAGCAGCAAAGTGTTCTGCACTATAAACCAGAACACAGCTGAGATTTGATGGGTTTGCTGCTTCTTTCTACCCCACAAAACACTTTCTAAATGCTATTAAAATTTAGCATATGCCATAATAACCAAGCTGCATTTTTTTTCCACATTTAAGTCAATTGACTTTCAAGTTTTATCTTTCTATGTACTTTGAATCAAATAAAGTTGTTTCTGCTGCTCAGGAGGAGAAGGATGACGAGCAGCTCATTTTGACGATCAGCAGTTCCATGAGCAAAAGTCCAGACACCCAAATAAAAGTGCCAGTGGAGACAAAGTAGAAAAGTTCTAAATTTTCTGTTTTCCAGCTATTAGATTTAAAAAAAAAAAAAAAATAAGAAAGGGGGAAAGTGAGGTGCTGAGCAGGAACAGAAGCATGTCAGGGCTGCCCTGGGGTGCACCCTGCCCCTCTCCTGTGGGTCCCGACACCCACACGAGGTCAGACATCTCTCCTCCCAAGGAGGGGGAGCCATTGGGAGTGCCGAGGGGAGGCCAGTGTCACCCTCAGAGGAGTACTCTGGCTTGGCTGTGTCCAGTGCAGACACACCTCTCTGGACAGAGGTCACCTCTCTGCAGGGTTTGCTGATGATCTCCAGAGTGATGGGGAAGGCAGAGAGCTCCTGTCAGTGCTTCTCAGGGGAGGGAGACTGTGCAGGGAGGACAGGAGTAGGGGGATACAGGCAAAGGTCACTTTTTACATAAACTGGAGGGTTACTGATGCGTGGTTGGGCCCAAAAGTAACTCCTGGAAATCCCAACCCCAGTGCAGCCAGGGAAGGGAACCTGCCAGTGGGGTCAGAGACCCCCAGCTCAGCTGGTGGGACCCCATGTTACTGCTCCATCAGCATGGTGTGCACCACTCTAGTCTGGTTTCAAGCACTTTTATATTTAAATTAGTAAATAAGCTACTGCCCCATGCTGCACTGCCCAAAAGGTAATTCTAAAGGAATGTCACTCAGGGAGGACAAGCCCTCAGACTCATCTCTGCAGCGTCTCTAACATTACAAATATAATTACAACCATCAGCCTGTGCTAACGAGTAGGAAGGCAAATGACTTGCATCCAAACTGCAGCCAAGTCAAACCAGAAGACGCTTCTGAAATAGGACCCAGTAAGGCAATAAGCTACAAAATCCTTCAATTTAAAGTTACAGATGAAATGTAGGCAGTCACACTAGAAACTCCTCCTTCCAGCTGAGTCAGGATGCAGAGGCTAAAATGAGCCAAATCTGAGTTACCTCCAAAATAACCAACACCCCCACCAGGAGCTGGGCCCTGTCCCACCACCCGTGTGGGTGGAGGGAGGACATGGCTAGAAAGCCGCAGAAAAGAAACCATCAGACATTGGGACCAGGATTTATGTAGACTGCAGGAAATTTGAAGTAGGAGAAACAAGAAAATTCTTCCTCAACTAGGGCAGAACATGAAGAAAGCCTAGGTGGCAGATGATTTATCATGTGTTAGACTCACATCCCGGTCCAGTAACGGAAGTTTCATCATTTGGAACAGCTGAGGTTCTGCACAAGGTTAGGGAAAGCACTGCAGGGATTAACCCACCTTTGGCTCCAGCAGCTGGAGGAATCACCTGATAGATTTTCCCTGAATCTGGTTTCTATGATTCAAGGCTTTGGAATCACAAAGAAGTGAGGAAGGAAATTTTGCACAAATCACATTTGATTATCATTTCCTTCAACTGATGGCACTGGTGCCACAAGGGCAACGGGAGCAAACTGGAACCACATTGTCCAGTGGGTCACTTACACCCCAGCCTGCATTATTTTCACAGGTACTTATTTATGAACAGTCTGAAAACCTGGGGCATTTATCTTCTGGTAATTTCCTCCCAAAGCAGGTGACCAGACACACACAGTGCTCCCCTGCAGCGACCAGAGCATGTGCTCGCTGTGATGCGTTTGCTCACCCACAGGCAACTCCTGCTGCAGGCTGGATTGGCTTCTGCAGAGCACAGGAGCAAGCCCTCACTTAATATACTCAGGAAACTCTTTCCCTGGATTTTGCCCCCTTTCCTACCTTCCCACTGTCAGACAATATAGAAAGTGGGAAACACAGCACCTGTAAATCCAGGTTATGATCCAGCACCCCAGGGATGCTTGGAGACACTCTCTCACATCGTGGGATCCAGGGACATTTCCAAGAAGCTTTCCTTGGCCACACGCAGTTGGTCCAAGGAGGGTTGTTTATAGTCACTGGCAGTTCCACAAACATCCATGATTTAGTTCCCCAAATATTTGTCTCTCATGAAAGTCGAGAACCTCTCAATTTTACAAGAGTTGTTACAAATCAGACAAAAGCTATTAATAAAGTGTGAAACCTGCAATATCCCCCAAGGGCTATGGAAAAAGAAATCAGCGCTGGAAGGAAAGATCAAGTGCAGCTCCAGTGACAGATGGTGCTCCACAAAAGGTCAACTCTTGGCTCATTCTGCTGCTCATTATTTATTAACAATCTTTCTGACATTGGCATTACTGCAAGAGTCCAGTGTTATGCAGATAATAAAACGCTATTTTATAGTCCAAGGTCTCCTGCAGGTACAGCAAAAAGTTTGCAAAGTGATTTCAGTGTCGCAGGGCACTTTTGAGGATGCGCGTGCCAGGAGGGCAGAGAGAGCCTGCAAAGTGACCACAAAATGGAAAAGTTTCATGGCTCACCTGCCTGGCCTCCTGCTCACCCAGAATTTTCACTGCCAATTCCCATTTCACACTCAGAACAAGACAGCCAAGGTCACGTATGTCACAGTCTGCACCGGCTGTAACAGCTCACGGGTAACATCTGCTGGAGTCTGACAGGAAACCTTCCCTATCCAGCTTCCTGACACCTGAGGACATTAACAGGGACTGCACTGCTCCTTCCACAGCAGCAGCAGGGAGAGGGAGTCAGCGACCACAGCAATGCAGCAGAGCGGGAGAACCTCCTCCCACTTGGTACCTGGGGAGCAGCCTTTGTCATGCCATGAACATGCCAGGAGAGTTCTGGGCTTGCCAGTAACAGCCCCTTCTTTACTGGAGGAAACAAAGTGTGATTTTTTTTCCAGCTTCAGGTCTGAGTACTCTGGAAGAGGAGCTTAAACAACAGCCATGTCATTGCTACACATTGCCCAGCCCAAAGGAACCCTGGAAGATCTCACTGACAAAATAAGAGACACTTCTGTTGGAGTGATCCCACTACTGCCTCTGAGGAATGATTGGCATAAGTGTGATTATATCAATAAAAAATAAAAACATCATAAAAAGTAGTCGGGCAGAGATAAGTTTATTACTAATTATGAGCAGCGTGTCATGCCCTGACTCGTTGTAAAATAAAATATAGTCCATTTTTACTATCTGCTTCCGTGACTTCCAGATAACAGACACATTTACTTCCAAGGTCATATCTCATTTAACATGTCAAGAGTTTCAACCCCATGCAGAGAAAACACCAAAGGCTCCTGTGTCCCACAGAACTGACAGGAGGGTGGCTGTGTTTGAACCTCCTTAATAATGTGGTTTATCAGTAAGTATCAACTGAAGTTCATTATAGAGACAGGGTAAGATCTACATATAGATCTGCAGGATTTATAAAGTCCAAAAATATTTAGGATATTTAGGTTTTTATCCAAGAACAACAGGGGCAAGCACCAGCTGCTCTTCGATAAATGCAAATCAGGTATTGATGTTGGGAATCAGAGTTACCACCAGGGCAGAGATTCACATCAGGGACTTGTGTACCCAACTGCCTTATGCTGACAACTTCAAAATGGTGATTTAACTTTTGTACTGTAGGTGCAGACAAAATACCTACAGAACGTTCCCACCCAAACACAGGGGGAGCTGCCGGCCCTGCCTCTGCCGTGTGATACAACCGATGTGATACAGCCCATGGGATACAACCGATGGGATACAGCTCATGGGATACAGCTGATGGGATACAGTCCATGGGATACAGCTGATGGGATACAGCCAATGGGATACAGCCCATGGGATACAGCCCATGGGATACACAGTCTCTGGAACACAGCGCTGGCAGCCAACACGTTTTCTGGACCCAGAGCCCCCATGACAGCCCCACTTTGGCCATCCAAATTGTTTTACTGCAACAAAGTCAGATCACTCAACTAGGAATGGAAAAGCCTTTTGTATTCTCCCCACATTTTCCAAGCCCCAGCAATTTTCAGCACTTTGAATTTATGTCTGTAAAAAGTTTAATGAACTTTTAAAGGATTCCTGGGAAGGAAGGAGCAGCAGCAGGCATTATTTTAGGGAACTGGTCCTCTTGTACTGCAAGGGTGAACCAAGAAATAAAAAGAAAGGGAGGGGCCCTTGGGCAACTCAGGAAATGGCCCAAGGTACCACAAGACAATGACAATCCTTGCTCCTAATGGAGCGACAGCCATGGGACATTCTACTCGCCAGGAGCTTTGAGAGCCTGGGTTCTGCTGACTGTGAATGAGAATGTGTATAAATAAACAAAGAGCACACTGGCAATGATGTTAAATGATGCTTTGTATAATTATCACTATTCTGTGGTACCATTAACAGACAAAAGCACAGAATCTTAATGACCACATTCTCATGGCCGCCTGCATTTGTTGTCTGACACCACGTGGCCATAAAACCTCCCCATGAAAGCAGCTGCTGATGGCACAAGACCCACAGGCAGACGGCAAGAGTCTGTTTTAGCAACAGACAACCCATTCTGTACACAAAACCAGCAGCATCTTACTGCTGGAACCTCAAGTGAGGCTTTCTTCATTTACCCAACATCCTGACAAGCCCCAGGGTCCTGCCCAGTGTGGGAATTCCCCATCCAGTGAAGACTGGGATGCTCATTGACCGGGATGCTCATAGAGCGGGATGCTCAAGGAACAGGGTGCTTGTGGCACGATCCAGATGGGTCCTGCTGACCAGGGGCTCTCCAATGCCTCTGCCCTTACTTCAACTCTAACAACAAATTCAGTATATAGAGTTCTTGAGATTCATGGGAGTGACTTGAAAGCTTCTCCACTGAGACTGAGAGCTTCAGGCCAAATGTTTGAAGCTTTTTGTGAGAAGCATCAGTGCAGACCACTTCTTGTTAGAAGAGGAGCAGCACCAGACTGAGCCTGTGCTGAAGCACCTTCACAGAACAAGGAACCCTCTTTACATCATTGTAACTCTTAACAAAACCAACACAACGTAAACCTTACACAGCTCCAAGGCACAGAGCCTTGGTATTTTATTTCTCAGCTGTGTACCTACCACTTAACTCTGAAAAATATTACTTATGAAAGATGATTCCTAAAAGCAAAGTTTGGAATTTTATTACGCCTCTGGGCTAGATTGGCTGATCTTTGAAGAAATAGGGCTGTACCTTTTTCATTTGATATCCACAGGACAATATTTTAGCAGTGAGAGAGGTTGGAAGAGATAGATCCATGGGGTTCTTGGCATGTGATGCACGTTTTAGGCAGCAAGGCTGGCACTGCCAAGCTCAAAGGGCACCACACAGCCTTAATAATGTGACACTGGAATTTGATGGATTATCCCTACCAAGGTGGGAAAATACCATAAAAAGGCCATGAAGCAGACGGATCATGTGAAGAACACTCAGAAATGCAGACAAAAAAAAGAGAAAGTAGAGCAAGAAGGAATCTCTGTGACACCACACTCGTTAGCAGTGACACAGAGACATCTTAACCTCAATAATCAAAAGTCCCTTTCCATTTTAGAGAGGGCTCCGATTATAATAAGCATTTCTGCTGTCACTACTGTGTTTTAACTTCACTTTGCTGTGTGAGACACCACAGTTGTCCCTTTCAGAGCTTTATTTACTCCTTATGGGAGGCGGGATGCCCAGGCAGGGACAGCTATGATGGAGCACAGTGTGGAGGAGCTGCTGGACACTGACTGAACTGCCACAGGTAACAGCTGTGGATGATGCTGGTGGGGAGGGAGAAGGAACCCTCAGCTGTTCTGAGCCCGCCCTGCTTGCCTGCTGCCAGCCAGCCTGACTTGGTGACCACACTGGCCAACGCTGACAGCAACTGCCTCTGCAACAGGAGCTCCCACAGCCACTTTGGAGCAACGGTGAAGGAGAAGGTGCTGGAGCAAAGGAGTCTTTGGCCAGACAGAAAACTGGCTGCCAAGAGAGGTTCTTCCCTTCTGCCTTTGGCACGTCCAGCTGTGGCTCCTGACCTGCCTTCCTCCTCTGCCAGACGACCGGTGGCCTTGTCTGCATTTGGAACAGGAAAAGCATTCCCGCAGGCAGTGAGGGGGAAAACCAGTGCAGCAACCAAAACAGCTTGGAATCACTATGTATTGAAAATTAACTTCTATTTGAACTATGATTTAATCCATACTTTTCTTTGGTAAATGTGCCGATAGGTGTTTGTTGCTTGCAGATTGTCACGCTAAGCAAAACATCAAGTCAATTTGTTCTCAAAGAAATTGATTTGAGAGCATTAGATTCATCAACATTCCCCTTCGCCAACAGAAAACAGGGGCTGAGAAATGACCCAATATTCTATCCCAAAACAAATCTTTAGTTTAACTTTTTTAAGCACTTGATTAACTTATTAAAGCAGTGCATGGCTGGTGAGAAGCTGCCCATCCATCACCACCACGTTTCCCATCAAACCATTGCCGAAATGTTCCCAAGCAGGGGCTCTGCAGACAAAGCTGTTTGTCCTGAGCAGACCTGCATCGGCTCCAGCGAGCAGATCCATCAGCCCAAATTGCCTGCAGATTGCAAAAGCTGAACATCCTCCTAAATCACGCCATGCCATGTCCTAGTTGGAGAGCCAGCTCTCACCGGCGCTCCAGATGCCAGGTGATGAGAAGTGCCCATGTGTCACTGCCTCCAGAGCCATTTGCTTTACAGCCTGGCAAGGAAGGCCACTCTGAAATTCAGCTGTTCCCCATCAGCACTGGGAGTGACAGCCTATGGAACAGGCATGGCACAGCATCCCCGCCCTCGGCCCCTGCTGCTGCTCCCACCAGCAGCAGCTCTTTTTCAACAAACACCTGGCAAGTGTATTTTTAAATTGCATCTGTGGTTTGAGAGAGCTGTCTCCTGGGAAGGTCAGGAGAGGCTGGAGAGGCTTCCCTGGGGAATCTGGCCGTTCACTTTGTGCCACATGGCGCATGGCCATTGTCCTGTGCATCACATCCTGCCCCAGGGAGGGGATGGGCAGCCCCCATGGCTGCGGGGGCCTGGCACAGGAACCACCCTCCAGCTGCAAACCGCCCCTTTGGCTGCAGGACCAAGGAGGAGTACCACCGAAACTGCTTTGCTGGGCACTGCTGTCCCCCCTGCCAGACCCCCTTCAGCACCAAACTGCCCTGAGGGTGGTCATGGAGGCAAACCAGCCCTCCACTGCCACACGTTGGAACCGGCGCTGTCAAAGCTTCCATATTTCCCTTATTTTGCTTTTTTAAACAACGGTATTAGAGGTCTTCCTTTTGGCATGAAACAAAGAAATGTGGCTTTCCACTTCCCACTCGTTTTATTCCATGCTGAAAATTTACTGCTGAAAATTCTATTTTTAAATAGAATTTCTTTCCAATGATGTATATTGGCAATCAAATGCAGGCACAGCATGGTTATCTGACAAGTTAAAATTCTACGGTATTTTCTCCTAAATAGTCTCATCTACTGATTACTTAGAAGAGCAAATTCCCTGCAAAGCTGCACCCAGGCACTCGGCTTTTGCTCTGGCTGATAAATGTAAGCAATAAAAATATGTTCCATTCTACAGCAGTGCCTATTAAAATGTAAACACCACTGGAAGATTTTGAGCAGGCTACAGAAATGCTTTATTCAAAAGCAAAAGGCTGTCTGAGGCTGCCAAAACCTGGCATGGCATGCCCATCCATCAGACAGTGTGTTCCACCAGCAGTCAGTGGGAAAGTTCTGCAGGGGTCAGACTGGGAGCACTGGTGCTGAGGCTTTCCCTGCTCAGGCTCCAGAAATCAGAAGTTGCCATGGGAGCAGGACATCAGTTTGATGGGTGCCCCAGTATCCTGTGTTCTGCTGGGCTGAGGGCAGAGCGATGGCATCAGGTGCTTCCCCTCAGTCAGGCTCGAAAGAAGCCCCTACGAGAGCCAGGGGAAGCAAATGTGCCCCATCTTGTGCTGAACTTTCCTACCTCTGAGGTCAGAGGTACATTCAGAGCCTGCATGAAGCAGGATGCTGAGGAATTGAAATTCAAAATATCCCTCATGAATAATTCACTGAATGTGTGCAAGTAAGTTATAGCAACGTAAATATATACATGGCTATAAACAGATACGTATATATGCAAATTAATACAGGAAGGGCTCAAGTTACCCACAAGGAAAAATACCAGTCACCTGAGGAAGGTTGGTTCATATGGTTCAGACATGTCAAACTACAACTAAAGAAACAACCTGAAATTTATCCAACTATGGTGCAAAGTGGTCCTTGTACCTGCACACTTGCGACACTGCAAATCGTCCTCATTAATTTATATTTGCTTTTTTCCCCAACTCAAGTTTTACTCTCCCTAACCCCAACCCCTCACCATGGTCTGACCTGTGCTGATGGCTCTGCTCTGGCACACTGGCTGCAGTCCCCCCTGCCCACATCACCACGAGCCATCAGCTCAGTACCACCCTGTCAATCCACACTTGCCAGTGAAATTACATGAATAACAATTACCATGGCAGGCCAGAAAGTGCATTAAAACCCTGGAATTCTTTTACACCACAGAAGAATATAAATGACAGACATGGGTGCAGGGTCCATCGATCATCCCTTTCTCCCTCACAGCAAGAAAGGTGGGATCACATTAAAAATAGAACAGACACCTGCAAATAGACAGGTATTTATACAGAATATTGTGACAACTGTCATTTTGCATTAGTCAGTGAGATCCCACAGGACTTGGGCAAGTATTAACTGTGCTGTGTTTTGTTTACCGGCAAAATATAATAAAATCCACCCTCCCCAATGGCTTCCTGGTGGGGATTGCTCCTCTCCCTGAAGTCATTCATGAAATAAGGATGTTCCTCCAAAAGCCTAGGTAGAAAACACTTTACCTGGGAATTTTTCTGATTCCTCACTCGGACTTCTCTCTGCTTTTTCAGCATGGTTTGATGGTACCAGACTCAAAAAATGACCAGAAATGACCCCAAGTCAAGGCAGACCCATTGCCTGATGGTTATCTGATTACAGTTCAAATGGTGAGCCCCAAAATGTGAAGATCAGAAAGAAGAAAGGTCTCTGCACTCCCGAGAGCCTGTTTCTTGGACAAGTTCCTCAAAGGTCTCAGGAAGGAAAATCCCAAAATCCAGACCTAGAGGTACTTTTGTTTATTTGCAACAATAAAAACTCCTTGCCCATACAGATGAAGCATTTTAGGATTTAGCTTGTGACCCTGAGCCTCATGCAATGAAAAGAGGACTTCTGTGAAGGTCCTAGACACTCCTTTTACTTAGTGAAAGACATTTACATCACTAGAAGCAAAACGTATCCTCAATGGCAATGTAGTTCCTGTCCAAAAACACACCATGCCCTACATTTTATCATCAGCACAGTTAATCATTTATACACCCTGCAGAGGCAAGCAGTGCTCACTGAGAAACACCAAGGCCCATTGCATGTCCCAAAGAACACACAGTGAGTACAGGGGAGGCAAACAAAGGCAAAGAAGAAAAGACCTTGAATAAAACCCCCAATGGACAGGGTTGGAGAGAGAAGACATGAGGGACAAGGGGACAGACAGAATCAGAAGGGAGAAAAGTAACTACAGAAACGGGGGAAATCAGGACAAAATCACGTCAACAGGGCAAAACTCCAAAAACTTCATGATTAAGAAGAGGGACTCAAAACTTCTGCAGAAAGAGCCAAGGTGCCAACAAAGAAAAGGTGACAGAATTGGGATGGCAGGCAAGGAGAGTGCTGACTGCATCCTTGGTTCAAGGGGAGCTGCTGGAAGGAGAAGGGGGTTATCAGAGCATGGGAAGGCTTTCAGCAACAGCAGCTGGAGGGAACAGGGGAACATCCTAAGTCTTCTGGAAAGAGCCACAAAAACGTTTTAAAACAACTCACACAAGAGAAGAGGCAGGACTGCTCTGATCAGAAATAGATGGTAGAAAGTAATGCGGCACAGTGGAAAGCAGAGAGCTGATCCACCTGTCACATGATACCACCAGAAGCATTTCATAAACACACATTAAAATTCAGGTTCTGTTTCTGAGTGCCTCTCACCAAGGGGACTGGAGAGGGCATGGCCTTGACTCATGTTCTGGCCAGCAGCGAGGTTCCCAGCTGTGCCGACTCAGACACATGCTCCTGACAAAGGCCATCTGCCAGCGGCCTCTGACACCCCAATTTTTCCCCTGTGTTGTCCCCGTGTCCAGGGCATCTGGGCTTGTTTGTACCAACCACACCTCGTGTCAAGGCAGAGCCTGTCACACAACTCTGTCATCTGCACTGGGAATGGCTCAGTGACCTCCTGCTCCGTCAGCAGTCGGGTGGGATGACCCAGCCCCAGTCATCACCTGCCCAGCAGAGAGGGACAGCCTCCCTGTCCTGGACTCTGCAGGGTTTGGAGGAACCTGTCATGGCACTCTCAGCCCAGCCAGCTAGAAGAGATCCAGCTGTGGGCTCCTAGAAGAGAGGGGACAGAGCCAGCGTGGCCACACACCAAAGGTTTGAGTGGTACAAGAGATCAGCCCCTCGGGGCATCACTGCCAAGCATGCAGAAGGCTCTCCCCTTTGCCCATCTTTAAATCATGACTGACATCTTTTTGGAAATAAAGCTGCAACAAGAAGCGATGACTGAATTCAGGTATCAGTAGGTGGAATTTTCTGACGTGTGCTGCACAGGCCAGATGATCCCTTGAGCTGTTCCTCTTGACCCTGCAATCTGTATTTTAATTAATGTGCCCTCCTGGCTACAGGATATCAAGGAATGTTACAGCTAACGATCTTGTGCTTGGGGGTTTCCCTCCTAGCGTGGACTTCCAACAACCATCACACATTTTTCTTTGATTTTGAAAATCTAACGTTAAAATCATGACCTATCCCCAATTCACTTCAGATTTTGTTTGTTTAATCAAGAGTTGGGCAATTTCAAAGGTGTTTTTACAATTCAAATAATGTGTGGTTGCATGCTGAGCTGATCCTTTGATATCTGAACAGTCCTCCAATGTCAACCTCATGGTTTTAATCTTCCTGGTATTGAAGGCAATCTAGTCCATCTTACAGATGTTTCTGATTAAATGAGCCTTTTTCTCTCCCCAGTTTTCACACAAATATATAAAATATTTAGAAATGTGACATAATGAACTTTATGTTCTTCTGCTTAGGGCAACATCTGCTTGGTGACACAGATGGCTGATATTTTTTAGTCATTAAAGAAAAAGAAACTAAACTTAAAATTCTTTAAAACTAATTATTTTATTCAATACTCTGTTGGGGTTTTCCTCTAACAGCAGTCACTGCACAGCTCTCATAGGTTACACATAAGAAGAGTTATTTTTGTGGATAAAAGACAACAACAAGTCAATAATTTTTGGCAGACAGTCTTCACTGTTCTGCTAGCACAAGCGCATCCAACTGCTGATGTGCCTTAATGTTTCCCTGATATTGTTTTCTGCTAGAAAATGGAAGATCTAATCTACGCTGAAGGTCAATCCCCACCAAAGGCTGCAATCAGTGACAGCCTCCATAAACTCATTGAAATTTGTAATATTGTGCAACATCCTCTCCCCTGTCACAGCAGCAGCTCCAGCGATGTGTCCTCTGCCCAGGACGCTGCAGAGCTGAAGTACCACCACTTCTGCACTGCTGCTTGTGCATGAGGAATAACTGATCCACGGATCAAACTGGAGCACATGGAAGCTGCTGGCGCAGGCAGTGTAACCCTACATGCACTTCATGAAGTCATTATGACTTCATAAAGTCCTGCCCATGTTCCCCAGCAGCCTCCACCTCTGGTAGGGACGTGCACCTGCTCCATCACAGCTGCAGAGGGCTCTCCACAGAGGGCTCTCCACAGAGGGCTCTCCACAGAGGGCTCTCCACAGAGGGCTCTCCATAGAGCCTCAGCTGCGGCGCATGTTGGAGCGTGTTTAACACCGGCGTGTATAAAGTATGTTGGGTAATTGCTGCTGGAATTCAACATGTGCTGTATCTCATCTAGAAGATGCAATTTACTGGCTCTATTCCAGTAAAATAACTTTATGACTTTCTGTCATGATAAATAACGGTTTATAGCATAATGGAATTAATATTTACTTTGGAGCTATGTGGACTATTCAAATATAGTTGCTATATATAGAATCATCTCCACACTGCTGGGCTTCTAAAAGCTGTGAATTGACAAGACAACAGGCAAATATTAAATTCCAGTGCCCTCCAGCCATTAATAAACCTTCAGACTTTGGGTTTGCCATTGAAACCCTTCTATGTATTTTATACAGCTACAGTAGTTCAAGAAGTGTTAATTCAGAAGCAGGACAGATTGGGCAGGAAGGGTCTTTAGGGTCTGGGAGCTCCTTCTACCTGCTCTAAGAATGGAGACAGGGCAGGACCATGGGTCTGGACCACCAGGCTTGGAGCTGGGGGCAGAAACCTCAGCAAGTGTTCCCAGGAAAGATCATGACTTAACACACAAAAATTGATTATGCTTTTGTCATTATAAATGTACTGTTCATTATTCCAAGGAGAGATTAAAGAGACACTGAAGTCTAACCATGTCTCTTCTTCAAAGGAGGCAGGAAAGGAGATGGTAATCTTTTTAAGCTCAAAACCAGCTTCCTTTTAGTAGGAAACCACTCAAATAAGCTGTCCTGGCTGCACCAGGTAGGACATTACACAAGGAACGCAAACTTGCCCCCAAGGACAACAGTGAGCCTGACTGACAGAACGACATGGAAGGGTCAAGCTGTTGCTCCCATCATGCACACTCAGGAGGAAGCACAGCAGGAGGATTAGGTGGTGCAGCAGAGTCACAGGCACTGCACATCTCACTTGCAGTGCTCTGGCATTCCCGAATCGCCTCATCCTGCTTTTATTCAAAATTCCTTCATGGCAACAAGCACACAAAAACTGCAGGCAAAGTGTAACCATCAACAGAAATGCCCACGCAGTATCACAGAGTGGCTGGGGTCAGAGAGAAGGCAGAATCTTCACAAACATATTTATAGTGCTCTAAGACACTGCAGTCCTCTGGAGTACAGGGCCTTTTAATGGAAAAACACCACGTATTTGTCGTGGTAAATGACAAGGAGCTGCACCAGCAGTACAGGAGCTGTCCAGAGTGGTATGGAGTGGGAATGCCATGGTGGGGGCTGCACCAGGTCAGTGCCAGCTGGAGCATGGCAAGGGTTAGAATTATGGTTAGTGCTCCCCAGCACAGCCCTGCCACCAACACACATCACCCCAAAGAGGCACCAGGACATGCCCCACCAACTCTCAGGCTTTGCACTGGGAGATCCAAATCCTGATTAATTTGGATACCTGAACCTGTAACTTCATGAACTCATTACCTTAGAAGAGTTCAGAGCTACTGTACCTTCCTTTGAGAACTCACCCAAACATTAAACCAAGTGCAGCTCTGCCAAGCGCTGCAGTTCCAGAGGGACATCAAGCCCTCCCTGACGCAAGGAGCAGAGTCCAGCAAGGAGCAGAGGAGCAGCAGAGGGTTGGGGGGTCAGGGGAGCAGCAGAGGGTTGGGGGGTCAGGGACTGGGGTCTGGCTGCGGCTGTGCCACCAGCAGCCCCCCGGGACGGCAGTGAGGTCTCTCCTACACGGAGTGTGCTGCTAATCCCCGGCAGCCACGCGATGGCAGCAGAAATATGGGAACACCGGAGTAGACGAATGCATTATCCCACTGCTACAAGGAAAAGGTATTCTGCAAACACAAGGCAACTGCTACGTGTAACCCAATGTCCGCGATGGTTTTAAAACAAGCAGAGAGTAGAAAAGCTGGTTTTGCCCCTGAAATACAATAATTCACACTTTCTGCATTCCTGATATTGCCTATAGGGTCACCTGTGCTTCCCTGCTGTAGCACAGACACAGCACAGCCCTTTCCCCTGGCGACTTTAATCTGACCTACAGCAGACACAGCAAGATTCAGAGCACAGCTCCTGCTTCACACTAATTCCTGGAGGTCAGACACCAGCCAAGGATTGGGAGAACCCCTCGCTGCTGGCACTGCTGAGCTCCTTCCCTGCTTCCCTCCATCACTTCTCCCTTTTGCTTCACACAGGGTATTAGTGGGCAATTAAATGCTTTATATGTCCAAAGAGTATGCAAACACCAGCTAATTAATTCTCATCTCTTGCCTATAAAAAGAGGGAGCAAATAACATCCTACAAAGGGGTGGCCATTCGAATGTGCCAGACAGGGCCATACTCTGAAATCCCCTTTTGCAAGGTTCTGTGTCTGTGCTGCTTATTGGGGACAACACCACACTGTGTTCAGGAATTCCAGTGCCTTCAACCCTGACAAGACTCTGCTCTCCCTGCTCCCCACTCCCCATGCACACCTTGACGAGCAGTATCTCGCTTTCCAACAGGAACTCGGGAAATTAAAATGTTTAATGCACCCCTGATGCATACAGAATTAGCAGCAATACAGAAAACAATGTTTGCTTTCCTGCCCAAGACCCAGTGAAATAGATAACTAAACAGGAGCTCACTAAAAGCCAGGTAGGGAAGGCAGAGCCACCGAGACTCCTCGCTTCCCGTGGAAGCCCTTATCTCCGTCAGCCCACAATGCAATTACAAGATTACAAGGCACATGCTGCTCCAGCATCTGGATCCTCTGTGCAATCACAGGGATCCCTACAGAACCAGGAAACCTCTTAATCTTGCAAGGAACAGCATGGATTCTCCTCGTCGTGTGGCTCCCACTGACCCTGCTCCAGGAGCCACCTCCAGGGACAGACGTTGCCTTTCAAGTTCATTTTTCTCCACACAGGCACAGAAAGGAACTGTGTGGTCAAAAAGGTAAATGGTGACCACCAACTCTGGTCCAAAGTATTGATGCTTATTTTGTTTTGCTAAATTGCCTCATCTACATTGCAAACCCTGGGATAAAGTTTGGACCAGTACCCCTCCACTCCCATCCCAGTCCCCAGCACATTAAACCCAGCCCACAGAGCTAGCAATCCAATCTCCATATATTTTATTCTCAATATATTTCATTTCTGGCCACTGATCTTTAGATCTCTTATTGGATTTTGTTTTCGTAAATGGATTTTCCCACAGAGCTGGCAGAAAATAGATTTAATTTCAAATTTCTCTAAACTGAAATATTCAATATAAATGTCAATGTGTGTTTGTGCCATACAGTCCATGTGGTGAGACAAGCCTCATGTTTCAGAGGGGTGCAGGGGGGCCTCCCAGCTTATTCTTTGTCTGCCTACTTGTTCTAATTTTTTTTTCATAAGGATGACTGAACAATAGAAAAGTATATATATATATATACATATATGTATGAAACTTTTTTGCTTGCTTTGTTTTGTTTGGGGGGTGCAAAAATCAGTATGATGTGTAGCCAAGATTCTCCCTCAGCAGAGGATTCTGCAAACTGACATCTCCCCAGACTCATCACAGAACAGTCTGGGTTGGAAGGGACCTCAGGGACTTGGGCAGGGACACCTCCACTAGTGCAGGTCACCAGCACGGGGTGAGAGCAGCACCAATCACTCAACAATTTCAGTCCAGCCCAGTGCTAATGTCATTAGTTCACAGAGATCCTTTTGGAATCATTTACATCAAAACTGCCTTTACATGCTAAATGAAAAATGCTCAGACTTCAGTGAATGGCATTTGAATTACAACCCTACCACATGTGGCTCAGCTTTATTCACGCTATTTATTAAACAGGGGAAGAAACAGTGATGCAGCCAATTACAGAGCAATTACCTGAGAAGTGCTGCAAACCTGTTGCCTTGCACTGCAGGGACAGTGGTTGCCCTTGACTTGGGCAGAACTTGCCTATGGGCCACCTGTCTGGCAGAGCATCCCCCAATGTCACACACAGGCCATGATCTCAGCTGAACCTTCATTCTGAGACACCCAGATATTAGGAAAACTTTTATTGCTGAAGTTAAATAAGCCATGACAATTAAAGGATTAGGAAGGTTATGGGTCTACTGAAGAATAAAATCTCCTGGGCATGTACAAGGCATTAGGAAAAGACGCCCAAACTCATGAGCATTTGCTGTGACTTTATGTAACTGGAGAATAAATCAGGACCCTGATACAGGAAAGGATTATTGATATGTATGTTCCCTTCCAAAGAGACTCCCAGGAGACCCATTCCAGATTTAATAATAAACCATACTCTCCCTTTCAGAAACAGCAAAACAATGCTCCCCATTTCCTAGGACTGCCACCAGCACAGGAATTGTTAAGATGTCATCACAACCCTGCATTCCAGGTGCCATAAACACTACCTGGAACAGGTAACAGAATAAAACCCAACCCCAGCTCATGAACAGTCAACACCTCCACACTTCTGCACCAGCATCTGCCCCTGATGCCCGTTGTGGGGACGTGTGTGTGCCACAGCAATGGTGGGGAGATGTTGTTGGGCTCTGGTCTCCAATGAGCTACAGGAGGTTAAGGTTGGTTAGAAGGGGCATCAGTCAGATCTCAGGAGAGGTGTCAGGACAATGCCGTTTGCAGCAATGATGAACAGGTCTGGGTAAAACTGCCCCTCCTCACAAGCAAGTTTCTCCCTTGTTTGTGTTAATGTATGCACACGTGTGTCACAAGCCTCTCCCATTAAACTCATTTCTCCTCCAGAGCCATTCCACAGTATTTCTCTGGAATGCATTAGACAGACCGATTGAACAATGCAATCCTAATTAGTTTGCAAACTACACAGCTCACCTCTGAGGGCAAGCAAAGCCCATGTAAATTAAAGTGAGTTGGCTCAGGCTGTCCTAGGAATCTCTCCCCGATTAGTGCTGCTCGTGTCACCTCCGAGGCTGCTCCCACCCTCTGGTGACAACGGACGAGCAGATTCACCCACGACAGCAGGGAATGGTGACGTGTAAAACCATTTTGCAGGTCAATATTCCATGGTGAGTTATTTTACACGACACAGAAGAGCCCATTTGGTCATTTACCAAAATGAAAGGTCTGGTCCTGGGCAGACGCCCCAGCCCCAGGCTGCAGGAGCCACAGACACTGTGCCCACCCCGGTCACTCAGCACTGGGCACAGAGACGCTGCTGAGACCCAGACCCTACAGAAACCACCCTACAGAAACCTGGGCCAAGTTCTGACAGTGATGTCCCAGGGTTTATGCAGTAATTGAATAATCTAAAATTTTCATTCCTGTCCTCATGGACTAATCTGCAATAGTGTTAAGGGACTGTTATGATATTAATTAAATACAAGTCCTGCATACAAAATTGATACTCTGCATCTCCATCTCCACAAGGGAGTTTCTCACTTAATAAGACTGAAATAAAGTTTTGATTTTTTTGTGTTGTTGTGTTTTTTTTTTAAGGAATTCATAAACGTTATCATATTATACTGAGATAACATACACCCTCCTACAAGAGAACAAGATATTTCAAATACAGGAGCTGTGGTGCTTGGAGCAGGACCTGCGGGCACAGCTCTGCCCCAGGCTCAGGACAGCCCTTCTCCATAACCACTCCTCAGGCACTGGGGTTTGGAGAGACCAAAATATACTCAACACAGGATAAAGAGCAGCAGGATCAGCATTGACCTTCCAAAACGCAGAGGATGAGAGGGAAATTCACTATAAAAACATGACCTCATTTTAATTTTAGCAGCAGTTTACTATGAATTCACGGGAAGGTGCAGTTACAGGTGCCTGGAAAAGTTCATGCACAAGGAAAGGCAAACGTGAGCCAGCCGACTGTGATCAGAGCAGCACGGATGGAAGGATGGCAGAGCTCTTCCCACACTCTCCTTACTATTATTTATTAGTTAAAATTTTTAATTATGTGAATTGATTAGGAACACATCGCCAGGGATCCTAATTAATTAGAATTTTTAAAAGGATCACAGACCAGAGATTCCACAAAGAATTGCACAAAGAGGTATATTAAGGGAAAGGCCAAATTAACTTCTTTCTGGTTTATCCAGTGCTTTCTAATAAGACTGTGATCAGATTAACCAAGTATTGCCCAGACCTCTCCTGCACAGTGATGCTAACCAAGCCAACAGCTTGAGGATTTCAGGCCATTCTTATTTGTTATCCACTTCGTTAAATAGTTTATTCCTTCCAATCCTTATTTATTTAAACGAGTGTTTTCCTACTTAAATTAGTTTATTCCTTATTTATGTCCTAAATTTGCTTTAGCTGCCTTGTCCATGCTCACCAAATCCTTCTATATGGTTCTGACAGACGGCAACATCCCCAAGGATCTGGTGTAGACTTTTAGTTTCAAAATGCATTTTTCTCTTTACTCAAAACTTGGAAAGACACAGGAGCCATCACATTGATGACACTCAGGAAGGAGTTAATTATTAAATCTTCTAATACAAATCCCTGTTCAGAACTGGCTGGTCAGTAGTTTCACAGGCCAGCATGTTCCTCCAAGCTGCCGTTTCCAGAGCAATGTTTGGATGCTATTGATGCTCTTGGCTGTCAGCTCTGCAAGTACTTTTCCATCAGTGCAACGATGATCCCTATTTATCTTCTGGCTGCAAGAGTCGCTGAGATGATCTGGCAGTGCCACAAGGCAGACAGTTATTTCATGCCCTGTTAAACCTGAATGCGGCTAACTACGGTATCATTCCAACTTTGAGAAAAGCCTTTTTTTTGTTATTTTAAATCTGCTGCCTACATGCCCAAGTTGAGAACATCACTTCCTTTTAGGACGATATCAGAAACCGAAACCCAGAATGCTGCCTGTGAAGTACCATGGTGTACTGATCGAGTAATCAACTAACATGGTTAAAACTACATCATTCTGCCCAAGCAACACCTGGAGGTCAAGAAAATGAACATTTTCTGCATTGTTCAGAACAGAGACTGGCAGTGACCTCCCAGGTGCTGCCTGGGGATGAGAGGGCACAAGTACCTCCTTGGAAATAAAATATGAGGTACTAAAGTGCTCTTCAGCTGGAGAAGGATGCATGACTGAATGGTCAAACCCTGGTACGTCCAAATCGCAACGCAAGTATTTAACGCTTATTTTCCTAAGTGGTGAACGTGATCAGCCATGGGGAGAAACCCTGAAAGCTGCACATCCTCCAGCTCCTGCGATGGCCCCATCTGGATTTGTTACTTTCCAGAAGACACACTTCAGTAAAACAGAAATCACTGGGTTCAGTGCCGGCCTATTTGAGCTAAACATGATCACCACCACATACACGCAGCTGGATCCTCCAAGGCTTGATGCCTCCATCTTTGGAAAAACCTGCCTGAAAGTCATAGTTATTTCCTCCATGTGTTTGTGTGGCAGCCAAGGGTCATCACCAACCCCTTGCTACAGGTAAGGGGGTGCTACAGGGTCTGGTGTTCTGCATCGTGAATGTTCACACAAGTTAATTAAATCACACTCTGCAAACTCGAAACAAAAACAAGGCACCATTTCTCTGATACTGACTTTTTTTTTTTTGTGCTTGTCATAATAAAACATTGTTATTGGATGTAAAAATTATGGAACAAAGTTATGCCTCTCTGGTGTAATATAATGCAATCCATTTAACACTATTTTAAACCCCAAAACCTCATTAGAGCAGACAGAATGTAAGAATGACAAATAGCCCAGGAGGAAGCCGGAGCACGAGGTGAATTCTGGGCACTCGTCCCCTTCACATTGCTGGCACTGACTCAGGGGATGCCCAGGGGGTGTCAACACCAGCCCCGTGCAGAGAGCACAGGGTGCCCATCACCCCAACAGGAGGGAGTCAGTGCCATCCAAAACACCTGCCAAGGTGGGCCTGAGGGTGAGGCTGGAAAGCTCTGCTTAGTCCTAAGTCCAGCCTGGAAGCTGCCAGACAGGCCTGGAGACACAGACGAAGCTCTGCCTGTGGTGGACACCCCAATCACCCTGATTACACTGCTGCAAAATCAAATACACAACCACACTCCCGGCAGCCTCGCGCTTCTTGGCTAAAATGACACAGCTAAACGCTACAATTACACCTTTTAACACTCTTTGACCACTTTGGCCCTTTCCCCATGCAGCTGGAGTTTAAGAAAGAAAAGTGGTTTTATACAATGACATATTTTAGAATAAACACGCTTATTCCAGAAACACTGTCTCAGGTGAAATCACCTGTCTGAATGTCTCAGAGTGGCTGAATACTATCATCAGAGCAATGGTTCCTTAAACACATGCACAGATTCTGGGCTGAATTCAAACAGAAACGTGCTCCTACCTCCACTCCTTGCACCTTCAGTTTCATGTGATCCTCCCTGGTGGTTTTCCCGTCTTTCCTTTTTTTCCAGCAATATCCATCTTTCCTGTATTTCACTTTCTTCCTGTTGTACAGGATCATAGAACCATTCTGTGGTCTGAAAGCAAGAAACAGGTTTGGATTACACAAAGCAACAAAACCAGCCTGAGAGTGTCTATGAAGCAACATCCCGCACACCAGTGAAAGGCTCCACAGAACAGAAACAGCCAGGATTTGACATCAAATAAATGTTCTCCTTTTGTTGCCGTTACCTGGTGGAACTGATATTTGCAATCTGCAAACTTTTATGTGAGGATCCTATACCTAATGCAGGAAGTGCAGGTTAAAGAAAAAAAAAAAAAGGGAAATCTTATAAAATAGCCAACATTTTCACAGGCTGTATTTTGACTGCTACATGCTGAAAATTAGAAAAAAAAAGAAAATTTAGGGAAAAAAAGGATTGCTGTTATTTAATTATAGACAATCTCTCTCTCTTGCTAACACATCAGCATGGTGAGATTCCAATCACCTTTAATGCTGCATCAGGACATGGATGTTTGTTTAAAAAGAGAAAAGGATAAAAGCATGAGCTTATACATGGGTTTTGCTGTTCTGCTTAGATCAGTGCTAGACAGGGAGTAACCTCCTCCCTTCTGAGCACCTCCTAGACTTCAAAGACACAGGAAACTGTTTTCCACTTAGAAACCACACTGTCCCTAAAAGTATGGTGACACCCAGCAGACAGGAGCCAGAGTGGTTTGGGTGTATAACAACATCCACAGAGGTTTTGCTGTCTGCTAAGAAGAATCACAACTGGGGTATGTCTGCTGCAACACTGAGAAATAAAAAATACTCCCCCCTGCTGGGAGGCAGCGAGCAGCCCATGCCAGAGGCAGGGGCAGTGAGCATTTTTTCCACATACACACAAATATTTATTGCCTGTGAGCAGAAACCCGAGTTCCATCCGCCCAAAATGCACATCCTCCTGCCCCCTGGGTCCCAGCAGCCTGGACCAAGGCTCGGGGCCTTGGGGGTTTGGGAAGGCTGCTCCTCCTCTCTACTCCTACGTGTCACCCTGAAAATAAACACCTGGGTGTCAGCACAGCCACGGCGTCTGTCTGACAGCACCACAGATAGTACGGGATTAATTCAGTGCAGATATTACATATCTCATTTCAGTGTTTATTCTATAAACCCCCAGTCGGTGCACATGTCAGCTCAAACCCTTCTCCCATCATCATACATCACAGAGGCACTGCTGGGACGTGTCATGTGCCTGATGGCGAGTCACCCTCGTGGGATGAAACGACAGCGTGCACTGATCTCCTGCTTGGTGCCTCCCCACACACACAGCGCTTCACAAAACACACGCTCCAAGGCCCTCAAGGTTTCTGACGTCAGGGAAATCCTGCTTCCCTCGCCTTCGGCCCCACGCAAGCACAGGGAGCACAGAGCAGAGCTCTGCAGCCTCGCTGCTGCTCGGCAGGGTTGGAACTGGGTTTGTTGGTTTATTCCTGTGATGAATAAGGAGCACAGTGAGAGGGCACAGGCAAAGCAGTTAACGAGATTTATATAAAATAGAGTCCAATGAAACAAAATCTCTTAAGGATCTCTGGAGCAGTTGTCGATTTTGATAAGAGTGTATTGAGCTGCTTTAAGGCTCGCAGAAAGAGGCTGGGTTTTAAAGATAAATTCATGAGATGAGATGCAATTTTAACCTGATCTACACTGCTGCTGCATTTCACCCACTATAAGGAAGAATGGAGAGGGAAGCTCTGCGCTGCTCATTCCTCAACATTCAGACAGCCCAGAGCAGCCAACTGATGAACAGTTGTGAACAGGAACCAGACACAATGAGGAAGTAAACAGAAAACAAGTTAAGATCAGGATATTTTGGATATTTGCTTTGTATCTGCCTCTCCATTGTTCTCATAAATTTAGGTCCATCTGGACCAAGATTTCCCCCTAATCACATTACTGCAATATTAATAACGCTGTTCAGTGCAACCAGTTCCCTCTAAATTGTCACATCAAGATATGGTAAATGTCAGACATATCAGTTAATGAATACATTTTACTGCCTTGGGAGCTGGGGGTGCCAAAAGGGAATTGCAAATATTGTAAATCCAAAAACTTCTCTTTTTCAGGATAACAGAGTAAGATCATCTAGAACCATTCCTTGAGGTCCATGGCTCCAAAAATTATTCTTTATTTTATCATCTTGCATTTATTCCAATTCCAAGCCAAGGAGGATATTTAATGCAGCAATACAGATGTTTAATGCAGCTGCCACGAAGCAGAGATACCACAGACCAGACCCTTCCTGTACTGCACTGGTGCACAAGCCCCCTCCATCCCTGCCACCCACTGCACTGAGAAACAGCTCCTGCAAACAGCCTGGATGATGCTATTTTTCACCTGCATGATATTTTCTCTGGCTATGAAGTTATCATGGAGCCAAGGGACAACAGCAAGGGACTCTCTTCCATCTTCTGCATCTATGCATGATAATAATGAGAAATTAACTTCTGCTCTCCCAAAGGAGCAACCTCCTGGTGCAGAAACTGGCTGGGAAAACCTGGAGTTCTGGAAGAAGGCTGGAAAGTAACAGAGCCTTGCAAGAAAATATGAACACAAAGAGGACCAAGTCCTTAAATCAGTCTTCATCCAGGTCAATTTGGGAATGGGGAGAAGCGTCAAGAGCAAGTGGGGGCAGGTGCCTCCCACTCAGTCAGTGCTCTCCCATGCAGCAGCCCAGGGCAGGCAGAGCTCTGGGGACCAAACACTTCACATGATGAACTCCAAGTAACCACCTACTCCTTTCTCCTTTTTGTCTGCACTGTGTGCAGCTGTATGGCCTCACACTGCAGCAGTGATGGATGAGGACTGTGGGTCAGGAATGCTCCTGACTGACATCATGCTCTCAGAAATACCTCATCTCTTATTTCTTGTTTCTGCCCAAGAAAAAAAATCTGATGACAGAAGTTATTTCTCCCCTCAGAAATGCTGCTCTCCAAGTCTTCATTTACTCTGACATTTCTCCTCACTGTACCTGGGGCTTATCAGAAGATTAAAGCCCAAATGGAAAACAGAAAGAGGAATCTTGAGCAGTTGCAGCCCGGGATGTCACACCCGCCCTTGGCCAAGCTGACACCCAGACACTAACTGTTGATTTAGGGAGTCACCCAAACTCATTAAGGACGGGGTCACCCATTGCTGAGGCAGAACTGCAGTCCCTGTGTCGAGGGCATCACTCCATCAGCCCAGGGGTGCACCTGGAGGATGCTGTAACAGGTACCTGTAGCTCTCTTCCGTACCAACATTTACATGGGCAAATGTTTTCCAGACTGTGGGGACTCCATCCATCACAGCTTTAACACTGGCAGATCACACATGAATTGTTCTTACAAACCCTTTTTTTCCCTCCCAAATAAACACTTGACTTTGACCCTCAGGCATTGACTCACACTTGCCCTAGAAGAAAAGAAACCCCAGCCCAGCCTGTATCAGTGGGACCAGAAACCAAAGAAAAGCCCCTTAATAACCTAATGGAGATGTTCAGACTTCCCAATAACTGCTGGGAACCAAGCAGTGTGTCACCTCACAGGGACAGGCTGCTGCCATTACAGTCTCCACTCTCTCCACTGAAAGCTGGGATTACTGGCATGGTAACCAAAGGAATCACAGATTTTGTGTTTGAAATTTGCCCTATCTTTGAACTCTGCAGGGATGAAATAAACTTCAGAAAAAGTCTTTTTATCTACGTAAGAAGAGGTATAAATCAGAAGAAAATGTAAATACCCTGCAAGTTTTTTGTATCTAGAATTAAATGTCATTTGCATTTAAGATGCAAGTGAACTTACTTTGTATCTACAATATTTAAGAAGTTAAAGTCTGAAGTCACAGACTTAGCAATTTTATCCAGAGTTGCGGTTAACACAATGGCTAATCCCATCAAGGGAGCATTAATTGGTGCCTAGGTGCTCCTTCTCATAGCAGCAGTAGGCCATAAAACTTAATCCTTACCTCCTCTTTCCAGCATGTAGCCTCCGTGTTCATCAATAAAAGTAATGTGATTCATTAAGTATGGGAGTAATTACCTGCAGCTCCAACAAACAGGACTGAACAAGCCCGTGCCAGTGCCAAGTTGGCTCTTGTGCCATTGCACAGGACTGCCAGGGGCTGCCAAGGAAAGCCTTTCTGCACAATTGGGATAAATGCTGATGGCTGCAACACAAATTGCAGAACACTACACAACTGCTGGGCATCTCTTTGTGTGGGCTGGGACACCTGGGGACAAGTCTTACCCCAAAAGCAACTTCTTGGGGCTACGTAAGGAGTGATCAGGATGCCGGTGCCACAAAAATTCATCCTGCAGATATTCTGTTTGCACAATGCATGGGTACAGCAGTCAATCCCAGGAACATCTGGGGCTCTGCTGACTGAGGCAGGACCAGATCGTCCTCCCAGCAGCGATGACTCTGCAACACAACGCAGGCAGGTGCCAAAAGCAGCGGCTTCACTGTGGGCAACGGGGCAGCAGAGCCTTGCCTGTGCCCCCGTGGATGTCCCCAGCAGGCTGAGGAAAACAAGAGCATCAGGGCAACTATGGGCACCTCTTGTAACAACAACTCCAACCAGCACCACTTCTCCTGTGCTAAGACCTCTATTCATGAATGCTTCAGGAAAGAACATCTTTGCTCTGCGTACTTGCTCTGGACACAACTAGAAAACAGGGAACAGTGCTAGCAGCACTAGTAACAGCAATACAACTAATAACAGGATCTGCCTTCTCAGTAAACATTTACTCTGCTGCCATTTATACTTAATGGTATTGCAGCTGTTGCCAAAGAATGAATTCCACGAAAGACTCACCCAGCATCTCTGCCTATCATGGTTACTCAGCCTGATGAATTCCATCATTAACAATTTTCTTCTTAGAGCCAATCAAAAAAAAACAAAAAACCAAACCAAAAACCAGATTAAAACCAAAGAAGAGATATTTCATTCCAGCACAACCAGGAGGGCGAGCTCTCTCTCCCACTGACACAGTGAGTCAGAACTCAGTTCAGCACCTTGTCCAGAGCTCACTAGGCAGGAAGATCCTTTGGAAACAGAGCTGTCCCAAAGCTGCATATTTAGTTCAAGCAGGTAACAACAGTTTTCCCCACATCATTTTACTGAGTAACATGATAATTCATGTGTTGATGGCTCTGAACCCTGTAACAGACTTGAAAGAGAAATTAGAAATAGTCTTTATGAACTCCTCAGAACACCAAGCAATTGAAGCATCCTCCTAACGATGTAGGACCAAAGCCGGAATATTAAAATTGTCATTAAGTGGAATGCACATGAAATGCTAGAAAGTCTTTTGGCAAATTATTTCTTGATATAATGACATGCTATAGAACTAAATCTTAGTACAAGGTATGAAAAAAGACAGTTAAATCAACTTTGTTCATTTAAATATAATTTTAAAGGAACTGGCGTTCATCTCTTTATTGCTCAAGGATTTTTATCAATTTCTTTAGCCCTCATTTATTTCTCTTCCCTACTCCCATGGGGATGCCATTTGATTTATTGGGAATTAATTCTTACAACTCATGAATGCTTTAAACTATTCTCAGATTAATCACCACAATCTCTGTTGGCACACTGAGGAGAGCCCTGTTCCCTCTCTGTGCTCACACACACCAAAGGGCTCCAGGCCCCAGGTCCCAGCAGCCTTTCTGCCTTCCCAGCACAGCAGTGACGCAGATGTGTGCAAATGCTGCCACGTTCTTATGAGAGAGGAAGAAAAGGGAAGAAAAATTCTATTTATTTAGTTAACTTACTTCCAGCTCAACTTCCTCACTCATTACAACCTCCAGCTCAAGGCTAACAAGGTTTTCCCAACTGCACTAAAGTGAGGCCGTACCTTGCTTTTGTCCAAAACACCACATACCAGAGGAATTTGCCAGGACATCCTCAATGTCCACAGCCTTGGGCTCTGGCAGGTGTCACCTCCCCAGCACAGCAGATGGTGGGAACTGTGCAGGCTTTGCAGGGGATTGGGAAAATCTCACTGGGGACAGGAGGAGAGTAGAGCTCTGAGGAAGGAAAAGGGTTTCCTGGCTCTTCCTCTGCTAGCAGTGTGGAGCTTGGTTCATGACTTGAGACACTACAAAAATCCATAAATATTTGAAAATTGAATAATAACTCATTAATTATAAATTTTAATTGAGAACCGCTTCAAGTCATAAATGCAGTTTGACAGTCAATAAACTTCCAACACTGCAAGGCATCAAAGCAGAGAAGGCTAGAGGAACAGACAACGCTGGTAGGGGAGGGATCAACTCCCCAGATGTGCTCCAGTATCCCATCTGCCCCCCATCAGCAAAGCCAGGCCTCGTGGAAGATGAGCAGAGCACTCCAGGAAGGGCTGGAGAGGAGACAGGGTGCTGCTCGACAGGCACCACCAGCTTGCTCTGTCCAGGTAAAAGCATCATATGTAATATTGCAATTGAATTAAAAAAGGTTGATTTTCCTTGGACTCTGTTGATTGCTGATTAATAGTAACTATCTACATAAATCTGGATTAACCTGGACACCAGAAATGGAACTGCCCCGGAAGCTGGGCTGACAGGGCTGGCTGTCCTCGGCCCTCAGACAGGACCACTGGCTCTTTGCAGGGCTGAAGCTTAGGACTGAGCCGACTGCTGAGGTTAGTTTTAACATGGGAAAACACAAGTGACCACACTCCTGTCTGGGCAAAGCTCACTGCTCCAAACAGGTTCACAAGAGGTGGCACTGAGCAGCCTGAGCTCTCGTCAACAGTCACCTGCTCTGCCTGAGGCAGGTGCCAAACGCCCCACAGCAGCCTGTTCTCAGCCCTTCCTCTCTTTCAAATGAACCTCACAAATATAATCTGTTTATTTATATCAATTTAGTCCCATCAATTAATGATGACAAGGCAATTAACTAGAATGCCAGACAGTAAAAAATAACCACATAATGCCTTCTTTAGAGGAAATCTATTATGTGATTCCAATCGGTCTTCATTAACACAAAGTATTCCAGTAAAAGGTAGTAATCTAGTTATGGTCTGTGAAATATGAAGATCCACAAAGTCATTTTTCAGAATTAAGGGTAAAGTATTTTTAGCCAATGATAGGGAAACCTTTCTGCATTTTTCCTGAAAACCTTTGCAAAAAACTAAAGAACTCCATAACGTAAGGTACTGGTACCAAGCAGGCTGTGCATTATCACTAAAGAGGCACTAAATTCCCATCATCGCCACCCTTCCACACAGTGTTTGGGTTCTGGATCAAGCCAAGAGCATGGTAGCATCAATTTTCTCCATCCCTCATCCAACACTTGCAGCACAGATGCTGGCACCAGCAAAATGAGTCTCAAACCACCAACTATAGTGGTCTACAAACACCCTAACAAGCAGGTTTTGGGCTGAAAGCGTTCAAATCAGTTATTCAAATGACGACACAATACACCACTCATCCTACCCAATGCTCTCCTTCACACCTTGGCTCTGCAGCTGCTGTGAGGGAGGATGGCACGGCGGGACCCGACCTGGCTCAGTCCCACCCGAGGGACTCAGCGAGCGACTTGTGCACAGAACAAGGACAGTGTATTCACTCCTGTACTTCATGGGAGGCACTTCAGAATTAACACAGAGTGTTTTCATGGTACTAACCTAATTTACCAATTTTATACATTAAAGATCCAATTTTTAGTGAAAATGAGATAAAAAATTTACATGAGTCCGCAAAACAATAAGCTTCACATGGAAATACACATTTTCCAATTTTAAGCCTTATTCCCCTTTAAAGTTATTAATAAACTAGTAGACGATAAGAGAGAATTAACCCCAAATATAGAAAATCCTGCAAACAAAAGACACAGACAAATATAAAGGTACTGAACCACTTCTCCAAAACACGCCCAAGCTGTTAAGCATTCTCGACTTAATTTCTAATGAAGCAGCTTAAAAAATCCCAAATTCCTACAGGAATGTGTTTACAATACAAACTCAATTATTGTCTCATTCTGATGCTTATCTTTTCTTACACCCTCTCAGCTCATTCTACTTTGGAATTTAATTACATTCCAGTAGTTTTAGTTGAGATGAAATTATACATTTTTAGATTAATTTAGACTGAACTAACTTTTGATAACAGACAATCCTTTTTCTATCATGCCCTAATTTGAGACCCTCCAAGTCAGCACAAATCACTCTTTTAAACCCCACATCACCCTTGCTATAAAGCCACACTCACTGTCCCCAAACCCAGCACAGCGCCCAGCACTGCTGGATCAATGTTTGCCCAATCTCCTTTGATGAAAACCTTCCTGTTTTCCTCTTTCCTCTTTTTCCAAGCTCAGGTCAACAGAGAACAGTCAGGGGGTGACTTCCCTACACACTGGAGCAGTAAAGGTGCTACCTTTTCTGTTTAGTTAAAAACCAAGGACGATGTTCTCGCAAGGACATTTCAGCTCTGCCATCACACGAGAAGTGCAAGATGGGAACATGGGCCTGAAGCACACCCAGCTCCCCCAAACCAAACCCCCCTCAGCTCAGCCAGACCCTACCATTTCCCAACAGACACCTCACACTTCCTGTGGGATCGTCCTGCAGCACCATGCCAGGAATCCCAGCCTCTCCCCAGGCTCCTATAGCTGCCTGAATCCAAGCACGGCCTCCACAGCTTTCCTCTCACCTCCCTCCCACCAGTTGTGAACTGATGCAACCGTCAAATCCTTGGCATGTCTGAAACCTTCCTGTTCGGGTGCCAAGTGGAGACTCATCTATCACGGCAACGAGTCAGACACTACGATTGTACTAGTGCCATGCAAGACTTTCACTTTCCAAACCTTGACCAAACTACGATTAATATCAGCAAGAAATTAAGATTAAACATTAGCTCCCATGTGAACTATATAATCTGAAGGGAAAAAACCAAACCCTACTCATTTGATCCTTTGCATACGTTACCAAGAGTGCCCTTATGTCCTTCCCAACTGCCCTTGTGGGCAGAATGTCCTCTCTAACCACTGCCCACTCTGGCACATCAATGCTACAACAGTAGGATCGTGCTTGCACATCGCCTGGTTTGGTTGGTTTCCCTCCCACAGTGATGGGCCACCCACCCATGCCTCTGGCTGCAGATTTTGGTAGAGAAGAGACAGACAGATTAAAGGAAGTCGTATTAGATGTAACAGTCCCTCCAGATCTGGGATCTGTGCAGGATTAGAACTGACTTTTTTATAAATTTGAGGAGTTGAGGAGATGAGAGGAAGGACTGAAGAGGAGAAGAAACCAAACAGAGCAGCATTTAGAAAAGCCTGGGAATAAAACCAGAGGGAGAGGAGAAAGCAGAGCAAGCACACGAAGCCATGACTATAAAATCCTCCAAATCTTTCATATCCTAAATATAAAACAGAGAGCAAAACACAGCCCTGCCCTTGGCTGGCACTGTTCCCAAAGGGCACAGTTTATCAAAAAGAAGTTTGTTGCACAATTCAGTGCTGGTTGGGTCTTCTAAGGCCATCTGGAATTACAAATGCCATTGAACAGGGAGACGGGTCCCAAGTGGAGACTGGTGTCCCCATCGCTAGCCTTGGATGTCCTCTCTGAATACTGCAAAGTAGAAATAAGAAGCAGGACAGTGGAAGAGCCCTGTTTCACCTTGGCGTTGGCAGCTGGGACCGTACGTTACTTGGTGAACCCAACATCCCCCTATGCACAGAATATTTTCTTGGCAAACTGGTCCAACAGTGTCACCCTTTCTTAGAAGCTCACAAATCCTGTTACACAGCAAAGATTTGTACCAGGGCTTTAATTTACTTACTGTAAATAAACCCAGCAAGTTGGCGGGATGCTTTCATGAGTCACCGGCCCAGCCGAGGGCCGGGAGCTGTAATCCTGCCGCAGTGCTCTCTGTGTGATACCCCAGGTAACCACTGCTACTGCAGTCGCTGCTTCAAAAGATCCACACAAAGCCTTTAGAACACACTTGGGGTTACTGCCACAGAGATGGCTGTCCCTGTCCCAGCCTGCTTTGGCTACTGACCGTGCTGTGGTTCCAGCAGCAGCCCTGCAGCACCGGTGCTTCCTCAGCCCTTGTGAGCACGTGTGGATCGTGGTCCCAGCCCAAGCCAGGATGCCCTGCTCGTGTTTACCGAGGGCTGCTCTGGATGAGCCTTGTGAAGCTCCAGAGAGAACTGACAGCACTCCAGAAGAATAGGTCAAACGGAGGCTCTGGACACGCTGCGGAAAGAGATTTTGTTTCTCTTAAGGAAACCTGCAAAGGTTCTCCCAATTATCACTTTGTTTCCTTTCTTGTAACAGTGTAAATAAACCCCTAATACCCTATTTGCTCACTGCGGCAGCAAGGAGCAGGGGAAAACACAGGAGCCCTTTAGCCAGAGAGAATTAAATAAAATAGTGGGAACATCCTACAAATACCAAAGTCAATTAATTCATTTGTTACAGAGCAAGAGTCCTGCATAATTTGTCCTTTGAGTAGTTTATTTTAGCTAATTGCTTATCCAGCAAGAAGATCTCCCCTGCATGACCCATTTGCTGTGCAAGAGGCTCGACTGATGAGAAACAAATGGTCACCTTCCAGAGGGGAGGAAGCGATGGCAGGGATGCTCTGTAAGCTGCTCTGGCCCTCGGACCCACACACAAGGAGAGGAACACACCCCTAATCTGTCACCTCATAATCAGGGTGAGTACCAGCACCCAGCTTCTCCAGAGGAAACCAGGAGACCAGAGTTCCCCTTTTCAGGACAAGCATCTCCAGCAGGCTGGAGAAGGGAAGGTTGCAGATAAAGGCACCCTCAACTAAGGCTTTACTTCCACCTCCGCCTGCCTCCACTATTGCGACTGACGTGTTCCCCATCGCTCGCCTTTCACCACAGCCCTTAAAGCAACATCATTCCACTTGTGAGGTGGAGCTCTTCACCAGCTGCATCATCCTCTCAGCTTCTCCACCAGGGTCAGACAAAGCACAGACAGAACCAAACAGCTTAATACTGCACTTGTACACCCCCTGACTATAAACATCACCGGGGAACAGGTTGAGCAGAGCTGTCAGAACCGCAGCCGCCTTCTGCCAGCCGAAAGATGGAACCGGTACAGACATTACTGGTCTCATCAAAATTTCATAAATTGAACAGTGAAACAGAACAGCCTGATTTGTTTTAATTTAGTTCATCATTGACATTTATAAAATAAATACAGGAATAATACTATGGGCACAATTCACTCTCACTAGTGGCAGCAGGAATTACACACGCTCCGAAGACAGACAGGGAGGGACACTGCTGCTGCCTGCTGGAAGCAGAGCAGAGGGTGCCAGAGGATCTCCAAGCGACCAGCTGGCACCTTGCACCTCAACACCTCCCTGCAGTATCAGGCACATCCTTGCTGGATCAAGCCAGGCAATGCTGAAAGGAGGAGGAAGAGGAGGAAGAAAAGAAGGAGGAGGAGGACGAGGAAGGGGACGAGGAGGAGGAGAAGGTGGAGTGTGAGGCAATGTACACTTTGAGATTTGCTGGGCCAGCGAGTTTGGAGTCACCACCAAGGAGGCAACAAGATTTCTGGCAGGAAAGCTTCCAGTTCTCATGTTCCAGCAGGAGGCTTCTGATAGGCTTTTAATGCTGCTTCATCTCCCTCAGCATCAATAGAAAACAATAATCTCATGGCGAGGCATAAACCATACTGCAAAACAGGGCAAACCATCACGTGGGACGCCTCAGGACAAGGTCACTTCTTTAATTCCAGAAATGGCAGCATTAATGGTTTCACAGATTCCCACTTCACAGCACTGGCAATTTCCATCCCATACCAAGCCTAGCCACTGGCAGACAAGCGGTCCAGTGGAGTAAACATGGGCAAAGTTCATCTTAGCTGGTGGGTGGTCGGAGGGTGCCAGTGTTGGGGAGCACCTCCTGCCCCTGCCAGCGAGGAACAGGGGCTGTGGGGGGACAGACACCTGCACACACCCTGACACTGGTCCCGACACGTGCCCACCCGCCCGGGGCTGCAAAGCAGCTTCTAAACCCGCTCTTACTACTTGTCATCCTGGAGACTCCCCTTTGGGCACAGGAGACTGTGCTGTCTGTTAGTAGGGAACAAAGCAGCCACACCATGAGTGGGAAACTCAATGCTCCTGCAACCAGCAGCTGTGGAAAACCCGGTAGCACCTTCTCTCGTGTTGCTTTACATCCTGTCAGTAACTTACAGGAAACAAAACCGCCCAGCGGAGTTATCTGAGGGTGTGAGACTTTAGGTACATCTGTAATTAAAACACAGAGACCAAAGCTGTGATGCAGCACCATAAAGCAGGTCATTTTACAGCTGGCTGGGCTCCCTCTCATGTACTTGAGAACCATTTTTAAGTGACATAAAGTTTAACATAGCGGTACATCTGCCTACCCACCAGATTCTACACGGAATTTAAAATTTAATTATACTAAAGTATTGTTATAGTGTGCGTAGCAAGAACACCAACCAAGTGTAACTTGAGGAGAATCTTTCCCAGATTGTTGTAAATCTGTGTTTTCAGGACCAGGAAGAAAAAAAAAAATTCAAACCTGAACACCTGTATTGGTGCTCTCGGTTTTGTTATTGCTCACCCACCAACTGCTCCACGTTTGTGCTGAGCAGGATCACGCACTTCTCCAGTGTTTCATTACAATGTTGATGCACACCAACAGCACCTGCACCTGCCAAGCAAATTATTCCTCATGCCACAGCAAGAGCAAAGCCTGCTCGCTGCCTACACACACTTACTCAGCACCAAAAGAAAAACTCCAGCCTCTGCAGGCAGCTTCTCATCTCCAACAATGACAACGCAAGTCAATCTGTCCTCTCCAGTCTGAACAGCAGGTCCTCTGGGATGCTTCCAGCTGCTCTGCATACACACAGGCACAAACATCCCCCCAAATCCAGGTTACCAGCACATGCCAACTAACATTCCAGTGGGCAATTTAAATCACACTGTGTTTGTCATAAATACAACACTGTCCCCATGTGGAAAGCGAAGCATGCACCCCCCAGACAGAGGGCACCCCACTCCCCTGGGCATGATCCCTGCCAGCTCAGGACAGTCACTGTGCCCAGCTACAGCCCAGCACTCCAACCTCAGGGCCAGGTTTCCCAGAAGGAAAAAACTTTGACAATAAATAAAGAACCCAAATAAATAGTTTATTTGCAGGCCATTAAGATGCAACAGGCAGTTGCTGACACTCTTTCTGGACAGTGTTTTTGATGCAGAGAATGCATGAGAAAAAACCAAGAGAATACCAGTAAAGGTCAATTATGAGTCACTTAAAGGTTATTTCTGCATATCTCACCTCCTGGACAAAAGATGCTTCTTCATTACCATACAAGAATATAAATTAAGTTGCAAAAGTCTTTAAAATGCGACAAAGAGTTTAATTTCGTTGCTGTTATGAACAGCCTGAAGAACAAATAGTGGGTCTCCTGCCCCTCTGCAGCCTCCACACATTATGCAGGACAGGGCAGCTACAAGGTGGTCCCACAATGGCCATTAACCCCTGTCCTTCCCGGTCCCCTTTGAAGGGAAGCACAGAATGCAGGACAATATGGCAGGCCTGGCAGGTCCAGGTGTGGCCATCAGGAGCCCCAACACAAAACCTCTTACGTCACACTCTTCCCTTTCCTCTGCTCTTCCTGGGACAAGGGCAGCTCCTCACTGAGCTGCCTCACAGTCTGTTAAGCCCCAATTGCAGGGCTGACAGGGGGCTCACACACCGAGCAGCCTCCTCAACCCTGAGCATCCTCCCACCCCATAGCATGGCATCGAGAACAGCCAGAGCCTGCCCAAATACCGAATGTCAGTCTTGTCCAAAGCCGGGAGCAGGGGCAGATGGCCATATGATGGACCAGCTGTGGAATCAGCACCTCTGACATGCACCCCTCTGACATGTAGCAAAGCTGGAGACCAACGACCACGCAGAGTGCCTGCAGAGCCGTCGGCGGGCTGGAGGAGCCAACCTTCAGCCTCTGTGCCAGGTCAGTCCCACCTGCAACAGAAACAAGGACCTCTTGCCTTTGTCGTCCAAGTTGGCCAGTGTCATCTTCTGCACTGACAGAGCTCTCCTGAGCCACCAGTTAAATACAGAGGAAAAACAGCTCTCCCAGAGCAAAAGCTTGCACCAGCAGCCCAGGCTGGATTTGTCATGGGAAGGATTTCCAAGGAATACTTGAAGACTATTAATGACCCCAGCCAGGCATCCTTATGGCTCCCAGCAACTCTGCCCTTAGGTCACATTACAACCAACAGGGTGAGCCGTTAAAGGAATTCATTATTGGTGTCTCAACACCCCTGGACCACAGTGACTAAAAATCTATATGAATTACAGGCTCTTAAAACCATCTCTGCACTGTTTATTCTCTTCAGGGAAAAGAAAGAGAAGAAAATACTGAAAGCAGCAAGATGAAAGTGTTGAGAGTCATGGAATCTTTAAAGTGTAAAGAGATGTGCCACATTTAGCAGGGATTATGTCAAGTGGTATCCCAAGCCAGGAGAGTTGACAGCACACACACTGCCTTTGACGAAGGAGGACCCAGAGATGCTGGCAGAGCTTCCAGCAGCACAGGCAGAAAACCCACATTTCAGCACTGCTCATGAGCACGGTTCATGGTCCTGGGTCCCACAGAGTACAAGCCACAGGAGAGAGTAGGACCTTTAAAACATGCCTGGAAAGTCTAAACAAGGTCTCGAAAGGACTCTTACTTGTAACAAGTACAAGGGGAGACAGACAGCACTTTTGCCACCAACCATGGCTCTGGGCAGTTGCCTTTACACAACCTCCAGTTCCCATGACCTTCTCCTCCACAGGGAGCCTGTGTCTCATTTCCCAAGGGCCAGGACATCCTGGCAGCAGCACGCACCCCATGCAGCTCCCCCACAGAGCACACCTGAGAGCCAGCTCGCAAGGTAACGGCCTAATGCAGTGAATTAATTCCAAAGGACAATTGTTTTCAATCTTCATTTAAACCCAACCTTAGCTAATCTCACTTTAACGACATAGGAAATAGAAATTCCCTTAATAATACAAGTCATGAATATTTATTACCCTATTTTTTACCTGAAAACTAAATAATTCAATTAATTTTACTATTAATTATTTAATACAGAATTATTATACTGCAAGATCCTAACTCTTCTTTAAGATGCCACTGATAAAGATATCCCAGATAGAATATATTCCTTAAGCTGGACTGACAGACAGGTAAGGCACAGGCTGTGCTCCCTGGGCAAAGGGCAGCAGGACAGGAGGAAGAGAGGTTCCAGGGACCGAACTCATCCTGCTCCCACTGTGGAGTGGGCCCAATCCCCACAGCAATCCTCCCGTGTCCTTTCCAAGACACCATGCAGGAAGGGGCAGGAACACATCTAAACTGCATTCCCAGGTAGAAAACCAACCTTGCAGCTTCTGGGCACAGCCAAGGCTTTTCTGTTGCCTGAGGCTCACTTGTGAAACACAGGTGAAGCCACCTTGGATTGCTAAAGTGTATTTTTAAAATACTGTATAAATGCTAAGGACAGAAGGCACCTGGAAACAGAGAAACAAAGTACTGTCCTCCAGCAGAATGTTTCTGGACTCAGGAAGTCAACTTTGTCATTGAAATTCCAAAGTAAATAACAATTAAGTTCTACTTGATATACAAATGTCAAGTAATTATTTTTTGTTGTCATGATTCGCATTTAAACTTGGAAATGTCAGACACTTGGCCCTGCTGCATTAGCAAAACACTTCCCCCTGCCCCACTGATGGAACACCAGCTGTGGAACACCCAGCAGATCATCAGGGAACCAAACACTGCTCTGAGGGAATGTCAAGGTCGACGCTGCAAGGTGTACTTGCTAATTTATGCTGATCAACTGGAGTGCTCAAAAGACTGTTGTAATAATAATACTCCAGTACATTTATATCAGCATATTCGATCAATTTGAGTCATTCAACATGAAGTTTCCTAAAAAAGTAATTGTAGAGGCCTTTCAAAGCTTTCTCATAGCCCCTCCATTGCCACCACAATGGCATCATAAGAGGGCTCCTCCTCCGTCTCCATGACCAAAGTAATACCCCACAGTGCTATAAACATGGGCACTTCTCTTTGGAAAAGAGTTGAAAATGTTCCAAACTGCAGGCTTGGCTCCAAACCAGCTCATCCCTTGTTGTCACCCTCTGCCTTAGCTCAGTGACCTGTGGGGCATCACAGCCCAGCCTGGCCTGACCCTCTGCAGCAGCTCCTTCGCTGGTGGCTGAAGCAGAGGGCACTGATACCTCGGCACCAACACCCACCCTCCGCTGGCAGCTCCAGCAGCACCAGCTCCTGCGGGCATCGTCCTGCCACACCCGGAGCCCCTGCGGCCATTCATCCAGCAGCAGCTCCTCAGAGCACACTATACATCATCAGATCAGGAAACTCTGTACGTGTCAGAGGTGCAATTAATTTTTATTAATTTTCTGAGATTAAATTAGTGCCACCCAGAGCAGCAAACAAAGAATGGGGAGTGTTCCAGTGCCGAATCAATGTCATTAATTCTGTAATACCGAGAGCCCTGATTGTAGCAACTCAGCATTTAACTCTTCCAATTAATTTTTATATTAAAAAAAAAAAAGAAATCTAACTCAACAATTTCAGAAGGTCCTTGAACTTTCCTTCTCCTGGGACATTCTTTCTTTCTTTCTTTCAAGTGTAAACACACAGGAGGAAGGTACAGGAATGTTCATCAGAAAATTATTTTCATGCACTGCCTTTAGCAAACCAAATCATAAGATGCTGCTCCAAAAACATTTATAACCTTGTATGTTTAATGACACCATGTCAGCCAGACTAGTTAGTGTGTTTTCTGACCCCTTAACAGGCTTCTCTGGCAAAGGTTCAGCCAGAAATTGTTTTGCATTTATTCTGATACTGAGATCACCAGCCCAGAAAAAAACTTCTCTAATATTAACCAAATTACCTGCTTCCTGCAGTCAAGGAGAGCCTTGCAGCTACTACCAGCAGAAAGGTCCATCCAGGCCCTTCTACTACCATGGCAGCTCCAGGTCTTCTAGAACCACTGAGAAAGCAATTGGGTTTCCCACACCCCTTTCCCAAGTGCTACATTTTAATACGACAAGCAAATGCATTAGTTAGCGATGTCACAAAGATATATAGAATAGTCTGGGGGGAAAAACCCCAGAAAAACTAAAATGACACATTTTTTCCCCATATTTCATGGAAAGCAGGTCCTCTGCGTGCCCCACCCCGCAGCTGCACTGCAGAGGTGCAGAAAAGGCCTCCACGTCCCTCCTCTCCTTGGCTGGGTGCTGTGGGACACCTGAAATCAATCTACTCGTTAGGGTGCCACCGCTCCTTGTGTCCACTGTGACCTCTGCCCCTGCTCATGGCAGCAGGAGGCGATGCCAAACCTGGAGCACGCTGCCCTGGGTGCCTGCAGCAGCAGCCTCTGCAATGGATGGCACTAGGATACAGGATGCTAAAACAGACTTTCCTCTCACCTGGGTCCCAGCAGGTTCCCTCCAATGGCCCTGCCCTCTGCAACAGGAAAGGGGTGGTTTGGGAAAAAGACAAACAGGAAAAACCCAGCAACACCAGAAAGCAAGAGTCGTTCTCTGTGTTAGTGACGCACGGAGATCGAACGCAGCTAAAACAGCAGGAAAACATCCGCAGCCAAAACTCCATGTCTGGGTTACCAGGGGAGCAGGGAGTTAAACATTTATGGCAGCACAAGGAAGACATGACATTTACTGAATAATAAACTGCAAACATGTCTGTTAATGCAGCTTTTTGGGATCTCCTCGCCATCAACCACTTAACCCCAGCAATGGAAACACCATAACTCAAACAATTCCTGTGCCTCCACGTGAGCAGGCAGCACACAGCGGGGCTGGTGCTTTTTTATTTATTTAAAGTTGTAGGCAAGGGAGCTCTGTCAAGATAAACAGCCTGTGACCTCACTCAGAGGCTTCAGATCTGCTCATCTGAAGGGATACAATTAAATCCTGAGCAATTGGGTTAAAACTTTAACCTGCCAAGATTGCAGCTGTTCCATTTTTAATCAACCTGATTTCATTCAATAAAATGCTCATTAAGGCAATTAATGAGAGTTTGGTGTCACAAGCCATCAAGCATGACTGGGAGTTTCCACTTGGTGGTCAAGGCATTGATCAGCAAGTCAAGTCATCAGTGCAAGAGAGTCAATGTGCTGAGCAGGAGAACGTTACCTGGTTTTGGGGGAGGTTGTTAGCCACTCTTCATGCTTTTCAAATGTTATTAAATAAGCTGCAATTTCCTGAAAGAGAAACGCAGAAAGAAAACAGAGTTACTTGTATGGCTGTGCTGGGAACTGGAAAGTTTTATAACAGAGACACAGAGTCACCCACCCCGGGCCAGGCTGCAGCTGAAATCGAGTTTTGACTGACACAGCGCGCTCAGTCAACGTTCACATCCGTGCCACCAAGGCCAGGCTTAAACAGGGCAATGAAGAGATGTAAATGAGGAAAGACATTAACATTCTCCAGCGCAGAGAACTTGCTGGTAACTGTGGTGACCACGGCGTCGCCGCGAGCCGTGACGTCAGGAGGCAAAGGGGAGGGCAGCGACAAAACGGACACGGGAAGCTAAATTAAATATTTAAAAATAGAACAGCATCACTGCAGAGAGAATTACTGAATTATTAATCATTGCCATAAAAAGCCAGCGGGTGACATCAACATAAGTCATCGCTCCCACTTGCAGGAATGATACGGGTGATTACTTCCAGATCAGAACCGATTTGTTTGCAGGGAATTATTGGTGCTGGAGAGACAATTCATGACAGTGCCCGTAAACAGGCCTGAGGAAAGCGGGACGGCCACTCATTCATCTCCTGGGCACAAAAGCGGGGCGGCCACGGGGCAGCCACGCACAGACAGGCCCAGCACCGGCAGCAGCCCGGAGAGACCAGGAGAGCTGTGCCAGGGGAGATGCAGGACAAGTGACTGTCCCTAACCACAACAGCCACTGTCACCACCCCAGCAATACCCCGACATACAGAAATGGCCACGGACCCCTAGGGCTGTGCTGAAAATAAGCCCCCCCCAATATACTCAGAAAAATGTAGTTTTTTGATGGTTCTCTTCCAAGAATTGCCTCCCAGTCCTCTCAGAGGGACCTACGCAGCAAAAGTGAGGTCAGTGAAGCTGCCTTCAATGTTCAAATGCCTCAAATCAGACCCCCAAAATACATGCAGTGTCATCTCTAGAGCTACTGCAGCAGAAGAGTCCCCAGGTTGCACATCCTGAGGGCAGCACACATGCCAGCACCGGGGCTTTCCACCAGGAGTGGAGTTTTTATTATTTTTTTAGCTCGCTCTATATAAGGGTTGTCGCTTACAGTACCAAAGCTAAAAACCCCCACAATGCTCTCCAACCAGCTGGCCCAAGCATCTGCTAGAGCCACAAAATGCAATTATATTACTCCCAAACGAGACGTAAAAATATCTTGTTTCCAATACTCTTGGTTTTAAGACTCATACTTAATGTCCTCTGGGCATTGTGGCAGTGCCAGATCTCCGTGTTATGTACTTTATTAGAGCTGTGTGAATGTCATATTAATGACTCCTGACCAACATGTTTACACTGCAAATAAATTCTAACAGAATCCAGTGCTGCACCCCTTGCTTCCCAAGCCCCTCTCTGCAGGTATAAAGGATCCCCAGAGAAGCAGCTGATGAAGCAGTGACACAAAGCTCCAGAAACTCCTCTTTTTAATTTCTGGGTAATTGCTGCATAAAATTCAATATCAAAGTAACCCCATGCAGACCTCCACCATCAACACTCACGACTTTCCCAGAGAACACACCAAGCCTCATACTTTCACAGCAGCTGCAGCTGAATCAGGTGCAAGTGATGAAATTCAGATGCTGCATGGCCAAAAAGGGCTGACCAAAGACTCCCAGCGAGCTAAAAACACCAAAGAACTCTGCGACTAAAATTCCTCTGAAGATATGAAACAAGATCTCTGGATTTTTTTAAAGCCAGTGCAGTAATTCCACTGAATGTGCTGTGATCAGCAGAACTCTATTTCCAACACGTCCCACATTATGTCCTCAGCTCAGCTCCCCATGTTATAATCCAGCGTCACCTCGTGCTGTACAGCAAGATGAGCTCTGGAGAGACCAAGGAATGCAGGGGAGCTCCCTGCACATCCTCTCCAGCACTGAGCCAGCAGGCCTCTAAAGAAATAAACCCCTTCAATGCCGGGGCAGTTTGGGGGGTTCAGATTAGCACAGCATTTTGCCTATTCCTACTAAAAATCAATTGCCATAAGGAGAATGAAGCCATTTTTAACTTTTGTGACTGAACAAACACATTGCTATGGCATGGAAACACAAAGTATTTCAGGTAAAGGAACTCAGCCTCACCCACAGCTTGTTCACTCTGCTCCTTCCCACTGCCCGTGCCTGGCACATGTGAAATCCTCATCCCAAACTGTCACCAATGAGAGGAGCTGCAGTAATGAGACACTCCTATGTGAAGCAGAACATGGGTTTCCACGCTGCTGGCCTGGCCCACTCAGCACGTTTGGGCAGAGGAAAGACCGAGCTGCCATTTGGTGCTGCAGATATTTGGTGCTGCAGACCCACCAGAATGCACACGTGTCACCAGGATGTCCAGGCAGCTCCTGCCCTGGCTGTGGTACTATGGAGAGCTGCAGTTCCAATCAGACTACAAAGCTGACACCTCTAGATGTACAATTCAATTCTTCCAACAGGATAAAAGAAGAGTTCACATCAACTAGGATAGGAGCTCCCCCAGGCTTTCTGCTTAATGATATATTACAGCCTGATTTCCCTCCTCCAGGGGAAATACCTTGGATGGCAAAGAAAATCTTGCTCATGGCAGTGCTATAAATTAACACATACAGCAGAGAGACAGCAAGGCCTCCAAGCTGCCTTCTGTGTCCCAAGAACTCAGAATTACAAGGAGGGTAAAATCCTTCAAAGACCCCCACATTGTTCACCCACCCTGCCCATGCCTGTCTGCAACCCCATCACCCAGAGCTCCCCGTCCTGCACTGGGATGTCTTGGCCTGAGTGCTGAGGAGCAGCCGCTGTGCTCGGCTGTGCTGTGACTCCTCGATCCAGTGTGCACAGACACAGCGTGGGGGAGCCTGAACACGGGCTGGTGTCAGCAGAGGCTCTGCCACAGCAGCCAAGCACTGTCCCGTCGTACCAGCCCACCCCACACAGGGGGGACATGAGCAGAAACACCTGTGTACAGTGACACCCACGTGTCCACTTGTCACCAGCACCCAGAACAATCTCTCGTCTGCCACCTCCGACTGGAGCAGAACTGCAAGGAACAGATGACTTCGGGGACGCTCAGCCACACTCGTGGTGAACACCTGCACATGTACACAAAGCCAGGCAAAAAGGGGGATTCCCAGGGAAAGACATATCCTGGGCTCTGGGGTGAGCCCTATGCTGGTGCTACTAGTGAAATGCTAGGATTCCAAGGAAAACAGATGGGAGAGCTTTATGGGGAGAGCCCCATGAAGAAGAGGTGATTGGCAGCTAGAAATACCTGAGATAGGGAAAGCCTGTCCCAGGATGGGATGCAAGGGAGCAGGGTTGGAGCACATGCTGAGGAAGGAGGATGTGCTTCTCTGCTGCCAGAGACCAAACCTCCCTTAAGCCCCGCTTGTTACATATTCTGCTTTCTGCAGCTCTACAACTTTGTGTCAGCTGTGCAGAGGAAAGTGCTCAGCCCAGTGCTGGTGGGTGATCAGAGGTTTGCGAGAGACACCTCTGTCCAGTGGGTCCAGGTCACTGCAGCAGGGCAGGGCCGCTGAGGCAGGGCCAGGGCTCAACAGCTGCCTGGGGAAAGCACCCCCTGTTACACCAACAACCTTTTTTCCTTTGAAAAAAGGAGGAAGAAATAGATTTATCACTAGAAGACACAAAGTCATTAAATAATTAAAAACAAAACTATGGGCACAATAAAAGCCCTCTGATAAAACCTTGCATTTTAATGCACGTTAATTCCCTTAATGATTCTTTCTGTGTCTTACAGGGTCAAATCAATGTCCTCACCAAAAAATCCAATTACATCCCATTCATCGTATCTTTGGAGTGAGGTTATTGTTTGCTTTTGTCTCCTATCAAACCCTTTTCCCATTGCTTCTTGCCCGAGATTACAAACAAAAGGCAGCATGGCACCAGCAAGGTCAGATGAGACAGAGCTGGCTCTGAAAGCCCAGCTGGTCCCAGCTCCTCTGTGACTGCACAGCGAGCGACGCAAATCAAGGGACAGGAGTACTTGCCACAAACACTCGACTCGTTGCCAGCGAGTCCCCCCCAGCACCGGTCAGGGCAGGTGGCACTGGGTGGAACCCCAAGGCCACTCAGGAGCATCTTCATGGGCAAGGGCACTGCACACCATGGGCAGCAGCCCCTGGGCCAGGATGTCCCACCTGGCCCCACACCCCCTCTATCCCAGCTTTGGAATTAATGTCAGTATAAACTGAGGGAGCATTTCTGGGAAAGGGCGAACCACTGAGAGCTATGCAGACCCAGATCTGCTTCCAAGCACGCCGGGCACAGGACTGAGCCCAACATTCCCAGGACACTGGCGAGGAGAACAGGTTTGATTGACCAGTTCAATCAAAGCAATGAGATAATTTAACATTCAAATCACAAATTATGTTTTATCCTAAACTCAGATAATTCAGTGGTTCAATCTAGACTTTGTTGCTCAGGCTGAAAGCATTTTATCTAAGTGTGCATTTACTTTCATTTTGCATTTCCCTGTTTGTTTAGATTATTAGTCCGAACGTGCCAGGGAGCCACCGGCTGGGAAGCCCACTGAGCTGTGTGAGACCACACACGCAGCTCCAGTGGCTCCAGACAACTGCCACCGAGGATGTTCTCCCTGTTCCCCAGCCCTGTGCCAGCACCGTCCAGCCTCGCGTGGTCTGACCGGTGCAATGAGCTGTTGGCATTACTGGCTTGGCCGCCGTGCTGGGGCAGGGCTGGGGTGGCAGTGGCAGAGCCAGCACAGGTTCCCCACCCGACACTACGTGACTGCAGCTCCTCAGACACTTCAATATTTAATGACGGCACGTAACGGCCGGAGCTGCAGCACACGGGCGACCTGATCTCACCCGCCGTGTCCTGGGGGGAGGATGAGCCGGCGGCGCGGGACCAGGAGCAGCAGGGCAGGTGCAGCAGGGCTGGTGATGTCCAGCAGCTGCTGCAGAGCTGCTTGTCTCTGTGCACGGGAGCTGGAGAGGACACTGCTGTGAGGCGCAGAACAGAAAACGGGCAGAGATCTGGTACTGGCGGTGTGGGAGAGGCCCACGACCCATCGCAAGCACAGGAAAGCTGCCAACTCTGCTCTGAGATGAAGGACTTGCAGTGAACATACACTTTTTTTGGAAGAAAAAGATAAAGTTATAAAAAGCTCTGAAATTTGCAATCCAGGGGCTCCCTGAAGCCACAGACTGAGCACTGGCGCTCTCCTCCCAGCTTGACCCCCCACCAGGTCATCCTGCATCATCACAAGGTATCAGCAATTCCTATCTGACTTCTCTTAAGAAAAACAGAAACTGGAACAGAGCAGGATTGCACGATTCCCTGGACCAGGCAGTTCTGGCCACTGTCTGGTCTCAAAGCAACATGTCATTCATTTAAAAAGAAGAAAAAAAAAAAAGTCTGAATTTCAAGTTATTACTTCATATGAATTATACACACCCAAATGAATAAGCCCGAAACCTAAATGTGTTAGGAGAAAACAGGAGGGTTTGTACACATCCCTGGATTTATACCACAGAGCTAATAAAGCTGCGATCTCTTAAGCAAGCACATTTATTCTCTTAGGAATTCACCACATCCTCACTGCTATAAAGACAAATTCCAGCCCATCACTTCCTTATCATTCTTCTGCTCTGAAATGAAAATAAAAATTTGTGTTGACTATGGAGCATCTTCTCAGCTAGGACTGAGCCATTTTCATTTTCTACCTGTCCCCACTCTCAGGGCCATTAATATTCTGAATATCACAATCACAAACTGCTCCAAACACCACACAACTGGCTCACACCACCTTGTTCAGCATCACTGGAAAAAAAATCCCAATTCCATTGTTTTTGTCCAGTTGTTTGGCCTAAAACAGCAACACAACATCAAAGAGAGGTCACTTGTGAGTCAAGGAAAACCAAGAGCAGAAGGTCAAACTGAGCCCATGAGTGCCTGGCAGGGACAGGTGGGTCTGGTGGTCGCAGGCTGACAACATCTGTCAGTGACAAAACACTCCTTAACCAAAATTTTTTTGCAGCCATTGCAGGAAGGACTTGTTCTCAAAGTGTTACCTGTCTGAGACCTCCCAAGGCAGAAACATTGGTCTGACCATACTGAGGCTGAGAAGGGGAAAAAGCTCAAATATCACCATGGTTTTGCTGGCAACCCGTGTCAGTGGCACAAGCTGCAGCCAAAGGTCAGACGTTTCCCAGGGTTACACCAATTTCGAGCCCAGCCAGAGCATGTGTCAGGCCAGACTCGCACGAATTTGGTTTTCCAATGCACACTATGAATCTCCTGCCAAGTGTGGAGGCACTTGCTCATGCCTGTGAAAATACCACAGAACAGCTTAAGCCAGACCACTGGTCTGTTACCCTAATGGATGAAAAAACTACCATTTTGGGTCCCCGAGTGTTGCTGTCCCTCAGTTTGAGAAGGGCAGGAGATGGCCCGCAGCCATCTCGCTGTGGCTGTCCCTCACCCAGCCAGACTGGCTGAGCACACCTCTACAGGAAAAGGTGGGAGGGTAGCCCTGGGAGCACTGACCAGTGCCACGGGAGAGCAAAGCTACCAAGTGGGCAACGCCTGTGGCTGGGGAAACGCTCGCCTCAGTTCCCCACATGGCAGCGAGCGGCAGGATTGCAGGAGGGGAGATGTTTTCATTAGTAACGGCATCTCGCCAACCATCTGCTAAAGGTCCACACTATTAATTTAACAGGAAAAAATGGAATAGATTACTCTGCAGTTTTCAATTAAAGTACATGATGTCTTCAAACTGCAACCTTAATTAGATATTACAGGGTGACATTTCATAATCCTGAGCTGCGATGGCTGATCGAGTCATCTGACTGCGAGGGTGTTCTGCAGCACCACTGGGGCCTGCCCTGGGGTTCCAGTGCTGGGGCAGCTCGGCCAAACTCCTGGGGTTAAAAGAGCAGAGGGGTGAAACTCACGGCAGCCTTGGCACAACAAAAAACCTGCTGCAAATGGGCTTGGACACAGTCCCAAAGAAAACTTATGGAGAGGGGCAGGAGAACATAAAAAAAACGAAAAAAAAAAAAGGGGGGAAAAAAGAAAAGTAGCAAGTGGACAACTTAAACACTTGAAAATAAAGGTTAAACCTGGTATGAAAAAAACAGATTCAGACAAGAAATAATTTTCTCTAAAACACATGAAAAGGAGAAGAAAAAAATACCAATCAAGAGCACGAGCAGTGACTGACAAGCACCGGAGCTGAACAAGATCTGCTCAGCCACTTCACCTGCCAAACACATGGACAAGAGCAAACTGAGACATGTGATAGGTCTTTATAACAGCAAGAGCATAATTGGGCACAACCCCTGCAGCCATGGCTGTCCTAAACCGCTTGGAAGCGCCGTTAGTCACAAGTAGGAGCAAAGTCAGCCCCTGCCTAATGGGATTAGGATGGATTTTATCTTCCATTTAGGCCCCACACTGAGGGACAGTCAGTAAAACAGAGCGATAACAAATAACAAATTTTGAGTTACTGGAAAACACCCACAGGTCAATATGTGATTTTTTTTTCCTTTTAAATGACCTTGGACTAAACCCTGTGGTTTAAAGAACCATGAGCACTGGCATCCTGCTGGCACCGTTGGTTCAGTTTACTTGTCCTTCACAGCCTGAAAGAGTCATATATGCAGTGGGATAAAAAAAGAAAATTAGTGCACTAAGATCCATGTGTTCGTGGTGCATAAATTAAGCATACTAGTAAAAATTTCAATTATTTTACACAATTAGAACAGTCATGCAGTTTGAAGATGCTGAAGAGCATTCCCCTGCTCCAGCTCACCTCTGCCACCACGGGGACACACCAGTCCCACTCTGGGCCACTGCACCCAATGCCAGCAAAGCAACACCAGTGCCTGCTCCATTAGCCTTCTCTCACATGGAGACAGCAGCAAACCCTTCCAAAGAACTGTGCAAGGGTCATTAAAAGGGAAATATCCACACGAATTGCCCTTTTCTGCATAATACTCACAGCCATATGTTCTGACATAATAATGTTCCACAGTCCTGCAGAAGTGTCTTTTCAGCGTGTTTTTGCATTATGCCTAATTCTGTAAGAGTTTTTCAGTCCCACATAACGGCAGTTCAGTGCAGAGTCAGATATAAATCTGGCTTAAGAGACTCTCACCAGGAATTCATTTAAAACTGTAAATGTTAAAAGATTCTGTTGCTGATTTATGGCGTTTTCTTATTTCAAATGGAATTAAAATCCTTCTAAAGATACATATTCAATCATGATAAAAACCACGTTCAGATGATGCCTCTGGTCAGACTGAAAGCCACGAAGCCCAGAAATCTAGGAATAGCAGGGGAATCTGGGAATAGGAGGGACTGGGACATTTTACTGGCTTGGTCAATGCTGTGCTGTCCTGACACAACCTCAGTCCCACATCTCAGTTGGTATGAAAGGGAGTCCTGGATGTTGCTGCTTTCATGCTCCACCTCTCCCTCTCCAGCCCAAGCACAAGGAGATCTACTGAAGATCCAGCTGAACAGAGAAGCTGCTGCACCTGAACTGATTACTGAATGGGTTTATTCCTTTTCTATTGTTTACATTAAAGGCTCTCAAAAAAGGGAAGTATTTCTGCCCCAGGTTAGGATCTGGCCACGATGATTAACCTGGGCCACCCGCCTGGGGAGCACAGCAGATCTGTCCCCAGAGGGACTGGAGGTCGCCAGCTGGCTCCCATCTGTGGAAACTGCCCCTCAGACCCAGAATTATCATGTGTCTTGGCACAGAAAGGAAACAACCATAAAACCAGAGCAGCATCAGGGAACTGTAAATTCTTTCCAAGTTATTTTCAGACTTCTAAGAGTTTAGTCATTCCTCACTTTCAAGAAAACATAAGAAAAAAAGGACAAGGGGAAAAACATGACCAGAAAAAAAGACATTATTTGTGTGAAAGCTGTTTCCCATTCCAAGCAGTGCCAGGGCAGTAAACTGCCCAGGATTCCCTGCATTTCTCCTCGGGAAGGGGCTGACCAGGAGGCTGGTGCAAAGACAGGGCCGATGCCGCTGCAGGCTGTGCTGTGGCTGCCACGTCCTTTCTCATGGAGAGGAGCCAGGGGAGAGCATGGATGTCTCTTTCCAAAGGTTAAGCATCACAGGCAGTTTCATGTTCTTTACATTCCTAAGTGGTTGATTTTTGCTTTTTCTTTTAAATAACCATAAATCCCAGCATCTGCTCCCGGGGCGGGAACCCTTTGGCTCTCTGCTCAGCCAGGGAAGGGAACGCGGCTGCCAGCGGCTGCTGCAGGTGTTATTTTTAGTGCAACAGCTATTTACCAGCTCCATCCCAGAGGGAATTCAGGGAGGAAAAGGGATGCTGATGCATTTCTTACTAAATATAGAAAAGGGGGTGAGCCACCACATGCAGCGTGGCTGCAGCAGCCGCTCCCGCCGGGATGTGGCAAAGGGGATGCAGCCGCAGCAGGACCTGACACCGCGGTGGAGCTGTGGGGCCACCCCAGCACAGGTTCCCCATTGACCTCACTTTAACCTTCAGGCTCTTGGTGTTTGAAAAAAGCTTTTTAAAAGCAGATCTTATACCTAATTGACTCCAATTTGAAGCCCTGATCCTGTAATGAACGGCTTCCGAAATCAAACAAAGCATTTTGAACACCAACAAAATTGCCTGTTATGAAAGCAGAAGGTTTTAAGGTTAACATTGACTTTAACGCTCTGTCAAGGCACATCAACAGCAGGATGAAAACAGCCGTGCCTCTGCTCAGGCAGCCCAAATCTGGCCACTGAGAGGGGACTGTGAACACTCAGGCTGTGCTTCACATTCCCAGGAGTGTGCTCATTTCGCATTAATTTAAAAATATACACCTTTAAAGAAAATTAAAATCTTGTTGATCAGAGAAAGGGATGTGTTTCAGAATTAATCTGCTCTTCTCTGGTTTTAAGCCTTTGAAGTTCTGCAGAAGCAGCTTTGACATCCAGGAGCTCTGCCAGATGGGGATTCCCAATCAAACTCCTTTTATATTTCTTTTACTGCTTCATATTTACCAACAAACTGGAAGTGAGCACTGAGAAGGCGCCACCTGAACATGACAGAAAGCATTTCCAAGTGAGGCTCAGATAGGGTGGAAAACCAGCCTAGAGCCCTGAACAAACTGCAAACTGGGCAAGTGATTGACATGACACAGGTTGCATGAGTGGGAAAAAATGCAAAGTAATGGGGATTGGAAGAGCAAGATATATTGTTCATCCAGCCTGTGAGGGTCAGCACAAATGGCATCAACCACCAGGTAAGCGAGGGCACCATGGACACTACAGACACACCTGCACTGGTCACCCCAGAGCCAGCCTGCACGCCCCAGGGTTCCACCTCTGGGCAACCACTCCAGCCCCAGCCATGGGACAGAGATCTATAGATCTGTAGATCTGTATACAGATAGTTACACACACACTCCTTGGGACACTTCATTTCGCTCCACAGTTTTCTGAAGGATCACCACTTACAGAGCAGAAGAAAAAGAGTTCAATGAATTAAAGTGCACTTAAGTTAGGGAAGAACACTAACGAAGCCCCACATTAATTTGGCATAACTGAGAATCTAGCCTTGCCCCTGTTTGGATTATAAACTGCAATTTCTAGGCACACTGAAATTAGAAGCTACATCCTCTCAGAGCAACCTGCTGAGAATGAAGTGTTGGTCACCCAACATCTGTTACAGCTCTTTCTGTTTCTAGGGGGGGAAGCACCAAGGTTTCCCCCTTATCTCCCTTTCCTGGGGTTTTTACTGCCTTACTTGGCCCCCACGTACCCTGTGACCACCCACCAGCAGCGCTAGCTCAGGGATGCCACTCTCGAGGACACCACGGGCAGGCTCAGCATCCCCGAGGGCAGCCAGCCACAACCCCCGGTGCCAGTGGAGACACTCCTGGAGGAGCCAACAGTGCTGGGTGTCAGGTGCAGAGGGATGGCATCCGGGCACCAGAGTGCCTCAAGGGAGAGCCTGGCAGCCCATCCCAGGGATGGGCTTTGTGCCGGTCTCAGCTCTGCTCGGAGCTCCCTGGTAGTATTTTGGAAGAGGGCAGTTCCAAGGCCCTGAACATTGTGATGCCAAGAGGAGTCTCCAGCATGTGGAGATCTTCCAGCTTCTTGTGTGCACTTCAAATATTATTTGATTTTTAAAACAAAGAAAAAGAAAACAAATTGCGTTTTGTGGGACTGGAGCATCAAGAGCAGGAACAGCATGCCTTTGTCTCCAACTGGTGCGGTGCCCACTTGGTTGGCTCAAAACAGGGAGGAAAAATGCCATTTCCTCAGTGCCCACCCTGGAGCACCATGAGGAGTGGTAAGGAGGAAAGGTTGTGCTGTTCCAGATACACAAGGAGTACACAGAAGTAGAAAAAGGTCATCCCATCACTTAATGTATGCAAATTACGTTAAATATTTCATTCATTAAATAGCTCAGGTTATTACTGAATTGTACCTTAAGCTGTTCAGAAAGTTCATTCTTCTTGCACTTTCTCAGTAATGTGAGATAACCAACTGAAATGAATATTTTACAGTTTGTGCAGACAGAACATTTATTAACAATTCTCTCACCCTCTCTCCTAAGCAGATTTCAGGCACGATGTGACTTAAATTATCCAGAGGGAACGAATTTTGGTTTATTCTTAAAAGTTTGTTTCTCTCTCAGCTTTGGAGAGTGCAATAACCTGCCAGGACCCAAACACAATCCCACTGGGAGAGAAGAGCAGTCACAGAGCTCTTTCCCAAAAGCCAGTGAGGGGGAAGAAAGCAGCAGCGGAATTTGGGGATTTTCCTTACTCTGAGCCCAGACACCTCTACTGTTGGCAGGGAAACAGCTCCTGCAATAGCCCATAACGTGCCACGGGTCCTGCGGGATTTCACATGAGTAATGCGAAGTGACAGAGCTCCGGCGCCTGCCGTCCCCCGTGCCTGGTGCTGCCATCCAGCAGGGAAAGGGGGAAGGGGCCACTCACCAAGAGCTGAGGCAGCAGCATCCTCATCCACAGTGTCAAGGTCACCACCCCTTCCAATTAGGGAGCAGGACCCAGCTAACCCACCAGCACATTCCAGCAGCTCCCAGCCCCACAGACCAGCACGCAGACCACCCTCCCTGGGGCGAGGGCACGACTGAACACACCCCAACATATGCCCTGAGGATGGCATCACATAGGTAGTGGCCCAAGGGGCAACACAGGTGTCCTCCACCATCCTCCCACCACGTCTCCAGATGACCTTCCCATTTGCACGCCCATAGGCAGCTCCCAGGGAAAACCCACTGGGCTTCAGTCCAGCTCTTAACACAGCGTGGCAGCCACATCTGTGTGTATTTCCAGGCTCAGAGAAGACACAGAGGGATAAAAAAAACTATCACTGGAACGGCCGCTCCGGCATCTAAGTCAGTCTCTGGCCAGTGACCCAGGAAAGGTGGCTCCCTCTGGAACAAGTGTGTCCCTGGGATGGAGGTTTACAGCCTCAGCTGAGCAGACACCCTGCAACGTCTCATCAATCTCGGCTGGGAAAAACCTTTCCATTTCCAACGGGAATATGCAAACCAGGCTCCGCACTGTAAATCTTCCTCTGCCGCGCTAAGGAGATAAGTAGGACCTATTAACCTCCCATGTTATTTCCAACTTCATTATTGGAGCTGACACGGGCAGAGCGCACGGTGACGGCTCTTTTTGGCAGAGTGCATGTAAATCGCTTTCTCAAAGGAAATTACTTCTCTGGGCTGAATGTTATTAATCTAAATTCTCCCTTAGTCAAATTGTTGCCTGTAATAAATATGGAACAGGTTGCTACGCTCATCTCTGAGGGCATCCTAATCCAGCTGAGGTTTTCCCCTTGATTTGAAGGAGCTCCCAAGGAGCTGCTCTGTGAGAGGAGCCTTCACCCAAGGATGGGACCATCCACCCCAACATCATCTGGCATGTGAGCACCCTGCAATTTCATCATGAACTTGTATTTTCACACTGCTGGCGTGGAGTGCTCCAGCACCAAAGTGTGAGCAGGAGCATGCCAGGACCTGGTGAGGCTGGGGAAGGGACAAGAGGCATGTCCTTGATCTGCAACATGATGTGGTAGCCTTCCATGGCCAGTGTATCATTTATGTCAGCTTCAGTACTGTTGAAGCAGCTCAACTTCCAGGGTTTAGGAGTTTATGCTCTTTCCCAGTAGATACACATTTGGCATCCTCCTCATGCAACTGAAAAAAACCTGGAGCAATAATGGATCAAAACCCCCATAAAAATCATATCCAAACCCAATCTAAACTTTCTCAGATACACAGCTAGAAACAAGAAATTTCGCATCTTGAATTCCTGGAAGAATTGCAAGCTAAAGGGAATCTTATTTGCATGTTATTCCTTCCTTTTCCTGAGAACCAGCTTCTTGCCCGTAAAGATTTTTACAGAAATCCTCACAGAACACCCCTCCACAAAAAGCTCGTGATCCCTCCTACTCAAAGGCAGGCACCTCCAGGCAAGGGTGCAGACTGTGCACACCCGAGTACGGAGCAGATTCGGAACACAATAAATCCAGTGGCACAGACAGCCCTTCTCCTCATTTGTTACCAGCCCAGTGTGAAAATGTTAATGAAGGCAGCTGTAATAATCTACGGGAATTTCCCAATCAGGATTTCATTCACGTCCGCCAGCTCTGGCTCCCACACAGCCCCTGCACATCCCCCCTTCCACCCAACAGCAGCTGTCACTGCCGGGCTCCATCCAGGCACCCTCACCCGGCCACCCCGATGAGGGAAATCGCTACCATCCTATTAACTCCAACTTTTATTACATGTATTCCTAGAAGAAAATGAGTGCATAGAGATTTTAAGTGTGTATCTACCCCCCTACATAGTGTTTGAAATATAACATGCTGATAGTGTTGGGTCAGGCGATACCACAGCACCTGCTTTTATTGGAAAAGAAAAAAAATTAAAAATTAAATTTTAGGGGTGGCTCATGGCAGCCCTGACTCATGGGAAGCTGGTGCCTTCCTGGTTCAGCAAGATGAGCCCTTAGAGCCTGTCCGGGTGTTGGGAGCAGGTCTCTCTTTCAGCAGAGCAGAAGGGAAAGAGACTCCATGATAAAACGAAGGCATCCTCACAAATAAATTACTTTCCTACCACAGCCGTGTGATTTTTAATTTTCCTCTAATTTCAGGACTGCAGCACTGATATAAAACCCCTCTAAGTGTTTTAGGGAGATGGTAATGGTCCTATACTAAAATAATTTAACCAACACTATAATTTTAGTACCACTATCAAAATGAAATAATGGCTGTTTACTGTGTTACACCTTTCAAATGACCTTCATTTGAATATAAATTGTGGCTCCAAACTCCAAAAGCTGCTCCATTTCAGGAAGCAGCAAACTGAGGATGCTTACCCAGGGTTTACTCTGCCAGCAGATTCTCAGCATAACCACAAAGGCCAAATGTTTTTTTGGGGTTCTTTTCTTCTAAAGTTGCCTAAGACTTGCCTAAAGGACCCACATGGATCTGACTGGGAGCCTGAGCCACAGCCCTTCACTCCACTCCAAGCACAATGGGAATTGTTCTGTTTTATCTGGAAACACTTCTTGGTGATGGAATCATTCACTCACAGCTCCCTCCTCTACTACCCATCCCAGCTTGGACAAAGAACAAGGATTACTCTGCCAATAATCAAGTATCCAGCTGAGAGATGGTGGTGGATAGGTCCAATCTCAACTTGGGCCTAGGAAAACATCTCATTTAATTTTATTTTTTTAGGTTTAGGCTCTGTCTGCCCATCACAGGTTCTTGCACTGCTTTTGGGGACCCCGTGCAGCCACCTCTGTCCAGAGGAGCTGCCAGTGCCCGGGCACTGGGGACCCCTTTGGCACAGACCCGGGCAGCTGTACAGGCACTGCAGAGGGAATGCTGCTCCCAAACCCGGGGCTGTGCAGCTCTCACAGCTCAGCCCTGCAGCCAGAGCAGGGGCAGCCACGGCCGAGGCTGTGCAGAAGAAATCTCACTACAGACATTTCCTGGTATTCACTCATCCACCTGGGAACCCCAGTCTAGCACCAGCTATTTCTCTCTAATAATGAATTTTTGCCCTTTCATCAACATTAGTCAGAACAAGGTCTGAGAAAATTCCCATTTGGTGCCAGGAATATAACAGAAAACATTGACGTGACTGGCAGTAAACAAAGCCAAGCAGTGTGCCCGGCTGTGAGGCAGCACAAGCTGCCACCACCTGATCCTGAGCCTTTCCAAGATCATTCCTGAGTGGGGAAAAAAAGTATTACAAAAAAAAGTTTCTCTGTAAAGCACGAGAAGTTGTGCTATGAACTCTCTCCTGCAGACAACAAAGAGCCATGATCCCACAGGGATGCTCCATCCTCAGGTGCTCAGAGGCACTCATTCTCCCCCCTCTCCCCCAATTCTCAAACAAACCAATGGTGATCCAGGCATCAGGCCAAGAAGCTGGGGTGCCTTTGGTGCTGCTCACAACCTGAGTGCTACACAAGGAAAATCCCACATGCCAAAAATAGGGAGTGCCTGTAAACACTCCCATTCCAAGACGCTTATGTGTAATTACCTACAACTAGTGATGAGAAGGAAGAAAAACCCACTTTTAGTTTTTAATTCCCTTCTCTTTGCATAAAAGCAAGAGAAGCCCTGGCCAGCCGGCCGGCCAGCATCTCAGGAGGGGAAGGGCAGTGTGTGGCCACAACTGTCTGTTTGGCAGCAGCACCATTTTGGGGCAGGAGGAAGGGAAATCCCTTCTCTAAAGGCTGACCTCTGCCTTTCTCCAGAGCCACCTTTCCTCAGCAGATCCAGCCCTCCTGAGGGTAGAGCCAAGCCAGCAGAGGATGCCCCAAGTAGAGATCCTGACACAACACCCATCTCCTCTGCGGTGATAAAAGGGGTTTAAACAAATAGGTATTGTATAAAACATCAGAAAACACAACAAATTAGTGATTAAAAATTAATTTTGCAAAATTAGTCTTGTTAAGAGATGCCATCAAGGCTTTGCCCATTCCTTTTCAGGCAGGAGGAGGAAGGGGACTTAAAACACACTTTATTGTATTTTAACAAAAACTGAAGAGGTAGAGACCCATGCCTTTGGCAGCCTGTCCCCCCACACTGCGTCTCAGGGGTGGCAGCACAGCCCCATTTGGTGAGATCCAAAGGATGCAGTGGGGGCAGGTGAACACTCTGCCCCGAGATCCCACCACAAAACTGCCCGTGGGATGCTCCGACAGGATTTTCATGCGCTTGACAGCAAGGACTATGCCAAAATACTCAAGGTCAACAGACCAGCATGGTTCGAGGCAATCTGCACCTCTTAAAACAGTGACAAATATGTTATTTAATTTTAATGAGCTTTTTTGCATCTCCAATCTAATTACGGCATTATCAAGCACTGCTCCGAACTGCAGGTGGCTGCTCATTACTTGGGGTAAGGCTGTCACAAGCATTTTTCATGAATACTAAAAACTGCCTCATTTCACCACCCGCTCTGAAATATCCCCAGCTGATCACTCCACCTCCAAATGTGGGGTTTGGTGTGGTTAACAGAGAGTAGTGCTCACCAGCATGGCTCCTGCGGCCAAAACCCTGAGGGAAATCACCATATCCACCAAAACAAGCGAGTTTTGGTGTGCAAGATGCTCCTGTCAGAAGCGTCCCCCAAAAGCAAACATCTATCTCCCTGTTCTGCACACAACAGTGAGGACACCACGTGACAGGGCACTGAGGAAAACCCCTCGCTTCCAGATTGCTTCCAGTTTTTTCTTTCAACTTAGTATTTTTTCAAACCATTACTAAAAGCAAGGAAAGCTCCAATGTCAAAGGCATTTTGGCAAGATCAAAACTCCTCAGTTTTCCTCTTAAGCTTTGCAAAAAGTCATATTTTTCTACTGTTTTTTGGCCAATTCTTTTGACCACCTCTCCTCATGGGCCGCAGTTTCCTCCATGAGGCGCAAAAATGCTGAGCTCACATCCAAAAGGCTCAGTAACCAGCAAGAATCAGATATTTTATTCCTCCCCGAACTCCTTTTTCCCTGCACATTTTGGTGAGCACAGGCAACAAAGTGATAATGAAACCCCAACAGCAACTTTTCCTCTTACAAAGCAGGGAGGTGAGAAGGACACCTCAGCAACCCCAAACCCTCACCCCTCAGGAGCAGCTCAGCTCATCCTTGGAATTGCCTTTCCCCCCCCAAAACTGCCACAGCCGGCGGCAGTGCACCGACCTGCCTGACCGGGAGCACTCACCTGTGTCCAGGGGCCGCGGGGCGATGGCGGGGGGCGAGGGATGGCGGGGACACCGAGGACACCGGGCTTTGTGCCCCAGGGACACCGGGCTCTGCCCCACAGGGACACCGCAGGAACGTGAGGGCAGCGCGGGCTCGCGCCGGGCTCGTCCAGTTACCCGGTAGCCTCATCAGTGCTAATTGAGGGCACCTGGGAGGGGCGGCGCACGCGGGGCTGGGGCAGCAGCACCTGGGCCGCCTCCTCCCCGCCAACTGTGCACACCTGTGTGTGTGTGTGTGTGTGTGTGTCTGTGTGTGTGTGTGGGTGTGTGTCTGTGTGTCTGTCTGTGGGTGTGTGTCTGTGTGCTCGTGTGTGCGCCCACGTGTGCACGCGCGTGCCTATGTGTCCGCACGTGTGTCCGCGCGCACATGCCCATGTCCATGTCCCCGCACACACGACACACAGAGCAGAGCTGTTCACACACGTGAACGCTGGAGGAGCCGCGGTTTGGGAAGGAGCGTTCCCGCCGCTGCTGCAGTCCCGGGTGTCCCTCTGACCTTGCTCAAACCGCAGTTCCTTTGGGACGCGGGATCGCTGCCACCGGGCCCCCCATGGCAGGGGCTGGCGAGGCAGGGACACTGCCCAGGCAGGGACACTGCCCGGCGCTCCCGGGAATTGTTCCTTCCCGGAGGGGAGCTGCGGGAGGGCCCGTGAACGAGGCACCGCGGGCGAGCGTGGCGAGATCCGCGTTTGCTCAAGCCGGGCCCCGAGGATCTGCCGGCTCCCCCGGCCGCTTCCTCCAGGCCCCTCTCTAGATAAGCACATTGACTTTAAACTAAAGCGTGTGCCAACAGCTGCAGCTCCGCGACCGGAGCAGGCAGAGATGTGGCGCTGAATGATAATTAAATACATTCTCATCATCTGTCATTTTTTACTGCAGGTGCCAGTGCAATAAATCTGAGCTTGACTCTTCTGTCAGCTGGCAGCAAACATGTTTTAAAGCCAGATCTCGGGGGATGAATTCAGAATGGATTGGCCTTGCACAGGGAGGAGCCACCTCTAACACACCAAGTGGGTAACGCATACCTGATTGCTTTCATAATACTTTTATTATTTTGGTGACACCTTTCAACCTGATCCTACAAAGAGGGCAAACACCTCCACCTCTGTCTCCCCCACACCCTAACCCTCCCCACATGGCTCTGTTCTCAACCCCCAGCGCTGTCCCAGCATCTTGGTGTGCCCATGGCCCACTAGGGGTACTAGGATTCTGGTCAAAGAGGAAAAAAAAAATCAAAGAAAAAAAGAAAAAATTAAAAAGAATTCAAATTCATTTAATTAGAACAACTACAACTCAGAAAATTAAACATTTAAGTTACTATGCTGTAAACCCAACTCATCCCTCTGGTGCACAGCAATGGAGCAGCTGTTTCCCCATGGATGGACGCCAACCTCTCCCCGGTCATCTTGTGGAGAACAGTGAATCCTTCACTGCAGACACTGCTGGGACACCCCGTGTGACACCATTTTCCACACGCCTGTGATGCAGCACCAGCCCCTGAAGTGTAATGACGTTGAAGGAGTGAATGGTTTTGAAGTATGTATTGTTTTACCAATAGTTTTCTTCTCTTTGCCTTTTACACACAGCCTGGCTGACACACAGACCAGGTACAAATCCAGGTGCCACAGGATACTACTGCCCCCGAGCTGGCCCCTGTCCCAGGAAGGATGGTAAGCCTGGCCATGGGGACCAGCCCCTGTGAGCCCACGTGGGGAAAGCACGGAGCACGAAGGGAAAAGCCAAAACAGCAAAGAGAGAGAACCATGCCCCCAGTTTCGCTAGCGAGCGCCAGCGCCTTGGCACACCATGGCTGGGGCTTGCCAGCTGCACCCGCTATTTATAACACTGGCACTTACACAATTAGAGCTCGACAATTTAAAACACAGGCCTGGAAATCAGAGTACTTTATTTACCCAGTCAAAGCTGTATCAGCGCAGTTGGCTTTCCGAGGGGGGAAGTGGTGTTTATGGAGCACCTGTAGGTGCCTCTCTGCCTCCAGCTGCCCTGAATGGCAGTTCCCTCCTGGCAGCATGGGCTGGTGGGAAACACACAGGTAAATCCTTCAGCAGCACTCTCCGGCTTCCAAGACTTGCTGGACTTTCAGCCTTAAAAAAATCCCACTTTTAATTTGGGGCAGAATATGCATCTGGAAGGGGCAAAGAGCTCTGGGTCCTGCCCCAAAGTGGGCACAGGTGCCTGGGCTTGCCCCCAGGTGGTTTCTATCTACATTAACTGTGTGTTCCACCCCTTGATCAGTTTTGACTTTGGCCTGTTACTCTGCCAGCTCTATGTGTGTCCTGGAGCCACAAATGCCTTTTTGAACAAATTAAATTAAATCATAAACAAGCTAAGTGGCTACAGAAGAGCAGAACCCCCCTTTTGTGTGCAGGAACCAAACCCAGTGCTGCCTACTTAGCAGTTTCCTTCACAAGCACACAAGCTCTGCTTGGCTCTCCCTCGCTGGAGCAGCAACAGCCTTGTAACACCATCAGAACACAGGTAGGACTCCAAAAAAATCTCTGGGAAAAGCCATGACTGAATTTGGGGGCAGGAATCACTGACACTGTACTTACAGCATTGTTACAGACCCTTCCCTACTTCCCACAGTCAGACTATCCTGAGACGGGGTTTTCACCACTCTCCCCCGCACATTCCTAAACCCACCATCCCCGAACCCAGGATCCACCAGTGCCAAAAATATCTGATGTGGGTCTGTGATAGCCCATGCCAGCGCCACTGCCCACAGCCTCCCCTGCGCTGTAACACCTACTTTAAACAAAAGCACGTTCTCGTTTCATTAAAAACAGTCCCACGGATTAAAGATTTGGATACCACAGCAAAGCAAGTTAAACATTTACTTTCTATTAAAACATCTAAATGAGAAGATTAAAACCTGTTTTACATTAAACAGGCAAAGTCAAATCATCACAGGAGCAGCGTACTGGGTACTTAGAGCCAAGGCCTTCTGATGTGCAGAGGTAACCCATTTATGGAGGGAGGGATGGGAGGGATTTCCTAAAACTACTCAGAAAGGGGTAAAAAACCAAAAGCAGACATACATTTGAACAAATCTCCCTTCATTGTCCCCACGCCCGCCTCCCAGAGCCATTCTGCTGCAGCTCCAATCAGCTCACTCCTGCTGACAGCTCTTGCCCCAGATTCCCCCATAAAATATTTTCACAGCTTATTACTCTATTTAGCACACTGCACGCTTAAGCTCTTTTGTTTATTTTTCATTTGAGACGGCAGGAGGAGACGATCCAATGGAATGCAGAAGGGGGTTATTGACTGTGTTTAGTGGCAACTGTTCACAGGAGCAGCAGTTAAGAGGTCACGGAGGTGACGCAGACACAGCTGACTGCTGCAGGAATTTATGCTCTAATTTTCTAACATCCAAACAGATTCTGCCTGGTAACAGAAACCACCAAACTACGGCTGGTTACTGCCAAGGCAGAATTCCCCCCGGAAGCTGAATGTCTCCCTTTACAGGGCCAAAATCCAAGTCCATTTGTAAGCGCCTGCAGCCGATCTAACAGCGTTCAGACACAAGACCAGCTCCTGCCATGTGGGTGCTGAGGCAAAGCTCCCACTGCTGCCAGGCACCTCTTCCACAGCGTGTATTAGCCAAGCTTCAGGATCACCCATCCCACCAAAAGGTTTTGGTGATGCAGTTTCAGATGAGTGCCAAACCCACAGGGTAACACAAAGCACCGTCGCTGCCAGACACGGTCCTTCATCCAAACACCAAAGGCGGGCACTGACCCGGCACGTGCGGCGATGCCCCGCGGCTGGCAGAGAACCCCCATGGGGACTCACACACAGATCCCAGTCCCGAGCTTCAGAGCGATGTACTTTCATGTACTGAGCAGCCAATTTTATACTCCCCCCCTACCACAGCTCCATCAGTTGATCTTGCTGCCATTAAAGGAAGGCATCAGAGTTCCCACGTTCCATGTAACAGAATTAGACTGAATCCCCTCAATTGTCCTAGAGGTCATCCCAAAGAGAAGTCTCTACTTCAGTTTCTTTTTCTACTTGGTTTCAAAAGTTTATTTAAAAAGCAAAAAGCAGAAGGAAGCGAGGGGCAGAGCAGACACATGCAGCCCCTGGGATAGAGGGTTGTTTACTTTAAAAAGATCACAGAATTTCAGGGTGAAGCAGCACCCAGCAGAAGGGAGAATCCCTTGGAAGTGCTGCTTAACTGGCCTTGTCAGAGAAGTTTTTTGACATGAGCATGTACTATGTAAAAGGAATCATACCTTTGATTAAAATATTTGGAAAAAAAGGTGTACAGCCAGAAACCAAAGGGAAGTCTCACCGTTATTTCTCATCTGATCACACTGAATAAAAGGGTCCAACTTACAAAGTATTTTAGGACAGAACTTTGAGGCTCTACTGCAAGCAAATGCATTATGCTGCTTGTGCAGACTAAACATACTATATACAGACAGGAAAGTAGCTGGGTGGCCCCAAGGCTCGTTGTCAAGAAGTCACACGACCCACAGGCCACGGCCAACGCTCATGGGGAAGGGTCCCAGTACCTGCTGTGAGCAGGAGGCACGGGAACAGCCCTGGGACACTTTGTGGCTACCACTCACTCGGCCCTGCAGCAGCCGGGCGTTGGCATTCCCGCTGCCATCACTTGTGCTCCAACACCCAGACGTGGGAGCCCCCGGGCAGGCAGCGGGATGCTGCGAGCCCGGCGCTGAGCTCCGCCCGCAGCCCTCCCCGGGGCGGCTCAGGCGCTGCCCTCGCCAGAGCCACGCCGGTGGCTGCCCTACAATCGCTGTCTCCTCCAAGCCCTGGTCTTCCTGCAAACCTGCACATTCGGTGCCTTCACAGCACCCTCCTGTGGGGATTCCGCGTCCGTACAGACACGGGGGCAGCTGCAAACGGGGCGCGCTGGAAACCCTCGTCCTCCGGCGATGCCGCAGGGACGGGCACCTCCAGCCGCCCGAGCCGGCGGCCCCGCTCCGTCCGCGGCACCTCCGCATCCCGGTACCGGGCGGGACGAGGCGATGCCAAAGCACCGCGGCACCGGCACCGCCCGGGCAGGACGGGCAACCGCGGGGGCACCGCCCGGCCTGAAACCAGCCAACTGCTCGTCCGTAACCGACACAGAGCCAAGCAGTGACAGGTAATTACAAAACCAAGTAAAAACCCCTGGCTAAAGCAGATTTCCTGTAGCAATCCCTGACAAATACAAACTGCACCCCAACTCCTTCCCTGGGGTGTGAGATTGCCCCCCATGGGGTATATCAGTGCTTAAAACCTGCTCTCAAAACCAGGGAAACCTTCATTTTGCAGCACATCATTTGGAACCACATCCACTTTAACACTTTTTCTACTTTCATAGTGATGCTGCATTTTCATTCAGATACTTAAAAACATTTTTATCAGAACTTACAATGATTTTACATAACACTTTGCACCACGATGAAAACCAGTCAGTGTACTCATTTTTAAGAGAAGGAAGATTTAAGAGAGTTTATAATAATTATGTTACTAAACATTTAAGTTTAAAAAAAAGTATGCATGTTACTCACACTGTTGATTTACAGCATTCAGAGTGGTGCCAAGATACATAAATCCCAACTATCATACACCTTCCCACTTTTTGCAAGGATGCTGCAAAATTAAGAGTTGGATAAATCTAAAATCTGAATTACTGATTACCCTCCAGGTTATGCAGTAATTTAACATCCCTCAGCATACGTGACTTGCAGAGCACATGCAGATCAGTTCACTTGTGCAATGGGCAGCAAGAATGTGTGGCATCATTCACTTTTGAAGCCCCTCACACCAGAATAATTCATCTGAATAGATGATGCTTCTGCAAGAACAAATCAAGTTTTTTGCTTCTCAAATGAACAGGATTTTTAAACAAGTCTGGCAGAAGAGCATTAGGTGAAGCGCAGACACACTACAGCACCCATCTCTAGTTTACACACTCTAAAGCAAGAGTGATCGTGGGAGGGACGATAATCCCTCATTTACTTCTTCCTCCACCTAGAGAGGGAAGTTCTTTCCATACCCTTAATTGCCTGGCAATAACCGTTTTCCCTTGTCGGGAATGGCATATTTTCCCTGTCCCTGAAGTACATGAGTATTCTGTCATGAAAAAGAACAGGCCATAGAATCAATCACAGAAGCTGTCAGAGAAGAGAAGAGCATCTAGTCTGAAAAACTCAGGTGCAAAACTGCAATTAAAAACTGCCATTCCATTGCCACAAAACCTTTCCAAACCATCATCCTGGACTGTAACTAAACCCTCCTCTTGAAAGTTAAAATTTCACTGCACTCATGAAACTCTGAGAAAGGAAGAGCTGCTCAGCTACCAAATTCTGAAGACATAACTTAGCTCTACAGCTGCTCTTCCAGGGCAATGAAAGGCTGAGGCTGATAGGAAGAGGGTGTGTGGAGACTGGGAGCAAGGGCTGAAATCCATCCTGCAGAACCCAGGAAGCTGAGAAGCAGACGTGGCAGAACAGAGCAGGCAGAGCTGCAGCAAGATGCACCAAGCACGATTTTTGTTGTTACTGTGCCACGAGGTCTGTGTCAGGGAAGGCTGGGTAAGGACAGGAGACTCCCATCACTACCAGATGTACAACACAACTTACTACTACCATCAGAAACTACAGCACCATCCGGGCAGCAGCAGCAGGATTTTCCAGATGACAACACTTCATTTCTACCTTGAATATCAGTTCTTTCTCCACTACCCAGCCCTGCTCAGGGAATAGTGGAGCTATTCCCAGATACAAAGAAAATGTGTCCTAAATAAATGGAGAAGAGAAAGGCAAATAAAATGTTTGATAATAAAGTCTTGCAAGCTGTAGCCTTTTACAGGAGGGAAATTATCTTCACAGCTGGAGAGACCTCTCCTGGCATCAAGGTCAGAACTTCTTAAGGAACGGTGAAGCCCAGACCATCCCTAACCCAACAGGAACCTCAGGAGCACTGTTCCCCAGCTGCCACCTACTACACATCCACAAGAGAAAAAGTGAAGCTGCAGCATAAACCCCGGTTATCAAATTACACGTGGATCAAACTACTGAATCAGTATATTCCTCAGCCTCTCCTCAGCCCACCGCCCTGCCAACGTGTGAGGGCCGAGGTGGACAGCAAGTGAACAGTTGGCCCCGGGTGACAGAGCAGAACTTTCATCAGGAACACACATCACGGCACCTTCCAGGCCCCTCCCAGGAACAGAGAAAGGCAAGTCGTAGTATTTGTTTCATACATTCATCACAACAGGAACATCAGCCAGATCTAGACTAGGTCCAAGGGATAATCACTGTAATTAGCGCTTCGTTCATATAATTACCAGCAGACCCTGTAACATTTTACAATGGAGGTAATTACCCACATTTTACAGCTGAGGAAACAGATAACAGTGCAGGTGAGTAACTTAAAAGAAATCATCAGTGAAACTGTGGCGCAGCCAGAGACTGCAATTATCCTTATTCCCAGCCAAGGCTCTCCCCAACAATCCGTGCTGAATTCACTTCTGTCTTGTGGGAAGGAATCCAGAGAAAATAAACACAAACTGGAATTTCCAATGTCTAGAAGAGCTGAAAAGCAGACAAGCCAAACCTGAAGGAGAAATAAAAACACATGTTTAACACTGAGCATTTTCTGAGCTGAATTGAAGCTACGAGCAAGGGACAGGCAAAGGACCCTGCTCTAGCAGACACAAAGCCAATGTGGGGTGTCAAGTGCTACAGTTCTACTTCTGAAGCAGAGGAAAAGCAGAAGCACAGGAGCAGGTCAGGGCTGGCTGCCACACCAGCTCACTCTCTTAGAGACCTTAACGCACTTTGAGAAGTTAGAGATTAAAGCAGGAGCAATAATTAAATTTAAGGACTTAGCAAACCAATGCACACCCAGAGCAGCAAGCAGGGTGACAAGCCTGAGAAATTCACCCCCAGCCTGGGGAGAACCTCCCCACAGAGTTGCTGCCAGGGCCCGTGCCCTGCTGCCCTGCTGCGAGGCCAGAGCAGCACTCAGGCTCTGCTGGAAAGGGGGAGTTCCCTTCCCCTTCACACTAGAGCAGCAGGATCTGTGCCTAGAAGCCACCAGCCATGAAACATGAGTAAGGTCTGTTGCCACTTGCTTACTTTACTGTGTACAGTACAGTACTACACAGAAATCTGTGTTTTCCCAGATATAGGCCTGGGCAGGGGGTATAGACCTGTCCTGTACCTTCATCCTGCACCTCCAGATGAGCTTCAGTATTAATAGAAAATACAGTGTGCTGACTGATAAATCTGATTTTTGAAAGTAGTCCAGGCCAAAGTGAGCAATTTGCTGCTGTCTGAGTATGTTTTATTAAAAGAGCAGTACACACAGGTGTCTCTCAGGTTGAATAAAGCAGATTATGTTAATCCAACCCCAGCTGCATTACCTGAACTGCAAGACATGCAACACTCTAAATCTTGCACGTGTGCCAGGGATTTCAATTCAACCCTTCAGCATTTGGTTAAGGTTAGCATGTAAAAGCCTCCAGCAGCAGAAGATACTGCACAGATTTCAAAATTAAGACTTGTTTCAGGAGTGGACGTTATCAACATTCTGGCTTTGAGTAACAGAAAAACCTCATAGGCAGGAGCAAATCTCTCAATAGAGTATTCTCTCAATATTTAAATAGACAAATGTTTTGCTTTACAAACATCTTGCAGCATTTGTGTAGTTCTTTGATTAAGTGTTTGAAGAAAACATGTATTTTAGTTCCTGCTCTGTAAAAAACAAGCTCAGTAAAGTGAATGAAGTTCCATCATTTCTTGCCATCCCAGGGTCAGCTGTTGCTGTTCCTGCTGTATCCAGCAGCACTGCAGCAGAAACCTGGGGATGGATTTTATGCTGGGGCGATGCTATTGCTAGGTCAACAAAGCAGCTTTTCTCGCTAGTATTTACTGTTTTTTATACAAGAAACTGAGGACAATTCCTAGCTCCTCCCTTCCCAAGCGTCCTGGAAGCCCATGCAACAGCTGAACAGGCATAACCCATGTTATTACACCGGTTTCCGCGGATAAACATCTGCATCTAACACAATCCATGGAAAGATCACAACAAAGCATGCACCACTCTGTCACCCCACCACCTTGGGAGCTACACCCAGCTAGTCACAGCTCAGAGCGCTTACCTTATGAAAGGAGGCAGGATGGACATGACAAAACATGAAATGACAAAAAAGAAACAAGACATTCTAACCATATTTTAAGCTAATCTGTTTTTATATTATTGACTCCAATTCCCAACAAACATTTTTATTCCATCTCTTCTTTTTCCCTGCTATTTGTTCTAGCAGAAGGCAACCGCCAGCCAGCCCTCTGAACAGGGAGGGAGATTCCCTTCAGTTTCCAGACGTCTAAATAAAGGTTTTTTAAAAATTGCTTCCCTGGAAAGTCAAGGCATTCACATCTAACTGCTGCCAACATAAAAGATGTGTTACAAGGAGGAGAAAAACAGTCTTCAAGGAGCTTTCTTGAGCAAAATAAGTATTTTTTCCACTGAGTTTTAAAAACCCTTTTCTGGAGACTGGAGAAATAGCTCAAGATGATTTCTAGAGGATCCTTCTTATCAGGCTGACAGGCAGCATTAAACCCAGAGCCAAAGCCAAATTCCAGCTATCCCAGACACACTCGATGAGGAGCAGCAGTCTCTGTATCAGAACTGATGACTCCAGGTCTCCAAAAACTATTATAGCTAAAATTTGGAACAGGGGGGGAAAGCAAGAAACCACCTGAATGCTTCAAGCACTGATGTAGGCTGTGATGGTCCAGCACAGCTTGTAGCCATGGGGTCAGAGAAACTCACACACCAATATGGAGGTGCTGGGCAGAGAATTCTGTGAATTCTGGACCTGCCATGTTATTTTAACAGGCAATTCTGCCACACAAAGGCAGTTTCAAAACAGGGATCTTGTGGTTAAGCACAGAGATCAGTGCTGGAAATACCTTTCTCAAGCAGGGATGCCAATCCAAACCAGCTGCTTCCTGAACCATGCTCTGGTGATGATGGTGAATCCCTGCTGCTCACACAGAACTTGGGGCTGATCCCCTGGGCCTTTCAGAGGACTCACAGGGAAGGAGGCAGCTCAGTCTCCACCCTGGGGGTCAGCAGGACCCCCAGACAGGGAAGCAGAGCTTGCTGGGTGTCCGGGTGGGCTTCAAGCTCCTCCCAAGGCCAGGCACTGGCAGAGCCCACTGGGACTATGTAAACAGCTCACTGCAATTTTAATCTGTAGTTCTAATGAATGATATATTTATAAGCATCAACAAGGCTCTGAGAAGACCTAAATCCACTTCAGTGTTCATTTAGAAGCTTCATTTGTGTGCAAGGAAAACTGCAGCATTAAATGTTAGAGAATAAAATAATGAGACACTTAAAAAGTAATCTGTACTTCAGTGGGCCGTGCTCCATGGATTTCACATGATCATTTACCAGATAAAACCAGAATCTGGCCAAAATCTGTCTTATCCACCGGTTCCCTTTCAATAGGAAAATGGAAAGAATCAGCTACTAAGCTTTGGGGGCTTTGCCATCCCACGTACACACCATGCTGCTTCCCTAAGCACAGCCATGCCTAAAGCACAGCTCCAGGCATCGATAACTTCCCTTTGGGCTCCAAAGATAATGGAAAAATAAATGCAAATTGAGTTTCAATTGAGATTTTCATTTTGGTCTAAAGCCTAATCTTTTATTAAAACAGCTATCAGTTTGGAGCTGATGCTTAGGAAAAGTTATCTTCAGGATAGGGAACAAAATTTCAACAGCAAAGAATAGTTCTTATTCATAAGAGTATCTGAAATACTCGCATGGTTATCAAAATGTGACTGAAGGGGACATGGATGGGCCATGGGTTTTACTGAACAAAAGAACTGTAGAAAAAATGCAAATGAAAAGCGAAGATGTACATAAATATCAAAATAAATTAGATTACGTACTGGGAGAACACAGATCAAAAAAAGTAAAGTATTATACAGACAACATACACACTGTTGAACTTAAAAGAAGCAAAAACCAACACAAATTGCACAGTTTATTAACAACTGAAACAATGTTTATTCAAGAAAAGCCAACATTACCCATCCTCATAGAAAAAAAAAAAAAAGACATTTGGGGAGGTCAAAGAACACTACAGTTTAAAATGATGAAATGTTACAGCTTACACACCAAAATTAAAAATGAAATGAAATTAAAAAAATGAAATGGTTACCAAAGTAATGCAGGTCAAGGGATCAAAGATGAAGGGTCACACACTATTAAAAAGAAATCCAAAAGGGCGTCTGCATCAAGATCTCTGTAAAACAAAGGAGCTTCAGTGAGTAAAACTAGAACCTTCTATGGAAGCACATCAAAGCTCCCACATTTCACACCCAGGCCTGCGCCAGCGGCCACCAACCCTCCTGGGGCCACTGACCCTTCCTGTGGCCACCGACCCTTCCTGTGGCCACCGACCCTTCCTGTGGCCACCAACCCTCCTGTGGCCACTGACCCTTCCTGTGGCCACTGACCCTTCCTGCGGCCACCGACCCTTCCTGTGGCCACCCACCCTGGCAGCACCAGATGACTCCTGTTCCCAGCCACTTTGGCTTGTTATTATTAACCTCCCTGCAGACAGGCTTCTACAATTTCCCCACTTCCACACTGGGGTGCTGGTTTCCTGCTGCCCAAACTGGTCAGTGCCGAGGGCAGGAGGCAGCCCAGCCCGGGCTGTGTTGGCTGCAGGGCAGAGCACACGGTCCCACACGGGCACTGAGCTGTGCCAGGGGGGCTCTGCTGAGGTCAGAACACACGGGCTGCCAATGCAACTGGCAGATCATCGCTTCTCAGGGAAAGCTTGACACGTTTTTCCAAGAGTTTCCTTTATTCACTGTGATTGTGGAAATCTGGTAATTAGTGACACACGTGCACACTGAACCCCTCACATTGTAATGTATTGCTTTAACACTACAATAAAAAAGTAATTCAAATGTGGTTTCTAAGACAAAGGCCTCTCCTCCTGGAATTTCAATTACACAGAAGCTATAAAACAACCTTTGGTACCCATTTCCAAGCAAGATGCAGTCAATTATCTATAATAAATTTATGCAGAGAACGTAATATTTACATCAGATAACTTTTGGAGAAAGACAACCACCAAGGGCATTGCATCCCTCTTCAATCCAGCATCCCTCCCCCTGCCTGGCAAGGCATTAACTTTGAGGAGTCTTTTATCTGGACCAAACCAGCCTGATGCTTGAAGCCAAGAAACAAAATCGCCACACAAACCTCTGTCTTTGTAAGGCAAAGAAGCCCCCAGTGTCAGAGAACCACCATATGTAACACTGACATACAGTGCAAGGATCTAGTCTGCCTGGATGTTTTTCCAGAAAACACATCTCATCCTTCCACATCACTCCTGCTTCACACATGTCACAGTGAGGAACACACTGCAGAATGCAGAAAGGTCCATGTTCCCCCACAGCAGCAGTGTCTGACAAAACCTCCTGCTAAAGCTACTGCCACATGCTGGAGTTAAAGCTCGGTTCCTGCCATTATTTTCAACATTTCTCAATTCCAATTTCTGTGAACCAAACCAGTTAAGTCCACGTTTCCACTGTTCTCTCACCGTTTTTTTGGGCTGGCTCCTCTCACCACGACTCACACTGCAGGTGTTCCAGATGACCTCGCTGTGAAGGAAAGCAGTTTGGGAACCCAGGGACTTCACTCAATAGCACAGACACAGACTTGCAGTGACTCAGCAGCTAATTGAGTCCGAAGGCACCAACATGAGTGGTGTGATCAGGAAGACTGAGAGCTCAGGAATCTCACAGGGGTGTGCAACACGGATGTTCCCGTGGGGCACACCAACATTGTGGGGCTCCCTCACTAGTTCTCAGCTAACACAAAGATGAGTTTCAGGTAACTCTAGGAACATTTTACCCCTGGAACTACAACGGCCTCCCAGGAGGTGCAGCTCTCCGGGGCTCCCCAGTGGCTGGCTTGCCTCAAGGCTGTGTGCTGCCAAACAGCTCCTGTGGTCTGTCAACAGCAGAGCACTGACACCACATCCACAAAGCCTTGGTTTTTCTTCCCCCCCACCACAGTAATTCCACCCCCTCCCACTCTCCTCAGGACACCGTTCCCCGCAATGATCACTGCTTTGGCAGGAAACAGACCCGTTTCCCTCTTTTTCTTAGGCACTGCCCCTGCAGAAAACCTTCGCTTTGATTGGCACTAATGTTTCCTTCATATCTAGTTTTAATTTTTCACCTGATTCCCTGATTTTTCTCTTCCAAATGCAACAGCCACCCTCGGAAGCAGCAAACCTGAGATCAAGATGACAGGATTTCAATCACTTACAAAATATAATCTCCTCAGTTCCCATTCATTTGCCAAGTGAACCAATTCCTTTGTGTGTATACATGCCAGGCCCTGGCAAAGAGACTGAGATTGACTTTGTAAATTGACTTTGTTGTAACATTTTCCTTGTAAAATGAGGTACAAAGTATAACTTGTGTAACATCAGTGAGTATTTTAGCGCTGGGCAAGCCAGAAACCCAGATACATGATGCAGAGGTACCTACCACTACTACTGGTGTTCCTGTAGCTACAAGGTAAATACTAACTGAATTAATGCACTCTGATGACTCCCTCCCGTTTCAAGAAGGGTGCTGTAATTAATAACTCCAACTTTTTATTCCCCACACACCGGATTCCACTTTCTCTTCTGATACTACACTTCAGGGTAACCATACATGATTAACAAGGATGAGCTGCAACAGATGACACAGGTTAGGAAAAGCACACCAGCAACTGGAGGAAATAATATTCCACCTTATTTTCCCACATTCCCAGACCAATCTACAATACCCTTTTTTTTTTTTAATTGTGTTAAGCATAAGACAGACAAAGGATTCTGAGCTGCTCTACAGCTGCTGAACTATGGTCATTTACACAACTCACTCTTAGTGGAGGACCTAGAGGTGTCCCATAGCAAAAAAAAACAATTCCACCAGACCAATTCCACTCCAAACTAATCTCTAGAGAGTTTCAAAAATACTCAGCAGTACTTTGACAGGTTACTAATGGCAAACAATCAAGTGGTTAAATACCACGACCATTTTATATTTTGTGTATAATATGTTAAAACTAATGATGAAGCAATTTTTTTTCTTTAGGCTATCATGAAGTGTAAAAAAGTTAATTAATTCGATCGAGTTCACATGGAAAACAAAAACAAATGAGGAGGGCAGTGCATTATCCCCGACCCTCCATTTGATCTGTTGGCTGTGCTTTACAGGAGCCACTCTGTTTCCAGTACTCTGACACAGTAACTGCCCTGAACTGCCAAATCAGCCATTTTTCAGCAGTGCCCACATGAACCAAACGGAAGGGGAAAAAAGGTTTTCCCGAAAAGGAAGATGAGAATCCCTCTGTATTTGAGCATGAACAGCATGGCAGGTATTCCTGCTTCTGTTCCAAGTTGCCAGGACCAGCAGGTAACCTTCTGATTCTGCTCAGTCCCCAGCCTGCTCACAGCACACAACTCAGGAACTGCAAAAGCAATGCCAGCAGCATGTTCCTGCTTTGCACATTAAACAAAGCACATAATTTCAGAGGAAGTTTTTTGTAAGAGTCAATTCTAAAAGGCACTTAAAAGCATTAAAAGAAAAAAAAAGCAGCAGTGGCAGTAGCCATGCTGCCAGGTCTGCAGCAGGGCAGGGCCGAAGGAGCCGTGTGCTGACTGGCTGACCGGTGCTCAGTGCCAGGCCCAAGGAGAGCTGGAGTGGCGGGCGGCAGGGACCATTCGCTTTCCTGCCTCCCTGCCAGCGTCTGGGAGCATCACAGCCAGCCCAGAGGCTCCAGACTCGCTCCTCATTCAGTCTGGGTCCCTCACCTCCCTCAGGCAATTCTCCAAACCTTCAAGATCTTCTCTGTGCTTTAGAAAAAAAGATGGCAAATAACTCTCTGTCGAGCAAAGAGGAGAATGTCAGTGTCGTGCGAGCAAAGTGAGAACGCCAGAGCACATCGAGATGTCAGTGAACACACGATTCGGGCCCCAGGGCAGCAGAGGCAAAGAATTTCTTCCTATGCTAAATATGCTCAAAATACAGAGTTCCATAATTGCATTATTTGCATACTCTCCCAAGCAATACCTGAGCCTGGAATCTGCAAAACGTAGATGCTGGCTGATTCCGGAGAGCAGGGCAGTTCTGTCGTGCCCCTCCAGACAAGCCCAAGCTCATGAAGCAATTACTACTGCTTTTTCTACCATGGAAATTCTGGGCTTCTCCCAGCAGAGAACGTAAATAGAGAATACTGTTGGAACCAAAGCCTGAGGTAGCATTTTACATTTCCAATGTTTAACTTTTTCTTCTTTCTCCCACCATGTCATTAAGTGTTTACAAGGATGATTAATGACTGCGTCTGCCAACTGTTAACGAACGGCATCTCTGCTCAGAGCCGCAATCCAGTGCCTGGCAAGCACTGTGCAGAGACAAGGTTACTCCAACATCCTTGAGCCCCAGTGCCCCTGGAATCTCTCTTGTCCCAGACAACCTGGTCCCTGGACAGAAAGCAGCAGGACGCATCTCCTGTGGACAATGTATCTTGCTGCCCGAATGAGGCAGCGGGTAATGAGGCAGCCAAGACATCTTTACCACCTCCATCAGGGGACACAGGAGCTCAGCTGGGGCACCAGAGGCCACTGGCTCAGTGCTTTGGGAGCCCGGCCCCACTGCCCATGGAAGGGAGCAGAGACCCAGCCCCTGAAATCCCCGCTCGAGGTGCACTGCCAGCACACTGAGCGGGAAGCCTTTGCTCCATCCGTGCACTGACACCAAACTGGATCTGCATTACACAAACCCTGAAGTGGTTCACAATGAATGACAACTGAACCCCGAGAGCGAGGAACTCCCTCATATGCACAGAGCACTGCCAAACTTTCTAGCAATTAACTGATTTGTCCTAACGTGAGAAACTGTATGAAACCCTGTCTCTATCCTCTCCCAGAGCCAGAAAAATAAGCACAACACACCTTCACAGGCATCTCTAAAATTTAAATCTGTAATTAATTGCTTGGCTAAACTTATGATTTTCTATCTCTGGTAAAAAAAATTGAATTAGAAGGAACACTTCCTTCAGTAGAAAATACAAAACTGCTATAAACTTGATTTAAGACAAGATGACATCTTGGTATGTAAATGTATTTCCATCAAACATTTCAGTTTCAAATGCATGCTCTGATGGAAAGCAAACACCTCGATAACATGTCTGAAGCATTTTTAAGTGCTCCATTTCTCTTGTTGCTCAGCACGTGATTTTACTACCTGCAAAATCAACCACAACCCATCCAGCTCTCAGAGGATACAGTTTCTCCGTCCTGGCTATCCAATCCAGAGCAACATCTGACCATTATCCTCAAGCTGCAGATGAAAGCGCTCAGAAAAAGTTATTTGCAGTGTTCCCATGGTGATGCCCCGGCAGAGGAACGAACAAACCCCATCTGCTCTCTGACCTCTGTGCCGGCAGCACCACGGGGCTGGCGGAGCCCAGGCCCAGTGACAGCACGTGCCCACCCCACCTCCCCAGCTGAACACGCGTGTGCTCCGTTCAGGGCCCCACAGAGGCAGGCAACAGCTGTGTTTGAGCTTCCTTGAAGCATCCCCATGCAAAGGGGCCCAAAAAGCAATGCTTCAGGATTTTGGAAAGGAGCCGGGTCATGGCAGGGTTGGGGGTTTGGCCCCCACCTTCCCTCAGGATGCATATCACACCACACCACATCCCACAGCCTGCCCTGCTGTGCTTGTACTTCACAGCCCATGGACACCCATGACTGCCGAAACACACAGAGCTTAAGGGAGGACAGCATTGTCACACACATGTTCAGATGTGTAAGTTATTTAAGCATTTCATTTACTTTCCATCTTTTACTAAACCTCCCTGTCAGGGAGACACCTCACACACAGAACCAGGTATTCCAAAATTAGTGCAAAGATTCTGAAGCACCACCATATAAAATACATCTTTTTTTTCTCTACTTTATAACTTGTGCTTTCACCAGCACAGGCAGAACACCTGTGTATCAGGTGAAAAAAATGTACCCCCTTAGGAATGTAGTCCGACGTTATTATTCAATTATACCCTAAGAAAAATTCAAGCTTTATAACAGCGAACAGAATTAAGCTTTCAGATTGGGAGTGGTGAAGCAATAAAATCTGGAAGCTCAGATATTTCCTTCCCCATAATTAACACAAATTTCCAAGACTTCACCTAGGCATAAGATTCTGCCTTTTTTTTTTTCCCCTCTGAACTAATGAGGCCAAAATTCTCTGACCACAAGAAAAGCTCTCCCATTTAAACAATTCAGTAAGGAAACTGCACCAGCCACACCACACAGGCTGGCAGTGTCAGCACCAGCCATAACCCATGACAGACCCAGCCTCCACGTCCTTGTGGAGTGGCAGCCACAGTAACAGATTTGGGAGGAGAGGATACAAAGGAGAGTGACAAACCTGGCATTCAAAATGACAGAAGCACGCTGGGTCTGGCTTTTAATGTCCCAGTTGATGACCTGTGACTATCAGCAAATAATCCTTCCAGAATTACAGCATGAGACAAGCCCACCCCAGCAGTATTCGGGCGAGCCCCGGCAGAGCCGCTCACTCTGCACTCCCCAGAACACTAACATGCCTCTTATCAGGAAGACCACGCTCTCAAATTCAGCTCCCAGCCTAACATACCACACCAAGCAGAGCTTTCCTGTTTGCACCCTGTCCTGCTCATGAATAATAACAGTTTTCAGCTGTATGATGAACTTTGCCATGCCCTGTGCCCAGGGAAGCTCCACACACCAACCCTGCCCAAAGCCGTGCATGCAGGAGTGCACCCAAGGCTCTGCCCTGGGACAGCAGCACCACTAGAGAACGTGACTAAAACCCAAGCAGCTGTTTCCAATACAAGGAAGAGCATCATTGTGTCACAAACCTATGAAGACCTTGTTTTCCCAACTGTCCTTGACCAAACATCATCTGTCAGAGCCACTGGAATTGCCACTGCTCGATACCCTGCCCCTGTTAGTACAAACTATCGCAGAATGAACCACAAACCACGTTTTCTACAATTTACATTTCAATGCAAATGACCCAAACCAAAAACATCTACACAAAAGCCAAGGCCAGCAACTCCCCCAAAGCTGATTCATTCTCTCGCCGTACTTGGTATATTAAAAATAGATACCTGACTGTAACTTCCAGACAGCAGAAGGAAGGGGGTTTAGAACTCCAATTTTGAAAAATACACACAGGAACTTCTCTGTGATTGATTCTACGCTCAGCAAACATACACACGAGTGAGCTGTGTTTGATCCTGTGCTCAGCTGCCACTTGTAGGTGTTAAACTCGTGAGCACAGGTTCTGTTAACAAGTTTAGATGCTGCAAATGGGGGATCAGAGGGACAGGACCAGTCAGCTCTCAACATGCAGAATTAACTGGAGTTTTACAGTCATTTCTCCAAGTGGATCGACTCTATTATTAAGTGATTCCTACAAATAAGGCAAAGCTACAGTAAGACAAAGCTGCTGAAAACTAAAACTACACTGTGCACATTGCCATGGGACATCCAGCCTTGCTGCCCAGCAGGAATAAAGCCTAGGGATCATAGACCTATCTGGGTAATTCTTTAACTTCACCTTGGCCCACAGATACCCAAATTTCAAATACTTCTGTTTCATTTAAATTACCCCAACCATGATGCATTAACAGGAGACCTGTGAATAAGCACGCTCAGGGTAACTGGATTTCAGTATAAAATGCCAAGTTCTGTGTGTCTTGTTCTTAACAAGATTCCTCAGACACAGGAAAGCTGGTTATTTCCCTGGCCCCTGTGTGGCAGGAAAGAACATACGCCGCTTTTTTGTTCAGAAGTCTTCATGCACAGGAAGGTAACACTTTGTTCAGCACGGTACAAACACACCTATCTGATTTTAAACCATTTTGAAACGGGTCATTAAGATGATACAAGATTTGACTCCGAGACAAGTCACACACACATGAGCAATAGGCTCCTACTGTACTAGTAGTCAGCTTCCACGTTTGCCTTCAAGTCTAGCTTAAACCTCACTTGCAGCATGTACTAGGACTTTATTACTTATAGAACAGGTTCCAGAGCCAAGGAATTCGTATCCTGGAGCTCACATGGCATGCTCTCACAAAAGAATCCATAAGCATTAAGTAAGCTGGTACATTTAAGTATAAGTAAGAGATTTAACTACCTCGTTAGTGTTCCAGCGGTGCCTCTCTTTCGGTAAACTTGAACATTTTGGTAGACATTCAAGCAGCTTCTTCGGTAAAAAGATTTTTACATGACTGCCATTGCTGTTCCCATGATCATCTAGAAAGGAGAGGAGACACGTGATGTACACATGGGAGAACGGGTGGTTTCCACCAGGAGATACGAGCGATGGCAAGGCTTGGAAACCCACCAGTTCCCTGTCCAAGAGCAGCAATCTGCAATGCCAACAAGACAAATAATGTCTTTCTGATGAAACTGCAACTTTATTTCACAAGTATAAATACAGTTTAATTCTTCATGGTTGCAAAGTTTGAGAAGAGCTTTGATGGATTTGGGCACAAGGAACCTGTGTGTGCTTACCTGTGCCTATTTTAGGTCATTATTTCCCTCAGTGACAAATTTTACAAGCAATAGCGACAAAACGCTGTAGAAGCTGTGACCACAGCAGCACAACCTGCCAGGGAAGTCATAAATGAAGTTCACACTTGACAGGATTTGCAAGTAAATAAGCACAGAGCCCCAGTACCTGCTATAATTTTGTCAAGCTGCAGTAGAAATGCAACTCAAGGTCTATTAGTTCATTTAAAACTAGAATGCACAGTACCCAATCAAACCCAGGTTACTCCTCTTTTCATGCACAGCTCAGAAAGTGAATGTGGTTCCTCAACATGGAATTGAGAAAGAAGGCTGGAAATCTTCCTACCTCACCATATCTGAGGGTCTCAAAAGCAGAAATACTGAAGAATACAAAACTATTCTTTTTTATTGTTGAATATGTAGAAGGCGCATCAATTCCCCTCAAAAAATCGTGTCCAAAAACCCCTGCACTCCCACACCAGCCCACAGCAGTCCCAGCAGCAGCACCTGGATGATGTCTATCAATCCTCTAACACCACCGAGAGAATCACAGCATCCATGAGCTGCATGTGTTTATCAACCAAATCAGTCCCCACAGGAAAGGGAATTGGAGCAGTAGGGTAAGAGAGACCAGCCACAATGCAGAGCTTTACCAGTTCTCCCTCCAACTACACCATTTCTGCCTTCTTCCACCATCCTCTCACTTCCCATGACAGATCCTGGGCACACAAGCAGTACACTTACTCTCTGGCATTTTACCCTACAAAATTAATTTATAGTCATTTCCCATTTGGAAGTGTACAGAAAAGGGATATTAACTTCTTCCTTTTACACATCTAATCATTTTATGTCATTAAACAGATGCCAGCAATATGATAAAACTCCTCTGCAATTTCGTACGACACAGACATTCCCTGCGACCTGCAGCGAACCCAACAGAGCCTGGCCCACGAGCGTTCTTAGAAATGATTTAGGAATTGTAGAGACCTCACACCAGCAGCCAGACATCCCTGGTATTCTTAAAGCTTGATTAGACTCTTGGATGTGTCAAGTTCAACAATATACATGCTGTTAAATCAACTGCTCGTGCAAGCCCAGCAGATGAGTTTACAAGATAAGCAGCGATGTGTATGATAAACGTGAGCTGCTCTGTAATTTATGAGTCCTGCGCACTCCCTGAGTTATTGGGAACTTTACTGTGCGACTGTGTTGGACTAAATCAACAGGGCTGCCACTTCCCAACTTCTTCCTGGGCAAGGAGCAGTCAAGCAGGATCGATCTCTGCTGGACTGATAAAGAAATGGGCGAGAGGGTGCTCTCCATTACTGCTCTGTACACCCTTCCAGGATTTCTAGCTGGACACTGAGTATCTCAGACTGTTACTCTACAGGGCTTTTTGGCCATGTCCCTTCTCCAGCCCAGGCTCTGCACATGTGACTGTCATCACTGCCATTTCCCCCCACCCAAGCCACTCAAAGCCTCACAGACACCCATGTCACCTGGGCTTATTCACAAAGACACAACTTGCCTGGGGCAAAGACCAGAGCCAGGCAGCCCTGCCAGCAGCTCTCAGCCATTCCCACCTGCATTTCCAGATCCACAGCTGGTACTCACTTCACGCTCCCTGCTTTCATTTTACACCATTTCCATTCCTCATTCAAAACACTGCATTGCTCTACATTCAATTCATTAAGGCACAAAGTATTTTACAGCACACATTATTGCTTTTATCAGTCAAACTACATCCCAGTTACATCTCATCAGCTTATTTTCCATGGACACATTTTAATTGACATTAATTGTATTACTTCCCCTTACCTCCGTATCAGTCAAGTCCTCTATCATTCATTCCATTATTTTGCAGGGCTGGCAGACCTCTAATTATTCAGCTCATTTTATTAACTTTCTTCCATTGTCATCAATTATCAGTATTATTAATCCAGAAAGCGCCTATGGATAATAGATCCCTTTAAAATGTTTTGGTAGAACTTGTCAGAACTTGCTGATGCTAAACCTTCCAACTCCTGTTGTTAGCATCTCCCACCTTGTGTTATTACAGCAAGGGAAGGTCATTCTCATCATCTTGTAATGCGACTACATCTCACAGATGCCTCCCTCTTCTGCGTTTAGCAATGACATTTCTTCATTCCAAAAAATCCCCAATGTGGAAAACAACAACTGCCACCTGCCTCGATCCAACAATCTTTTCATTAGGGACTCCTCGAGCCACACAGTCAGAACAACACACAACAATCACGTTATGGGATGTGAATCCTAAATTCAGTGACCTCTAAACCAGGTTTGACCTTGGAAAAGGACAAAGTCAGCCAATCAGCTATGAGGGTGAAAAACTCATCGCCTCAAATGATGCACACACATTTGCCTTCACACTCACTTCTCTGCCCTCTAGAATCTTTCAGAATGTATTCCCACAGGGAGGAAAGTCCCTGGAAAGCCGGGCAGAGAAGAGGACTGGTCTTCCAGTGGCACTGTGGATACCGGCAGACCAAGAGTTCCCACTCCTCTGAATGAACCAGCGCTTCCCTGCTCCCGTTCCTCACAAATAACACCGTGATACTTCCAATGAAACATGCACATCTCTAGGGAGGTGGAGCAAAAAATCCCCCATGCTGTCCCTTGGCTTGAATCAAATCTGCCATTCCTAGTCCAGCTGACGCACTCACCCACCACCACAGGGGCTCCTGGTGAAGGCAGAGGAACAAGAGCCCACGTTGCTCCGCATCCCCGTGCTCCCAGCAGCGTGGCCAGCACACCCACAGGCAAACTCCTCCATTTGTCTCCAACTAAAATTTCCTCAGTAGCTAAAAACAGGAGCTGGAACCTTACAGTGCTGATTTGGTTTTACTGTGCAAATCCAGATTTGTACTTGAACTTTCTCCTCGTTTATTTTTGCCATGGGTGCGACTCACAACACCGAGGTCTGCAAACCCGTCCAGTGTCAATAAAAAGTGCCTGTGCAAGCAGAGCTGCACTGACATGGGGAGGATTTGCCAGTAAACCTCTATCGACACAGGGGTTTTTAGTGCAGAGCTGGCCACAGCTCAAAAATGTTTCCCAAGGCAGGCACAGCCACAGCCGAGAACTCCAGTAAGAAGCTACAGACTAAAATATAGCAGCCTACACTGTGTCCTGTTATATATCATTCAGGATGAAAATCCAAAATTTAAGTTCCATTAGCAATCTTCAAGTTTATTTATTAGCAAACAAGAAACTCATGTAGAATTAAGAAAGTACAAGTATTACAAAGTTCATGGAAAGTTCCGTATTAATTATACCACATAAACCCTTTGTCACTTTATGGGTTTCTTCATGCTTCTTGCACTTTATCCTCCCAAGGGATGCACCATGGACCATAAAACTTTAAAGTGCACAACAGCAAATCACACAGAGAGTCTGTGCTCTACCCCCGCTCTCCAAACAATCCCCCTCATCTCCCCCCCCCTTTTTTTTTCTTTAACTGGTTCTTAAATCTTCGGTGATCCAGGAGGTGAATTTAGACCTGCAGCCCCTTTAACTACCATAGTTTGTCAATATAACATGTAATTGGAGAATACAGAAATGGCCAAAAGGGTGTTGATCAGCTGCTGATCCACAGACAGGTCTATAGTAGAAATAAATATCACGAGTAAGCTATAAACTCACAAACACAAGTTTTATAAACCCATTATTATGAAGTAATAACTTAGGGTTGGCCATCTTCTTAACTACCTCACAAGAAAGGGAAGAGGTGTTTAAACATTACAAACGGGCTCTTTAGTACAAAACAAACCGCTGAAATCCCAATGTCATCCTGGGCTGGCATCCAGCTGACCCCCCCCCACTGACTGCTGAGGCAGCAGCTGTGCCCCTGCAGCACACGGGTGGCACCACAACACATGCACCCGCACTGACACCCTACCTGGGGGCCACCACAGTCACCTGGACACTTGCTGACCTCTGAACAGGGAAAAAACCAACAAATTCCATCTGGAAGGAATAAATCCCAGATCCAAACATCTGCAGGACTGCCACGCTATTTCTCATGGCTCAACTTCGATCCTGGCATTTTCCACTCATAAACAAGCAGCAACAGAAGCAAACCCAACAGCTTTTGGTCTGCTTCCTAGCAATATTTGGACAATTACAGTTGTAAATCTCTTGGCAACAAAAGTAGATTTCTAAATATCAATTAAGGGTGCTAAGAGAAGATAACCAGGTCCAGCTCTGCAGCGTGGCTGTCTCAGCAGGGCTCCACAGGATGCCAGCACTGTCAGGCGCTGGCTGAGCAAAGGTGTTCCCGGTCCTCCAGCACGGGATGCAGCCCAGGGTTGAGGGGAGGATGCAAGGAAAGGGTAAACAGTTCAGGCAAAGGTAAAAAATGTACAACAGGAGTGAGAGGCCAACACAAACCAGCACATGTACGGCTGTGGCTGCTGTCTGTGGGGAATACGTGAGGAACAAGAAAAAACAAAAAGCACAAGAAAGGAATCACAGGAATGGGGGCAGTATCAAGGATGAGCAACAAAACAGTTTTCCTCTAGGAAGGTACTGAATCTAGCTTTAATATCTTGGAATACTTGTGACAAATACTTTGTTGCTATGACGAGCTCTACAAACACTTAGAAAACCATAAGAAACAGAAATATAGCTAAAACCACTGCTATGCATTAGTGGCCCAGTTCTCCCCACCAGTGACAGGCTACTCCCAAGTTCCTTTGTCCTTTTCACATAGCAGAAGTTTCTTGACATTTTATAACTGAACTCAGTCTGAACACCAGTTAGGCAAAACTTCACATGGTGCATTTTGGGGAAGGCTTGATAGCCCAATTATTCCTGACGAAAGCCCACACACTGTCTGGGTGACACAACCAGCTGTTTATTTCTCACGCTCTATGCTTATCACACTGTGCAGCACTTCTGGGTCTACCTTCCCCAACCAGCAAAACCAGCCCCTCTTTCTATCTCCCACCTTGGCAGGCTGTTGCAAGCACCCTGCTAGCTGAGAAAGAAGAATTCAGCTACATTCAGAAGGTGTACACAAGTACCTACCCAAAAAGCAAACTTTGGGAGCACTCAAATAGTGCAGCTGCTTCAGCATCTCCCTGCAGCTCCTTGTGTTCACACCTGTGAATTTTCACTGTGTTGCTGTTAAATCTGATAAGTGCTCCAGAACAACCAGACCATTGCTCACCATCACCAACAACTCCTTTGGCTGAGACCTCTCATCAGTTCCTTCATACCTTGGTTTTCACTGAAATTACACCATCAAATTCAATGGCAATGAAGCCAAGGAGCAGTGGATATTATCAGCTAGGTCTAGCAAAAATAAACCACCTGTTTATTCAGTTTCCAATACTACAGACGTTCTCAACAACACATTTCCCAGAAGTCTCAAAGCATTGGCTAAGGGCAGGGAATTTGTTTATTCTGAGCCTACACGCTGGCAGCCACTAGCCACAGATATTCTCACTTCTTTCTTTTTACATGCGAACAATTTATGTTTGGAAACCTAGCTGGAGAGCTGGCTGGAAAAACCCAGCCCCTTGAACCAAAATGTGCAACTGGAGAAGGACAGTGAGTGCTCCATGCCCAGCGAGAACAGAGTTTGCTCTCGCTCACTCAGTGCCGTGACTGCTCCTTGGCACAGAGAGCCCCTTCGGCATCGCCCTGGGAACAGGGTGGGTGCTGTACCCCAAAGCACTGGGGCTAAGACAGGTGCAAGCACCTGCAGGTGAACCTGCCTTTCCAAACCCAAGGGGTTTAACACAGCACAAACCCAACACAGGGCTGCCAGGGTGCCGGGAGCTGTGGAAGGTGAAAACAAGACACCAAATGAGGGGAGAAAACCACAAAGCAAAAACTCAGCAAGGTGTGGAAGTGGAAGCCAGGGAACACCAAAGCTGCAGGAAGCTGCTGGAAGCACTGCATTTCAATTAACCATCCCCATATTCCACAAGCACTCCACCAGCCTGGTTTCACTCCCTGGAAAGGTTTGGGTTTGTCAGAGTTTTTTCTACCCTCCAGACACATGTGGCTTACTGAAGCAGAGACAGAGGGACGTTAAAAAAGGAAGGTCACATTCCAGTTCCTTCTTTCTAAAGGCTGTCTGGACAGAGGTAGGATAGCTATTGCCCCTTTCTCCAGCAATATCCACCTTTGTAAGCAGGTCTTTACAAGAGCCATTTAAAACCACTAGTAATGTAAAGGTGGCACCACCAAGTCCTCAAATACTAAATTTTAAAACATCTGTTTTAACCTTACTTGTACATCATCACTTCCCTGTATCATTTTCTGATTCAGAGAATGAAATCTGAGTTATGACATCTCCAGGAAGGTTTCCTCCAGATGTAGCTTTAAAACTGACACAAATAAACCAAAGAGCCTTAGAGTCAAAGTGCTTTTGAAAAACAAAAGAAGAGATGAGAAAGTGAACTAAAAAACCAGAGCTTTAAACAAGCCCCATGCCTTACATCAGGAATAACACAGTTATAATACCAAAAGTACTCAGAAAACTGACCTCACACACAAGCAGTTCCTGCTATTTGGAAAAAGCAAATCGAGTCCGCTCCCTGAACCCGTCCTGCTGGCTGACAGCCCACAGAGAGGGTCTAGAAGCTTCACTAGGAGGCAGTTTGCTTCCATCTCCGACAACAGAGATTTTGGTAAAATCCCAACTGCTGAAAATTCAGCAAAGATTCTGGGGCAAGGAGTGGACTGAGCCGAGTGTCAAGTGCTGCCTCCTCTCCGCGACAGCCTGATCCTGCCAAGCTGGACAGCAGCACGGAGCATGGCACACAGCCCCAGCCATCAGCACACCGTAAGCTCAGGCTTGTTTAAGTAATAAAATCTTACGCAACACACTTCCGCAGAGGAAAGTAAATATTTGCTGTTTAACAACCAAATCGAGAATGTTTTGTTTTCAAAAGGTTGTTCCCCAACAATCCCTCCGCAGTCAGAAACATATGAGGCTCCACCTGCCCTCTCGGTCAGCCCATGCCACCAGCACCCTCAGCTCATCACAGGCTGTGGGGAGAACACCACCTCCTGCTATTCCACCTATGACCCTGCCCAAACAGATAGAAAATGCAACAACCACACGGCAAGGTGCCCGGCCCCTGTGCCAGCCACACACCAAACACACAGGCACTGCTCTCTGCAAAGCTCACGGTTACAGGTACCTGTCCATGAGAACACAGAAACAAAAGCAAGGTTGTCCATGCACATCCTTTCTATTTTGAACTTTAAATTAGAAAAAGGAAGTTTTTAAAAAGGCCCCCCTCCATCACCTCCCTGATGAAGTTCAGAGCTGTCACAGCTGCCAAGATGGCACCGCTGAGGGTCAGTCCTCCCAGCTCAGCTCAGCTCCACAAAACGTAGCAGGAACTACAAAACCCACAAACCCTCTGCTGCAGGATGGCAAGAGCCACTTGGTCACTGAGCCAGCCTCATCCTGCCCCAGGAAACCAGAAAAGAGGAAACTCACCCGAGTTCTCCAAGCCGTGGAACTCTTTTCTGCAGCCAGGGGACAGCGGCGCCAGCCTCATTCCAAACCTCACCTCCCGCCAGTGATCCCCTGCTGCTCACGGGGCACAAGAAGCTCAGACCGAAGCTCAGCACGGAGCTCCAAGGCTGGGCAGGTCTTCAGAGCCGTGCGCTCCTGCTCACGAGGCTGCGGCTTCCCAATGAAAGCAGCGCTGCTCCGCAGCCGGCCCTCGAGCTGCCATTTACATCGGCTTTTAACTCATTAAAGTAACAAAAATCCAAAGTAACTGGTGTTCTCTCCTCCAACACCTGCACTACTGGTGAAGCACTCTGCTTGAATCATGCTTTAAAACCATTCCCACTTAAGTTTCTGACAGGTGGAGTTTAAGTTTAAGGAATGAATGGTTTATATCGCATCTCCTTGAAAATCCACCGCAGAAGTAGGTCAGCGGGGGAGCTGCTCTGTGACTTACTACGAGAACATCCCAGCTGCTGAGGCAGAGCCAGGAATGCTCTGTTCCCACCTCCGTGATGCTGCCGTGCTGTGCACGGGCACGGAGCAGCGGCAGCTCCGGCCCAGCCAGCAGAGACACCGGACAGCAGCGCCAGGCACAGCGGGTGCCTCTCTGGCAGCTTTGGCACAGCCCTACTCGGCAGAGCAAACCCATCTCCTCAGCAAGGACACATCTAACCTGCCCCCAGAAACCAGCCACCAACACCAAACCTGACAAAAGTAGCAATAAATAACAAGTGGAAAGGACAAATTACCTTCCCAGTCAGGGAGCACTGACCTGCCTGGTCCGTGGAGCTGTGGCCTCACAGGGCTGAGCACACCAAAACCTGGGCTTTACGTAGGAAAAATCCATCCTATGTTGGCACAGGAAGCCCGAAAAGTGAATGGAGCCTGAGTGTGCTCTGGTGACAATACTGTCACCCCCAAGAGAACTGAAACGTCACAATCTGAGACAGGAAGCCCAGGTGAATGCTCACTTTCTCCTCACTCACGTCCCTGTTAACCAGGTGGCATTTCCTTACTTCAGTGCAGTTAATCATGTACTTAAAACCAAATGAGGAAAGAATGAAGACTGGTGTTTTCCAGACCATAGAAAAGATCTAATTAATGGATTTGTGAGCGTTAAAAAGATAGTAAAATATGAAGCTAACAACACTCAAAATCACTGCTACTACTTAAAAATTACATTTTTGCAAAGCCTTTGGTCCTCACCCCACTGGACACAGTGTAGGCAAAACTCAAGAGAGGTGGTCATACCCACGGAAGCTCTAATGCCACCAAGTTACAAGAAACAACCCAAAAAAATATATTCCCAAAGCAATCTGAGCAAAAATCCAGACAAAAGGTTGTATAGCCACCCTTGTATTCTAAGCAGGGGTTTCCCGTTAAAGAACGCCAATGGGCTCATCAAGGTAAAGACGTGCGTTTGCTGCGGCGAATAAGGAAAAAAAAATCCATATTAGTAACTAAACACCTTTCTTTACGGTGCCTAACTACGACCAGGCCAATCCCTGGGGTGTCGGCACGTTCGCCCGGGTTTAGGTCGGGGATGCGAACGGCTCTCCACCCGCTCCTCCCGCCCCTGTCACATGGAAGCGCCGACAGCGGTACCGGCCGCGACCCCCCCGCCCGGCGCCGTCCGGGGCAAACTTCGCTCCAGTAAGGCGGAATTACCGACCCCGGCGCGCCCGGCCCGGGCCGCGGCCGCGCTCCCGCCGTGCCGGGGGCAGGAGCGGCGGCGGAGCGGAGCTTCCCCCTTGCGGACGCGCCGGTCCCGCTCCCGCCGCGCCGACAACTTTCGGCCCGAGCCAGGCCCGCCGGTGCCCCCGGCCTCGCGCCCCGCTCACCTCCGCGCTCGCCGCTCCGCCCGCCCCCGGCCCGCCCGCGCCGCGGAGGCCCCGGTACGGCGCGGCCGCAGCCGAGGCCGCCCCGCTCCCGACGGGCGCGCGCCCGCGAGGCACGTGCGCCGCCGCCGCCGCCGCCGCCGCCGGGGGGGGGCCGGCGGGGGCGGCCCGGCCCGTGCGCGCCGAGCGGCGGCCCCGCGCCCCGCGCCGCCCCGCGCCGCCGCAGCCTCCATGTTGGCGGCGGGCGGGCACGTGCCGGCGGGCGGCGGGAGGCGGGACCGTGCCCGGCCCGGCCGCCACGGCCCCGGCGCCACGCGGCCTGCCCGCCGCACATGGCCCGCCTGCCGCCCCGGCCCGGCCCGGCCCGACCCCGCGGGGGCGCCGCCGCCGCCGTAAACTTCGCACCGCGCGGCCCGGCCTGTGTCGCCGCCGCCTCGCGGCGGGGCCGTGGCGGGGGGCGGGGGCGGCCCGGCGGGCAGGCCCGGCGCGGGGCCCGGCGCGGGGCGGGGGCGGCCCGGCCGCGCTCTCACCTTCCGGCTTGTTTTCGGCGGCCATTTCCCCTCCGCGCGCCACATCCTCCTCCGCCTCCTCGCGACCGGGACCAGGCGCGCGCCGCCTCCTCCCGCGCCGCCGCCGGCCCGGCCGCCCCGCGCGCACCGCGCACGCCCCGCGCCGCCCATTGGCCGAGCCGCCGAACTGACACCCCCGGCAGCCAATCGCAGCCGGCGGGAGGCGGGCGCCCGGAGGGGATGGGCGCGATGGACAACGCGCGCCACCAATAGAAGCGCGGTACCGCTTCAGTGGCACGAGCCGCAGCCACTCAGCGGTCGCGCTGGGCGGACGAAGGGGCAGGACGGAGCGCGTGACCGATGGCCGCGGCAGCCACTGAATGAACGGCACCGTGCGACTTGACGGCCAGCGCCGCCAATCGCGCCGCAGGGGAGGCGAGACGCGGCGATTGACGCACGGCGCCCCGCGCGCCGGCGGCCAACGAGCGGAGCCGCCCGCCAGAGTGACGTCGCGCGGGACCAATAAGGCGCGCGGAATGGGAAATCGGCCCCGCCCCCGGCCCCGCCTATTGGCTGCGCGCGGCCCCGGTGGGCCCCGCCCCCCCCGCGCCCGGTGACCCCAAACAAAGGCGGCGATTGGCGGGGCCGCCGGGCCCGCCCCGCCCCGCGCCGGGCTGAGCCGGCAGCGCGTGAGGGAAGCGTCCCCGCCGGGACACCCGCGGGCGGGCTGCGACGGGCGGCACCTGCGGACCGCGTCTGGCACCGCCCTCGGTAACGCCGGCGCCCAACCGGCGCGTCCCGGTCAGAGCGTCCGCCCGGATGGGCTGGTCCCGGCGCTGCCGGCAGGGAGGGCGGGGAACTGAGCCCCCCGGGGAGGGCAGGCCCCCAGGCTCTCCCCCCTTTATAGACGAAGCTCGGTGCCGTTTCCCTGCCTGGGCCCCGGCCCGGGGGTGTAGAGGTGATTTCCCCTCCGGTACTGCCGAGCTCTCGGGGGGCGTTGGCCCCCCTTTCAGAGCCCACTCCAGGGTATGCAGCGTGATGCTCGGCTGGAACGGCCGCTCCTGGCACCGTGCAGGGCGAGCAGGTGAGGATTTGGGATGTTGCGGAGAGAACCAAAGAGCTGTGACAGGTGTGAGGCAGCCCTGCCCACCCCACGGTGTCACAGGTCCCGCTGGGCACACACCACCCGGGGCCGGGGCAGTGAAGGGGCTCCCGTGACACCAAGGAAATCGCTCTGTTCTTCTCAAAAGCAACGTGTCCCGAGCACGTTCTGGCCTGGCTAAGTCCCCCCGTGTCTGTCAGAGCTTGACGAGCACGGACACTGCAGCCTCCTCGAGCCTGCGGAACTGGACCACAGCTAATGCCTGCACAATGCAAACCAAGACTGGGACGGTTGTTTCCTTTGATGTGTGTTACTAAACACACAAAAAGGATATTTTCCCTTAGATCCTCCTGGGAGCGGAACTTCTTTAAAAAGACCTGTTGGTGCTCTGGCTTTGCTAAGGACCAAAGCCACTTCTGAGCCCAGACGAAAGGAGGATGGTGTGATGGGTCTCTTCTAAGACAGAAGAAAGGAAAATTCCTTTTTCCTATTTTCAGCAGCTGCTAATCTTGTGGAGCGTGAAAGGCACATTGATGAAGAGGCTCCAGAATGACAGGCTCACGCCCGACGGTCAGAAAGCTCATCTGGTACAGTGTCCTATAAATACCCACAAATACTAATGCAGCCACAGGATCAGCTAAGACAATTGTTTTCTTCAGCTCTTCAAAATATGCTGAAAACGGAAACTTTTCTAATTGCCACATTGGCAAAGAGCTACCATTTTCTTGATGAGTTCCAGGGAATTTATCTTTCTCCTTGGACATTCTTCCAAGACGATCCATAAGCTTAGCAGAGACATGAGGTAGCCCCACAGTTGTTGCACCTCACAGTTTGCATTACGGCAAAAGATAATGCCAGACTAAAAGAGGCATCCCTGGGTGCTGAGGAACAGGCAACTCCCTGAGGCAGGTCCCACCACCAGGCTGACGCCTTGGTGAGGTGTGCAGGACCAGCCCACACCAAGCTCCTCCCCAGTGCTCCACTCAGGGTGGCAGGTGCCAGAGCCCCTATGGACAGACCTGCCTTGCTGCCTCTCCTCCAGCAAGAAATGGGCACCTGGCTTAGCCAAGGAGCCAGCTCACCTCCAGCCATGCAGCTCTCCTGCCCCAGGGATGTCAGGCCAGCATACACAGGGGGCTTGAGCTTCCATGTGGGTATCCAAGCAAGACTAAGTAACAAAAAGGAGATAAAAGAAATGGTGGGGCCAGCTGACACAGATCCTCAGTGTGGTACCAAACACAGCAATGCCAGAGAGCTGTTGGGCTCATTTTGCAGCACCCTGTGTTTGTAGCTGACACCACACAGGACCCCAGGCTGCTCCCCCCACACACACAGCAGCTGCTGCCACAAACAGCCTTCCCATTCTTGCCAGGGAGATGGGCACAACCATTCATTCTGGTCACAGCCCTCACTTCAGTATTCGCTGGCACCTTTGGAACAGGGAACTGTGAGGACTTCACATGGATCACATCACCTTGGGATCATCCTCAAACATAGTGAGCCGCCAAGTCAGCTCCGTGCACGCACAGAAGGGTCCATCTCTCTCTTGCCTCCAAAGCTCGAGCAGTTCCTTCTGTGCTTCTATGGCTCATTAGAGTAACAAGGTCCATGCTGGAGAGACAAGGTTGCTCAGGACACCGGCTCCTTCTCCCAGCCAGCACAGCCTGGGGATGGAGGAACTGCCGCTGCAGCAGCTGGGAACAGCTCTGCTGCCAGGACTAACACAACCACCCTGGCTCCATAGCAGCATGCACCCTGCTCTGTCACGAGTCTTTGGGAGCACCGTCTGGCTTCCTAGATCCTTCCTGGTCTGCAAAGACTATGCGAATTTGTGCAGATGAGGATGAATAAAGCATTTTTAAGGGGTTACTGAAGCAGCATATGAACTCTGCTACATCTAGCTAATGAACCGTTCTCATCTATGTGAGCTTTTTTTACCAGGAGACACAAATCCCTAATGAACTGAACCTCCCACACCTGAAATCATACCTAATGTTAACAGTACACACAGGTTACTACAGCAGTGTGATCTGTGTAATACCACAGATGCTATTTGAACAGGGATTTTTCATCCAGCATGCCAGCAAAGCCCCAAATATTTTCATTCAATTTCTGTGCAATAAAATGATAAGAAAGAAGCCATTTGAATTGAAGTGCTGCTGGTATCTTTCAGGTTTCCAGCTCCCACTGTTTAAAACTCAAATCGCTGTTAAGGCACGGAGGTACTGAACTGCACAGGATTCCGTGCGTGGATGATGTGGGATAAACTGGCTCGCTCTTACCTTTCCAGGGGCACATGCACAGATAAGCAGCGAGAGAGATGTACCAAGAGTTTGTGCAGTCTGAATCATGAATAATTTTTATCAGCATGCTGATAAAAGCTGCCGCTATGATGGTGATTGGTGTCTGAGTTGCTTTCGTTAAGAGGGAGGTGAAATACCAAGTTCTTTTAAAAATCTTCATTGTCATTCCATGGCAGATGTGGATCTGGCTTGGTTAATTGGGTTAATGATTTGGCATGCTGAGCTATACGCAGAAGTAAAACTGTAAAGAATATATTCAAATATCCTGCTATGGATATTCAACAAATTACACATCGCCATTGTTATGGCAAGCAGCACAAAGGAAAACAGTTCAGACAGGTTTAATAGCCATAATGACAGTGTTGGAACCCCATTCTTTGTGAATTGTTTCAAAAAAGTTACTCTGTGATTTAGAAGCAAGGAATGCCAAGTGTTTTCACAAAAATACTCTCATGAATGTGAAGAGAGATGCTTAAAAAAACTCACATGATAGAAATAAAATGCTTTTGCCCTTTCCTCTCTCCACTGACAGAATCCAAAGGTGTTTCTTCTAGGAATAAACCCAAGACTTAACCAAGACAATGTGTGTGAACTCGCTGTTACTCACAACACGTCACTGCATTTGTGATGTACAACTGCCAATTCCAAGGTTCAGCAAAACCAGGTAAATACCCCAAAACATGCATTTCTTCCAAAAGGTTCTCCAGGGAAGTATACTGTGCCTAAGGCTCTCCCATCCAAGTAACTTGCCCAACATGATGTGTGGAAATTGAAGAGAATATACATTACCAGGACCTAAGGATACTGGACTCACTCAGAATGGATGAAAGCACATACTCCCCTAGCAGGAAGCTGAGCTCGGTCCCCTTCCACACTCTGGGGTTTAGATCCATCCTTCTTGCTGTTCCTTCTGCAGTTCTGAGCCCATTTATTTCCCTCAGAAATACAGGACTACACTCAAATCATCTGTAGTAAAACTCTGCTGGCTACAGGGTATTCATGCCAGGCTAAAGTGAAACACAGTCCAAAAGCCTTGGCCCCTTTAATGCACCCCAAGGAAAGATGTGTTGCTGTGCAAAACCCCATAAAGAATTTGTGGATATTTAAGCCAGTAGCCTCAACATGAAACACAGTGTTTACCTGTTTAATAAAGAACAGGGCCAACAATGCTTTGTTCTTCTACAGGGGCACTGGCTCCAGATGGGAAACACGTGGCCACCCAGGGGGTTGCAGTGCTGGAGCCCCAGTTATCCCAGGACAGCATCACACAGCTCCAGAGGGACTGACACAGGTGCCAAGGGTCAGCCTTTGCTGCAGGCAGCAGTGCCAGGGAGCAGCTGCCCCGCTGTGCCCCACACACTGCCCCTGCAGCCCCTCAGCCTTTGCTGAGCCAGGGGTCTGGCTTCACTTTTGTGCCTGCTCCCAGCACTCCAGTGGCACTAAAAAAGTAACAATTATTTTGCCCTAATATACACCCATAAGCCAGTTAGAGGAGAAAAAAGTGAAATATGAGGTAAATTAAAGTTTCCAACTAAGGAGATTTAACAGTAAGTCACCATAAAATTTGGATAATTTATTTTTTCAATTCTGCAGCAACTTTCCCCAATTCATTTGGACTAGCTATTAGAAATTATGTCTCAAAAATTAAAGAAAATGTCTATTGACCACTATATCAAATTCTAATTTTAGCCAGTAAAAAAAAAGAATAATTAGGCTGTGATTTATTCTGGTAGTCAACTTACATTAACAATTTTCCTCCATGTTTATGTAATTCTGGCAAAATCAAATAATATATACGGTGCTCATAAGCGCTGAGCTAGATTTAGTAAAGACAATTTCCTACACTATATCCAGACATTTGTCTTTGCTTTCTATTCTAATAAGACAATCGAGTTATTCCATGTAAGGAGGGAATATGATTGTCATCCGTGGTCGCCTCAGTTGGAATTTTAGTGCAGTCTTCAATGAGGGTCATGGAAGGATTGTTTTTTTAATTTTCTTTAAGCTGTCATCCTCCTGTAACAAGCTGTATAGCCTGGCTGCTCTCTGTGGATGCTTTAGCCCACGTCCTAACCCCCCTCCCCTGCTAGTATAGGAAATCCAGCTATTCCCCAGTGAGAAAGTGTAAATCCTGCGAAGCCCCAGAGCCGGAAGCCCTGGTGCAGTGTTGGCAGCCAACTGGCTCTGCTCCCAGGGCTGCACAGCTCCCAGCTCAGCACTGGCCAGGGAACCCGGCACCACAGAGCACAACCCTCGGCTGAGTTCAGGATCGGATCTCAAGCCACGGCTGAGGCAAATAATAATGGAAAAGGATGTTTAAGATCCCTAAAGGCATGCTCCGAAATTTGTGTTCCTGTTTTTAAACAAGTATCTTTTCCAAGATACTTAACTCCTCTGGAATTGAACTGTTGTCTGCATTAACTGAATAAATACAGATCTGGGAGCCAAACCAGTCACCAAGGTATGAAACTGTCAGCTTCAGGCACTGAGAACAGAAGAATCAGGGGAGGGGAGGGGAAGACAACAGCAGAAGAACAACAGGAGAACTAAAGGAAGAGGAACTGGTGATGGTAACAAAGGCAGAAGGTGCTCAAAGCCATGCAGATTCCAGAACTGGAAGCCAGAGGCAAAGTCAAATTTACCCAAGTCAGTCTGCTCAGACAGCACCTCCCTGGCTCTGCCCTTTGCCCAGAAACCCATCCTGGCACTTCCAAACCAAGTCCCCAGTCATATATGCTCCTGTGATTCCCTCCAGGAGCATCATTAGCACACAGAGCACTTAAGCTTTCAATTAAAAAGCATCATTGCTGAAAGCATTATCCCAATCTTTAAAGGACTCCACCCCAACTGGACTCTCCATGCTATAAATTCATAATGAGAAGGAACTTCCCTGACTGCTCCCATCATTATTTATGAATAGGTAAACCAAATGGAAGTGTAATTCCAGTGTCACAAACTAGAGTCACTCGTGCTTTGCTCCCAGTGGCACTGTGGCAGGACAGCTGCTCCAGTTCTCCCGGGGAGACCTGATGGTGCCTTATCACACAAACCCCTTCTGCTCTGTCAGCAAGGTACACAGCAGTTCTTACAGCAAAAATGATTGGTTTAATACTTTCTCACTGGTTTTAGCTACAGAGCAGAGTTTCTTTCTAGGTCTGCCTAATCCTCGTCTAACCATTAAAACTATTCTTTCCCATGTGACCCATGAGAGTTGCACAGAATGAGGAATATTTCCAAACAGTAGCTGCAGCACACAAAAATAACTCGTCTTCACTGAGATGGGTTCATTTGTGAGTTCTGACTTTCCCCTGAACTTTCTCCCCTGAAGGACTGGAACAGTAACACTGGAACAGTAATACTTTTTTTCCCAAAGTGGAGTAAATCAGTTTCTACACTCTCAGTGGCAGAGTAAAAATTAGAGATGAAACGGAGTAAAGACTGCAGAAAATCCCTATTACTCCACAATAATACAATTTGCTGCTGATCCTCAGTTGCTAAGACAGGCATATCAATTATTTATAGAACCCAGAGTGTGAAATATGAAGTATTTCAGCCTGGGACGGCGTGAAAGTAAAACCAGGAATGTGATCCTGTCGGCACTGCAGAAAAGGACAGAATAGGCAAGGACAGGATATTCCTACAGGGGTTACCCTTTTTATTGAGCTACAAATTGCAAAAGGTCCCTGTGAAGTGCCACTTTTGGTGTTAAGTGATCTGCATTCTCCTTTTGACAGCATCAGTCTGTATTTAACGTTTGTTTAACAAGTATCCAAAGGGCCATCTCTGCCAGGGAAACAAGTCAGCACAACCTCACCTGAATATTTACAGGAAACCTGGGACCTTCCCCGGGATCTGTGCTTACCCCCATCAACAGCCCATCATGCACACTGTAAAACCTGCTCCACATGGCCAGACTTTGCCAATAATTTTCACAATCAAAATTCCAATTCATGTTCTTAGTAGCGATAGTGAAAGTTTTTCTGAACAAAAGCGCTTGTATGGTCATCACAGCAAGTTTGTTGAGAGTGAATATCTGGATTAAAATTCCCAAGGTTGCAGTGAATGGCTCATCTGAGGAACTAACACGTACTACTTAAAAATATCCACAATTTCTTGGGGGAAAAAACCCAAACTAAAACCAGTGAAACCCCACAAACAAAAATTAGAAAACCTTGGAGCCCCAAGTTCTACTAACAGCCACTGATGTGCCCCCCACAACTGAAAACCTGAATGCTGACACAGCTGAGGGAAAAACCACAAGCTAGTCCAGCAGACAACTGTCTGTCCTCAGGGTCACACCAAATCCCACGTGCTGCAAGGAAGCAGAAGCAGTGAGGACTTGGCAGCACCTGAAGCACAACGCCTGCAGAAGGGATAGTGCTGATGCCAAATCTGGTCCTTTCAGAGCTGTCCAGCCACTGCTGAGTGGACAGCACGTGCCATGATGCCAGAGCTGGCAACGGCAATGCTGAGCACAGCTAGTGGCCACTGGCCACCCTAAAGCACCAGCACTGGGCATCTGCCCTGAGCCAACGTTTACCAGCGTGAGCAGTAAAACAACATGTCTGTCGAGCTCTCGAAACTGCAGCAAATACTGAAAATCACCTCCCTGTTCCACATTTCACCTGGACTCATGGGTGCTGCAGCCACCACCACGCCGTGCTGGCTGGGCTCCAGAGCCCCAAAGAGGGAGCAGGAGGAACAGGGAACACATCCTGGCTCTGGGGAACTGGCACCGCCACAGGGACATGGCTCCTGCCACCACAGACTCCAGTTTTATAGAGCCCAGTTTTACAGACTCAAAGCTCTCCAGATTGATGGTGAAGAATTTTGAAACTCAAAGAATGTAACAGATTTACATCCAAGTTTATAGAAATAGCTGAAAAATACATCAACAGCCTTAACGTACACATATGCAGAAAAGGGACAGACAAACTATCAGATCTCCCAAAAAATGGATTGACAACAACAGAAATTTGTTAATTATGATTTAAAGTATCCTTGAATACTCAACTCTGGTGTTATTAAACTAAAAGTATCACCATATATTTGAACTGTAGGGCAGCTTATTCAAGTCAGGATCATTCAAAAAACTCCAATCTGTATTTCAGAGTATATTTAGAGGATATTTAGAACACGGGCAGGGTGCAGAGCTCTGCCCCATGACAGGCTCTTGTTGTACCATGCTGGAGGCTCCAAGGACACTCAGACCTCCAGTTTGCCAAATGGCACCAACACCTAAACTACAATGAATTTCTCCCTGATTGCTGTTTCAAAGACAAAGCTTCCAGCAGAATAGAACTGTTATTTATATATACCAACCCTTTACACACTATTGACAAGATCTTCTGCTTTGCCCCAGAAACGCTCTGGTGTCCCACACACCTGCTGCCAGAGTGAGCTGAGAGGCAGGGGCAACACGCAGTTCACCACTACAAACCTGGAACACTTCCAAGGAGAACATTTGCTTTTGACTTTTGGGGGATTGAAGTCAGTCTGCCCTAAACAGGCATGAAAATATCCAAAGGAGGACTACACTACTACTAAAGATTTTCTTGCTCCTCATCAGTTGCTTCAGCCACTTCTGCTGCCACTGGATGACCACAATGAGGCCTTTCCAGTGTGCAGCACTCTGCAGGTGTGATTAAATCTGCCTCTCACCTCCCCAAGTCCTCAGGTGGACTATCACGCCTCCCTTACAGAGATAATTTCTCAGAATGAAAGAGCCAATAAGAAGTGATTCCTCTGGGCATCTCCACAGCATTAACACCAAACACAGTAAAAGACAGCAGAGTAGCAGAGCGATTCATCCCTGGCAGAGGCACCTGTTTGCAGAGCATCCCAACACTGCAGCCGTGTGTGCCTGCCCAGGGCACGTCCACAGCCAGAACGTGCCATGCCTGACCAGTGACCGACGCTCCGGAGCACGGCACTGGCTGCAAAGGGACCCACCCAGTGCAGCTCTTTTCTGGTTTTGCCCTCAGCACAACCACGGCAGCAGAGACCTGGTGTGACTGCTGGGCTGGTGGGGCAGGGAGAGCTGCAGCCCCTGTGCATGCAAGGACAGGGTGGAAAGGATGAGTCTCACGGGCTTTAGGTACAGAGTGACACAGCTTTGGGGAAAGCCTGAGCACAGAGAGAGCAGGTCAGGAGTGAGAGGCAGCACTGGGACTTCATGCAAAACAGAGGAGGAGGGAATTCAGAACACTGAGCTCTGGTTCGAGGGGGTGTGCCATTTGCCTCATGAGGAAAGGTACCCCACGAAGTCCCACAGGCTCTGAAATGCACTCAATTAGCTGTTCCTTTTACCTTTTTGTTCTACCCAGCATTTCTTCAAGAGCACTGTCATCTCTGGCTTTGGCATCCTACTCATCATCTATGAATTCATGTTGCCGTTTCCTCCCTGAAAGGAAAAATCCCATAGTCAGTCATTTGCTACACAGAGGAAAGGACATATTTGACAGAGTATTTTTGCCACTGTTCAAGTTGAAAGACCACACTGCTCCTTGAGCAGACAGCACTGCAAGTTGTGTTCTCCACCATGGTGTCATTCAGCCATGATAAATCAGCATGTGTTTGACTCCAGAAACTTACCCAGAATTTATCTGTGAGCAACTGCAAAGCTGTCAGTGCCTCAGCCCTGCCTGGAAAGAAAGAGCAGGGCAACAACTTTCCCAGAGTAAAAAAATTCCTAGCAACAACAAGAGAGACTTGTGCCAAGCAAATATCTTTATTTTACTTTAAAACATTCTGAAAGTGTTAATCTACATGAAAGAGAAGCGGTACAAGACTGAGAAAGCATGCTTAATGTTAGGGAAGCCTTCGCTTCACATCACATGAGCCAAATTAAAAATAAAACTAAACACAAGTGTACAAAGTGGAGACAAAAAAAAATCAATTTCCTCAAAGACATAACATGAGGGACTCCCCCAGGAGTGGGCAAATTCTGGAAGGAAGAAAGAGATTATATTTTATGGGAAGAGATTCAATAACCATTCTTTTCCCATAAAGCTAGTGATGGAGGATTGTCACTGCTCCACAGACACCCTGTGCACATTTCAGGACAACAGTAACAGGAAATCAATACCACCTTTTATACGTGCAAAGACATTATCTCCCTGGACTTCTAATGCTAAGAAATGGGACCAAGGAAGACCTTTACTAGAATTTAACAGAATTTAGACCTTTACTAGAAGTCAGCATTACTCTGGCTGAGAACAGAGGGCAGGATGCTACTCTACATCCTTGGAATTTTTTAATTTTTTTTTTTTTTTTAAGAATTAACTCTGGTCAGAGCGTCACCCTTGACTGGCGCCCTGGAGGCCCCGATGACAGCACATCACAAGTGTAACAGTGCTGGGCCCTGGCGCTGTCGCCCCATCACAGACATCCCCTCCGGCTGATGCTGTAGTCATTAGAGGCAGGAGCTTTGTCAGGGGGTAATTTGACAGCTTGGACAAGCTCGGCTGAATTTATGGCACTTTCTAGTTTTTCCCTCCATTGAGCTGCAATGGAACTAAAGTTAATATTAGCAAAACCACTCTGTGCGGGGGCAGGTTCCCAGTGACTGGGAGGATCTGCTACGCTGGGCCCCTCAGGGTCCTGCCCCTGCTGGGGCCGGGCAGGGCGGCTCCACCAGCCCCCCACAGAGGAGAGCCCGGCGATGGAGGTCTCTGGTCCCTCTGGCTCCACCGCAGCAGGGGTGAGTCACCACAAGTAAGGCTACTCAGGGCTTGCTAGAGGAGCACGCTGCACACACGGGAGCAGCAGCTGTGGTCTCACAGCTCTGACAGCACACGGCCAGCTAAACCCAGGCCTGAGTCCTGGGGGCTGCTTCCCTTCCTGCAGGAACCGTGTCCCACCCAGCACCACAGCACTTCCACATGCACTACTCACAACCTGTGAGTAGTGACGTGGGCAAGAGGAGGCTGCACCCCGGGCCAAACCTCAGCAGCTCAGTAAAGCACAAACGACTACTTTTCTTTTTTCTTCCTTTTTTCCCCCCCTCAAATTGCTTTTTGCCATAGATGTTACATTTCCTTTGTTATAATGCAGAGTTTTAAGGAGCTCTCTCTATATGCTTAGAAAGCACAGTTCATATTTAGCTCCCTGAAGTCGTATTTCTCTCCTCCTGTATTTCCCTGCCAAGATGTGACACCTGTGGAACATTCCCAAAATTTCCCCTGAATCATCTGTGATGCAAGGGAACAGCAACCAGCACCAGCACCGAGCAGCTGGGTCTTTTAGGAAAGCATTAGATCAATCTGGTAAGGGGAAGGATTCCTCAGTAACTCTGGCACTAACACCCCCAAGGACCACACTGCTCCCAAATCATGTTAGAAAAAGAGCACAATTATGACAGGACCAAAATCCATGGGAAATAGTGTTGCTATGGCAACTGACATCCTCAGAACTCGAGTCTCCTTTGCATTGTTGCACAGACTCAATGACTCCTAAACCACGTGGAAACAAAATCCATCTAGCAGGTGGGTTCATTGAGGAAAAGCGGTGCTAGACATGCTCCCCTGCAGAATAGACCCCTTTCCACATGGTTTCTCAGACAAGGATCCTTTGTGCACCTCTTGTTCCAAGCACTGTGCCTCACTTACCAGGAGTGCAGAGGAACTGCTATAAAACAATCAATACTTCCCTGTTAACTACCCTGGGATCAGAAAAAAAAACCTTATTAAATATTAAAACACTCTTGTTTTCAAATAAAAGTTATGTGAAGATCCAAAATCCAAAGCAGACAAGCTGAGCTTCAGAATGGGAACGCACAGTTCCAGCTCCACGCTGGGCTGCACTGGTGTTAATGAGAGGTCTTACAGACAGCAGTACCTGAAAACCATTCCAGCACACCCCCCCCCAAATATCAAACCCAGCCACTGGGGAACAACCACTCACGACCAGGAAAGGCTGCATTTGTCTTCCTGACAGCCTTATCACAGCATTGATGTCAACAAGCATCCAGTCTGTCTGCCAGCACTCAGGTTAACACACCAACTGGGCAGCCCTTCTGCTAAAAGCTCTGTGCTCTGCACATTTTGGAGGCATTTCCTTCAATTTCGGTACTCAGAGCTGGGTTAACCCACCATCGGGGAGGGCAGCACAGCGTGAACTCCAGGCCCTTGTTCTCTACTCCAAAAGCCAAAGCAGCTCTATTGATCCAAGGAAAACTGCTCCCGATCTGGTGACAAACGAGCACACGTTCTGCCCTCGGTGTGTCCCTGCCGGCCGTGCTGCGCCTGCGGGTCCGACACCGCTGAGCTCAGACCTGCCCCGCGACCCTGCGCCGGACCGGGCTGCCGGGCTGCCCTCTGCCCTCCGCCAGCCCCGCCGGAGCCGGGAGTCGGTCACGGAACAGGGCTCGGTGGTCACAGCAGGGTTTGGAAACCGCCTGCTCGCTACGGCGGCGAGAGGCCTCGGGACACCGTCCCGCCTTCAGGTCCCGTCAATGACCAGAGTGGGCGACGGCTCTCTGGGCAGGTCCCGAGGGCCCTGCGGCACCGGGTACGCACCGCACCTGGCGCAGGGCGTCTTGCCCGGGAGCGGGGCGGACGGAGGCCAAGCCTCCGTGTGGCGGCTCCGCCACAGCCGCCGCTCGGCCGCGGAGAGACCTCGGCGGGAAGGACGCGCCAGGGCGCCGGGACGGGGAATGCGGACGGAGCGGAGCGCGGTGGAGCGGCCAGTGCCCCGGCACGGCCCAGTCCGTGCTCTCCCTCACTCTCTCTCTCCCGCTCCCTCCCGCACTCACCCCTCACCGCCACCGCCGCCGCCGCCGCTTCTCCTCCGCCTCCTCCGCCTCCGCCGCCTCCCGGCTCCCGCGCTGCGCACGCGCACACGCCTGGGCCGCGCGAGCGCCGGGGGGGGCGGTGCCCGCAGGCGTGCGCGTGCGCTGGGGCCGCCGGGCCGCGGGGGGGCGCTGCAGCGGCAGCGCGGGGTGAGAGGTCGGGACGATGGCGGCGGCCTTGGGCGAGGAGGCGCCGGACAACCAGGACTACTATGGGCTGCTCAACGTGCGCCGCGAGGTGCGGCCGCGGGGCCGGGGCCGGGGCCGGGGCCGGGGCCGGGCGGGCTGAGACACCCTTGCCCACCGCGGCGGGAGCGGTGCCCCTGAGGCGCGCCCTCAGCCCAGGCCGCTGCTGGCGGCGGGACGGCAGAGCTCGGGTCGGGCCACGGGGCTCCCGGTTGTGTGCGGCGGGCGAACGGCGGCTGAGGCCGAGAAATGCGCGTTTCGTTCCGAATCGCGGCGGTCTGGGCGCTCCCGAGCAGCTCCGCGCGCGGGGCACACCCGCCCCCTCGGCCGCGCTCCCGCCGGGCTCGGGCGGGGCTGGGAGCACTTCCCAGGGTTTCTGATTCGGAAACACCGACATTTTTGCGAAACACCTCTCCCGCCATAAAAGAAGGATCGAGAGTCCTTGATTTCACTTTTAAGAATAGATGGCTATTATTTGGTGCGATTTTGGATCAGTTCTGAACTTTATGGGAGGCAACTATTTTTTATAGTAACAATTAGGCAGATCTCCAAGTATCTGAATATAGGAGCTATACCGTAGTTTGTTTCAGCAAATGCAACAGCAATGTATTATGTGTGTGTGTGTGTGTGTGTGTGTGTGTGTGTGTGTGTGTGTGTGTGTAAACAGACCTCACTTTTCATGCCCATTGTCCTGGATGTTGCCATTGGAGTCGGACAAAGCTCATACTGCACCACCATTACTGTGTGCAGTAGGAGGTCCAGACTTGGAAATGATTCAGCCTGACAGCTTCGAAGAATTCCCTTTGGGACTGCTGTCAGTCCCTGGGCTGCAGGGACAGTCTCCTGTGCCTCATCTGTGGGAATCTGCCACATTGCTGAAGGAAGAGCGTGTGACGGTTGAGCTGTTTGCAGAACTCCCTGATGCTGGCCTCCTTTGAGAAAAGTTTCTGCGCAACTTGAGACCACTGGTCTGGTTCAAAGCTGGTGGGGCCATGCTTGTACCTCCCTTGGGAGCTTTCGTAATTCCCCCTTCCAAACAGCCGCGTGCAGAGGTTAAAACAGAGGTGGGGACCGAACAAGGGTTGCGACTGCTGGGGGAGGGTTTAATACTTAACTTAGGCAGGCTTCCAGAGCAAGACACTCGGGTTTGGTACAGCAGAGAGCTGTGGCTGAGTTAAAGGGGTATGCAAGGGAGTAATTCCAACAGAGAGGAGTGGGTGCTTTTTTGATTGCCCCTTGCTAATTAATGTCAGCAGTACTGCCCTGTAGTGGAATGCAGTGAACAGCATGTCTGTGTGCTGAGCCACAGGGTGATGTGGCAGCTGAGCTGGGATCCCACAGAGGGATGGGAGCCTGCAAGTGAAGATGGTGGTGGTGAGGGTTGTGAATAGTTCATCTTTTAGAGATGTTACTCTGCTAAAAACATGCTGTGTTTGAGACATCAAATGAGGCTGTTTAAACCCCAAATGGGGAGATGGGAGGCCTTTTAATTTTGCCCAGAGTCTCAGTAATAAAAATGTAACTAACATACAATTATTAGTGACTTAGGTATTTCCTGGCAATCTGAAATGTTGTCAGGGTTTCTTTAGCAGTTTCAAAGAGGCTGTTGCTCATGGAATATTGAACCAATGATCCGAGCATCAGTGATGATGAAATGCCCAATCTAACATTTTATTGAACATGGCATTTATGAAAAATGAACCTACTCATTTCTGTGATGTAATCAATAGCACATTAAACCGTTTATCATTAATTTGATTTAAAAATGCCATTTTGGGCCTATATGTTCCCCTCCCTTCCCAGTCGAGTTTAAATTTGATATCCGAGAAAGCACACAGTAGTAAAAAGAAAAAAGCTAATCTACTGTCTTGGGACCAGCAAATTTGGCAGCTACCCTTTAGCTATATAATTTCAAAACATTAATGTGAAATAGTACAAACATACAGAGAAAAGATTTATTCTGAGTTGTCCTCAAATCCAGGTGGATTCCTGGTGTTGATACACCGGTGAGTGGCATTTCTGTGATGAAAACCCTCCTTGCCACAAGTGGGGGGAAAAAAGATGTTACTTTAAGAAATGACCTTTGGGTCCCTCTGGGTGCCTCCCCTCACTGGCTGTCCTGAGTCCTGGTCATGGCAGCCCCTGGGGACAGCCAGGACTGTCAGGTTTTGATTATTTTCCTCTGCATGTTGCTCCAGGAATGCCCCCTGTGCCCAGGAGCTGGTTCATACCTGGGCATTCTGGGAACTGGACGATTGGTAGCTCTGTGAAGCTCTGCTGGGGGGAAGTTGTGGTTGATTTTGGCAACTGCACTTCTAAAAAGTAGGCATTAAGCAATCTCCAAGGAATGGACAGGGGCTGCAGTGCAGGGGTTGTAGCAGCATGAGGTGAGAGAGGAGAGGTTACCAGGACTCGCTGGAGTCCGAAAATAGCATCCCTGGGAGGTTGTCTCCTGAGAGATGATAATGAAGGAAGTGGGGGGGTTACTCCATTGCTTCTGAAAGAGCCATCCGTGTCCTTGGAATGAGGCCAGGTGCTATCTGAGGTCCCAGAGTGATTGTGGTAAAGGACAGGGCAGGTTCATTCTTGATGCATTTGGTGACACAGTGTTCTCACGGTTATGTGTCTGTGGCTTTGTGGGCAGGTGATACACTTTCCTCCCTTGCAGCACAACACAGACCCTGCTGGGGAGCAGAATGGGGTGTTGGGGAGCACAGGGGGATGCTGGGGAGCACAGCAGGGTGCTGGGGACTGTGGCGTGCTGGGATGAGTGTAAAACTGTGGATTTACATGTGGAAGGTCACTGCTTTTGGGTAGTTAAAGTGTCTCCTTGGGGATTAAGATTGAAATATGAGTAGAATTTGTTGTCGAGGTCACTTGTTCTGCTACAGATAGTGTGGATGATCCTGGTGTGATAATTGAACATTTTATTAACTTATATAATGAAACAATAGTCCATTCCTGATTTGGCCAAACTAGTGTCACGTAACAGCTGATGGACTTCCCTTTCAGGGCTGATCTTGGGAGTGGCCTTGTGGAAATGGCATTGGTTGTACCTGAGTTCATTTTTGGTGCTTTTGGCAGGCCTCCCAGGAGGAGCTGAAGGCCGCGTACCGCCGGCTGTGCATGCTGTACCACCCCGACAAGCACCGTGACCCCGAGCTCAAAACACAGGCCGAGCAGCTCTTCAACCTTGTCCACCAAGCCTATGAAGGTCAGGGGGAGCTTTGCAGAAACTGTTTTCATGGGGTTTCTAGGAGAGCTGTGTCTTCGTGCTTTTTGAAGCTGTTTATTATTACAAAGTAATAATTAAGTTTGCTGATACTTAGCGATGCTGTTTCCTGCTTCCGTCCCGTAAGTCAGAGGAGAAATGCCATATAAATGCTGCAGGGAATGAGATGTGGAGCCTCTGTCTTACTTGCTGCGTGCTGTAAATGATCTTCTCATCACTTCTCTTTCTTCTGAATGCCTCTTCCAGAGGAGAATGAAGACTGAAAAGCTTCAAACAGAAAGACAGTTTCATATTGTACTGATGAACTGCTGCACCCCAAGGTTCTGTTCCATGTCACCTGACTGCAGTCTCCATTGTTTTCCAGCAAGTTCTTCCATATGCTCAGACTGAGATAGAGACAACTGATTCATAGCAGTCAGAGTTTTTCTCTCATGCCAAAGCCCTTTTAAAATAGTCTGAATTAAGCTGAAATTTACTTACGTCCTGGTGTGCAAATTGCACCTGGAGTGCAGATAGATTGGAAGCTGGTAGGAGCCATCCATGTTATAAATCAAGTGCACCCATCTGGGTGCCCAGTCCTGGAGCCTAAAGAGACACTAAGGCAAAAGGATGAACAAACATTCCTCCATTCGACCTCAAATATGAGCTTTTTTTTTTTTTTTTTTACTCTCCTGGTTTTGACTGATTTGCTCCTTCTAGCTGGACTTGAGCACAGGTGGAGTCTTTCCCATTGTCCCTAGTTAGGCTTTAGGACATGTGGAAGCTTTCACTAGGAGAGCAGGGAAGGTCTGACCTTGATGATGTGGGGAACAAAAACAGGTGGTGCTTCAATAATTTCATTGTAGTGTGGTGGGTGGCCTTATATAAGAGTCCGCAGCTTCCCTTTGAATTTTGTGGCTCTGCTTGGCTGTGCCTTGCAATGAACACGGAAAGGAAATTGGTGCTTGTTTCATACCAAATGTGAGTGTAGTATCAATTTTGCAAGCCAAATTTTTGACGTCTTAGAAATAAGCCACTTCACCTCCTGCCTATTTTCTCTCCCTCCTCTTCCATCTCTTAATATCACACAACAAAAGATTCATTTTACCAGAATTCATAAAAAGCAGCATCTGCCTGTGACATTTAGCAAGTCCAATAATCTTCCAGTAGTTCAGACCAAAGCTCAGTTACCAGTGTAAGTGCCCCAGCTCCCTGAGGACACATCAGTTCCCCCACAGTCAAAAGAAATACGTGATCATGATAAAGCTGATCTTGGAACCCTGGGGGGAAAATACTGATGATCTTTTATTTTTTTTTACAGAAGGGTGTGGTATAGGAGATTATGCATTTAAATGTGCCTTACCTTTTAAAGATTCTTCCTAATTCTGTACACAATCTTTTTCCAAAGTAACTGTTCTGCAGTCTCCTGGTGCATTTTGTGTTCTCCATTGAGCTGGGTGACGTTTTGGGAGGTTCAGATTTTACACGTACCTTTGCCATTGCCTTGTAGTTTATGTTTGGCAAGGCATGAACTGCCTTGTGGAAGTTGCTTCATTGGCACTTGGTATGTCCCACACATTTGGACTGAGAGGGAAAGGATCAGTGGACAGGGAAGATCAGGGGAAGCACCACAGAGCTTTGAAAGCCAGACAGAGGTGGGTGGTATTCCTGCTCAGGAAGGGCCCTGGGACTGCTCTGGCTAAATTGCTCATAATCCCTATGGTTGTTAGAGGGCTCATGTCATGCTTCAGTCAAAGAAAGCAGTGTTAGAAACTGCACTGCACATTCACTTAGGCTGCATGTCTCTTGTGTTCTTTCCACTTTTTTGTTTTAGAAATAAGAAAAAGAAAAAAAATTGAGTTTTTTGGGGGAAAAAGTCAGTGTGTCCTGTCAATATGGCACATGGAAGCATCAAAGGGGTTAATGTACTACTGTAGAACAAGACATTTCCAGGAGCTGTGCTTGAATTCCAAATAATGCAAGTGTCTTGGTCTGAAATCTGAGAAGACTGAAAACTGAGTTCTCTCCTCTCTTTTGGTTTTAATTTGCAGTGCTTAGTGATCCACAGACCAGAGCCATCTATGACATATATGGGAGGAGAGGACTGGAGATGGAAGGCTGGGAGGTGAGAGAAATTGAGCACCTTATGGCCAGTGGCCTTGACTAAACCCACCTTTATCTGCCATTGTTGTTCTACCAGCTGCACTGACACCTGGCTAGTATTAAATGCCTGTTGGTCTGAAGGCATCCTTGGTTAGTTATTTCTGTCTCTCTCTGTCCCTATTGAAACACCATGATGGATTTTCGAAGAACACTTAGGTTTTGCACTTAAAAAGAGAACCATAAACCTGACATTCAGAGTTCCCTGTCAGGATATTACTGTGACAGGCAACATCTTTGTCTGAGATGAATGTGTCGTCATTGTCCATCTAGTCCCATCTTTTTCATCCGAAACTTGTTTTTTCATCCAAAACATCTTCCCAACTAGCTTCTGAGTTTGAAATTACTTTTTCTTCCTGGGCTTTTTGGGATTGGTTGGGGGTTTTTTTGGTGGTTTTGGTTTGGTTTGGTTTTGGTTGGGTTTTATGGGCTTTGGAAGAGAACTTGTTCATTCGTGGCTGTCTTGCCATTGAGTCCCTTGCTGGCCTCTGCCAGCCCTAGTTGACTGCACTATGCTGCTTGCAGCAGAATCCTATGGTATTGGGTCAGGTCAGCACCAAGGTCAAGTTTGGAGTGAGTTGCCAGAAATGTGGTGCAGTGGCATGTAACAGACATTTCTGAACTGCTTTTTGTGTCCACACCTGGTAGAGCAGTTAATGGATTGCTGAGGATAACAGCACTGCAGTGTCTACTGCTTGTGGTAGGAAAGCTCTTTGCCCTGGTTTTGTCAAGGGAATGGAAATAACAAGACCATATTCCCTTCTCTCAAAGCATGGAGTTTTCTCTCATGCCTACCATTTGATTTGGCCCAGGTGCTTCCCTCCAAACTCTGACTGTTGAAATTGGTGCAGAGCGGCTTTCAGCAGCTGGGGCAGCGTGTTAGTGCGTCCCAGGTTCATGGGCCTCTGTCCCCCCAGCACTGCAATGCCCTGAGCAGTCTCAGTCTGGTGATCCTTTGGTTCTCATTTCTTTTTGAGCAGGTTGTGGAACGAAAGAGAACTGCAGCTGAAATCAGGGAAGAATTTGAGCGTTTGCAGAGAGAGAGGGAAGAGAGGAGACTGCAGCAGCGAACTAATCCAAAGGTAAGCGAAGACTTAACCCTGGTCACAAGAGTGGATCCGTAAATTATCACCACTGTGCAGGGTATGCTGAGCCTAGGTGAGGACATTTTGAGACACTCACCTTGGCACCACCTTTGGATCTGCGCTGCTCTTAGCAAAGCCAATGGACTGTACAGATCCCCAGGCTGTGGGTAGTGCACAGACACTAAGAACTGGTTTTCACTGGAAGGTTAAACAAGCATAAGATGTTGTGTGAGTGTCTGTTGACAGCATTATTCTCACAGGAAGGGCGTTCTGGGTGCCACAGACCAGTCAAGGCAAACTGTCCCTGCTGGAGGTGCGGGTGAGCGGGGTCAGAGAGATGTTCTCAGAGAGGGGCATGGTTATCTCCACTGATGCTGCTCTGTGCTTCAGGAATGTGACATTTTCCCTGGGCGCTCGCCGTGGCTGTGAGCTGTGCTGTGAGCCTCGGCCTGTGTCCTGGGATAAAATTAGCCATCTGGGTGTTTACAGCAATTGCTGGTTGGCAGCCGATGGAAATGTCTCTCCAGGCAGTGTTCCCGTGGAATTGGGGAGCGCAGCTGTGATCATTTCATACACGAGCGCAAGTTATTTTAAAATTTCCAACATTTTGTCAGTTCCATAAAACAGTTCCACAAAAATAAAGCGTTTTAACCAGAAATGTTGAGCAATAACCAGATGTAGGCAATTTGGAGGGTTGGAATTGAGTCTCCTATTTGCTTTTAGAGCTTTGTTTTTGCTTTCAAAGACATGCAGAAGGGTTGAAAAGTTCATTGCTTGGTTTGAGAAGAACCATTTCATGTTAGGAGAAATTAAATCCCCTTATTTTCCTGCTGTGGAAGGTCAACATCTAAGGAATGCAGGCCCCTCAAGGCATAGCCTGGCACAGCTTCCAGGTGTCACCTTCCTGAAGATAAATTCATAAGGAAAAAGGAGGGACTGTATTCTCCTCTGGCACATCTGTGAATTCCACGAGTCTGTTTCCTGTTCACAGGGTGGCAAATGAAGGTGGTTGTAAAAGCTGATCCCGGCTCCGATGGTTCCGTAGAGCTGCTCCCACTCCCTGCCCCGGGAGCTGCTGCGCTGTGCAGCGCTGGCTTCTGAGCAGGCCTTACAGCTCCCTCCTGCCACTCTTCCTTTGGGGAGAGCTCCTCATTTCCCATGGTCAGAGCAGGTGGCTGATGGGAGCTGGGAGCAGCAGCAGTCCCCTCTATTATCCGGTGGCATAGGGGTGCTCTCATTCTCTGGGAATATTTTTAACTTTACCATCTGCTGCTTTTCCTGTGCTTGCACCTGAACCAGTTTCCTTGCCAGGATCCACAGACCTCTGGGGTGACTTCACCTGCTTAGTGGGAGGTGGAGGGTCTGCCCAGGGTCCACCGTTCACCTCAGGGAAAGGCAGGGGAGTAGGAGGTCAGCTGGGGAGCCAGAGAGGGAACAGGGAGAGGCTCCTTTCCTCTGAACGGGTCCTGTGGATTTTCATGGTTAGGTTCAGGTGTTTTACTTTTTTCCTCGGGAGGGATATTTACTGTACAATTCACAGGTGTGAAAAAGGAAATCCTAAGATTTTGAGTATGTTTTAGAGAAATGAGGCGCAATGAATCCCAGGAATGCATGTGGATCCATGCAGCATCACGGCACCAGTAAGCCAAGTACAGCAAGGTGGTCTTTCTATGAGAAAGAAAATATCTACCATTTACTAGAAGTTTGTCTTTGTCAAGCTTTTCTTCTGATGATAAGATATAAACTAGAAAAAGAAAACAAAAATTTTGACTAATGAGGTCAATTGCAAGTGAATGATGCAGGTTAGAAGTAAATTAGTTTAGATAACTCATAAGAAGAAGCACATAGAGGCTTTCTGGCTAAGTTCCATTGAAGAAAATCAATTTCTGAAATATATTAACTTCAAATACTGACATAGCAGATTCAGTTGTGGGGGAAGAAGAAACCTGCTCTGTAAAGGTGTTCTACTTGCTTCTATAATATGTCACAATAGAAAAATGACCTCAGGATTGCAAGTTGAGTTCATGCTGAAAAGCTGCCCTTTCTCCAGTCTGATGATTTATATTGCTGTTTTGGAATATTGTAATCACTGACATTTGTTTGTCTTGCGTATTAGGAAATTAATTTTAGAGTGCAAAAGGTAATTGCAGAAAAAGGGAAAAGTGCACAAAAATGTGGTCATATACAGGAATGCTTTAGCCACTTGTCCTGTGTGTGTTGGATGTTTGCTAATGCTGAGTGCTTGTTTCACTTGTCATCCCTCAGGGAACAATTAGTGTGGGAATAGACGCCACCGACCTCTTTGATCGTTATGACGAGGAGTATGAAGATGTGCCTGGGAGCAGCTTTCCCCAGATTGAGATAAACAAAATGCACATATCCCAGTCCATCGAGGTGAGGAGGGTGGACACAGATGTGTGAGCAGGGCCTGAGCGAATGAGGCACAGAACACGCTGCTCGGGGGTTCTCACCGGGATCTGGGGGGACACAGTGGCCAGCGCAGGTGGGGAAGGGCAGCTCAGGGCCAGCAGGATGGTGGGTTTGCCCTGCAGCTTTCAGGAGACTCGTTTGTGGGCTGCAGTGGTGCTGCCCTCCTGCCAGTGGGGATGCTCAGTATCCGGTTCTGACTGAATATGGTATGTTCAGTGGATGAAGACAAATGGCACCCATTTTTGAGGATGTGGGTAAGGAAGAGAATGGGAATTGTTTCCTCTCCCCAGAGAGTTGTAGAAATTTAGTCTGCAACTAAGTTTGCAGCTCAGGGTCAGGACTTCAAGAGGTACATTACAGGTGTCACAAGTGTCTGGTACTGTAAGAGTTATCTCACTTTTTGCCATACTTGGTATTTGACTACAAAACCACATACACTCTGCAGTTGTGATTACGTCCCTGTAGAACATGCACTAATTGTGTGAACTGGACCAGAGTTACTGCTCACAATATATTCATTTTTCAGGCACCCCTGACTGCCACGGACACAGCAATACTGTCTGGTAACCTTTCCACCCAGAATGGGAATGGAGGGGGATCAATTAACCTTGCTCTGAGACGAGTGACATCTGCCAAGGGATGGGGAGAGGTGAGAGTACACCTGTTGTGCAGTTTTATATTCAGTCTGTTACCCAGTGTTTATTTTGGGGGGGGAACTTTGGCTGTGGTTCATCTCTCATTTGGTACATTCTGTAAAGGAATTTGAGAAAAAGGCCAAACCTTGGATTTTCTTATTGTTTTCCTCTCTCCATTTGGCCATGCAATTTGGACTTCACTTGTGCAGACAGAATTGTTACCTGATGTCTCCAGCCTTTCTAATTTCTCTGTCTGAAGGCTCTGAGGTACCTTCCAGTGCTGTGAGCAGGCACCTTAGGCAGCGTAATAGTTTGGCTTTGCTTCCAAAACTGCTTTTCTCTCAAGGGAAGGAGTTGTGGGGGAAATAGTTTGAGTCCCCAGCAGATATGGACTGAGCAGCTGGAAGGTCCCGTGTTGCCATGTGCAAGCTGGGCTTTGTTTGACATGCTTGTGGTATCACTGGTATAGCTGGCAGGTGGCTGCTATACCAGTGCCTGTGCCTTCCTTCTTCCACAGTGGCTCCTGCTAGCCTGTTTCCTCGGGTTGGGGGAGTGGGAGTTTTCCTCTTGTTTGAGAATTCATAGACTGGAGGCTTTTGATTTGCATCAAGATTTTGTGAGGGAGGTGTTTTCTCCATGTTCCCTGGAGTGACCAGAGCAGGTGCCAGTAGCAGTCACCTGTAGCTTTATGAAACTGGCTTTGTTTTACCCATAAACCCTGACTCAGTGAGACACCTTTTCTTCTGAATGCAAAGCTGCAGGAAAGAGAGAGTGCTGAAAGAGGTGGTAAATGTTATTCAGATGTGTAAAACGTCTGTGATAAAAATGACACTTGTGACATACTTTGTCACTGTTGTAAGGGTTGTTTTCTTCTAACACTCTGGCATTGTGCATTTGAACAGTTGGAGTTTGGAGCAGGAGACCTTCATGGACCTCTCTTTGGGCTGAAGATATTCCGTAATCTTACACCAAGATGGTAAATACTAGAAAAATGGTCTAATGGTTAATATTTCACACTAAGGAAGTAAATGACTTGAATTCTCTTCCACACTAATTCTGGGTTTGTTTTCTATCCTACAAAATAAGGTATTTCCTCTTTAGATTTAAGGTCATACTTGTATTGTCAAAAGACTTGTACCATATCTGGGTTTTGGTGCTCTCCATTTTCATACTTCCAATTTAAGGAGGGTCTGTGTTCCACATCCTTAGATTTGTAGTTGATGTTCTCATGATTCATGATACTTGAGGTATGATCTCCAATCAGAGCAACAGAAGTTGGCTCCGGGAGCAGAACAAAAGCTCTGGGAAGCTCTTCTGAGGCTTCCATGTGTGAGAGGGAGTTTCCGACAGCAAAACAGGAGATGATGTGTTGTATTTTTGGGAAATAATACCAAATTTGCCACTACTGAGGTGTCTGTTCACAAATTAATAGAAGTCTTAAGTTGCAAACGAGAATACAAGGTAAGGGCTGTGATTGAAGTCACATGCCAGAGCACTGTAGGAGCCAGTGTAGGCTCCTTCATTTGTATTTTCTAATTTAGTAAATACAGCATTCCTCAGAGCTTGTATAGGATTCTTGTTCCCTGTGGAGAGCTTTAGTGCTGCTTTTTGGAGCTGATGCTTGAGGGTTACTAAATAGCAGGGCTGCTCTGTGCCAGCAGCTGAGTGTGCTGCACTGCAGAGACCAGGCTGTTACCTGTGCAGGGCAGGAGGGAAGGTCGGGAGCAGCAGCTGCCTGGGCACAGGCAGTAACCAGGGCACGACCTGCTCTCCTGGGCACTGCTGTGGTCAGGCAGTCTGAATTAGTTTTGATTTTCCCCTGAAAGCCTCGGGTGTCGCACTCCTTGCAGGATGGTCTCTAGGCATTCAAGCAAAGTTCCTGAGCAAGAAGAAATTTGAGGCCACCTGAGAGCCTGTGTTTTAGCACTGATGAGTCTTTCCTCACTTCCATAGTTTCATCACCACAAACTGTGCCCTGCAGTTCTCGTCCCGTGGGGTCCGCCCCGGCCTCACCACAGTCCTGGCCCGCAACCTTGACAAGAACACGATGGGCTACTTGCAGTGGCGGTGGGGCATCCAGTCAGCCATGAACACCAGCATTGTCCGGGACACCAAAACCAGCCACTTCACCGTGGCACTGCAGGTGAGAGCCCTGCTGCTGCCATAGGGACAGCAGTCCTGCCCCGGGGGAGAGAGGGATCTCACCTGCCTGTCTTGGCAGTAGTCTGGCTTGGGACTAGAGGTTAAGGGAACAGTTGGTACTATCCCATGTTACACCCAGCATAGGTAACAGGCTGCAGAGGTTGTGTCAAGCACTGCTCTGTGTTCTGTGCCGCTTCAAGGATGAGAAAGGAAATTGGGGGGAGAGTTCAGCAGTGGCCAAGGACATGGTTTCATACGTTTGTGCCTCTTGTGTTTCAGCTGGGAATCCCCCATTCTTTCATGATGGTCAGTTACCAGCATAAGTTTCAGGATGAGGATCAAACACGAGTGAAAGGTTCTCTCAAGTAAGTGCTCAAGAGGAAGTTCACATTATTCACAACCTGAGGAATCTATCCTCTTCTGCTGCTGTAGGCCTCCAGGTTCCACAAACCAAATGCTTCTGTGGCCTTTGGGAATCTGCTTTTCATTCTTTAAATCTGGTAAAGGCTGAAGTGAATGTCTTGGCGGGTTGGCTATGTGGAACTTAAAATACTTGTGTGTGATATGTCTATATCATCTCCAGTAAGAAAGCCAGAAGTTCTTGGGAGCAAGCTGGAAGGGCTATTCTCACCTTGGAGATACACAGTGAATCTTCCAGAGGGCAACATCTGCTGCATGCAGATGTATTTCCATGCTTTACTTGTTGGGGAATTACAGGATTCAGTAAAGAGAAGTCTTCCCTGTCTTACCAGTTTTTGGTTCTGTTGTTCTAGGGCAGGTTTCTTTGGGACTGTAGTGGAATATGGAGCAGAGAGGAAGATTTCCAGGCACAGCGTTTTAGGAGCCACCGTCAGTGTTGGTGTTCCCCAGGGAGTGTCCTTGAAAATCAAGTAAGTTCAAGATTGCAACTCTAGACTGCAGAGGCTGACCATAGCTTCCATGATTCTATTTCCAGTATTCAAGTGAGAAGGTTCCAGTCCCAGGGCAATACAGGTGTAGTGATACATCACTGGGAGAGGGTGCAGCTGCCCTCACCTCTAACGCAAGCAGTGCCCATGGTAAGCAGTGGGTGCCTTCTGCTGGTGTTACAACCTGAGCCACCTCTGTGTGTGCATCAGAATATTCTGAAATACAGCTTAAAGTGAGGTTTGGAGCATTCTGGTAAGTGCTGGAAGATTTCTGAAAATACTATTGGTAGAGCTGGATTTAGAGCTGGATTCTGTTTGTATAACACTGTATACAAGTGTATGCTTGAATTAGGGAATTACCATTCCCTAATGCAGTGATTGTACCACTAACAAGGTGCAGTTCACGGAGGGGCAGAGCTCATTAAGGGTCCTTGTGCTGTGGTGGGATGTCCAGTGGCAGGTGGGACGCCAAACTGCTGAGGGGCCTGAAGAACTCAGGAAACTCATGTTTTCTAAAATAAATATTGTTATAAGCATCAGAAAAATACTAATATGCACCTGGCCTGAAGGCCCATGCCAGTGCTGCGAACACAGGCCTTCTCTAGAAGCATTTTCTTTTTCACCTTTTTTTGGGGAAATCAATGACCAAATTTCCTATTCTCCTGTTCTCCTAAGATCAGAAAAAACACTGTACAATGATCAGGTACTATCATGAGAGATGTTTGCTTCATTGAAATCTGGCTCTGGCTGGTGTCAGCTGTCTTTCTTACCATTGGCTTTTTCAGTTTATTGGAGTTTTAACTTCTTGAGCTCATTGTTCATCTCCCTTTGGTTCAGCAGCACGTGCTGCTGCTAAGTGTGTTTCATCAAGCACATTCAACTCTGCTTTTCCTCTTACCTGTCCCTCTGCTCTTTTTTGTTGCAGGCTGAATAGGGCTAGCCAGACCTACTTCTTCCCTGTCCACCTAACAGATCAGCTGCTTCCCAGCGCCGTGTTCTATGCCACCGTGGGACCTCTTGTCATCTACTTCGCCATGCACAGGCTGGTCATCAAACCCTACCTCAGGGCACAGAAGGAGAGGTGAGACTGCCAGGCTGTCCTGCACATTCAGAGCGAGGAAGTCTCACTAGGGCTCTTCTGTGTGAAGTTGTGGGTCACTTTAACTGGGGGGGATGAGTAGGCAGACACCTGCCAGTTTTTGGCTGAATCCCATCTACTGTGTATTCCTGATGTGGTGTTGCCTTCCTTCTGCCAGAGAGCTGGAGAAGCAGCGGGAGAACACAGCCAGTGACATCCTGCAGAAGAAGCAGGAGGCTGAAGCTGCGGTGAGTCTTTCTTGTAACTTGGTCTCCCTTAGTGAAAGGCAGCTCTTTTCCCTCTGGGCTGTTCTCTTTTGGCCACAGTGTCTGACCCTGCATGATTTCTGCTCTGCCACTTGTGTTGTGACAGGTCCGGTTGATGCAGGAGTCTGTCCGAAGGATAATTGAAGCAGAGGAAGCCAGAATGGGTAAAGATTATGATATCATTTACTTTTTTATATAAATTTGAAGAGAAGAAGAAACAATACAAAGGTGTTGTTTCTTCATTCCCACTCCTGATGAAGTGCAGTGTAGTTGCTGCTGAGCAGAGTAGGGGAGTCCCATTATGATTCATCTCCTGGTGCCTGAGCTTAGGAGGGATCACAGAATATTATTTTGGGACATGCTGTGAGGTGGATCAAGAGACTGAAGACATCAGTCTGGATTCACCTCTCCACCAAAGAGAGGTGTGTGTGTATAAATATGTGCAAAAGTTGTAGTCTCAAGTTTAGCTTTCACTGATTTCTCCCTCACATGGGATCAATCCCATTGTTCACGGATTGTAGTGGCAATCTGATCTCTGATGATTACTACCAGTTTTCCACAGAGTGTTCCAAAGTGAACTGACATCCACTCAGATTGTCACATCAGTGTGGCACTGAAGTCCCGTCACTCTATCCTAGTGCTGAAGGTTGCTAACAAACAACCAAGTAGAAATGTTGTTCTGGCTTGAGAAAAGTGGGTCCAGGCCAGGAGAATTAAATCTTGGTGAAAGCAAGAGAAAATGCTGGGATGGTCTTTTTGTCAGTGTCTGTCCAGCCATGGCAGGAAGCCTTTCATCACAGCTGTGATTTCCTGGGACATGCAGGTCTGATTATAGTGAATGCCTGGTATGGGAAGTTTGTTAATGACAACAGCAGGAAGAATGAGAAGGTGAAGGTAATAGATGTGACTGTGCCCCTGCAGTGCTTGGTGAAGGACTCTAAACTCATCCTTACAGAGGCCTCCAAGGTACGTTCTGTCAAAGCTGTTCTGTCAAAGCCCAGACTCCATGACTCAAATGTGTGACCCAGAATTTCAGTTGAACCATGTGGTGTCCTGCCAGGGGATCTCTCCAGTGACTCTGGATCAATTCACAGAAGCCATTTACATACCAAGTGTTAGGAACGTCCAGGAACTTCTGTTTCTCTGGGCATTTCCAGTGCCAAAGAAACAGCATCTTGGTGTCTGCAGACCCTGGGGCTGTACACCAGAAACTTCCCAACCCCCTGGTTTACTTTTATGTATTCAAAACTTGCAGAGGTGATTCCTCAGCATCTCACCTTTCTGGCAGCAAAACTTTTTTTAATGACACTTGTCCTGGCACTAATAGATGTTTCTGGCCAGCTGAAGAACTGTGAAAGTCCATTCCCTGATGCTCAGTTTGTCCTTTTCTGGTTGAAGGCTGGGCTGCCAGGCTTCTACGACCCCTGTGTGGGTGAGGAGAAGAGTTTGAAAGTGCTTTATCAGTTCCGAGGAGTTCTGCACCAAGTGATGTCAGCTGACAACGAGGCCCTTAGGATACCAAAGCAATGTGAGTAGCATGGGGACTGAATTGAATGTATGGAGGCATGTTGGAGGCCTGAGCCAGATTTCTTCTTTGTCCCCATTTGTCTTACTTGCCAAAACATCTTCCCTGCTGGAATAACTCTGTGAAACCTCGTGACAAGTTTTACTGTCACCTCTGTGGGTCTGGCAGGTTGGATCAAAGGCACAGACCTCTGTTTGCTCTAGACCAGCTCCCTGGCCAGTGTGAGCAGCACATCCAACTGACAGAGCTTCCAGAAGTGCCTTGGGAGGTGTATATGAGTCGTGTTTAATTAGCAGCCAGAAATGCTCCTGCCTGTTCCTGGTACGGTGGTGGGTTCTAGCATGTGTCCATTCCTTGTTCTCCCTGACAGCTCACAGGATTGATGCTGATGGCTAATCTGGGAGCTCGTGTCTGCCACGGGACCTGGGTCAATGGAAACTGCACAACCTCCCCCGGACGCTGCAAGTTTGAACAGAGACACTTTTATTTTTACTGTCCATATCGCCGGTGGTGTCCTGCTGATTCTGTTAGGGACAAAAGGAGAGACCCTGCTGCTCCAGGCAGCTTCAAGGCAATATTGTGGCTTGGTACTCAATAAAGCAGCGTGACTCTGAGTGCACAGTGCTTTCTGCCCAGAGGGCTGAGCAGGTGCCCTCCTGCCAGCTGGCCACGGCCCCTTCGTGCGCTCACACGTACCTCCTGGCACTGAGCAGGGATGAAAACCTGTTGTTCTCACTTCTCCACATACTTCCTGGGGCAGTTAACACACCTTTTCCTGCTCCTGAGGGGAATTTCAGTTCTCGGGCCACCTCCTGGAAGTCCCCTGTGCAAAGCCTTTTTGTTGGAAAGAGGTCAGAGAGAGTTTCCATCTCAAATCTGTGTTTGAAATGCACTTGTTAACCTCATACTTTTATTAAGTATGAAGGTCTTTGCCTTTTGTAGTAACATTGACCTCTTCAGCACCAATCTGTCCAGCTGCTTATTTCCAACACTGCTATTCCAGACAAGGACATGGGGTATCATACTCTTACTAATTCTTCTGCCATCCACATCCATGTATCATCAAGGTTTTTGGAAAAATAGGAGAGCTAGTGAGAAGAAAGACAGCAATTCATTTAATTCGATTCTGATGCTGCAACTATCTCTTCCCATCTAATTTATTTCTAGGTAAAACAAACGTAGTTCATGTAAGTAAACCAGACCAAAGTGAGGAGAGAGGCCAAATGGATAAAGAGCTGAAAATGTAACGTTCAGCTGCCCTTTCTGAAAAGCAGCAGTTATGGCATAAATCCATGGGATTTATCTTGCCTAGAAGCCTTGCCAGGGATTTCCAGTGGAGGGACAGTCTTGGGCTGGTGACACAGCAGCTGAAAACGGCACCTTGTAGAATCTGCTACACACTGGGCACGTCAGCACCACCAAGGCTTTTACAGAGAGACAAGGAATCCTTGTTCCTTGGTCACATGTCTGCTCCAGGTGAGTCTAGACCAGCCTTCACTGCTCACTGGTGAGAGCAGAGGGGAAAACACCCATGTCTTGGCAGTGCAGAAATGCTCTTGACAACTCCTGCCATAACTCCTTTCCTGACATGGGCCTGGCCCTTGTTCTGGGCAGCTTTGGTTCTCTGTGCTCAGATCACTGCAACAGGAGAACTAGATTTCCAAAAGTAGACTTGTTTGAGGCAGTCTGAAAGAGATGCTCCCTTCTCTAAAAAACAAGTTCATGTTGTGAAGGGGTGTTCATTTGTTTTTATTAAAACCAAAACTCTTCATTTGTGACCAGCTCCTGGTGCAGGGCTTTATTTCACTTACAACCAGTGTTCTGTTGATCTGAAATTAAATGTAAAATGTGCAATAAATTATATTCAGCTGAAAAGCAGCTCCCATCCCTTTGCATCTGTAGGAGACTCCTAAAAATAAACCCCTGGAAAGCAAGGGTTGCAGGTTTTGTAAACATAATAGCACCCTCCATTCCATCCAGCTCATTGACTGCTGCTGGTCATTGCTGGGTGGGACTTGAGGGACTGGGCAGAAATCTCTACCAGAAGTTCCCTTTTCGTGTCTTTTCACTGTGTGAGGTGTATGGTCAGGAGTGAGAGCCAGCCTGCAAGGACTAGGACATGGCAGAATATTCCCAGAAGAGCATCCCTGGGAGCCAGTTGCTACTGGCCAGCCCAACTACTACTTTCTTCCTTGTTTTCTGTCAGTGACAAGTTTTGCCAAGACTGTAAGAACAGCCCCACTGTGGAATCACAGTCCTGCTGTGAGCAGCTGCCATTTTACAGCCACAGCTCCCTGGGACTTCTCTTTATAATTCAATTCTCTGTATAATTCAAAATTACCAACAGAATTAAAAGAGAAGCTATAAGCCATGAGAGCTTAGCTTCCAGTATGACCTAGTGCCATATGCAAAAGGTTGAGCCACCTTTTCAGTTTGCCAAGATGTTAAGGCTGCTTTGATGGCAGCTGGCTGAGCAGCAGTGGCTGCAGGGTCATGGCACATACCGGAGCTGCAGGGTGGTACCAAGGCTTAGGCAGCCCTTGGGTGGGTTGGAGTCCTCTGGCAGTGGGGAGGGAAGGAGGGAGCTCTCCTTCAGCACAGCTCCTGGAGGGTTCTCAGGGGGTTGGTTTGGGTCTGGCCAAGCAGCCAGTCCTCACGAGGTGGATGCAGTGCAGCCCCCAGGGCTTTTTCCAAGGCTGCAGGGACCTGATCTCGCACCAGAGGCTGGCAAGGAGCAGCTGCTCTGGAGAAAGGTGGGTATACCTGCCTTTACCTCCTATCCCTGCCTGACTGGGTATATTGTTTAGGGAAGAGCATTTGAAGCATCAGATCTTGTTGCTGCCTGGCACAACAGTGCACACACCAGTAAATCATAACAGCAGACTCCCGAGTTTGGAATAAAACAAACTCATTGTTCACTTATTTCACATTTAAGAAAAAAACATGGTTCATTAAAAGTTTTAATGAAAAAATAAAGTTCTGAATTAAACTATAATTATACATGGCTGAAAGTGATGAACTAAAAGAATGGAGATGTTACTTTTTTATTTCTCTCTGCTGATATTGTAACGTGCTGGACTTGTCAGACACCATCCACTGGGATAAATCTGAAAAGGGAACAGAACAAGAGTCAGTCACATTGATTAGTGTCGAACCTCTGTAAAAAAGAGCCAGTTCACTTGGCAGTGCACCCATAAAAGCTTCAGGAACGTGCTCCATGGAGGTCCAGTTGAACTGTGGACACGCTGCAAACACAGAGAGACCGATTCCAGAACGGGTCCAACCCTTGTGCAGCAGCAGCTGGGACCTTCCTAAGCCTTTCCGGTTGCAGAGTGAAATGGCAGCATTGGAGTGCTTTGGTTATTTTTCTGGCTGCAAAGGACAGTCAGGCAGCAGTCAGGGGCGAGTCTTTGGCAAACTCCTTGGTGGTTCCATGTAGCTTCTGAAGGCAGCACAGCATGGTCATGGTCTTGAGATTTCACAGAAGCTGGAGCTGGTTTTCTGAACCCAGAGTCAGCTGTTGCAGCTTTGTGGAATAGGATTTTTATCGAGAAGCAGGACAGAAGTTGCAAGTCTCACGCAGCTCTGTTGCCCTGCCAGTCTGGCAGACCTCCTGTGCCCCCATGTCCCACGCCATGGAGCCCAGGACCTCGTGGCACTGGGCTGCCTGAGGCTTTGGCAGCTCCAGCACATATGTCTGAAGAAGGGCACCAGACCCTGTGTCCTGGCAAGACCCTCAGTCATCACCAGGGCACATCTCCCAGTGAGCTAGTCCTCAGACAAGGCAGTGCTCCAATGCTGTGACTGCAGAACTCGGGACATGTTCCTGCTGGCACAGCTAGTCTGGCTGTGGCTGCGGTACCAGCCAGTGTCTCCCCGAGCCTCCTGGTCTCCCTGGACAGAGCATACACTATTCTCCAGGCAGAACTTCAGAGAAATACCTTGAAACATCAACCCAATTTGTGTGACCCACGGAGATGCATTTGGTCATCGAGGAACAACACCAGCATCTCCCTGGCCTTGTGTATGAGCTGTGACTCCCCACCGTGGTTCTGGAGGGATTTCCCTTGGGCTGAGGCTGGCTGGGGCCTGCTTTCCTGTCCACCCCACACTGGATGGATCCTCATTGCACTTCACCCTGTAGCTGCATCGCCTGCGTTCGCTTCGAGCTGTGTCATTGCTACCAGTAGGTTAAAGATTCTGGCTTTCTGGTTACAGTCCAGTCTCAAAAAACAGTGAAAACAGAAATCAACTCAGCTGTTGTACTTGGATGGACATGATCAAATCCCAGCCAGACCTGCCAGGCTCTACATTTACTTTGGCCCCTTTTAGAGTCCATGTTTGAATTCTGGGCTGAGAAGAGGGAGAGTCATCATCTTAAAACAGCCCCGTAGAGGTTAACAAAGGGACAGGAAACGGAGCAGTCTCCCTCCATACACACATTTGAGCTGATCATGCAAATAAAATCATGAAAAATCACTGTGAAGAGACCTTGTAGGGAAGAATCCGATGCCACTGATCCCCCATGCTGCCTGTCCAGAAAAAGGGCTGCTCTTTCCTGCCAGGGTGCTGTCCCTTGGCACAGGAGGGAGCCCCAAGTCCCGTTTGCACTTGAGCAATGCCAAATTGCAGAACTCCCATTTTCCCAAGCCTGTGGAAGCGGCAGCAGATCACACAGAGGCTGGTAGCACTGACGCTGGCTCCTACTGAGCCTTAGGATATCTAAGATTGATCTATACGGAAAAATGGGCAGGTATAATATTTCATTGAATTTAAAACACAGGGCCATTTACTTTTCAGACTCTTCACATAGACTTCCTCCTCCTCCCCTCCCTCTTTGGAGGAGGAGTTTCCTAGCACAGAGAGGATTTGCAGTTTCCAATGGGATGAGAAAACCTCCATGGCAAAGGTATTGTACATTCCCCAGACATCACCCAGTCATCGTAACCGGACAAAACTCCACCGAGCTCAGAGAGCTTCATCTGTCCCTCGAGACAGTCAGTATCTCGCCGCAGTTCTGACCAGTTGGCCTCTCCCAGCCCCAGCTGCCCGCGGCTTGGCGATTCCTCGTCCCTGCGCCGCGGGCCAGCCGGGCAGCTCTCCCGCCCGAGCAGCAGCAGTTTGGGGAAGCCCTTCCCGGCCTCCCAGCCAGCACCCACGGCTCGCCCGCCCGCGCAGCGCACCAGCACCGCCTCCCCCTAGTCCAGAAAGCGCCTGCGCGAGCCCGTCCGGGAGCGGTTCGAACGGCGAATGTCAAACTTGGAGTCCCGGCACTTCTGGCAGATGTAGATCTCGGGGACATTCGACTTGCGGATTTTGGCGCAGGAGAGGTGGATCCAGGTGTGGCACTCGTTACACTCGATCATCGGCCGCCCGGCGAAAGGCTTCATGCAGAAGCAAGTGACCAGGTCCCACGAGTCGTCATCTGCAAAGACAAAGAGCAAAGCCACGTTTTTTAGTGGTCAAGCCTTCACACCCACACTGGGACTTTTCTCTCCTTTTGTGCTAAATTAACCTCCTGGGTTTCAAAGACAGGCACTTTGCTGCTTTTTTCAGGTCTCCCCTACATGGGAAGAGACTCTCAGCAGTACATGGGAGGAGAGGAGAACCAGCTGCTTCTATAAAGTTGCAGCTTTTCACTCAGTTTACTGCAAAAGGAGCCAACCCCCCCTTTTCCACCAAAATCCTAACTGCCCAGGCAGCACTGCTCAGCATTAATCTCATGCTACAGGTAAAGTACCAAAGAAATCGGCAACAGCACCGCCACTTCCACCTGGCTGATCCTCTTGGACAGCCAGGCCACCTACCTGAATCCACCATGATGTCCTCATCGTCACCAGTGCCGTCCTCATCCCGAAAGACCACCTGCTTGCCCTGCCGAATGACCGTTCGTTTGCCCACACTCTGGATCTCCACCGTCTGCTCGGCTGTCACAGCGGGGTAGGACACACTGGATGGGGTGTCAGAGTCCCACACCGAGCAGTGCTCGGTCACAGACTGCGGGTCGCCCTCTGATGAGGGGCTCATCGGTGTCTCTGCGTAAGAGTCCTCTGCCTCCAGCTCCAGCAGCTTCTCCTCGTAGTCCTCCTCTGCAGACACTTCTGTTTCCCTCCTTTTCAGCTTTTTCTTCTTCCTGATCTTATCGATTTGTTTTCGCTCCGGCAGGAAGTTGCTGGCCTTTGCCCGCTGGAACAGGGAACCATATGGTTTTGCTCGTTTAAGCTGACTGAAGTTCTTTCTGTTCTTGGTGGGCAGGGAGACAGAGGAGGGGGTGTCATTGAAGCGAGGATCCCAGCTATCGCTGTCAATCGTGCCTCCAGTGCTGTTGGGAGGGCTGGGGCTGTTCCTCAGTGGCGTTTCCTGGAACACGTCGAGAAAGCAGGTACAGCATTGACTCAGAACAGACTTGCGTGCGACTCAAGGCGCTGCGCCCTGTCCCCGAGGCACTGTCCCCTGTCCCCCCGAGGCGCTGTCCCCTGTCCCCCGGAGGCGCTGTCCCCTGTCCCCCCGAGGCACTGTCCCCTGTCCCCCCGAGGCACTGTCCCCCGAGGCGCTGCCGCTCCTGCTCTCTCCAGCGCCGCCCCGGGAATCTCCGCCGGAGCGCCCGGGGAGCGATGCCGGATCCGACGTTTTTCACCCCGCCCACGCCGGCCACCCCCCGCCCCGTCCCCAGAGCCTCCAGCCGCCGCCGTTCCTTTTGTTCCGGCCCGGCGCGGGGCCGTGACCGCTGGAGCGGCTGGTCCGACAGACCAGCCCGGTGCCCCCCCGGTGCCCCCGGAGCCCCCCGGTGCAACTCACCTCCTGCGGATACGGGATGTAGCCGGCGTAGGCCAAGACAAAGGTGCAGAACTTGTTGAAGTCCTCCACGGTACGGTGCCGCCGGGAGCCGGGGGAGAAGTCCTGCGGGGAGCGGGGGTGAGCGGCGGCCGCGGGGCCGGGCCCGCCCCGGGGGGGGGGAGCGCCGCCGGTCCCGCCCGCCCCGCCCGCCCCGCGCCGGCGGAACCGGGCAGCGCCCACCTCCCATCGCCCCCGGTGCCGGCACCGGGCCCCCAGGCAGCCCCTCCCGCGGCGGGCACGGCGGGGCGGCGCCGCCGCCATTCCTCGCCCCGGCGGCACAAGATGGCCCCGACCCCGGCCCCACGGCGGGGAGCGGCTGCCGGGCCGGGCCGGGCCGGGCCGGGCCGGGCCGGGCCGGGCGGCGGGAGAGCCTCCCGCTCCCCCTCCCCTCCTTTCCCGTCCCTTCCCCTCTCGTGTCCCCAGGGCCCCAGCTCACCTCCGGGGCGAACGGCGAGGCGCAGGAGTCGGAGTCCATGTCCTGGCGCGGGGGGCGCGGGCGGGGCCGGGCGGCGGCGGCCGGGCAGTGCCGACACCGCGAGCCGCTCGGTGCCGGCGGGAGGCGGGGAAGGGGCGGCCGCCCGCGCGGGGCCGCCGGGAGCCGTAGTCCGGGCGTGCGCAGTGCCGGGCGCGGGGCGCGCCGGGAGCGGCGGAGGGGCGGGGGCGGGGGCGGCACCGGCAGCGGCGAACGGAGCGGGGAGCGGAGCGGGGTGAAGAGCGGAGCGAAGAGCGGAGCGGTGAGCGGGGCCCGGGGCCGCCGGGGCGGTTCTTATTGGGTGGCGTCGGGCGCGAGCCCGAGCGGGACGTGGCGGCTCTGTGCTCACCGCGGGGCCCGGCTGGTGGCGGTGGTGGGACTGGCGGCGACGGGATGGGCCAGGCAGGGCGCGGGAGCCTCCGCTCCGCGCCGGGCCCGGCCCTGCCGCCCGCGGTAACGGCGGCGCCGGGAGCCGTGCTCAGAGCGGGGCTCCGGCGGTGCCGCCCGCTCTCGGGGCCGCCCCGCTGCCTTTGCGCTGCCGTCGGGCGGCTCCCGCTGGGGGCCAGCCCGGGGCTGAGGGGCTGAGCGGGGTGGCTGCGGAGCTGCGGGACCCCGGGACCGGCCCGAGCGGGCGCGCAGTGGGGGAGGCGGCGCCGCGTTACGCAGCGGCCGCACCCGGGGGTTGTCGGCCGGGACCGGCACGGGACGGGCTCCCCGAGCCCACCCACTACGTTCTTCCCTGGTTTCCCTTTCCCGCCCCGGGAGCCTCTCGGGGATCGGTTCCAGCGACTCCGCGCTGACCCAGGTGCGCTCCCCGCAGGCACGGCATGGCGACCGGCGCGGGCACCGGCGGGACGGCGGCGGCGGCGGCCTCGGCGGCAGGAGAACCGGCGCACGCGGTGTCACTGCTGCGGGGTCTGAGCGCGCTGCGGGCCGAGCGGAGCCTGCTGGACGTGACGGTGGTGGCCGGCGGGCGGGAGTTCGGGGCTCACCGCGCCGTCCTGGCCGCGGCCTCGGGATATTTCCGCGCCATGTTCGGCGGGGCCCTGCGCGAGGCGCGGGCCGAGCGAGTGCGGCTGCACGGCGTGGAGCCCGAGTGCCTGGCGCGGCTGCTCGACTTCGCGTACACCGGCCGCGTGGGCCGGCTGGGCCCCGACATCGCCGAGCGCCTGCTGCGCGCCGCCGACCTGCTGCAGTTCCCCGCCGTCAAGGAGGCCTGCGGCGCCTGGCTGGCACGGCAGCTGGAGCCCGCCAACGCCCTGGACATGCAGGACTTCGCCGAAGCCTTTGCGTGCCCGGCACTGGCGGCTGCTGCCCACCGCTTCGTGCTGCGGCACGTGGGTGAGCTGGGCGCCCAGCTGGAGCGGCTGCCGCTGCCGCGCCTCCTGTCCTACCTGCGGGACGACGGGCTCTGCGTCCCCAAGGAGGAGGCCGCCTTCCAGCTGGCGCTGCGCTGGGTGCGCGCTGACCCTGCCACCCGTGCCCCGCTGCTACCCCAGCTCCTGGCCCACGTCCGCCTGCCCTTTGTGCGCCGCTTCTACCTGCTGGCCCACGTGGAGAGCGAGCCGCTGGTGGCCCGCTGCCCGCCCTGCCTGCGCCTCCTGCGCGAGGCCCGCGACTTTCAGGCTGCCCGTCTCGACCGCCACGACCGGGGGCCCTGCGCCCGCATGCGCCCCCGGCCCTCCACCGGCCTCGCTGAGATCCTCGTCCTTGTTGGCGGCTGCGACCGCGACTGTGACGAGCTCGTCACCGTCGACTGCTACAACCCGCGCACCGGCCACTGGCGCTACTTGGCCGAGTTCCCTGAGCACCTGGGCGGGGGCTACAGCGTTGCTGCGCTGGGCAACGACATCTATGTCACTGGTAAGGCACACGGGGTGTGAGGGTACCCGCTAGGGTGCAGATTTCTCTTGAAAATATGTGGGTTCTAGCAGTGAGACTTGGCCTTTCCTGGGAAGCAGAGAGTTTGGGACTAAGCTTGGGTGCCTGCAGCCTGCTGGCAGGCATGGAGACTTCTGGAGTTGGTGCTGGATTTAGCAGCTGGTCTCAGTCCAGGAGCTATTTTGTCATGACTAATGCTGCTGAGCACGTGGGCAGAAGTCACAGATCTTGTAGTTAGAATTTTCTAACTGTCACTCTGGGGGATATGGGTTACTTTAAGAGGGTTTTGAGTTTCTCTCTGTGAAGAAGGTGTTTGGTTTCAGAGCCCTGTGAATCACAAGCCAGGCCACTTGCTTGAGGCATAGGTGTGTCAGAAAGCCCCGGGTTCCTTAGCCAGCCCCCGTGAGTCACAGTACCTTCCTCAGCACAAATCCTGCCTCCTTGCAGTCCGCTGGGGCTACAATTACTTCTGTCAAGGTGACACTGATGTATAAATTCAGCTGTTAATCTGTATGCAGATGCCTCCTTTGAACTACATCCCCATAGCTGGAGCGGCAGCCCTGCACCGGCTGTAACAAACCCAGGAAACCAGGCGCTGCGGAACAGCATGCCCTGGGTGTGCAGGACACGCTGGCAGAGTTTTGAAGGGCAGGTCTTACGCAGTTGATCAGAAAACTCTGTGTTCTTTAGTCACAAGCAGAAAACAAGGCTCTGCTTTAAGGGCAGGGTCGTAAAAATGGCTCCTTTGGTACAGATGCCCTTACATCCCTTGGGAGCTTCCTGGAGTGATCCCTGGTGGGTCTGTGGAGACCAGTCCTGCCAAGAGCCATTTGCGAGGCTGCTGCTGGGGATTTTGGGTCGTTCTACTTAGTGTCAGTGTGTTGCAGGCAGGGCCAGGAGGTTCCCAAGCTGCCGTTGGTGCTGCTGCCTCAGCAGCTTCTGGGCAGCCACGGAGCAGGGGCCACAAAATGGGACAGAAGTGGGAGTTTAGAGGATGGAGGTGGTGAAACTTGGGAGACTCGTTTTGATTCATGGCTGAGTATGGACTAGGGAGGACGTGGGAGAAATCCTTCCTGGCTCGCTGGAAACAGTGCAAAACTTGCATGAAAATTCTCATGGCACGCACTAGTGCCACCCCCCAGAACCAAAATGCTGCCCCATCGTACAGCCCAGGGCAGCAGGAGGGGCTGTATGCAGAAGGTGTAGCTGCAGCTGTAGCAAAGGTGCTGGTGTTGAGCCAAGTGCTCTGCACCGTCGCCCTTGGCTGTGCAGAGCCCGACTCTGACACGTGTCGTGCTGTGCCACAGGGGGCTCAGACGGGTCCAGGCTGTACGACTGCGTCTGGAGGTACAATTCCAGCGTGAACGAGTGGACGGAGGTGTCGCCCATGCTGAAAGCCAGGGAATACCACAGCTCCACAGTCCTGGATGGACTGCTCTACGTAGTTGCCTCCGACAGCACAGAGCGCTACGACCACACGCTGGACAGCTGGGAAGCCCTGCAGCCCATGCTGTACCCCATGGACAACTGCTCCACCACCTCGTGCCGCGGGAAGCTGTTCGCCATCGGCTCCCTGGCTGGAAAAGAGTCCATGGTCATGCAGTGCTACGATCCCGACAGTGACCTCTGGTCCCTTGTCAACTGCGGCCACCTGCCCCCCTGGTCCTTTGCCCCAAAAACTGTCACGCTCAATGGCCTCATGTACTTCATAAGGTGAGTAGTGGGAGCCATCACCTCCCTCCCGTGTCCCCGTGGGGAGGGCCTGGAGCTTCCCTGGGAAGGTGTGTGGGATTTTGGAGGTATTGGAGGGAGGGCACTGTGCTGGGACAGCACTGCAGTGCTTCCCCTGATGGTACTGGTGGGGCTACCCTTAAAATTGTGTAAAAATGTCTGAGTGTAACCTCGGGCTGGGGAACAGCCAGGTGTAAATCTGGCTGAAGTCAGCAGCGCTGCTTGGAAATTGGCTTCTCGGATTCCTTGGCTCCTGGTTCAGCCCCCCTCGCTGCTATAAATAAGCACATAAGCTCCAAGAAAACATTAAACTGTAGCGCAGGAGAGGACATCTTCCGTCTCAGCAGCGATAAGAAGGCTGAAGATGAAGTGATTGGTCACTATTTTTAAGTGCCTTTCCAAACTGGGACTTAATTACCCATCTGAAGCTGTCCTGATGGCGCAGATACTTCAGTTATCCGCTTAATTAAAAATAAACGGGAAGGCATGCTGGGGCTGGAGCATTTCATCTCCCTCCCTGTGTTGACTCTGAGCAAACAGAGACTTCTGTGAGGGCCTCCAGCCACTTCTCTTTTTTTAATCTCCTCTTGGCTTTGCATAAAGCAGCAGCTTTGGCCCAAGACCTTTTATTTGATCCCTTTGGGTCCAGCTGAGTGTCTTGCTGGCATCTCTTTGAGTCACCTGGTTTCAGTCTGTCCTGCCGGGGTGTTGCAGCTGTTCAGCTCCTTGTCACAAGCTGATTCCATAGAATTTCCTTTTTCTTACCCCTTTAAAATACTGATGGTTGACAGTTCAGGATTTTGGATTGCTTGTACATCTACAGGAGTCAGTGAGGAGATGATCAGGGGCAGGTGTTCTCCCCTCATTTCATGTGCTGTGCATGGGCTGCTGCTCCGTGTAGAGCTATGGGATAATCTTTGGAGGGCAGAGGAGTAGGTAACAAGTAGAAATGGCAAATTCAGTTTTTGGTTTGTTTTAAGAGCTTAGACTAAAGCCTCTGAGTGATGATCCCTTGTGCTGGGACTGGTTTCATACCAGTAAATGTAGCACAGCAGTGAGGCTCAGGCATTCTCTGCAGCCACCCTAGAGCCGATCTGGAGCCGACCCTGCCTGGAGCTGCCTCACAGCCTCTTGATTCCGTCTGTACCAGAACTGTCTTGGAAGGACTGACAGCTCCTCTTCAACTGCCCTGACCTTGTCCTCCTCACATTCTTGTGTCGGTGTCTCTGTGTCGCAAACGCCCCTCACCTGTCACTGTCGCCCTCCTGTCTGGCAAGTGGGGCGGGTGAGAGAAGCCTTGGGGGATTATGATGTCCCTCTAGCTCTTCTCTCATCCCACCCACCTAAATTTGGCATTGGCGAAGAACTCAAGCAGAGTTTCTAGAATGCAGAAGAGTAATTTTGTGTTCTCTTCCCCAGAGACGACTCGGCTGAAGTGGATGTTTACAATCCAGCAAAGAATGAATGGGATAAAATCCCTGCCATGCTTCAGGTAGGACGTTTGCCATCCTCCAGGGTGCCTTAAGTATTACAAATGGGTTTCATTTACCTTTGGAAAATGAAGAGCTCTTTTGATCAGAACCCCTTGCACGTGGAGCAGGTTTAAATGTACCGGAGTCATGGGGAAAACAAAGTCCTGAATGTGGCAGCATGTCCGGGTGTTCAGCCCAGCATGTGAGAGCTGTGGGCAGTGCTGCTTCAGAGCCTGAGCTGCCACTGACGGGCATGGAGCCTCCTCCAAGGAGCAGCTGCCAGACTGCACCCACCCCCTCAATCAGCTGCCAGATTGGGCAAACACCCCTGATTGTGGTGTGTATTTATTGTTACTTTGCAGGTTCACGTTGGGGGAAGTGTGGCCGTGCTTGGCGGGAAGCTCTACGTCTCCGGGGGCTATGATAACACGTTTGAACTCTCAGATGTCCTGGAAGCCTATGACCCCGAGACACGAACGTGGAGCGTGGTGGGCCGGCTCCCCGAGCCCATCTTCTGGCACGGCAGCGTCAGCATATTCCGGCAGTTCATGCCAGAAACCCCACAGGAGGACGACAGCATCACGCTGGACAACACCATCAGCTTGAGCAGGCAGACCCAAAACCTTCACAACCAGAACCTCAATGAACTGCCTTAGCACAGGAAGCAGCCTGACATAAGTCCCTCATCCAGAACCTGGGCTGCTTCAGGAAAAGGCTGAGGCAAACCAGTGCTTGGAAACAAAACCGTAGTGATCAGAGAGGGAATGGGAACTCTGGCTGTTGGATGTGCTGCTGTGTGACTGCAGGCAGTGAGGCCTCTGCTGCTCCCTCAGCCCTTCGCTGCCCGCAGGGACCCGAGACCCCCAGGGAAAATGATCGCACTGACCCGCACCACAGCACCACCACTGACAGCTTGTGACCAGACACCTTTCACTGGGAGCTCCTTCACCCCATAATACTTTGTTTGCCACCAAACTGCTTCCTTCAGTTTCTTTTTCGGGAGGGGTCTGTCTGGTAAGACAGTGGTCTGGACCCCCCCTCTATTCTGTGCCTCGGAGGGAGACAGGCTTTCTGTGCACGTGTTGGGATTGAAAGGTAGTTATTTTAGGGGGTTTTTTTCTTTTTGTTTGGGGTTTGCATATTTTTTGGCCTATGTAAGATTTGCCTTTATACTTGCCCAAGTGCCCTGGCCAGGTGGGCTGTTTATCTACCTTTGCTGAAGAGCAGCTGCGTGGTTTATTTGTGGAATGTTTCTGGAACAAGCAGAGGCCGAACCTGTGGCACGGCTCCCCAGGAGTGAGTGTCACATCTTCAGGAGAACCTTGAAGTGTGACAGCAGCTCAGGCGTGGCTGGATGCATTTGCTTTTTTGGTCTTTTATTTTTAACCAATAGAAGAGAAGTCTGTATTTTAAACTGAATTCAGAGATGGAAAGCCCGCATACCCGATCACTGCACTCCTCAGCCAGGGGGAACCCGCGCTGTTCCTCAGTCTGGAACACTGACAGTGCCTTGAGACCACGCGCTGGGGTGCAGCCCGTGGGCCCCTGTGGGCAGAGCCTGGCAGGGGGGACACTGGGGCCTGCAATTCGGAGCATCTGCTGCTTTTCTGGGAGCAGCCTGTCCGTGCTGTGCCGTGCCTGTGGAGAGCCGGACGGCGCTGCAGCCCGAGATATTTCTGCTGAGCTATAAATAGTGCTCGCTGCTGGACCCCCAACCCCACCCGCTGAGCAGCTACAGATAACTATTTATTTTTTGTAGAATTCATTGTGTTGAATCCTCCAGTACAGTTGAACTCCATCCTTTGAAACAAAGGCATTTTACATTTGCAGATAATGTATTTTTATTCTCATAGTTTGTTTTTAAATTTACTTGCAGCTGTCAAGTTAAATAAAACCTGTTACACAATTCTGTCGTCTGAGAAGGGAAAGGGCCTGGAGTGAAATTTTAGTGGGACTGTCTCATTCTGGGAACGCTTAAAACAGAGCCTCTCTGCCTCCTTGGTGAGTAGAGGGGGAAGGCAGAGAGAGCATGGCTGAGACTCTGGGGGTGAGGGTACACACAGGGATCTCCCCCACCCTGGCACCACTCAGGAAATGGTTATAACTCCCCCAGCAACCCTGGATCGTGTTATTTGGGACAGAGATAAGTCCCTACCCCTGACCACAGGAGTTCAGGCACTGTGTGGCTGCTGAAGTGTGTTTCAAGTGAACTTGCAGCTCCATTATCTTAATGCTGAGCAGACACAGGTCCTGCCCCTCCTGTAATGGGGGAAAGAAACAGCAACTGACAGAAGCTTGACAAAATAAAGGAGAAATAAGGCACAAGTTTAACGGAGGAAACAATCCTTTCACATGCGTTAAAGGAAAGGGCAGAGCTGCTCTCTCTGGGGGAAGTTGAGCTTTAATCTTTAATCAGGAGCAGGGTAAGAGGGCTGGAGGAAAGGGGCTCCTCCGGCACCAGCTCCTCCGGTGTCAGAAAGTGATTCACAGTATGACACAAGCAGGTCAGTCCAATCCCCCTGCACGGTGCACAGACACTGACTGGAGTGGCCCTTTTGCACCATTTCTTCATTTGACACTCAATCACATCATCACGGTGACTTCCCTGTAGTCTGGGATGAGAGACTGGCAGGGAAGAAGGGGAGGGGACGGATGCACAACTCGAAAGAACAAGTGTGGCAGAGATTGGCTCAGCCCAAGACTTTACTGTGTTTCAGTGGAAGGGTGGCTGCACTACGTTTCACAGTCTTCAGGAATCGTTGTCGTTATAATCAGAGATTGCTCAATCACATCCGCCGTGGAGAAGTTCTCGTCTGAGCACAGTCTCTGCGCAGGAACCTCCTCGGGCAGCGGCCTGTGGGCCAGTGACTCCACAATCACCTCGGCCGAGCCCACCTCCAGCTCTGGTGGCGGCTGCAGCACCACCATCACATCCTTCTCGTCCTCGATGATCAAGTTCCTCAGCTTCCGCTGCCGTGGGTTGTAGTTCTCCACGCGGTCGTGGATCTCCATGTGGCGCCTCAAGTGAGCCTGTGAAGGAAGGGACGTGCAGAGGGGCCTGGTGAGGGCCGGCTCCCTGGCACAGCCCAGAGGCCCCAGAGCTGGGGAAGGCCTCACCTGCCGCGTGAACTTGTAGCCACACTCAGTGCACTCAAACTTCCTCACGCCCTTGTGCCGGCGGATATGGACGCGCAGCTGTTCCACTGCTGGGAAGGGAAGTGAGAGCCCGTGGGCAGCAGCTCCACACTGTACCTGCTCACAGTGATGCCAAGCTGCCCGCGGGAAGGAGGCGGCTCCTGTGGAGCCCTGTGAAAGCCGGAGCCCCAGCATTACCTTTGAACGTCTTCCCGCAGATGTGGCAGAAGTGGGGCCGCCCCTCCTGGTGCCGGCTGGCGATGTGTCTCAGCAGCGGCCCCTTCTCCGTGAAACGCTGCTCACAAAACTCACAGCTGAATGGCCGCTCGCCGGTGTGCGTCCGGTTGTGCTTGTCCAGGCTCGCTGCCATTATCAGGGGCAGAGAGGGGGAGAGCAGCCAGTCAGTGGCATGGCACGTGCCCCCCATCCCAGCGACCGGGCCAGAAAGGCAAGTGCAGCATAAGCTCCAGGTAAAGGTCATGGGAAACACCAGCTTGTTCCCCTTCTGTGCCACAAGGGCAGTGGAGGTGACTTGGTGTCAGCCTGCACTCACAAGAGCATGGCTTTGCTCCTGGGGAAGCTGCTTTCTGGAGGTCCTGGATGCCAGAGCATGGCGCTTGGTACCAGCAGCACCCAGGGGTACCTTGTGTCCGGAAGGTCTTGCCGCAAAGGTGGCACTGGAAGGGCTTCTCGCCAGTGTGTGTGCGCAGGTGCATGTTGAGGTTGGCTTTCTGCGTGAAGGCGTGGTGGCAGAACTCACACACATAGGGCCGCTCGTTTCTGTGGGCAGGGAAAACTCACCATGACTTCTCCCTCCACTGGTTTCAGCCCCTTGGGTCTCAGCCCAGCACCTCCGGGAAGGGAGCACTCCCTTCAGCCAACCCCCAGTCCTATAGGGGAGGGAGCACAGCCGGAAGAGCCAGGGTGACACAAGGGAGGATGCGGGTCACATCGTACCTGTGCTTGGCCTTGATGTGCATCTGCAGGCCATTGCGGCTCGAGGCCCTGTGCCCGCACTCCTCACACACAAACAGCTTCTCTCCGCGGTGCTTGAAGGCCTCATGCAGGCGCAGCTCTGTCCGGGACAGAAAGCACTTGGAGCAGGTTGAGCACTGCAAGGCCACAGGAGAGGGGGGTTAGGGTACACCCACACCAGACCCACTTGTGCCCAACACCTGGCACTCCCCTGGCTGCTCCAGAGCCCTTCCCACGGCAGCCACAGCAGCACCCCTGGCCTCAGAGACACCCAGTGAGATGGGACAGCCCAAGAGGCAAAATGCTGGTCAGTGCTCAGGTCTATCAGCTGCCCCTGTACACAAAAAAGCCTGTTTCCAGCAGCTCTGTGTCCCCCTGCCTCACTAACAGAGCAGACGGGCCATGGGCACTATTCCCTAGGTCAGGTGTGTGTGCAGGATCATCCCCTTCCCGATACCCTGGTCCCTACCGCGTGGGGCTTGGGTGCACCATGCAGCTTTATCATGTGGCTCTGAAGATCCTTCTTCTGCATGAACTGCTGCGAGCATGAGGAGCACTGCGAGAAAAGAGAGGGAGGTCAGCTTCCAGTTGCCCCCAAAGAGTGGTTTCAGAGCAAGAAGGACCAGTGGGGGAGCAGAACAGATTCCTCGTACGGCTGCAAGAAGCACGTGGCTGTGGTGTCTCCCTGGAGCACGTTCCAGCTCAGAGACAGAGAATGACCCTTAGTGGGCTGTCACAGACGGGGGAAGGAAGCTGGGGGGCTCAGCTCCCCGATGGGCTTGGCCAGGCTGCCCCAGAAGGCAAACACTCACCCCCACTCTGTGCCAGTGTCCAGCAGCATCCACGGGGATGCCGGATGCCGGCACTGCTCACCTTGTATGGCATTTCCCCGGTGTGCGACACCATGTGCAGCCGCAGCTCCATCCGCCGCTTGAACACCTCCGGGCACACTGAGCACGTGAACACCTACGAGAGACAGGGTAGCATCAGCTTCTGCAGGAGCCCGAGCCCAGCCCGGAGCCCGCAGCTCAGCCCCTGCCAGGCACGTGGCACAGCGCTCAGCCTGCACCCGCAGGACCCGTGTCTTGTGCAGCACAGAGTGTCCTGGCACGCTGGAACACACAGAGTGAAGGTTGTGTGGCACATCGGGCACAAGCTGATACCGTCCTGGTCCCGGTCGTGGGGGTCCCAGCCACAGGGACCCCGGCTATGGAATGTGTGCCATGCAGTGCTGATAGGTGTCTGTTCAGAGCTGAGCATGGCCTGGGGCTCGGAAAAGGCTCCAGTTCCCTTCCTGATGGATGGCAGCTGCACTCCAGCCCAGTGGGGCAGCTCCTGGGAGTACCTGTTCTGATCGGTTCATGCAGTTCCTGGCTTCATGTTCCATGAGATTCTCTTTTCTAAAGTAACATTTGCCACACTTGGAACACTCAAATGGCTTCTCTCCAGTATGTTTCCTGGGGGGATACAAATGGAGAACCCCATCACTGCCTGTCCAACAGCAGATGCACAGACAGGTGTGGGAGGACACAGGGAAAGGTGAGGCAGGTTCTTGCCCATGTTCCCCCAGTGCCACTATTCACAGTCACCCTAAAGCTGCTTTTATGTCACTTTCGGGGCCCCTCAGAGCGTGGTCAGGCTGTCAGTGCCCACTGTGCTCCACAGAATCTTGATTCTGCAGGGCCAAGGTTTGCCCCCACACAGGACTGAGGTGAAATTCGAGACCTCAGGGCAGGGCCCTGCCCTGCTTTCAGAGATCCAGCCCAGAGATCCTCACAGAGCTCGGCTACATGTTCCCCACAGCCCTCGAAATCCAGCCCAGCCCGGGCTGATCTGACAGCCCACAAGGATGATTTGCCATTGCCCACCTGCAGCCAGCACAGCCCCTGAGGAGCCTCCACTGCCGCCTTCCTGAGCCACCGCCCAGGACAGTCACTGCAGCTCTGATATGTTTCAGAGACATATAATCCCCCCCACAGGTCAGAGCACCCCCAGGGGCAGAGGGGACCCTCCTTTCCATCCCGGGGAATGGCGTTGGGACCAGCTGGCAAAACTGTGGTCGCCCTTCCCCCCCGGGAAGGGACTGAGCCGCGGGGGCGGCGCATCCTCCGCGCGCGCAAGAGGAAGGAGAAGTCGGAGCGTTTACCTGTTGTGCACTTTAAGGTAATATTTGCTGAGGAAGGTTTTATGACATGTGGGGCACTCTACCGGCACCGCTGTACCTTTTCTGCTTCCCGGGGCGGGGGGGCTCTTTTTGCTCCGCAGCGCCTTTTTCTCGGAGAATTGCTCGGCGTCGCCGTCCCCCCGCCCGCCGCCGCCCGCCACCTCCGCCGGGGCCGGGGGGGAGCCCTGCGAGGGAACAGCGGCGTCACCGCGCCGCCCCCGCCGCCGGGCCCCGGCCCCGCCGCCCCCCTCCCGCCCCCCTCACGCACCGCCTGCCCGCCGGGCTGCGGGGCCGCCGCGGGCTCCGGGCGGGCGGCGGCGGCGGCGCGGCGGGGCCGCGGGCGGAAGGCGCGGCACAGCGCCACGGCGTCGGGCACGCCGAGCTGCTCGGCGGCCGCCAGCAGGCGGGCGCGGTTGTGCGCCGTGAGCGCCAGGCGCCCGGTGTAGAAGAAGTCGAGCAGCAGCTGGAAGGTGTCGGCGAGGCCGTCGGGCAGCGCCACGGGCCCGCCGGGGCCGCGCGCGCGGAAGAAGCGGGAGCAGCTGGCGAGCACCGGCCAGTGCGCGCGGAACTCGCGGCCGCCCACGCCGAGCGTCGCGTCGCAGAACTGCCCGGCCGCGCGCTGCCGGTTCAGCTCCCGCAGCACCCGCACGCTGTGCGCCGCCGCCGCCGCCATGGCCGCGCCCGGGGCCGGCACCGGCACCGCCGGACGTGGCGTCACCGAGCGCCGGCAGTGACGCGGTGCCTCCGTGATGTCTCCGTGTGTCTGTGTGTGTGTGTGTGTGCGGGGCTGGGGCTGGGCCGGGGAGGGGGGCGGAGCGGGGCGGAGCGAATCGAGCCCCGCGGCCCCGGGCCGGTGCCCGCAGCTCAGGCGGCGGCCCAGCGGCGCGTGTACGCCTGTATGGCCATCTGGAAGTGCTCGGCCGTGTTCTGCTGCGGCCGCAGCAGGATGACGAAGGCCCGCGGCACGAAGTACCCGCCCAGCAGCGCCCCGAGCGTGCCCAGCGCCCCGAGCACTTTCGCCGCCGCCTCGGCCCGGCCGCGCAGCGCGCCCTGCGAGCAGAGCACGGCGGCCGAGAAGCCCAGGTGCAGCAGCAGGCTCACCGTCAGGCCCTTGGCCTCGTTGTAGCCGGCGGGCAGGTCCGTGCCCGCGTAGCTGAGCGCGAAGCAGCCCACGCTGAGCAGCACCGTGTAGGCGGTGGCTGCGCCGGCCGCGGGGCTCTGGGCGCACTCCAGCATCACCCGGTCGGGCTGCGCGCCGTAGTCCCGGAGCGGCACCGAGGGGCCGGTGACCTCGGCGGCCAAGCACAGCATGGCCTGCGCCGCTGTGCTGCCGGCCACAAACAGCAGCGGGCCCTGGCGCCGCAGCCAGGCCTCGTAGAGCGCTGGGCAGCGCGCGTTCAGCTTGAAGATGCAGAGGATCTGGAAGGAGCGGGTCGCCACGCACGAGAGGAACATGGTGAAGCTGACGGCAAAGAGTGGCACCCGCAGCAGGCACAGCAGCCGTGTGGGCTCCCCGAAGTAGCAGAAGAGGCTGCTGCAGGTGCAGGCCAGGGACCCCAGCATGACGAAGCACATCTTCCCGCCCGCAGACTTGACCACGGGTGTGGAGGCATTGAGGGCAAAGAGGATAGCCAGTGCCACCATGAGCAGCATGAGGAGCACAGCCAGGGTCAGCAGCACCCAGGAGAGGGGCTCGGACCAGGACAGGAACTCGACAGTACGGATGAAACAGGCCTCGCTCCCTGCCGGGGCCCACTCGTCCAACCTGCAGTTCTGGCAGCCGTAGGGGTCTGCAGAGGACATGGGCACCTTGCATACCTTGGACCCGGTAAGAGTTCTGCCACAGCCCAGCCTGCAGCCCCCCAGGTTCTGCCCACCTCTCATGTTCTGCTCATTCCCACAGGCACTCCCAGGCCTTGGGGAGCAGAGGGGGCTCTTTTTCCAAAAGACTCCCCACACCCAGAGTTCCACCCATGGAATTCCCCAAAGTCTGTGGCTTCGGCTGAGGTGTGGGGCCCGCAGGACCTCGGCTGGGTTAGGCTCAGGGCTGTGGGTGAGAGGGGGCCCATGCATCCAGCAATAACCTGGGAAGAGTCTGCAGCAGCCCCCTTGAATGGGACAGGACCTCACTCCTGTTGTTCTCAGAGCTGCCCCTCCCCACCCCGTAGCCCAAGAGCAGGCTGAGGGTGCCAGGGAACCAGCTGCCAGGAAGAGGGTTGTCATTGTGGCTGGTTACTCTGAGGCAGGAGACTGCTGCTGTCTGTCCCAGGCAGGGCACATTTCCATATGCCAGCTGCTGGTGACCGCATGGTGTGTAAGCCCCAGGTGCCATCTGGGGCACAAAGGCAACCACTGCATCGAATTTCCCTGGCAGAGGATGTGGTGCAGGGAACAGCTGCTGGGCCGGACATGCCTGTCCCCTGGCCACAGGAGAAGGAGCTCTGTTTGCCCAGGTGGGCTCACTTGTGGGCAACACTCCCTGGAAAGTGCAGGACGTGGGCTTTGCATACCCACCGGTGAGCAAATCGGAGCCAGACCACTGCCATCAGGTCAGCTCAGGCTTTACTGACCACAGGAGAGAAGAGGCTGGGAACGGGGAGAAGGGAGCAGGAGGCAGGATGCAGGCAGGCAAGGAAGGGGTGGGAGCAGCCCCCAAGGTGTACTAACCTGATCTGTTCAGGAAGGTTCCCAACGGACAGGCCGCACAGCTAAAGCAGCACCGGTGGCGGGTCTGCTGCAGCCGCCACTCCCCCGGCTCACAGGCCTTGGAGCACACCGAGGTGGGAGCCTGCCGGGAGTGCAGACAGGGTCAGCCTGTGAGCAGGGTGGGTAGCAGCACACCTTGGGCCCAGCAGCACTCTGGCACCCCCCACACCACCTCTGTCCACCCTCAGTTTTGCCCTGCTATGAGGAAATGCCCCTTAAGAGCTGGCACTGGGACACAGCCAGCTCAGTAGTGAGGAATAAATAAGACCTGGGTGCAGAACAGTACCTGGCTATCTTTTGTGTGCCACAGGACTTTGCCTGGGTCAATGCTCAGCCTGTCAGGGTTGACATGGAAGGTTCCTATCACATCAGAAGCCCAGCTTGAGCCACTCCAGTTCCACATGACGATGTCGTAGCCTTTACAAATATCCCCGCTGGCGTCAAAAGATACTCGGCTCTTGTACAGGGTGAAGTTTACCTGCCTGATCTGTTGTAGGAGCTGTAAAACAAAAGAGTAAGAGAGGAGCCCTTCCAATGGTGAGACTCCTGCCATTGGGAGGGAGATGTGCTGGAGGATCCCTCCTCTGTGCTACCTCTGCTCTCCCGACGCCCATCATCTGCAAGAAGTCTCATCCAGGTCTCTGTGAGGCCTGAGCACAATGGGAAAATCCTTCCCTGTGGGAAAGGATCCTTATATTGCTCTTACCTGCCAGGGATAGATGGTGCCTTTGCTGCAAGCCCCCGAGGCACAGCCCAGCAGGTTGTGGAGGCCATGGGCCACGGCGTACACGGCCGAGTACACGTTGAAGGAGGCTTGAGCGTCGAACACGTTGGGGGCAGCAGTGAGTGAGCGGCAGCTGGTGTAGTGCTGGGTGCAGCTCCCCCCGGATTCCCCGCCTGCCTCTGCAGTGCCGGCACACTTGGCCGCAGCACCTTCCTCCACCATCTTCCAACTTTCAAAGCGTTCCAGCATCACAGACTCTGGCTTTTCAACTGTCATCCCAATCACCGTGCCAATGGTCTGGATGCCAGGCACCTGCCAGATGATTTGAGACAACAGCCAGTCTTCAGAGCCCACCCACACCATGCCTGTGATGTTCCTCTGGACCACCACCTCGAAGAATGGGCGGGCGCTTCGGCTGTTGGAGAAGACAATGGTGACATTGACCTTGACGTCTGTGAGGATTCGGACCATGTTGTGGAGCTCAGGGTTGCTGGTGTCTGAGTTGATAGGAATGGTGCCTCGGTAGGCCACACACACATCACTTGTGGTCAGCAACTTCTGCAGGGCATCCAGGCCACCCCTACCATAGGTGTTGTCGCTGCCCAGCAGCGCCACCCAGGTCCAGCCAAAGTGCTGCAGCAGCAGGAAAATAGCTTTCACCTGCTGCCTGTCACTGGGGATGGTGCGCAGGAACGACGGGTACAGCCGCTTCATGCTCAGCGTCTCCACAGAGGCTTCATAGCTGATCTGTAAAGTGAGCCAGGAGAAAGGGAGAGGCACTGCCCCAGGCAGTGGCATCCCTGAGAGCTAATGGCACGGGCAGCCTGTCCTGGGGAGACTCAGAGCTGGGCAGGCAGTGGAGCCAGCACCGAGTGTGCCGTGGCAGGAAAAAACTGTGATGGACGGTGAGCCAACTGTGATTCCTGCCTGCCTCCAGATAGGGGCTGGGAAGGGACCCCTGCCAGCCCACACAGAGGGGCTGCGTTTCCAGCTCTAGCAGCCTCCTCAGCTCTGAGTCCACCCTCTCTCAAACCCTCAATGCTCAGGATCCCTATTCTTCATCAGCTGCACTTACCTCTGGTACAAGGAAGATGCCGAGGATGGCAGCTGTGGTGAGGGCCAGCTGTGTGCTGTCGGGGCCGATGACAGCAACAGCCTGGGGCTCATAGTGTTGTAAGGTGGGGAGCAGCTGGACATCCTGCCTGCCTTTGCGGATGAGGGCACTCAGGGTGGCATGGAGGTTGGCGGGCTCAGAGCAGGTGTCGTGGATGTCGTAGCCCAGAGTGACATTCGGAAGCAGCGTGCTGGAATTGTTGATCTCCTCTATGGTGAATCGCAGGGCCTGGGACAGGCAGTAACCGTGGCTCTTGAAGACGGCATTGCTGCAGAACCAAGAGTGGTTATTAGGGAGGACAGACCGCGGCTGGGGGAGCGGGCGGCGCGGGCACTCACTCATCGCAGCCACGAGCTAGCGGGCTGGCGTCGGTGCGGGGCCCGGCGCTGTGCAGCGGGAACAGCCCGGCCAGGCGGTAATCGCCGGGGAGGGAGAGGGCGGCGGCGGCGGCCGCGCACAGGCAGAGGCGGAGCGGGGCGGGCGGCGGCATGGCAGGGCAGGGCAAGGCGGCGCCGGCCGGGCGGCTCTTAACGGGGCGGCGGCGGCAGGCGGGGCTTGGCACCGGGCGGGCGGTGCCGGCCGAGGGGCGGCCCCGGGAGGCGGAGGAGGTTCAGCGGCCATGCCTGCGCGGCGCAGCCGCCCGCGCCGGGCCCTGGCCCGCAACCCGGCCCGCGGGGCCCGGGCGGAGACGGCCTGGCGGGAGTTCGCCGCCTCCTTCGCCCGCGCCGGGATGGTACCGCCGGCCGAGCCGGGGCTGGCGGCCGTGGAGGCGGCGGAGGGCACGGCCGTGCTGCTGCTGGCGCCGCGGCAGGTGAGTAGCGCCCGCGCCGCGCCGGCCCCGCCGCGCCCCGCACCGCCTGACCGCCCGTTCTGTCCCCGCAGGCGCTGACCTTCACCGGCAAGTGTCGCCTGCGCTGCCTGTACGGCGCCGTCCGCCTGCTGGGCTTCGCCGTGGCCTCGCACCACCCGGGCCTGCCGGTGTTCTCGCCGGCCACGCACTGCGCGCTCAGCCTGGAGGCGCTGCCCGGCGCGCGGCCGCTCGCCGCCCTCCGCCAGCTGCGCGCGGCCGCCCGCGCCGCCATGCGCGCGCACCGCGTCCGCCGTCGTGAGTGCGGGACCGGGCGGGCGGGCGCCATTTTGCGGGCGGCGCGGTGCGGGAAGCGGCCATTTTGTGCGCGGGGCGTTGCGGGGCAGGCGGGCTGAGAGCTCAGGGTGATGGCGGCGCTCGCCCGTTGCAGAGGCGCGGGTGAAGGTGATGGCGCGGTTCTCGTCCGATTGCGCCGTGGTGCTGCTGGAGCACCTGGACACGCCGGTGACGCGGTTCCTGCTGAGCCACCCGCCGCTGTCGCGGCTCTTCGAGCCCCAGGTGAGACCCCGCGGGCGGAGCGGTGCCCGCGGTGCCCCGCACCGCCCGTGCAGAGCCAGCGGCCGCCGCCCCTGGCGCCGTTCAGCGCTGTGGCCTCGCGCACCCGCGCTGAGCGCTCGCCCTCTCGCCTAGAAAAAGGAGGAATCCAACTTCACGCCGGAGGACGCGGTCCTGGCGTCCGTGGGCATCGTGAAGTGCAGCCCCGACCGCGGGCTGCTGGTGTCGGAGAGCATGTACCTGGCACTGGAGGAACTTATCCAGGCCTGCTGTGGTGAGTGCAGGCACTCGGCCAGGTTGGGGCCTTGGTAGCCTGAAGAAAAGGAAGTTCGTGAGGCTTTTCATGAGTTAAAATTAGAGAGTGTGCCCTGCCTGGCACACTGATCTAGGGTTGTGTTTTTCTCTAAAGAGTGGGACGCTCGAGCTCAGCATCACCTGGGCTGGGTCAGAGTGATGCCGGCATTTGTCTGGTTCACACCGTGCTTGTCTTTCCAGCGGAAGATGAAGGTATCCCTGTGGTGCTGGTATGTGGCCCAAAAAACACTGGAAAATCGACATTCAACAGATACCTAATTAACCTGTTACTGAATCGGTGAGTCTTTCCATGTTCTGCAAGCTTTTAAGTGCTGCATGGGATTTAAGAGAAGGAAAAATGTGTCTGACAGGACTCTCAGAAGAGCCGTCAGGCCTGGAGGGTGGATAGCTTTTAAACACAAAGTGGTAGACGTATACATGGGTTCTCTCCCTGCAGCCTTCCTGCAGTCGAGTACATGGAGTGTGACATAGGCCAGCCAGAATTCACACCGCCCGGGTGCGTGTCCCTGAGCAGCGTCACAGAGCCCGTGCTGGGTACGTGTTCTGCTGCTCCTGCGGTTATCAGAGACCTGTTCCGTTTCTGAAACAAGCAGGGTGTTCTGGGCAGAGGCTGCTTGAGGGGAAGCTGCTGCCACAGATGTCAGAGGTTCCTAGAGAGAATAAACCAACAGCTGTTCGAGTCTTGTTGTAGGGACATCTAAGCTCCCTAAGTAACATGGAGCCATTCTCCTGCTCCTTTTGTCTCTTTTTAAAAGAGATGATGTTGTTTACAGGTGGTAGAGCAGGCTGAGGCATGTCAAAGGGGAAGTTCAGCCTTTCGGGTTTGAAAAGTCTCTTTAGGAAAATCCGTATTCACACGTGAAACTCACTGAGAAGTTCAAAGTGGATCCACACAGGTTCAGGGTTGTTGTGACGAGCGTGAAGAAACCAGTGCCCAGAAAACTGCTGGTGTTTGTGGTCTTCTGGATTCGGGTCACTGTCTAAAAGGACATGGCCAGACTGGTTTGCTGTTTAGGCAGTTTGTCATAGACTGTCGTTTAAAGATTTGTAAGTGTGTAACCAGTGATTTCAAGCAAGGAAACAAACCCCAAACTAACCCGAAACAAACAGAACTCCAGCACAGTCTTGCAAATGACAGACCAGTTTCTCCCTAAGTGCAGGCTGTGCAAGAAAGGTGTTGGCAGGTGGGGAGAGGACAGGTTATTTTGGGAGGGGTGGCATGTGGGTACTACAGAAATGGGAGTGTTTTGGTTTGACTCAAGGAAGGTACTAGAGGCTCGGTTCTGTCTTTGCCAGGTCCCCCCTTCACTCACCAGCAGACGCCCCGTAAGATGGTGTATTATGGCCAGACCAGCTGTGAGCAAGACACGGAGAGGTACCTTGATGTCATGAAGTACGTGTTCAGCTGCTACAAGAAGGAAGTGCCTCTAATTATCAACACCATGGGCTGGGTGAAAGGTAAATGGGATCAATCCTTCTCTCAAAGAGGGGTGGGACAGAGGTAGTGAGGGTGGTGGTGCAGCACCACGCAGAACCAGAACCTGCAGCGTGCCTGCCCTGAGCTAGCGCTGCTGTGTGACCTGTTGAAGTAGCAGCAACGATTGTGTGTTCTCTGTGCTCTTGAAGGCGAGGGGCTGCTGCTGCTCATCGATATCATCCGGCTGCTGTCGCCCAGCCACGTTGTTCAGATGGACGTGTGCGACTGGAAGGCAATGGCCCCGCTCACCCCCGAGCACGTCCACCTCCAGGCCGGGCTGCACACCAAGGGCAAGCAGCAGCCTAAGTGCAAGCAGCTGGATGTGGGTGCTGCAGAGAGCTGGAAGTGCTCCGAAGGGGAGGATGCGTCAGTTCCACAGTACAAGTTGCTCTATGTCCATCCAGAATTCCCTCGGGCAGGAGTGGCAGGTGAAGCGTAAGTAGAACATTAAGTGCTGTGTGGAATTTGTGGGCTGAACAAAACCACACGTTGTCTTTGACTTAGAACTGTTCTTACAGGCGAGTGCACAGCGGCATCCTGCGTGACATGTCCATCCTGGGATACCTGGGGCACCTGCAGTACCCGGACATCGGGGCGGTGCTCCCGCTGCACAGCCTGGTGCCGTATCAGGTAAAGGAGCCTTATGGGAAGGCTTGGGTATGGTGCAGAAAGCCTGGTTCACAGCGGGGGGCAGTTCTGCTCCTACTGCAGATGTTTCTCAGAAGAGGAATAAACACTGTAATCTGCAAACAGATAAGAACTGTATTCAGGGTGTCTAGAAGTGAAGCTTCTGTTGAGATGCTGGTGTGGCACGTGTGTGCAGGTGGCATGTGTGTTCTCTATGTGCTGTGCGTGCAGATGGCACATGTGTTATGTGTGTTCTGTCTGTGCAGAAGCTGCTGTGTGTGCCCTGCCCGTGGGTGTGGGATGGGAGCATGCAGGGTCTGTGTACTCAGGGTCTTACCTCTGAATTTGAACTCAGATGATGTGGAACCGATGGCAGTTTTCTTCCTCTTTTCACCCCCCCAGGTACCTTTCAGTGCTGTCGCGCTCAGGGTTATTCACACAGATGTTGCTCCCACCAACATCATGTATGCAGTGAACGCCAGCTGGGTTGGGCTCTGCTGCATTCCGGATGAAGTCAGGTGCCAGACCGACGGGCCGGTCCTGCTGACACAGACACCAGTCTGTGACTGCCTGGGCTTTGGTGAGCACACTGGAGCTGTGCTCTCACCTGCTGTGTTTAGGCAGACGGGTTGCAGAGTGGCAGAATTGCCTATTCTCCCAAAAACAGCTGCAGAAGTGGGATGAGATACAGGAGTAGTGGTGTGTTGTCTGCTGTCGGAAGCTGTGCTGTAAGTCTTTTGGCTTTGGTTAATGTGTGGTAACAGCTGTGAGGAATGTCACTGCACGGCACTGCTCAGAGCTTCTCAGAACTCCCCAGTTGACTCTCTGGGTTCACGTTTGCAGAAGCAGAATTCTGGGTGGCTTATGTAAAATTCCTGTAGTTGCTTAAGTTTCCTTCTACGACTTGATTTAATGTTCCAGTTCAGATTTGGAGTTTGGTTCTCGAGTGTCTGTGGGGATGTGCCGACGAGCAGGGATACCTGATGACCGAGCTTTGCATATGTTCTTTTGTTCAGGAATTGTTCGAGGAGTTGATATGGAGAAGAAGCTTTACCATATCCTGACACCGGTGCCTCCAGAGAACCTGAGACTAGTGAATTGTCTCCTCCTTGGGAACATTGCTATCCCTAACTGCGTGCTTGTGGGCCAGGTAGGAGCCCGTGGGAGGGGTGGGAGCTGGCTGAGCTTTGGCTGGCTGGCAAGTTTTCCAGTTTCTTATTCCTGGGGCGGATGCGTGCTGGGAGATGCCTGGGCATCAGCAGATGGTTATCACTTTAGGAGATTGTCCTTAAGCACAGAAACCTCAAGAGAACAGAATGTTCCACTCATGTTTTAGATGCCAGAGCGGGGTTTGGTGATCACTGAGTCTTTAACACCATCAGTTCTGCCAGCCTGGGGAGGGAAGTGCTTCCCCCTCTGATGAAGCTACAGGCTCCTAAAGTTGTTTCTGGTTTTATTTTTCTGTTTTTCAGCAAGGAATTGAGGGAGAGATCCCATATGTCACGTCCGATTACAACTACAGCATCCTGGGCGCTGGGAAGCTGAGGAAAAAGAAGCATTTCAAGAGGAAGGATTTCACCTTCGAGTGTGATTACACCTGAATCCTCAGAGCCCTTGGGCCAAGTGTTGTTTGTGTGGACTGGGTAGAGAGCCCGGTGTGGTCACAGGAGCCCTGGGTGCTGCAGAGGCCCTGGGCAGATGGCCGGGTAGATGCCACAGCAGGTCTGGCTTTAATAATGTTTTGTATGTTCGGTTTGTATTTCAGCGTTTTGTAATAAATATCTACGGAAAGCAGGGGGTTGGTTTGGATTTTGTCCCTGGCCGTGGCTGACACAGATGGAGGCAGCTGCTGTCACACCCAACTCTGCCTTGAGTCAGGAGTTGTTCTCGTCGCCTGTCCAGCCCTCAGGGAACTCTGGGTGTCAGTGATTCCCAGGGGCCTGAGCAGAACTTCCCGGTCCTGTAGTTTGGTGAAGGGCTCACCCTGGGGTTCTGGCCCTGTGCCTGGCCCACAGCTCTTGTTGTCCTGCTGGTCAAGGAGGGACGAAGAAAGGAGCACATTGTGGAATCTCTGTCCCCCGGGGTGGTGAAGATGGAGCCGTTCAGCTGTGCACCATCACAGCCCACCCTGGCTCTGTGCTGGGGCGCTGCTTCCTCCCACCCTGCACTGGCCTGGCCCTGTATCCCAGTGCTGCAGTGTGAGCTCAGTGCCCTGAGTGTGGTCTGGGAACAGCTCAGGCTGACTCCAATGTGTCCCCAACTCTAACAGACTGTTCTCCAGATCAAGGTTGAAACAGGATGGGATTGGGAAGTATCACATGGAGCACCAGGGCATGTGGACTTGCCTGACCCCACCTGCTCTACCCCACTGGGACATAAGAGAAACATTATTTTTTCTTCCCAACCCTTTGTCAATCAGCAGTTTGCTCCTGAGGGAAGCTGGAGGGTGGCAGGAGACACAAAGAGGTAAGCATCTCGGGTCAAGTTGAAGACATGTTTGGGAAAACAGTTTCTGAATGGGTAATACCAGCATATCATGCATTTATTGGATCCACGTCTGCAAAAGTAACCTGGCTTCTAACTGGCTCCTGCGAGTGAGGTGAGGTTCTGCCCCAGCCTAGACCAGGGAACAATCTGGCCCTGGTGTGTGCAGCCCCCCGAACCCAGTGCCTGTTCAGAGCCCACGGACCAGGTCTCCTGCAGAGGAAGGAGGGATGTGGTGCGTCACTTGGGACTGGAGCTTTCTGGCTGGTGGCTGCTGTGGATGTGAGTAATCTGCAAAATTGCTTTTATCTGGTTTGTGAAGAGATTTCCTAGAACACCAGAAACAAACAGCTGTAAACAAACTGGGATGAATGGCAGGGAGGGGACTGAGCTGGGAGGGGCTGTGCAGTGTTGCTGCCTTGTAAAGAGTTAAACTTAATCCAGGCCTAATTATCCCCATCTGGTTGGGTCTGGCAGCAAAGGAAGGACTTGGCTGGCATTGTGGCCTGAACAGTGGCTAAAATAAATAAAGGGGGCTGTGGTGCAGCCAGGGAGAACATCCCAGGCAGGGTGAGAGGGGAGTTCAAGTCACAGGGAAGTGGGTGGAAAAAGCTTCAGGAAAGGTGAGATAGGCAAAGGGCATGTGAGAAATGCCCAGTGCTGAACCCCCCCCATAGCTGAGCATCACCCTTAGTGCTGTCTCCAGCCTCCAGCATCCACCTCACCTGGCTGCAGGCGATGGACCCCACACTGGCTACATTCCCTGGAGCTGGGGGATAAGTCCCGAGCTGCAAGTGTCTGTTTTGGGGCATTTCCAGGGCGTTCAGATTGCCTGTGCCTGCCAGGGCCCAGAGGTGGATGCGGCAGCTTTGGGAAAGGGGGCACCTCACCGGCTTCTGGTGCTCCCTAAGAGGGAGAGAGACAATGCTGGTCAGGGACAATGGACAGGTCAGCATAATCCTCAGCAAAGCATCCCACCAGCTAGTTGGGGACACTCAGTTCTGTGATCAGTGGGAAATCAGTGACAGCACTTCAAATATCAAGGATACACTAAATAAAGTAGGATTAATTTTGCAATAAATTGGCATTTGTTACATTTGCAGCAGCAATTTCTGTTGAAATTTCTGGCAAGGGGTGACCAGAAGCAGCAAAACTCTGGGGAGCACATGGTGCCTCCGGGAGGAGTTTCTGTGATGAGTAGGGGGGCTGGGATTTGGTCATCCTGCATGGTGCTGTGGTTTTTCCCTGTTTTAGGAAGTTTTACGTGGGGTAGGACAAAGGTGCCAACCTTTGCTGCCTTTGAGGGTTTTAAGCCCTAGCTGGTGCTTTCTTGTTTGCTTGGATTTAGCAGGAGGAAAATACCCCTGAAGACCCCTGGCTTTCTCTGGACAGGCTGGGGGCCCCTGCGAGCCCATGGGTACAGGGATGCAACCGGGGCTCAGGGCAGCACATTCCTGCCCCCTCAAAAGCCGTCTGGATGGCAGAGCTGCCGAATAGCCCCCCTCTTCATGCTGATTCTTTCCATCACAAGCACGTCTTGTCTCCGTGGCCGAATGTCTTCCATAGACGGTGGAAAGTGAAATTTGTGCAATGTCTGTAGGAGGCTGAAGAAAGGCCCTTTGTGCGCCCCCCGCGCGGGCGCTGGGCAGCCTCCAGCAGCACCCTCGGCCGCCCTGCGGCTCCCGCCGCTGGCATCAATGCACCGCTTGTCCGGAGACCGGGACCCACTCTTAAAGCCAGAGCCAGTCTTCCCCGGTTAGTCCCACTGGCGGCCCCATTGGGGCGGGCACGGCTCTGGGGGGCCCTCCGGCCGTGACCCCAGGATGTTTCTGTACTGGAAGAAGAGGGGTGCCTACGAGCTGGAGGCTTTGCCGGCCGGGCTGGCGGGGCTGGAGTACGAGGCAGTGGAGCGGTTTTCCTGGAGCTCCGGCCTGGACATCAGCGAGGAGCTCGGGGGTAGGTGGCTGGGGGGGATTCGAGCAGCCAGGGCTGTGGGCTGCTGTGGTTGGCCAAAGTCTCCAGCTGTGGCAAAGAGGGTGAGGGGCTGGGAGAAGCTCTCGCTGGAGCAGAGGTGCCACAGGGATGCCGTGGGAATGCTGCAGGTGCAGCTGGGGAGCACTCAGCAAACTGCCCCATGCCACCGGCAGCGCTCCCCCCGGCCCAGGCAGAGTTTGAAGCAGCCGGCTGCCGCCGTGCGCTCGGCTGCGAGGATGATCCGGTTTCAGACTTGTTTTCCGTCGCCGGGAGCGCCGGGCGTGATAGCACAGCCGGCAGCAGCGGCGGAGGTGACCAGGGGGAGGGGGGACAGGAGCTGATGGGGACAGGATCCCTCCTCCGGCCCCCGAGGTGGCTGGTGGGGACCCGGACACCCTCCTGCCTCTGCCAGAGACCGGGGGCCCCTGCGAGGAGCTCCCAGCCCGCGTGCCCGAGGCCCCGGTGCGTGTGTGACCCGCGGGCAGGGTCAGCGCCTGGGAACGGCCACGCGGCTTTGGCCGAGCCGGCGGCTCCGGCGCGGGGCTGGTCCCTGGCACCGCCGGCCCCTGCGAGCGGCCTCTAGGTTTTTGGTGAGTTTGGAAAACTTTCCCTCGGGTGCATGAAAGAATTTCTTATTTGCTTCCGTTATTATTCCCGATAGGTCAAGTGAAACGGCAGCGGCGGGGGGCGGGGGCCGGCCCATCCCGGGAGCGCTGCGGGGCGGCCGCGCAGACAGAGCCGTCATTGTGCTCCTGCCGCGGGGGCAGAGCCCGGCTCGGCTCCCGGCTCCGGCTCCCGGCCCGGCTCCCGGCTCCCGGCTCCTGCTCCCGGCTCCTGCTCCCGGCCCGGCTCCCGGGCGGCGACGGACCCAGCCCTGCCCGGCTGCTTCCGCGCCGTCATCCAGCAGCGCCCGTGGTGCCACGGCAGTCCCGGGATCACTCCCAGATGGGAGCTGGAGCAACCAGTTGCTTCCCTCTCTCCAGACAGAAGTAGCAGCTTTTTCGGTGCTGCCTCAAAAGGCATTTTAACCTGCAGACTGAGTCTAGCCTTGGCCTTGGCCATGGCCCTCTCGGGCTAGCATGGATGCTGTTTTTGTTGGCAGGAAGGATGCGGGAGAGGGGAATGGCGTGGCAGGGAAGCCCCTGTCCTGCTGGGCTGGTACAGCCGTGGCACCTGGCCTCTCCACATCCCTGGCATGGGCTCCCTCCCCAGCAGGCAGCTTCCCAGCCGTGCATCCCTGCCCGCAGTGGGGCTGTCCTGCCAGAGGGTGTCCGTAGTGCTCGTCTGCCACAAGCAGTCCGTTATTTTTAAACTATTAGATGCGACACATAACAAAAGCCTTCAAAATAGGATTTGTCCCTAAGGCCGATTTAACTGTCAAAGCTTAAAGTGGCTACTAAGCCCCGTTGGGAACTGACAGCAGCAGATTTAGTGTTCCTGCTGCAGCCCCAGGCCGTGCCAGCCCCAAGGGAGCTGGGGCAGATCTGTGTCCTCATCCTGTGCCTTGGGGTGCCGGGCAAGAGGTGCTGGATTCTCTCTCTGTGGAGCACACAGTGCCTTCCCTCAATGGGGATGCAGCGCTGGCTCTTGGGCATAGGGCTTCATCCTTCTGGATAGGCTGTGGGACAGGCGGGGGTGGGCAGGAGTGGGCAAGACCAGCTTCAGCTGAGCCTGTGTGCTTTGCCAAGCTCTTAAACCCAGGGTTTGTGTTTGTGGGGGTCTCAGCATGGCCCCAGGGGGTGGCTCTCATGGCACCCAGGCACTGATCCTCTCTTTCCACAGACGAGCCGTGCCCAGCGGAAGAGACAGTGCTGCGCTGCCAGAATCCCAACTGCGCCGGTGAGAGGAGGGCAGCCAAGGTGGGTCCTGCAGGTGGGGGCAGCACCGGCAGCTGCCTCCTGGCGTCGGTCTCATGGGTGAGAAGGGGCAGTGGATGGCTCTGCCCAACCTGCCGGTCCCTGAAGGGCCCCTGCCCTGGTTGGCAGCCCCTGGCGTGCCGTGTGCCCCAGCCCGTGCTGGGTGTGCATTCCTTGCTGGTGTCACGGTCCGGCTGGCGTTTAACGGCATGGTGGCTATTTGCCCATTTCCCCAAGCTGGCGTGATTGGAGCTAATATGCCCCAGCCCATCTGCTCCCCTGCTCACTAATGTGAGTCAAGGGTGGATTTAGTGTCTGTTCTCTCCCACTGCCTGTGCAGGGCTGGGCCGGACCCACACCCTGGCTCCCAAGCGAATCCCAGGGGTTTCTGTGTGGGGCTGCAGGCAGTGTCTCTGGTGTAGCAGGCAGGACAGCCCAGGCGTGCCAAGGGTGTGCCACAGCGCTCTGTTTGCATGCTGGGGTGACAGGGCCAGTGCCACAGCACTCTGTTTGCATGCTGGGGTGACAGGGCCAGTGCTGCTGGGGCACACGTGGCACTGAGCTGTGGTTGCCCAGTGGTGCAGCTGGGACTGCTGGGATCAACCCACTGAGGCCACCCTGCCGCTGTCACCAGAGACCCCTGACGGCGCCTGGCAGGTAGTGGGGGTTTGGTGGGTGGGCTGGTCAGTCTGGGGGCTTGTTCTGCTGTGGCAGGGTGCTGGATCTTGATCCCCCTCTCTTTGTGAGGTGCTTGCTGGGGGGTGGCGAAGCTGTCATGTGCTGGGACCGTGGCAGGGCTTGGACCAGGAGCTGATCCCTGGGGTGGGCAGAGAGGCTTGGCCATCCTGCCTGGCCCCTCCTGGGGGGTTGAGCCCAGGGATGAGCTGCTGGCACAGAGTGGATGAGGAGCATTGAGTACCTGTGGAGCAGCTGCCAAGGGTTCCAGGGGAGCCCACTGAGTGAGCACCAGCTGTGGCCATGCTCTCGCATGCAGGTGTCATGATGGCCACAGCGGTGTGAGGCACATGGTGGCAGAGGAGGAGGGTTGGGGGCACAGGGTGTCCTGGGGCTGTCTTGTGACCTGGGATAGGGCACTGGTGGGTACCGTGGCAGTGGCTGCTGCAGAGGGGCCGACGGCCCCTTGGAGAGCACGCGTGTGGTGGGAGCACGTCAGCTCTGACCTCAGCAGCACTGGGAGGAAGGAGGGCAGGAAGTGGGGGCGGCTGGAGCTGCACGGGTGCTTCCTCCCCACAACAGCACTACAGGCAAGCCCGGGCAGGGCTGGCTTCTCCCAGCAGCCCCTTGCAACCTTTTTCGTGCAGTGGCAATGGGGGTCCCACACAGGGATGGGGGTGTGTCAGTGGTGCAGCAGGGCTTGCTGGCAGTGGCTGGTGGCACCACAATCCCCTGGAGCGGGGCCAGCTGGAGCCCCCGGTGAGATGGGCGCTGGCCGGAGGTCACAGGCCATGCACTGTGCTGGGGGCCCAGCCGGGGGTTTAAAAATAACCCGCTGTGAATGCCCGGTGGGGCTGGGGCCACGGCCGTGGCCGCACACAATCGGAGGAAACGCGCCGGCTTCGAGCATTGTTTGGCCGCAGACGCTCGCTTCCTCCGTCCTGCTGTGGGGACATGGCTCTCATCAGCACAAAGGGGCTCTGGGGTGCCAGGGCGGTCTCCCAAGCCACTGGTGAGGTGTGAGTGCCATGGGCACAGGTGGCTGTCCCCCAGCTCCCTGTCCAAGCCTCAGCATGTGCAGCTGTCTCAGGGTCTCTGCTCATAGCGGTGGAGCAAGGAGGGGAATCCATGGTGCAGAAGGCCCTGTGTCATCACCATGTCCTGCAGAACCCACTGTCTCATGCCTGTGTCCCGTTCATGCTGCTTTCCTCGTGCCTGCTGTGGCCTCAGCATTCCCCGTGAGCAGTGTGCCAGCAGCAGTTGGGGATGGGAGAGGGGACCCAGCTGCTCGTGGTGCTGCCCATCCCTCCTGCCAGCATGCCATAGCTGGTGGCCCCAGGCAGGTGCTGCCTGACAAACGTGTGTCCCCGCAGGAATGCCACCACGTGGAGTGCCGGCAGCTGAGCCGCAGCGGCCCCCTCAGCCTGTGTGAAGTCTGCGACGGCCGCCTCCATGGCGCCATGCACTTCGATGGCCACATCCGCTTCGACCTGCCCCCTCAAGGTGAGCCGGGCCGAGCAGCCGCACCGCTGCTCCCACAGCTCCACGGCAGGGGTGCAGCGCAGGGTGGGAGTGATGGAATGCACTTGGGGCTGGTACAACACACGGGTGGGAGTGGGATGCAGTGGGAGCCAGCACGGGGTTGGGGAGGTGTCACAGCCCAGCTCGATGTCCGTTTGCAGGCTCCATCCTGGCCCGCAACATGTCAACGCGCTCGTGCCCCCCACGCACCAGCCCTGCCTCCGACGTGGAGGAGGAAGAGGAAGGTCCAGCAGAGAGCAGAGGGTGAGCCCCCGGCCTTGTATGTCCCGTGTGGCCCCAGCCCACGGCGTCCTCGTAACTCTGCCCTTTCTGTGCCCACAGGGAACGCAGGAGCTCGGCACTGAAGCTGCCTAAAAAGAAGGCTTGGCGCAGGCACACAGATGTAAGGCACCAGCCCCTCTCCCCGGGGCACTTGGCAGGGCAGCAGCATGGCCCTGGTGGGTGGGAGGGAGAGACCCCTGGGTGAGCGGCTGCTGCCTCCCCCCAGGACCCCAGCAAGGAGTGCTTCACCCTGAAGTTCGACCTCAGCGTCGACATTGAGGCAGAGATTGTGCCGGCTGTGAAGAAAAAGTCACTGGGGTGAGTTTGCTGGGGACAGGTATGGGGACAATGTGGGGACTGATGCAGAGACGGAGGTGGGGCTTGTGTCCTGCAGGGAGGTGCTGCTGCCGGTGTTCGAGAGGAAGGCGATCGAGCTGGGCAAGGTGGACATCTACCTGGACCAGTCCCACACACCACTGTCCCTGCAGTTCGAGGCGTTCCGCTTCGGGGGGCACTACCTGCGGGTGAAAGGTGCGGTGGGGACCTGGCAGAAGGCTCAGCTGCCTCAGGGCTCCCAGGAGACACTGACAACCTGATGCTCCCACAGCCAAGCCTGGGGATGAGTTGAAGGTGGAGCAGGCAGTGCGGGACGCCAGGTCGGCCAGCCTGCCCATCCTGCACCCTGGCAGCACCGCTGCAGTCCTCGGGCCAGTCCTGGAGCCACTGCCAGGATGCCGAGAGGGCACCGACAGCCTGGTGAGTGCCAGTGCCAGCTCTGGGAAGGAGGAACTGGGGAGGGGATGGTAGGGGGTGTGATCCCCCTGTAGCCGTTCTTTTTGGGAAGATGGGTAATGAGACAGCAACATGGTGTCTTCTTGATGGCCTCATGGGGTGTGGCTGAAGATCCTGCTGGAGTCCCCAAGAGCCACTTTGCCTCCTGACTGTGCTGTGCTGGCTATGCTGTGCTGGCTGTGCCACAGTAGTGTAGCAGCTCAAGCAGTGGCACCAGCCCTGTGGCTGTGCCAGGTACAGGATGCCACCAAAGCTAAGGCAAATAGGAGCCTTGGGGGCCCCAGCAGTGGCTGCCACTTGGTGCCACCTTGGCCCTGGGATTCGCCCTGGCCCCAGGACTCGCCCTTGGCTGCTGGCCCTCCTGTCCACAGTACCTGGCAGCTGCTGAGCACAGCTCAGTCCTGCCCCGTGGACCCTGTCCCCAGATAAGGCGTGGGGCTGGGCTGGGCACGACTCCTGTGGGAGGAGAGTGTTGGGCCCGTGGGGAGCAGCTCTGCAGGGGCTGGTCAGGGAGACACAGTGCTCACTTTTGTGCCAGCAGGCCCTGAGGGTGGCAAGCTGGCTGTGTGGCCGGGGCTGGTGGCCACCCGTGTCCAGCACTATGATGCCTGGCTGCGGGACCGGCACAGCCCTGGCAGGGCAGGGGGGCCAGTGGGCAACCAGCCACCCCTGCAGGGCTCTCAGTCCCGGCCGCCTTCCTGGGGGCAGGCGGGTGCTGAGCTGCACCAGGGCGATAGGGCTGGCGGCGGCCGGGGCACCTGGGGACGTGGCAGCGCAGTGAGTAAGGGGGACAGTGCCTGTGGCGGCTTTTCCTGCCTGGGTTCGGGGACGTGGCAGGGTGTGGGGCTGTGCTGGCGGTGGTGGCAGCACCGTGCCACTTCCCAGGGCTCAGTGGCAGGCAGGGAGCCCCGGCCCTGCTGCCCTTTGTGCCACGGTAAGGAGATGGCAGCGGCCACGTTCCGGCACAGCCCCGAGACACGCGGGGAGCAGCCGGTGCAGCGGTGCCCGGGGTGGAGGGAGCCACTTGGCTGTGACCCAGCTCCTGCGACCGGCTGGGGGGCTTTGATCTCCGCCGGTGAATTGTTCAGTTCTGGTAGCTTATCTGCGAGGAGGGAAATTAGGTTTTCGGCTCTGGCCCCACCTCCTTTTGTTTCGGAGGAGCCCGGCCACAGCCTGCCCGGCCCCGGCTGTGCCGTCGGAGCCGGGAGCACGGCTGGACAGGCGGCTTGGCTGGGTCTGTGCCCCTCGGGATGTCGTGAGCCCCCGTGCTGCTGGGGCCGCTTGCCCATGGCCGGCTGGGCTCGGCCAGGCAGCACCCGGGGTCCTGCACCCCCGGGGCCCTGCACCCCCGGGATGCAGGTAGGCAGGTCAGTGCGGGCAGGGGAGCGTGGCCGGAGGACACACTGCCCAGGGCTGCCGTCTGGGTGTCTGTCCCACGGTGCTCGAGGTCAGCCCTGCTGGAGCGTCACGCTGTGCCACGCCACTGTCCCCATCCCAGTGCCATGGCCAGGCTGCCGAGCGCTGACCCCGGGGGCACTGACTGTCCCTGCTGCAGGCTCTTAGCCGGCGGAGGAAGAACATGACGGAATTCCTGGGGGACACCAGCATTCCCAGCCCTGAGCTGGCTCTGCACATCGGCAGCTCCCTGCCCACCAATGGCACCGACACCTGGAAGAACCGCGCTGCCAGCCGCTTCAGTGGCTTCTTCGGCTCTGGCACCAGCGTGGGCTCCTTCGGGCGGGTAGGTTGGACACAGGCATGGCGAGGGGGCACGGGAGCTGCCTGCGGCTGTGCTGGGGAGCTGGGATGGGTCCCCTGGGGCTCGAGCCCCCTAGTTCCACAGGCGGGGCAAAGGGGTCTGTGGCACATGCCCACTGGCCTCTGCCCAGCTGCTCTGCCCCCTGCTTCAGGAGACTGAGAAGCTGGAGCAGCTGGCAAACAGGCTGCACGCCTACGGCACCTTCGGGCTGCCCAAGCTGCCGCCCCAGCTCCGCTTTGACCGTGACTCCTGGGAGGAGGATGGGGATGAGGCTGGGCTGGCACTGGAGGACAGCTGGCAGCAGATCATCCAGGGAGCAGAGGTAGGGCTAGGGGCTGGGAGGCCATGGGGGCTCTGCTCAGCCCTGGCACGGTGCTGACGCTCAGCCTGGCAGGCCCTGTCACGCCGGCAGTGCCACCAGCAGGAAGCCATCTGGGAGCTGCTGCACACCGAGGCCACCTACATCCGCAAGCTCAGAGTCATTACCGATGTGAGTGCTGGTGGACGCTGCGCCGTGCTGGGGCCAGGGGCAATGGCTGCAGCCCGCCAGCTCCCTGCTCTCTCCCCACAGCTCTTCCTCTGCTGCCTGCTGAACCTGCAGGAATCAGGGCTGCTCTGTGAGGTGAGCAGAGAGGCTTGTGGGGGCCAGGGGTGTTGGGGATGGCTCCTCAGCCTGGCAATGCTGCAAGATGCAGGTGCCGTCCCCCAGCACTGCCCACCTCACCTCCACAGGTGGATGTCGAGCGGCTCTTCAGCAACATTGGGGAGATCATCCGGCTGCACTGCGAGCTGTGGCGCAGCGTCATGGCCCCGGTGCTGGCCAAGGCACGACGGACTGGGGCACTGCTTGACCCCATTGACTTCCTCAATGGTTTCAAGACGGTGAGTGGGGACCCCAGGCCATTGTGGAGGGCAATGCCATGCTGTGCCCCATGGTGACCCCTCTGCGCCTCCCAGTTCGGGTCCCTCTTCAAGCCTTACGTGCGGTACTGCATGGAGGAGGAGGGATGCATGGAGTACATGCGGGCACTGCTGCGGGACAGCGAGCTCTTCCGCACCTATGTGACGGTAAGGGGAGAGTGGGGACCGGGGCTGGGACTGGGGCAGTACTGGCACTGACACCTGCATGCCACAGTGGGCCGAAAAGCACGAGCAGTGCAGCCGTCTGAAGTTGAGCGACATGCTGGTGAAGCCCCACCAACGCCTCACCAAGTACCCACTGCTCCTCAAGTCCGTGCTGAAGAAGACAGATGACCCACGTGCCCGTGACGCCATTACCACCATGGTAAGGGTACGGGGGTGGGGGGCAACAGGGTTGGTCCCCCCAGCCCCTCAAACCCACTGCCAACCCCTCCACAGATTGGCTCTGTGGAGCGTTTCATCAATGACGTCAACTCACGGATGCGCCAGCGGCAAGAGCGGCAGCGCCTGGCCACCATCCTCAGCCGCATCGACACCTACGAGGTGGTGGAGGGCAGCACAGATGAAGTGGACAAGGTAGACTGGGCATGGGGGAGCTGCTGTCCTCTGCCATGTCATGCCATGCCACGCTATGCCATTTAATGCCACTCTCTGCCACACTGCACTACCAACCCTATGTCACTTCATGCCAAGCCACCCCATGCTATGTCATGCCATGTCACCCTATGCCATGTTATCCCATGCACCCCATGCTGATGCTGGTGGCTCCCGGCAGCTACTGAAGGAATTCCTGCGGCTGGACCTGACAGCCCCCATCCCCGGCACCTCCCCAGAGGACACCCGGCAGCTCCTCCTTGAGGGCAGCCTGCGCATGCGGGAAGGTAAAGACAGCAAGGTGAGGACTGCAGGGGACGAGGGGACCTCGGCTGCGGCCCCTGCCCACCTGCCCTCACTCACTGTGCCAACCAGCAACCACGGCCCCACTCTCACTCCCAGATGGATGTCTACTGTTTCCTCTTCACCGACCTCTTCCTCATCACCAAGCCCCTAAAGAAGGCTGAGCGCACCAAGGTGATCCGGCAGCCCTTGCTGGTGGACAAGGTTGTCTGCCGAGAGCTCAGGGACCCAGGTGAGCAGCACTAGGGGGAAGGGAGTCTGCAGAGGGGGGTCCCTGATGTGGCTGACAGCCTCTGCCCACAGGCTCCTTCCTCCTCATCTACCTGAACGAGCTGGGGAGCGCTGTGGCTGCCTACACCTTCCAGGCCAGCGGGCAGTCTTTGTGCCGCAGCTGGGTCGAGGCGGTGCGCAATGCCCAGGTGAGGGGGTATGGGGCTGCGCAGGGGACCCACAGGTGCCCTGTGCACAACCTGGTCCTCGCTGATGCCTTCCCTTTCCCAGAACCTGCTGCAGCAGCTGCGGCAGCGCCGGTGCATGGAAGAGGAGGAGGAGGAGGAGGACGGCGGGAGCGGCACCTCAGCTGCCAGTTCACCTACCATCCTGCGCCGCAGCAGTGCCAGCCCAGACTCACAGCAGTGGTAGGGAACGGGAGGGGGGCCCTGCACACCCCTGGCCTGGCACAGCCCCCTCCTCACCCTCCTGCTCCTACAGCCCCTCTGACGGTTCCACTGAGACGCTCGCCATGGTGGCAGCAGACGGCGGTGATGAGCTCTCCTCCCCAGACTGGGACACAGGACCCTTCAGATCGACCTCAGACAGCTCCTCCGTTGGCACCAGCACCTCCATCAGCACTGGCACCTCTGCGGACACCTCCACCGAGACCCCCACCCAGGAGCTGCCTGCAGGCGCTCTGCCTGTGCCCCTGCCCCATGGCATGGCCTCCCCGGCTGGCGGCTGCCGCTCGTCTTCCATCGACAGCGCCTACGGCACACTCTCACCTGCCTCACTGCGGGACTTCAGCCAGCAGCCAGATGGGGTGGCTGAGGAGGGGCGGGAGCCCTCCCTGGCCCCCCCAGCTCCACGGCCCCCCTCACCACGGCTGCGCCGCCGCACCCCAGTGCAGCTCCTGCCCTGCCCAGCCAGGGTGCTTAAGTCCAAGTCAGAGGCCAACCTGCCACAGCTCCTGTCCCCCACTTCCCCAGGCCCCTTAAGCCAGAGCCGCAGCCTCTCTGACCTCTCTGCTGGCTCCCCCCAGACTAACCAAGCCCCTGTGCACCCAACTGCCTCTGGCAGCAGTGGCAGCTCCACGTCCGAGCTCTCGGAGCCTGAGGAGCCAGTGAAGAGCCCGGTCTCCCTCCCAGGGGAGCTCAGGCGTGACCCCCCACCTCCTGCCCACCGGACCCTCTCAGACCCGCAGTCGGCACGGCACCGCAAGCTGACGCTGGCGCAGCTGTACCGGATCCACGCCACGCTGATGCTCAACTCCACGCTGACGGCCTCGTAAGCACATGCTGCCTGTTCCCAAGGGGTGCCCTGGCCCTCCTAGGGGCTACCCAGGGGCTGGGTCCCAGCACTGAGGGCATCTCTCCCCACTCTGTGCCTTGCAGGGAGGTCTGAGAGCCGCCGGCATGGAAAGCACAGACGCGCAGATGCACCAAGGAGCTGCTCCTGCTTCTAACCATAGCGTAATGCCAGGGCTGGGCAGAGCGAGCACTGGGATGCCACGCTGGTGGGGACATGGATGGGGATGCAGACCAGTCCCCTTGGCGAGGATGTGCTCTGGGCACGGCAGTGCGGGGCTGGACATGGCACGTGGCTTGTGCTGGACCCTTGTCCACAGAGACGAGAGTTGTTGGGCAGGGGGCCCTGGGGCCGTGGGGGGCTGTGGGGGGCTGTGGGGCAGCTCCTGTGGGCGACGAAGGGATGACAATGTCGGCAATGGTGAGTGGGGAAGATGCTGAGAGGGATGCAGTGCCAGTGGCATGGTGCTGCAGGCGGTGCAGGGAGGAGGCTGGGGCTTGTGGCAGAAGGGGACGGTGCGGGGCTGGGGTGGGTTTGCCCTGTGTGGTGGCAGTAGGTGGCAGTGCCCAAGGCCAGAGTATGAGAGTTGTGGTGGGAGCCCCCCCATGCCAGGCTGCACTCCACGTCCCAGCTGAGCAATAAACCCAGCTGGTCCCCACTCGCGCCCGCCTCGCCTCTCCTTCAGCCATGGCAACACCCAGGGCTGGGCAGCACCGGGGTGGGTGAGGCAAAGCTGAGGGAGCCCCTCGGGGGCAGGTGAAGAGGGGACTGGGGCCAGTTTCAGCCTCCTGTTCCAGGGCTCAGGATGGGGATGGAGCCCTGGGGTGAGGGTCAGCGCTGCTCCCTGCATGCTGTACATCCCCCCCCAACCTCCGCTACCCTGGGTTTGTGCCAGCGGGTGAGGGAGGGCGGCGGTGCTCCTGTCATGTGGTTTCATATCCCCTGGACTCATTTCCAAAAAAGCATTTCCTCCTGCTGCGGTTGGGTGTAAAAGCCTGTGTGGGGAGGGCTGGCGCTCACTCACCACGCGTTGCGTGCTGCTGGCGGTGGCCATGGGGTGCCGGGGCACCCTGCCTGAGCACTGAGCTGCCCTGACACCCAACCGCGCCCGCCACCCTGGTCCCCTCACTGCCCTGGCATGAACCAACCGCATCGGCCACAAGGATGAAGTGTTGCTGCCCTGGGGTGGCTTGGGTGAGTGTGCCGGCATGCGGGTCCCGTGGAGCCCTGGCACCAGCTGTGGGGTGTCCCAGGGCCGTGGCTGAAATGGGTCTGGAGGAGGGAGGGAGGAAGGTGGAGTAACTCCAGTGCCGAACGTTTCAAACACGCTTGCCCCTCTGGCTAACATCTGGGACTGGTCTCTGCTGCACCGAAGCACCCGTGGTGTGGCTTGGCTACAGGGGCCACAGGCATGGCACAGCCGCGAAGATCGCAGACACGGACACAATGCGGTCGTGGAGAGTGTGGGCTCAGTCACGGGGCAGCAGGTAGGGCAGTGCCACGAGGACTGGCTGTGCCGACAGCCCGCGGGTTCAGGTCACGCTGCCGGCGGTGGGGCTGCCCTCGGGGCTGGGGAGTGGCTGTCCCGGCACTCGGATGAGGGGAGCAGAGGCCGCGCCGTGGGCGGGAGCAGCGCTGGCGGTGGGAAGCGGTGTCTGTGCCCACTCGCAGCCGCCACGGGCGTGCCCGCCGCTGCTCCGTGCCCACCGCTCCCCTGCCCGCCGGGCACCTGCTCCCCACGCCGGCCGGGGGGCTGCCGGGGGGCTGCAGGGGGGCTGCAGGGGGGCTGCGGGCAGGGTGTGCTGACAGGGCCATGCCTCGGCGCTGACTCAGACGTGCCGCTGGCAGCCGGGGCTGCGGCAGCCGCCCTGCTCTGCGTGCGGGCGGCCCAGCGCGGTTTCCAGTCTGCCGGTGGCGGCGGGTTTAGCAGAAAATGATTCAGCTGCAGTAATCGGGGCCATCACGGCTGGGAAATCCAGCCCCCAGCGAGGAATCCCCTGGTTCCCTGCCCACACTGCCAGCGCCACGGCCCTCCCGGGTCCCTGCCCTGCCCGTGGAAGGGGTATCAGCGTGGGCACCTCCTCGCCGCCCCCCCGGGGCTGTCTGGGCAGAGGGGCTGCCCTGCGTGTAGCACCTGGCACCCCGCGGGGGAGCTGTGACCTACTTTGGAAAGCGCACACAAGGCGTGATAGCATCGGGGAGAGTGTGAGCCAGGCACGGCTTCCTCTCGGGGCGGAAATCACCTCCTCTGCGAGGGAGATAAACCCCAGGAAAGTTTAAGCTGGCAGAGTTAACCCCCCCCGCGCCTGGCTGCCGACAACTCCCTGGACCTGCAATCCATGGCACCACCAGCAGCGCGCCCGACTCACTCGTCCCCATCCCTGGGGACACGGCAGGGCTCCTGTCGTCACAGGTGGTCGAGCTTCCCGGCACCACTCCCCAACCAGCCTGGAAGCACCCTTTGCAGAGCGCACAGGGGCACCTGACAGCAGCCATCTGGGCACAGGTTGTGGCACAGTGGCCCCCACAGGGCCAGCAGGAAGTGGCTTGCTCTTGTGGGGCGGGAAAGGCAGTGCACAGGGGCTGCCACGGGGCATTCCCTGCCCTGGAGCAGCACACCCGCGCAGCTCAAGGGCACAGGACCACCAATCCAGCCATTCTGCCCTGCACAGGCACTGGTGTCCACATGGTACGGGACCTGGCTCTGGCTCCAGTAGCCCATCATAAGTGGCTGGGAGTGGAGCATGGTGTGAGGGCCATCCCCCATGGGTCCATGGCTCCTGGGGCACCCTGGCTGCCCGCAGCCCTGCTCTCTCTTTGCCCACAGGTGATCCTGGCAGTGCTGGGGCTGGCAGCCAGCAAATTACAGCCCCTGGGGTGGCAGAACCACACCATGCTGCGAGGACAGCGGGTCCTGGTGCAGCCACTCACCCGCCTGCGGAGACATGTCACCAGACACCCCTGCCCTGCTGGCATGAACTGGATCGAGCGTACTCACCAGTGCTGTCGCCAGTGTCCTGCAGGTGAGTGCTGCCTGGCCCGTGTGGCATGGCATGGCACACTGTGGCAACAGAAGGTGTGTTACCCCGTGTGGCCCTGCTTCCTGTCACTTCGCTGTCCCTGCAGGGACATACCTGCACCAGCCCTGCACAAGCCACAACGACAGGGTCTGCAATCCCTGTCCCATCGGGACCTTCCGCTCCCAGCCCAACACCTTGACAGAGTGCCAGGCTTGCTACGAGTGTGACCGACAAGGTGAGCTGGGATCACACCATGCTGTGCTGTGCCATGCAGCGCAGTGCTGTGCCACTCACTGCCTGCTTTCTGCAGCTTTCCAGAGTGTTCTGAGCAACTGCTCGGCCACCAGCAACGTTGCCTGTGGCTGCGAGCCCGGATACTTCCGTGTCTGCCTCGACAAGAGCTGCAGCGAGTTCTCATGTCGGAAGTGCCAGCCCTGCACTGGGCGCCTCATCCAGCAGCCCTGTGAGTGCTGCCAGCCGCCCCTGCTGGCTGTGCCACCTCTGGCTGTGCCACCCTCCCTCATGCCCACCCTCTCTCCAGGCTCAGAGACTCAGGACACACTCTGTGAGAGCAGCTGCAAGCCTGACTTCTACACCGAGGGCGACGAGTGCCGGCCGTGCCACATGTAAGCACTGACCCTCGCTGTGTCCCAGCTGGGGACAGGTGTGGGGCCTGTGGCACAGCACAGCATGGTGCCCATGGCTCCCCTCTCCTTGCAGGAGCACCCTGGACACGTGCAGCAAAGAGTGCCAGCAAGTGTGTGGCAGCAGCAGCAGTGGCCAAGGTATGGGGGTTATGGAGCTGGGGGTAGTGGTGTGGGATCATCGTGCTGGATGGTTGATGAGAACACTCCTGCTGCTCCTTGCAGACTCAGGTCTGGAGTACATCCTGTTGGGACTCACTGGGCCCCTCTTCCTGGGTGCCCTTGTCATCTACCACAAGAGGAAGAGGCTCCGGCATGATGCCCTGGCACCTGGTCCCCTGCCCACAGCACAGGCAGGCACCTCCATGGCTGGGGCTGTGGCCACACCGTGGTGCCAGTTCAGTGTCCCAGGGTGGGACAGCCTGTGCTGGACCCAGCCGTGCTCCCCACACGGGACAGATCGTGCCACTGTCACGGTGAGGCAGAGCCCCAAGCACCAGGCCCTGCTGCGTGAGCAGCTCAGTGACGAGGAGGAGCCCTCTGCCCCACCGGAGCCCCGCAGTGCCCTGCTGCAGGGCAGCCAGCTCTATGCTGTCATCGACGCTGTGCCAGTACGGCGTTGGAAGGAGTTCATGCGGATGCTGGAGCTGCGGGAGGCGGAGATTGAGCTGGTGGAGCTGGAGGTGGCCCACATCCGTGACCAGCAGTATGAGATGCTGAAGCGCTGGTGCCAGCAGACCAGCGCCACGCTGGACCGTGTCTTTGCTGCGCTGGAGCGCATGGAGCTGGCCGGCTGCGCCGAGGCCCTGCGCCAGAGCCTGCCAGCGGGGCCCTAGCCCCCAGCGTCACCCCATGGCACAGGGAGGTCCTGGCACCTTCACATCTCACTGGGCACCTCTGCTGTGCCATACCCCTAAGTATTGTTACTTATGCCGTGTAGACATTTTATGTCACTTTTATGTCCCCTTCCTACCCACTGTCCCCCTCTATTTATGTCCCCCTGCTCCCAGGGCTAGGAGGGACCCCATGCCCCAGCAGGTCGGCTGCCTGGCCACTCGCAGGACGAGCGGGCACCGAGCCCACTGCAAACCCATGGGACAGTTCTCAAGGCTGCCCGCTGCCGGGCGTGCCTGTGCTCACCCCAATAAAGTGGCGTGTTTTCCATCGGCCGGCCCCCTCTCTTCCTCGCAGGGCTGCACCAGCAAGGCACTGAGGCACTGCTGACCTCAGGGCCACCACTGGTGATGTGGCCACCACAGGTGACGGGCGATGCGTGTGCTGGCAGAGATGCAGGTGGTGTGGGTGATGGGGATGATTGTGGTGCTGTGGACGAGGGGGGCAGTGCAGTGGGCAAGCACGGTATTGGGGCAGGGGTGGTGTGGGCAGCCCCAGGAAGGCGAGGGGCACTGCTGGCGAGATTTATAGTTTTAATTGCTGGAAAGGCAGGTGGTCTGAGTGGAGATGAGCCGGGAGCCAGCCTCGAGCGGCTCTGGAGGGGCAGGAGTGGGGTTGAGCATGCTGCAACAGCGAGCAGTGCCAGTGGGGAGTGTGGGAGCTGGGCAGCATGGCGAGCCCAGCCGCAGCGGCCGAGCCGGGCAGTGCACAAGGAGCCGCGTGCCCTACCCCATGGCAACTCACTTTGCAAAGGGCAGCATGAGGTGGTGGTGGGCTGGCGACAGTGGGATGGGGACTAGGGGTGCCTGGGCAGGTGGTGGGGGCTCCTCTAGGTTGGGAAATGTGGCCATCCATGGCGGGAGGAGGGTGCCTAGGCATATCATGGTCCATGGGGGGACCTGCTGGCCTCCTCCCGCCGCGAAGAGCCAGGCGTGGCGTGGCTAGTGCTTGGCTATGTCCCCCTTCTTGAGGATGATCTGTCGCTGCCAGGGCGCCAGCTTTGTCTCATCGTACCCAAGAGTCCTTAGCTTTTCCGACTGCTCCTTCTCCTTCTCCTCCTCCTCCCGCTTCAGCTTCTCCTGCTCTTTCCTGCTCAGCAGTGGAGGGCACGGGGCGCCACGGTCACCAGAGCCGCCGGAGCCGCCGTGCCCACCCGCCCAGGGAAGGGGCTTGCGGCACTCACCGTTTCTGCTCCCTGTGAAAGCAAAGGGAAGACTGGGGTTAGCAGAGCTGCAGGAGTGACCAGTGGGTGCGACAGCCCCCCGGCCCCAGCTCACCTCTCTTCCTCCAGCTTCTTACGCAGGATGTCCCTCCTCCAGGCTGGCATGCTGGCCAGACGCGCCTCCTCCTCCTTCTCCTGCAATAGACAGCTGTGTTACTGGCGCTGCTGGGAGCCCACCCTCGCTGCTGGTACCATGGGGCCACAGCATCATCCTGGTGCGTGACATCACGTCCTTCTGGCGGCTGGGCTGAGCCGTACTCTTGGCATGGTGCTGGTGGGATTCGCCAGCACGCTGCTCGCCAACGCAGCCCTTGCTGCCTGCCCTCCGCCGGCGCGGGGAGGAGGAAGGAGCGTGTGGCGTGGCCAGCCCTTGCAGCACACCACAGCTTTATTGCACGACACGCGGGGGCCCACACTGCCCCAGCACCACAAATGCCACACCAGAGGGGAGTGCAGCCCCGCTGCTGCATCTCCCACACAACACACAGCCACGGCAAGCAGCACACTGCAACCTCGGCCCGGGGCCGTGCACAACAACACCCAGCCCTCCGCCAAGCTGAGCTGCACCGCCAGAGCCAGAGGCAGCTGAGCACACCCGGGCACCAGGTCCTGCTGCTCACAGCTGCCCCCTGAGCCTGCTCCTCCTGCCTATGCCACACCGCTGGTACAGCCCACAGCATCCTGCAGGGCTCAGGTGTCAGACATTTCTGCCTCCTTCTCCTTCCAAAAGGAGAAGCTGCGGTCAATGAAGCGGCAGACGTCCTCCTCGCTGAACTCGCCCAGCTCTGGCACCAGCACCGGCACAGCTGCCGCTTCCCCTTCTGGGGCCATGGGGAGTGGTTCTGGCAGGCTCTCTGCCGCTGCCACAGGGTTATCCCCAAAAAACTCCTGCACAAGGTCCTCAAAGCCATCAAGCCAGTGGCGGTGGCCAGCCTCGACCTGCTCCAGCACAGTGCGGTGGAAATGGCGGACGCGGTGCCAGCTGTGGCTGCCCAGGCGGTCAAACATCTCATAGCAGAGGAGGTGACGGAAGCGCCGCTCCTCCGGGCTGAGTGGCATCTCCAGCAGCTGGAAGTAGCCCAGCATGAAGAGGTCGAGTGGGAGGCTGTCATGGGGCATGGGTGAGCCACCGACGTGGGGCAGGAAGTGTTGGGGCCAGTACAGCACCGTGGCACGGCTCAGTCGCCGGATCTGACGCCCTGGCACTCGGCGGGCGACACTCCTCCAGCGGGCCAGCAGCCGCCCTGCCGCCGGACGCCGCCTCCCTGGCCGCCGCGGCCGCTCCTCCCCAGGCACAGCTGCAAGTGCCCGCTTCCTCCAGTGCTCCAGGAAGAGGAAGACAGCACGCTCCTTGCACCCCTTGGTGTGTTTGCATGGGCTACTCGGCTCTGGCAGCACTGGTCTGCTCCGCCGCAATGCCCCATCCCCATACTCCTCCTCCAGGATGGGCTGGCGGGCGCTGCCAGGCGGCTGCACCCTCTTGCGCTTGGTGACCCTGGGGAGGGGTTGGGGAGGCCCCCCCGGCCCCTCGTAGTTGGCCTTGAGGCTGCGGACAGAGACGCCGCAGCCCAGGATCTCACGCCGAGCATCATGCCGGACGCCAGGGCTGCCCACTGCCCCCCCTGCCCTGGGACCCTCCTGGCCCCTCAGAGTGGCTGGTGGCACGGCCGTGCTCCTCGGCAGTGTGGGGGACTGGCTGCTGTGGGCAGGCACGTCCTCACGGGTAAGGGCAGAATGCTGGGGTGCCGGGGTGGCGGACCGTGGCACGAATGGTGGCAGCTCCTCCTCTGGCTGCCCCAGCAGCGGTTGCCTTGGCTGCACCTCGTGCATCACCCGCAGGCTCCCCAGCTGCCTCTCCAGGTGCCGCATGTCCTCCTCCCACGTCAGCTGCCCGGCAGGTCCTGGTGTGCCCCTGCGGGCAGGTGGCCCGCGCCGGCACAGCGGCGGTGACTGGCTCCCGGGCTGTGGCAGGAAAGAGGGCAAAGGGGCTCTTGAGGCTGTGCCACACGCACCTCGTGCCACCGCCACCATGTGTGGCATCCCCAGGTGTAATACCCCTGCATGCAGGTGGGGTGGTCCCCCCCAGACCAGCTGGGAGCTGGAGGCGAAGCCACACACACCATTTCACCAGGTCCTGAGCTGCTTGGGCCATGCCCACGCCGCGCTCGCCGCCGCAGCACGTGGGACCCCCCTACCTTGCGCCGCTGCTCCTCTTCCTCCTGCATGCGGAGCTGCAGCTTGCGCACCATCACCTGCCGCTTCCACTCGGGAATGGGCCGGCCCTGCTCGTCCTGGCTCGGCACCAGCGCCTCTACCTCCACCGCCGCCCCAGCACCTGCTGCTGGCACTGGTGAGCTCCCATTTAGCACCGGCTCTGGCGAGCCCCCTGCCAGGCAACGTGGTGGCCCGGCAGCCTCGGGGGTGGCTGGTGGGGTGGGCGTCCTGGTGGGTGATGGGGAGGACACTGGCGACTCTGCCTGTGGAAGGAGGGAGGGAGGGTGGTGGGCACTTGCCATGCTGTGCGGCACTGTGCCACTGGCTCCCCAGGCCCCCCTCACCACCTACGTTGGCCCCTGCCTGGCCGCTGCCAGAGAAGACAGTGGTGAAGCCTTTACTCTGCGGAGTTGGCTTGAGGCTCTTCCCAGCCTTGATCTCGGCCAGCAGCTCTGAGTTGTCACCGGTGGGGGACATCATGTTGAAGGACTTCGTGCCTAAGAGGAGGCAGAATGAGCAGTAAGTACCCTGCCAGCAGCAGCTACTGTCCCTTGAATCCCCCATCTGTTTTCAGGGCACAGGGGTGGAGGGGTGTCTGCCCCCCCACCATCCAGGAGCCCCTGGGACCTCGTTGAGCAGCATCTCAACACCCAGATCACCGAGCCCATAGGAACAGCTCCATGTCACCCAACTCTTGGGTCCATGGGACCCCACTGGAGCAACCCCCCAGCACTCAACAGCCTGTCATCCAAGCTCCCCAGACCCGTAAGACCAACACTCCAACACCAGCTTACTGTGTCCATGGCACCCTGCTAGAGCAGCACCCCAGCACACCAACACCCAGCTCCTGCAGCCCCAGCACAGCCCCAGCCCTGAGTGCCACCCCTTGCCTCTGCAGCACTGTGTTGTGTGTGACAGCAGTGACCTGCCTCTGGAGGGAAGACTCCATGGCCAGTGGCAACCCTGGCACAGCAGAACAGCCCCTACAGTCCCCTGCAGCCCCCAGCAGCGATGCACCGACAGCCCAAGACAGCCCCACTGCCAGCCCAGAGCCCAGAGCGCCGCATGGCACCAGCATCCCGAGGATGCTCATGCCACTGCTCGTGCCACCCGCCCTGTGAGCACCCACCGTCTGTGCCAGCCATGCGTGCGTCCCTAGCAGCCCATGGTGCCGTGCCAAGGCAAAGCCCCTTCCCCGCGGCTGGTGCCCGCAGCTTGCCCCGCTCGGCTGCACCACGCTGGGGCCAGAGGGCTGCGGGTGCTGAGGGCCCAGCGGGGCACGCACGCTGCCATCCAGCGCCGGCTGAAACCCCCCAGCCCCAGGAGCCGGCGCTAATAAAGCGGGTGCCGAGCGATGGCCAAGCCCGCCGGCTGTGGTCAGCAGCGGGGGAGCGGCCGGTGCGCTCACGTGGCGGGGTCACGCTGGCCGGCTGAGCGCAAACAAAGGCCCTCTGTGTGCGGGGCCGCGGGGCCGTGGGGCCCCGGCTGCCTGCCCAGCCCTGCCAGCCCTGCCTGGTGGCTTCGGCAGCCCCGCACCACGCTCGGCCTCCCGCATGGCACCACTGGCCACCGACGCGCAGAGAGGGCTTGGCAGCAGGAGAGCTGCAGGCAGTCACTGGCCCCGGCAGCCGCCAGTGTCCTGTGGCTGCAGCATGGGACAGTGCCAGGTCAGGCCACTCTGGCTGTGCCCCGCTCCAGGGCACCCCCTGAGCAGGGAGGAGCGCGGGGCCGCGGTACTTACTCTTCATCTGCCTGAGCGCCTTTCCTCCTAGGGAGAGAAGCAGAGAGGCGGCGCAGGGCACGTGGCAGAGGAAGGATTTGGCCACCGCGAGACAAGAGAGAAGAGAAGCGGCCAGCAGTGAGAGCAGGAAGGGGCGAGCGGGCGTGAGGGCCCCCGCGCCGACACCGGAGGAGAGAAGGACAGAAAGGCCATCAGGAGCCACACGGCCAGAGTGCCACAGGAGGAGATGTGCCAAGATGGCTGGTGCCACAGTGCAGCCAATGGGACAGTGCCCGAGATCACTCCCCATGCCCACTCGTGACCCCGCCACTTACTTCCCGTGGAGGAGGAGGAGCGGCGGGGGCCGGCGGGGGTCTCGGCCTGCGGGGGTGGTGGTGGGGGAGTCGGGCAGGCGTTGTCAGGCAGCGGTGGGGGTGGCGGTGGGGAAGGCAGCTCGGCACTGGGCTTGCTCTCCCCATTGCGCATGGTGTCTGCCGAGATGGGTGATGCCTGGGAGAAAGCAGAGGCAGGCGTCGCGTGGTGCCGGTGCCAGTGAGCCGTGCACGGGCTCGTGGCACAGGGCTCACCTCTTCGCTGTGCGCCATTCGACGGGGGCCGGGCTGCTCAGCCGCGACGTGCCCCAGGTGCTTGTAGTAGTCACCGGTGCTCGGCTGTTTGCCGAAATTCCTCGATCGCCTGCTGGAGTCAGCCCTGCGCAGACCCTCGGGACTGGTGTCACGCGATGCCAGCTGCAACGGGGAGCACACCTCAGTACTACTGTGCCTGGCTGTGACCATGGGGCAGAGCCGTGGTGGAGCAGGGCTGTGCCAGCAGTGGCTGTGGGGCAGATGCGGGGCTGGTGGGGATGGCAGGTGCGTGCCCAGGGTCTGCTCTGCACACGGCTGTACCGGGGCTGCATGCCAGAGTGACAGTGTGTGGCATCAGTGCCTGGCACTGTGACCCCTTAGCCTGTGCCCAGAATCCTGGCTGAGCCTCCCCTGGGATAACCCCCTGGGAACAGGAGTGCCGAGCCTCAGCCCCGCGGATTACCGGGAGCTTATCCCGCGCGGGGCTGGGGCCCGTTTCCAAACTTCCCTCTGAACAGGGCTCTCAGGCAATGCAGCCTCGGCTCACCCCGGTGCATTCCACAGCAGCTTTTCTGGTCGTGCTGCTGCCGAGTGCCGGCACTGCAGGGGGCTGTGCCTGTTTCCTGACTTTGGGGTGTCACAGCTCCCCTTGCTGGGGGCCCCACTATCTACATTTCCCCATGAGCCACCTCCACCCATGGCACTTTCACGGTGAGCCCAGGTGCTTGCTGCCGCTGCCAGCCCCAGCTAAGTCAACAAGTGCCAGCTTGGTGTTTCCTGCTCCGGCTGCTGTGGGCGCTGTGCCAAGCCCAGCTCCCACTCCAGCAGCCCCAGCCCCGGTCTAGCGCAAGGGTCCGTGCCATCCAGCCCCACTGCATGGAGAACCCACACGGCTCTGGCACTGCTCTGGCACACGCCTGCAGCTCCCCAGGACAGCCCATTACCCTGGTAAGTGCTAAGGAGCCAGGGCTGTGCACAGCGAGCACTATGAAATCCCAAGTCCCCCATGCACATGGCACACACTGCTCCACCGAGCCCCCCACCCCATATGCCCCATCCCCTGTGCTGCTGGGCTTTGCCAGTGCCCTGGCCATGGGGCCATGGCCATGCCCAGGAATCTCGTCCCCAGTGGGGTGGTGAGAACCATGGTAGGGGGTCAGAGCAACCCTGAACCTACTGCATCCCTGTGACCCCCAGCCCGCCACGGGGGGCTGCACCCCTCTTACCTGTGCACGCCTGGCTGAGCCTTCTCAGCTGCTGGCAGCACTGGCTGTGCCACCCGACACCTGTGGCGCGGGTGACACTGGAGCCGGCCGCTCGGGTTACCACCTGTGCCTCTGCCCACGCCCAGCTCGGCGTGGTGCTGGTGGCACTGCCAGGGCTGCATGGGTGCGGCTGCCATGGCACGGTGCTGCCAGGTGCTCCAGCCAGCACAGTGTTTGAATGGGGCTGCCCAGTGCCACGGAGCCACCAAAACATCGCTGGCTCCCTTGCTGCTGGTTGCACCCCAGGCCCCCCAGTGTTAGTGTTGCAGGTATGTAGCCTTTAGCTGAGACTGTCCCCTCCCAGTGCAGGCAGCAGCTCCTCGGAGAGGATGGGTGCCTGGTGGCATGTCCCCCCCAGAGAGCTGTGCATGGGACACGGTGCAGGGGACACCGTGCATGGGGCCGTACCTCTCGGCGCAGCGCCTGGCTCTCCACGTGCCGCAGGTTGTTCTTGGCCCGCACATAGATGTCAGCAGTGTGGGGGGCGGTGGGGGGTGCAGGTGCAGGGTAGCCAGGGGGTGGTGGGGGTGGCCGAGTGGTGGGGGGTGGGGGAGGTGGTGGGGGGAAGGCAGGGGGTGGCGGCGGCGGGGGGCCCTCGCCTGCTGGGCCCCGGCCCCGCGGCCGCGTCTCAGGGTCCAGCATGTCCATGTACGCCTGCATGTCCGCCAGCGCCGGCTCAGGCACCCCTGCACAGGGCAGGGGGTCAGGGGGGGCTGGTCCCATGCCCCCCGCCCCGCGCCCTCCGGCCCCGCACTCACGGGCGGCAGGGGCCCCGGGGGGGCCGCCCCTCTTCTCCCCGGTGCTGGACTGGCTGGAGTGGCAGGAGTCGTAGTTGGAGAGGGTGCTGGCAGGGGAGCCCACCTCGAAGCGCGCCTGGGGCACCGATGCCGTGGTATTGGGCGATGACATGCCCGAGTCAGGCTGCCGGCACTCCCCATCTGCTGAGGGGTCTCTCGACAGCACGCGGTGCTCCACGCTCTGCTGGCACAGCCATGGGGTCAGGCAGCAGGGCGGGGGCAGCAGGGCCCTGTGTGCTCCCTGTGTGCTTCCCACACACTCGGCCCTGGGTGCTGCCATACCATGTTCTCCACGGTGCGCAGGTACTGGGCGCAGTGGCTGTGGCCATTGTAGTCGGCGAGGTCGGCCGCCGTGTAGCCATCCTGGTCACGGATGCTGAGGTCGGCACCATTCACCACCAGGATCTGGCAGCACTGGGGAGAGTGGGGGAGCATGACAGGGCTGGAGGGAAGCCCCCCTTGCCCTGACATCCCACTGGCCACCAGCACCCACCTCCAGCTCGCCGTTCTCGGCGGCATCGTGCAGTGGCGTGCCGCCCCAGCCGTCCGTGGTGATCTCCCCGCCGTGCAGCAGCAGCCAGCTCAGCACCTTGGCATGGCCACGGCTGGCAGCAAAGTGCATGGCTGTGGCCCCCTCAGCGTCCCGCTCCGACAGACTCACCGTCGTGAAGCTCATCTGTGTGGGCAGGTGGACTGAGCGCTTGTGCGGTGAGCCCCATGCCGTGCCACCACAACGTGCCACCGTGCCGTGCCCCGGCAGTGCTTACCAGCCACACGATGACAGTGTTGTGGCCCATCTGGGCAGCGGCGTGCAGTGGGGTCATGCCATCATGGGCGCGCGCGTGGGGGTCAGCCCCACAGTCCTGCACCAGGTACTGGATGATCTCCAGGTGGCCTTCCTGGCAGGCGAGGTACAGCGGGGTAGCCCCCGTCTTGGTCTGGGCACTCAGCGTGCTGCAAGCGGGGCACAGCGCCCGTCACCTGAGGCCACTGACATCGGCAGCGCTGGGACGGGGGGGTGCAGGATGCAGGGACATGGGAATACATGGGACATTAGGGACATGGAGGGCACGGGAGACGCAGCTGGGGGCAGGCAGGGCAGTGCTCGGGCTGGGAGCCGTCTGCCCCGCGGTTCCCCATGGGTCCCCATGCTGTGGCGGTGGCTGCAGCTGCAGCGGGAGGTCACTAAGTTAATCAGCCTGCTTAGGCTAAGCTCCTTCCTCCGGCTGTTTTTGGACACTGCAATTTAGTCGTATTTTAAAGTAAGCAGCTTAGGCAGCACCGGCCATGGAGCTGGTGGGGAAAGGCCAACCTGCCCCACGGTGCTGCCCAGCCCTGCTGCCCCCTGGCAGTCCCACTGCCTTGGCAGTCCCTCGTCCCAAACTGCACAGCCCAAATTGCACAGCCTGACTCCCACATCCCACATCCTTTACCCCACATCCCATGGCCCCATATTCTGCATCTACATCCCACATCCTATATCCTGCCTCCCCACCCTGCAGGAAACTGTTTTATTAAGTGCTCCATAAAAAAACCTGTTGAATATTTAAAAAAGGAAGAGCAATAAATACTCTGGTCTGTTATCACAACGATCGCAGGCCCTTAATAATTGATCCCTGTAACTGTGAGACAGGCTGTGGCCAGCACTACCTTCCCACTGTGCTGTGCCATGCCATGCCATGCTGTGCCATGCCACAGTTCAGTAGTGCTGGGCTGGCACAGCGCTGGGTTCTCCCCAAGCAGGGGCTGGGGATGAGGCTGGGGTGGTGGCAGTCTGGGGTGCAGGGGACAGTGGGAGCACAGGCACATAGTCAGTCCCTGATTGGCTTTTCCCACTAATTGGGAAGGGGTTAAGCCAATTGGGCAGCACCAGTAAACTGCTTTGCCAGATGGCTGAGACCCCATGCTGGGCCACCGGCTGCCAGAGACCCTCTGGGCTGGTGTGAAGGTGGGCTGGGAGCGCCAGCATCCTGCGGCAGCACTGGGGATTGAATTTCGCAGCTGTAATGGAGCCTCTGGGCAGGCACAGGGAGCAGGGCCAGCCCTAAATAATTCAGGGGGAAGGTGGTGACAGCAATGAAGGAACCCTGACAAGAAGTGTGAAAGCCAACGCCAGCACTGCGCCACACCGGGGCTGACACAGCGGGCACCGAGCGGGAGCATTGGCTGGGTTGGGGCTGGGCTGGGGCTGCAAGAGTTAATCCCAGAGGTGCTCAGGGCTAAGCTGGCACACCTGGGGCAAGGGGATAAAGAGCCAGGGCTGGGGCTGGGGCAGCTCTGGCCAGTGAGTGCCATGGGATGTAGGGATCCCTCGATGGGCTCTGTGGCCCTGCCTGGAAGGGATGAGGGAGTCTGGGGTCCCCAGGGACAGAGGGGTGCTGAACCCTGGTTCAGCTCTGCTGCCTCTGGAGCACCCCGGATGTGGGGAAGCTGTGCAACCCCTTTCATCTGCAGTCCTGGAGCCTGCCAGGGACAGCATGGAGCAACAGCGCATCCCCCCGGCTCCACTTTGGCCAGGTCTGTGGGTTATTTCTAGTGGCCTCTGCCCACTGCAGGAAATCGGATTAGGGGCCACCTAATCACCTCCTGCAGCCTCGTAGAAAGGCCTGGCACCACAGGCCCAATGAGCTGCTGTGCCACATAGCCTGGAGGACCAGCTTGGCTCCAGGTACTGCTCAGGAGCCAAAGCAGAGATGCTGCCGTAATGAAGCCGTCTGAGTGAGGCTGTCACGTCCAGCAACGCCCGTGGCCGTGGGCATGTGGAAAGGTTGTCTTGTGCGCAGGAGCAGCCTCTCCTCGGCGGGCAGCCTAATCCATTTACATAACAGCAGGCAGACAAAGGCGGCTGTGTTATCGCCCTGCGCCAGGAGCCCAGAAGCCGACTCAGTGGCCGGTGGCAATATTTCTGCCAGCACTCGCAGCTGTCCTCCTCACCCTTTCTTTCTGGGCCATAAAGAAGGTGCAGCTGACTGCCCGGCCTGATAACTCGGCCACATTGCCCTTGGAGCTGGAGGATGTGGGTGGCTGCAGCATTCATCCCCAGTGCTGGCACCCTGCCCAGCGGCTGGAGGGAGGAATGGGGCAGCAGTGGGTACCCCAGTCTCCCACTAGCCCCTCTCCTGAAGGTGAGTGCCAAGCCTCCGGCAGAGCCCTTCTTACTAGCAGCAGTGGGGGCTGTTACCTGGGGCAGTGTCCCAAGAGGAGTCGCAGGGAAGGGAAATCCCCTTTGGCCGCGGCGTAGTGGACGGGCAGTGCTCCTGTGTTGGTGGCTGCCATGGGGTCACTGCCTCCGAAGCGGAGGAGCCAGTCGATCACCTCATGGTGACCGAAGCGGGCTGCCAGGTGCAGGATGGTGGCACCGGAGTTGTCTGTGTCCTGCAGGAGGAAGCAGAATGACTGTGGGCACCAGGGACCCAAGCACCTCCAGGAAGGGAGTGTATGTGGGGCTGGGGACAGCAAGCAGCTGTGGGGCATCCCTCAACCAGGAGCTGGGCTCGGAAGGGTGGGCTGGCCAGGATGGAGCAGTGCAAGAGTGGGGGCACAGGGCATTGGAGGGGCCGAGGGACCAAGGGACCAGCGTGTCTGCCCTCCATCGGGGCCTGCGTCTGTACACAGCGAGTGCGGGTACAAAGCCCTCCTTGTTCTGCCGGCGGTGGAGCCCCTGCCGGCCGGCAAGTCGCCGCCGAGCCCCGCTGTGCCGCCGGCCCGTCCGCCCTCCACGCTCCGTGGGGCGCGGGCAGAGCTGGCCCCTGGCCAGGAGATCGCCGATGCTTGCTGACCCCGTCCTTCTCGTTTAATCCCCGCTCCCAACCCCGCCGCCGCCCGCTCTTCCTCCGGCCGTCACATGTCGTTAACTCTCGGCCGGCCCCGGGGCAAGCCGCTTACCGCCCCGGGCCGCCGTTGTGTAACCCCGGGAGGGGGCGGCAGCCCCGGGGAATCTGCGCTGCCCTCGGGGCTGAGCACCCCCTGGATACCGGGGGCTCTCCGGGTCCGTCGGATGCCGCCGGCCATGCACGGCAGGGCTGTGCCCGTGCAGAGCTGGGGGCACTACGCGTGGCCGTCTCCCCGCAGCCGCCGCTACCCACGCGGAATCGCGGAACGTCTCCCCGGCCACCCGCGCCACCGGGGGCCCGACGCCCCCCGCCGCCCCCCGCGACCCCGCTCGCACCTGCACGCCGCAGCCCCCCTGCGTGAGCAGCCACTGGAGACAGGCGAGGTTGCCGGTGGCGGCGGCGTCGTGGGCCGGCGTAGCCCCGTTGCGTGCCCGCGCGTCCCCGCGGAGCGCGGCCTCGGCCGCCAGGTACCGGAGGCAGGCGAGGCGGCCGGCGCGGGCGGCGTGGTGCGCGGGGGAGGCGCCCAGGGCGTCCCGCAGCCCCGGCCGCAGCAGCCCGGCCGCCCGCAGCCCCCGCAGCGCCTCCACGTCGCCCTGTCGCGCCGCCAGCAGCGCCCGCTCCAGCGCCATCCTGGCCCCGGCCCCGGTGGCCCCGGCGGCGGCCCCGGCCCCGGCGGCCCCGGCCGCCGCTTGGCACTGCGTGGCGCTCCCGCCTCGCCGCCCCCCGGCCCCGCCGGCTCCTCCTCTCCCGCCCTCGGGGCCGCCCCTCCGCCCGCCCCGCCCGACGGCGCGGCGGCTGCTCGCTGCTCGGGACCCCTGCAACGCTTCCCCCGGCCCCGGCCGGGGCAGCCGCGCTTTGCTGGGCGGCGGCTGGGACCGGGACCGGGGCCGGGAGGGGACCGGAGCCGGCCCGGGAGTATCCCAAGAGCGGACCGTGCCCGACTGCCGGCGCCGCCGTCCGCGGCTTTCGGAGCAGCCCCACAGGTGTCACCGCCCGCTTACGTGAAAGGCGCGGCGGGGATGGGCTCCTCCGGCAGCCCCGACGTGCACTGTCGGTCCCGGTAGCATGGCCGGAGCGAGGGGCGCTGGAGGGGCGGCTGCCCCGCCTCCGCCTGCCGCGGGGAGCGGCATCGCGGGAATCGACGGCGGGACCGTGGGCAGAACGGGCAGCGGCGGCCTCTACCGCGGGCACGGGGGCGGGCAGAGGACGGCGTGGGCGGGCAGGCGGGGACCCCCAAAGTCAGGACCGCGGACAGCGACGGCGCCTGTCGATCAGCACTGAGGACAGCGGCAAGGCCGTCCTGCCCGCCTCCCTCCCTGCCTGCCCCCCGCCCTGCCTGTCCGGCTCCCCCGCCCTGCCCCGCCGGCGGCTCATAAAGCTGGTACCGAGCGCCGGAGCAACACGTCCCCACTGGGGCGCCGCGCCCCACCCACCTCCACCGAGCCGTGCAAGGTGAGACTACGGCACTCCCGGCCCCCCGCACCCCGGGCCGCCCCGTCTGCCGGCAAAGGCTCCGGCCCCTCATGAAGACGCGCCGCCGCGCCCGCATCAAAGACAGGACGCTCAAGACGCTCATCCTGCCGCCGGTCGGCGAGGCCGTGAGTACCGCGGGTCCCGACATCCCCGGGACCACACGGCCCGGGCCCTGGACTACTCCGGCCCCTGCCTGGTCTCCAATGAGAGCTATCCCTGCCTGCTCGGGACCGTCGTCACCACACGCCCCAAAAGCCCTGGGCACCCCGCGCAGCTCTGTCCCAAACGGAGAGAGGGGCCGAGAACGGGGGCGGCGGGGTGTGCTGCCCTTGCCGACCCGAAGACCGCGGCCGCCTCGAGCCCCCGCGCAGGCGGGACCGCCCGGGGCGGCGGAGGGACCCCCGGCCGCGGGGCTCGCACGGCCCCGGAGCCGCCCCGGCCCCGCCCCTCCCCTCGTGGGGGGCGTGGCCCGGCCCTGCCCGCCAATGGGGCGTGGCGGGGGGCGGTGCCGGGCGCGGCGGGGCGGTGCCGGGCGCGGCGGTGCCGCAGCGCTGCTGCGGGCGGGGCGCCGGTGCCGCCATGTCGGAGCCGGGGGCCGCGGGCCCGGGCCCGGCCGCCATCCAGGTCTCCAGGTAGGGCCCCTCCGCGGCCGGGAGCCCGGGGAGGGCTGGGCAAGGGGGCGGGCGCCGGCCTGCAACTGGGGTGCAGCCTGCGGTGCTGCCCGCGCTGGTCACGCTACGGGCGACACCGGCCGCGGGCAGACGCGCTCCGTGCTGCAGGGGGTGTGAGCGGGCAGGGCAGCCGCGCTTCTCCCGCCCGTGTCCCCGCGGCTCCCGGGCACGGCCGCCCTGAGGGCAGCTGCCCCGGTATCCCCCGCTCCCCTCGCCGGGCCGTTTCTCGCCGTTGGCAGAAGCCGCCGCCGCTGCCGGGAGGCCGCCGGGAGCGGCGGCACGTGCCCGGCCCGGCCTGTGCCGCAGCGGGCCCCGAGGGCTGCCGGCTACCCCGGCAGAGGAGCGCTGTCTCCTTCCGCTCCCCCGGTAATTCGGAGCGGTGTTCACCGCCGCTCACAGGGAGCCGCGTGCGGGCAGCCATGGCCCGGCAGCTCAGCCAGTGGGCCATGGGATCCCTCCGGGCAGCCGCACCGGGACCAGGCTGGGGGTTCAAGCTCCCATGTCCTTCCCCTGGCAGGATTATGCGCCCGGACGATGCCAACATCGCTGGGAATGTCCACGGGGGAACCATCCTGAAGATGATTGAGGAGGCGGGAGCCATCATCAGTACCCGTCACTGCAACTCCCAGGCCGGAGTAAGTAGGAGCCAGAGTGCCCTCCGGGCTCAGGCAGGGACTCTCGACGTCCTGCTGCATATCAGGATTCATCCTGGCAGCAGGGGTCCTGCACTGGGAGTGCTTGCTCCTGCGTGCACACACACCGCTGGTGGCTCGCTGCTGCCAGCCTCCGCCTCCCCCAGTAGCTGGAAGCATCCCACTGAAATTGTGGTTTATGAGCAGAAACTTTTGCCCTGCTATTAATGTTTTATCTCCCTCGAAGGGCAGGTCGGGGCATTGGTTACAGATGGGGAAGGAAGTGCAGCCAGTGGCTGATAAAGTGGAGGTTAAAGTGCTGGAGCTACTTCCAGCACAGCTGGCCCCAGGGAGCTGCTGGCTGCGGTCCCACGTGGTGTGGCCGTGGTCACTACCCCAGCTGTCTCACTGTCCCCAGGAGCCCTGTGTGGCTGCACTGGCACGGGTGGAGCGGACAGACTTTCTCTCACCAATGTGCATCGGCGAGGTGGCCAATGTCAGTGCCGAGATCACCTACACCTCCCGGCACTCCGTGGAGGTCCAGGTCAACGTCATGTCTGAAAACATTTTAACAGGTGGGTGGCTGCCTGTGGCTGTGTCCCAAAACTCCAGGAATAATGGTGATAAGTCAAGAGTTCACAGTGGTGATCCCGTCCTTCACTCCATCACTGGCAGCACTGGGCAGAGGGGAGATCTTACCTTTTTATTGAGAGTGCTGGGGGTGTGGGGAGAGCTGGCACTGGGAAGGGAAGCCAAGCAGTCTCCCTGGGGATTACGGCTCCATTGATCTTTTTTAGTGAAGAATGGCAATATCTGCTCGTAGCTACTCTTCCCTGATTCGCTGCCCATTTGGCCTGAAAAGGGCCCTTTTACTGCTGTTGCTGTGGCAACTAGCTCCACTTGCCAGGATGCCTTTCCAAAAGTGCATTGTCACATCTGCTGTGAGCCAAAGCCCGCCAGAAGCCAGCAGGGCGAGTGGCCACTGCTGCTGGTGGCATCGCTGGTGTGTGGCCACCCCGAGATCAGCGGCAGACACAGCACTGCTGGCCATGGCACTGTCACTCTCTGCCCCCTTCTCCTCCAGGGGCAAAGAAGTTGACAAACAAGGCGACGTTGTGGTATGTGCCTCTGTCCCTGAAGAACGTGAATAAGGTCCTTGAGGTTCCCCCCATCCAGGTAGGACAGCTCACTTTGGTCCCCCAAAACTGGAACTTGGTCTCTCTGGGGAATGGCGCTAACCTAGCCCTGTCGGCACCCTTGGCTGTGCTGGTGGCTTTGCTGCCCTGTTCTTACCAGGTTTCCCTTCCAGTACACGAGAAAGGAGCAGGAGGACGAGGGGAAGAAGCGTTATGAGGAGCAAAAGCTGGATCGGCTGGAAACTAAGCAGAGAAACGGCGACGTGATCTTCCCCATCATCAACCCAGGTAACTCGGGCCGTGTGTGGTCAGTGCAAATGGCCCAGCAGTACTGGGAGGCCAAACTGATCCCCGAGGCAACTCCAGCCATCCCCAGGGCCCCATAGCTCTGTGTGTGTGTTCTGAAACACCATGTCAGGGATGGGGATGGGATTTTGGAGCCCACAGTGTGTGAGGAGAGGGAGAGCCGGGTGGACAGCTGTGATGCCACATGGGGGCTGGCGGGTGGGATGCTCTCTTCAAAAACCCTGTTTCTGCACCACTCCTTGTATCCCTTGTGCACTCCTGGGCAGCTGGAGCTGGTTTTGCTCAGCAGGGGGTAAATGCAAGCGTTGGGCAAGCGTGGCTTCTAGGCCCGGCCATGGTCCTTGGGCAGAGGCAGAGAGGTGGCTCACAGGGAATGTTTGGGGGGATGATGGGGGATGAAAGTTGCTCAAATGCTTTTTTCCCCTCTATCCTCCCTGCTCACAGACAGGCAGACAAAAGGTAAGGCTCTGTGGGTCCTGCTGTGTGGGTGCCCGCCCTAAGCGGTCGGGGGCTTGGCTGGTTTTCCCTGCTTTGAGCTCCTTCAGCATCTCCCATTAGATGGAAAATGCAGAGGATTTCCTCTGCTGGCAGTCAGAGGGTGCGAATTCTGGTGCCTTGAGGTGGTGGCGGGACAGGGGTTACAGCATGTGCCAGGGCTGGGAGCGTGGGGGCCGAGGTCTTCCCACCAAAGGGAAAGCAGAGGCTCTGTGCAGCAGGGTCAGGGAGGTTCAGCTGAGGAGGGAGGAGCACAGCCATGTGCCCCAGTTCAATCCCATTTGCTTTCATGCTCTTGAAAAGAAACAAATGAGCTGAGCTAGAATAAAATGGATAGGTGGGGATTAGAGGGAGGCAGCAGTCAGGGACAGCCTCTGGTTTGAACACAGTTCAGCTTTGCACAAGCCAGCCCCACGTTTTCTTCCTTTGGACGACTTAAGGCAGGGGTGTACAGTGGTGTATGGGTGCCAGCCAAGCAGCTCTGACCCCGCTTTGCTCTCTAACCAGAGCCACACACCGTTGGCTACAGCCAGTCCAGCCTGATCCACCTGGTGGGCCCGTCAGACTGCACGCTGCTGGGCTTCGTGCACGGAGGTGAGTGAGCACTGCCCTGTGCAGCACTCGACAGCAGCTCTGGGTGGCTTTTCCCCAGAGCAGAGTTGCTTCAGCTGAGACAAAAGCTTTGTTTCTGTGCCCCCAAAACTGACACGCTCGAACTGTAAATCCTACAGTTCTGTCATAGTCTCTGAGATCGCAAATCCCAGAGTACAAACACCCAGCATACAATGAGTGCAATTAGCTGGAGTCATTTCCTCTTGGCTGGCAGTGTCTGTTGCTGCCGGGCTGGCATGTGCGGTGTGAGCCAGAGGAGGGGCGAGTTTGCCAAGGGCTGGGACAACACACATCTAACCATGTCCATAAAAACAAAACCAGCGTGGCTCAGAGCTCCTTCCAGTCTTCAGGCCAGGTCTCTGAGGATGTTGCCCTGGTGTTGACTGGAGTCCTTGTGCTGGTACTGGGTTTTCCTGAAGCTGGGACTCAGTCTCTGGTCTGACTCCTCAGCATGGCTTTGGCCATGCAAAGGCCTTACTGACCTATGTGTGGTTTTTCCCATATCCCACCAGCTTCCCTGAGACAGGACCCTCTGCTTCCTCTCCCAGGTGTCACCATGAAGCTCATGGATGAGGTTGCTGGGATTGTGGCTGCCCGCCACTGCAAGACCAACATCGTCACCGCCTCGGTGGATGCCATCAACTTCCATGAGAAGATCAAAAAAGGTACCGAGGGTGGTGGCAGGCACCCATGGTGCCATGTCCTGGCTCCCTTGTGTGTGTGCTCGGGATACACTGGCAGAGAAATTTAGTCCCTGTTAGATTTGTCCTGTGACAAGAAGCTCTGCTTAAGACACAGCTTAAGCATAAAACATGCAGGACCTCTTGCTCCCCTCACTGGCCCCTCTCTGCTTCGCAGGCTGTGTCATCACCATCTCGGGGCGCATGACCTTCACAAGCAATAAATCCATGGAAATTGAAGTCTTTGTGGATGCCGACCCGTTTGTGGATGAGCCTCGGGAGCGGTACCGTGCCGTCAGCGCCTTCTTCACCTATGTGTCCCTGAGCAAGGAGGGGAAGCCACTGCCTGTCCCGCAGCTGCTGGTAAGAGCTCTGCCCCCAGGCTGGAGCCAATGGCAGGGGCCAGCACCTCTTCTGCTTCTCTCAGGGCAGAGCCCAGCTGGCTTTTTTTCCAACAAATCCTCTTCCCTTGAATTATTCAGTAGAAAAATATGAGTACAAAGGAGACTTTCCAGAGCAGGCTGCAGGGTTTCTTTTTGTTTGTTTGTTTGTTTGTTTATTTCTTTTGAACATTGCCAGTGTGGAAGTTGGGGGTTTTCTCCTTTCTCATGGTTGAGGACAGGCTGTGTGCAGGCCCTGGAGCAGGGGACTGTGAGCAGCGATGGAGGCCCCCATGTTCCCTGTCCCTGCTCCCCATGATGTCCCCACTCCCGCCCTCCTGCCTATTTTTAGCTCCCCTGATCCTGGCAGGGCTTTGATGCGTTGCTGCCGTCTGAAGGTGTTTTTTGGTTAATATTTGATGTGGCGCAGGTCTTCTGCTCTGTGCAGGAGCATACTGGCTGTCGTGGTGTGTGTTTCAGGGAGGGCAGCTTTCCCCTCATTTCCATGGGGGATGGCACATTTCCCTGCCATGAGCACTTGCAGCACTGACACCGGGGCTTCGCTTTCTCTCTGTGGCTGCAGACAGAGACGGAGGATGAGAAGCGGCGCTTTGAGGAAGGGAAGGGCAGGTACCTGCAGACCAAAGCCAAGCGGCAGGCGCAGATGCAGCAGGCTGCCCAGCAGTGACCTGCCCTCCACTCTTGCTGCCAGCGCCTGCCGAACTCCAGGTTGTTCCCGTTTGTGTTGTGTCTGGTCCGCGCCTCCACTCGCCCCTGCCGCCGCTGGCACCGCTGCTTCGCTGCTGGTGGGCTCAGCACTGCACACCTCGTGCTTCAGGTGGCACTGAGAGCCCCTGGGAGCCTACCCAGGCACTTGCCATCTGCCTCCGGAGCTGTTGTCACTGTTTGACTCCCCATGCCAGAGTGGGATGGAGGCGTGCGGCGGCTCCGGGGGCGTGTGGGGCTGTGAGTCCTTGTGCTGCCCTGCGAGTCCTTGTGCTGCCATGTTCAACTCGCTGGTTTGTCCTACCATGCACACCAAAGCTTTCGCAAGTGCGGCGCTGGGACCGCACTGAATGTCTGTGACATCTCTAAGTAGTTCTCTGTGCACATCTAAGTTATTTAAGGAACCCTGTGGCATTAATAAAGTCTGTTTCATTGACTGGAATAAAAGGCTGACACTTTTATTTCAAACAATTATGCTTTTCCCCACTCCCGCCTCCCCAGGATTCACCCACGGCCCCAAGTGGTGCAGTGTGCTCCTGCCCTGGGTTTTAAGGAAGTGTGGCTCTTTTAACGGGACTGCGCAGTTCCTGCCGGGATGGGTGTCCCGGTTTGGGCTATTGAACAACAAACTATCAGAAAGGAGGTTATAGTAAGGTGAGGGCCGATCTGTTCTGCCGTGCCTGCAGTGAGCGGCCTGGAGGACATGGCCTTAAGCTGAGACAGGGAGGTGCAGATCAGATATCAGACAATGTTCTCCCTGTTCGGGCACTGGAAGGGGCTGCCCAGGGCGGTGGTGGTCACCATCCCCGGCAGTGTCCAGACCCGCCCAGGCCCGGCGCAGGGCCGTTCCCCGCCGTGGGGCCGCGGTGCCGGTGCCGGGGGCGGCGAGACCGGACGGTCCCACCGCTGTCCCCGCCCACGCCCGCCGCGCAACTCTCGCGAGAGCGGCGTCGCTGCAGGGCCGCGGCGGCGGGACTGGGGCGGAGCTCTCGCGAGAGCGGCGCGGTGGTTTCCCGGGCGACGCGGGCGGGGCGGGGCCGCCATGATGGCGGCGGCGGCGGCGCGGCGGGGCCGGCTGGGCCGGGAGGGCCGCGCCAGCCTCGGCTCCTTCCTGCTCGGCGCCTCGGTGGCGGCACTGCCACTGCTGCTCGGCTCGTCCCCCGCCCTACTGGCCGCCCCTGGCCTCCGCGGCCGCCTGGCACTCGCCTTGCACGTGGCCGGCGTGAACGCGGCGCTGCTGCTGCTCTACCCGCGGCCGCTCTACAAGGTGCGGGGACAGCCCGGGGGAGCGGGGCGGGGGGCGGCCGCGGAGGGGCCGGTGCCGGTCCCGGTGCCGGGGAGCGGCGGCGGCAGCGCGTTCTCCCCTTCCTGTGCTTGCAGATCGCCGTCCGGGCCTGTTTCCTGGGCTTTGCCTTCGGCTGCGGGGTGCTGCTGAGCGCCGGCCGCTCCGCCTGGCGCCACTTCGGATGGTAAGGGCCGGGCCGGGCAGGGCCGGGCAGACGTGCTGCCTGGCCCTGCCAAACCTGTCCTCCCTCCCTCCCGCCGCAGGTACATGTGCTCCCTCTCCCTCTTCCACTACTCGGAGTACCTGGTGACAGCCATCAACAACCCACGCAGCCTCTCACTGGACTCCTTCCTGCTCAACCACAGCTTCGAGTACAATCTGGCTGCCCTGTCCTCCTGGGTGGAGTTCACGCTAGAGAAGCTCCTCTTCCCAGGTCAGCCACCCTGTCCTTCCCTGGCTCTGCCTGGCTGCACGTGTCTTGCCTGTGTCCCACCTGTCCCTTAGCAAAGTGTAGGTGACCCCTGGTTCACTGTCCTGTGCCAGTCCTGGAGCAGCTTTACCATGACCTTAATCCCTCTTTGCTCAAAGCCTCTCGAGTTGGGTCTTGGGGGGCACTGGAGATCTCCCCTTTGCCCTGAGATGCCAGGCTAAGGGGTCTTCAGCCCTTTCCTACCTTACTGGTACAAGAATAACACTTTGAGTACACCTGGGTGTTGTCTTTTGACCAGGTATAAAATCAAACTGGCAAAAACTGTTGCTGTTTGCCCAATCTGGGGCAAATTGGTTGCGTTCTTCTGCTTGTTTTTGCAAGAGGGAAGCTGTTGCCCTTTCTTGTTTCATAACAGCCCCAGCATGCCCTTGGCTGTGCTTTGTGCTGGCTTTGCTCAGCCCCTAAATCCAGGCCCTGCGGGTTAATCCGTGCTGACGCTGCGCTGACGCCGGGCAGGGGGTGCTGGTTTTATCTCTTTGCTGGGTGGCCGCTGCTGCCACAGGTTGTGCTTTAGAGTAGGAGGCAAAGCCCACCCACCGAGCAGCCCCCACGCCCCCCCACAAGAGCTGTGCAAACCCGCTGTGCCCCTCCCTGTCCACACAGAGCTGAAGCAGATCACCTGGCTGAGCACCGTGGGGCTGCTGATGGTGATCTTCGGGGACTGCCTGAGGAAGGCGGCCATGCTCACAGCCGGCTCCAACTTCAATCACATCGTGCAGAACGAGAAATCCGACACCCACACCCTGGTGACGAGTGGGGTGTACGGGTGGTTCCGGCACCCGTCCTACGTGGGATGGTTTTACTGGAGCATTGGAACACAGGTACCATATCTAACATGGTACACATACCTGCCTGCTGCCTGCACACTGCTGCCTTCCTTCTGGGGAGAAATTAGTATTTATGAAGTTTCACAAGGGTTGTTGGGAGCTTTTTTTGGAGAGCATTTAGAGCCCATGGCAATGTTACTGGAGTGGGATGAGCTGTGGGGACGGGGCAGCCTCAGGCTCTCGAGGGGACACTCATTAGTGGCCTCTGTTCCAGGTGTTGCTCTGCAATCCCATCTGTGTGGTTGGCTATGCACTGGCGTCCTGGCGCTTCTTCAGGGAGCGGATCGAGGAGGAGGAGATCACACTCATTCACTTCTTTGGAGAAGAGTATCTGGAGTACAAAAGGAAGGTGCCATCGGGTCTCCCTTTTATTAAAGGAGTCAAACTGGAACTGTAATGCAGGTGAAAACCAGACTGGCTGAGCAAACGCCCGGCTCCCGCCGTGCCAGGTGCCTGCGTGGCATCAGTGTTGGGATGTGCCTGTTGGTATTTCCCAGCCACCCAGAAGGAGCTGGTGGAGGGCTGTGGCACTGGGCAGCCTGCCGGGATTCTTGCAGATCAGAAGCTCGTTCCTCCTCCTCGAGATCAGCCCTTCATTGCACATTCAGGGATCTTCCAGATAACTTAGCCTGTAGCGACCCTAAAGAGAATGAATTGTCCTGCCTGCAGCAGCTGAATTGTCCTGGAATGCCTCTGGACCAGTTCTGCTGGAGAGCAGCACTGCCCTCTGGGCCCCAGGCAGAGGAGGCGCTGGGCAGCAGATTGTTCCTGTTGCATAATTCAATTTTAAAGCTTTCTGACCTCGTGAGCCCAGTGCTGCAGCTTTAATCTCCTTGGGCCCGACTCCTTGAGCTGGCACTGGGGTGGCCATGGGAGCAGCCTCCGGCTCTGCCTGCCCTCAGAGCGCTGGCAGTGTGGCACCACTCGGCTCTCTCCAGGCCTTGGCGTCCACAGGGAGAGATCCAAGCACCTCCGAGCCTGCTGCTTCTCCCTCAGCTGCTGCTGCGGATGCGGAGTCATCACTGCAGCTGCTGCCTCCTGCCACCACCTCTGTTCCCTCTTCCCGCTTCCAAATCACGCTGCTTCCTATCCTGCCAGGCCACCTCTGTCCTGCAGAGATCCCAGGATTTTGGGTTGGGAAAGAACCACAGCTGCCAGGCTTGCTAAGGGCTTTAGCACCCGAGATCCTCACCTGCTCTTTTGGGCAAAAGCCAGGATGTTGAGGCAAGTAGGAGATGCTCCTAGGGAAATCTCCAACCAGGAGAAGAGTTGGGCTAGCTAAAACTCTTTTAAATGTGACCATTTTGAAATGGTTCCCACTGAGCTGTGTGGCATAACTTATTCTGTCGTTATATACCAAAGAGGTTCACTGTTTCCTTGAGTTCTGCATTATTCTTCCTCGCTGGAATGGAAATGAGTTGCTTGTCAGTTCACGCCTGGGGCTTGTGGTGTTCCGTGGGGAAGGCACTGCGGTATGGCTCAGGAAGGGGCACTGGTGGGAATGGCTTGGGTTTGGGCTTGGGTTTTCTTTTTTTATAAAAAAAACAAGAGAAAACATTTCCAACTTCTGTCTGATGATTATTTGAAGGTCCCTCGAGGTGCTGGTGGCATGGAAACTGGAATCCTTACTTTATAATTTCCGGTAGGTTTTCAGAACGCTCCATTGTGGCACTGAGGCACGACTTTGTGTGTTCCTGCCTCTGCCCTGCACCAGGGGTTGGTATTTACCTCCCCCCCCCCCATAATTTGCAAATGTTGTGGTTTTAGGAGCAGCTGGACACCCCAAGCCAGCAGATCCCTTCTGTCAGTGCCGCAGAACCACGCGGACACAAACACTTGTGCCCTTTTATTTCACTCCAACACACATGAGGGAGAGCACAAAGACAATTAGTTTTTCAGAACCAGGTTCCCCTAAGGCTTTTGGATGCACCACAGACATGGGTGCCTGGCCTGTTTCCTGCCCTGGCTCATGGCAGAGGGCGAGAGGAGCTGGTCAGCAGCCCGGGCACGGCTCTGCCCAGTGGCTCTGCCGCGTGCCCAGTGCCGGGCTCTATGGTGCCGGCTCTTTCTGGGCAGTGCTCTCAGCCCCGCTCTTCTGCTGGCCCCTGCAGCAATCTTTGCTTTTCGGGGAGGGGTCTCTGGGGGTGCCATCAGGCGTGCAGCCCTCCCCAGGGCTGGCCGGAGCCCCCTCCTTGCCCAGAGCCCCCTCCTTGCTGCTTGGCGAGGCATCCCTGGGGAAGGGAAGGCACCTTGGCAGTGTCAGTGTCTGGGAAAGGGCACAGGGGGAATTTGGCACTTGCTGTCACCTACCTTGGCACTGCTTCACTGTTGTCGCAGATCTTGAGCAGCATCTGGGCCTGTTCCTCCTTGGGCTCCCGGGGCTCCTGCAGCCTGCAGCAGGATGGGTGTGAGCCGTGGCTGCATCTCCCGCTGGCCCTGAAAGCCCCTGCGCCCCTCACCTGGGCTCCAGCCGCTCCTTCACCTTGGCGATGGAGCGGACGTAGGGCACGATCTGCTTGGTGATGGTGCTTAGGCAGCTGTTCTCCTGCCTCAGCTGCAGCAGGTCATGGAGCTGGGCTGGGGGTGAGAGAGGTGGGCCGGGGGATGGTGGCTCCCCAGCACTGGCACAGGGGGCTCAGGGAGGGGGAGTGGGGTCACCGGTACCTTCATAGATCTCCTGCTCGTTTGCCACCCGCTGGTAAGTTTCCTCCCAGACCTGGAAGGAGGAGAGGGAGCTGGGCAGTGTGCAGCAGTGTGGCACGGAGGGGCCCTGCTCCACTGGGACGTGCCAGCCGTACCTCCTCGAAGACACTGCGCATCATCTCCACGGCAGAGTAGTGAGCTGCGATCTGCACGTCCATCTGCAGGGACTTCTGCAGGATCTCACTCATGATCTCTGACTTGATGAGTGAGTGGTGCTTGGTGAGGTCGCGATGCAGCTCCTGCACCTGGTCCTTCAGGCCCTGGATCTCCATCTGCAGCATCTGTGGTGCCAGGGGGCAGGGCCACGTGAGCAGCACTGATCCGGCCCCTCCTGCCCTGCCTCAGCCCACTCCAACCTGCACTCCGTACCCGGTAGGTGTTCTCGTAGTTGCGGCAGTGCTCGGCGAAGGGGGTCTCACGCCCCTCAGCCAGGAGCACCTTGGTGCTGATGTACCGGTGCATCGTCGGCTTCCTCACCATGGGGCTGGTGGACATTTTGTCACTTGAGGGGGGACAGCTGGGCACCATGAGGGTCTTGGAGCATTGGCCACCAGGGAGCCTGCACGGAGAAGTGACAGTGACACGCTGCAGGTGAGCAGTGGCAGCAGAGAGGTGCCAGGGGCCACGCCATCAGCTCAGTTCCAGCTCCGCCCCACTGCCCCCCAGCCCTGCTAAGCCTGGGGATGTGCCAATGCCCTATGTCCCTTCCCTCGCCCCTATGTCCCTTCCCTAGCCCGAATGCAGGGGCTTAGTCAGAGGTGCCTTATGCTGCCCCAAAAATCAGGTTTCTGTGGGCTGCTCTCCCTATCCCTGTGGCTTTGGGACCAGCTGCAGCAGGGAGAAGGCAGGAGCTGAGGTCAGCATGCTCTAGTTTCTAAAGGGCAGGATGCAGCTCACTCCCTCACCACCGGTATCTCCTGGCCCCTTGGCAGGCATCACTGCTCCTGTGTCCCCTCCATCCCGTGGCCTCCCCGTGCTGCCCACCACCATCGGTCCTACCGTGCAGCGCCGTGCTCCCCCCGCCTGTGCCGGGGCCAGCAGCCCCCAGGAGCTCAGCCGCCCTGCGGCGCCGAGCCCAGCCGGGGCCGAGGAGTGGTCCCCATGGGGCGGCAGTGCCCGTTTGTCCTCTCTGGCCGGGAGGGCCTGGCAGGGCCAGTGCTGCTGTGACATCAACAGGCCTAAATATATCCCGGGCGAGGAACGGCCGGGCACTTCCCTGAAATTCTGATAAAAATAGTGATGGGCAAAGAGGCTGTGGCGCAGCGGGTGGGCCAGCGAGCAGGAGCTGGCCCCAGTGCAGCACCCGTGGAGCAGGGGCACAGCCCTCCAGGGACTGCGGCAGGGGCCAGGCTGGGGAGCAGGGTGAGGCTCCCCAGCTGTCAGCTCTGCTGATGCCCATCCCATTTCCCAGAAGCGTCACTTGAAGCCCTGTTGCCTGTTGTTCATCAGTGCAGCTGTGTGCACGCTGTCCCCGTGCCACCGCTGAGGTGACAGGCTCAAGGGCAGCAGCAGGGGCAAGCTTCGCATGGGATGCCAAGGGCATTGAGCAGCATGGCGCGTGGCAGGGGACACAGTGGCACATGTGCCCTGGGTATGATCCTAGCACCTCACATGTTCGTGCCAGTGATGCCAGGACCGATGCCGCCGGCACTGCCCACCACGGAGCGGCGGGGGCTGAGCATCAGGAGGGGCTCCAGGCAGCGGGCAAACTCTGCCCGGTACTCGCTGTTGATCTGGGGGCAAGATGGGGTGAGCAGGGCCAGGGCAGAGCCTGCAGCTGGCACTGCCTGCGGGGTGCTGCAGGCAGGGACCCACCCTGGGGTGGGTGGCAGGGGTCCTCTACCTTGCTGGTCTGGGCCGGCCGCAGGCGGTGCGGCAGCTTGACAATCCTCTGCAGCCTCTCCATCAGTTGCTGAAAGGCAGTGGTGAGGCACAGTGAGGGGTGCCTGGCATGGTGAGGGGTGCCAAGCACCCTACCCATGAGCTCAAGCACTGCCACGGGGTGCTCTGGCCACCCCAAAGTACTGGCAACACTCACATAGCCCAGGTCCAGGAACTCGGCTTTGTTGGCAGAGCTCAGGAAGGCTGAGCAGGTCACCAGGTGGACCTGTGTATGTGAGCGGGTCTGTCACTGTCCAGCTCTGGGGGTCAGGACATCCCTGCCCGACGCAGGGCCCTACCTGCAGGGTGGGCAGCAGGGAGGCGAGGTGTGCAAGCTGCTCCTTGAATGCCTTCTCCTTCTCCTCATGCTGGCTGCAGCAGAGCAGGGCATGGCACAGCCTTTCCACAGCACCTGGGAGCCATGCGGCCCCCCCAGGCACCCCAACACACCCCGGGAAGGGGAGACGCCCCTGGGAGAGGGCTCAGCCTGTGGTTCCTCACCTCTGCACAGCTTTCAGAAGCGTCTTCTTCCTCTCGGAGAGTTGCTCCTGCAAACAGCACAGCCACCGTGGGTCCTGCAGCCACCCCAGTCCCCTCAGCTCTGCCGTGCCCACAGGCTGGGCACCCGTGGGCGCAGGGCACCACGTGCTGCCTCACACCTGCATGCGGCCGAAGAGGGAGTTGATGGCAGCCTCCTCCTCGCTGGCACTGTTGCGAACCTCCTCGATCATGGCCTTGAGCAGGACGATGGCCTCGCGTGTGGAGGTCTGCAGCTCCTTCACTGCCTGCCTGGGGCGGCGGGGCGGCTGCAGCGTGGGGGACAGCACCGCTGCCCTCACCGCCCCCCGCGCCCCCCGGTCCTGCCCACCATCACCGCCTGGTCCAGCCGCTGGCAGCCCTGCATGTACGCCGTCTCGATGTCGATGCAGTGTGCCCGGCTCTCCCTGCAGGCACGGGCATCAGGGCACGTGGGACGGGGTGGGACGGGGCACAGGGCGGGCACGGGACCGGGGCCACTCACCCCTGCATATCCCTGAAGCAGTTGATGCAGAGCATGGACTTCTTCTCGGTGGAGAACATGATGTAGGGCTCCTCGTGCAGCGCTGCAGGGGACAGGGAACATGGTGCAGCCTGGCACGGCACGGTGCTGCACAGCACGGTGCAGGGCAGCCTGGCACGGCACTCACGGCACTTCTTGTGGATGTCTTTGGTGCGCTTGGAGAGGGACACGATCTCGTGGCGGGCAAACATCCTGGCGTGGTGGGTCTCCTCACGGCACGGGGTACACAGGGGCTGCCCGCAGGTGTTGCAGAAGTACATGGTGTCCAGCTCCTGTGTGAGGGGACACAGCTGGTGGTGGGCATGGCCCCGGTGGGGGTCCTCTGTCCCCCCCCCGCCTGCCCACCCCCCTGCCCTCACCGCCTTGGCGCAGCGCCGGTCGCAGTTGGCACACTGCACGTCCTCCTCGCTGTCGGCCGAGCTGTCCACCAGGAACTGCAGCAGCCGGTCCACGGGGGGCAGTCCCGTGCCCCCCCTCACCACCGAGGGGTGCCTGTGGGGACAGGAGGGGCACAGGGATGGAGACACTCACCCGGGGCCGGCAGGGCAGCTGTGGGGAGCAGGGGGGCCGTCCCTCACCCGCAGAGTGGGCAGCGCAGGCGGCCGTCGCTGGCACGGCCCCGCAGGCAGCTGGCACAGAAGTTGTGGTAGCAGTCGAGCAGGCAGGGGTGCTGGTAGGGCTCGTGGCACAGCAGGCACACCAGCGGGTGGCAGTTGGCCTTCTCCAGCTCCGAGCAGCTCCCCAGCGGGGAGAAAATGCCGCCTGCCATCTGCGGGACAGAGAGCAGAGCCCTGCGCCCGGGGGGCCCCGCGTGGCACCGCTTTGCACAAGCACCGTGGCTGCCACGGAAAGGACGAGTCCTGCCCCGGGAGCTGCCGCCTATTTTTAGGTTATGAGCTGCATGGCACGAGGCTGCCCCAAACACGCCCCTTCCCCCCGCACCGCGGGGTTGCAGGGTTGGGTGGGATGGTCCCTACAGTGCAGCATCCCCCAGGGTGGGTGTCCCCAGAGCAGAAGCATCCCCTGGGTCCCCTATACTGGAGCATTCCCTGCAGCGGAGCATCCTCCAGGACAGGGGTAGGGGATCCTCCAGGACTGAGTGTCTCCCCGGAGGGAGCATTCCCTGCAACGGTGTGTCCCCTGCCCTGGGATGTCCGCTCCAATGGCAGTGAGGGCAGCCAGGTGCCCCACACGCTGGAGTCCCCGTCCCCGGGGCGCTCTGGCCGGGTGAAGGTGTTACCTGTCCCCGTCTGTGGGCCGGGGGATCCGAGCCGAGCCGTGCCGCTGCTCCCCTTGTGCCGGCAGGAATGAGAGCGGTGCCGGGCCCGGCCGACCCCGTGACGTGGGGCCCCCTGGCACTGCCACGACCCAAAAATAGCCCCGCGCGGGGCCCCGTGTCAGGGACGGCCCCCGGGGTGTGGGGACACGGAACCACTCAGGCTGCGGGGACATGGGCATCCGCGTGGCCTGGGGATGGACCCCAGGAGGTGAGGGGGCACCTGAGGAGCGGGGGGTCACCCCCCGGACATCAGAGCACCCCTGGGGTGCGGGGGGTCACCCCGCGTCCGGCACAGCCCCCGGGTGCGGGGGGTCACCCCGTGTCCGGCACAGCCCCCGGGTGCGGGGGGGTCACCCCGTGTCCGGCACAGCCCCCCCGAGCCGCTCCCCCCTCCCGGGCCCCGCCCGCGCTCGCCATCAGGCCCCGCCCCTCGCCTCGTACCCGCCTCCTCGCTTTGGCCCCGCCCCCGCCCCGCCCCTCCCGCGGGCACTGCCCCGCCAGGCAGCACTGTTCGCTCGCGGGCGCCGTGCGCGGGAGGGGCCGGAAGCGATCGACGCCCTCGGCGCTCGGCTAGGCCGGCCCGAGCGCTGTTGTGCGCAGGCGCGGGGCGCGCTCTCCCTTTCTGCCCCGCGCGGAGCCAACATGGCGCCCGCGGTGAGTCCGCGCGGGACCTGGACCGGCCCGGCCCCCCCCGGCACCGCCCGCGCCGCCCCCGCCGCCGCCGGGACACCCCTCCGCCCCACACCCAGCCCCCGCCGCTCCCCTCGGCCCCCGCCCGCCCCGGCCCCGCCGCCTGCCCCGGTCCCGCTCTCCTCCGCGTGGGGCCGGGCTCGGCCCCGCCTCTCCCCTGGCCCCGCACGCCGAGCGCCGTCCATGAGGATCAGGGGGGGTGGGCGGCGGGCGAGCCCCATCCGCACTCTGCTGTCCCCGGCCTCCATCTGGGCCTGGGCCTCTCCCTCTCCCTCAGGCTGGAGCTCCTCCTGGCCCCTCCCTGCCGCCCGGGGCCGGTCCCCTATGGCTCTCCCTCTCCTTCTCCTTCTCCCTTTCCCTCTCCCCGTTCTTCTGTCTCATTCTCTCTTCCCCCTGCAGCAGAAGAAGCCCGTGGCGAAAGGTGGCAAGAAGAAGAAGCAGGTGCTGAAGTTCACGCTGGACTGCACGCACCCTGTTGAGGATGGCATCATGGATGCCGCTAACTTCGTGAGTGCGGGGTCTCCCGGGGCGCTGTGACGGCCCCGCGGTGCATTCCCGGGGCGATGCTCCGATCCCAGCAGCCACCCGGCCCTTCCCTGTGCCCCTGGGGGTGCCCTGATGGCAGAGGGGTGGGGGGTGCTGGGGTTGGGATGCTTCGTGGTTAAAGCAGGGGTGCTGTCCCTGCCCATGGACAGTGTCCCTGTCTATCACTCTTGGCGAGTTCCCGTCACACTGGCAGAGCAGCCAGGCCAGGGGTGCTGCATTTTGGAGCTCAGGAACTAGTGCCCATCCAAACCACCCATCTCCAGGGTGGGTCTGAGTGGGCTGGGGGTGGGGGTACTCGGAGGAGGCTGATGCCGTGTCCTGGCTGTCCCCTCGGAGAGCAGGAACGTCCCCACTGCTGATCTGACGTGTTCAGGCCTGAGCACCTCACCCGGGAGTGGCTCTGATGGGGGCCTGATCAGCTGCAGAAGGTGCTGGCTCGGAGCTTCCCGGGCTGAGGAAGGGGCTCTACCCTGCTCCCCTGGGATATGGGGGCACTGCTGTCCCTTCCCCAGCTTGGGAGGGCCAGGCAGAGGCCAGCCAGGGGGCTGTGTCCGGCGGGAGCTGCAGCCCCGGCTCAGGTGACGTTCCTCTCGCAGGAGCAGTTCCTGCAGGAGCGGATCAAGGTGAACGGCAAAGCGGGGAACCTGGGCGGGGGCGTGGTGACCATCGAGAGGAGCAAGAGCAAGATCACGGTCACGTCGGAGGTGCCGTTCTCCAAGAGGTAAAGGGGGGCAGCCCCAGGTCCCAGCGGGCCGGTCGGGCAGTGTGGGGGGTGCTTTGGGGGGCAGGAGGGGCCGGCAGGGAGGGATGTCTTGGAGCAGGAGTCGTGCCTGGCACTTGCTGTGTGGCAAGTGGTCTTTAAGAGGTGGATGTGGTTGATATTCCTGCTGTGAAGGCTGTTGGTGTTGGGCAGTGGGGAGGCACTTGTAACCATAAGGTGCTAACTGCGGAGTTCTGGGGCATCCACAGCCAAGCCCTTCCACTCTCGGATCGTTCTGCTGGTCCTGTGGGGCTCCAGCCCTCTGCCTGCTCCTCCTGGCTGCCTGTCCTTGGGCCAGCACCGGCAGACTGGGGTGGTGCCGTGGCAGGGGTGACTCAAGGGGGTCAGAAGGGTGGGAAGAGCAGAGCCCAGTGGGTTGGGAGGTGCCCTGCTCTGTAGGCACCTGTGCTTCTTCCAACGCTGTTGCTCCGTGTGGGTGCCACACGCAGCACATTCTGGCAGCAGGTACCCACCATCCCATGGAGATTCCCTGTGCCACGTGGGGATACAGGGCTGGGGTCACAGCCTCAGCAGGCGAGGGTGGGAATGATCTCCCAGGATCCACGTCATGGCATTGTGATGTGGTTCCCCTGGTTATGATGTTTTCTGGCAGGAACTTTGCCAGGAGGTGCCTGGTGGGACATGTTAGTCTGCTGGAGGTGGCAATCCATGGGATTGGGGATTTATTTGCCAAAATGGCATGAGGGCACAGGCGACCCACGGTCAGCTGCGCATCTCCTGCAGGTACCTGAAGTACCTGACCAAGAAGTACCTGAAGAAGAACAACCTGCGGGACTGGCTGCGTGTGGTGGCCAACAGCAAGGAGAGCTATGAGCTGCGCTACTTCCAGATCAACCAGGACGAGGAAGAGGAGGAGGAGGAGGATTGAGCCCTGCTGCCGACAGCCATTTTGTACAGTTTTGCTTTTCTGGAATAAACAGCGGCAGAGTTGTTCATACCCCGCGCTCAGTGGCGGCTGCGGGCCCGGGGGGTGGTTTTGGGGGGATTTGAGGTTTTTCGGGGAGCGGGGGGGGCGTGGCCAGTGACGGGGCGGGGCTGGGGGCGTGTCCCGCCGCAGGGGGCGGGGCCGGCTCTCGCCATCTTGGCGCGGAGCGGCCGCGCCCGGCTCGGCCCCGCGCTCGGCCCGGGGCGGGCACTGCCCGCCCGGCATGCGGGGCCCGGCTGCCGCCCGGGACCTGCTGGAGGACGCGGACAACGAGGAGGACGTGTCGGGTAGGCGGCGGGCGGAGGGGGCGGGCGGGGCGGTGGCAGCGCTCTCCGGGCTGGTCCGGCCGTGCCGTGGGCGGTCCCTCCGCAGCCCAGCCGGTATCCCCCGAGCGGGCTCAGACCCCCTGCCCGGGGGTCCCTGCGGTGCCCGGGGGCGGGTTGGTCACCCGAGTCGGGCTCGGTGCAGCCACGGTGCCTACCTTATCAACCTAAACCGAGACGGTGTGAATCGGAGAATCATGGAATCACAGGATGAGTTGGGTTGGGAGGCACCTTCAAGCCCATCCAGTCCCACTCCCTGCCGTGGGCAGGGTCACCTCCCACTAGCCCAAGTTGCTCCCAGCCCTGTCCAACCTGGCCTTGGACACTTCTAGGGATAGGGCAGCCACAGCTTCTGTGGGCAACCTGTGCCAGGGTCTCACCAGAGTCGGGTGAGTGATTTGTCCTGGTGGCTCCAAAATGGTGTGACTGTATAAGCTCCGAAATTGAAAATAATAAAGACACAGGCCTAAAGCTGTGCAGAGACTGGCCAAGACGCTGGATGTGCTGGGTTTGGAGAGATAATGACAGGAAGGTGCTGGGATTGGCAGCTCTGCCCGGGACTGGGTCCCTGAGCTGGCATATGCAGCTCTGCCAATGCCCATGGTGCTCCCCAGGCTTGGAGCCTCAGCAGATCAACCTGGGTGCCAGGGTACCACAGCTCCCATCTTTCACGTGAATCCTTCCTCTCCTCTGCTCACTGTGTTTTCGTGGGCTCTGCTTGGAGATCTGAAAGGTAAAGCCAAGTGCTCCCCCATTACTGTGGGCCCAGGTCAGCAGGAGCAGGAGCTGGCAGCACATGGGATGTTCCCCGAGAGCGCAGTGTGTGCTGCCCACACCTTGGGAGCTGGGTGTGAGTGGCAGGAGCAGCTGGGCACAGTAAGAGCCAGGACACGTGCTGCTGGGCAAGACTCTGCCAGGGCCCCTTGAGGGGTGGCAGCAGGGCAGCTGCTGGTGTGAGAGTCTGCAGGAGAGGCCACAGAGCTCCGTGTCTCACGGCCTGAAGCTGCTCAGGTGTTCTGCTCTGTGCAGTGTCCTGTGCCTGTGCAGTCCATCCGCGTGAGTTTTCCCTTCTGTCCCCAGAAGAAGACGATGGGGTGCTGGAAGGACTGGATGAGTTTTTCGCTGAAGAGCAAGTTGTGGTACAGAAAAAGAAGAAATCCAAGAAGCTGAAAGACGGCAAGACTGCCAAAATCAAGAGGAGGAAGAAGGAGGTAACGCTGCATGTTCTCACATTGGGCTGGAACTCCTTGGCTGCGGTGCAGAGGCAGCTGCTCAGGATGCTGCTGGCAAGCGCCTCTCAGGTCTCTCTGGATGGAAAGGGGGGTCATTATCAGGGTGTTCCCCCCCGAGGAGGTGCTCTCCCAGCCCTGGGAGGTGACCCAGAGCCAGGGCATGGCAGCTCTTTCCCAACTTGGCTGCTTGAGGGTGCCAGTGTGCCTTGTGAGTGGTCTCTGGGGAGCAGCTGGGTGGATAAGGGCCCCTGTGGGTGCCTGCCCTGTGGAGCAGCTCAGCTCTCGTGGGTGGTGTGTGTGATGGGACTGTCCGTCTCTGTGTGTCGAGGCCCTTGTGCCTGCACTGCAGTGCAGCACCCCCTTCCCTCTGCCTCTGTGGCCAACAGTAAATCTTGGCATGTCTTCTACCAACACGGTGTTTGGGGCTCATGTTCCCAAAGAGGGAGGTGCAAGCTACCATGTTGGGGCATGATTGGGGTAGGGCTTGGAGGTTTCTGTGGATATTGGTGTTGGCCACACTCATTCCAGGTATTTGCAAGTGAGATGGCACAGGGGCTTCTAGGATTTGGCATGTGGAAAGGCTGTTGGGCTTTCTGCAGTAAAACAAAGGCAAAGTGTTGTGTCCTCAAGGGTCAGGCCCTGAGGCTGTCCCAGAGGTATGCTGCTGGCTCCTGGAGGAGGGCTGGCTGGTACTGGTCCTGGAGCCAGGCTCGTTGCTGCTCTGTGCCACGCAGGCTCTGCCTCTCATTGTCCCGTCTCCAGGCAGTGCTGGACGTGAGGAGACATCTTGTGCACTGTCCCTTTCCCTGGCTAAAAGTGGACAGGCTGCTGGGAAGAAAGGGTGAGCAGCGGAGGTTCCTCAGCCCCTTCCTTCTCCTGCTGTGGCTGGGGAGAAGTTGCTCATCCAGCACAACCGGGTGCATCTCCGGTCTGGCCCTCGCCAAGGCAGGGCTGGGTGATGCTGATCTCCTCTAGCTGCTCCCTGAGGGAGCTGTAAAACAGATCAGCTGGATGAGGTACTGCATTGAAGCGCTTTTGGTACTGGTAGGAGTGTGATGAGCTGCTGATTTAAGGGCAGGTGATTCCATCCTGTGCTACCTCTTGCAGAAGTCTTGGCCCTAAGGAAGGTTGTTTCTGTCGTGGCTGTGGTGATGTTCTCTTTCTGCAGATACCATGCAAAACTGGTTTGGGCCTTCTGCCCTCTCTACCTCTTCCATCCTTAAGCATGTTTTTTTTTCCTGTGCTGTGTTCTGGCAGGGTGAAAATAAAACACGACTCTGTGGTGTTTCCCCTCTGCTCCTTTGCTGTTGCTGCTGACCTGCCTGAGCCCAGTGGCTGCATGTGCAGCTTGTGCTGAGCCTGCTGCCGAGCTGGGGGTGGGGAGGAAATAACAGGCTGAGCACTGTGTGCACTCATGTTTTTGAATTAATGCCTGGTGTGGGCAGCATTAACCGACCTCGGTCCTGCCCTGTCCCCTGGTCTGTCGAAGACAGAGAGAAGCTGGTGCTGGAGCTGTTGGTTGGCACCAAGCAGCACCCAGGCTGCCCTTGGGATGAGGAGATAAAAGATGGAGGACCTTGACTGGGGCTTCCTTTTCCTGAATTCCTCCTCAGGAGTTCTGGGGGCAAATGGGACTTTCCCGTGCTAGAGGAGGGTGGGAGTGATGTGCAAGCCTTGATGTGTGGCCGGTGCCCGAGCCGAGACTGACACCCTGCAGTCCCCGGGCTCTGTGGGAGCGCGGGGCAGGAGCGGTGCCGCCGCCGCGGGATTCGCCTCCAGCAGCCGCAGTGGAGCCCGTCCCCTTCCCGGCGACGCGGGAATCGGTGCTGCAGCCCCCGGGAAAATCCGCGCGGAACACCCAGGCTGCGGCTGGAGCCTCAGCGCAGGCAGAGGAAGGGAAGGGAGTGGAGAGGGGGATTCAACCTGTACTGCAGCAGTTCCCATGGAAACCAATTATCCTGTGCCCAATTCCAGCTGTTCCTAACCCTGCCGGAGGAGAGGCGCGGGCTGCTCCGAGCCGGGAGAGACCAGCCGGCCTCGATGGCCACCGAGCCCCGGCAGCCCTGGGGATCAGCGCCCTGGGCCGGGGCGGTGGCTCCGGGCAGGAGGGGCTGGAGGCGGGAGCGGCGGAGGGGACCGGGACCGGGACCGGGGAGGGCTGGCGGGGCTGGGCGCTGTCCGCGGTGCTGACCGGGCCCGGTCCCTCCCGCCGAGCCCTGGTGCTGCTCGGAGACCCGAGGGGCGGAATGGCATCCCGAGGGACCTGGACAAGGGGAGGAGCGGACCCGTGGGAACCTCGTGAATTGCAACAAGACCAAGTGCAGGTGCTGCACCTTGGTCAGGGCAACCGCCGGTATTGGCACAAGGCTGGGGGACCAGCAGATCAAGAGCAGCCCTGCCGAGAAGGACTTGGGGGTGCTGATGGGTGAGAGGCTGGACGTGTCCCAGCCATGTGCACTGGCAGCCCAGAAAGACACTCGAGTGCTCTGCCCAGCAGGCAGTGGCATTCCTTGGCACGGTGATGTGGGTGCAGTCAGTGTTGTGTGGTGGGTCACGGTCTCTCCCAGAAAGAAACAAAAATCCCCCCTGGGCAGTCCCTGCTCTGGCTCTCCCAGCATAGTGTAGCCATCAGAGCCCGCTCCCTTCTGATCCTGGGGAAGCAGGCTACATCCATCCACTGGAGATGGGAAGTTTTGTGTAGCAGGGAGGGTTTGTGAGAGGGGAACAGGGAGTTGAGGCCCTGCTTGTTCTCCACTGTCCCTTTCTGTTTTAGGGGAGCAATGATGAAATGTCAGACAATGAAGAGGAGATCGAGGAGAAATCTGAGAGTGAAGGGAGTGACTATTCCCCCAACAAAAAGAAAAAGAAAAAACTGAAGGACAAGAAGGAGAAAAAGCAAAAACGGAAGAAGAAGGATGATGAGGAGGATGACAATGAGGATGGAGTCCTAAAGGTACAAAAGACTCCTTTACCCTGAGCTAGTGCTAGAGCCTGAGGCCAGGCTTGGAGAAGAGGAACTGGGGGTTTCATGAAAAGCTTGCCCTGGGTTTGGCAAGGAAGATGTTGCAGATGAACGACTGGGAGAGAAGAGGTTCTATCTCCCTGTTGTTTATCTTATGGATAGGGAGAAATGGAGTTTGTTGGAGCTGTGAAACCTACCAAGACCTTGTGTTGTATTACATGGTGTGGGTAGCATTTGTATGGTGCCATGTTAATTTGCTGCTTGAGACTGAGTGAAATGTTAGTTTGTTAAGCACTTGTGTGTGCTGTTTTGTAAATCCCAGAAACAAATCCCTGCATGTTGTTGACTAGGGAGATATGGAGCACATGACAGACCCAGCCTTGTGATGCTCACCTGCAGAGCTGTGGCTGTTTGCATTACTGATGTCTCTCTAAATCTCCAGGAGCCCAAGAGCTCAGCCCAGCTGATGGAGGAATGGGGCCTTGATGACGTAGATTACGTTTTCTCGGAAGAAGATTATCACACTCTGACAAATTACAAGGCTTTCAGCCAGTTCCTCAGGTAGGGAACCACGGGCCTGGACAGGGCCTCTGGTGGTGGTTGAGGTTTGTGCTTTGCTCAGTCAGAGGATGAAGCTGTGAAGTCAATTCTGCATCGCCAGCTCCTTGTTGCTTCTCCCCCCAGCTCAGTCCTCAGAACTCCATTTATTTGCAGGATTGACTGGAAACAGCTGAAGCGTTTGTCCCTCCCTCTCCAAAGTCCCATGTTTTGTTGTGCTTATTTGAAAAGTTTCATGAGAAAAATAGAGTAACAATAATGAATTTCTGCTTGTACCATGAGCTGCTCAGAGAACAGCAGGTATTTCAGTGAAGGGTGGTCTCTGAGGAGGTTTAGGTGTGCCCCCCTTGCATATACACCTGTTTAAGGAAGCTCTGGTTTCTGCTGCTTTCCCAGTTGAGCTGGGAGGCACCACTGCTATGTGTCTTGGGATGAAGCACCAGCACGTGACGGCAGGAGCAGATGCACAACGCGGTGTTGTTTTTAACACGGGGTTCTCCCTCCCCCCCGCTCTGCAGGCCTCTGATTGCCAAGAAGAACCCCAAGATCCCCATGTCCAAGATGATGACGGTGCTCGGCGCCAAGTGGCGAGAGTTCAGTGCCAACAACCCCTTCAAGGGCAGCTCGGCGGCGGCGGCTGCAGCAGCCGTGGCTGCAGCCGTGGAGACCGTCACCATCGCCCCGGCTCTCACCGCCAGCCCCCAGCACCCTGCCCTGCCCCCCGTCGTCAGGAAGGCCAAGACCAAGGAGGGGAAGGGTGGGTGCCACCCACGGGGGGCTGCTCTTGCTGGTGGAGATGGGGAAGCACAAACTGGGGAGGGAAAGGGGGTGCCAAAGGAGTGTCCGCAGCTCCCACTGCCCTTGCAGAGGTCCTTGAGAGGCGTGTGGTTCACAAACCATGGCAGATCGTCCAGGCAGCCTCTGGGCCTGCTGAATGTTTGGCAGTTTGTGGCAAATAATTAAGCTGGGCAGTAGGAGAAAATGGAGCCATGTTTCACCTCGGGAAGTTGCCATTCCACTGTGCTGGGGGGGTGGTTTGGGCAACAGCTGTTTGTAGAGTACCAGACAAGTCTTCAATTTCTCCAGGTCCAGGCGTGCGGAAGAAAATCAAGGGCTCCAAAGATGGGAAGAAAAAGGGGAAGGGGAAAAAGATGGCGGGCTTGAAATTCCGTTTTGGAGGAATCCCCAGCAAAAGGAAAAAGGGCTCCTCTGTAAGTGTGAAGGGCCTCGGGTCCAGGGGGTAGTGGGGAAAGTTTGGGGTGTCACAGCCATCCCGTGTCAGGGGTGTCACAGCCTCGTTCATGCCCTTCTGTGAGATGCCAGGCCCTGATCAGCACAATTGTGTCTGGCCACAATTTCTGCTAAAATCACATGACCGTGTTTACTTTCAGCAGTGCAATGGTAGTGCCATCATTTCAGACTTCATTTGCCATGGAATTCTTCAGGGCTTGCACTGCAGCTGGACCGCATGTCACAGAGAATTCTGGGATGCTTTAATTGCTTTAGCAGAGCCTGCCCATGGCAGCTGCAGTCCCACAGCGTCCCCTGGGGTGATGGAGCTGCCCAGCCAGAGCACGCTGGGCTCCTCTTGGGGCACCAATAATGGGCATGTTTTAAGGAGTAACAGTTTTTAAAGAATAAATCCCTTAAATAACTAATCACTGGGGGGGTCTTGTAGGTCTTGATAATATTGATCCAACCCCCATTAACTCACTGTTGCAGCTCACACTCTTCAGCTCTAGTTCCCATAACACAACCTGTTTGCAAGCCTCTGTGTTGGAGGCTGAAGTGCAGGAGCGTTGAGACACAACCACTTGCTGCTGCAGATTTTCAGTCACACATCACAAAAAATTCCTCCTGTCTCTGGCTGTGCTCTAGATCCATGCATTCACCTTCTGGAGAGTCACAAGGCTGGCTCCTGCAGCTGGAGCCTGAGCACCAGTTAGGAGTGTGCAGGTTGAGGATTTGCCTGCTCGAGTCTCCAGAATAAGCATTCAGATGTGTTACTACATTTTGACTCCACGGGCCTGTGTAACTCCTTTCCTGTTATGGGAATGCCAAGCATGAACGCCTGCGTGCGTGGACACAGCAGGGCTGGCCCAGCTGAAACAGGTGTTGACAGAGAGAGAGAGAGAGAGAGAGAGAGAGAGAGAGAGAGAGAGAGAGAGAAAGGGAGCAAAGTTCTGCCAAGCACTGGAAAAAGGGGCCCTTGGACGCATGGGGTGGGAGTAGGGGGGTTGTCCCCCGACACATCCCTGTCCAGGAGAACAAAGCAGCAGAATGACTGCTGGGATGTTGGCACTTGGACTGGGTGTGCTTTGCTTTTTTCCTCTGCAGAGTGAAGAGGAGGAACGAGAAGAATCCGACTTCGACAGCGCCAGCATCAACAGCTCCTCTGTGCGCTCCGAGTGCTCGGCTGGCCTGGGGAAGAGAGGGAAGAAGAGGAAAAAGAAAAAGAGGAGTAGGCCATCCTTTGTACTCTGTTCCTTTTCTGTTTGGATTTCCCTGTTCAGATGCTGCTTCACTGGCCCGTACAACTTTGGGCTGTTTGTGGTGCTGGCTCGGTGGGAGAGGACGTGCTTGTGCCTGTCTGTGCGTGGAGCGCAAGGTGCTCTCTTGGTGTCCAGGCCCTGCTGCTGGTGGGTTTGTGCCTGCAGGAAAGTTCCGGAATTTGTGGGGCTTCCAGGGAGGTGATTCTCTGAGGAGCAGCCCCTGGAGAGGCATGGCTTGTGAGCAGCTCCCGGTGGAGCAGGGTAGGCTCTGTGTGAGAGCACATGAAGCTGAGGGACGTGTTTGCAGAGCTGTGCAGTCAGGCAGTGGCAGAGCTGTGGTAGCAGTGCAGGGACAGGGAGGCACATGAACTGGGGTGGAAAGGATCTGTTGGGATCTGCCAGCATGTGGCTATGCTTGTGTGTATGTTCCTTCATCCCTTCCCTCCTGGAGGACTGTGAGTGGATGCTGCACCTTGGCACCTCCCTCCCAAAGCTACCCTGGAGAGCAGTCCCCTGTGCCCAGTGTGCTCCCTCTGTCATGTGTCCTTGTTCAGGATGAGGTGCTTTGGATCCAGGTGCATCCTTTGGCTTCTTAGCTTTGCTGGTGGATTTTTGCTTCCAAGAAGTGGAAGGACAGCTTCTGGGCTGGGGTCAGTTAGGGTGTGATGCTGGCCAGCCTCCCCATCGGACAGTGAGGCCAGGCTGGCTGGCTGGTCCTGTGTCTTGTGTGTGAAGGGCATCACTTCTGGCTTGTTGCCCTGCAAGGGCCCTTGTGCTGGAGATAGGGAGCTCCCGCCGCGTGCTGGAGGAGTGGAAAGCTGGAGGTTGTGGCAGAGCTGGGAACTGAGATGAGCCATTCTAGTACTTGTAAGGCCTCTTTCCTCTCTTCCTTTTCCCGTCTGTGCTGAGTTGAGAGTGCTCCTGCCTCTGTGCCAGTGAGCCCCCAGGAAGAGCAGAGTAGCCCCAGGAGAGGAGTCCTGTCCTTGGCCGTGTCACCCTTGCATGGTGCGTTTGCAGCTGGTGGTGCTGGTGCCTGGGGAGGTTTCTCTGACTAGCCTCCCTTACAACCTCTCCAGGTTCTGGCATTCTCCATTGAGAGCCTGAAGGAACCAAAGGATGATACAGTGTGGAGAGAGAAAGAGAGACAGAGGTGAGATGATGCTGTGTGCAAAGGTGAACTGTGGTGCTGAGGGACAGAGAGGTAGGGGGATGTAACAGGAGGGGTCCAAGGTGAAACGCTGTCCTTATTTCCTTAACTGTATGGTAGAGGAGCAAGTGTCCCGTTCCCTCCAGGAGAGCCGGCTGCTCTGCTGCCCCGCTGACTGTCGCCTGTCCCTTGCTTGCAGTCGAAGAAGGGGACGGGTACGAGACGGACCACCAGGACTATTGTGAGGTGTGCCAGCAGGGCGGGGAGATCATCCTGTGCGACACCTGCCCCCGTGCCTACCACCTGGTCTGCCTGGACCCCGAGCTGGAGAAGGCCCCTGAGGGCAAGTGGAGCTGCCCCCACTGTGTGAGTGGGGTCGGGGCCCGTGGGAGGGCGGGTGACTGATGGAAACCCTTGGCCTTACACTGGCTGTGCTTCCCCAGGAGAAGGAGGGCATCCAGTGGGAGCCGAAGGAGGAGGAGGAGGAAGAGGAAGGCGGCGAGGAGGAGGAGGATGACCACATGGAGTTCTGCCGGGTCTGCAAGGATGGAGGGGAGCTGCTGTGCTGCGATACCTGCCCATCCTCCTACCACCTCCACTGCCTGAACCCACCACTGCCAGAGATACCAAATGGTGAATGGCTCTGCCCACGCTGTACAGTGAGTGTTACCAGCATTCACATTTCTTCCTTCATCCTTGCTCCTGCACCTGCCTGGCCTGCCAGCAGCTCTCCTGGCTGCTGCTGCCCCTCACAGCCTCACAGCCCTGCCTCAGGGCTGGCATCCTGCCCTCTGCCCCAAAGCCCTCCCTGAGAAACGCCACTGCTTCTCAGATGTGTGTGCCTGAGGGCCCGGGGCAGCTCTGGATGGCTCTGCTGCCTGTGTGGTTTCCCTGTGGGAACTGATGGCTGGCAGCTTCCCAGCCAGGTTTTCAGTGGGATGTCAAGCCCTGTTTGATGTCTAGTCTGTTTAGAGGGGCCTTTTCTGCCTGCTGGCAAGACCTGTCACCATGGGGGATGCAGCAGTGTCACGGACACTTCTTGGGCACCCTGTGCCTGCTGCTCTCTGCTCAGCATTGCTGGGCCACTGCTGCCCCCAAGGTCCCCACCTTTTGCTTCCTGTGGCCCCTGACAAGGTCTCACCTTAAACTCTGTGCTCTTGCCCGTTTGTCTTTGTATCCCCAGTGCCCTCCCTTGAAGGGCAAAGTCCAGCGCATCCTGCACTGGGCCTGGAAGGAGCCACCGGCTGCCCTGCTCCCCCCCGTGCTGCCCGCCCCGGACCCGGAGCTGGCTGTGCCCCCGCCAAAGGTGCTGGAGGGGATCCCAGAGCGCGAGTTCTTTGTGAAGTGGGTGGGCCTCTCCTACTGGCACTGCTCCTGGGTCAAGGAGCTGCAGGTAAGCCAGTGTGGTGGTGGTGTAGAGCCCCTGCCCGGCCCCTGCCCCAGCACCCACGGGCTGAGCGTGGCTCCCTCCTCCTGCAGCTGGAGCTCTACCACACCGTGATGTACCGCAACTACCAGCGCAAGAACGACATGGACGAGCCGCCGGCCTTCGACTACGGCTCTGGGGACGAGGACAGCCAGAGGGAGAAGCGGAAGAACAAAGACCCCCAGTATGCCAAGATGGAGGAGCAGTTCTACCGCTATGGCATCAAGCCCGAGTGGATGATGATCCACCGCATCCTGAACCACAGGTGAGGAGCCTGTGAGGAAAATTGTGCCGTCCTTCTGCAAGGCCAACATCTCTGTTGGAATTTCATCTGCTGCCTTGTGCTGAGCTCCCTGTCACCTTGGAGGTTTGCTCCTAGGGTGAAGCCGAGGCTGGGAAGGGATCCGTGCTGCCTTACTTTCATTTCTGCTATGCTGCACATTAAAAACACAGATAGTCAATTTTCCCAAATGTGGATGCATACCGTTAGGTTCTTCCCAGATGTACTGTTTGGGTCCCCGTTGCAGCCTAATCATTCCGTAAATTCCAGTGCTGGTGGGGACAGTGCCGAGGGGAGGAGTTGGAGCAGGTGCCCAACTCCCTTACAGAGCCTTGACATTTTTTCTTTTCTGTGAAAGAAATTCCCTGCGTATGAAATGTGCTGTGCAGATGGGCTTTCTGCATGGAGTGGCTGGAGACACATTTTTGTTGAATTTCTACATTTCAAGCGGCAACTTGAAATTTCAAGCAGCAGCAGCTCTGCTCGAAGGCTGTGTGGCAGGAAAGAACTAAAGCTGCCCAGCTGATTTTTGTGCGAGCTTTACCTTGTCTGCTAACAAGGCAAGGTTGTTATGTGCCCTGTAGGCACATAGTCAGACTTGGAAGTGTGTTTATTCTGTTTTTATTGTAAGCAGAACTTCCTAGAGCAGTGAATGCTGCAGGAGAGAGGGGAAGCACTGATATCCATCCAGGCCTGGTGAAACAGGGAAATGAGGTTGCTCAGTGGAATGGAAAAGCAGTGTAAAGCTTAATGGTTTGACACACTCACAGATGAATAGGCATTTCTGCTGGAAGTGTTGATACTTTGTGTGTTTTTACCTCTGCCTGGGTGTTGGGGTCTGTAGGTAAAAGCATAGGATGAAGCATCTGGCTTTGTGGAAGCAGGTCATGGTGAGCTGCTCCCAGGGGCCAGTGGCATTTGGTGACCAGCTTTCCGTGCCCTGCATTGCAGCTTTGATAAAAAGGGAGACATCCACTACCTGATCAAGTGGAAAGACCTGCCCTATGACCAGTGCACCTGGGAGATCGACGACATAGACATTCCCTACTACGAAAACCTCAAACTCCTCTACTGGAACCACAGGTATGAGCCCAGGGGTGGGAGAGCCCAGCAGAGCTGGGGCAGCCGGAGCGGGTGTTTGGGACGAAGGGGACACGGAGGTGCCTCCCTCTTGAAAACACTGGCACTGCTTGCAGTGACGTCTCTTCAGAGAGCAGTGGCCCAGCACTGCCAAAGGCTGGTGCTCCAGATGTGCCATTTTGGGACTGGGTAAACCTGCCTGCAGTTTTCCAGCCTGTGCTCCCCTTCTCCCACGTCTGCACTGCTGTGACATTCATGGTCTCACTGCCCTTCAGGGCAGCTCTGTGGCACTACTGCCTGTCTGTTTTGGGGGAAAACCACAGTACTCTGAGATTGCTGTTCTTCATTCTGGACACTGTTGCATGGACTGTTGGGAGGGGAAAATCAATGCCCCATGAGTGCCTGTGCTACCTGGACCAGAAGAGCTCCCATAGGGAGGGGCAGTGGAGTCTGGGAGCTGTTTCTGTCCTTTGGCTTGGGACTGGGAGAGCAGTGCCTGCCTGCCCTCCCTGACACGTGCTGGCTGTCACAGGGAGCTGATGCTGGGGGAGGACACGCGCCCTCTGAAGAAGCTGAACAAGAAAGGGAAAAAGCTGAAAGAGGAGAAGCTGGAAAAGCCTCCAGAAACGCCTCTTGTGGATGTGAGTGAGAGTGGTGGGGGCAGTGTGGTGGCATGGGAATTCAGAGGACTGTCTGAGTCCCCATCCTGTGACATTTTGCTCCTCTAGTTCCTTTGAGGACCTGTTTGTTTTCACTGAAAGTTCGGGGTGGCTTCACTGTGAGGAGCCTGGGGGCTGGGCTGTGCCAGGGACCGTGTCTACGTCTCTTTTGGAGCTGCTGGATGTCACAAGGCTAAAGAGGGATGTGCTTGGCTGCAGAGGAAGGAGGGGGAGTTGGTTCTCACTGCTCTGTGCCATGGCTCTCTCTTTTCAGCCTACGATGAAGTTTGACAAGCAGCCGTGGTACATCGATGCCACGGGAGGCACACTGCACCCTTACCAGCTGGAGGGGCTGAACTGGCTGAGATTCTCCTGGGCCCAAGGGACAGATACGATCCTGGCTGATGAGATGGGACTGGGGAAGACAGTGCAGACTATTGTGTTCTTGTATTCCCTGTACAAGGAGGTGAGTGGAGCACCCAGCAGTCCCTGAGGTGACTGAGAGCTGCTTGGTGCAGGGGGAACAGCCTGGGCTCTGTCTCCCCGAGCAGGGCCACTCGAAAGGGCCGTACCTGGTCAGCGCCCCTCTCTCCACCATCATCAACTGGGAGCGTGAGTTTGAGATGTGGGCACCCGACTTCTACGTGGTGACCTACACAGGAGACAAAGAGAGCCGGTCGGTCATCCGGGAAAACGAGTTTTCTTTTGAAGACAATGCCATCCGCAGTGGGAAGAAGGTCTTCCGGATGAAGGTGGGAGCTGAGTCTGCACTTGCCCCATTGATTTACCCTTCAATAAGAAGGGGAGAGCAGAATTTGACCTGGAGAGGGAGGCTGGTTAGGTCCCTGAGCTTTACAGATTTCTGCCAGAGCTTTTCTGTTTCTGTGGTCCTGTGCTTGGTGCTCATGTTCATATGGGTTTAGGTGTTCTGTTGGCACGACTTGTGCCTCAGCCTTACTGTGGGCTCCTGTGCCAGGCAGTGCAGCCCCTCTCATCTTGGGTCCTGTGCAGCAGCAGCAAAGGTGTCCCATTCCCTGCTCTCTTATCCCAGCTTTTCTCTTTCTCTGCTCCTCCAGAAGGAAGCCCAGATCAAGTTCCATGTCCTGCTCACCTCATATGAGCTGATCACCATTGACCAGGCAGTGCTGGGTTCCATAGAGTGGGCCTGTCTAGTGGTGGATGAAGCACACAGGCTGAAAAACAACCAGTCCAAAGTAGGTGACGGGCATTTGTGAGTGATTTTTTTTCTCTCTTTAAAATCCTCTGGCATTAAAAGTTCTTCAGCAGTGGGAGGGGTGGCAGCTTGGCTGCCTGACAGTCCTTGGATGGGCTGTCGTGGGAGGGAATTGATCCCTCTCCTTCCCCTCCCCTTCACCTGAGGTTAAACAGTCTCCAGCCTCTGGGACCTTCACACCATCCCTGGCACAAAAGGAAGCAGAGGGTGTGACCCAGGGACACTGGGGATTGCTGCCTGTGCTCACTGGGACTAGCTGGGAGCAGGACATGCCAGCTGCCCTCTGCTCTGCATACCTGGCAGAGGGGACACTGCTCAGTCTCCATGTGGAATCTGCAGAGTGCCCAGATGACACATTGGCCCCTTGCAGCCCTTGTCACCTAACCTTGTCTCTTTTCCAGTTCTTTAGAGTATTGAATAGCTACAAGATCGATTACAAGCTGCTTCTCACAGGGACTCCGCTCCAGAACAACTTGGAAGAACTCTTCCACCTGCTCAATTTCCTGACTCCTGAGAGGTTTAAGTAAGTTAGTTGCACATACCTGGGCCATCAGGGTGGCTCCTCGCTCTGGCTTTAGCTCTGCTTGGGTCCAGGTACGAGTGTTACCTCATCATACGCCTCGAGAGCTGTGCCCTGGTTTTTAAGTCATGAAGCAGCAGATCCCTTTGTTCTCGCGTGCCCCTCTTGCTCAACACTGTGGGGGTCTGCTGCTTCCACAGCAACCTGGAGGGGTTCCTGGAGGAGTTTGCAGACATCTCCAAGGAGGATCAGATCAAAAAGCTCCACGACCTGCTGGGTCCCCACATGCTGCGACGGCTCAAGGCTGATGTGTTCAAGAATATGCCGGCCAAGACGGAGCTGATTGTGCGAGTGGAGCTGAGCCAGATGCAGAAGTGAGTGATTCCAGCACACTCCCCTGGGGTATCTGCCTTCCCCTGGCCCAGTGGGGCATCAGTTGGGATTGTGGGGTCAGAGACATCCAACTGGCCTCGGGCCTGCTGCAGGAAGAGTGTTCCTACAGCACACCAGGAAGTGTGTTCCATGTGGTTAAATCAGGCTTTGTGCAGTCCTGGGGGCTCAGCAGGGAGTGTTTGATGCATGGCAGGCTGGCAGTGTGGCTCTGCCAGTTCTGGGGGCACAGAGGAGACACTGAGGCTGAACCCCCTTCTCCTCTTCTCAGCACTGGGGCATGGCTGGTGCTGCTGCCATGCCTGGGTCAGCCTGGAGCATCACTGCTGGCTGGGGCTGCCCCAGCTCTGGTTGTGCTGGGCTGACCTGCTCAGCTTCAGCAGCATCTCCTGCAGGGAAGGGCCCATTGCTGCTTGCCAGCACTGTGGGGCAGCAGGGCTCAGCTGGCACCCAGCAGCAGAGGGTGTTTGAGGTGCTATGCCCTCTGGTCCATCCCATTGCCAGGGCTGTGATTCCCCCAGTGATTGAACAGACCTGGCCTTGGGCTCAGGGTGCTGAACCACTTTTAAAACCCTCCAAATGTCCCATTTGCCTCTCCAGTGAACTGATGGGGATTTAATTCAGTGCTGTCCTGTTTGTGCCAGTTCCACACCTGCCCCAATTAACACGGTGTCTGTCCCATCCCCCTTCCTGCAGGAAGTACTACAAATTCATACTGACGAGGAACTTCGAAGCCCTGAATTCGAAAGGTGGTGGGAACCAGGTCTCACTGCTCAACATCATGATGGACCTGAAGAAGTGCTGCAATCACCCATACCTGTTCCCTGTGGCAGCCGTGGTATGTCCCCTGCCTTTGCACCCTGGGACACATCTCAGAGCAGTGGGTGGGGGCTGCTTCCATGATCATTTGGTTTGGTTAATGCTGTGGGTTTCCATGTGAGTGGTTTCATACAAGGATTTTGTTTTGGAAACACAAATGAAGTTCTCCATGTGGTTGATGTGTGTTGTCCTCACCGGGGCTGACCAGGTTGCCTTCACAGGAGGCCCCAGTGCTGCCCAATGGATCCTACGATGGGAATTCTTTGGTCAAATCTTCTGGAAAACTGATGCTGCTCCAAAAGATGCTGAAGAAGCTACGAGATGGGGGTCACAGAGTTCTGATCTTCTCTCAGGTGAGTGCAGGGAGGGATTAATAATAAATACATTTTTAAGGAATTTATTTTTGTCCTGATGGGAAATTTGTGTTGGGAACAGAGAGAGATAGGTGGAAGAGCTGCTGACAACTTCTCCCCCAGGCAGCCATGGCAGTTGTGATGGAAGGGCTGTGTCCCAACTCTCTCCCAAGGGAGTACTTGTCATGTTTAAGAGCTCTGTTAGCTGGGGATGGAGAGGAGACAACAGTCACGGTGCTCTCTTTCCGAGAAGGACTGTCAGACACGATTCCCTCCTGCTAACAGAGCTGCCTGTAGAGGAAGAGACGCAAGTGTTGCTCCTCTGGCAGCTGTCTCTTGGCCATGCTCTGCTGTTGGCCATACTCTGCCACTGGCTGTGCTCTCCCACCACCACCGTGGCCTCTGGGTTGTGGTCAGGGACTGCCATGGGGCAGGGCAGGTCCCCAGGGGGTTTGGCCATGCAGAGTTGCTCATGCCAGGGTTGTCTTGCCCTGCAGATGACGAAGATGCTGGACTTGCTGGAGGATTTCCTGGAGTATGAAGGCTACAAGTACGAGCGGATTGACGGGGGCATCACTGGTGGCCTGCGCCAGGAGGCCATCGACAGGTTCAATGGTACTCGCCTTCCTGCCTTGCTGAGGAGCGGGTGAGGGGATGGCAAGGTCTGGCTGGCAGTGGGGCAGCTGCCTGTGCCCAGAGCTTGTGCCGTGCCCTGGCTGTGCCACGCTCAGCAGGTCTGGCTTCCCAGGGCGCAGCAGTGGCTGCTCGTACGGCGCCGTTAAACCCTCGAGTCCTTCCTGCAGGGAACCCTGAGCGTGCCAACGGCCACTCAGTCAGAGGGTCTCCTCGGCAGATGACAGAGCTTCCCCTTCATTTTGGAGCTCTGTTCCCGAGTACCTGGTTCCCAGAGAGTGATGTGTTTTCACTCCTTGCCTCCCTCTTGCTTGTCGTCTCTGAGTGGCAGTTCCCACTGTTCTGTCCCTCCAGTGTGGTCCTGCTCCTCTCTGTGAGCCACTCTCCTTTCTGTCTCACCTGTTCCCACCTCTGGGTTTGTTGTTCTCAGCTCCTGGGGCTCAGCAGTTCTGCTTTCTCCTCTCCACTCGCGCCGGTGGTCTGGGCATAAACCTTGCTACGGCTGACACTGTCATTATTTATGATTCTGACTGGAATCCTCACAATGACATCCAGGTTTCTGACTTTCCCTTTTCCTTCTTGTGTAGTAAGTACCTCTCTGGCTCTGCCCTTTCTTTGCACACCCTCACTGGGATTTCAGTCTCTTCTCTCGAGAGCTGCTGATACTTTCTGCTGTGTTTGTGGGGTGTGTTTCTGCTCAGCAGCCCCCTTCCCACACCCTCTGGCCTCATCCTGTCCTCTCTTTCCCGTGGGATTGTCACTTCCTCCTCATGCTTGTTCTCAGCTGGGTGCCCCCTCATGTTGTGCAGCCTGGGAGGTGAGAAGCCTGGCCCTCTGGGCCGGCTGCCGTGGTGCAACTCTGTCCTCTGCCCGCAGGCGTTCAGCAGAGCCCACCGCATCGGGCAGAACAAGAAGGTGATGATCTACCGCTTCGTGACCAGAGCCTCCGTGGAGGAGCGCATCACCCAGGTGGCCAAGAGGAAGATGATGCTCACCCACCTGGTGGTCCGCCCAGGGCTTGGCTCCAAGTCAGGTTCCATGACGAAGCAAGAGCTGGACGACATTCTCAAGTTTGGGACGGAAGAGCTCTTCAAGGATGATGTGGAAGGTGAGATGGGGATACTCTGCATGAGGCCGGGCCCTCTCTGAGCTGCTGGGACTCACTCTCCTCTCCTCGTGCCCACAGGCATGGTGTCTCAGGGACAGCGGATCACCATGCCAGATGCTGTCACCCCTTTTTCTGACACACTGTCAACCAAAGGGGGTTCAGCAACTCCCAGCATGAAAAAGAAGCATGGTGGCACCCCACCAGGTGTGTGGGCCCCCTTTTTGGGGTGTCTTGTCCCCCTCCCTGGCCCCACAGCTGACCTGAGCTTGCCTGCCTCAGGACCAGGCTGTCCAGCTGATCTGTTCTGCCATTCCCCTTGCTCTGCTCTCCAGGTGACAATAAGGATGTGGATGACAGCAGTGTGATCCACTACGATGATGCTGCCATCTCTAAGCTCTTGGACCGAAACCAGGATGCGACTGACGACACGGAGCTGCAGAACATGAACGAGTATCTCAGCTCCTTTAAAGTGGCCCAGTATGTTGTGAGAGAAGAGGATGGTGTGGTAATGTGATCAGTATCATGTCTTACAATCACCCCTTTGTGCATCCCTCTGTGGTTCCTCCGCTCCGTCTCCCATCCCTGTGAGCGTTTGGCACAGGGCAGGACCCTCCCTGTTCTCTCTCTGGGACTGCTCGAGCGCCTTGTCTCTGGCTCCGCAGGAAGAGGTGGAACGTGAGATCATCAAGCAAGAGGAGAACGTGGACCCTGATTACTGGGAGAAGTTGCTGCGGCACCACTATGAGCAGCAGCAGGAAGATCTGGCCAGAAACCTGGGGAAAGGGAAGAGAATCCGCAAGCAGGTCAACTACAACGACACCTCGCAGGAGGACCAAGGTACAGCCGTGGGCACTCGGCTCCTGGCTGGGCTCAGGGCACAGACAGACCGGCAGAGCTGTCGCTTGGCACTTCTCTGTGCTGGTGGATTGCCTGGCTCTGCACTTTCCAGATTCCTAAACTTTCCGGGACAGAAATTCTTCAGAGATTGTTTTTGTTTTTTTTTTTTATTGTTTTGATCTGTTAAATCGGGTTTTGCTGGAAAGACATGTCTGTGGACAAAATATTTCAAATTGGTTTTTTTCTGTATATCAGAATGCTAATTTTGGAAAACCCGAGAATGTGATTTCCTGTTGCTGCAAACCCCCCCCCCCCACCTCCTTCTGCCTGGCAGTGGATTCCTGTCACACCCATGGGCAGGGTCTGACCTGTCCAGCAAATCCCTCCCAGGCAGGGTCTTCTAACCTGGACTCCCTTGTGCTCTGCAGAGTGGCAGGATGAGCTCTCTGACAACCAGTCAGAGTACTCCATCGGCTCTGAGGATGAGGATGAAGACTTTGAAGAGAGGCCAGAAGGCCAGAGTGAGTTGATGCATTTTATGCTTCCTGGGACTTTGCTCTGTGGGAAGCCTCTGGCACTTGGGAGCATCAGGAATGTCTGGGTTGGAGGGACTGGTGTGCCCAGGGCCTCTGTTCAGGGGGATATGTCCCTGCCTGCTGTCAGGTAAGGAACTTCCCAGGGCAGGGAAAGCAGCTGGCTTCTTCCTTGGCCTCTGCAGGACCATGGTCCGCCCCGAGGACCAGGCATGGTCCCCCCTTGCCTGGGAAGGGCAGAGGAGTGTCCTGGCCTGGGGTGCAGTGGCTGGAAGGGATCCCACAACCTGGGCAGCTGCTCTGGCGGGTTCTGCTCCTGTCAGGAGGGAGTGCAGGAGTCCTGGGGCACATGAGGTGTCCTTCCTCACTGCATGGCCTGTCCATCACTGTGGGTGCTTGGCTCTAGGTGGCCGAAGACAATCCCGGAGACAGCTGAAGAGTGACCGGGACAAACCTCTCCCTCCTTTGCTGGCAAGAGTTGGGGGAAGCATCGAGGTGAGCCTCAGCCTCAGAGCACAGCTGATGCCATCGTGCCTGGGCTGCCCTGGGCTGTGGGCTGCACCCCTCTGTGCTGAATCACTGGTCCAGCAATGTCTGTCACAGCCCTGAGGCTCTGGATGCCGTGTGCTGCTGAGGCTGCGCTGTGATCCCAGTGATGCCTCTGCTTCCTGCAGGTTCTGGGCTTCAATGCCCGGCAGCGCAAGGCGTTCCTGAACGCCATCATGCGCTGGGGAATGCCACCCCAGGACGCCTTCAACTCCCACTGGCTGGTCCGGGATCTACGAGGGAAGAGTGAGAAGGAGTTCAGGTACAGAGAATCCTGGCAGACAGGTGAAGTTGGGAACCTACACCCCCTCACTGTGGGCTCTTTTTGGGGAGGCAGCAGCTGTTTCATTGAAAGGGCGTCTCTTGTTCCCTTCCTGGGTGTGAGACTTCTCTTGCCCAGGGGTGACAGGGGACCACGTGGGTGCTGGGCTGAGCAGGGAGACCATGGGCCAGCACTGAGGTCTGGCCTCCCTGGCAGGGCGTACGTCTCTCTCTTCATGAGACACTTGTGCGAACCCGGGGCAGACGGTGCCGAAACCTTTGCGGACGGCGTTCCTCGGGAAGGGCTGTCGCGCCAGCACGTGCTGACTCGCATCGGGGTCATGTCACTAGTAAGGAAGAAGGTGGGTGACTAAAATTATAAATGGGCCATTTCAGGAATGTTCTGGGGACTTGACCCAGCAGGGTGGGTGCAGCAGTCCTGCTGCTCAGTCACTCTGGGAGTGAGCAGCCTGGACACGCCGACTCCACAGCACCAGCTGGGAATGTCTCAGCTCTGTGTGACCTGATGGTGTGTGTCCATCCCAGGTCCAGGAATTCGAGCATGTCAATGGGAAGTACAGCACCCCAGATCTGGTTCTCGAGGGCCCAGAGAGCAAGAGGTCCAGTGAGGTTGTGTCTTCAGATCCCAACACACCCGTCCCAGCCAGCCCAGCACACACACACACAGGACCAGGTAGCCAGGGGGTCCCGGCTGGGGTCTGGCTTGGGAGGGAGGTGGGCAAAGACATCAGGATTTCTTGCAGGTGCTGAGCCCATGGAGGCCCTGCTCAACAGCTTCTTGGCTTTTCTCTTCCTACAGACAAAATAGAAGCACAGCTGGGGTTCCATGAGGAAAAGGACCCAGTGGAGCAGAAGCCCAGGAAGGTGGCTGACAGCCAGGTGAGGTGACTTCATTCAGCATCTCCTCTGGGAAGCCTCCTTGGTCTTCCCAGGAACTTGGGGCACTCCGTGGGGAAGGGAGGGCTGGGCTGATCTGAGGTGGGTATTTGGTGTTAAGGTGCCTGTGAGTGCTGAGAAGGTGGAGAATGAAGAGCACCCAGAAAGCTGTGACAGCAAGGAGAGGCTGAGGGAAGAGAAGCAAGAGGAGAGTGAAAAGGCTGAACCTTCTCCTGAGCCCCCGGTGAAAGGTGAGGCTGTGGCTCTTCTCCATGTCACTGTGGGAAACCTGAATGTCACAAAATCCTGCAGAAATTCCTGAAACAACAGGTTGTAAATTGTGAGAAACGTTCATCTGGGGGGGGGCATTTTCTGTTCCTAGCAGTAAGTTCCTGCAGATTTCTTAAGGAAGAGGGAAAAGAAAATATGTTTTCTTGATAAAATGCAGAAGAATGTTCTGTTTGAAGTTTTTTGAGGACCTTGAATGTACAAACAATAGTTACTTTACCCTAAAAGGGAAAGTGTGTCCAGACAAGCAGGTTGTTCCCTGCAGAGTGTTTCTTTTAGGCCTGTTCCCACCTGCAGACGAGGGGATTCAAGAGCAAGAGAAGCCTTCGGAGAAGGTGGAGTTGAGCAGCAGCCCAGGGAAGGGGGAGGACAAAGAAGTCAAACCAGGTGAGGTGTGAGGAGGCTTTGGAGTGAGAAGAGTGGGAAGAGTCCCTGGAGTGAGACTGGTGCCTGGCGCAGTGATGGAGTGCGCCTGCGGGTGATGGTGAGGATGCTGCTGACACCAGTACAGCTGCTGCTTGGGAGCCAGAAGCTGGAATAAGACCCCACTGGGGTGGGCACTGTCTTGCAAACAATGGAACCTGCCAGGAGGGGCAGCTGCTGCTGTGGGGCAAAGAGGGGATGGAGGCTTTTCCAGCAGTGACTGTAACAGGGAGTTCTCTCAGGGGCAGGGGTGGTACCATGGGGTCTGGTGGTGGAGCACGATTAGACAGGCCAATTCCTTGTGTTTGCTGAGCAGATGGCAAGGAGGAGGACAAGGAACAAAGTGAGGCCCAGCAAAACGGTGACAAAGAGGAAGAGGAGGATGGGAAGAAGGATGACAGAAACATGAACTTCCGATTCATGTTCAACATTGCTGATGGTGGCTTCACAGGTAAGAGTGAGAGATGAGGACTTGGCCTCTCCTGCAGAGCTGCTGCAGAGCTCTGAACCTGTGCAAGAAACGTGACCCCTGTCACAGGCTGTGAACAGGCCAGTGCTTCGCTGGCAGCAGCAGACCTGAGTCTGTGCTGTGCCCGTGGCCCCGGGAGCTTCCACCGCTCGCCTGCCCAAGCGCTGTGCGCTGACCTGCAGCCCGGCTGCCTGACCAGGCTGTCTCCCTTCTGCTTCCACAGAGCTGCACACGCTGTGGCAGAACGAGGAGCGGGCTGCCATGTCCTCCGGCAAGATCTACGACATCTGGCACCGCCGACACGACTACTGGCTGTTGGCAGGAATTGTCACGTACCCTTTGACTCGGTGGGAGCGGGAGGCAGCGAGGCGAGAGAGGCCTCTGCAGGGGGCAGGAGCTGGGCTGGTGGTGACAAGCAGGGAGGGGATTTGGGGCCACCCTGGGGTGGTGGGCAGGCTGTTGGCTGGCTGATTCTGCCCTTGACACTACCACTGCCCCAGTCACGGCTATGCCCGCTGGCAGGACATCCAGAACGACCCACGCTACGTGATCCTGAACGAGCCGTTCAAGTCAGAGATACACAAGGGGAACTACCTAGAGATGAAGAACAAGTTCCTTGCCCGGCGATTCAAGGTGAGTGGTAGGTCCAGGGCTGGTGAGTCCCTGCCAGTGGGGGAACCACAGCAGTGCCCCAAAGCCAGGGGAGAGTTTGCCAGAGCCTTCTGGGAGCAGAGTTGGGAGTGGGCTTTGTGAGGGGCTCCGTGGTTTACTGGTTTACATTGGAGTGGGGTCTGGTCATGAATCCTTCCCCTCCTGCACCTCCCAGTTGCTGGAGCAGGCCCTGGTGATCGAGGAGCAGCTGCGGAGGGCGGCGTACCTCAACATGACCCAAGACCCCAGCCACCCGGCCATGGCACTGAATGCGCGGCTGGCAGAAGTGGAGTGCCTTGCCGAGAGCCACCAGCACCTCTCCAAAGAGTCCCTGGCTGGCAACAAACCTGCCAACGCCGTCCTGCATAAGGGTGCGTGTCCACAGGGTGGGGGGAGCCTGCCCCAGGGCTAGGAAGAGTTCCCCACCCTGACCCTGGGAACCCAGCCAGGAGGTTGTCCCCATGTCATATTCCCTTGGCCAGGAGCTGCCTGCTCCTTCCAGCTCACTGGGTCCCATGGGCATCCCCCCCTGAGCACCACCTGCTCTGCTCGCAGTGCTGAACCAGCTCGAGGAGCTGCTGAGTGACATGAAGGCTGATGTGACACGCCTGCCCTCCATGCTGTCCCGCATCCCGCCCGTGGCTGCCCGGCTGCAGATGTCGGAGCGGAGCATCCTCAGCCGCCTGGCCACCCGTGGAGGGGACCCGACTGTCCAGGTCAGCGGGGACAGGCACAGAGCCCTGTGGGGGTCACAGTAAAGGCCAGAGCTGCAGGCCCACGTTTTTTCTCCCTCCTTGCCTCCCCAGGGCTCCTTTGGCTCCTCCCAGATGTACAACAATAACTTTGGGCCAAATTTCCGTGGTCCCGGGCCAGGTGGAATTGTCAACTACAGCCAGATGCCTCTGGGACCCTACGTGACTGGTAGGTTGGGGTTTTGCTCTTGAGCAGAGGAATTCAGGGGGTGGATTTGGGCACTCCAGAAGTATTGCCAAAGGACAGCAGTGAGCACAGTGTCTCCTCTCTTGCCACAGATATTTAGCCGTTCCCATGATTTTCCCCTGCAGCTCCCATTCCTAGCTGAGGTAAGGCTGCGCTCACAGCTCTCCGTGCTCCGTTTGCTGGGGAACACAGTGGGGCTGAGGGCTGTATGGGGGTTCCATTTTGGGCTGCCCCCCACTGCTGGTGTCTGACTGCTGCCTCTGGCTGGAGCAGCTGCAGTGGAAGCGGGAGCAGATCCTTCCCGGTGACCTCGCCAGGTGCCTGAGGTTGGCAGGCAGGGAGGGTCCAGACCTGGCTGATGGGCAGCCCTCCCTTCTCGCAGCAGCCCCGGGGGACAGGCCTCAGCCCCCGGCCGTGAGCCACTGTTGCCAGAGGACAGTGGGGGAATCGTGCCGGCATTGCCTGTGGAAGATGAGCTGCCACCGGTGCTGCTGGGCTGTCCCGCTCCCGCTTCAAGTGTGCTTCACCCGCTGCGGCCTCCGCGGGAGCGGCAGGGCCGGGGGTTCGTGTCCGTGTACATTTTTTGCACTTTCTTCTTGAAGACTTGAAGAGTTTGTCTGGGCGAGGTGGGCTGAGGGGAGGGAGGGTGGAGTCGCGGTGTTTGTCCGGTTGTGTTGGCACATGTGGGACCTGCAAGGGCCATTTCTGCATCCTCGCTGCATTTGAGTGAGCCCACACCTCCTGCTGCCCCAGTGGGAGCCCTGGCACCGCTGTGGTGTGGCTGGGGGTCCGTGTGTGCTGGGCGTGGGGCAGACGGGTGGGATGGAGGGGATGGCCGGAGCTGGGACGGGGACACCTCGCGTGTGGTGACACCGGCAGCTGTCAGCAACAGCTGTAAGCCCCTGCATCTGCTTTGTGCTCCGTGTGTCCCGGTTTCTGTTCTCTGTGTTTTAATAAATCCTTTGGGAAGGATGCAGTGGAGTCTGGCAGGGGGGTGGCTGGGGCAGCCCTGGGGGGTGGCCTCGGGGGGGAGTCTGGCTGCAGTGGCAGTACCTGTGTCATCCTGCACACACATGTGTACACACCCCCACGTACATGTACACAAAACACACGTGTGCACACCCACACACATGTACACCCACATGTGTACTCACCCACACATATATGCACACACATGTGCACACACGTGTACTCACCCACACATATACGCACACACACGTGCACACACAGCCACAGGGTCTGTCAGTGGCAGAAGCTGCCCCGTCCCCAGCTCCAGCTCTTCCACACCCCCTGTGCACACGGACACACATGGACACAGATGGACATACATGAGGAGGGGTGTGTGTGTATCTACACAAATACTGTAATCTTTATGTGAGTGCACATACACTTAGGTATATATATCTGCATCCCCCCCACACCTATATGACTGTATCTCTTCATATATAGCATGTGTAGATCTGTGTACACACGTGTACACAGATGGGACTGTAAGTTTTTAGATATATGTGTGCATATATATCTTTATGTGAGCACACACAGATATAATGATTTATTTAGGTGCAGCTATGTCTGTGTGGTTGTGTGTTTATATAATATAGATATGTGTATATATAATATACATGTATATTATACATGTATAAATAATGCATTTGTAGTTTTAATACATGTGTGTTTGTGTACATATATAACTAAATAATTGGTTGTGTGTGTATGTGTAGGTGTAGGTATGGGTAGATAACATACATACATAGGCATAGATCTATACATAGGTAGGGATGTATAGATCTGTATTTACAGAGGTGTATATACACATACATGTATCTGTGTATATGTACATATATAAATGTGTAATTTATATGTGTATATACACACACATGCATATGTAGATATATCTCTATATCTACATATCTCTGTATCTCCATGTCTGTATCTCTGTATGGATATATAGCTGTGTATATATACACAGACACCCACATGTATTTGTAATTTTTATATATTTATACATAGGCATAGATATAGATACAGCTAAGGGTGTATAGATTATACTAGACACAGATAGTATACATGTGTGCATACAGAAGTACACATTTGTATATACAGAGATAAACATTTGTATTTGTGATTTCAAACATACATATCAGTGTGTATGTTTCTGTTTGCACACAACCATCAATGTAGTTCTGTAGACAGATGTATAAATAAAGGTGTGTGGGTACAGCTGCAGGTAAATCCATGTACCTAAAGGTGTGGGGGTGTGTATGGGGCAGGGGTGTGCATATGGACCCCAACCATGCACAGAGGGAGAGCTCTGATGTTCTGTGTGGGTTGGGAGACCCTCCGTGTTTGCACACACACACACAGATTTATGGGGGGCTTGTAGATGCAGCCACGGCTACACAGGGAGTGGAGAAACACACACACTGTGCACAGAACTGAGGGCTTGCACATATATTTAGTTTTTATATTTGTCTGTGCACAGATAGATGCAACTCTGTGTATATATGTATAGGGATAGATAGATATAGGTATTGGCAAAAATGTTTGTTCTGCACAGAGTACACAAAGAGCTATAAAGAGATAGATAGATGTAGCTATAGCTGTATCTCAGATAGCTATATTTCATATCTATATCTATCATATAGCCTATATATAGCCATAGCTATATATCTAGATATGTGTTATCTATAGCTATATCTAAATCACAAATATCTGTTTCCACAGGTATATACAGCATATGTTTATAGAAAGATGAGTATGTAGTTATAGAGTTGGGTGTGGATATAAATATATCTACACATATATCTGCATATACACACATATATGCATGTACCTGTAATTTTCATATGTGTGCATATATCCATACAAACATGGATGCTGTTACAGCAATATATTTACATGGATGTGTACACATCTATATATTACATATATGGATCTATACATGGAGCTATGTATGTCTGTATATACACAAGTACACACGTGTCTACATGTGTGTTTGTATACACTTTACATCTAATTTTCAGAGACGTGTGTACATATCTGTATACACATCTATATACATATATACATACATATCTCTGTGTGTGTGTGTGTGTACACACACCTGTAATGAGTGGATGTGGGTGTGTGTATAGAGGCCCCTGTATTTCAGTAGCTTTGTGCAGATGCATCTGAAGGTGCCTGTGGGCCGTGGTCACCTCCACAGCTGCTGTGTGCAAATGTACACGTGTCTGTATGTCCCTGCGTGTCCCCTGTGTGTCTGTCTGCACACACGCTCACGCACTTGCCCACACACACTCCCCTGGCCCGGCCCCTCCCTGCAGCAGAGCCCAGCCCCACGCTCAACCGGGGCACCCCGGGCTTCTCTCACAGGGACCCCCTTCCCTGTCACCGCCCCATCCTGTCCCCCACCCCGGGAACCGCAGCCCCACCGTGCCGGTGTCGGGCTGGCGGTGCCGGCGGCACAGGGCAGAGGCGAGGGCTGGGGAACAGCTTCGTGTTGTCAGCCTCGTGGGCGTACAGCACCCCGTGCACCCCGCGCCCACCACCTCCGGCAACGCAGGGGCGGGAGCCGCGCATGCAACGGGCCCCGCGGCGGCTCCGGCTGCGGGCAGGGCGGCCGGGCAGTGGGGCTCGTCTCCCGCACGCCCCACCGGCCGTCCCTGTGCCCCAGAGCCAGGCCGAGCGGCCGTGGCGCCGTGTCCGGGGCAGCGCGGGCAGGAGCGCTGGCTCTCGGCGCTCGTGGTGCAAACCACACTCTCCACTTTGCTCCAACAAAGCGTAAGCAAGCGAACGGGCGGCGAGGGCTGCGCGGCGGGCGGCGCGCTCGGGCGCGCTTAGGATCTGTAGTCCTTCTTGCTGTAGGGTTTGTTGCCCAGGATGCTATCGATCTCATGGACGATGGAAGACGACAGCTTTGGAAGGACCTGCCGGGATAGGGCAACACTGGGAGTTGGGATCGTGACTGTGGTGTGTGTGGGAGGACGCAGCCGGCAGTGGGATGCAGCCGTGCCGCGCTCACCGCCTCCACCCCGCTCTGTTTGTGCCACAAGCCCCAGCTTGCCAGCTGGCTGACCCAGTTAGGGAGAGCCTGGGTCGGGCCCAACCCTGCCCCCTCAGTCCAGCAAAGCCCTGTCTCTCTTGCCTTTCTGACAAGCAAAACCTGTCATGTTCGCGACCCTCTTTCCCCACCCAGCGTGGTGCAGCAGGGAGTGCTCAGGGCACACATCACTCCTGCTGGGAGCACTGACCTGTATTGCTCCAATATTCTCCATCAGCTGGTCAGCATTGGAGGCCCCCAGTAAGACTGAGCTGACACCCTCGTTGCGCAGGCACCAGGCTGGAGAGGAGGGAGAGCAGAGCCTGAGCATGGCCTGGCTGCCCCGGTGTCACCCCCAGCAACCCCCTGTCCGCCATCCTCTTACCGATGGCGAGCTGGGGCAAAGTGCAGCCCAGGCGCTCGGCAATGGCCTGCAGCTCCTTCAGCTTCGCCTGCTGCCGCCGGCCCTCCTCACTCAGGATCTTGTCCTTCAGCCACTGGTATCCCTGGGGGGACGGGAAGGAGTGTCATGGGGGGGTTGGGGTGTACTGGCACCTTGTGCAGGCAGGGCATCCCCAAACTCCCTGGGTTGGTTTGTGAGGCCCCTGGCCCTGCTCCCCCAGCTCTGTCCATCCCAGTGTGCCCCCTGGCCCCAGCGTGGCTCACCTTCAGCGAGGCACGGGAGTAGGGGGGGATCCCCCCGTCGTACTTCCCCGAGACGATGCCACAGGCCAGTGGGGACCAGGTCATGGCTCCGACACCTGGGGACAGAGCAGAATGGGGGGTGATGCTGCTGCTGCCCCCAGCTTCCCCAGGGACCACAGCACCTGGCTTCTGCAGTGCTGGGCACACGGAGCATTGTGCTTTGGGGGCTGGGGAGGGACCTCCACCACTGTACCTATCTTGTGGAAGAGCTCAGGCAGCTGCACCTCCACCTTTTCCCGCTGGAACATGTGGTACTCGGCCTGCTCACAGATCGGCGGGATCAGGTTGAACTGCCGGGCCACCGAGTACGCCTCCTGCAGAAGAGCCGGGACCCTCAGTGCCACGCTGCTCCCCCTGCTGAGCCCCCCAGCCGAGCCCTGAGCGGCTGCCCCAGGAACTGATTAAGGCTCAAGCACATCTGCACACGCTTGGCTCCCAAAAGCTGCTGTCTAATTAAATCAGCATCAGCAGCACCACTGGGGCTGCTCCACTGCGGCCGCCCCGATCCCCTGGGCCCCTACCATGATCTCCATGGAGCTCCAGCGCGAGGTCCCCCAGTACATGGCCATCCCCTGGTTGATGACGTGGGTCATGGCTCGCACCGTCTCTGCCGGGAGGGAAGGAGAGAGTGGCCAGAAGGGGTTAGCAGGGGCTGCACCAGCACAAGGGGTTTCGCACCGCGCTGATGGCTGGTGAGCATCCCACTCCCGCAGCGCCGTGGCGGGAGCTGGGCTGTGTCCAGAGGAGCAGGATGGGAACAGAGGGAGCAGCCACTCAGGATGTGCCGGGGACCACAGCCAACCTGACATGCTGGCGGTGCCGGGGCTCTCCTGGCATGGAGAGCAGCCCGAGGGTCCTGGCAGTGGCCCCACACCCTGTGGGGTTACCAGCACCGGCACCGCTGCAAGGGAAGGGACTGATGCATCGCCCATGCACGGAGACCCAGGGAGGGAAGCCTGGACCCCGTGCAAGGGGCTTGGGAGTTTTGGGGGGAGCCAGCCCTGAGCCATGCGGGCTGGGACCAAGCCAAGACGCGCTCCTGCAGCCAAAGGCGGGCAGCGGGGAGAGCGAGGGGCGCGGGGCTTGCCCGGCCGGCACTGGGGCACACACCCCAGCATGCTCACAGCCGCCCTGGCAAGGAGAGCCTGCCACAGACCCTGGCATGGGCCAAGGGAGTCCCACGGCAGGGCCCTAGAGGGGCAGGAGCCTCTGCTTTTTTCCTTTTAACTGCAGGACAGTCTGAAGGAAGGGCCAGGGGGTGTTTGTGTTCTGCTGCCGCTGCCTCTGCATCTCATGGCGGGGTTTGCTCGAGGGGGGATCAGGGATGGGGGGTCACAGAGGAGTGAGGGCTCTGCCCCAGGAAACGCCGCTGGGACAGGCAGCGGCCGGCGGGCAGAGTGCGGGCAGGGAGTACCTTCTATGATGAAAGTCCTGGACTTGGAGGAACTAAATGGGTCCCCTGGTGATAAAAGAGAGATTTAGAGAGAGTGGAGTCACCGCTGCTGGGGTGGGAGCAGCGACCTGCCACCGTGCCACCAACCCACCCCACCATGGCCTGAGGGGGTCCTGGCGCCGGGCGGGGGGCGGCGGAGGCATGATCATGGCACGGACTGACCGTGGTGGCGGAGGAGCGGATTCTGCTCAGGAGGGAAAATGCCCTTGAAACACAAGCCTGGCGCAAACCAACCGCGACGGCGACGAGAGGCGGCAGGAAGGAGCGTGGCACCGTGGCGCGCACCCACCTTCCATTGGCGTGTTGGGGTCGGGCCGGTTGGCGAACACGACGTCCACGTACTCGAGCTGCAGCCGCTCCAGCGACGCCTTCAGACCTGCCGCAGGGACAGGGCCGTCAGGTCAGGGACCCTGTGCTGCCGGCAGGGAGGCAGCTGCCGAGGCACAGCCTGGCACCAGGGCCAGCAGCGCCCACTGAGCAACCCTACCCCTACCTTTCCCTACCTTCTATGATGTGTTTTCGGGACAGGCCCCTCTCTGTCTCGGCCCTGGAAAAGGAAAGGTGGGTGAGAGCCTGGCCCGTGCTGGCCGCTCCATCGCGGGGCAGGTGTTACCTACTTTCCTCCCCAGAAGATTTTGGTGGTGATGACCAGGCTGGACCGTCTGCAGGGAGAAAGAGAGAGTCACTGGTGGTGGCACCTGCGCACCCTGCCCGCTCCCTGCCCACATGCATTCCTGCCCAGGGCTGCTCTGCCAGCTTTCCCCAGGCCACCTGGTCTGTGGTGACAGCTTTGCTAAACAGGAGTGATGTCCAGCTTACCTCCACCCTTTTTTCTTGATGATGTTCCCCAGCACCACTTCGGCCCTGCAAGGGAAGGGGATGTCAGCCGCCAGTGCCCCAGCTGCTGTGGCCAAGGGACCAGTGACAGCTGGCAGGGACAGCTCCAGTCCCTGGCAGACTAAGAGGCAAAGGCAGTGGCCATGGGGACACTGTCTGCCCCTTGGCTGCAGTGCCCAGAGCAGAGCTGACCCCTAATGTGCAAGCTCACTAATTTTAAGTGAGTGCATGGACACACAGTGATGCCCCAGGCCAGTGTGCCTTGGGCACAGCCACTGCTCACCGTGCTGGGAGGGTGCATGGCTGCGCCTGCACAGCACAGGCCACCACAGGAAGCATGGGACTGCCAGAACCATGACCCCTCCCTGTGAGCAAGCACTCAGCCCCGTCCTGGAAGCCACTTTGCAGCCAGAAAATCCAGGAGATTCCCAGTGTTGCTGTGGTTTGGAGGTGCAGGGGGCTGGGGTGCGGGGTGCCACTGCCAAAGCAGGGTACCTACTTGCCAGCAGCGTAGACTTCTGCTGTGTCAAAGAGATTAATGCCGTTGTCATAAGCTAAAGTCATCAGCTGCTCCGCCATCTGTGAGGAAAGAGCAGGGTCGGCGAAGGGGGTGGCCGAGAGCCGGGGCACAGGCGCGTGTGCAGAGCGCTGCTGAGCTCCGGCAGGCCACGTGCACCCAGAGCACAGCCACGGCTGTGCCAGCCCCGTCCCTTCCCCACTCACCAGGGAAAGGCTGGGGAGGGACAGGACAACAGGGTATAACCTTACCTCATCTGTGATCTGCCCTCCGAAAGTCACCCATGTCCCTGCAGGGGAGAGAGGGTGTGTGCACGGTGAATGCGGTGAGAAACGAGCGCCGCCGCCTTGAGCCCCCGGCCACCCACCCCAGCCTTGAGCCCCTGGCCACCCACCCCGGCCCCCTCAGCACAGCCCCGGCACGTGGTGGCCACAGCTGGCCGGCCGCGTGCAGCACGGTGCTCCCAGCGCGGCCCAGTCGCTTCCTATCGCATCACAAAGAGAGAAAATAATTTGACAATTTCTGGGCTGTGACTCAAAACGGCCGCAGGGCTGAGGGAAACCCTTTCCTTCCCTGCGCAAACATCGCTGGGGCAGGCGAGCGCCGCCCTTGCCGGGGAGCACCGGCACTCGCTGCAGGACCGAGGGGATGCCGAGGGGCTGCGGCAAACCCTGGCACTTACCCAGGCCCAGGCAGGACACGCGCAGCCCAGACTTCCCGAGGTTCCTGGAAGACAGAGAGCATCAGGAAAGGCGCCAGAAAGCCCCAAAAGGCCGTCTTATGCACCCCGTGTGCCACTGAATGCAGTGGGCATGGGGGCTGGGAGGTGTGGTGGTGGTCCCTGGTGCCCACCCCATCCCCACATGGGACAATCCCACAGTGCAATCCCCCTGCAACCAATTAAAGAGCCATCCCAGACCAGGCATCCCATAGCTCACTGGTGGCACCACCAGCACTGGTGCAGCGATGCCATGCCTGGCAAGGTTATCGGGGGGGGGGGGGGGGGGGGGGCAGCAGGCAGTGACCTCGTTAAAGCAGTTTCCTGTGATAAGGCCGGGGTGTCTGCCTGCCCTGAGAGTGCTGCTGGCACAGGGGGGTGAAACGGGAAGCAGGGAGAGCTGGTAGATCGGGACTGAAGCATCCCACACATGGTATGAATTGTGCTTGTTCTCTGCATCACGGCACAGGGAAGCACACGACTTGCACAGGGTGAGGGTGCTTGGGAGTGGAGCAACATCCTGGAGAAATGGAGCACCCCAGAAAATTTGACCAGCACAAGGAACTGGAGAACAGCTTTCGGAAAGGGGGCCGAGCTGGCAGACGCCTTCGCCACAGTGATGGAGAGCCAGTTACTTGTTAAAAATGACAAAGGCTCGAGAAATGAGCGTTAAAATAAATAAAGTGTAGGTGAGCCGCGGCAGCTCGCCCGCGCGGGTGTCGCATAGCAACCGAGGCACTGCCACCGCCGGCACCGCCGACACGGGCACCGCGAGCCGGGCAGGGAGCAGCCACGGCCCAACCGTGGTGGGCCAAGTTGGGGCATTGTCCTTCCATGCTGCTGTCTTATTGCCCAGCACCTGGAGGTATGGGCGCTCCCCCAGCCCCGTGGCGTTTTTAGAGCATTGCATGGTGGGGAGAAGCCATGGCCCTGGGGATTTCCACAGAGAGTGGACAGCATTAGACCCATCCTGGCCATTCCAGAGGCATCCCAGGGTCCTCCTGGGCAAGTGGCTATCACTGCTCCCAGCTTTCCAGCTCGAAAGTGTGTTGACCAGCTGCCCAATGGAGATACTGGCAGAACTTGGGAAAGCCAGGCATCCCCCTGCGCTGTGCCACGGCCTTCCTATCCCATCCCCTCACTTGGAGCAACCCCCTGCATCACTGTCTATCCAGCAGCCACCATTGGGAACCCCCGAGCTGATCACCCTCTGCCTGGGAGAGGGTGGTCCCGCTGTGCTTCTCCTCCGGATGGGGACGTGACAGTGGGGCAGGAGCGCCGAGCCCCGAGGATGCCACCGCACACGGCCCCAGCGCTGCTGCAACCAGCGCAAAGGTTTGGTGTTCCAGAGCTGGATGGAGCGATCCCAGTGCCCTCCCCAGAGCCCAGGTGAGGGGAACCAGCTGATCTGGATGATGCTGATAGGTAACAGCCGGGCTCACCCCTGCGCTCTGACGTGCTTTGTGCCTAATGCCGGCACATCTGGGCTGCAGAGGGGGCACGCAGCCACTGGCAGCTGGACTGTGGTGTGCAGTCTCATCTTGGGGGGGGCCTGCCCTGTGCTGGGGTGCATGCTCACCCTGCTCACCCGGGGGAAGCCCTAGCCCCACAAGGGGTGCACACTAAAACTCGGCGAGGGAAGCCCTGAGCGCTCTGCCCCAGAGCCAGGGACGTGGAGTGCATGAGCCCCGTGGGTGCTGGCTGGGGGGACCAGCACCCCACGTGTACACACCACCTTTCATTTCTACGCCCACCGTGGGCAGCCAGACCCGAATCCCAGCTTACGGTTCCATGCTCACTTTGCAGGGTAGTGAGCCTCTGTCAGCACCGTAAGGATGCCATGGCACACCGGATTAACGCTGCCGTGACTCCCAAACCCACCCGGCTCGGCAGGCGCTGGGGATGCTGCTAATCCTATCCTGAATTTTCGGGTCCCTTGTCCCCCCCACCCTTTTACGCGCGGCTGAATCAAGGCTGCCCCGAAGGGACAGGAGCAAACAGCGAGGAAGCACACGGAGGCGCACGGTCAGCACTTTTAGCGCCGAGACACCGACAGAGCCGGTCGCGAACCGGGAATTAGGGGAGTGCGGCCCCCATACCCCCAGGCCGCCCCGATCCCGGTAAGAAACAGGGAAAGCCCCAGCAGTGCCCGTTTCCTACCGGTATTTCATCCCCGGCTGCTTGACGCTGGACTCGCTGGAGGAGGGGGCGTTCTGCACCGAGAGCTGCCCCAGGCTGCGGGCCACCATGGCCACCGCGCGGAACTTGCCGCGGGTGCCGAGGCTGGGGCTGCCGGCATTCTGTCGGTTCAGCCGGTCCTCCGCGCTCCGGCTCTTGATGCTGTGCTCGGAGCACACAAAGGAGACCTGCATGCTGCTCCGCCGGGCAGCAGCGCCAGCTGCCTAAATTTAGCCGGCGCCCCGGGCGAGGCGGGAGCTCCTCCCGCGCGCCGCCAACGTGACGGCGGGGGGCTGCGAGGCGGCGGGCGCGGAGCTCCCGTCAGCCCTCCTGCCCTCAATATTTGATGAGCTCAGGAAGCGAGCGAGCGGCACGCGGGCAGGTGGGGGCAGGAAGGGCAGCGCCGTTGCCGAGGTCCCCCGAGGAGCCTCGGCGGGGCAGGACCCCGCTGTGCCCTGCTGGGCATCCCCCCGCGGGCGCGGCTGCTGGCCCAGCCCCGTTTTGGGGCACACTGGGGGCTGAGGCCACGCAGTGAAGGGGTTCTTCCTTGCCTCCCTCCGGCCACGCACCGCAGCACAGCATCCCCTTGCACAGGTCTGAAACCAAACCCTCTGGCAGCACTGCGTGTACGCTGCCAACCCCACGGCTGGGCAAGGGCGCAGGCGGCAGGCTGAAGGCTCTCCAGCAGCAGAGCCCGACTCTTTGCCGAAGTCGGACTGGTTTTTCCCCTTGGGGCCACGGCCCCAACAGCATATCCCTCAAATTTTGCCCAGTGCAAGCAAAGATGAGCAAGGTGAACCCCAGCCCAGCATCTTCTGCCAAAGCAGGGACACAGGTCACCGTGCTGCAGCACTGTCCTGCAGCCGGGCCATGTGCCGGCTGCCTGCACCCACCTTGCCCCTCAGGACAGAGCAAGATGCGGGAACAGAGCTTGTGGGAAATTACGCACATTCGCCCCCAACCTAATGAGAAATCTTGTAATCTCCTCCGCTTCCCTCTGCCGCAAAGCTCCTTAGCTGGTAATCCTACCAGCACCGGTGCCGGCGCCGGCTCCAGCGCGGGGGGAGACCCGACAGCAGTCGGCAGCCTCCGGAGGAGGAGAAACTCCATAGATTTTTGAGGGCAGCGCGGACATGGCCAAAGGAGGAGCACCTTTGGGCGTGCCTGTGCCAGCAGCTCCCATCAATAGATAATGTCCCCATGAATATTTGATGGGCTGTTGCCACTGTGTAAATGTTACCGCGGTCATTGTGAGTGGAGGGGAACCTGACCTGAGGCGCAGCACGGCTCGGCACAGTGCGGCATGGCAGGAGCTGGCAGCTGCCAGCTCCCAGGCGCTTCACTGCAGTGGGGCACGAGGAGCACCCCTGCACAGGGGGAACAGCCATTGTCCCCAGCCTTGGTGCCCCTCGCCAATCCTGAGCTGTGTTACTGCACCCCATCACCCCGCCCGTGATACCAGGGGAGAGTGGGGAGGGGCGCACTGGACAGAGCAGCCCCGCCACTCCAAGGGGCCATGGCTGCCTCTGCGGCTGCCCAGAGAAGGGCAAATAAGGACAAATTCTGAAAGAAAGACAAATACCGTCTGAAATCCTGATACACCTTGCACTGGGACCCACACACACAATTCACGGCGCACCCACTACACGACGCACAGCTGTCAGTCGGGCAGAGACGCACACCGGGCCAGTGGAGACGCACACCCCTCAGATGGAGATGTACACTCATCAGATTGCAAATGTACACCCCTCAGGTGGAGATGTACACCTGTGAAGCAGACAGCCCTTCAGTGGCTGTTTGCTCCAGCTGTCTTTCTCTAAAGCCCAGAGCTGTTTGCAGACGCAACCACCCAAACAGCAAGTGGGAATGTCAGGTGAGAAGCTCAAAGATCACAAACCAGGTGAGCGCTAACAGCGCTGACTGGCTGCCACCTCTGTAGCACATGCAGCACCAGATCACCCGCCGCGCCAAGAGCATCGACTCCTCCCAGGCTTGGCGAGGCACAGGGAAGCCAAGGTGAGCACAGGTCAGAGCCATTCTCCCGACGAAGTGTCAAACCATCACCACACAGCATCCCCTGTGCCGTCTCCACACCTTGGCCCTCGCGGCGCTGCCTTACCTGTACTTCATGCCGGTGGCGTGGGCAGTGCTGTCAGCCAGGGAGAGCCCGTGCATCCGCAGGAACTCCTCCAGTGTCTTCGCCCGCGCTGCCGCCCGCACGTCCCGCAGCCGCCGCAGCTCCAGCCCATCGGCCGCCCGGGGGGCCGGGGGCAGCCCCCACTCAGGAGCGGGCCGGCTGGCCACGCTGCGCAGGCTCTCACTGTAGGTCATGGAGAGCATCCCGCCACCCAAGCACGGGCTCTGCTGGCCAGCCACACCACCAACCACTCCGTGGTGCTACGGAGAGAGCTGGGAAAGCACAACATGGGCTCTGCTGCCACTCAGGGCACAGTTTTGCCCATGCTGCCATGCTGGAGTGTAGCACCTGCCCTTGCCAGGACATGCAGCGCAGGGAGGGGACAGTGGGGACCCTGGCAAAGCCAGTCTTTTCAGCAGAGCACAGCCTTGACATGGGAGCTGAAGCACAAAGGGAAAAGGAGCAGGACAGAAATAAGGCACAGCCCATGGCTGAGGAGGCAGCAGTGCCTACCATATAGCTGCCCCGAGTCATGTTGCAGCAGCATGGCCCATGCCTTATCTGTGCTGGCCCCCAGCTTGGACTGGTTTGCACCCCTGCGAGATGTTTCAGGTGGTGGCAAAAGTGCTGCCGGTGACAAGCTGGCACTGTGTACCAGTGGGCAGGAGAAGTCACAGTGGGAAAGTTCCTGCGGGGCTCCTCAGGAAGGTGGGCACCTGCAGAGGGGCTGTGGGCACCAGGTGCCCGCCATGCCTGCATCACACTGCCACAATGTGCACTTCCAGCCAACACCTTCCCCTCCACCATGGCAGCGACCTCCCAGCCGGTGCAGCTGCTGAAAACAGCCTGCTGCAGGGTGAGCATCTCACCCACCAGAGACTGGGGCCAAAACTGTGGCACAGGTACCGAAGCGGCCACTGGGAACGCACTGGCATCAGGCTCCAGCCAGGCTCCCACCCGTGGTTTATATTTTCCCTGGAAAGCTCACATTGATGGCAGCAGGAGCCAAAGATGAAGTGCTCCCTGCTGCTGTCACCTCCAAAGGCTCCAAACACGGAGGATATGGAGCAGCAGCTGGCTGGGGTGACCAAAACCCTGGGGGGTCTCCTGTGACACCCAGTGCTGCCAGAGAGCACTCTGTGCTCCTCCTGCTCTGTAGCAAGGCCTTGGGAATGCAGGGAGACATGGAAAAGGGATATTTCCCTCTGCTGTGGCAAAGCCAAACCAAACCCTGGTTACTAGCATCTTCCTGCCACACCTCACAGTTGGAGACAAGCTGGCACCGCTGGCACCAGCCCTTCTCCATGGCTGGTAGTTTTAACTAGGGCAGTACCAGTGGCTCCTGCTGGCTGTAGGCACCTGGTGGGATCCCCTTGATCTCAGTGGGATCCCTTGGCCTGGTGGGATCCCCTCGCCTGACAGTGGCAAGGAAAAGCCTGAGCTGACTGCACCACTGCTCTACAGCAGCGAAATGGATGCAGCAAGCGGAGCCAGGGGGTTGGGCAGGGCTGCTCTGAGGAATGGGGCATGAATCCACCGGCTGCCCCATCTCGACACCTCCCTGATTTTCAGCAGAGCAAGGGTACAGAACGGCAGCGAGAGCACGGCGGAGGTGGAGCTGGTCATGAGCAGAAATCCCGGTGCTCCCGGGCCGAGCCAGGGGGGCTGCAGGAGCTGCCGAGGACAAGCCGTGCCCTGCCCAAGCGAGAGAGGCTGTTTGGTGGGGAAGGAGCAGGGATAAGGACAGGGCACAGGCTCTGCAGGACAACGGCACTTTTAGCAGCATCGGGGGCACAACAAGTGGGTGACGGGCAGGGCAGCTGCCCAGAGAAGCGTCTGGCCAGCCTGGCTTGCCAAGCTGGGAACTCGTTGGCAGCCACCGGCCTGCCTAAAGCCAGAAAGATCCCAAACCCCAAAAGAAAACGACTCTAAGCCATCAAATCCCAAGTAGCCCTGCGTGGAAAATCTTCCCTGCTGCCTGCAGCGGCTGCCCCGTGGCAGTGCCCATTCCCGCCTGCCATGCCCATCCGCACTCGCCGCCCGCGCCGCCAGCCCCGACTCACCGCGCCAGGGAAGCTGCTCAGCAGCAGCGCAGCTCTGGGTGCCGAGGCTGCCCCGGGGCAGATATAAGAGCCGCGGCCCTCGCGCTGTTTTGCATTAGGGGAGTGTCGACGCACTTGGCTGCCACGCCGGGCCCCCAGTGCCCGGCTTCTCACCGCGCTCCATTAGCCCTATTAGGGGATTTTCTTCCTTGCATAGGGGAGCTAAATTATTCATGGCGCCTCGCTAAAAGCCTGGGATGTGCTGCTGCAACACTGGCACCGCCGCCCCTGCTCACAGCCGCCCCTCACCCTGCGGTGACAGGTTCTGCACCACCGGCACACGGGGTGGTGGGGACAGCTGGACACTGGGGCCATCAGGGAGCAGAGACGGTCCCTGTGGCAGACACACCCCTCCTGTGGTCCCTGCGGCAGCAGGGCCAGAGCTGGGCAGTGGCAGGACTCAAAGGCAGCCTCCTCTGGGCAGGAGCCCTGAAATGGAACTGGGTGGTGGACACCGGCAGAGGCTCCCTGAAGGCAGCCTATGGACAAGCTGAGTCCTGCCAGGCAGCCTCGGGAGCCTTTTGCACCAGATGTGTCCAGTGGTTCAGGTCAGTTTGGCAGCCAAAAGCTGCCTGTGGCTGGGGCTCGGCAGTGCTGGTGGCAGTGCTGGGACAGATGGCTCACAGTGCCACTGAGCCACCCCGGTGCCTGCCAGCCTCACCTCCCCCTGCCATGTGCGGGATGGAGCAGGGGGGCCACGGCTCCCTCAGGGGCAGGCCCCTGCCCATGGTGGCCAGGCTGGACCCAGTCCCACACTACCAGGGCTGCCATGGCTCCAGGACTACCGGAGTGGCTGCTGGCACAGTGCATGGGCAAAGAGCCGCCCTCACTTCAGACGGTAAAAGAGTGGTGGGGGCAAGTGTTGCCTCCTGAACCACTTAATGACGCTGGTCCTAATGGCAGGAGCAGCAAAGCAGCTGGCTGGGTTCCTGGAGTTGCCCTTGGGAAAACACAGCGGGCTCCTCCAGGCACAGCATTGGCGCAGGATGCCCCCCACACCCCTCCCCACCCGTGTTCCGGCCACACTCTGTTGCTTGGGCAGCCCACAAGGATGGTGCCCTCCACCGAGCCGCACCACGGGGTCCCCACGCCGCGCTCCCAAACCCACAGGTGACGAGGTGATGCCACATCGGTGGTGCCCATCCCACACAGAGGGACCCCAGCACTGCAGGCAGGGCAGCACTGTGCCAGCAGCACCCAGGCATGGCCAGGGGCCGTGGCCACTTGCAGATTTTGGGGAGGGGGAAGGGCTGGGTTACCTGTAGAACTGGAGCTGGCGCTTGGGGCTCCCGTATCTCGCGCTTCCGACAGCAAAGGGGAGAGAGAAGAAAGATGCCACAAACCCCATTAGAAAGAAGGAGCAGGACTGAGCAGCAGAGCCAACGGCCATGGGAAGGGTCAGTGACACCCACCCATGTCACATCATGGCAGGCACAGCGCAGTGGGCATTGGCACAACCCCAGGAGTGCCCACTATGCCCATAACAGGCACCAGCACCCCAAAACACTGTTGCTGCTGCCATGTGGGGGTTTTGTCCTGGAAGCTTTTGCACGAAGAGTGCTGGGGTGGTTTTGGAGTGTCAGGGCAATTTCATGGAGTATAGTGGTTCTGGGATGCCATGGGCCTGTGTTTGAAGCCCCACAGAGCCCCCCCCCCACCATCCCGCCCCCTTACCTGTAAATCATCCCTGGGGAGCCCGTCTGCCGCAGCGAGAGTCGCGCTGGGGAGTCAGTGGTGGATTCGGGATACATGGAGCCACCCTGGGCTCCCCGGAGCCACTCGCTGCCTCACCCCTGCCACAGGAGAAGGGAAAAAAGAAAGAAATGAGGTTTTTTTGGGCACGTGCATGAGGTACTTCCTGTTGCAGAAGCTCCTGAGCCAGAAGGGTGTGTGGCACAGGCAGCGGTGTGGGCACAGCAGCCAGACCCCAGAGTTCACACCCTGAGCTGCTGCTGATCCCCAAACCATCTCACCCCAGCCCTGCGCCCCTGACTTCTTGGCTTGGCTGCTCTCCCCAAACTTTTGGGGGTACCAAGATCTCAGGAAATGCTGGGAAAATGCAGGTCTGAAAAATGAAACACTCTGAAAACCCTGAAGCCACCCCCAAAGATCTTTTGCAAGGGACAAGTCAAGAAGAGGAAAACAGCCCAGCTCTGACCGCAGCCCACACGTGACTGTGTGCACAGGGATGCAGGAACTCTGGGGGAAAGGGAGCCTCACCCCCAGGCACCCCCAACCCTTCCTGTCCCTATCCCCATGCCAGGGGCATCTGGCATGACTCCCTGGGAGCTGTGCTCCTGTTCCCACTCCCGCAACACTGTCAGCAGTTTCCAATATCACGGAAAATGATGACACTTCCCTACAGAACTGGGGCTGGGGTTTAAATTTATCCTATCTTTCTTTAGGCTGGTGAGATGCCATCTTTACACTACAGGTCACCAGCTGCTCTTTCCCCCAGATGGGGTCTGAGAGATCTCCAGGCTCCTTCCTGGCTGCCCTGGGCTCAGCAGGAGCATGGCCTTACACAGTGTGCTCATGTCCTGGCACGCATCCCGCCTGCATCCTGGCACAGCATGCCTGCATCCTGCATTCCTCCCGCATCCTGGCACAGCATGCCTGCATCCTGCATCCCTCCTGCATCCTGGCACAGCATGCCTGTATCCCGCATCCCGGCACGGTGTGCTTACATTTCACATCCTGCCTGCATCCCAGCAGTGAATGCCTGCATCCTGCATCCCCAGCCTGCATCCCTCCTGCATCCCAGCACAGTGTGCCAGCATCCTACATCCCTCCCGCATCCTGCATCCCTCCGGCATCCCAGCACGGCGTGCCTGCATCCCGGCGCAGCCCCTGCAGCCCACGCAGCCCAATGGCAGCGGCTGCGGCAGCCGAGCCCGTCCCCGAGGAGCCGCCCGCCCGCCCACCGCAGCTCCCGGCCCCGCTGCGGCCCCGGCACAGATCCCCAACGCTCTTCTCCCGAGCGCCACAGGAGCGCGTCTCTCTTGGCTGCAGCCGCGCCGGGGCCAGAGCGCAGGCAGGCTCAGTTAAGCCGGGTTTGTTTTTGAGCGGTCAGGAGGGAGCTGCTCTCTCCCGGCCCTGCAGCACTGCCCTGCGCCGGGAGCAGACCCTGCCAAGCCCCACAGCCAGGACCCTGCCGAGCCCCTCGAGCCCTTGAGATCCCCCAGCTTCTCCTGGGGGATGCTCGTGTTGGCTCTGCAGCTCCCACGGCCTCGCCTGGCAGTGGCAGCCACCGGCTGGGCACTGTCCTGACTGCTCATGCCTGCTCAGCATCACTTCGTTAGTGGTGGCATAACGAAGCTGAAGGCAGCTGAGGGACGCCTGCAGGGGGGACAGCTGGCCCCCCATGCCTCAGCACAGCCATGCAGCTCCTTGCTTGTGCTGCCACAGTCCCAGACTCCTTGAGTGGCTCAGGATGGGCTGCTTCTGCATCCCGGGGGGGCTGTGGTGCCAGGAGCTCAGCTCTCTGCTGTTTTCAACAGGACCTGATGCCCCTTCCCCATTGCCTCCCAGCAATGCTGCAGGGGCTGAGCACAGTGGCTGGCAAGTCTCCGGCGGCGCTGGAGGGACTGCGCTGGGAAGCATGGCTGGACCACAGGCACACAGTTCAGGGCTCTGCAGCCTAAGGAGCTGGAGCATTCTGGCCTCAGGGGCCAATGCACCCCTCCGAGCTCTCCAAGCCAAAGGCACTGCCAAAAGCCCAGTCCAGTCCATGCTGGCAGTTTGGTGCTTCCCTGAGACGGCTCCTGCACCTCCAGGTTCTCAGCACGACTCAGCTGCGAGTCCTCAACTGCAGTAGTTTCTGCGGGACAATATCCCAAAAAGGAAGAAAAGTGTTTTCTTCTGCAGGATGCACCCAGGAGCCAGATGAAAAGTGCAGAAGCCCTGATAGTTTGTGCTCCCACGGGGCTCCATCCCTGCCCCTGGTAGCACGATGGGGCACAAGGGTGCTGCGACACTGACGGTTTACGCCCGGGAAGCCCCGGGAGCCAAAGGTCTGCTGGGCCAGCCTGGGGGGGAACACAGACTGCAGCCTCCCAGACACACTGCTATCGGAGCAGGATGGGGTGAAACTGCACATGGAACTAATGGGAATGCAAGGACGAGACCACTGCTTCTGATGAGCCTGATCCCCCAAGGGTGAGGCCCTGGGAGACCCCTGCCCTGGGCACCTCAGCACCCTGCCCAGCTGCTCAGGCATGGGATGCAGGGAATGTGGCATGGAGCATCTCCCCTTGCCAGGTGCCCGTCCCCATATTTCTGACCCTTTTTCACCGTGTTTGCAGCAAATGCTCCCCCCCCGACGCCATGGGGAAGGTGACTTTAGCCCAATGACTCACGCTGCCCTGCTCTGTCGCCTGGGCACCTCCTGCCGTCACCCCTGCGCTCATGCCCCGCGCTGGTCCCGTGCCCCCCCCGGCTGCACGGGCGCCGCAGGGATCCGCAGAGCAGCAGCCCTGCCCCTTCCCGCGGCCCGGGAGCCTCTTCTGCGGCGCAGCGTCCCCCAGCCCGCCGGGCCCCTCCGACCGCGCTGCTGGGCTCCGGCGCCTTCACCAGCCCATCATCGCGACAGCGCAGCGGGCGGGTGCCGGGGATTCAGTTGCGACACGTGAGGTCGCCCGTGACCGCCGAAGCGCCGGCACCGGCGCTGCTCGGCTGCCGAGTCAATGACACAGCCCGAAAGCACATGCGGCTCGCCAGCCGGGGTTATTCCGGCTCTGCCGTCACGTACACCGGTGCCAAAGTACCGGGGTCCACCAGGATACCGAGCACCCGCGCGTTCCCGATGTGTGACCCTGCCAGGTCCCCGCTGTGCCGCGGCTGCCGGCCAGGCACGGCCGAGCCACCGCCGCGGCCCCGCTCGCACCCAGCACCGCACCTACCTGGCTCGGGTGCTCGGACGGAGGGAGACGCGAGGTCAGGAGGCACAAAGAAATGAATCAAAGCCCGGCTGCCGGCGAGCTGCAGGCTCCGCTGGTCTCGGGAAGCGGCGCCGGTGCCGGCGCAGAGCAGCTGCTACAGCCGGCGGCAAACGCAGCGGATGACGGTTCCTACCCCATTCCCGTTCCGTCCCCGGGAAAAGGCGTCTGGCGGAGGGGGAAGCTGAGCCCTCCGCGCCCCAGGATACGGCAGCACCCAGGGATGCTGCAGAGCCGTCCCTGCCGCTCTCACATCCTGACTCGGCAAGTTTGCCTCCGCCGGTGGCTGCAGCCGGCTCCCGATCCCGCCGGTGCCTTAACCGTGTCGGCGCCGCACCCGGCACCGGCAGCGCGTGGGCGAGCGAGCGGCTGCCACCGACCGCCCCTGCGCAGCTCAGGCGGGGGGAGGCTAGTCCGGGGCCGCAGGGAGCCTGGGCAGGAGCTGCATCATCGCTGCCTTAGATCACGCCGGGTGTTTTTCTTAAAAAATCAAATACAGCGTCGGCAGTGATGCTGCGGGGCTGCCTCCAGCACCGGGGTCAGTCCCGCCGCCGGCGGCCCGTCCCCCTCGGCTCGCGCCCATCACGCCTTTTCAGCGCCTTTGGCTTTTTGGTCACCTCGAGCAAACCCCCTCCCTCCCACCCCCCGGAGACACCCCAGTAACTGGAGCAGGCTGGTCCCCGCAGTGATCCCGCAGCAATAACAACACTGATGCAGCTGGATCTAACAGGAAAACTAGAGGCCAAGCCTGCAAAAGGGGTCAGGGTTTTGGACACGCAGTGGTTCTCTGGCACTTATAAATTAGGAAAACACGATTCCTCTCCCTCAGCCAAGTCATACTCAGCTTCATGGCAGCATCTCGGCACTTCCTCTGCCCTCCCATCACTGTCCTGGCAGCGACGGGGCCAACAAGCATGCTGCCTGCTCCAAACCATGCCGACATTGACAGGGACCACTTGGAACTGCCAGGGTGGGTGAGCCCAGCAGGCTGCCTGCTGTCCACGCCACAGCAACTCCAGGAACAGCCAGTGACAGGTAGGGAAGGCCATAAACCCCATCCTGTTTGGGGATGCTCCCAGCACCAGCCCATCAGTGGCTTTGCTCCCCCAGCAGAGGGTGGGAGTCATGTGCCAAGTCGTTTTCCTCCTGCTCTGTGATGCATCCAACCTGCAGACCTGCACACCAAGAGCAGGTGACAGCTGGCCCTCCTGCCCTCCTCATCAAAACAATAGTAATAATAACTAATAAAACCAGCAGCCCTCCCGAATCTTCTGTCGGCAGCTGTGTGCAGAGGCGTTTCCTGCTCACCAGCCGGAAAAATCACTGCATATATGCAACAAGCCTGTATATGGATGTGATACAGACAGACTGGATACATCTCACCCAGCCTGCTGTGGCACTCACCCACCGCGCTGTACCATGGCTCCCAGCGACGCTTTGGGAGGAAACCTGTGGTTTGGGAAGCAGGCTGGGTGCCAGTGGCACGGACCACGTCTCACCTGGACGAAAGCCCGCAGTGCCCGTGTGAACCACGACAGCTCCACGTGACAGCCACGGGCTGAGCGGGCAGGGGACCAAAGGGGGTCCCCATCACAAGGAAAACAGCCTCAAAAACTGGAGGCTGCTGAGCCAGAGGCCCAAGAGCTTTGGGCCCGGCAGAAGAAAAGGTGAGGGAGCCGTGGTTGCGGACGGGTTGCGAGGGGACCGGGGACCCTCCACAGGGCTCGGGGCTCCCTCCACCCGCAGCCCCCGGTCACCGTTGCAAACGGAGACAAGGAAGGGACCAAGGCACGGCAGGAAACTGAAGGGAACTGAAGGAACCCTGACGTTTGACCCGCTGTTCACAAAGTGGTTCTGAGGAGGAAACCGGACGATGCTCGGGGAAAATCCAGCATTCCCACTCTCGAGTCACCGGAGCGTTGCCGGCGGCTCACGCCACGTCACCGGGGCTCCAGCCCCGCCGCTCCCGGTGTACGGCGACAGGCCGCAGGCCACCTGAGCATCACGCGCAGGGTCACTTCGCCTTGCCGGGGGAACGAACCACCGTTGGACGGCGGCCAACCACCCCCGTCCCCGCACAGCCCGGGGTCCCACTGGGAAGAGAGCCGGCGGCGGGGCGAGGGCCCCGTTCCCCGCACCGGGGAGAGCCGGGAGGGGCGTGCGGCGGAGTGGCCTCGCCCGCACTCTGCCCGCGGCTCTGCCCGGGGCCCTGCCTGGTCCCATCGCCCCCGCCATCGCCCGGTGCCGGTGCCGGTGCCGGCCCCGCTCCCCCCGCGCCCCCGCACCTGCCCCGCGTCCGCCGCTCCCGCCGCTCCGCCGCGCGCCCTCGTGGGGGGCGGCCCCGCCCCGCCCCGCCTGGCCCCGCCCCGCCCGCCGCCCATTGGTCGCGCCGCCCGCCTCTCGTGCCGTATGCATATAACGAGAGCGCCGGGCCTCTCCCATTGGCTGCGGCGCCGGCAAGGCCCAGCGCGAGGCCCCGCCCCGCGCGGTGCGGCACCATCGCCCTAGTAACCCGATGCTGAGCTGGGCGCGACCACCCGCCGGGGGGGGGACGACCGACGCTGCCGCCGCCGCTTCCACCTCGCTGCTGCGTCCCGCGCCTCTGCGGGATCGCTCCGTTATCGCTCCGCTGTTGCGTCTCTCCTCCTCCCCCCGGCGAGGGTGCGCGGGAGGCGGAGGGCGGAGCGGCGAGCGGCGGCGGCGCGTCCTCTCCTCCCCTTGGCCCGGCGCGCGGTTGGTCGGGTCCGATAAGATGGCGTCGGGGCGCGGTGAGTGAGCGGGGGGGTGCGGGCGGTGCGGGACGTGCGGGACTGTCCCGGTCCCACGGATGGGGATCCCGTGGGTGCGCGGGCGGACGGGCCCCGGACCGGTCCCTGCTGTACCTGTGTGTGCATCCCCAGGCGGGTGCGGGCCGGGCCGGGCGTGGGCAGCGGCGCGTCCCCACCCACGTGCGCGTGGGTGCGCGGGGCTGTGTGTGCTGACGGTGCGGGGTCCGTGTTCCCGCAGGCTGCGTGTCCCCCGCTGTTCCAGCCCCGCGCCCGCCGTAGCCGGCGCCGGGAGGCAGCGGCGACCCCCGGAGCGCGATGGGAGAGTGGGAGCGGGTGTTCCGGCAGCACCAGCCGCTCCCGCCGCACCCGCAGCGGGGCCGCGCCCGCCCCTCGCCCCGCTCTGCCGCCTTCCGCTGCGTGCTCAAGTACCTGCACGGCGCTGCCCTCGCCCAGGTAGGGGAGCTCGGCCCTGCGGGAGGACCCTGGCAGTGTCTTGCTGACCCCGTGGCTTCTGCCCAGTTCCACAATTCACAAAATTATGGAATGGTTTGGATTGGAAGGGGCATTAAGGATCATCTCCTTCCACCTCCGTGTCGTGGGCAGGGACGCCTTCCACTAGACTAGGTTGCTCCAAGCCCCATCCAATCTGGACAGACGGGAAAGCCACAGCTTCTCTGAGCAACCTGTGCCAGGGCCTGACCACCCTCACAGAGAAGAATTTCCCTCTCCTCTTTCAGTTTAAACCCCTTCCCCTTGTTCCATCACTGTGTTTTTTCTAAGCCCTTTTCAGCATTCCTGGCTGTGTGTGCAGGCCAGACCTCCCAGGGGTGGGGGCTTTCAAAACAAGGTGTTTTTAGGCGTAACTAACTGAAAATCTCCTAGAAACACAAATCACAGCTGTATTTCAATCCCATGCCTTCTCACCTGCAAATCTGAGTTAGCCTTTAATTAATTTTTCATTTATTTTTTGTTAACAAAGTATATTTAAATTAAAAATCTCCATGTAGCACTTGAACATTTTCTGCCCCTTTATTCTGTGCTTAACATTCAGCTTTCCCACTTTTCCTTTGCCCCATTAGTCTCTCGCTTTCAGGCAGGTTCTGCAGCAATGCCTGAAGGTGTCAGTGGCCATGTGCCCGAATTGGGCATCCCTTAGAAAATGGGAGTTATTTGTCCTCTCTCACCTAAGAGTGTTCTGAGCTCTGGGGGTGCAGAGCTGGCGTGTCCGTGAGTGTCCCCAGTGCCGGTGCCTCGTGCCTTGCAGGGAGCCGAGTACCAGCTGCGCCTGTCCCTTTTCGATGCCACCTACCACCACTTCTTTGGGAGGACATGGAGGAGCAGCTGGCAGGCTGCCCACGCTGCCCCACCACGCTCGTCCAGGGCAACCTTCAGCGAGGTAAGGGCTGCTGTGGGTCTGGGGAAAGGCAGCACCAAACCCTTTTCCCTCCTGACGCTTCCCGACCCTTTGCCCAGGGTGCGCCCCAGACACTGCTTGGTTACTAAGCTTTATGCATGGTTTATTGGGATGGGGAAATTGGGGTGCTGGGTTACTCCTGTGGCTAGTCCCACCATGGGAGCAGCAATGTGCCACCATGTGCCATCTGCTGTGTTCAGAGCCGGCAGCAGAGAGCAGTGTTTCCCCACAAGTGGGAAGGAGGGGAATGAGCAGCTGCCCACCCTCCAGCACACCACTTTCCTCTATCTGGGAACTAAACTCTTCCAAAGCTGAGCAAACCAAGGTGCCCCTTACCAGGGAGATCCTGTTGCCCCATGGCATGACCCATAGCCAAGATGTCACGTTTTCCAATTCATCACTCCTGTTTCCACTCCTCAGCATTGCAGGTGAAGTGAAGCACAGCTTGGTGCTGTGCTCTGCCTTCATTTACATTGTCAGCAGCATTGAGGGGTGTTGATGTGTGCGTTTCTTTCCCAAGTGTTTCAGTACTGTCCCACCCCGGCTTGTTTTGAAGAGGAATGGATTAAAACTAGGGCAGAGAGTGCTGTGGAGAAAGCTGGATGCTGGGAGGAGCTGCCTTTCCAAACACATTCCCTCTGTCTGCAGGCTTCCTGGGTGTTTGCCGTGTGGTTGGGAGAAGCTGGCAGGAGTTTTGGGGTGTTGGGGGACTGTGTCACAGCCTCTCTGTGGTGGCTGAATTGCGTTGCCTGTCCCTGCAGCTGCAGGGCTTGGAGTCTGGCACAGGGGTGGGATCTTTCAACTCATGGTAATCAGCAGGTCAGTGTTGTGAGGAGTTCAGGTGGAGGTGCTGCCTGCACGCTCACCAGCCTTGCCAGAGCAGGATGGTAGGAGGGCAGGGATCAGGGTCTGCAGGTGTGGTGGGTTTTGTCCTCAGGGTTTAGGGGAGAGGAACGCCCTGTCACAAACCGCTGTGTGTGTTCAGTGGCACATGGGACCCGCTGTAAGGGCTCCCTGTGCCTTTGCAGAGCGAGCCTTGCTTCTCAACCAGGGGTCAGGTTGTTAAAGGAGCACCTTGCAATAAAGGCTAATGGAATAACGATTTATGTCCTGGGGTTGATGTGGGAATGTCTCTCTCTGTTATCCCTTCCTGACAGCCTGTGATCGCAGTGAATATTTTCTCTCGAACAGTGCAGTAATGAGTTTTTAATAGAAAGATTAATCTAGCTTTAAATCCTGTCTGGAGAGGTGACCTGTGTCCCGTCCCATCCTGCCTTCAGGTCCAGGCCACCCCCATCTCCCTCCCCACTGCAGGAGGGTTTCCAGCTCCTTTGACTGGCTCTAATGCTGTAGGGCCAGAGTGCATCAAAGCCCTGCTTGTTTGGGGTCTGCAGCCTGTGAGTTACCGTAGAAAATGGGTGATGACAACAAAAAAAGTTTTTAAAAAAAAGGAATAACAATGTTTGAGATTTAAGGAGTTGAGATTTCTTAGTAGTGTCTGAGATCATCTGTCTGGAAGTTTTAGTGGATGTTCTGCTTGTGCCAGTGGCTGTCCCAGTGCAACAGGCATTGCTCTGCCTGCAGCTGCTGCTGCCAGCTCTGGAATATCCCAATTCTTTTCTTTCCCATCCCAGACTGTTTACTTCCACACCTCCTTGAACCACCCTGGCATCGTTGCTGTCGTGGAAGTGGTAGTGAAGGCCAAGAAAGGGGATGAGGGCTCTCAGCACCTTTCCTGTGGCTTTGGAATCATCCCCCTCTTCCGCAGCGGATCTGAGGCGACAGACCCAGCCACTGAGGACAGAGCGTAGGTTCCCCTGCTGCTGAATGGCAGGACACACTAGGAATTGGGGTGACTGTGTGCATGGCTGCTCTGGGGGAAGAAAGGGTGGTCCTGGGGCTGCAGAGACAAAACCAGCATTTAGAAACCTGGAATTCTTCACTCTGGGGAAGCAGCAATGGATTTGGGAGGAATGTCTGTCCCTTCTTTAAAGGACAGGGCTTTTGCAGAGTGGGTGGGGGCTGAGCAGGGGCCTTATGGATGATGGAGATGTAATGGAGGATGGAGATGTGCCTCAGCATGGATTTACTGACCGCTGCATGTGTGCTCTCTGCTTTCAGGCTGAAGCTGTACCATGGCACGCCCCGGGCCCTGCTGCACCCACACTTCCAGGACCCTGCAGAAAGTAAGTAGCAGCCACACATGGCATCTTGGTCCCTTCTTGGTGGCTTCTCTTACCCAAATGTGTGTCGTGCACGTGTGGTTGATGTGAGATGTGATCCGTGTCATGGTAGTGCTCAGTGGACATGCCTTACTGCCAGCTGGGAACAGCCTGACTGGGCAAACCCAGGTCTTCCTTTGCTCCTGGCACATGTGTTCATAGATAATGATTCCTTCAACACTGGCTCTGTGAAGCTGTCTCCCCAGTTTTGGTCATTTTGGGTCTTTTTCTTTTCTTCAGAGAACAAATACCTGATGGTGATGGAGAAGAGCCACCTGCAGTATGCCCTGAAGCACCACCAGCCCCTGGAGACAATATTTCACCTCCTTCCTGAAAACCTGCTGGTATCTGGGCTGCAGACGGTTCCTGGCTTGCTGCCAGCATGTGGAGACACGAGTAAAGGCTCCTTCCCTTTCCCTCTGCCTGCACTGCTCCTGCTGAAGGCAGAGGATCCCCAGGAGGCTGCGGGCAGGGCAGGCAGGGTGCTGGGATGGGATTTCTGGGGGCACCATTGGACTCTCTGCAGTGCTGCCTCCTGGCAAGGGCATCTCCCCTGTGTGGGGCCACAGCCCTCACACTCAGAGTTCAGCCTGGAAGGTGTCAAAATGGCTCAGTCTGTTCCCTGCCCGTTAATTGCTTCGCTCTTGGGAAGCTGCTGCCAGGGATAAGTGCTGGTTGGTTTAATTACAGTCATTCAGCAGAGTCTTAGGAACAGGCCTTGCAGCTTGTTTAAACTCCTTGGTGGTAGGTTCAGGATCGCTGGGGTCTGTCAGGTTTAGGGGATGAGCTCTTGCGTGCTCAGCCCTCGTTAATCTCTCCCTGTGGCACGTTGCCCTTTGAGTTGCTGCAATTAAAATGTGTGAGATGAAGATTCAGAGGGTAAAAATTCCTCACAGTTCTGCAGCTGAATTATTCTTCAGCTTCCTGCCTGGAAAACCCACTGCTGATGGCTTTGGGATTGTAACTGTTGCTGGTGAAGCTGAGTGAGGTCTCCAAAGCAGCTGAGTGGGCAGAGCCACCACTGTGGCACCACAGGGCACCGCAGCACAGCGGTGGTGGCTTTCTGTTTGCTTAGGAAACCTGTGGCCACCACTTTGTCTTTCAGGTGACTGCTTCCAGAAGCCCCGGCTGATGAAGGCGGTCACCTGCTATCTGGAGCAGTTGTCTGTCCGGCTGTACCCTTCCCTGGAGGAATTTGAGGAGGAACTGCTGGACTTCCTGAACAGTGATCGCTTACTTCAGGTAAGTAACGTACTGTGAGGGGGGTGAGGCCCTGGCACAGGTTGCCCAGAGAAGCTGTGGCTGCCCCATCCCTGGAAGTGTCCAAGGCCAGGTTGAACAAAGCTTGGAGCAACCTGGGATAGTGGAAGGTGCCCCTGCCCATGGCAGGGGGTTGGAACCAGATGATCTTTAAGGTCCCATCCAACCCAAACTATTCCATGATTCCATGTTTCTAGGTGCTGCCAATGCCATCAGGTCAGGCGAAGGCACAGTGCAGAGCAGTAATGCCAGTGCCTTTTTTATGGGTGGGGTGGAAAGAGTCTGATAAATGGTACTTGTACATTTGTTTCCCTTGGAGTCTCCAATTTTTTTTGCTGTGGAAGCCTTTAGCTTGCTTCCCTGCTGGATTAGCACATGGGTTCTCTACACAGGCTTTGTGTTGAACATCCAAACACTCCTAAGCAGAATTTGGGTTTGCTCTGCTGTGGGAAATGCAGAGACAAGATGCAGTATCGAGTGTGTTTCTGGAGTGGCAGCCACTGGCCAGGTCCTTTGTTTGCCAGGTTTGCACCAGCTTTGCCATAAAGATGAAAGACTTTAATATCCATCAGCTGCTGGGGGTGTGGGTCCTGTTGTTTGAGCTTCTGAAGGATTGCCTGAGCTTTCCTGGCTATGGGCAGCGCAGGGGTGACACTGCCATCCCGTGCCACTGCCCGAGCTGTGACAGCTTTCCTGTCCCAGGCTAACGCCGTGCCCGACGGTGACGAGGTGGCCATCCGGGAGCGGCGGCTGCACGTCGGCGTCCACAACGGCCTGCGCTTTGTGCGGGTGCCGCAGGTTGCGGTGCTGGTGCCAGAGACAGAGGTGGTGCCAGGCGGCTGCCGAGGGGTGTCCGGCTCCAGAGCCAGGTAAAGGGACAGTCCTCTGCTGCTGGTGCTGCTGCTCTCCTGCATTGGATGCTGCCACAGCCACTTCTCCGTCCTGCACAGGAATGCAGGTCAAGCCCTGGTGCTGAGAAGCCGCATCCACCTGAGTGAAATGGTCCCTCACCCGGCATTCAGGGTCTGCTTCCAGCTGGAATACGTCCTGTGCAGCGCAGGGAGAGCTGGTGGGAAGGTAGGGCCAAGTGTGCGTGTGCCTCGTCTCCATCCTCTGTGGAAGAGCAGAGATCCTGCTGGAGGAGTGAGCCCTGCTCAGGAACTCCTTCCTCTGCCCATTTTGCCATCCTGCTCCTCCAGGTCATGGCAGCTCCTCGTTGCATGGCTGTGCTGCCTAACGAAGGGCAGCACAAAGTGTCTGGGTCTTTTCTGCAGCACTGGATGAAATACCCTGCAAACGGGCTTATTGAATCATTTTAATTACATGGGTTGCATTTCTCCACCATGTAGATGGAGGAATGTGGCCTGCAGCAGTCCTATAGTTCTGGCAAGCTAATTTGGAAAATTTCAGGGTTTTTTTAATATAAAAAAGGATTTTCTTTAGAATTTAGCATTTATGCTGAAAAGAGGTTAACCCCTCCCACATTTTTTTTCTTTTTTTTCCCCCCCCTTGAATCCTGAGGTTTTTCCAGGTGCTCCAGCCTGATGTTCTCAGACCATAAAACCAGGAAAAGTCTCTGAGCTTGGTCTCTGCAGTCAATACACTCTCACCTACTTACTGATTGTTTACTTGCATTTCAGTTTAACCTTTCTGCAGGTTAAACCCAGCTCAGTGAGCGCTGTGTGTTCTCTCCAGAGACCCTGTGCTGTTGGAGCCACCCAGTGCTTGTTAGGCGGCTTTAATCATCCTGCCAAGATATTTGTTGAAAATGCAGCAAACGTCTCTTGTTAGAGCTGTCCAGATCCAAAGTGGGGGAAACGGGTATTTATAAAGTGGGATGTGTGTGCCAGACCGGAGGGATTTGTACTGAGCCTTGCAGCTGGAAATTTTGTTGAGTCCAGCTCCGTTGGAAGGTGGAAGCCCAGTGTCCCACAGAGGCTTGGGGCTCCAGAGGCAGGTCCATCTGGCTGTGCTGGGAGTGCTGGCTGGGACAGTGGCAGAGCAAGTTCCTGTGGCACAGCCCTGCAGCAGAGCAGTTAATCCCAAAGCCGCTTGTGGAGCTGATCACCTTGTCCTTGTCCTCCATGCCATAATTAGCTGTGAGGGGGATGGTGGGTGCTGGAAGAGACCTCTCTTGCTTCTGTGCCTCTCCTTTGATTTGAGGGAGGCTGTGGATGTACTAGGTAAGTGGAAGCCTTTCCCCTCTGCTAGGGATGGGGGTCAAACACGTGTCCCTTCATGCTGCTGCTTGAACAAGGGGTTACAGAGAGATCAGGTGCTGGAAAGTGAAACGTCTCCAGAACGGGATGAAGGGCAGTGGCTTCTGTGACACCAGAGCCAGGTGTGGGGAGGTGTGGTGGGAGACAAGAGTCAGTGTCTGTCTGGCAGCACCCATTCCCTGGTCCTGGTGGCAAGGTGGGTCTCCTTGGCACTCACGGTGCTCCCTGTCCCCCAGGCCGTGCCCGGCGGTGCCCGCGGCGAGGCGGCCGACATGCGCTCGGTGCGCTGGGCTGTCTGGAGCCCCGACCCGGGCACCGGTGACACAGAGGTGGTCCTGCCCCTGCGTGGCGGTGCCCGCCGTGGCCCCTGCCAAGCCTTGGTCTACCGGACGCCAGCAAGCAGCAGGAGCTCCCGGCAGGTAAGGGCTTGCTGGCCCCTGGCAGCTCTGCCTTGCGCTGCTGGGTGAGGGAGCCGCTGTCAGAGGCATGAGGGAGGCTGCACGTAACGTGCTGTCTGAAAGCATTTCGTTTCCAATTTCAGGGGAAGCACGTGGAGTCTGGGACTGTCCAATTCCATGTTTCTACTGATTCGGAAGAACATCTTGTAACTGCTGCAGAGATCCTATGTAAAGACAGGGACGAGTCGGAGCAGCCTCCTACGCCATCGCTGAGTGAGTGTTTTCCAGCTTGCTGACATTTAAAATATAGAGTGTGGCACTGGTGTCTGCCTGGGAGAGAAAACACGACTTCAGCGAGTTTCAGTAAGCTAGTTATGAATTACTGGAGTGAACCAAGTTTCTGTCGAGTTGAATTCAGCTCTGACTTTTTAACTTGCAAAATTCCCCTGTGATAGTATTGCTGAACCACGTGCAGAATCTCCAGGGACTGCTAGCACTGCCCCAGCTCGCTCCCATTCCAGGTCATCCTGATGGCAATGGGGACAGTGGCCACACCACATTCTTGCTGCCAGTACTGCTGCTTCTCTCTCTGGACTGTGAGTCCTTCCAGATGTGGGGACAGGAGAGATCTCAGTAAAGGCTGAGGAAAAGAATAATAATCTTGTTGTGCTGCTGCTGAGGAGGTGTGACAGCAGGCTGGGTTTGATGGGTGTGTGCGGGATGTGCTGGTGCCTGGCTGGGGAAGAGCAGGCAGCATCTGCCTGGGTGCTCGGATACATCTTACCTGTAGTTTGGGCTGCTGGTGGTCGAGGTTCCAGCACCCATCTGCTCTATTGGAGTTGGTAGGAAAATTGCAGTGGGTTTGGGCACGAGGTTGTGTCCGTGCACTAGGCTCCTGGAGATCCTGTCCGGCTTGTTTTCCTCTCATCCTCCTTTTGTGATTGGTGGAGGCAAACTCCCCTTTCCTCTGCAGTGCCATTCTTGCTGGAGTTGTAGATATGTCTCGGGGTGATGCTCCAGACACCTGGCAGCATTTAAGTGTTACAACTCCCTCAGCTCTCTGGTGCCAGCCTGTGGGCTGGGTGATGCCCACTGCAGCAGGTACCTGTTCCATGCCAGCTCTGATGCTGTGGTGCCTTCCACGAGATGGCAGTGGCACCATGGCTTTGCTGTGACAAATCCTGTCTTTCTGACGGCAAGGAACCAGGATCACCGCTGGGGGGAACTTTGGAGAGGAAGTCTTTTGGGAATAGATGAAGGAGTCTGATGATGTCACAGGGTTTGCGTCCCTTTAGCATGGGCTGCGTCATGGCTGGTACCTTCCTGATGCTGCTTGGAAGGTTTTCCTGGTGCCTTTCAGCTGGAGGTGGCTGATATGTTGGTGGAGTTGTGGTGTGGTGAGGGGAGAGGGGAGCATGTGCTGATGGTAGGCTTCCAGCCCAGTACTGGTGTGGGGTGCTCCAGCCTGGGGGAGTGGACTGGGGCACAGGCTGTGCCTGGCAAGGAGAGACCCTCAGCAGGGCAATTTTCAGGGATGAGCTGCATGGTATTTCCCTGTCTCCAGAAGGCTTGTGGTACCAGGGAGAGCCTGGGAAGTGCAGTGGTGGTCCTGGAGCTGTGCCCATTCAACCAGTACCCCAAGCTTCTGAAAAGACTATTGAGTTCACTTTTTTGTAGAGTTCCATTGGGAAACATGCTGCTGGGCTGGCCCAGGGGAGGTCAAAGGCTTCTTCTGCCACCTCAGCTGCTGGTGGTGCTGACGGATCCATCCATCCTCTCCTTAGTGCAGGCCAAAGCCTTCCCAACTGAAAAGAAACAGTGTTTTAGGCATGAGAGGGATGGGGTGGTTTCCTTTGCACAGCAGCCAGCATGGAATAGCTGGGATATACGTGGTGGGGAAAGCAAAATAAGGTCTCAGCATCACGTGGATGCAGAGATGGAACATCTGTGCCCCTGCTCTGCTGCGAAGGACCCGCGGCTCCTCGAGCTCAGCTGTGCCGGCGCCAGTGAGCAGCCAAATATAAACACAATAAAGCTCCCACTGTTTCGGGGCACAAATGCATGAGCAGATGAAGGGAGTGACAAGAAATAACAGAGATGCAACGAAAACCTTAAGTATCCTAAAACTTTCACGTCTCATTAAGCATCCCACTTGGGCAGCACCGTGTGGCCGTTGGGCACCGCGGCACTGCCGGAGGATGGAGGAGCTGCTGTTTGCAGCACAGTTAACCTGATTCCCAGCAAAATAACGGATGGATCTGGAGATGTGCTATGTTAACCCTCAGGCATCAGTGGGTTCAAAAGTCAAAAGAAGCAGTTCAGCAATGGTAAGCAGCTTTGCTGCACTGCCTTCACCCCCAAAATTGAAAAGGGCTGGCTGGGAGGATGGGGGGGTTCAGTGGGGGTGGGTGCCTGGGGGTGACGGCTCTGCAGCCTCTCTCCTGTCCCTCTCCACAGGAGTGCCAGCCCCACGGCGAGTGTCGGCCTCCCCACGGGGACCAGGGGTAAGTGTCACAGGCACCAGCAGACGTGGGTGCTGGGTAGTGGCATTCCCAAGGGATGGCCCCCATGCATCCTCTGCCTGTTTTCCTGTCTGCTGCGGCCAAGAGGGCACTGAGTGTCCTCAAATCCACCTCTTCCAGGCAGCAAAACAGATCCTGCCTGTGAAATGTGGGGGGAGGTTCCCTGAGCTCTTTTCATGCCCCAAGAGCGTTGGTGAGGGCAGCTCTGGTTTTTGACAGCCCAGATTTGCTGGGTCCTGTTGTCCCCAGTACGTGCTGACAGTGACACACGGTTTGTTCGTGCAGAGCTGCTGGGATTTAAGGAGAGCTATGAGTGCCAAGAGCCTTCTTTATGCTGTTTTATATCTTAATGCAGGAATAAATGCACACAAATATTTTTGATGAAATGAAATTCCTCATAAGGCCACATTAAGCAGTTTGATCTTCCTGCTGCATTTGCTATCCCTCCTCTTGCCAGGGAGTGAGCAGCAGGGAACAGCAGTGGAGGTGCGAACCCTCACGTGGCCAAGCTGTGCTGCTTCTTGGTGGAAAGGCAATGCTGGCACACATGGCAGCCAAGCTCCTTTAGCATGGAGGGGCTGCCGGCCCACCTTGCCTTGGGGGGCTGCCTCGGGGGGCTGTCTTGGGGCTGCAGGCGCTCACGCTTGTCACTCTCCCTCCAGCTGTCTGTGTCCCAGCTCATGGCCTCGCCACGGGGCAAGGACCAGACCCCACTGCAGGATGGGGGCATCACCCACCTGGAGGCTGACCTTGGCTCGCCGGACACAGAGCCGGGTGCCAGTGACCAGCTGCGGGCGCTGCCCTTCACCCCGCTGCAGGTGCCCATGGCCGCCGTGGGTTTGCAGGCAGGCAGGTGATGCTCGGCTCCCCTTCCCCAGGCTCCCGTGTCCCCACAGCCCGGCCCACCAGGGTCCCCACAGCCACTTCCGTGCAGCTCACCCCTGTTTCTCCATCAGTTCCTGTGTGTCCCTCTCCCGTGCCTCCCTGGCACGCCTGCACGCCGCTGGCTTTCCGGACATCCTGGACCGCAACCAGGAGCCGGTGGAAATCTCGGAGCCAGTGGAGCTAGGCAGTTTCAACCCACGGCTGGAGGAAGCTGACCCTCTGCAAGGCAATGAAATAATCCTGCAGTTCCTGGCTTTTGGCAGGTGGGATCGCAGCTCGTGGTGGTGCCTTCTGTGGGCAGATCTCAGGGGCCTCCTGGGCAGAGTCCTTTCCCCAAATCCTCCTACCTGCTTCCCTGCTTGGGCAGGAGAAGTCCTTGCAGAGGTGCCTCTTCCTCCAGCGCCTACCATGGAGGCAAATCCCAGAGAGTTTTATGATGATGCTCTTGTCCTTTCCAGGCACTCTTAAGTCATAATCCATTATTTTTAATTGGATCCATGAGCCACAATGTGATGTCAGAACTCATTAATGCAGGGTTTCTCCAGAAATGCAAATGCAGTTGGGGAAGTTGGCACCCGAGGGGTGGCTTTGGCTGGATAAGGCCCTGCTTCTGTTTTTTCCGTGGCTGGCAGCAATGCTGTGAGAAGGTAACGCTGCCTTTGCTGGGTGCCTCCATCACAGCATATGGCAGGAGACAGCTGGAATTACTAAGCTTTTTGGAAAGTTAAGGCAAACCGTATGGCTGCTGTCTTCAGAGAAGTCCAAATACTTGTGATGCTGCCAATCTTCTCTTGTTCTTCTGTCTCTTGGCATGTGCCAAATGCACGAGGAGCTCGTGATGGGGCGGCAGCGCCGTGCCACAAGCTAACCCAAACCCCTCTCCTCAAGGGATGCCCAGGGCAGTGTGGAGGGGCCATGGCCGAGGACCATCTTCCTCACCTTCCAGTTCTACCGTTTCCCGCCGGTCACCACACCACGACTGCAGCTGGTCATCCCGGAAGGGGGGTCAGTGACCGGGCTGGCTGTGCCAGCACAGCTCCTTGTCCGGGTGAACGAGGACGGGACGCTCGGCACCAGTAAGCTCTGGTTTTAGCATCTCTGTGTGGCTGCTCCTCTTAGTTGGGCAGATCTGGGCTTGCCTCCAGGCTGAGGGATGGGCTGATGTCTGTTAATAGCAAACCTCTGCTGGTTTGCACATTGTGAAAAACATTCAAAATATCCGGTGTTTGAAGTACATCACTGAGCGCTGGCGGGCTGAGGTGGGCGTGGGGGCCGCCCGGCTCCCACCACACCAAGCGCCGTGACTGTGATGCTGTGGTGTCTTGCAGGACCCCCGGGCTTGCAGCTGAAGTACATGGTGGATCCGGCTTTCCTGCGGCCTGGAGAGCAGCGCTGGTTCCTGCGGTACCTGGCCGAGCACAGCCTCCAGATCGACGTCTGGGATGGAGACTCCCTGCTCCACATTGGGTCCGCTGCTGTTAAATTGGAGGTATTGGTTAGATGGAAGGTCTTTGCCCTTGAGCCTCTGGGACTGCTAATGCTGAAGGACCCCCCTTCCCATGCACAGGGCCAGGGAACAGCCTGGCTCTCCCTTTGGTCCTGTGTTGTGATGCCTCTGTGCTGTCCTCACGTCTTCAGTAATGGAGATGCCATCAACCCCTCTGTATAACCCAGTCCAGTGTCAGCCCTAATTGTGGGATTTGTTGTCTTCTCCTCCAAAGCAATGGCAAAGCATTAGCTTTCTTCCCCTTCCCTGGAACTCCAGCAGTATTTTAGGGCTAGACCCTCCCCAGAGCCAGGACATCCAGTGGCATCCTTACCCAGAGCCCTTGACCCCCTGGACCAGACTCCCCAGTAACTCATTGTACCTTGCCTGTCCTTGCCTTGTCCCCAGCCCCTGCTGCGCCAGGGCCAGGCGGCCATCAGGACCTACCACGAGCTGGAGGTGGCCACGACCGAGTACGAGCCGGAGGGGCCGGTGCTGGGCCGGGAGGCGCTGCGGCACGGAGCCCTGCGGCCCCTCGGCGTCCGCGTGGCTCTGAGGGGCCGCCTCCACCTCTGCCTGGCCAACGTCGGTGAGAGCCCACTGCTCACACGGCCCAAGGGCTTGGGTGGGACATGCAGTGTGCACAGGGCTGTACCTGAGCGAGAGCCGAGCTGGCGAGGGCGTCGCCCTTCCCAGAACCTGCTGGCTGTTTTTAGTTTATATATTTAATTTCGTGTCCTATAAATGTGCAGTGACTCCAGGTTTTAAAATCTTATCTACAGAGGAAAGATTAGCTCCCTATAAGATATCTTAAATCGTCATTTCCATACTTTGCCTGCAAAGGGCCGATAAGCTCCTGGGAAGGAGAATCTGAGATCCACAACCCAGGGAGAGGTTTAACTCGCACCCCGCCAAAGAAGAGGGAGGGAGGAAACAGAGCTGCTGCACTAGGACGGCAGCTGCCTTTGATTGGTGTTTTTCCCATCATCTTTTTTATTTTTAAATTTCAAAATATTGTTGAAAACAGGATGGCAAAGCTTGGTGCTCCTGCCCAAAGGATGAGGACAGGATGTGTAAGCTGGTTAAGTACCCACTGGGTTTAGAGCTTTGTCTGACTCTGCTTGGCACAGCCTTTACAGGAGTGGGGACACGCAGCCAGGCGTGGCTGTGCCGGTGGCAGTGCTGCAGCCCAGGGAGGGAGAACACAGAAATGAAAGCAGAAGCCAGTGGGGGGCTTGGGATGGTGTGTGCTGTCGGTGCCACTCTGTTGCTGGGCAGGAGGCTGTGTGGTGGAACAGGTTTTGGGGAGCACAGTGGGGCTCTCAGGGCATCCTTGACCTCCAGATATTCCCTCCTGCTTGTGTAACTTGGCTGAACAGAGCTGCAGGGAGATAAAAATTGGCAGTAGATTTTATAACAATGAAAATGGATGGTATCCACTCACTCCTGTCTCTGCTCACGGCAGGTCACCCGTGCGAGGAGATCTCGGGGCAGCTGCCATCCCGCTCCCACAGTGTCCCTGCACCAGACAGCACTGTCACCATCCCAGCTGGCAGCTGGCGCTCCCTGAACGCTGGCGGTGGTGAGTGCTGCCAGGATGGGGCTCGGCCTGTCCTGCTGTGGGTTTGGGTGGGCAGGGTCTCTGCCTCTGCATTGCCAACTGTGGGTCAGCTGCCACCTCTGGCATTCCCCGGCCCCACAACATCGCGGGGTCCTGGGGCTGCACTGCCTGGGGGTCCCTCACTGGTGCTGTGGTGCTCTCTCCTGGCAGGCGGGCGGACGGTGCGGGCGCGGAGGTTGGTGGACGTGGACCGTGAGCTGGAGGCCGCCCTGCGCAGTCGCCGGCCAGAAGTGAGCCTGACACCCCCCTGGGCACCTCCAGTGAGGCCACGGCCACCCCCTGGCACCGGCTGCGGCACATGGTGCTGGTGTGGCTGAACAAGGGTGTCGACAGCAGGAGGGCACAGGGGCTGGGGACCCCATGGTGGCTCCAGGCTTACAGTCCCCTCCCTCCTGGCAGGGCTGGCCGAAGCAGCGTGCCTGGGACCTGCAGGTCATCGACTCCTACCGGGATCACATCAAGGGCGAGAGCATCTACCAGATGCTCAGCCAGGCCATCACGGCCACCCGCACTGTCCACGCCGTGCTGGGGACGGCCGAGTTCTTCGAATTTGCCCTGAAGAACCCGTACAGCATCCAGCACACCGTGACCATCGAGGTCGACCACCCTGAGCTCAGGTGGGGGCTGAGGTGGGGTCACCCCTCTGTGTGTGGGGTGATGCCAGGATGAAGTTCCCAGCCAGTCCTCACCTCTGCTGCTCGCTCTCCCAGTGTCATACTGGACCCGAGGGAGTGGCGCCATTTCAAGGAGCTGACCAAGAGTGTTACGCCAGTGGAGGAGGAGATGTTCCATCTTCGTGATGACCTCAAGCCTCAGGTCTACCTGCGTCCCAGTGAGACTGTCCACATCCCCTTCAAATACCAGACCTTCTCCGCAGACCCTGCCGTCACTGCAGCACAGGTAGGCACCTGGCAGGGTCCCTGTTGTGAGCTGTTCCCAAAAGGAAGTGTTCCCTTGGCTGTATTTGCTGATGCAGAGGAGGGTGCTATGGCCTCAGAGAGCACTGCATAGCCACAGCAGTGCTGCATCCTGAGGCAACCCCCTCTTGCACCCTGCAGGGGCCATCTGGGCTGGGCACCAGTGCCAAAACAGACACCCCCTCCCTTGGGAAGAGCGGGACTGGGCGGACTAAGCTCATCCAGGTTAGGGAGCCAGGTGAAACACCGCCCAAGGGGCTGTGCGGGAGGAGCAGCATCACTGGAGAACCCCATCCCTCTCCCACCGGCCCCCGGGACAGGTCTCCTTCCAGGTGAGCGGGGGGAAGCCCATTGCACTCCTGCGGGTGAAGGTGGAGCCACAGCCCCACGTGGTGGACCAGACCTTCCGCTTCTACCACCCGGAGCTCACCTTCCTGAAGAAAACCATTCGGCTGCCACCCTGGCACACCCTCCCTGGTGAGTCTGTGGTGTGCCCGTTGGGGCGCAGTCTGTTCTCTCTTGGTTGGCATCTGAGGTTCACAGGGCCTTCCTGGAGGCACAGCAGCATCCAGAGAGCACATCACTGCTTCCTCATCCCTTCAAAGCCCCGGGCTCCTCACTTCCTCTCCATCCACCTTCCTCCATCGATGTCATCCCCAATTCCCCACACCAGTACACCCCTGTGGTTTGCTGGTAGCCCAGCATGAGGGGTTCTGTGGGTGGCTGTGTGGGGCACATGGAAGTAGCATAGGCAGAGAAAAGGCTCAGGTGGGTTTCCTTGGTTCTGGTCCGCAGGCACACCGGTGGGGGTACCAGGGGGACAACCTGAGATGTTTGTTCGTTGCAGTGACCCCGACATCATTTGTGAAACCAAAGCCTTGGTACGTTCAGCATTGCTGTCCTTTGCATCCTTCTCCTGCGGGTTGTTTTGGTTGGTAGGGAGCTGCCAACGTAGGTGCAAACGCGGAGCATCCCCAAGTACCAGCCCGTGGCAGTGACACACTGGCAGCGATGAAACGGGAATTGCTTTTTATTCCCAATTAAAAGGAGCTGCATTGTTTTGGCGGGGGAGGCTGAACGTGGCCCCTTATCGCGTCGCGCAGCAACCTGTGCTCGCTTGTTCTTTTGAGCAAGTACCAGATGATTCAGACACTGGGGAAAAGCAGCCTTTTGTCGGGCTGGGATAGACCTTCCCACTGCTCAGGGTATCCGCCGTGGTGGGACGGTGTGTCCTCAGGGTGTGTCCTCAGGGTGTGTCCTCAGGGTGTGCCCTCAGGGTGTGCCCTCAGGGTGTGTCCTCAGGGTGTGTCCTCAGGGTGTGTCCTCAGGGTGTGCCCTCAGGGTGTGCCCTCAGGGTGTGCAGCACAGCCCGCCCCTGCTGGGGGGTGGTGGGGCAGCTCCGTGCCCCAGCCCTGCGCCGCTCTCCTGGGCTGGCTCTGCAGCTGGGAGTGGTGGAAGGGAAAAATAAACCTGGGCATGTCCGTGCAGATGGTGACGAGGGATAGTTGCTAATTGCTGTTGCGGAAATATGTTAGTATGGTAATTGGATTAGGGCTTGTTAGAAAACTTGCGGAAAATTTGCCAAAATTTGATTACAGATGCAGACCTGGAATGTGATAGTCATTTGTATCCTCTTTTGTAATTAAAAATACGGGAAGAGCTCAGCCAAGCTGTATAATAACTTAATAACATAGTTTAACGAGGAGCTGAAAGCATCTGCTTTCATAAGGGAGTTGGTGGTGGGTTCCTGTGTTAATGGGAGGACAGCCCTGGGGTCCTTGTTAGCTGGTCTCGGTATCAACTTCTGGGATGATGCTCTGGTGCAGGGGCCTGGCGAGCCGCAGGACATCTTCCTCAAAGTAGCCGGAGGACCAAGTCCACAGATCAAAAAGTTCTTTGTTGCTATTTATACGTAAGTAGCGGGACCTCAAAGGGGTGGGGAATGCTGACTCCCGTGGTGTGTGATGAGCCCTGTCCGTCTGTCCATGCGCAGGGACGCCTGGCTGGCAGCACCTGTCCAGATCTGGCAGTTCTACCTGCACTCTCTGCAGCGCCTGGATGTCACCTGCACGGCCGGGCAGCTCACCCGCCTCTCCCTGCTGCTGCGCGGCACCGCGGCCCCGCGGAGGGTGCGGGCCTTCACCTCCCACCCCCAGGAGCTGGAGGTAACCCCTACAGCAGGCTCGGGGCTGGCTGGCCTGGGTCAGCCCAGAGAAATCCCCTCCGAGAAGGGAATGCCAGCCCAATCGGAATTATGAGCAACCGAGAGCCGTAAAGCGTTTGCGATAATTATCTTTTGATTAGAGCTGTCATGTGTAGGATCATCGGCGCGAAACCCCGGAGGGCAAATTATCTGCGTTAATGAGACCGTCTGAAGACTCACAATTCCTTTAGAATTCGTTTGGCCGCGATTGCAAATGTGAATAATAAAAGGCACAAAAACTCCATTGCCGTCCTGTAAAGGAAAGGCAAAGGCTCCCCAGGCGGAGCCTGTGTAGGGGAACCCCTGGACTGGGGAGGCACTGTCTGTCCCCGAGCAGCGCTTGTCCTTCCTGACATGAATTAGTTCCAGGGTATTCCTGGGGGTGGGATTCAATAGCTATGGCATAAGGTATGAATTTTCTAAGAGCAGTTGGGTCTAGTTGGTGCTCCAAGCTGGACATTGCAGGGCTGTGATTGGCTGTGGGTGGCTGTACCTCCAGGTGTTGTTCCGCAGGTGGATCCAAAGGGTGCCTTCCTGCTCCCCGCCAATGGCATCCAGGACCTGTATATCGGCGTGAGGCCGCGGCGGGCTGGCAGCAAGTTCATCTACCTCAACCTGGTGGACGTGGAGTACCACCAGCTGGTGTCCTCCTGGCTGCTCTGCCTGTCCTGCAGGCAGCCCCTCATCTCCAAGGTACGGCGGCTCTCGCGAGTGAGAAACATGGTGATGGTCGCAGTCCCACCAGTAACCCGGGGCTGTCTCCTGCTTCTTCCTCTCTTTCCATCTGTGTTTTTTTTGGCACTTGCCACCCTGAGCACACATTTAGCCCTCGGGCACTTGAATAATCTCACGAAGCCCCTGGTAAAATGCCTTTCAGACTGTTTTGGAGGCAGCCCCACGCTGAGGAGCAGCAGCTCGGATGTATTCCCGGTTGTGAAATTAGAGCTGTAGCATGCTGCTTTCGATTAGCGCTGTGCTGGCGGAGGCCTTGCCTCAAAGACAGAAAATTACATTTCCTGGCTAATGTGTTTCTTCTAAAAATACTTTCCTGAACCCCTCGGTACCAAGAGAGGTTCAGATTGGCGTTTACACTGATGCCCCAGTGTCCTGCCACATGCTGTTGGTGCCATGGGATGTTAGAGAATCAGAGTAGTTTGGGTTGGAAGGGACCTTTAAAGGTCATTGAGTCCATCTAGTTATCTGAGGGAGTGGACATCCATGAATGAGCTGGAGAAGGAACTGACCAGTCTCCTCTGCTCTCCCAGCCCTTCATCCTTTGGGCTGGTAATTAATTGCTGCTGCTTTTCTCAAAGGTGGGTTCTTTCTGCCGGCTGGCAGAGCAGATGTGAGGTGTGGGAGGGGAGGGAAGGCAGTGTGTGGGAGGCAATTCTCCAAGGTTGGCTTGGGGGAGCGCCTGTTTTTCCTGCTGCCCACCCTGCTGTCTGTGCTGCCTCCCCCACGGCTCCTGCTCCCCCACAGGCCTTTGAGATCTCGCTGCCTGCAGGAGGTGGGAGAGGCTGCAACAAGCGCATCACCTACACCAACCCCTACCCCTCACCCCGGCTCTACTTCCTGTGCACCAACCGCCCCGACCTGCTGCAGTTCAAGGAGGACTCCTTTGAGGTATGTCCTGCTGCCAGAACTCCCCCTTGCCAGCCCCCGGTGCTCATCAGGCTGGACTGTGGGATGCTTGGCAGGTGCCTGGTGTGCCACTGCGGGAGGGCCATGCTGGCCTGGGGAGGGGGGGCAGGTGAGGGGGTCTGGCCAGGTCCTGCCACCACATCCCACCCGCTGTCCCGCAGGTGGCTGGTGGGGAAGTTTACACCATCGGGCTGCGCTTCGCCCCGAGCCAGGCTGTGGGGGAGGAGGAGATCCTGATTCACATCAACGACCACGAGGACAAGAACGAGGAGACCTTCTGTGTGAAGGTCCTTTACCAGTGAGCCCACCTGCCCGCCATGGCAAAGCACTGGTTCCTGCGCCAGCTGTGGCCTCACCGGCAGCGCCGCCTTGGGGGTGCCCGTGTTGTCTGATGGGGGGTGATGAGCTTGGTCCCCTCGTAGTCACCTTGCCAAACCAGGGCTCTCTCTGTCACTGGGATCCCCGGGCACTGCCGTGAGTGCCGGTGGTGCCCCGCGGCTCCATCCGCACAGAGCGGGGAGAGCGGGTGTGTTTGTTACAGCACTTTACAACCACAGGATCTTTATTTTTGTTAAACATGACAATATATTGGGCACTTTGGAGTCTTTTTTTAACTTAAAGAGCTTGCAGATTTGATTCTGCGGAATATTTTTAAAGTATTGTGGACACTATAGTGAGTTTTGTACACGCTGAAGTGGTTTTCTGGGATTTTTGATACTTTTTACTCATCCTTGATCCATTAAAATTGCTGTGCACAACTGGCAGAGTGCAGCAGCATTTTTTTCAGGAGGAGGTGGAAATCTACAGTGTCCCTGTCTTGTAGAGGTGAGTGCTGGAGGTCCTCTGTGTCACCCCCATTCCTTGGAGCATCCTGAAGGTCAGGGCAGGGACTGTGAATGGGGATGGTGGGAAGGGCAGCCCACCACTCTGGAAATGCTGCCTTGCTCTTCACTAATTCACCCGAGGCTGGTGAATCAGTGGCCCCAATGAAGTCGGGTGCTGAGTTCCTCTGCCTCCCTCGCACTGATGGGAAATGACAGCTCATATTTTAGAACTGATTATACTGTCTGCGGCACAGGGAGGCCCTGAAGTTGTGTTATTAAAGTAGATTAGCTGAATAATTTTTATTACATTTTCACACAACGATATTTCTTGAGGCTTATGAATGAGCTGGTGCTGTACCCGCAGCAGAGGCAGCCTGAGTGGTGAATGATGTGCCAGGCGTTCGGGGGACGCCAACACAGGGACTCGAGCTAAGCTGGTGCTCGTGTGGTGAGTGCTGCCTGCTCCCCTGCAGCACAGGGCTGTGGCCCAAAATCTAGAGAACTTAAGAAAAAGAATGTTAAGAAAAGTTGATAAAACTTTTCCTTTAGGAAGTGGAAGTGTTTTGTGTTCCAGCTGCTTGGCATTACAGCCAGGGCCCTTGGAAGTGCTGCTGCTGCCCACTGGAACATGGGGCAAGCGTGGGGGCAGTTTCCTGGGCTCCCTCTTGTTAATGAAGTCCTCCCCACTAATGACAGTGAACTCAGAGTGCCTGTGCCTGGCCTGCAGCTTGGTGTGCTCTTCCTGTTTGCATTCACATCAGGAAAGAAACTGGATTCCAGTAATGACAGAATTTGCACTGAAAATCTCAGCTCGTGTCTCATCACCCAGGTGCACAGGGAGGGAAAGGGTGGGAAAGCCTTTCCATGGATTCAGTAACTCTTGGGGGTGCTGTGCCCTCCTGGAGCAGAGACAGATGGGACCCTCTGGGGACCAGAGTGTCGCTGCCTTGGTGAAGGCACTGCTGGGGCAGCAGCAGAGGAAAAAGGAGAGGGGAGAGACCTGCAGCACTTGGGGCAGGGAGGGACCACTAAACAGTGGCAACTACTAATGAGAAAATAAGAAAAAGAAACATAGGCATTGGGTGCAAGGCTCCTGCAGCAGCTAAAGCCCATTGGGAAGCTGGCTCCCAGGGTGCCAGGGCCTCAGCAGGGTTCACCGCCAGCCCAAACTTTTAAACCCAGCTTGTTTTCCCCATTATGAGGAGGAAATTGCGACTGCCTGAGAACCCTCTAATTAAACAAAGCCTCACCATAATATTTGCTGGGAGCTCGCCAGCCCTGTAATATGACATTACCAGGCCTCTTTATTAGCTGAATTGGGTGTTTAGCATCTCTGCCAAACCGAAAGGCAGTTGAGGCGCGTGGAAGCAGCACTGTAGGATCCAGCAAAGGGTGCCATGACCTGCTGGTGAGGCTCGGCCACACAGAGGGTGGCTGCATCACCCTGGGGGGCTTCCCCCACAGACAGACCTCCTCTTGGTTATTTCCCTGTCACCCAAATCCAGCACAGCAGCCCCAGCATGGGACTTTGGGAGGTTTATTCCACGTTTCTCCCCCTTGTCTCCCTGAAAGCGCGTCACCCACTTGATAAAACCTGATTTAATGGTTACAAAACCCGGAGATAAAGCTGCTCTTAATGGATTTCTTTAAGATCAAGGCTGTCAAAGACCAGGCTCAGAATCCTTTCTACAGCGAGAGCGACTATATTAAGTGCACTCAATCACGCCCAGGCGAAGGTTCCCTAAGTGAGACTCTGGCTGGAAGAAATGCATTTTATTAGTGTCTCTGGAGAAGGGAGCTTGGCAGGAGGGATGAGGAACCTCCAAGCTGCGGTGGCTGCAGTCTGGTTCAGCTGCAATGGATGGGATGTGAAGGACTCTGCAAAGCATGTCCTTGCTCCCTGATGGGGTCCTGCAGGGAGGAGGTTGATGGGCACCGTGGTGACATTGCACAATGGTGACATTGCATGGCAGTGGCCCCTGTGTGGGGCAGGTGGCTGGTCAGGGAGGGATGCTCACCTTGGGATGGTGCTTACAAACACACCTCAAAATCCTCTCTATGGAGCTTGGCCCCTGCCGGGTCTGAGGGAGAGTGGGACATTCATGGTGGTGATGCTCAAAGACTTTTGGGGGTCTTGGATGGGACTCACCCCAGCCAGGGGGTGAAGGAGAGGGGTCTTGGCTACTCTGGGCAGACCAGAGCTTAAACAAAGATTAGTTTTTCACAATTTTCAGCTCCAGACCAGAGTTTAAACACAGATTAGTTTTTCATAACAATTCACAGTTCCATAATGAGAAATTTGCAGCAGTTCTAAACTGCTGGTTGCTTTTAAATCATTTCCTGTCTTTCTGTCTCAGGCTTGACATTTGATGACGAATTGAGCCTCTGTGTTCATTTACCCACTGATTTATTGTACGGAGGTGGGAAGCTGCGGCCACCTTAGTGAAGGTCAACACAGAGTGTTTGCTTGTAATTTCCAAAGACTATTAAGGTTTTTAAATAAACCCTGTGGTTGCTGTAGGCAATGAAGGCCCCTCTGGTTAGGCTGCTCCTGCAGCAGATCCCATCAGATGATAAGGAAGGGTTTGTGAGCAGATCACTTGGCTCACTGGTGTGAGGTGCCCAAAGGGGTACATCAAAATGCACCCCAAAGTCACGGTTAGAGAGCACTTGATTTTAGGGGCACAGTGAGCCGGGTGCTGACAGCCGCTCCTCACCTCCCAGCCCAGATTAGCATGGGGTTCTCATTCTGCTTTTCCCTCGCTCGCTGACCCTGTGCTCATCCCTGGGAGGTTGGGGGGAGCTGCCCCACGGCTGCCCCAGGACGTTGCTTTCCCTCCTGCCGCAGGAGCCGCAGTTTGTGAATCTGCGGGGCGGGTGCGAGCAGAGCGGGCTGTGCCAGGAGGTTCGGCTGCGCAAATGTCACACCGATCTTATCTCGGGGGAAACATCCCTCAGTAATTACAGTCAATGAAAAGTCCTGCAATAAAAGCCTCGGAGGCTGCAGCCTTCTGTTTATCTCCGAAGTACGTGGGGAGGGAGCTGGGAGCGGGAGGTGCTGGTGCCTGCGGTCCCTGCGGTGTGGGGACGGTGTCAGGGTTTGCCTTCACCCAGGCCGTGGGCAGGAGGATGCTCTGAGCTCTGCCTGCACCAACCATCTGCCCCTGCGCTGCCAGTTAATGAGCAAATTCAGAAAAAAAGAGAAACGAAATCTCTCCATGGATAATTGGCACACAGAAAAGGGGCCAAATGAATTAAATAAATCCTTTGCCATGACACTGGCCCCACTCAGCTCCCTGCCTCTCACAGCAGCTTTTCAAGCCTAATGGTATCAGATACTCTTTTGGCACCCATTTTCGGAGCTGCATCCCACCCCTGCTGCTCCTTAATGCAGCTCATCTCCTGCCCATGGCTCCCAGGGCCTCCACTGAATCAGCACTTCAAATTAAAGTCTTCCCCACTGCTCCCTGGTTTCCATGGAGATCCAAGTGGATGCTCCTTCTTCCTCCTGAGTCGATGGAGAGGCCCCCTCCTGGGGATGGCCCTCAGGGGAACCTGGGGGTCCCCGAGCATCCAGTGGCTCTGCAGCCGCCTTTGCCACGTGCTGCTGCCAGCAGACTTTGGCTTTGGTCCTGGCATGCTGGTGCCCTGTCCTGGTGCCCCATTACACAGCAGAGAATCCCACAGGTGCTGGGAACAGGCTCCCAGTGTAAGTTATCCTCCCACGCTGGAGCTGATCCTACTCAGCTCTTCAGGGAGCTTGGCCAGAAGAAACTCTTCTCCTCCATTGGGAAGCAGCCCTTTGGCTGGCCTAGGACCAGGTTGGTTTGTTTGTATCTTTACTTAAACTATGAATAGACTTTGTAGTCTGCACAGAGGTTTCCTGAGCATTGCCTGGAGCTGTTTGGCCAAAGCTGCTCCAGCAGTGGGAATGGTGGTGGGAATGCCCTCACATGTGTGACTGAATGGGCAAATAGCTGCGAGACCTAAGAAACAACAGCAATTACAGAGCAAAATTGTTATTAATGTACTAATTTACATGGGAGCCGGGCTGTATGTAATTACACTTTGGGATCATGATAAGGTTAATGCATTTACCTTCCTGGGTATTTATAGACACTTGGAATTGTTCTCTCCGTAAGAACCACACGTGTGTATTCCTGGCCTTGTGGGTCTGGCAGCTGAAGAGGGGTCAGGGGCACGAGGAGGTTTGTTGCTTTTTGCTAATATTGCTCACAGGGGAATTTGGGGCAGCAGCAACCCTGGCTACATGGCTCTGGGGCATCCCAGGGGATGCTCACAGAGGGGATATATCCAGTGGCTTCCCAGAGCCTCTTGGATCATGGTCAAATGAATTTTCTGTGGTGTGTATACAACTCTGAGGGGGGCTGCCCCAGGGGCCATCAACATCTGGCATTTGGCTACCTGGAAATCCCCCCAGCCTCTGGGCTCAGCAGCAACCACCTGGGCTGGCAGAGGGAGCAGCAAACATGACCTGTTCATGCTCAACAAATCAGAACTTTTCAAACACCTCGGAAACTTTCTGACATTGGCAAAAAGCCTCTGCCTGTGAGGATGCTGTTCCCCATGCCAGGCCCACGTGTCTCCTTCAGCAGCCACTGCTCAGGTGGCTGTGGCCGTGGGTGCCCCAGAAATGCCAGGCTGGAGCTGGGCTGTGTGTCTGCACAGGGGCTGGGGGGAGCCCAGGGACTGCTGCCCCGGCGCTCGGCATCGCTCCGGCTGGGTGGAAAGGGAACGAGCTGGGCAGGATGGGACGGACCTCGGAGTCCCCCTCCTCAGGGACATTCTGGCTTCTCCCCAGCGCCTGTGGAGCTCTGCCCTGCTCCAGCCCACCTTTATTAATGTCACACTGGGAAATGTCAGCTGGGTTTGCTGAGCATCCCTTGGCACTGAGCCCTCCCGGCTGCGCTGGCTGCCGAGCCCACGCGTGCAGAGCCGCTCGCTCGCGGGCCACTCGCGCGGCCACCAAGTGTCACCAGGGATATTTCTCCTGGTGTCACATGGGGAGGACAGAAGGATACTGCAGAAGGTCAGCACAGCCCTAAAAATATGTCTCTGTGTGTGCAGGGCTGTATTTTTGGCTTTTTCACAATCCAACCCACACACTGTTGGTGAAAGGCTGGAGAGGCCTGGGCACAGGCACCTTTAGGAACGAGGGAAAGGTTTAATAAGGTTATGGGAGGCCTTGAGGACCCCTTGGCTTGGCCTTTCACTGATTCACAGGGAAATAATGTGTGAGTGGCTCCAGGGAGCCCAAGGCTCCCCTTCTGCTATAGAACTCCGCAGTAGGGTGGTCAGAAAGGGAATTGCCAGAGGAGCTGATGAAGCCCAGCAACATCCCAAATATTTCTCCAGAAATCAATGCAGAAGTTTATTCCTGTCTTTAGAGAAGAAGAAAGGAAGGGGAAGAGGAAGGAGAAGGGGAAGGGGGTTCTAGGCTGCCTGTCAGGCCTGTTTAACCGCGTCGTGTAAAGCCATTTTTACAACTGTGTAAGTTTGAGTTATGTGTGTTATTTTTGCAAACTGTTTCCACATGGCTGAATTTCTTGATGACAGAAGTGAGTACATGCACAGGGTTATGCAAATGAAATACTTAATTAAGTGGGAGTCATACAAAATAAATTTTAGCTCCACCAAATGCCCTCTCTTCTTCCTTTAAATCCAGGTCTTTTCCTAGTGATCGGCTCCCAGCTGAGAAACTCTTCCTGCAGGGGATGGTGCTGCCTTCCCATATTTTCTTGGGAGGAGGGTGGGAAGAGACATCCCCATCCCTGGATCATCCCCTAGAGACATTCCCATCCCATCCCATTCCCTCCAGTCCCCAGCCTGTCCCCACCAGCACAATGTTCTGCCACGCCACCCACTGCTCTCCTTCCTCCAGCCCCATTAATCACCCTCGAGGGCTCCTGGTACCTTATCAGGCCCAGATGTTTCCTGCTGTTTGCTACAAATGTTAATTATCTCCTAATTACTTCTGAGCAGAGGCTGGGCTGGCAGAGAATGGGGTGAGAGCCAGCCAAGGGCATTTACAGCCCGGGGTGGTGAGACATGAACCAACAGCTGCTTCTGGCAGGGAGTTTGTTGTAGTTCCATATTATCTGCTCCAGATTCCCAATATCTACCAAGGAGTTACCTGGGCAGTGCCCCAGGATGGAGATGCCCCACGAGGAGGGAGGATGTGATAGTGCAGAGACCACTCTGCCTGCCAAACCCCCCTCCACTGGCCCTTTTGTCAGCCTGGGACATTTGAGTGCTGGACATGGGTGGCCGTGGTGGCTGTGGGACACATTCCTGGGGCTTTCTGGTCGGCTGCAGGAATGGAAAACTGGCTTGGGCATTACTGGAAAACAATGCAGAGGAAAGGCTTCTTGGGGGATTTGCAGCCTGAATTGAAGCCATCTGTGACACCTCATAGTTTCTGCCATCCAGCACGTTCCCAAGCTGTCCCTTGTGCCAAACCATCTCTCCATGGCCACCGTGCTCAGCCCCACACAGGGACCAGTCAGGGATGGCCTCTGCATGGCTGGAAAAGCCTCAGCCCCTCCAGTGGAATGCTGCTAGCTTGGGCAACACAGGGCAAATATGATTTAAAAAAACCCAACCCAAATGCACTGGAGTGAGCAGGAGAACAACTTGGCAGAAGGTTTATTTTTAGTTCTCTCTAGTGCAAAAAACAATTAAAGGAAGTGCCAACCCCCCCCCCAAATGCAAAGAGTTGTAACCAAATGTCACCCCAGCTTTGATCCCCTCAGAGGCAGCGCTGCTGCTATCAGTTTAGAAGCATTAATTTGCATATTCATGTCCCCTAATTTGCTCTTCGGGAGCTGGAGTCTAACAGCTAATGAAGAAAGTCTTCCTGTGCACACAGAGCAAACCTGGAGTCTATCACAGATGCACTGAGAAAAATAATCAGACACAAGTAAGTGTTCATCCCAAGGGAGAGGCTGCCCAGACTAAAAAACTTGGCAAAGACCAAACTCCCTTCTCCACATGTCCTGGGGATGGGGTGAAGGGGCTGTGGCCACTGGGGCACACGGCAGTGGGGCCTCAGTGCCAGGATGTGCCCTAATGCAGGGAATGCTTGGGGGGTGCTGGGGAGGGGATGATGAGGGGAACGTTGAGCTGAGGGGATACTGAGGGGGCTGCAGACCTGCTTCCCTGTAGGCATTGAACCATGGAATGGGGCCGGGCTGGTTTTAGGGAGCACTGAGCACCCAGGGACCTGCCAGGACCAGGAGGGGCTGTGTCAGGAACCAAAAGGCTGTTGTGGCTGGCTGAGCAGGCAGCATTATCAGCCACACTGCCAAGTGATGTGTCCCTTCTGTTCACCCTTAATTTAATTTCTTTCAGCAACACAATAGCTCAGTTTTATGTCTGCCATTTATCAGGAATTAAACTTATTGTCATTGTTGTTGGCGGGGCATCAATTCCAAGGTGGCACTGAGGCTTGCAGGAGGCAATGACTGCTCTACATCCACCCCACTCCTGCTCCTCATCCCACGAGTGGGAACACGAGAAAATCCCAGAGCCTGTATCTGTTGGAACTGAGGGATGTGCAGGGATCCAGTGAGACCATGGGGTGTCATGGGAGTTTTCTGTGGCTGTGGAAGTTCAGCACTGAGGAGCAGGCTGGGCTCAGGGACTGAGTGACCAGGAGCATCACCCTCTCACTGCCATGGTTGAAGCAGGGTCGCAGCTACCTCAGACGAGAGCTCAGACCAAGGCTCAGAATAAAGGCAATGCCCTTTATTCCTTGCAGTGCCTGGAGAGTTCCTTTTATCTGCTCTGCTGAGGGCTGCAATTACAGCTGTGTTGTCAATAGCAAATAAAGATGAGGTTATCAAAAGGCTCAAGAGGCTGGGTTAAGGCTGCTGCCTGCAGCAGGAGCTGTGTGGAGAGGGGGAGCTCCTTCAGGGAAGATGTGCCCCTGCTTTGGCCAGAGTTGGACTCTAAAAGTGGCCAGCAACAGGGCTGGAAAAAAATCAAACCTGAGCACTGACTCCTTCCTGGAGAGGCATGGAATCATGGAATCCCAGAATGGTTTTTGTTGGGAGGGACATTAAAGCTCATCCAGTTCCATGGGCAGGGACACCTTCCACTAGACCAGGTTTGTCCAAGCCCCATCCAACCTGGCATTGAACACTTCCAAGGATGGGTATCCCAGATAAATAGTGTGTGGTTCTTAGCTGGAAAAATGCTTTCTTGCATTTCAGTGTGTCGAATGGCTCGTTAGCCTCTGGTGCGTTACCTCTTGATGGTTTAGCATTACTAATTCCTTTGGTAATTATGGCAATAACAATAATCCTGGCTGCAATGCATGTATATGCTGTGCTGTTCTGTGAAAATTCCCCTTGGGAAGTGTGGAAGTTAATGGGACCTGTCTGCATGGCTGGGAAACTCCTGTGGGACAGTGAGTGCCGGGCTGGCAGGTTGGCAGGGCACAGGCAGAGTGGCAGTGCCGTGATGGCACAGGAGCAGAGCAGGCTGGAGGGTAGCTCTGGTCCTCCTGCCCACTCCAATAGGGGTTATGCTGCTGGACTCCGCCAGGGAAAATCCTGCCCCAGCTGAATCCCAGATTTCACTGACAGCTGGGAGTTTCAGCCTGAGCTGTGGGACTCGGTTTGAGCATCAGAGGCAAGCCTGCTGCACCGCGTTATCTGTCTCTAACATCAGCTCCCCTTGAGAAAATCACAAAGAAAAAAATCTTTCTTTTCTTTCAGCAAATGCATTTTAAATAAATTATAGGATTAAAAAAGTTAAAAGTTTAATCTGCTCCCCCATTGTGTGCGAGTTCAAAAGGAACATTTATCAGGCGCGAGGTTGGGCCGCAGTTCGTGTGTGTCGCTGGAAGATTTTTAATTCGCTCGATGGGAAACGATGAGCAGAGTTGATTAGATGGGAGCTGTAATTTGTTCCCAGCTGTCAGCAGTCCCGGCACCCTCAGCCTTGGGGCAGCCACGATCCCCTCCCCTGCTACTGGTCTGAGGTGCCCCTCACTGGACCTGAATGCGTTTGTGCTCACAGTTCATAGTGTGGCTCCTTGTGCTCCATGAATCCCTCCCTGTCCAAGAAGCTGGGTGAGGAAGCTTGTCACATCAGGCAGTGGCATCCAGGGTGAAGCAGTGCCGTGGTCCAAAGTACCCCAGAGCAGGGACCAGGCTTCATCCTGGGTTGCTCAGCTGCCTCCCAACAGATGTGGATTCTGCCACTGCTGCGTGGCAGACACACAGCTCCCTGCGTGCCTCTGTGCCTCCAGCCCCTTAGATGAAGGATGCAGCACACAAAGCCAAATCCACTTTATTAGCATTATCAAGGAAGTGAAATTCTTTTCCATAAGTGGTTCTGTGTTGTTAACAGCAAAATAAGCAATTGCTGACAGCCAGCCTGCTCTGGAGAGCAGGTCGGCATCCATCCTAAAAACGGGGACATGCCAGCATGGTGATGTCCTTTCATCTGTCTCCTGTGCTCCTTTTCTCCCTCCTGCCTGTCCGTCAGGGACCCTGGGAACACCAGCAGCAGTGGCAGGTGGCTGTGGAAGAGTTAAGGGGCTGTGTTTCTCACTCTTCCTTCTCAGGGAAGACAAATGATTCATTCTATTCCCCATCGTTTTCGCTGATGCCTGGCTGCCTCCCACCGCGATGTTGGGTCTACACCACGCAAGTCATTAGTTTGATCCCCAAGAAGAGCCGTGGAGAACTGTGTTTCCTATTTGTCTGTGGTGGCTCCTGCCAGGGGCAAACCAGCGTGATCAGTTCTAGTTTTCTTTCAGATCTTCACAAAAATGCCAACACACACAGACGTGGCATGAGAATATCACAGTGACACCCGGCTTTTCCTGAGCAAGGGAGAGGAAACTCTGTGGCTGTGAGAGATTTTGTAAGTGGGTGGATGGGGAAGCTGCCCCTGACTGCAGGCACAGCAGGGGCAGTCAAAGACATCTGCTGCCCACGCTGGGGGTTTGCTGTGGGCACTGCCAGCTTCCAGCCTCCCGTACGGTAAATATCCAACTCATCTTCTCCTGGGCAATATTTACCTCTAAGATCCATGAGTGATAATATGCCATTTAGTAGGAGTCAGGCAGCTGCAGGCAGGGCAGTGCAAACCCCATCCCAACCATCAGAGCTGTCATGCTCCCCATGGTGAGAGGCAGATAAAGATCTGTCAGAAAACCATGGTCCAAGAGCTGGCAGTGGAGCTTTTCCCTAAAATCACTCCATTTTCAAGCACCAGAACGACTTGCTGCTGAACTGCATGTAGGACTGCAAGTAGGACTGCAAGTAGGACTGTGAGTAGGACTGTGAATAGGACTGTGAATAGGACTGTTAGTGGGACTGCATGTGGGTCAGAGGATGCAGGTGGTATTTGTAATGAAGCCTGTATACAAATCCAGAGGTTTTTCAGGTGACCAAGCAAGCTGGATCTTGGACCCGAGTCAGATAAGCCTACTCAGATCCAGAGAAGCTGGGGGAGTCTCCAGAACCAGCGGGATGTGCTAAGTGTGGTCTGGGTGTGAACCATGGGCTGATGATGGTCCTGATCAGGCAGAGGGCTGATGCCCACAAAGATCCAAGACCCCAGTGCAAACTCCACAAGCCTGTGCACTCCCCAGCATATTCCAGAGGCCAGCCCTGCCTGGATGGAACACGTCTCCAGCTGGGAGAGGGATGGCATTAACAGACAGAATCAACAGGACCTGTGAGTACATAAAGAGTGATGTGTGTTTTAGCTTCTCTCTGGAGGGTTGTATTATTCCTGTTATTGTGTTATTCCTGTTAATATTTTAATGATCCTCTCTGGGGCTGCTCAGGGGCACTGGGGCTTGAAGGGAAAAGGAAATGTTTCAGTTTAAGGCTCTGGGCAGAGAAATGAAGATGTCTATGACTGCTGAGGTTGGAAATCAGGGATAATCTGCCTTGGGCAGTGGTGATGTCCCTGGCATCAGCCTGGCAGCCCCTAGAACACTGTCCCTCTAGCTGTGCTGGCAAGCACCAGGGAGGAGCTGGCTCCCTGCACGGCACTCACTGGTTTATTTTGATAGGCAGGAGGCATTGCTGTTCACAGCCGTTTAATGTAATGTGGGAATTGGTAATTTGGGATTGTGGCTGAAATCACTTTTGAATACATAAAACATAAATACAGCAGAAGCAGAGAAATGAGCCATAACTCTCCCTAATGGAGCCCCGGCCTCCCCGCTTTTCACGGCACAGGGAAAAATGGCCCCACTATTTTCGACCATTAATTCTGCCTCGACCCAAGTCATGCTGCTCCCTGTTTCCTGAGCACTTTTTGCAAAATAATGAGGCTATTTATTAGCAGCAACGAGGCTGCACAAAAAGAGGCGTTGAGATAGTTTCTATAGTAACTCCCTGCAAAAACAGTTGGTGCTCACCCGGCCGAAGCTGTTCTGCTGTGCTGGCTGCAGGGCAAGCGGAGCCCTGACTGCCGGGCAGGTGGGACAGGAGGTGGATCCCACCAGCTTGGCACCAGCTCGGTGGGCTGCTCGTCAAGGGGACATGTGGCAGCTGTCACAGCTCCTGGGGTGAGACCCAACAGCCCTGCTCTCCCTGTGCAGCATCTTCTTCTCATCTTCCTCAGCTGTAGGTCGCGTTTTCATCGGGCATTTAATGTCTATTCTCAACTCCCTGCTCCTCGGAGCGGGTGAGAGAGAAGCAGGGGTGGAGTGGCCTAGAGCAGGATCCTGAGCATCCTGCAGCTCCCCAGGAGCACCAGCCACTCTGCCTTGGAGAGAAGCTCAGGCTGCTCTCTGCATAGTGGCAGAATTTCCAGGAGTAATTGGATTTGGCCATTCAGTAACTTCCACAAATAAGGGAAAACTCAATTGTTCATGTTTGCCAGTTGCATACTGCAGGAACTAAGTACAAATTCCATCGTTCATAAGCACAGTTCTACAAATGGCTTCTATTGAGTTAGAAAACAATAGAACTCCCCGGCACTGCTCAATTCCTACATTCCCACACATGGAGAGACCGCGCAGCTCTTCCGAGGGGAGGGTCTGAAGACCCACATTTCACTCCATTCAGTTCCACGTGGGTACTGAATAAATTCCAGGATAGCAGGGATGCCTGAGGATTAAGAAGAGACTAAATTTACTGAGGAAATAGTTACTCACTTGGTCCTACCTGGCAGCTGGACAAACAGGGCTCAGGGAAGGAGGATAAATCAGTCCCGAGCTGTCGGTGTGTGCCGGAGGAGCGGAGCATCCTCCAGCCCGTGCTCCGGCTCGCCGGCATCTCCCATCCCCCGCGAAATCATTATTAAAGCTGGCAAGCCATCATGAGAAATAAAGATTTATCGTGGCATAATTTCCCAGGAGGGACAGAGATTAATGCCAAGGAGAGGGGAACCAGCAGCCGTTTTCTGTTTGGGGAGCGGAGGAGCTTTTCCCTCCCCAAGGCTCTGAGCTCCTGCCAGCAGCCTGTGCTCCTGCCAGTGCTCCAGCTGGGGGCACGGCCTCGGGGCTCCGTCCCGGCCCTGCTGGCATCCAGCCATCCCTTGGGGGCCATCCCAGGACCTCTGCCTTTTCCTTTCTAAAAACCTCTTAAATTTCACTCTTTCAAGGACACTTCTGGACGTGCAGCCTCTGGTGAGGGGCAGGTCCTGTGCACTGGCAGGACCCCAGCACTGCACAGGAAGAACATGAGGAAAGCTGCAGAGAATTGGGACAGTGAAGTCCCTTAGTGATTTTTACAGAGAAAAAGATAATCTGTGGACTGAGGAAACTGGTACCACTCATGGAGAGACTCTCACAAAAGGCTCCTATTTTTGTTGCTGCTTTGCATGGACATTAACAGGAGGAGGGAGGGGATGCAGTAATGCACTTTTCAATTTTTGGCTTCAAAACTTTCATCATTATCATTTCAATTAAAATTGCTCTTTGAAGCAGTTTGTCTTCAGGCTCAGCCACACGAATCTTTGCTTTTATGAACATGGAAAACTTGAAAAATAAAAATGACCCTATTTTATCCAGCTCTGGTTTCAAGGACAAGGCTTGTGCTGGAGTGCAGTGACAGGATGGGATGGGGTGGGTTGTGGAGAATGTTGTCCAGAGTCTGGGGGCATTCCTGGATTGCTCCAATGCAGGGAAGTGCTCCTGGAACAAGGACAGCTCTCATGCCAATGTGATGCTGAGCAAGGCGGATGCAGTCCCATCACTTCCCACCTCATGGAGAGTTAAATCAAATGGAGTTGCCAATGCCCCTCCAGATTTGGGCAGTGTCCAGCGTGTGGTGGGTCAGCCATAAATTGATGGGAGCCTCCAGGGGATGGCAGGAGAACGGGTCCTTGCTGCCAACACTCACTGGCCTCCCCTGCCTCTGCTGGGATCCTGGGATGGGCCGTGAACACCCATGAGGCGGAGATTATGCAACGCTTCTGTAAAACCAACTGATGTTCAACACTAATTTATGGATATACTGAATTATCTAACACAAATGTAAATAGGGTTTACAAAGAGATATCAGAGAGACACCTACAATCGAGTCAATCTTCTTTGCAGAGAAGCAGAGGAAGGAGTGTGGAAAAGGAGCCTGGTAATTTATGCATCTGCGTGTCCCATTCCATCCTCAGGAACACAGTTACCAGTGCCTGTGCCTGTCCTTCAAAACTGCTCCCAATGTCGTCTTTTTAATGAAAATTAAGTGCTTTGGTTGTACTCCACAGAAGCTGCACGGACACGACTAATTGCAGCACTGGGAGATGGCAACCTCATTTGAAAGGAAGCAAGTCCTGGGAGGATTCAGCGTGGACTCTTCCAAACAACAGACACCATGGACTTAGAGGACTAAAAATATTTCCCCTGCATCTGCGCGAGCCGTTTCATTTCCTCTTCATTTTCTCTAATTTTCTTTGTTTTCAGCTTTAACTGATTTGATGCATCCTAATTACAAGCACATCTGCCCGCTCCCGCGGCATCCCGGCTGACCCGTGCCGGCATCCAGGCTGGCGGAGGGATGGAGGAAGGATGGGCAGCAGGGCTTGCTCTCCAGGGACCTGTGGACATCCCTCCAGCCTCGGATGCTGCCCAGACATCCTTGAGGAGGACTTTCCGTATGCCAGCTTTCCCATGCTGTACTCCTGGGCTGGAATGCCCAGCTGTTTTCCCAGATGTACAGTTGATTTCCCGGGAGCTGATGGTGTGGTCAGGATTGCACCATCCCAACTGGTCCTTGGGTCCTGCAGGTAGGACTGGGGCTGGCTTTTTCGGGTTAGCCATCCCTTAGGAAGAGCTCACGTAAATCCAGTGCTCAGAAGTCATTTATTCTGCTGCTAATTTATGACAGTGTTTTCATCCTGATCTTAAAAAAAAAACCCAGTGCTTTTGAGGTGTTTTGTCTCCTACATAAGGAAATCAAAATCCCCAACCAACGATTTGTGGGAAGAAGCAGCTCCAATACAAGAACAAGATGCGTGTTGTGTCCTTTCTTTAATTAAGTTAATGGTCATCATTTTACATGCTAATGTCTCCTCTGTGGTCCATCAGTCGTGCAGCTGCAGCCGCCTGCAATCCCTGTGTTTTACCTCAGAGACCCAATTACTGCTCTGCTCGGTGCGGGCGATGTGGAGCATCCCCCGCTGGCACCATGGCCAGGACAGAGGTTCCTCTGCTATTGTCTGGGCAGGAGAACCATCCTGAGGTTTTGGGTGGAAAAACGAGGAGCAGAGTGGCTCATATTCTGCTTCATTGTGTTCCCCAGGGGGGCTTGGGCATGGCAGGAGGCTGTGGGGCACCCCAGACCAGGGGCTGAGCTCTCTCTTGGTGTGTTCTCCCAAGAGCCAGAGGCCGTGCCACTGGCAGCCTGGCCATGAGCCCCCTGGGCCATTGCTATTCTCATTGCCATCTGGTGGCACTCACTCACAGCTGCTTTTATACTTATTTTCTCACACAATCCACAGTAATTGATAACAAAATAAAGAACCCCAAATAGTCAGCGTTTCTCCCTGTAATCTTTGTGTGAAGCTGCTTGATGGAGGGGCCTGGGGGACCTGTGCTGAAATGTGCCAACCAAAAGCAAAGCAGAGGTGGGCAGTAACACAAGGGATGCATCAGTTCCCTGGATTTTTTTCCAAGGAGTCATTTTCACCTTCACCGAGGGGAGAGGCACCCATCTTCCCATGGGGCCTCAGAGTTGCAGCCATGACCTGCAGCAGACTGCTGGAGCTCCTCCCAGACAGCCCCTCTGGCAGGACCTGCATCTCTAGGGCAGGATGGGGGTAGAGGAGGGGCTGTGTCCTAGTACTGTGCTGGGAAACCCAATCCTGTCAGGAGTGGATGGATGCAGTACTCTCAGAGACTCGACGGCTGCTCACAATCTCCAAGGGCTGCGAGATAAGCGGACTGTCATGGAAAAGCCAGGCCACAGAGATAAGAGAGCTTATTCCGTTCAATTATTGGGCAGATAAGGCAGCACAGGCAAGCCCAGCTCTCCTAATCCATTGCAATCAGCCGCAGAGTGCCGGTCCCTTCCCCGTGAGCCGCCCCCAGTGCCTGCTGCAGCACTGGCCAAGGGCTGGGAATGCCCACTGCAGGCAGAGCCGGCTGTGCCGCTCAGCCCCGAGCCTGGGACTGCTCGGACTCATATTTCCTGTGAAATATGGCCCTGGCATTTCTCATAACCTTTGCACAAAGGTTAGGAGGGAACGTGATGAGATTTGCTTGATGACAGGGAATTGGGAGGCACTGTCAGCAGGGATGATGGAGCACTCTCCTGGGAAGCAGCGGCTCACCCATGGCTTGGAGGGCTGGTGAAGAGAGGGAGAAGAGGAGTGTGGAACTCTCAGCATGAGAGAAACCCCCTTCCAGGAGGCTGAGGGCAGGGAATGTGTGCTGGTCAGAGGGTGCTTGGAGAGCCATGCATCCAAACAACGATCAGACCCCTGGAATGGGGGGCCAGGGTGTGGGGACCAGGCCAGAAGTGTGAGGGTCAAAGAGGGAAATGGCCCTGGGACAGACGACCCACATAGGGGAGCAGCATCAAACTTCGGGGACAGTGTCACCCAACACCTTCCTCACTGGGGGGACTGAGCTCTGCTGGAACCCCCCTTCCCTCCCAGGGTGGGCAGGGACGGTCCAGTGTCAAGGAAGGAGCAGGACACAGAAAACAGCCTCTTGTCTGTGGTTTCACCCGGGTGCCTCTAATTTACTCACACAATTAATTGGAGCCGTAAATCTGCAGCTGCAGTTGCCACGTGCACAGAACAGGAGATGGGCATTAAAGTCTGCCCTGTGTCACCTCCCTGGCCGGGACTGTCACCAGTCCTGGTGCATGCAGGCAAGGAGTTGGACCCTGTCCCTGTCTGGGCTCGTCCAGCTCATTCCTGATGGCACCCACCCCTCGACACGTGGAGACAACCACACATAGATCCCAGAATGAATCCTGGGCTCCCCAGCACTGCCCTCCCTGCAGTGGGATGAGTGACGGGATGGTGGTACAGTTTGCAGAAGCTGCCTGTACAGTATCTCTAGTCCAGGGCTTGGATCAAATCCCTGCCTAGGAAAAGGGTTCAGGCAGTTCTGCCTCGGTGTCAGCCACAGGAGTGGGAACAAACGCACCCTGAAGCCCCCAGGCGTGGTTGGGCTCGTGGGAAGGCAGAGTTGTGGTGTTTGGCCACCACCCTGCACGGTGCGTGCTCGACTGGGCTGGGACAGCTTCGTGCTTTGGGGAAACTTCCTCAGATTTTTAATTATCCAGGCAATTAAGACTTTAAATCTGCCAGGCTCCAGCTGCCAAAGCTGGCGCAGCTCCAGCGGCACCGCCGTCCTCTCTGAAGGCAGTGTGGGGACGCTGGGCCGGGGCGAGGAGCTCCAGGAGAGGGGCTGGTCACCAAGGCCACCACCGGTGACAGGAGCAAGGTCACGCTGTCTGCAGGGACACATCGGCAGCACCCAGAGCAAGGTGAGTGTCTGGGGAGGCAGGCGGGGGGCTGCTGGGATGCTCCCAAGAGCTGCTGGAATATCTGCAAGAGGAGTACCTGGAAAATGCCAATGATGCAGTTAAAAGTCAAGTATTTTCTGGAAGGCAAAAGGATGGGAAGGAAAACCCAGACCTGCAATAAAAAAACTCAAGGCACAGAGGAGAGAGAGATGCCTGGGAAATGAGAGCCTGGGAAAGGAGAGGTGGGTACAACAGAGAGGAAGCATCCAGCCAGGTGAGGATGGAGAGTCAAACCACCACAGCCCCCAGGGAATCCACCGGGGACTGTGAAGTTCTGTCTGTCCCACAAAGTCATCTGGAGAGCCCCAGAGAGGCCTCAGTGGAGACCAAAACTCTTAATAGACAGAAACATCACACAGTTCTCAGGGTCCCACTGCAACAGCTTTTCCCTTTCCAGCTGGAAATCTCTTCCACAGCTGATACAGGGGAAGCTGATGTGGCCACAACGCTCTCAGGGGGACATGTCTCCCCACAGCTGCCTTCTGCCTTACCACAAACACAGATCGCTGCAGAACGCAGAGGAAGTGTGAGCTCGGCCTCATCTGGCGCCCCACGATGTAATTAGCAGGCGCACATCAACTGGAGCCTGAAGGATGGGATACAGAAATCTGAGGATCTCACCCAACGAAACGGAAAATGAGGAGCCTCACCCAATGAACGAGCTCTCTAAATATAATCAGGGCTGTAAAACTGTGTCAGGGAATAATTCATGCGCAGAAATAGCTCTAAAACTAAGTGGAAGCGCGAGAGCTGGGTAGAGCAAACCCCAAGGAGCTGTAAGGAAACGGCATAAACACGGCAGAAGTGAGGGAGCAATGCAGGAGCAACGATCAGAAGTACCCCGAGATAGTTCCTGCATGTCCAACCTCCCTTTCTCCCCTGCCAAGCACCGGGTTCCTCGTGTTGGCAGCACAGAGGTGATTAATTCCCACAGCTCCCGACACCAGCTTGAGCCAGCACCGGCACCCTCAGCACTCTGGGTTATTTTGGACACTTAATTTAATACGGTGTGATTGGATTTGATTAAGAGGTATTGATTGGGCGGGGGAAGGGTAAAATTGTGGCCATTTGTCAGTGGCCAGGCAGTGAAATCTCCGCGTTAATAAATCAGGGCTGGCGCTATTGGAGCGCAGCTATCGAGGTGCAGAGACATGGTCAGGCTCCTTCCCCTGGCACTAGGGATGGATTAATCCCATTAAAAGTTGTGAATGTTTCCAATATGGACCTCTCTCTGGGAAAAAGCTCTGGAGCTGGAGGGTGAGTGCTGGGGTACCTTAGGCCAGGAGTGCTGCACCCTGTGCTCCCCCACTCCTGGACGCAGATGGGATGCCTGGTGCAGGGCAGCGATTTTGGAGGCCACCACGGCTCATCTTCAGGAAAGCTCTGTGACCAGGTGCCTTCTCCTCCCCTGGGGCAAGAGGGGCTCCTCAAATGTGCTGCCTCTGGAAATGCTCAGATGGAGGGAGCTGCTGCATCTCCCACGGGATGCTGTCGCCACCTCCACAAGCTGCTCCTGGCACACGGGGCTGGAGCACCCACCAGATGTGGCTGCGGCTGCCACTTTGATTTAGGGGGACTGTCCATGGGCAGCTCCTTCTGCAGCTGTGACACACAGGAAAATTATGGAACCACACTGGCCAGCTCTTTAGCAGCGTATTGACACAACGGGGACTGGAACGACAAGACGTGAGACTTCTGATGCATTCCTATTATTCCCAGCACGCTATCACGGCTCCCAGAATGGGGATGTCAAATGGCTTCCTCCGAGCATTTTGTATGTCTTTAAAAATGAAATGGGCTGTGCTGATGCCTTCAGATGTCTAATGGGTGATGCGGGTGTAAAAGTGCCACTTCATGCTTTGAGATGTTGCTACAGTAAATCAATCCCATTTTCACTGCTTTTATAAGCTGCAAATATTTTCTCAGGGCTGCTGTGGAGGGAGGGGGGCAGGAGCCAGGGGCTGTCAGCAAAGCTGAGCGCGGCCGGATCAGCCTCACAGTCCAGCTCAGCTGCTCCCTCGTTCCATGTAAGATGTGTGAGGGGCAGCAGCTGTGAGCCCCCGGCTCTTGCCTGGACTGCTCAGCATCCCGGGGGCTCAGGAGACATCCCAGCACCGTTATCTCCTGCCTTGCCTGGGTTTTTGCATCACCCAGCGAGACCTCCCTCTGTGTATCTGTTCTAAGCCCTCTGTAATAGCTCACATGGAGCCAGGGGAAGCTTGGCAGGTCGGCACAGCATTAAAAATGATCTACGATAATAAAAGGGGAGGCAAAGAGGCCGCTGCCTTACAAGGAGTCATCTCTGAAGGCATGGAAGGGAATGTGATTAGCAGAGCTGCTGCATCGCACACATGGTGCTGGGTCTGGGGAGAAAAACACCGTGCTTGGGATTCCTCTGCACGGCTGGTTGGTGCCATCAATAACCACCAAGACTGGGGGAGCTGAGCAGCAGGAAGGTGATGCTCACGGGGTCCTTGAGGGTCACCACAAGAGCAGGAACTGTGGACCCCCGAGGAGCAGAGTCCATGGGCTGAGGGAACGGGGAACCCGCTCCTGGAAGGACTCGAGGAGGAGAGCACCGGCTGTGTCCTGCCCTCCACTGAGGGGTTGGATGAGGCCAACAGCTTGGTCTAGAGCCGAGGGGGGCAGGAGGATCCACTGCTCCTTAACTCCTCAACACCAGCACCCATTGCTGCTCTGAGGTGATTTAGGCATCTTGGTGACTAATGCAGTCATAATCAAAATGGACCGTAGCCATTATGGCAGCAAAGTGATCCTCGTGTTTTCCTATTTACTAATCTTCAGCTTCTCCTTGTGACCTTTACTTCAAAATGTTTCAATATAAATAATGCACTTCTGAGAATATATTCTTCTGATTATTTCCCAAAGCCCTGATTCTCCATGTGCGACGGTCCCTGAAGTGGTAATTTGTTCTCCTTCCTGGTAATTGCAATTTTAGAAATAGCTTTTCCAAATGCTCCCAGCTTGAGATCTTTTTTGATATCTTTTCTTCGTTTTCCCTGCTGTAATAAAGCTGCTCCCTAGGCTGGGGACTGGGTCCAGGCCAGGGGGTGCCCCAGGGAGCGGAGGGGGCTCTGTGGGTGCCCCCATCACTGAGAAGTTTGTGCCACCCCAGGAGACTCTGTCTTTCCATTAGGCTCCTCCTAATCTGTTAGGAAATTAGTTAAGAGTAATAATCTCAGATTAATTCCAGTTGAAACTGAGATTTGGTTACTGGGAGATGGGGCTGTATGGAGGGAAAAGAGCCTGGCAGGAGAGATGGCAGTGGGAGAGCTGGGCAGAGACCTGTCCTTCCAGCAGCTCATCCCTGAGGCAGCTGTCCCACACACACATTGGTCTGGGAGTTAATCAAAAGCTTATTCCCACACAGAAATGGATTTGGCCTCTGGATCCGGGCAGAGTGGGGCGCAAGGGGAGTGGGACCCCCCCAGGAGACCTCATGCCCAGGGGCCACCCCCACCAGAAGGCAGCCCCCAAGCCTGGGCTCATCACCTGCAAACGAAGTGCTTGCAGCTGCCGGGGTCTTTGGTTTTGGAGGGAGAGAGGTCCCCAGCATGGGCACCTTTTCCCAAGGGAATGCCATGGCATAGCCAGAGCCCCTGGTGGTGATGCTGCAGCCTCTGGCTCTAACCTTGTGTAGCCAGTTCAGAGAAATTGCTGGTGATGAATTTAAGCTGAAGGTTAAGAGCCGACATAAGCTAGAAAGTCAATGACTAATCTATTAAGCTCCCCAGTAACTTAATTTACATGTTTTTAATGATTACTTCCTACCTGGGCACTCTGAAAACTAATTGGACTTGAATCGTTAAGTGCATTCAGAGGTGGACTCAAATTAATAAGTAGCACTCGTGTCTGCTTTTAGATGCAAGAGAGACTCAGTGCTGGCTCTGGGGGCTGCCAGACACCTCCTCACCACACGGCCACGGCCGGGGATCCGCTCCCCAAAAACCAGGACACATCAGCCTGGGGAACCAGTTCTGCTGCACCCACTGCCGTTTAGGAATTAAAATCCCAATTAAGGGCTTGATGCACTTCTTGAAAATTGAGTTTTTTTCATCTGTTGTAAAAGAAAAATCTGCTTGAGATTTCAAATGGGGCCTGGGCCAAGCGTCGCTCCCAAATAGTGGTGTTCTCAGCATCAGGGTGCCAGTGAGGCTGGCTCTGTGGTTTCTCCACTGCCAGGTCATGAGCTAGATTCCCTCCTCCTCCTCCTCCTCCTCCCGCTCACCAGGTCAACTGCAGATTTCATCAGCCTCACTGCTCCTCAGCACACTGAAAAATGGATCTCAGCCTCAGCAGGTGAGGGACACAGTCATGCCACTGTCCAGCTCCTCACCCCAGCACTGCAAATTCCCAGGGGACAGAGGGGTGGTCAGGAAGCAGGGGGGACCCTGGACTGGGTGCCTGAAGGGACAGGGTTGTCACTCAGATTGCAACACACCATCACGTGGAAGGTACCTGGAACCTGCACAAGAGATGCAGCTGAGATGTTTCTGCAGGGAAAGGGAAGCTCCTGCTCTGGGGGGAGCAGCCCAGCTGGAAGGGAGGAAAATGGCTGGAATGAAAAGCACCTACTTAAGGGATAACCTGAAAGCCCTTTTAATATAATTTAATGACAAAAGGCAAAATGAGGCTTTGAAATGCGGTGCCAGTTCCCTACTCAAGGCGAGGATGAACCCTTGTCTGGAATCAGCTCACAGAAGGCAAAAAAATACCAGTGTGGTATTTATTTCCCTGAAAAGCCTGGCACCTTTGCTGGCCCTGTGGGAAGTGAAATGAATTCATCCAGTATCAGATGCATAGGGCTGTTTTCAGGCAAGGAGGAGCTGCAGCCACAGGGAACTCGGTCCCTGGGGGCCCTACGGAGCAGGGCCACCACCACCAGCTCTGCCACCACCACCATGTGCAGCACCTGGTGAGGGACAGGCTGCACCAGCGCTTCAGAACACAACTGAGAATTTCAGTTTACCATCAGTTAATAGCTGAGCAAACAGAACACAGCACTGGTGCTGGGGAAGATGCTTACCCCTGAAGAACAGTTCTTTCAATGAGGCTCATCATAATGCTCATTAATTTGTGTACATCTGGATATTCAGGTAGGCAAATGTGGAGGGAAACAGCTTTGCACTGCGTTGAGTCACACACACACATGATCACTTCCCTGTTCCTTCTGAGCCTCACGAGGGTTAAGGAGAATTTGCTTTACCGAGAAAAAAAACCAGTTTCTTGGAATATACCCTACAGCTGGCAGGTCCCAGGGCCTCCTGACAGTGCACACTGAGCACTGAGCAGAGATGGATCCATGGGGCCCTGCACCCCTCACTGCTGCCTCCCTTCCACACTTACCCTGCTGAACACACTCGGGTATCTCCTGCCCGAGCAGTGAGGTTTGCAGCTCAGTTCTGGGCAGTGGGAACATGGGCTTTTCTCCCTTTGCAGGAGCAGCCCTTTTCATCTGTGCCACAGGCAAGGTCCTTGGCCACGCTCCTGGCGGACACCGTGGCAATGTCCCAACCACACTGTGCCTCCCCAGACCCCGGGTACTCAGAGGGAACTCCCAGGGGGAGCTCAGGCTGGATCATCTCTTCCTGCAAGGGGAACAGGGAGAAGCCTCGCTCCAGCCTGCCAGGCTGTGCTCCAACACAAACACCAGCTCTGCTGGAGAGCGTTGGGTTCCCTCGCCGTCCCCGGGGACCGAGCCTTTCATCCTGGCCTTTTTCATTAGTGTTCAATGCTGGATTTGCACAGATGCTGCCTGCTCCCTCCCAATGGCAAGGAAATTATGCACCTGGGCCAGCAGCCAGCATGACGAGGATTTATGCTTTTCAAGGTCTTTTATTAACTTGGCAACATATGGCTTTATCCTCAGAGCATCTCCTCCTCCTCCTCCTCCTCTCCAGGATGGTGGGGCTGGACCAGAGCTCTCCCTGGCTCCCTGTGCCCTTCACCCTGGATGAGGGCACTCAGCCTGGGGAAACAGCCCTTCGGGGGTGGCTGGGATGGTAATTAAAGGACATGAAGCAATGTTCTTATTTAAAGCATATTTCAATTCCTCTGTCTTGCACAAATGCAAAATCAGACTTTAAAAGTACCAGTAGTAAATATTTAAAATACAGAAAGCTGTTTTCTTTTTGAGCTGTACCTGGATTTGAATAGGGGCCCCTCTGGAGCCAGGATTGCTGGATGTATGCCACAGTCACGGGCCCGTGCTTGGAAAGGGGAGCTGCAATTGATTTTTGACTTTAAGATTCAGGCTGCAGCTGCCTTCTCCCTGACAGCAGCTTTGCATTTAGTGAAACGCGGGGATGCTTTTGGAAATGCACCATGGAGACAGCAGGGCCACAGGCAAGGAAAACAGCCCTCGTCTCTAAAGCTTTGGGTAACTCCAGGAGCAAGCTCCAGGGCCAGGTTTGTGCAGGTGGAGGAGCAGGAGGGAGATCTGCCAGGAAAAGACCTCGACAGGCATTTCCACACATGACACATGTATGAGGAATGTCTAATGACATTCAACCAAATGGAAGAATGTCATACTGCTGCCTGGCTGCAGCCGTGTCTCTTCCCTCTCCCAGAGTTCCATCTGGCTAAATCTCTCCTTGCCTATGGACAAACACCAGCAGCAATGCCAATCCTGATGGCAGGTCAATTGGCACCCTCCAGGGCAGCATCCATCCCACGACACCCAGGGTGTTCCAGTGACAGTGCTGGAAATGCCATCAGAAGTGGAGAGGAGGTTTGGAGTTGCCACGTCACACACATGAAATGTTCCAAGTGCTGCAGCACCTGGCACGGTCCAGTGAGGCACAGTCTGACACTGCTGCATCCCACTGAGGCACTGGACCTTCCATCCTCTCTGGACAGCAGGTTTGGCTTTTTCCTTTGCACACCTGCACATTTTCCAAGCATCCTTTCCCGAAGCTGCAGTCGGGCTCTGCCGGCGCGCTCAGACCTGCCGGATGAGTTCGTTGAGCCGCGTGCCTCGAAGTGCGGAGAGTGAGGCTACAGTGGCATTCGAGTAGCGTCGAGTGCTTTCAAGAAGATTACACCCGCTGAAGTAGTAATTAATGTTTGTTTTATTATGTTCTGGGGAATGATCGGCCAACAAGATAATTCAAATAAAGCCGAGCATGTTCCGAGTGAACGCTGCTTAAAGGCTGATTCATTGCAAACTGGCCCGTGCAAAGGACCAATAATTAAGAGAAAAGGCACAAGTAGGAGCACACTCACCATTTATCTGCCTTTTATGTAATTAAAATGATGGAAATTATGGCTTAATGAGTGGAAATTGGATGTGCTCTTGAGAGTTTTGCGTATCTTGTTTTCCTACAAGTTTAAGTCTCCAAGCGCGTCCCTCCAGCCGTGTCCCCAGCCTGCAGGCACAGCCCGATTGCCAAGGGCCACCTGGTGACAGAACACCAGCAATGATGATGCCAGCAGCACTTCCACCTGCTGAACCCTCACTCCTGAGGGTCTGCACCACCCCAGGCCAGGGAGCGAGAGCTGGGAGCGAGGCTCCTCCTGCCGGACCTTGGCCAAGCACGCAGCACAAGCGCTGCTTTCCATGATTAATTCCTTCCTAATGTGTCACTAAATTACAGACAGTGAAATCACTGTGTCACATTATATGGTAAATAAACCTAATGAAGGCAGCACATCCAGCAGGCTGGAAACCACTCGGTTTTATCCCACAGCAGAGAGGTACAATGGGGAAAGGCTGCTCCTCCTGGATGACGGGAGCTGCTGGTGCCGCTGCTGGCAGAGCCCCGGTGGCTCCACATCACAGCCCGAGGCTTTGCAAGCTGGTACGTCATGATGTGTCAGATAAATGATGAGAAGAAAATTGTCCTCCATCTGTTGAAATAAATTCCACCACATTTACTTCTCTTATCAGCTGAACCAGGGCAGAACGTGGCACTGAGCCCACGGAGGCAGAGCGGGGTAACCGAGGTGTCAGTGGGTGCCAGAACGGCCACTCCATGCTGACCCCCCACGCCGGCAGTGCCAAGCAGACCCACGAACGCTGGCTCTCATGCCAAAGGATGACTTCCCACTTCAGCTCCTTGAGGGAACATCTTCCACAAGATGGAGCCTGTGGGCAAACGATGTGTGGCCGGGAGGACACCGGACGGCGAGCGGCTGCCTGTGCGTCCGGCCGCCTCGACACACAGGGGTCTGTCCGTCCATCTGTCACCCAGGTGATGCCCGGAGAGTCACGCAGAATGGTCTATCTGCCCATCTGTTCGTCTCCCAGGCGGTGCCCGGAGAGCAGTACAGAGCGGTCTGTCTGTCTGTCTGTCCATCTGTCTGTCTCCCAGGCGGTGCCAGGCAGCAATGGAGAGAGGGAACCTGGCAGCCCCGAGGCCAGGGATGCCATCTCAAGGTAAGCCAGTGCCAGGCATGGCAACTTCTGCCTGCACTCAGAGGGCATGGAAAGCTGTCCTGCAGCAGCTTTGGGCTTCACATCCCTCCCCTGTCGTTGCCGAAGCTGTCTCAGTTTCCTCTCACCCCACGGGCAGCGGCTGACACAGGGGTTCCCACTTCAGGTGAATTCACCTTTCTGTAGCAATATCTCGCCACTGCCCATTAATCCTGAGAGAGAAGTACAAACCCAAGATGGATTAAAATAAGTGCCAGAGCCTGAGGAGAAATGTCAGCAGCTGGCGGGGACAGGGGGAGTGGGGGGCCGGGTGCCCTGGGGAGGGCTCCCACATCCCAGCTCACCTTTCCAAAGGAAACCCCTCCCAGTGCATGCTCAGCTGGAGAGTCCTTGGAGAAAGGCTGGTGCTTGCTTGAGGGGGTTCCAGCCGCTCCCCAGTCCTGGGCTCTATCCTGCCTTTCCCACTCACTGGGAAACCTGAGGCAGAGGGGGGCAGCTCCGTCAGCTCCGCTCACCGTGAGTGGCTTGGGGAGAAAATAGCATCCTACTCCCTGCCATTTCTACATTATGCTAATGCACAGCTGTTGAATCCTCCTTCCCAGCACGAATTCCAGCAGGTCCTTCCTCCTAAGTGGGAATTACTTCCATTTGCTGGTTTTTTTAATTACCCAGTGCTTAGGAAAGTAGCTCAGTGGATGGGCTGGCTGCTGGCTGTGGCAGTCTGGTGATCTCGGCACAGGCAGGGCCCTGTGGTGGGCGATGCCAGGGACCCTCTGTTGATGCCAAGGGCTTTCTGGGGCGATGCCAAGGCCTGAGGAGCTGGTGAAGCTGCCTGGAACGTGAGGCAGCACTGGGTGGGCGAGGGGGCAGCAGCACTGGGGAACAGAACTTCATTAATGCCAATAGAAATGGAAAGAGGATTCGGAGAGCGAGAGGAGGCAGATCAGCAGTGACAGGGAACGTGGAAACAGCCAACTTTTGTCAGCCTGAGGAAATCAGTACAGAGTTAATGGAGATGTGAAGAGGACAGCTTTGATATGGCACGCTGGGGTCACCCAGGCTGGGGACAGCACTGCCAACACCACACTGGGGTGGATGAGACACAGACCTGCTCTCCTGCCCATCAACCCTGAAATCAGCCCGACCACAAATATGGCAACAAATTTTAGGGATTAAGGTTCTCTGGTGTTCTTTGGAGAGGTCTTGGGTTGGATTTGAGGAGGCTTTTTATTTGAACAATAGGTCAAATGTGAATTCACCTCGCTGCAGGCACAGGAGCTCCAGTTTGGGAGGCTTTTAGCTCCCTCGAAGAAGCAGAAAAGAAGGAAAATCCTCACTGTCTAATTATGCTGGTTACAGGCAATCAGCCTCACAGCCATATTCCGATGACTTTTATTTGACACTGATTGATCACACGTTAATCACCACCCTGGGAGCTTTCTCCTCTTGTGAGGAGAGAAATTTTGGAGAGTTATAGTGAGCACAGGGACGGCTGCTGAGGGTCACAGCCAGTGCCTTCCCCTGCACCTGGGAATCACCTTCACAGAGCTTGGCTGAGAGCTGGGAATCTTCTGAAGGGAACAGATCTTTTCCTGATCTCTGTCTGGCTCCGTGTCACAGTGCCTGCGGACAACAACTGCAGGCAACAACCCACTGGGAATGGAGCTTCCAAAGAGGAAAGGAGCAGCCAAACATACCTTTGAACATGTTCTAGTATCTTTTACTGCACTGGAGCACTCCTCCAGCTGATAGTGGAGCAGCTCTCACAGCAAGAAGTGTGATGCCACTGATAAAAAACGATTAGGATTTTTAAGATAGAAGAGCACATCAATTCTGAGCATGGATGCTGGATATATTGCTGTGGAGAAGTGTTATATTCCCAGCTCAAGCATCTTGTGCCTGTCCCAGAACCCGCAGAGCTCAGCAGGGCCACAGCACCCCTTCACATCTTTTCCATGCCAGTAGGAAAACCTCCCACTGCAAAAGGAGGGGATGAGAAATTCCTATGTTCTGAGGAAATGCTGGTCTTTGTACACAGGGATAACAGTGCAAACGCCCAAGGACCTACTTCAGAAATGGGCAGCTCAGCCCCTCTGAGCCTCAGGAGAGCCCACGTGTCTGCAGCTGTTTTCCATGTGCCGCTGGAAGTGCCAAGGGTGATCCTCTCACAGTGGCTGCTGGCCATGGCAGGACAGCACAGGGATGGGCTGAGGGGCAGCCCAGGCACCACAGCCTGGGTGAGATGCATGGGCAGCACCTGAGGGGAAGCAGGGCATCCTGGTTCTGTGTCATTCAAATGACACCCTGGTGCCTTTCGGTAACTGTGCCTTTAAATCTGTATCCTTAGAGCATTATTTATTTTTTAATGCAACATTGTTTGGGAACAAGTCCAAACATTTAAATATTGTCGTTTTTCAGGTCTGTTGCAGAGTGTGGGAAGCTACAGCTCTACTTATGGCCTGTGAGGGGAAAGGAGCAATACCCTGGACAGAGCCCGTGAGCTCCAGAACATCACGGCTCAGACTCCACACATCGTGTTCCAGAGGAGGGCTGGAGCAGGTAATCACCTCCCTCTCTGGAGGTGTCGGCAGGGTCAGGGCTGATGCATTGTAAATCAGCACCTTGATGGAATGGCACCTTGTTTTACTGAGCCTGCCCTTGTCTGTTTGAAATTCGTGTATAATTCTACCACTTGCTGCTGGGGAGGTGGCTTTCCAGGCGATAACTGCTTCCTTTTGGCACCCAAACATGAACAGCAAACCAAACCATGGACTGGCACTACGGCATGGCCATGCTGGGAACCCAAAGGTGAGGTGGAATAAAAGTGCATCTCTCCTAAATATGTGGCCAGCTCTGAGCTCCTACAAATAATCCACGTTCAGTGCCTCATCTTTGCCATCCCTACGCTGGCAAGGGCTCCCTGCTGGCCCAGGAGAGCTGGTGCCAGCGTTGCCCTGTCCCCTCCAAGCCTGGCTGTCCCTCCCTGTGCAGTGGGAGAAGGTGATGTTCGAGGTATGGCACCTGGGGGGAACCACTGAAAAGCTCAGACCAGGCCATGATTATAAAACAAATATTCAACATCAGCATCCAACAGTCAGTATATTCAGCATCTCACCTTGGTCTTGGCGCAGTCCTGCCTGGCTGGGGCTGCCCACGCAGCTCCGCTGGGATGGAGAGCCCAGGTGATGCTAACCTAGAAAAGAGAAAATCTCAGCTTTGTATTTAACAAGCAGCAGATGATACGGCCGTGTCTTGTTTGCTTGGAGCCAAGTGAAACCCTGCTGCTCTGGAGCAAAACGGTGAGTTATTGAGGGGAGAAATGCGTGGGCAGGAAGCTGAGCCACGACATCCCTCCCCTCCCGCCCACGGCCGTGTCCAGCCACCACAGGGAGAGACCAGCTCTGTAACAAGCACACCAGAACCATCCCTCAGCCTTAGGCAAAGACAAAAGGGAGATGAAAAAAAACCCCAGAGTAAGAATTAAATCGTGCACTCTTGCTGGTGGAGGTGAAGCATAAACCAATAAATGGCAGAAATGCGTCTGATAAACTCTGTGAGGTGAAGATGAGAAATGTGTTGGCTGCACGTGGGAGTGTGTGGGATGATGAAAGGCTTTGGAAGTACCTACAGCAGGAGGAAGACCGTGGGGAGTAATAAACCGGGCACTTAGCACAGGTTTAGGGGAGCTTTAGGCTTCAGTCGTGGTGATGCTCCTGCCTTTCCCCATGGAGGAGCAGAGCCAGGAGAGACAGACTTTGCTTGCAGGGAAAACACAGAAAGAGGGATCTGAGGGTTCAATACAGAGCCAGAGGTATCCACAGAGAAGCCTTCACCAATGCTGGCTGCAGGCATCGCTGCTGGCGATGGAGGGGCTGTACTTACTGCAAGCTGGGCTGAGGCTCTGAAGCCCCTCTACTGCCCTGGATCCACCCCCAGCCCCGGCTCCAGGAGGGGAAGCTGCTGAAGCTCTGCAGCCAGGAGCTGAACCTGGCATCCCCAGCAGGGCCTGGCCAGGGCCAGAGAATGAGACCCTGCAATAACCAGCCCCACTCTGAAAGCAATATCAAGTACTTTTTGGTTATCTGCAGCTGGGAACACACCCAGCTTCAGATATTCCAGTCTATGTAATTGAATTATTTAGGGGCTGGCATGGCGTGATGAAATAGGCTTTCTTCCTATTTTTAGGTTTCCATCTACAGGGCTGGAAATTACAGCCATTAAAATGTTCTATTAGTAATGATATATAAAGGGGAAAAAACTGATCAGACTTTTCTAGTGCACACAGAGCATTAGGATATCATTAATTTTAATGATAGAGCCCAAAATTACAAAGCTATTACAGTCATACTTGAAGTTTCCGGAAAAAAAAAAAAGAGATCAGTCTAAATTGTTGTTAATGAGTAAAAAAAAAAAATTTAAATCATATTTAACAGACCTTAAAATTATGGCTGATGTCCCTGTGAGCTGCCAAAGGCTTTGGCTGCTGCTGTTCCCTGGTGCTGACAAACAAACACCCGGCACGAGGGAACAATGTGGGGAGTCCAGAAGGATTTGCCAGAGCATTCTGGAGTGGAAGGAAGAGAGGCTGTGCTCCTCAAAGGGTTGTTTTGGGCCTTTGATTCTCCCCTCTCAGCCCTTGGTACAGGAATTCTTGCTGCCCAGGAAAAGGTTTACAACTCCATCAGCTGCTGAGCAAAAGATAAAATAACTCCCAGCCCTGTGCACTCTGAAGTAGCAGCAATTAATGGCACTTGGAGGCTGAGAAATTTTTATCTTGGTTTTCTTTTAAAAAATAAATGACTGAGGAACAAAGTCCTTTGAGAAAGTGGATGGGGGGAAAGAAGAAAGTTGGAAAGAGGAATCCCCGAGATGCTTTGTGCTCCCTGACCTGGTGGTGTGAGGGGAAGGGATGCGGCACCCGGAAAGCAGCTGGGATTTCCCTGACCTGCAAGCACGGGAGATGGGGCTGGATGCTGTGCTGATGGGAGCTGGATCCTGGATTTATTGGGACATGCTTGCAATAATTCAAACAGCAACCCCTGGCCCCAGAGCAGCAACAAAGCTGAGTCTCTCTGGAGCAGGGCTGTGACTGAGGGACAATTTACTGCCTTGCCCTTGACAGCTCTGGTTGTCTCTAAGTCACCAAACCCTTGACTTCCTCACAGAAGGAAGGAAAAGCCTTTTCCCAAAGGAAAAACCCTCCCTGCTGAATCTCCCACAGCTCCTGTTTGCTGGCGGCTTTTCCAAAGCCCCGTGAAACACCTGAGCAGAACACCTTCAATAACAGCACAGGCTCGTAATGCTCTGTGTGACATTAAGGCCATTTTCCAGGTTCCTGATACTTGAGACACTGCAACAGAGGAGTCAAAAACTTTTCAAATTCATTAGGCCTCAAAATAGCTGCTTCGTTAAGCACCGCAGACACAGCTGATAATGGGAGGCGAAGCAGAGCACCCCAGAGATTGGATGCACACACCAGGCTGACAAATGGCTTCTCTGTGGCTATTCCAGAGCCGGCAAGGGGAAAAATGCCATCCCACGGTTGAACAAGTCTGGAGTTTAGTACGACAACTCTGGAGCTGCCTCCGCTGGAATAAAACATCTCTGCCTTTGCCTTGAGGCAGCAATGTGACCTTCGGGAGAGGGGCTGCAGGAAAGCAGCCAGAGGCCAGGAAGGAGCTGCCTGGGATCCAAAGCCTCTCCCCTCCTTTCTCAGGTGCCATTAAAGCAGAACGTGCCCTGCTGCCTCTTCCTTGGACAGCCGCGATCTCAGCACAAGAGCTGTGGGGAGTCCATGCTGCCTGTACAACTCCCATGGATTTAAATAATTCTACCTGTCAACCTGACCTCTTCAGCACATGGAGAGGAGCCACGGCCTGGGGTCCTGCACCCTCAGAGAGCTTCCACTGCACTCAGCTTGGCCAGCTCTGGCTGCAGATCTGGGATGTGCAGTACATCAGGGCACTGAACTGCTGTCCCCTTCGAGATGGATCAGAGGGAGGATGAAGACAGACTGTTTTCTCTGACCACGGTAATAGAGTCAGCAATTCCACTTGGATAAGCACATGGATTTTGTGTCGTCCCTGCGCAGGGTTGAGCGAAACACGCCGGTGGCAGAAGATGCCCAGCGCTCCCTGCGGAACTGCATCTCCTAAATGGCAGCTTGCTGTTGAGAAGAAAGCACTCGAACACTTTGGAAAATAGGAAGATCCCAAAGCTGAATTTTAGAGTGCTCATCTTGCAGCTCCCAAAGAAGCCAAGTTCATTACCAGCAGCAACGAGTGCCGGGTGGCACCGGTCCAAGCAGCGCTTAGCACGCACATCACTTGGAGTGGACCCACAGTCCCAGTGTAGTCAGAGGTGTTACTCATGTCCTAAAAGCATCTGCCGGGGTTTTTTAACATTAAGCTTTTTTTTCACTTTCTTCTTAACCCCAAGACTGGCACCAGCTTCACTCCCAGACTCACCCTGTCCCTTCGAGGCAGCCGAGGCCAGAGGTCCTCTTGTCCCCCACCACTCTGAGGCTTTCCCCCGGGGTCACAGCTCTGCCGACAGCATTTTCCAAACTTGTCCTTGTTTCACAACACCAAGGTGCTTTCTGGTTTTTGGAAAGCAGAAGCCGAGATAAACACCCTCCACTCACACACATCCTTTGTGGGAGGCTTCTCCTGCTGCTCCCGCTGTTCAGTGGTTTGGGCATCTTCTCTGGAGAGTGCTTAGAAAAAGAAATTGCTTTTAATGAAAAGGCTGGAGGTAAAGATGACATTCTGGGGGATGCACATGGGAGAGCAGCCCAACTCTCAGGAGAGGTCTCCCCAGCAGTCTGTGGGAGCAACTGGGGGCAAAGCCTTCCCTCCTGGAGTGGGAAGAGTGGCCATGTGGGGAGGTGTGAGTGGGAAGCCAGGGAGACGTGAGGGTTCTTCTCACAACTACACTGAGCCTGGTCTCGCTGAAGGCTGGCAAAGGGCATTTGTGAGCGCTCAGATTGGAGCCACTCAGCAGCAAGGCTTTCTATCCACTTTTCCCTCATTTTGCATAGCCAGTACTCCTGCTGTTTGCAGTCATCCCTCGGAGTCAGAACACCTCTCCCCAGCCCCCTTCCCCGCGGTGCTGTGTGACCTCCCGGCAGCGCCGGCGTCCTTGTCAGGGAGGGAAGCGACAGCCTCCTCTTCCTGCCCTTGTCTTTGCTGAGATCCAGGTGAAAACTGATTTTGGCAAGAAGCAGGGCTGCAGGGCACATCCTGCTCAGCCGCCACATCCTGCCCCGCCTCTCCCTGGAGCCACGGGGCACCGGCTGAGGAGCGGCTCAGGCACTCAGCCCAAACCTGCTCTGGTTCACCGTGCGGGAGCCGGTGAGCGCCGTGATACCTGCGAGTTTGGGCTGAGCTTCACCAAATCTATTTGCTTGATCAGATTTATGTAGCAATTCCAAGATGAGGTGAATAATGAAAATGACTCATGAATATTTCATTCTTATAAATCACATAATTCATATCTATTCACAAATATTTGCTTTGCCTTATAAACCGGATGAATAATTTACAGAAATAGGGAGCAACTATTTTAAAGGAAATATGAAATCCATTGCCTACATTAATCAACAAATATTATTCAACTTTTACGGGTTCAGCTTGTTGACAGGTACATTCCCTGTTTATGAGAGGAGCTGGAGCAGCAGATGACATTCTCCATATTAAAACATGCAGAGATGGAGCTCGGTTCTCCCCATGACAGTGTATTTCCACACTTACCTGCTCAGTCCCAGCCGTGGTGGTCTGGGCAGGAGCTTCAGATTTCTGTTACCAGTGGGGCTGTTTGAGGGGAGAGGGTAAAATAAGAGTTTAGCAATCTCACTTTTTCTTGGCTGGCAGCTCAGACAATAAGCAGTAAATAAACTGCTAATTTTTCTAATTTTGCCAGTAATTCCCTCAATTATTGAGCTTTTTTAAAAAATCATCTGCTTAAACAGAGTATTAAGCAACCACATTAATCCACCTGTATTTGGATGATAAAGTGATTAATCTGACTCATTTAAATACCGTGATGGTTTGTTGATGAGTGTCCCGACAGCAGCGGGGACTTCACCAAAGGGCTCAGTGGCTGGGCAGGCATGAGGGATGCATGGGGACAGGCACAGCCCTTGTCACCTCCCAAAAAGTCACCTTGGCCACTCCAAATTCATCATCAAACAGCTCCATGGCAGGGGCTTGTGGTGTTCCCATTCCCCTCCACCTCAGATGCTTGGTCCTGGGAAGCTCTCCTGGACTGGGAGCAGAGGGGGTGGCCAGAGCCACAGGCACCTCAATCAACACATCACATCCACAGGGGAGATGCTGCTGAGCGAGGCAGCCCACCAGGCCCTGGGCAGGAGTGTGGGGTATGAGGACATTGTCACCTCATGTCTCTTCAATCCAGACCCCGAGGCATCTGGAGGATGTCAGTGCCAGTGAACTTGCAAGTGAAATCGTGGGGAAACCCAGCTGAGGGGGCTGCAGAGGGCAAAGCCCCCTCTGCCCCCTGAAGGTGCCACTTGCTGCTCCATGGGGAGTGTAAGTGCCTGAGGCACTTGGTGGCTATCCCAGCGTGGGAAAACCAGACTTCCACATGGGAAACTGGGATTAGCAGAGCAAGGAGTGGGTCTGCTGCCACGTCCTCTCCCTTGCAATGCAGGCACAAGGTGAGAGGAACAGGGCAGCTTTATGATGTCTAAATTAAACAGCTCCTCAGAGCCCCCCAGTCGGAGCTAAGCAGGAATGGGGTGCAAAGGTCAGGGTCCCTGAGCAGTGGGGCCAAGGCTGGCTGGGCTCCCAGCATTTCACAGGCTGGTTTCTGCACCCCAAAGCAATCCAAACCCAACATCCTTTTTAGTATTCCTGCCATTGGCAGCCTGTCTCCCAAACTATCCATCTGTAACATTTGTAGGGCTATTAAGAGGGAAATACAATTTCATAGTCACAGATAAGAGATTAGACAAATCAATTCCTCCCCGTGACACGGGCTGGAGAAAAACTCAATTCCAAATTGCAGTGGAGGTTTTTGTTCTCCCGGTTTATTGAGCTGTGGGTCCTGCCACCAACTTTTCCTGGTCGTGTCCCCATTAAGAGCAAAACGTTCATGACTGATAAGACAGCCAGAAGGGTAGTTGGGAGGGACCTGGCACTGGGGAACCCTCTGGGAGGAAGGAGGCTGAGCCCACCTCGGCAGCCATCCCTCCCCTGCTTTGAGGCAGCTGGCGGCAGAGAGCCTTCCTCCCTTGCCCCCTTCCCATCTCCGGGGTTTGAGGTGGGAGTGATCCCACCCGGGAGGGTTGTGGCTGCTCCCTGGAGCCCGTTCCAGCACGGGGAGCACTCGGTGTGCGGCACGGAGCACGTGGTGTGCTGGGCAGGGAGCCGAGGGGACTGTTACCCTACAACATGTCACACTGTGCCGGGCTGCAAGACGAGAGCCTGTCAAAATATTTAGTGGCAGAGATAAACTGAAACCTCTCCATCCGCGAGTCGGGAATTCCACAGAACAGCTCTCAAAAAGCCTCCAGTACTCGTGGAAAGCGCTGGCAGAGGCGGGCAGAGCCTGGCGTGACCCACAGCCAGCCAGAGGCAGCTGCTCTCTGAGGTGCTCAGCCTGGATGTAGATACAGGCCATGGCTTTGAGGCAAAGCAGCTTATGCACAGCTCTGTGGAGGATGACAGGCTTGGCCAGTTGGTTGTGTGGTCCCAGCACACATGGGAAGGCTCTGGTTTCTCCTGGCACCACTGGCAAAGGGCATTGCCAACAGCTCCCACAGCAGGCAGGGGAGTGGGTGATATGAGTGCGAGGGGAGAAAGCAGACCCAGTCCAGGAAGGCTGGGAAAAGGACAGGGACACCGCTGAGAGGGCTGTGGGATGGTGAGAGGGCACCATCCCCTGGAACCTGAGTCATCCCAAGGTGCTGTGCACTCCTCTCACCTGCACACGGCAGCTCTGTGCTGGAGAACCCTGAATTATTTATAGCCTGTTATCATCCCCCAGGTATTATTTGTGTAACCATTAGTTTCTGTAAAGTGTATGAAAGAAGCTGTAAAACATCAAGCATCTCCTCACTTCACCTGGGAGCTGATTATTTTCCTGCTTGATTTACCAAGCTCCAGCTCAGCAACTTAACCCTTTGTGACGCTGGTGTTGAGCACATCAGCACCTTGTCAGCCCTCAACTGCTCCCCCAAGCAAAACCTGGACCCTCGTCCCCATGCCCAGGGCAGTGTGGGACCCAAAAACCTGCTGCCAGGGAGGGGAGAGCTGGAAGCTTCCACGGTGGAAGAGTTTATCCAAGCTGGAGCAGCTCTTGACTAGAAAGCTGTGGCTCTTCTCTGGATAAATAAGTTTTTTAAAAAAATGATTTATTCAACAGTATAATGAATTCAGTGCCTTTTAAATGTGACAGTGGATAAAATACATTGGCCTTCTGCAGGCGTAAATGTCATCTGCAAAGATCAGGATTTCTCTTCCCTCCCCCGCGCTCGTGGGCTGTCCTTTAATTCACTGCTTGTTTTAGAGGGACTCGGGGCAGAGCAGGGCTGGTGTGGCTGTGGGGACATGGCATCCCCACATCCCTGAATCCCTGCACCCTCACATCCCCACGTCCCCCAGTATCCCCACCCAAGCCCAACAAAGGGGAACCAGGGGAGAAGAGCTCGGGGTCCAAAGGCAGACCCCACGAAGCTCAGGGCACTGCCAGGGAGGTAAAGCCCTTTTAGGGGGTTTCAGATGATGGCAATGAGTTTCTCTTCATGCCCAAGTCAGCAAAACCAAACAGAATTACACTTCAATGTAAATATAGAGCCAACCAAAAAATAAAATAGAAACGACAAAGCTGACTAGCAAATAGCCCTGAAACTCACTTAGTGCCAACGTGACAAGGGGCTCGGACAAGGCTTGAGAAATAACTCTATAAAACGAGCACTTTAGAAACCAAATAAACTGTTCCAAAGACACAAAAAGATTACCCCAGGCAAGCTCGTATCGATTGCAGGCACCGAGCCCAACTAACAGAGCACAGGCCCTTGTGCTGCTGGTGCTCACTCAGCACCCACCGGCCCCAGCAGCTTCCCCACCACCTTCCGTGGGAGGGAGCAGCCTAAAATCAAAGAAGACAGGTGATAGCAGCAGGAGAGAGGGGCAGGAGGGAAAACCACGTGAGAAAGCAAAGATACAGAAAACACAGAGAAAACTGTAGAAACAGCAGCATTAACACAACAAGGCTCTGCCAAGCATGTGTGTGAGACACTGATAAAGTGGAGAGGAGATTCTTACCTCTGACACCCCCAAACATGGTCCTTTGGGGTGTTATTTCCCACACAGGCACCATTCCCACAGAGGTTTGTGTGTTTTCCTCCTCCTCTCCCTGCTGGGGTTGACATTGGCATTTCTGCAAGGATGGTTTTTCCTCTGCCATCCCTGTGGTTCTCCTTGTGTTGGTACCATTTCCCTCACTGATCCCCTCCTCGTTCTGTGAGAGGCTCTGCACTCAGTGCAACCACTGGAAAACTGTTGGAAATAGGGACTCATTAAGAAATGCGAGAAAAAGAACAGTTTCTCTTTAAAATCTGATTGAATTAATAGCCATTGGTCACCCCAGGGCTACAGGGCAGAGCTCACCCATCACCCAGCTGTCCAGGAAGCTGCTTTCTCAGTCACAGCTTCCCAAAACAGCTTTTCCCTCCCTTGGAGAATTGAGGAGCCTTTGGAAATGCACGCCAGAGGCACTAAACCCAGGTGAGAAGTTCTCCAACCCCTGTGCAGGTGGGTTTGGGAAAGGGTAGCAAAGGGGGAAACAGCACACTGGGCAATACTGCAGGCATTGCAGACCTGGCTAAGAGCAAAAACAGCATAAAGCCTCAATTTCCAGCTTTCAGTGCCAAGGGAGAGGCACTGAGAAGTGGGATGTCCACACACACCTCAGCTGTTCCCCACCACGGCAGGGAGAGGATGCCCTTGGCACACCAGGCACTGCTCCCTGGGAGGTGCATCCACGCTGCCTGCTGCCCGCTGAGCAGCTGCCCTGCCAAAAGCAGCAGCTGGTACACGGTAAAAAACACAAAAAAACCCCACATTAAAATGTTTTTCTTTCAGATTATTGAAGCAACTGTAGCAAAAACTTCACATTTAATATGCGTGACTTGCTCTGTGCTCTCCACTCGAATAAATTGGTGGAACATCCTGCACAGCCAAAGCATCAGGGGCTGGGTGAGGTGCTGGGCCAGCTGTAAATGCCAGGGGAAGAAACTCTGAGTAAACTCAGCACATAAAACACGGACCAAAATTCTCATCTTTGCCAACAGACTTTAAATGGGAAACCTGATCACAGAGAACAGAATATCTGGGAGTTGCTGTGGCCCTACCTGGATCCATAAGGGAAGGGCAAAGTGTGGGGAGCTCCCAGAAACAAGGGTGAATGCAGGAGCCCTTATCAGCTGTTCCATCAAAAATCTGCTGCCGAACATCTTGTTTTCCAGGGCTCCCATTTAAAGGTGTGTTGTAGCTTGCAGCTCCCTAATTACCTTAGATGTTCTGCATAATTTTTGTTTTTAATTTCAGATGGGAAAACACCATAAACTCGCTAATTAATTACTTTTTAGCCCCAGTGCGTCACCTGAAGCACACACTCCGCTCGCAGCCTCTCCTCTCCACGGCACTCCAGGGGAAATGTCCTCTGTGAGGAGAGCTCGGGGATTTCACCAACAGCCCTGGGAAGCAAAGGAAAGAGAGAACAAGGAGCCAGGTGACCCGATTTTTGGCTTTGACAGGAGCTGCCCCCCAAATGCAGCCCCTCACAGTGCTGTGCCCGGCTGTGGCAGAGGCTGCTCCGAGCAGGGACTGCAGCAGAGAGACATCGGTGGTGATGGATGGACTTCATATTTCAAAAGCCCATGAGCTGCTGAAGAGAAAATGTTTAGAGAATCTGAAGCAGCTGGAAGCAGAACCAGGTTAAAAATAATAAACTAAAAAGGCAAAAAGGCAGAGGAAGGAGCTGGCACTGACAGAAGGACTGCCAGCTTCTAAACACAGCTCCCAAACCTGCCAGCCGTGGCTTGCTCCTGAAGGTTCCAGATATCTCAGCAGATTTTGACACTCAGCTCTTCTCTATCTGCTGCTCCTAAGCTTCCTGCCATCTCCTTTCTCCCTGAAAACCTCCAACTCAGGTTTTCTTGATCCCATCACAGTCCATGTCCAACGACCCTTTAGTTAAAGGCAGGGCAGGATGGTGAAAATCCCAAAAAGAACACTCAGACTACCTGGGCAGGTGAGTGAGTGGCTGCTTGGAATGCTGACCTGGACGGTATCTTTTCCTTTGCTTTTTTGAATCATTCATATTTTCAGCAACTTTAAAAGCAAATAGGCAAATGTAAAAGGTAGGATTTTGAAATGGGAATACACTGATGTGGAAACAGAGAGAGGTTTAATTTCCTTTAATTTCTGGTGAGTGGATGTCAATGAGAGGTGGGCACTCAGCTACATGGCCAGAGGCAGCGGGAACAGGAGACACCCCTGGGCTGGCAGAGAGGAAAGGGAGCCTGAGCTCAGTCTGGTGTGGGGCTGCCCGATGGCCACTGTCCCCATCCCACCCCGGATCCATGCCCCCCAGATCTGGAGGGCAGAGCAGGGCTGTGCAGTGCAGCATCCACCGGGGAGCCCTGGGACCACAGCCAGCCCCTCCTGGCACTGCCCCACGTGCTGCCAGAGCCCATAAGCTGTTTATGCCCCTCGTGCTCCATCAATCATTTTTTCATACAGTTGGAAGATTAGAGCTCCTTATACACTACCTCCAGTCCAGCTTGTCAAAGGAAAACTCTGGGGAGAAATTCATGGAGATGTATTAAAGCCATCCAACACTTTCTCCATGGCAACTGGGACCGGTGCAAATCCCATCAGCCCTGCCTGGAGCAGGACGGAGCCTCCGCAGCTCTTCCGGCCTCCCAGATAACGGCTGATGCAGGGGAAACATCTTCATTAGCTGGAGATACCTCCCAACCCTCAGACACAATAACCTTTGATTAATGCCAGAGCACTTATCACTTATGAAATACATCCGTCTGAGGATCCCTGGCATTTTCCCAGCGTGTCTGAGGGATCCTGTGCTCACAGGCAGAGCTCCGAGGGCTCGAGCAGGAGGGGAGGGGGAAGAAGTGTCGTGGGTGGGCAGGATGTGCTCACAGGGACCACTGACCTGCCTGGCAGAGACCAGGTGAGAGCTTGTTCATACCAACACACAATTAACACCTCTGTGATTAGTTCTCAGAGCCTTGCTCTTTGCAGTGCCATCCTCAGCACAGCTGGGAGTCTCTGGACAAAGTGGGAGAAGGGAGCTCCTGCTGCAAGGAGCAGATTTCAAGTGTTTCATACTAAAAGTTATGGCCACGGTGTGGGCTGGAAGGTCTTTAAAAATAGCTCGAGGTCTGCATGTGCACACTGCGAGCGAGAGGGATGTCCTACATTCCCCAGCTCGCTTAATCCCTCTGCCTGATGACAAAATCCCTGCTCATCCTCCTGGCAGGTGAGCTCCCCGCTCCCACTCGGATAAGAACCTTTCTGTAACTAAGGGCTCTGCCGTCCCCAGCAGTGAGGGGGGCAGGGGTCTCGTGCTGTCCCCCGAGGGAGGCACATCCAGGACTCCCTGGAGCTGGGCTGGTCTCCACACACAACCACACCAGGTGGCAACACTGGCGTGCCACCACCTTGGTTGTGCCGCTTGTGCAGAGCTGTGGGGACGACAAGTGGGGCTTGGCAGATGCTGTCCAGCCCAAATCCCTGCTCTCCAAGGGAAAGCAGTGTTTGAACCACTGGAATGAATCTGCAACGTTACTGCAGCTCAACCCACACCAAACTGTGCGAGAGCAGAACCCTTTGAAGTCTGCCGTGTCCAATCCATTATTAATCACTGTAAATCTGGTATAATCTCTACAAGCATATTCCACTCCCTACAAACAGGCTGGTGCCAACTTGCTCCAATAAATCCTGCATCAGGGCAGCTATTGTGTCTGCTCTTCAGGCAGCATTTCCCTGCAGGAATATTTAAACAATAACAGTCTCTATTTGGTGCAGTCACTTTTGTTTTAGAAGACTACGGTCTAACATGTAACAGATTTAGAGCTTATGGAAAGGCTGGGATTTATGGTACGCTTTCTTTCCAATGCATTTTGTATCTAATAATCCCTGTGAGGCATTAAATGTCTCCATGTGGGTTCCTCACTTCATGCTGAAGCAACAAAACTATGTTCTTCCTACTCAAAACTTTGGGCTGAATTCTGAAAGTTGTACTGAAAAGCAGCCTTGCTAAACAAGCAATAACACTGCTTCCTTGTGAACTAGGAATGACTGGTTGATGTCTCTAGAGCTGGGATGACCCATGGAGAGAGAGAAGAACACAGGTGCACCAGGAGCACTGGGGGATGCTCCCAGGCAAGGCAAGACTTGGCATTCAGATGGACTGATTATCCCTCAGCAAGAGATGTCAACCAGCTAAAACACCCCAAAGTGAGAACAAGCCAAAAATTCAACCCCAAAATAGTCACTGGGCAAAAAGAGTCAAACACAAGGGTAACAAAATGGAGCCCCAGAGTGTTCAGGGGGAAATGGAAGCAAAGGAAATTTATACCAGTATCTGCTCTATATAAACCAGAGCTGGAGATTTACCACCGGGAGCCCATCCCAGCCTCCTCCCCCACGTGAGCACCTACCAGCGTTTGCTTTGGGTGAAGTTGGTGTCCCAGAGGATCCGGGAAGCTCCAAGGTTTGATAGAGGTCCCAGTGCTCCCCAGACAAGCAAAACTCCTCCCACAGGTTTGCAGCTCAGCACTCCTGTGGCACCAGCAGCCCTTGTCTCCTTGCTGGCAAACACTGGCACCGACCAGCTCCAGGCAGCACAGCATGGGATGCTCCGAGGGATTCCTGGAAATGCAGCCTGGGGCACAGCAGCCAGCCCAGGGATGCTTGGCCCTGCTGTAACCCCCGGGCCAGCCCCAGGTGGGTCTGCAGGGAAGGTTTCCCCATCGAGACACTGATGACCCTGCAGTGCTGGTCCCGGGGATGCCCTTGAGCCTGAGCAGCCGTGAGGAGCAGCTGGGACACTGTCAGTCCTTGGCAACAGCTCGTTTGGTCTCATTGACAGACGAGTTGCAGCCCCAAAAGCCATTTAGTCTGGACACAAACATCGTGGACCTGTGGCTGGGGCACTCCAGGAGCTGAGCAGAGGGTGGCTGCAGCAAATGCTGCTTCCAGGCACTTGGTTCTCACTTGACTTCCTCCACTGGCAGCTCACAACAGGCTAAACACTCTCCAAGAGGAGCAGCAAATTCCTGCCTGTGCCAAGGGCTCCAGCCAGAAAATGTTTTTCCCTCCCCTGATGCTGCTCATTAATTTTGTTTGTTTTCTTTTTTTTTTTTTAAAAAAAGCGTTTTTGCTGGTTCCCCAATTAGGACAGGATTAAAAAAAACAGAAAACAAGGAAAACTCAAGGCACAGAGAATTCAGTTGGATCCCTTGGAGGGGCAGCAGGGATTGCTGAGACACCAAACTCCTTCTCAGTGATGGTGTGGGCAGCCAGGCCACCACATTTTCACCTCCCTCCTCCTTGTGCCAGCGTAGCTCAGGCCTTGCCTACACTGATAAATCAGCAATAAAAGCGTGCAGGGACCTCAAGTTGGATCAATTTGTTTCAATATTTCTGACACAGCTGCTGCAGGAGCCACAGAACCAAAACCACAATTTCCTACCAGAGAGGCAGCGAGATGTCGGGCATAAATTACCCTGAAATGCCACAGATAATGAGGCTGCACCCAGGACGGTTTCTCTCCCCTTTTCTTACACTGGAAACACTCCAAGATGATGATGTGATACGGGAACATCACAGCAGAACCTTTCCAGCAGGATCACAGGTGGTTTCTCCATTGATGTTCTGAGGATGGAGCCAAGGTACCCAACTTCAGAACTGCATTTTCCTCCCCAGTCCTCCATGTCTGCTGCTCTGGGGCCAAAGCACACACCTAACGACTGAAAATCAGAATATTAATGTTCACCTTTCAGGAAGTAGTTGGATGTGCCACTTCCAATGAGGAAGGGTATTAATTTCAGAGCTTGTAAGAGCCGTCTGAGGCAGTTTCCATCATGATCATGGAGCTGTCTGCTGGCAGCCAAGAGCAAAGAGAGTAGATTTTTTTTTTTTCATTTACAAAAAGAAAAATATACCTCACATGCCTGCTCTTGCCAAGCCAATTTCCAGCTGGAGTTCATCACTTCTCCCACTCCCTCATAGCTGGAGTCCCTCTCAAAGCCTGTTTGGAGCAATGATTTTGGTAAATAACCTGCTGGGTGTATTCCCTTCAGTTCAGCATGTGCAGGACCACTGAGACCCCATTTCTAATGGTTCAAATCAGGATTCCCTGCACTGCAGCAATGACTGATTGTGTCTCCTGGTGCTCCCCTGCTCCCAGCCCCACTACCTGGTTGTGAGCACCTTGTTAGTTTGCTCCCTCAGCCAAACCTGAGGGTGCAGGGGCTGGGTGAGGCTGACAAATGGGCTGTAAATCCCATCAGGTGGGACATGGACCTCCCGACCCAGCTCTGCCAAGTGGGACACAACCCTCTGGGAGTGTGTGGGGGCTCTTTGCCTGGGGTGCTGCTCTGCAAGGGCACACACCAGCTCTGTCTTGGCACTTGACAAAATTTATGTGCAGGAGGAGATGAGGGGAAGGCTGGAGCAGGGGCTGCAGTAACGAGCTTTTCCAAAAATATCTCTCCTTGGTCAGAGATGTTCTATTTTTAGAGCCCTGGAGCATCACACTGACAAAGCGGCAGGGTCAACGTGTACCTTTAAACTTCCGAAGTGCCTCTGCCCTTGCACAAGCACCTCGGTGTTCCAGCAGCTGCCAAACGTACCAACAGACACCTCTGGTGAGTGTGGCCATGAGACCTGGCTGCCACCTCCCCCAGAGCACAGAGAGGGCAGCTCAGACATGACCGGGCACCGTCCATCCCAGAGATCCCCACCACCTTTACCCTGAACACTTCACAGAGGTCTGTGAAAAAAATCTGTAATTTAAAACCCCCTGATTACACTTCCAGGTGGAGAAATTGTTATTCTCTGATTTTTTATCAGAGATGATATCTCAGGCCCAGAAGTGACACCCTGGGTGTCTGGATCCTTTTCCCTGCTCCAACAGATGCAGCAGAATAGGGCAGGTCCATGAAATCATTGTGGTTTTGGGAGCTACTCAACAGCGATGGAAACAGGGAAGATGCCAGTCAGAGCTGTAGGACTCCTGTGTCTGCACAGTGAGCTGAGCACACAGGGTGCAAAATTAAAAATCCAACAGTTCTATTGTTAGGAATAAAAACCATCGTTTGCATGTTAAAACACCATGGCTTACAGCAGCAATTTCCCTCTTTTTAACTTTCCTGGTTTACCCAGTTCCCAGGATGAATAATGCAATGGAACTCCTCAGCAGCCACATGAATGCAAAAATGTGATAGGACTCCTTTCCCCCCCTAAACCTACACATCTTCTGCAGGAAGCCTTTCCACAGAGACATTGAAATCCCTACTGCCAACTCTTCTGCCAGTGGCTCTGAAAGAGCTTTTCAACAGAGAAGGTTGGGGAGGAGTCACCAGCCCCAGTGATAAACCCTGTTTGCCCAAATCCCAACACAACCTCTACAGAGTCCCACTAATGAGACCTCACATCGCTTCCTTTAGAAAGGAGCAAAGTGACCCATGGGGGGAAAACATTATCGTCAAAACATGTCTGACATGTGGAAGCAGATTACATCAAATTTGAATAATCTAGGTGACATTTCAATTTAAATCGTTCCCATGTCTGAAGAGGAAAGAGAATTAAGTGCAAACTCATTGATCAGTGCCTGGCAAGGGGCATCATCAGACCTGGCAGAGACACGAGTGCCCGCTGCCTGACCCCCACCCCACTGCCACTTTGCTCACCGGTTCTGCCTGTTCCTGACCCACTCCTGCTTTTTCCCAAACTGCAGGAGCAGCCCAGCCCAGGTGGTCTGTGACATCCTCGAGGGGCAGGTGCAAGGGGAAAGGCTGGTGCTCCCTACAGCAGAGCAGGGATGTGGTGTGCCTGGAGTCCATCCCATCACTGCTCACTCAGGGAGATGTCCCTGACTTTCTTCTCTACTGCCAATTCGTTGCAGACTCAAAGGGAAACAGCTTTCCCTGGGCTTGGAGACACTCTGTTGGGGAAAAAGAAGGCTTTTCCATGCTGGAACAACACAGAGAGAAAGAAAGAGCACACAAGCACCAAAGGGGAGGTTGGTTTCTGCCGAGGGCATTTATAGCCCCACCCTCTGCCATCCGAGCAGCTTCCTCTGCAGCTGAGTTCAATTGCTGCACCCACCACCCGGGTCCTGCTGATCCTCTCCACAGCTGGCAATAATCACCCTCCCACTGCTGCACAATGGAGGCTGGAGCTGGGCAGGGTTTTAATATGTGTAAAGGGACCCACATGTACAATTCCATGGAATGTTTTGGATGCCATGCCCACTAACCCACGAGTAAGTGACCTGTGTGTAGGTGATGTACACAACCTGCTCACCAGCAGTAATGAACCTCCTCTTGTTGGCATTTCCCAGCATTTGGTGCTTTTTACTTTTGTTATGCACAAGTCTTCCACCAAGATCAATGAAAACACCTCACTGGGTTCAACTCACACCTATTTACAAGTGTGTATCTTGATCGTGGCACAGGTCAGAGTGATGTGAAAAACATCTCTGAAAGCAGCACCACACAGACACTGAGAGGCCTGTTATCATTGCTGTCATCCCACAGTGACACCTCTGGGACACAGCAGGACCTGACCTGGGCCCTCCTGCACCTGACAGCGTGAAACATTTCACTCAGACAGCACATGCAGCGCTTGGGATGTTTGGGAATTCCAGCAAAAGTGAGAAGCTCCATTTGCAGGAGGCTCGGGTCCGGAGGCGCTGGCTGTGCCGCACACCAGCACTGCTCCAGGAACAGGCGTTTTCTATCGATGCAAATTTTTCACTTGCATTAGAAAATAAAACAATTTCCATTTATGCATGTTTAATGAGAATTTCAAAAGCGTGTAGTGCAGCTAATGCTCCCAGGCTGTGTGCAGGCATCTGGAGCTGGAGGCGAGGAGGTCTGCTGCGCCGCTGGATCCTGGCCCTCAGCCGGCCTCTCCCATCCCCTCCTGGAGCTTGGCCTCCCAACCTCATTGCTTAACACGTGAAAAGCATCTGGGCCCCTGGGCTCCCCTGCCCGGCTGCCCACAGCGGCAAACGGGTGGGTCGGCTGAGCTACGAGACCGAAACTTGCTCATTAACAAGCTGTTAAATAATTAATAAGTTTATATATAATGGCTTCTGTGTACACAATCTCGCATTTTTCAGAAAACTATCATCACTTTTCAGTTAGTTCCACTCAAAGAAACAAGGGCTCCTGCTTTCACTTGAACAGATGAATATTTATGTCAAGCTTGTTCTGTCTGGGAACGGGAAAAACTGGATTATTCGGCTTCCCAGCATGCGAAAGGTGGGTGGTGGGCACAGCACATGCTCTGCTGTCAGTGGTGCCCATCAGTTGCTCCAGACCTCCTGCCCCAGCTAATGGGTCTCCAAAATGCCTGAAAGTTTGGCCAGAGAAGCTGTTGATGTCCCGTCCCTGGAAGTGTTCCAGGCCAGGTTGGACGGGGCTTGGAGCAACCTTGTCTGGTGGGTTGTGCCATCACCATAAATATGGGACCGGGAGGGCTCGTCCCCTCTGCCTTGGAGGAGTGTCCTTCAGCGAAGCTCAGCTGCTCAGCCCCAGCATCATTTATCCACGTGCTGCCACAGTGAGCCACCGAAGGGGGTGTCGGAGTGTTTTGGGTACAGAGTCAGCGAACAGGAGGGTTTCAGCAAAGCTTTGTTCCCTCAGGAGTGGTGGAGGTGGCTGGCTCCTTCATGGGGTGCGGATCCATGCCCTTGGAATGACGTGACTTGGCACTGCGACAGCTCCATGTCAAAGCAGCCCGAGCTGAACAAGAACCTTTTGATCTCAAAATATTCCTCCTTTGTTTTTACACCACGAATTGGTGGGTTGCTGCTCCTCAGCTTCCACGCCGTGACAAGTCCTTCGGCAGCCTCGGCTTGCTGTGGAAACAAAATATTTTGACTTTGCTGTTTATTTCCAGTTTTCTAAAGTGTGTTCTGAGTGAATAACAAACATGTTTTGTGAGGCAGCTGGTGCTTCTTCCTGTAACGCACAAGGTAAGGGAGAAACAAACATATTTGCTTTTGCTCCATCTATTTATCCAACAATTGTAGCTGCCGTTTTAACAGCACAAAAATGTAATTACTGCACGCGTTCTCACCAGCCCTAATTAGTGGCATGCTTAAGCATACGCTTAGAGACACCACTGCTCCGTGGCAGCGTTCCCATGGGCTTGGCAAGGGCTGATGGGGACGTGCCCTCCTGGGTCACCTTGTGCTGATCCAACGCCGACATTTGCGCACCTCGAAAACCTGGAATTTATTTTTATCCCAAGAAGTCCCAGACACCAAGAGTTGTGTCCTCCCCAGAGATCATCACACGCGGGAGAATCTGGAGGGATCCAGTGCAACAGGCAGTAACAGACCTTCACAGAGGATCACGTCCCTCACTTGTCCATAATCAAGGCTTTGCTAATCCAGGAGATTTTTTGTCTTTTCTCCTTTTTCTCCCTTTGTATTGGGAGTAGCAGTAGCTCAGTGAAAGCATCATTAATGTAATTAAATGAGCAATTTGCTCATTAACAGATTGCAACCTTTTCAACAAGCTTTGCTGGGTATTCCCCCTTTGTACACCAACTCCTCATGCTCAGGAATAAAGGGCTTGTCTAAGGAGGGGGTTGAGCCACGTGATCCAAACCTCTGCTCTGCTCCATCGGCAGGACCCAGCTCGAGCTCAGTCCCCAAGGCTGAGCCCGCTGGTCAGTCCTGGGGCTGCCACATCCCAGCCCCACATCCCCGGCCAGGGCTCGAGGGATGCTGGTGCTGAGCAGGGAGCTGAAGCAATGGGTAAGCTGCTCTCTCGCCTTACCCCTCAGGAAAAAGAGCCATGAGGCAGGATGGGAACAGCTCTAACATCACTGGATAGAGAATTAAAAACCCCTGGGAGAGTTTGCCACAATTTTTCACTGTGCGTTCAGAAAAAGCAGCTGCTGCTTGTGCCCAGGAGACCCAGCTCTGCTCCAGAATCCATCCTGCGTTGTCCTTTCCTGCTCTGAATGCAGACTAGTCTTTTTTTATTCCCTTTCAATTTTCCCAGTGTGCCACAAAGTAGGTAATACAGAGGCCATGAGTGGCTCCTCTGCCCCGTGTGGGGCAGGTTGGTGCTTATGCTGGGGCCTGTGTGTGGCTCTCAACAGCTTGTCCCTGTGGGAATCTGCCACCGTTCTCACCAGAGAAAAGCACTTGGTGTTTCCCCGGGGCGTCTTCCCTTCTGCAGTGCTCAGTTGCCTGGATTTCTTACACTGCAGTATTAAAATACATGGATAATTATTACTGTTCACCAGTATAATAGTTTCAAGGATCAGCATCCCTACTTTTCACAAGGAACACATCCCCAGGCAGTTGCCTTTGCATATAAGCGCACAAAAAAAGTTCAAGTGAGAAAAAACCCCTATCAGCAAAGCACATTTATAGAGATGAATTATTATTTGCAAAATTCTGAGCATCCAAACTCATCACAGTAGATTTGAATTACAGAATTATAAGCAACAAGTTCATTTTGACCCCCCAGGCTAAAAAGTTATAATTAGCTCAGGCACCATAAAACTGGCTTTTAATTAAATCAGCCTCGGAATGGAGGGAGTTCTGCGAGGTCCCTCCCTCACTTACATAAGGCAGCTGGCCGGGATGCTGCAGCGCTCCGAGCCCAGGGAACCTTCCGCAGGATTCTCCAGAAAGGAAAGAGAGAAATGGGAAATGGGAGAATTAGGGAGCCCACAGCCAGCCCTGGATCTCACACAGTTGTGGCCTGAGGAGCAATCACCGCCACATGACCTGGAGGGATGGTTGGTGTGGGTGAGTCGAGCTGCGTTTTGGGTCCGTGGTGTCCTGGGTTATGGTGGCAGCAGGTCAGGGGCAGCCCCAACAGCTGTGGCGTGAGGGGCGGTGCAGCCGCGGGGCATCGGTGCCACGCTGGTGGGACCCAGTCCCAAACCACGCCAGGAAGGGCTGGCTCGGAGGACACGGTTTGTACTTTGAAGCCTCCAGATCAGCCAGGCAATGTGTCCCATTACCTGCTGCTGGCATTATACTGGGCTGAGTGTATTCCCCAAAAGCATATGCTGCGGTGCCAAGCGTGGCGGTGCCAGTCTCACAGTTGTCTCTTTCTTCGCACTTTCAAAAGGCTGTAGGAAATGATGACATATGGCACCCCAGCATATGGCATTTTAATCAACACAGGTAAGGCCAGGGAAAACAGAGCCAAGCAGCATTCCCTGGGGAGAGCACCCGCCCTGGTCCCACCGGGATGCTCCGGCTGCCTCCCATCCCTGCGTGTGCGCTGCCAGTGCCGCCCCAGCGACACCGCGGGACACTGGTGCTGGGTGATCAAATGAGGTAATTAACAGGTGCCTCCTCATCAACACCAAAGCTGAACTTCTAGCTCTGCAAATATATAATTAAAGCACACTCTCATAATTATAAAATTCTCTTCCACTCAAGCAAAGGCGGAGGGCTGGCAGGTGCTGGAGTCAGTCCAATTGTTTCCACTCGCTCTCTGTTCCTCCGACGCGCGGCACAGCCCGAGCATGGCAGTGAGGGAGGGGGGGTGCTGGGGCTGAGGGCAGAGCTGGGGGCTCATGGCAGAGGCTGTGCCAGTGCCCAGGGCAGGCACTGAACGGGGCTGTGGGTGCGGGAGCGCCAAAGGCAGCGCTGCGGCCGGTGGAGCCTCGGGAAGGATGAAACTCTCTGGTGCTGTCTCTGACAATGACTAAAGTTGTGAGCAGTTTCAGGACTCACTACTGGGATTGGAGCCTACACTGGATCAGGAAGGACAGGGAAGGCTGTCAGCACAAATACCTTGCATAGACGGGAAAGCAAATGTTGCTATTTTCCCTTAATATCCAAAATTATCTGCAAATGCCACTGCTGTCATATTCTATAAATATTGACTGTTCCCAAAGCCTCCTGCTCAACAGCCCTCCCCAAGCCCACTCCTCCCTCCAGACTGCACACCAAATCATACTGTTCCCTTCCCATGGGCGACAAACAGCAGAAACAAAACCATTGGAGGAATGCAAACACCCAGCTAATTATGCCAGACCTGGAGACAGAAAGCTGGAAATGCTCCACACACAGGGAGGACACGAAGTGCCAGAGACCACGTGAATACATTTACCTCTGTGAAAGCAACCAGGGGGTGATGGTCACCCTGCAATCCCTGCTTGGATCAAAGGAAAAAGAGCTTTTCATTCCAATGCTGAGCCAGTGAAACTCATGGAGGCTGGGTGGCAGTGGGAGTGCATTGCCACCGGAGCAAAGCCTGGAGCACCCACAGCAGCCAGCCGAGCGTGGGTGGGAAGCATTGCCTCCAGAGCCAACCTACCACTGTCCCCAAAATAGTGTGAGGATCGAAGGGGCAGGGCACAGGGAGGTCCATGGATGCCCCCACATGAGCTGGGCTTTCCCCAGCGTGGCTTTGGGGGACAACTGGAGCAAAGATTCAACCCACGTCTGCAGGCAGAACCCACATCCATACCCATGTGTGCTGCTCAAACCACAGCACCGGAAAAGCCAATGGAGAAAATCTCAACCATGCCAACCTCTTTCTATGCCCTTGTCCCTTCTCCAGGGGAACAATCGCTGCTGAGGATCTTTGCCAAAATTAGTTCCTCTAAGATCTGAGGGATCTTTCTGCTTCTGCACCGAGCAGTGGGAGTGAGCCCACAAATCCAGTTAGTCACAGTCACTGGATTACATCGGACCTTGTCCTTCTGCCTTTAATAACATGATTGTTTGCTGCATAAGGAGCTTTATGTAACTGGGAATCAGGGGGGATCTGCAGGACTGCACAGACTGGAGCTGCCAATCATCCGCTCTCTCTGGGCTTGTGTGAACCTCCTGCTCCCAGACCACACCTGAAAAACAAATAACCTCCTTGCTTTGGCAGTTAAAGGTCTAACCCCCTGTGGGGGTACTCTTGGTGTGGGATTTCAGTCTGATATTCCAGTTTAATGCATGGGTCTGTATCAGAGGTGATGCAGGGATGAAGTTATCCCTGATAAATGTTTCCCATTCTGCACCTCTCCTCTGAGGACAGCCCTCAGGTGCAAGGGGAGATTTTTAGGCACTCCCCTGGCTCCAGGCAGGAGAGTACTATGTCCCAAAGCCATTGAGGCTGTTCAGGGATGACAAAGCTGTTACCAGCTCCCTCATCTATGAAAGACAAGCACTTGGAGGCGAAGGCGCTGTGTCTGAAGCTGTGCTGCCCACAGCACACACAGAGAGGGTTGCCCAGCACCATTAAATCTCTGCTTTATCACAGCAGAGCAACCTCCGCACTCCCCTCACACTCTCTGCATCCCTTTTTTCTCTGGATTTACACGTCTTTTTAAGTGACTCTGCCCATCAGCTCCTGCACAGCCGAGGCTGTGCACCAGTGCAGGGGATGGCACATGGGCAGCATCATTAACATCTCTAGCAGTGAGTGGTGCCATTTTTGGTGAAGTGCTGATCTTTAAGGACACGTTTTGAGATTTAGCACAGCAACACAAGTCTGAAATTCCCTTACAATTTTCCAGCAATGGCCCCATGCTGGGAGCTCAGCCGGGTTCCTGAGGAACCTTTCCACTCACCTCACCAGGACTGGGCGAGCAAAAGGCACCGGCACACAAGAGCCTTTTCATTTGTGCATGGGCAGCCTCAATCCTCACACAGAGTTAATCTGTTTACCATCTTTTAGTTTACCTATCAAGTTCTACAAAATTAATGGATAGCCTTATTGCTCTGCCACTGCCCAGCCTAACTCCCCGGGCCAGCACAGCCGGCTGACAGCAGGGTGGCATTATTCACACAATTAGGGAAAGGAAGGCAGGTGAAGCTGCCAGAGCAGCTCCTGACTGAAGGCAACTTGCGTTGAAAATATCAGGAAAAACACAAGCTCAGCCTCATCCAGCTACCGGAGGAACAGCAGTCCCCAGAGCCAGGGTGACCGAGCAGGAGCTGCTGCTGCCCACCACGGCTTGTGCCTGCCCCAAAACCACACTGGTAGGTCCCACACTGGATACTCTGGACAGTCTTTGCACACCCTGGCTTATCCTGTGGCCAAGACACAACCCTGAGTGCCCCAGCGAGGTACCTGTGGGTGGCACACAGGAACACTGGCAGGGTGAGAGCTGGTGGTTATGGAGCTGGCAGTCACTGGTGCCAGCACCTGACAGTGTGGCACACCCTTGGCAGTGCCATAACACCCTCAATGAGACTTGCTGGGTAAATAAATATTCCAGAGACACTCCAGGTCATGTATTTTTCATGAGTTTGTTCTGCTCTGAGGAACTGCACCCTTTAAGAAGATCAGATGCATCTGGAAAAGAAATAATTTTTATAGTGAATAATTTGCTTGAAAAGCTGATTCTGAACGTTTCACTGAAGGAAACACAACTTGGTTCCCTGGAATGATGCTGCAGGGACGTGCCCAGGGGTCAGGTTTGCCCCATGGCTCTGCCCAAGGGGGGCTGCTCTCCTGGCTGTGAACACCAGCAATTCCCGGAGGAAAGTCCACGTGGAAGCACGCGTTTCCTGCAGATTCCAGGAGTCTTTGGGGAAGAGCACGAGCCCTTTCCAGCCTGGGGGCTGGCTTGGGTAACCCACTCAGTGCTGCTGGAGCTGGATCCACGCAGATTCACAAGAGGCAACTTTGGGATCCTGGTGAAACAGCTGGCACAGTATTTATTATTGCACTGGGTTTCAACCATGGATTTAGATATTGATGGAGTCTGCGCCTCCAAGCAAAGAGTGCTAATTAGCACCCGCAACAGAGAGCCAGCTTTTAATTAAACACAGCTTAGTGAGAAGGACCTGTTAGAGATATCGTGCCTTGTCTGAGAGGGATGCGTGCAGGAGGATTTTGGAGCTGGACTGAGTCTGGCAGGGCACAAGGCACTGGGACGGGGGTCCCACAGCTGGACAGGGTGGAGGTGGGGGGCTGCCACCCTCCTGGGGGAGCCCTGGGATGGGCACCTGCATTGCCAGGGCCAAGCAGAGCCTTGGGGCTCCTGCTGCTGACACCCTGGTCTGTCCTGCCCACACTGCCTCCTCCACCAACCACCAGCTCGTTCCTGCCGTTGCAAATAACCAAACAAGCTGCACGGAGAAGAGAATAATATTAATATTAAAAAGGCATTTATAGTTTTAATCAAGCTTTGGGGGGAAAAGACAGCTTAACACGGCACTTTACACAGTTGATAAAATGTTTGACATTTACTGGTGCCTGTAATGAATCTTGTCTCAATTTTCTCTTTTAAAATGCCACTCCAGATACTCTAACTATCTGTAGGGTTTAAAAAGCACTTATCCAACAAAGCGTTATCACGACGGAAAATATGAAAGGGCGGCTCGGTGGAGCAGCACCAGCTCTGGGGTTTGCTGGCATCCCAGTGGGCACTCTGTGGGGTGGGTAGTGGAGGGGAGAGCCAGGGCAGCTCCACAGCCCCACTGCAGCCCAACCCACCCAAACCCCCCTGTTTTCCCACCGGCCACAGCACGCGAGGCTCAGCCACGGGCCAGCGCCGAGCGCCCGGGATACAGCAAACCCCAAGGCTTTGGAGGTGGAGGAGGCTGGAAGTTTACTTTGTCCCAGAAGAACAGAGCTTGGCTGCCAGCGCTGCCCGCAGCAGGATGGCACGTGGGCTTTGGGTGTTATCAGGGAACCGCAGCTCTCCCGTGCAAACAGAGCTGCTGCTCCATGGGCGCTGATCCGAGGAGTGTTCCTGCTCCTCCTCTGGAAGGACACTGCAGAGGGAAGTATCAGCAGTGAACACAGGCAGCCGCTGGCCCGGGCTTCCCTTTGAACAACCACTCCAATGTCCTCTGCTTTTCCCTTTTTTCTTCTCTTTTTTTTTTTCAGAGGGAAGAAATGAATTATTCTATGGAAGTTAGTGCCTGTCTCAGGAGCCTGGTATAGAAAATTAGGTTTTAATAGCTTTGAGATTGAGGCTCTTTGGGTCAATAGGACAAGATTCAGACAGTGAAATCACAGGCCCATAAAGAGGAAAAAAGCAAATATTTTGTTAGTCATCAGAGAGTCACAGTCCAAAGATAGCAGGCAGGAGCTTAAAATACCGCTGTGCTCGTCAGCTCCCGAAGTGTTTAGTCATAAGCTCCTTTTTTCTCTTGTTGTCTCTCTCTATATTAGCTTTGGGAATGGAGCATTTGGCTTTCTGTCCTCGGACGTGCCTGGGAATTCCTCAAGTTACTGCTGGAATTGGAAAGTTTGCTCTGAACCAAAAGCACTTGAAGTCTGTGAGGTGCTGCAGAGAGAGGAGCCGCTAACTCAGCTGGCACTTCAGATCACTCAGGATAGAGAACTTCCAGAGAAGTTCTGCCTACAGCATTGGAATTATTTGACTCATTATTAAAGGGATGAATGGGTTATAATTATTCTTAATTTCCTATTCAGAGCTCATTACCACCCCTAAGAAGGGTAGGTGGGGAGCCCTTGAAATCCGGTAAGTTACTTTAAATATTCATACAGCTGAGTGAAACTTCTCATGGTTTGGAGCCGTGACAGGGAAATGGTCCAAATGGGCTGGGAAGCTTCCCCCCATGGCTGCTGCTCCCCGAGGGAGCATCCCAGCCCAGTGTTGCTGTACCAGTCACTCAGGGCTCAGCAGCCCATGCTGGCAGTAGCACCAGCCCAGCATTAGGAGCTAAGACATTGCTAAGGGACCACCCACTGGAGAGCACACATCCCTAACACATGGAAATACCACATTGCTTTAAGTATTGTGCCCAACGCCTGCCCTCCAATCAATGCCCAATTTCCTTCCAAGGATAAAGCCGTACGTTATTTTTGGCTGACCACTCCAGCTCGGGGCACTCTAATTTTCCCCTGTGCACTCAGAGGACAGACACTTCCCGTGATGCCTCAGAGCAATGACAGAACAAGCACATTCCTAATGGCTGGCAGAGCCGTACAAAATATATTAAATTTATTAACTTTGGCACTTGCCGGGTCTCGGGAGGAGCTCTTGGAGCTGCTCGTCTGCTTCGCCTCCGCTCCCCCGGCTCCTTTCTGCTCTCCCCTTCTGCTTGGAAAATTCTCTGTCCCCAAACTACAGCTGGCTGGAGGTCACCGACATTTGCCGGCAGCTCGTCTGTGCCCCACCGGGAGCCGCCCGTGCCCGCCCGGCGAGGCTGGCAGATGGCACTGAGCCATCCCGTGCCGCAGAGCAGCTGAGCCAGCCCGGCAACCCCTGGGCTGGGAGATGCTCATCGCTCCCAGGGGCTCGCATGACCCCAGAGCCAACTCACGAGCAGAGCAGGGAGCACGGGAATGTGTCCAGGACAACACGACCAACTGCTCTTTTGGCTCAGGAACACCCAGATGCTCAAAGCCTGACCGGGACTCACTGCGGGCTGAGCTGCCGGGAGGCTCTGGGAGGAGCCAGGCGAGGGACGAGGCGAGTGGGAAAACGCCTTCTTGTCCCCGTGCGGGACGAACCGGCCGGCTGCCGGGCAGTGGAGCTGCAGTGCAGGACACCACCACCCAGGGATGCCTGGCAGGGAAATGCCAGGGCTCCTCCACCACCTGCCCGGGGGAGAACCGGAGCTGGCACTGTCCACGGAGTGGCTGCCCATGGCAAACCCACCCACGTGGGAAGAGCTGCCCAGGGCTCACTCCCTGGCCACACGTAGCCTGGCATTTGATTACACTGTCAGTAAGAGAAGTGCTGGAAGATCACCCCCTGAATGGCATGTGCCATGTGGGCTGCTGCTGCCAGAATGGGAAAATTGCCCTTTGTTCTTCACAGATAAATCCAAGGGAAAGCCCGTTCTGAGCAGGCAGCGTTCTCTGGGGACTGCCGAGGACTTCGCAGGCATTGCCATGAATAACAGTTTATCTACAGAGTTTTGTTGAAAATGAAGCCTCAGATACAGCCTCAAATTATGGGGATGCTGTGAAAATGGCTTTATAAACTATTGCTTTTTCCTCTCTGAGCAGCAGCAAAGTACAGGCCACACAAAAGCCAGCCGAGACTCTGAATGTCATAAATAAGTCAGCAGAGCTGATAAAAATAAAGGATGAAATATAATTCAGCCTTTCAGTGACAGATCCCATCTTAGCCATGATATAGGGTCTGTTGAGACTGTCATTGCTTCAGGAAATTAAAGAATGAGCCCATTAGTGAGGATATTTAAAGATGTTCATATTAAGATTATGACTTCCCAGACTCAGCCTGAGCAGGGAACTCACTTGATTCCAAAGTCATTTTTCACAGTCCTTTTTCAGTCCTTCCCCTGAACTCCCAAAAGGTGCCATGAGGGGTCGTGGCACAAGGAGGGAGTGGGTGACAACACCCAGTTCAGCTTGTCCATTGCCCTGGCAACAGGAATACCTGTCCAGAACCTCAAGAGATGGTGCATGTGAGGGGGCACCTGGTCCTGAGAGAGGGATCCATAACCACTGCCATGTGCCATTTCTTGGCACCACCACTCCTTGCACACACATATGTGAGCATCTCTGCCCTCCCTGGACTCCTGGAGCCAGGAGCAGTCGCTGCCTTTTGCTTCCACTCCTGCCTGACCAAGCAAACACAGATACTGGCAACAACGGAGCCAATCACATCATAAAAGTGGCTGATGGACAGAAAGGAGCTGCAGGAAAGAGGAGGAATGCGGAGCACCCGTGGCCTGGGATGGGACTCGTGGATGCCTGTGCCTGGAGGGATGGCAGGTAGAAGAGAAAAGCAGCAGTAAAAAAAGGTGAAGGTTCTAGTCCTGGTATGTTGAAAAACTGATAGATAATTGTAATTAGCTTTCAGAATTTTTAATTATAGAAGGGGTATAAATAATCACAAAGCGCAGCTTCGCTAATGAGAGTCCTTGTGCTCAGAAACACGGGGATGCATTTGTTAGGGAGACTTTGAAAGCTCTGCTGTTAATTAGGTGTCTCACAGCCAGCAGGGTTTCAGGAGAAGGAGAAACATGTATACATTTAAATCAGGCTCATTGTGAGAGGTACCCAACATCAATTATGGGATAGCAGGGTGCTAAAATGAACGCTATTTGTAATTAGGGAGTGGATCTGAAAGGCAGAGAAGAGCCTTTGCTTCCCCTCAGGTGTCTGTCAGAGGTGTTTAACGTTGGTCAGGACACAGGAGGAGATGTGACCTGCCTTCCTCACACTGGAGAGCACCCCACGGCAGTGACCTACCTTCCTCATGCTGGAGAGCATCCCGTGGTGATAACCGTGCACTGCAGAACATCTCAAGGCATCCCTTGGCAGGCTGGGACGGATCAGAGCTTCTGCTGGACGTCACTGCTGGGGTTTGTAGAGCCCTGTGCCACTGCTTTTATTGGCAGGGAAGCAGAAGGGGAGGGGGAAGGCTTGATTAGTTTAATTAAGCATGTGGAAACAGATTGCAATTCCCCACCCACAAAACCCAACACGGCATCTGGGGAGCTGCTGGCCCTGCTCTGGCCCACACCCAGGACTGAAGGGAGGTCCAGCCTCCCCATGATCCCCCATGGATGCACAAAATGAAACAGCAGCTAAAGGGAGCGAGTCAGGACGTTTTGTCCTTCCACTTCATTTCTGGGGCCACCTGGTGTGTTTTCTTGCTGGTCATAAACAAGCAGAAAAGAAGATGACAAAGGCTGGGAGATACTTTCTGAAGTTGTGTCTGTTTTTGTCTGCTCCCAGAGCAGTGGTAAGCTCAGACCCCAAGGTCGATCTCCACTGTCCTTACTTATATCTTCTTTTTTGGTTACAAATTTTAAACTCTGACACAGGAGTTTATGCAAGTAATTACATTTAGCTGGTATTTGGCTAAATCTAATGAAGCAATGATAAACAGCTCAGCGTTTTCTTCCCTGATGACTAATGAATATTAATTTCGCTGTCAAAAAAGAACCTCTACTCATTGCAAAAGATTAGATTCCCTTGCTAAAACTTGGGGAGGGAGTAAGAAGTTCACCAGACAGGATGGAGTTTTGGGAAAGCCTGCATCTGCTCCTGTATGTAGAGCAGCAGGCTGGGTTTAGGTGCCTTCATGAGGAATGGCTGTCAATCACCATCTGACACAACTGTCCTTATTTTTTTGGCAGAAACCCACCTGAGCATGAGCTGTGAGGACACATCAGGCTCTGCATGTCCCACAGTTCAGGCAGCAGTGACCTCAGGAATTCCCCTCCGGGGGTGCCTTTGGCAGGAAAAGGGCCCAAAAGTCTTCTACAAGTTATTTTCCCCATAGCATGTGGCTCCCCCTTTCTGGCAGTTTCTTCTTGTGTTTTCAAGCCAAACAGCAGAGCCCTGCCCTGCAGGAAGATCCAAGCTCTTCACCTTCCTGGGTGGGTGTTAATCTGCCACTTGATGGTCATTTTTAGCAGCGTGGGAAACGTGGTGCTGTTGCCACCACAGGAACCCTGGGACTGGACACGACCCTGCACTCCAGCATTCCGTGGGATGCTCCTGCTGCTGGCTGCATGGCAGCCCCACAGGTTTGGGGTGCTCATCCCAGCTCCCCGGCTCCCCGCAGCCCCCCGTGCTGCTCCCTGCTGCTCAGAGCCACGTCTCGGTGCCAGCATCGTGTTAAACTGTTTCTAACTTTAAGCAGCTCGTGGGCTGCAGTGAAACACAGTTTGCACATGATGCAGGGGAGCCGTGTGGCTCCTCCCGGTGAGGGGGCAGCGTGAAAATGAGTCTGCCTGGGTGGGCGAGGGGCAGCGGGACCCAGGTGGCCGCTGTGGCCCCAGCAGGACCCCAGTGGGATGGGGTTTGCCAAGGCTTCTCCTTCCAGCGTGCTGCCGGCTGGCAGCCCTGCACCCAGGAGGGAGTTGGATCTTCTTCTTCCCAGCAGCTGCTCTCAACAGCCCAGTAGGATGTGTTGAGTTTCTTGACGTTGTTCTTAAGCAGCAGCACCCTATGCCCGAGGCTGTGCCAAGGGCTGGGGAAGCAGCCTGAGTGCAGTAGGGTTCAGGACTGTCTCTTTCAAGGGGCACAGGGGGACCAAGGCAGCTCCTGGGCGCCTGCATCCTCTCTCTTGACTTCTTGGCAAGGTACCAGGAAGCTCCCACAGGAACACACCCAAGCCAAGGCTGTGGAAGGGGCTGGTGAAACAGTGTGAGGGTTTACAGTGAAAACAGATGCTAAACTCTGATTTTGGCAAAAGGAAGCATCTCCAGCATCTGCTCGAGAAGATGCCCGGGTTGGGGAACGTGGGAGCTCCCAGAGCCCAGCAATGCTTAACGAAGCTCATCTTTCCTGTTCATCCTTGTGCAGCTCAGAGACAACAGGAAAGGCACTGACGAGTTCACCCACTGGCTGGTTTAAAACACTCCAACGTGCTGAACCGTTTGCCCGCATTGTGGAACTTTGTTCTTCCCGATCCAACTTCCCAGCGGCGCTGCCGCCCACCATGCTCTGAACTTCAAACCTGCTCCTGTCCAGAGCCGGGCTGGGAAAGGGATGAGAGCAGTGACTGCTCTGCCACTGACAGTACGACTGAGCATTCCCTAGAACGAGAATGAGGGGGAGAGGAGAGGGTATTCTTGCGTGTGCAAATACCGCCTGAATTCAGATTCAAATAACATTGTAGCAAATCTGCAGCACTGGAGATAAAAATGGTAATGAGTTTTAATAGTGTCCTTTGATTTCCACTATTGAAATCCACTCCGGGAGGCTGATACTGTATCAGGAGATGTTAGATCCCTGGTCACACATAAGGCAGCTGTACAGCTTCTGGGGTGAGGGAGAGGCGATGGCGAGGCTGCTGCTGCTGCTTCGGAGCATCATGGCTGTGGTGAGAGCAAAGAGCTGAGAGAGGTGCCTGTTAGAGCAGCCATGCAATTAGTCCAGCTATCGATTGTTAATATGCTTTTAATCAATAACCTGGGCAAAGCCAGGAGCTGGATTGATATTGCAAGGGTGTGCAGTATCCATAAAATTGTCATCTGAGCATCCAGGGAGGTGAGCTGCTCCTCCACTGCTGATTAGCTGGACAAGGATGTAATCGGGCAGGGAAAGGCAGGAGGCGATGCCAGGTTATTCATTCCCAAATGCACGTCCCTGCCCAACACACAGACTCCCACCAGCACCAGCTCCCTTCACTGCAGATCAGCATTCCAGCTAATTGTGCATGTCCACGCAGGCTCTTCAGTGTCGACGTCCAGGACTGGCACCTGTTCCCTGAAACTAAACTCATTCTGACACTGCTGATCAATTAACGATCTCGCTCCCCCTCACGTGAGCAGCCACAAGTCCAGACAGACTCAGGGGGTTGGGAAGGAATTGCTTCTGCAGCCCTGCAGGTGGGAAGCACCTTAACCCCAATTTCACGGAAGGATCCGTGGCCTCACTCTGAAGCCAGGTCACGTCACGGCCACGAGCAGCCCGAGGCCACGCTGACAAACCTCACTTCTGCCAAATGGAGTTCTCTCCTGCGGTGGGGCTGTGCCTGCCGGGAGCACAAAGCCAGTGCCCTGGGCTCTGGATGAGCCCTGTGTGCTCACGAGGAGCCATCTGGGTCAAATAGCAGGAGGAAAGCTCAAAACCTCTTTTTTTTCCCTCTCCGAGAGCTCAAGGGCAAAATTTGAACATCAGAGGCAGGGACACGTCTTCCTGGGCTGATTTGTGAACATCTTGTTGAGACATCCAGGATCAGATCTGAGAATATTTTAGTGATGCAGAGAGTGATTCAGAGTCATCCGGGTTATCCCCCCTCGCTGAGGGTGCGATTGAAATGTTTGTGGCTGAATATCACCCGGGAAGAGCTGAGCAGTCACGCCGGCACGCAGACTGTCATGTTTATATCCCAGGATCTCCTCAGCCTCGCAGCAAAGCTGAGAGGAGCATCCATCATTTTCATACTCGTGCTCTGCGCTGTGGAAGGGCTCCCTCACCCAGCACCGCTCCTGGATCCGACCCAGCTGCTCCGGGAGGATGGTGCACAGCCCTCCACTGGCTTCCCATCCAGCGTGTCCGGCCAGGAGGGGTGAGTTGCTTGTGGGAAAGGCCAGGAATATGCTGTGGCTCAGGAGAAGCAGATCCCTGTGGTTTTTACACCAGAAGTTTTAAGTGCAGGAGGTTAAATTCTGGAGCCCGGGAATGTGGCTCAGCCTGGGGGTCAGAGTACCATGGGATGTTGAGGATGGCTGGCTGTCCCCAGCTCCCACCCCGGGGCTCCTCTGCCTCGGCAGCACCCTGGCTGTGCTGCAGCCAGCCGAGCAGGAGCAGCTGCCCAAAGGAACCTCCGAGCACCTTTCCAGCGGGTCCCGTTTGCTTCCCGGCTGCCGGCGCGCGCAGATGAAACGGCGCCTCGTCTCTTCCCTCGGCACTAACCAGCTGCCCAAAGACAAACTGGCCTCCCTTGGGGGGCACATTAGAAATGCTTAAGCAAATTAGCCATAAATAGAAAATGTAACATATGGGGCTGTAGATAATGTTTCATTATAAATTATCATATTCACCAGGGAGATACGCCTCTTCCCTTCACACCAAAGACTCTGGGTTTCTTCTTCTGTGCAGATTTTGAGTTTCTTCTTCTTTTTTTTTGTTGGGTTTTTTTTTTTTTTTTTTTGGGTAACTCTTTCTGACAGAGATTGGACTCAGTAGTTGATTTCCTGGGTGCAGAAACTGGGATATGTGGCTCACTTCTGCTGCAAATCCTCTCAGATTTAAAATTCCCTCATTAAAAAAAGAAAATAAGCAAATACAGTCCTGATGAAAGGTGCCTGAGCGGAGGCCCTGAAGATTGAATGGGGCTGTTTATCCATTGCAGAGCTGCACCAAAGACAGCAAGACTGCTCCCTGCTCTGTGCCCAGCCCTGCTGGTGCTGCAGCACCAGGGCCCCAGCTCTCAGCCACATGGAAATCAGGCACTTTCCAGACCGAGAATGCCCACGATATATTCCCTCTGTACAGCTGATCTCTGAAATTTCCTTCTCAAGGGCTCAAGAGGAATCTGCCCAGTGCAGGTGCATCTCCTTGGGAGCCCATCCATCATCCCAACACCATTCAGCAACTGGGGACCCTGGTGGGCAGCACAAAGCTCCTCCCTCCTTGAGCAAGTTCTAGAAAACTGTGTTACTATTCATCCACCTACAGAGTCCTCCAGGGAACAGGCTCCCCAGACAGCTCAAAATTCATCTTCCACATCTTGAAAATTGACTGGTTTGGTGCTTTCTTCTGTTTTACTTATAATCCTATAGGGTTTTTTCCACACTGATCCAGAAACAAGTTCCCAGTAGCCACCTGGAAGGTCCCATCTTGCTCCAGGAAGGCATTTCTTTCCTTGCTGAAACCACCCTGGGCTGACCTCCACCAAAGCCTCAATCCTCATGCAGATGGCAGCAGAAAAGAGACTCTTTTCCCCAAAATACTATTCTATATGTAAACACAGACTGTGTAGGCAGAAGCCACAGCACAGGAAATAGTTTCTACTCTACACCTCTAGGTGTATATGGATGTTGGTCTCCCAAGAAACAGAAACCGAGCCCATTTGAAGCACTTCATGTGCTTACAGATGCAGAGATTTACCTGCTGTAATTGCAGAAATCTTGGCACTTGCACCCTGGAGCTAATTGATGTCATCAAAGCACTGAACGAGCCCTGATTTTGGTAGTTACAGTCCCACCTGGCACCTCCGCCTCTCTGTAATAACCACAGGCTTAAGGGAAAGGGAATGTAGAAATGAACATCTGTTGCAATGCAAATATTTGGGAGGATGGTGGCAGCTCCTACTGGAGATGTTTCCCTGCCTGGTTGCATGCGCAGCACGTCCACTCCTGGATTATCAGAGTCTTCCTCTCCTGCCAGCGGGATGCAAAGCACTGGAATGCATGTGCTGGTGGGATCCTGTCCTTCCCAGGCCCAAACTGAACCTGGCAGGGTGGGATGTGGCTGTGCACAGAGCAGATGGGATGCTCTCCCTGTTGTCCCATCCCTGGTGTGCTGCTGTGCGCTGTCAGGGTGGATTTGCAGCAGTTCCTGGTGGCACCGAGGGGTTTAGTGGATATCCCCTTACACTGGGGACAGGTGACTTAACTGGGTCAGCTGGCTTTGCTCTGCAAAGGCTTAAAGCTCCACATCAGCTGCCTCAGTGAATCTCTTGCAAACTTCAAAACAGAAGGAAAAAAATCTTCAAATTTAGCTGGAATTTCATTCTTGATGGAACCTGGGGGAGACATGCCCTTGCCTTGGCATTGCTGAATGGAGAAGGTCTCTGGGTGCCAGGGGTCTGGCCTTTCTCCCCACAGGATGCTCATGTGGCACTGGGGCTGGAGGGGACCCAGCAGCGCCTGCCTCATCCCTCTGCATTGCCCTCATCACTCCCAGAGGAAGACAGAGTTACTATCAGAAGACCCAAACACAGGGTTGCTTCTCTCCAGGATCATCCCTGTTCCTCAAGGCTTTACAGACCCTCACAAGGACCTCAGAGTGTGGTGACAGTGGTGGGGCCAGAGTCCCTAATAAATTACCTTTGCACATCCCAGCTGGAAGCAGCGTCTGCCACAGCTCACAAGGCTCAGAGAAACTTTCTGCCCAAGGAAACACTGACCTTTCCCACAGAGCAGCAGAGCATGAGGACTAGTGGAGCTGTGCCCTCCACAGCCAGCTGAGAGACGAGCATCCCACAGATCAGCTCCGTCAGTTAAAATAAACAACAACCCCAACTATCCCTGCCAGGGCTGAGCTCTGGCTTATTGTTCCAGTCAAAAAATAATTATTGCCCTGAGGCCTTGGAGATAAAAAAAATGGAAAAGGAACAGCAAAGGCAGCAAGAGGGAAGATCTGGAGCAGTGATTCCCTCACCAGCGCTGGGCCCTGATGCCGGATTCCTGTAGGCACAGGAAACGATGCACAGCCAAGGACAGGAGCCACAGCCTACCTGGGTGTTTGATCCCCTCCTTCACTCCCTGCCAACTCGTGACTTCTATAGCCTTGGACTTGAACTTTTTTTCTTAAGAACAAATCCATGGCTCATTTTCCTGCTGTGGCACGATCTGCTCCGTGTAACAAGATGGACAAACACAAAGGTGATCTGGAGCGTGGGGCAGCACAAGCCCTTGCCAGCAAACCCTCCAGAGCCAAAAGCATCAGAGCCCTAACCCTGGGGGAACAGGGGAGGGAGGCAATTCTCTCCAGACACCTCAGCTCTCCTCTGAACGCTCTGGGGTGGGTGGTGATGCCCTGGGCACACAGAATTTCAACCAGGCAGGAAAAAGAGGCAAAATCCGTCTGCTCTGTGTGCCTGGGATTAATATTTTTCTACTCCCAGCCAACATTTCCACGCAAAGGGGCCGCCTTAATATTAAGGACACAGGAGGGAGGTGGCAGGGCCGTGGGCCCCCTCGTGCTGTCCCCGGGCAGCTCCAGTGGACACAGCACACCCTTCCAGGAGCGGAGCGGGCGCGGCTCCCGCACGTCTGCACAAGGCAAACACAGATTATGCCATTTCTTCAGGCCTTTCATTCCACACGTCATTTTTTCTATCTAAGTATAGGTTTACACGAGAGGTAATTACCATCCTTTCACAGCTCTTAGTGCAGAGCAAAATGAGACAGAGTATTACATTCGTAATCTAATCGTAAATAAAAAGGGCCGTAATAACCCCAAATTAGCACATTAAAGTGTGTCAAGGACTCATTTTACCACTCCAGTGTAAACAAGACCCCCAGAAACACCTGACATTGCTGAGGCAGCACCAGTGGGTCCCTCCTCTCCCTCCCAGAACCAAGTTACGCAACACCCTGAACACCAGCCCTTAGTTGGAGTCAGGCATGGATTTTTCATGAGGATAAATTAATCATGGGCAATTCTGTTCCCTCTGCCAACACATCTGGTGTTGGACAGAGAGGAGGGGGCTGGAGTCTCCTCTTCCAGGCTGCCAGGGCAGCATCACTGGCTCCCATTGGCAGGCTGTGGGGAAGCAAATGGACACAGCCAGGAAGCAAAGGGGTGACATAAAGATGAAGGTCAAAAATGGCCAGGAGCCCATTGCTGCTCTGAGAGTTAGGCACTGAACACAGTGTTGGATGAAGAGCATCTTCTCCCAACACTCCAGGGTGAGCAGCTGCCAAGGTGGGGCTGGGCATGGCCCCCACCCTGGGGCCATGACCAACAGTGTGTGTTGGCCACCCAACAGGAGGTACCAATTGTTCTGTAAGCACATGGAAGGCGAATGGGCTCAGGCCTTTCCCGAAGCCATGATTGCAATCCCCCGGGGAGGCTCATTTTCAAATGATCTTGTTAGACATTGTTAAGAATTGATATATTTGCATAGCATGAATGTTAAAACTCAGAAAGAACTCAAATGCCAATTAGAACCACAGCGTTTTTTTCTCCCCCTCATTAATCAGTCATAAAAGAGCAGCTCCAGGTGTTTTTCCCCGACTAAACGCCGGCAGAACCCTACAGTTATTAATCTTGATGACCCGAGTGCCATCACCATACACAGATTTCAGCAAAGTGAGGGAAGACTGGGAACGACTCAAGATGTGAGGCATAAGCGCAGCTATGGATCATTCCCAGGCCTGGGACCACCGCTGGGATAACGGCACTGGGATAACCCTGCTGGGATGACACAGGCTTCGAACGCAACAGCCAGGGATGCCACGGGGCTAACAGCGCTGGGGTAACCTTATGCTCTGCATAAAATCAGCCAGAAAATCTAGAATTTCACTTCAGAAAACAGTGAGAGAGCGACAAGTCAAGCAAGACCGGGCGGACAAACATTCCTGCCGATGTTCGGAGGAAAGGAACACCGCGCTCGGGTGGGGAGGATGCCACTGGGAGAGAAAAAGGCATCACAATTCAATCACAACGTGGGCACCGCAGGCAGGTGGGTTGTGTTAAGGTAACAGAGAAAATACACGTACCTGGCACAGCGGGAGGATCCAGAGCGCTGAGCTGCGCACTTGGCATCCCAACATCCAGCGTTTGCTCCCTGGTTTGCTGGGATTGAGTCGCCTCTTCTTGACATCCCCTGTTTTCCACGCTGGGCTTTGAAGGGCACAGCCCCCCGTGGAGGTGCTGGGCTTCCACGGCAGCTCAGCACTGGTTACAGAGCGAGGGGCCCTTCTGCTGCATGGGATGAGTGGAGCACATGGGCAGCCCCTGTGCCGGCAGGGACCGAAGGTGCATCTCAGCCTCGTGGCCATCCCAGCCTCCAGCCAGCTGCAGGGCACTGCTGGGCTGCTCCGAGCCCTCCCAGGAGGAAGAGGAGCAGCTTTGCAGTGATGAATTACCTGGCAATAGTCACAGGTGCAGCGCTCCCCCAGGGCAGAGGCACAGCCCTCACCTGGCCTCCCACCCGGGAATAACGCCTGCACCGGATCAGCTGGAATTAGCAGCACCCAATTATACATCCTGCTACAAATGATGATGAAAAGGCAAAAAACCCAAACTAAAAATACCTCCCCTGGGAGAAGCGTGGCCAGTGTTTCAGCTGATAAGACAGAGAGCAAGGAAGATGAAGCAGCAAACTGTCCTTCCACTTAAAAGGTAGGGCTTCAGATATGCAGATTTTCAACAAGCTTTTGAAATTCTTTAATAAAAATTCTGTTAAATATTAATTATATTGCTATTTATAAATCTATACATAATTAATAGGAATAATTAATGGAGCAAGGATCGGTTAAGGACTGTCTTCTAAATATTTGAATAGTGAAACATAATTATGTTTTGATGTGAAAATGTCAGGAATACACTGAAGTGTTTTTCCATTATTGAAATCAGCAAAACTTGCTGGGAAGTGAAGCCCCAAAAAGGGGTTGTTTCACCTTGTTCCATTTCACCCACAGAGTTTTTGTGCCCTTTGCTGCCTTGGGACAGCAAATGCCAGAGAGATCGAGAGCTGTTAAGACAACATGTTGTGGTTCATCACTGTTTCAGGCTCCAAACATCCTCATCCCCCTGAGCACCGATGGGGAACAGCGCCTCCCGACAGGACAGAGCAGGGACAAAGGCACAGCAGTGGCCAAGGACAGACCACACGCATCGTGGGAACCTCACAGAGATATCCAAAATACTTGGCTGCTTTGCCTCCTTTTCGGGAGATTTCATGGGAAAGAGATGCTAGGCTGTTTGCTCTGAAATTCCTGACCTCCGCTGTGTTTGAAGTGAGAGTGGGGTGGGCAGGCACGTGGAGTGACCAAGGAGGGGCAGGAGAGATGGAGGGAAGTGCTCTGTGTGATCCTAGTCTTGGCAGCTGCTGAGACCTGAAGCAGGGTTTCCCAGGCTCCCAAGCAGCATTTTTGGGACTCTTTGGTCCAGTGCTGCACCCACCACGTTGTGCTGCATCCCCAGGCACAGCTGCCTGCAGCATCTCCACAGAGTCCATCTGCAGCCCTGCCCTGCAGGTTTGGGAGGGCTCTGCACTAAAAGCAACGCAAGTCACACATTTTCCTTTCCAGGAGAACGCAGTACAAGCTTTTGCACTTAGTCAAAAGGCTTTTCCACCTTAAAAGTGAGATTTGCTGCAAGGGAACAACGAATTCCAAATATGTTTTATTTCCAAATAGTCTTTTATGCCCGCTTGCTTCGTCCTGAAAAACTCCTGCTTGGTTCCACTCCCTGCTTTTGTGTTTGCTGATGAATAGGGTCATTGAGCCATGGCTGTGCTGGAGGGCGAGCCCCAGGCCAGGCTCTCTGGCACAGCCTTGGCACACAGTGGGGCCAAGCTGGCTGGGGAGCTGGACTCTGCCACTGCTGACAGCAAGAACACTGGGACCTCCTGCTAGGGAAATGGCATCCGTGAAAATCGGATCCAGCTGAAGCCTGAGCATTCAGAGCCAGTAATGCTGCCTCTGTGGTGGCATTTGTTGGTGGTGGAGTCTCCACCCTGTGCCTGCTCCTGGCCCCTGCCCCTCCAGCCGGGGATTTGGCTCCCTGGGGATTCCCACACCAGTGCAGCAGCTGGAGCCCCCCTGGCTATATGGTGAGGACAGAGCCATAGGAGCCAAATGTCACTCCCAAAGCACCAGGGGCTCATCCACTCCATCCACGAACACTCTGGAGCCTCTGTTACACAACCCAACCAACCCAGCACTGAGAGAAGGTGACGTAAAGCACAAGAAATTTAGTAGAGCGTGTGAAAGATGTTACAAACTCATAAGATCACACCCTAATGTGATCCTTATGCAAATCTGGGCACCAGGCTGGGCCTGCTACACCATCACTCACCCTGAGAAATGAAACTTTCCCAAACTTTTGCACATTAAGGAGGTTTGCAGTTTGGTTTCCCAGTTTGCTTGTTTTTAAATGCGTAACATGAGTGATTACGTCTCAAATCGAACACTTCAAAGGCCTTCTAACTTTCTGGAAGATTCATGGCATAGCTTCCCTATTTATTTTGAAGAGGAAAGTACATTTATTTATTGCACTTTAAAGGAGAGATAGTATCTCACAGCCAATTCCCTAAACCAGCTCTGCTGTCCTAAGGAACTTATCAAGGATTGCTCTGCTCAGCTAATACATTACCATATAGAAGGGGAACAAATGACCTTAAAATTTGGACATCAGTCTCTGATGGGTTTCTCTGTGGTTTTCAGAAAGAAGTAACAGACACAGAGCTCCCCCAGGCCTGTGCAGAAAGCAGGAGCTATTCTGGCTGTCCTGCTGCTCCTGCCAAAAATCTTTGGCTGCAGCAATGCCTGAGCATCTCTGTGTCAGCACAGGGAGAGGTGCCCTCTGCTAGGGCCTGGCAGGTTTTTGTCACGACTCTGTGGACTCGGGACTTGCCCCATCCCCGGGCTCTGCCCTGCACGAGGCTCTGGGACGTGGCCACAGCACCAGGTGGGAGGCCAGCGATGGCAGCAGGTGCCCCTGTGCTCACACCCAGCTCACCTGAGACCTTGTGAGGGACTGAAACGGTGTTCATGTCTTAAACATTGTCAAAATTATAGAAAGACCTTTTGTCAAACTGCAAAGAAGCAACTGCCTGTGTGGGAGCACCAAAGCACCCCACCTCCCAAATATGCCTCCTGACTGGAAATTGGACTGTGACCAGAAGCTGAGATAAGACTGTTGTCCAATTATCTCAGGTCTGAAGAGAAGTAAACAATGTTCAGGGAAGAAGACTGTATCTGTGTTAAGAATCAGCCCCAGCTGGCCTCTGTGGGTGGAGGAAGAGAAGGGTTTTGGGTCTGTGATGGGGAAATCTCTCCACATAAAACACCCCCCCTCCAAGAAGACCACATACACAGGGGACATTGATGTGAGAGGCAGCTGAGAAGGGTCCTAAACCATCAAAGACCTCCAAAGCACCCCCCTCAATTCATTCCTTAGGCCTTCCACCACCAGAGAACTGCACATGATCTATGTGAGGCAACAAATCCAGAGCCTGTGGCAAGAGACTGCAAAGCTTCCCCCTCCAGGGGAGGTGCCTGCCACCTTCCAAACATATATTAACCCATTGGACTCCATGCTTGGCAGGACCCTCACCACTGAGAAGACCAGAAAAAGACCCATGGAACACTGATGGGTTCCATGGAGTGGTTATACATTTTCTATTTAATCTTTCTCACTCTCCTTCTTCCCCACCCCTCCTTTTTCCTACTTCTTTCTATCTCTTTCTCTCTGCCTCACATTTACTGTTAAATAAAATCCATACTATTGACTTCGGCATATGGTCTCGTTTGCACCTTAATTCAGAGGTGCAAATGGCAGAGGCATTTCTAGTACCTTTAATAACCAGCTCTCAACAGACCCATGGCAAACACCCCTGGGTCCCTACAGGCACTTCTCTTGTGGCAGGGAGTGCTGAGTGTGCAGAGCCCCAGCAGTGCACTGAGCTCCTGCCCCTGAAGGCAGAGGAGATGAACCCCGAGGCAGCACAAGGAGCTGTGCCAGCCTGCCACGCTGTGCCACAACTGCTCCCTCCGGGCACAGGCTGAGCAGCTGCCCAGTGCCATCCCCGTGGCACAGGCCTGAGGCGAGCAGGCACATGCTGTGCCATAGCCTGCAGCCCGAGCTGCTGGCAGCAGCAATAACCCCTCTGTCCTTCTGATCTCCCTCCACTCTTCCCCCTCAGTGTTGCAGGAGATCAAAAATGGGCAACAAACGAGCAGCCAGCATTTGTGCTGGAGACGGATTTAAAAAGGTTAAAGCAAAACAGATCAGAATGTCCTTTATTCTACAGCCTTTTCCCCAAAGTAACACGTTGGCCCTAAGGTAAAAATCAATGTTCAAAGCCTGTACCAATTTTCAGAGAGGTAAATGCTGTATTTAACACTTTGTGTCCTCGGTGTGTGTGAGGTGGTGCCAATGGCTCCCAGTTAATGCCTTTGCACTGGTGATGTGGCCCCACAGTTTGGGGAGAGAAAGACCTAAACCAGGCACCTGAGAGGACTCACTTCACAGGGGTTCACACTGATGGCTTTAGAGGATGCCAACACTCTGGGTTTGTCACCCATATCTCCCCAGGACAGACGCAGAGGGGTGCCTGGGAACTGGGCTTCCGTGCCAAATCAAGACAGCACATTCCCAAAGATGTGCCAAGCACGGGCTGTCCAGCCCACCCATCCCACTGAAGGAGCTGCACTGGGACCAGCACAGTGCTGGGGCATCGCTGAAACCGAGCACCTACGGTTTTGATAACCTTCTCATGTCTTTATTCTCAGCAAAACAGGCAGCACATCACTCAGGTTTGTGAGGAAAAGATCAGGTTTGTCTGCAGGAGCCTCTCAGAGTTTGCCAAAGGTCAGTGGGGGATGTGAAGCTCGCTGTGGAACCACAGTGGTTTGTTCAATTCACAGACATCGTTCGTATGGGTGCAACCAGAAACTCCTTCAGCTTCTCCTGCCTGTCCCTGCCCACAGCCCTGCCTGCTCACCCCAGGAGCTGAGGCTGCACAGGACCATCGATGTTGGCTCTGAGCCGGCAGGTCACGATGCCCCAGCAGAGGATGAGAGATGCCAACAAGGCTTCTCATTAGCCCACAGCAGTTTAATTACTCATTGCCTGGATGTCTCCTCAGAAAGAGGACAAGGGGTATGGATTCTTGCTGCTTCTTTCTAAGCAAATGCCAGGAGTCTAAATTTTCAGACATTTCCCTGATTACAGCAGCCTGAGGTGCCAGGGGAAGGCAGGCAGCAGAGAGCAGGTTCAGGTGCCTTGCTGAGCCTCCCTCTCTGCAGTGATCCCGGTTGTGATCCCAGCAGTGACCCCAGCAGCGATCCCAGCAGCGATCCCAGCAGCGATCCCAGCAGCGATCCCAGCAGCGATCCCAGCAGCGATCCCAGCAGCGATCCCAGCAGCGATCCCAGCAGCGATCCCAGCAGCGATCCCAGCAGCGATCCCAGCAGCGACCCCAGCAGCGACCCCAGCAGTGATCCCAGCAGTGATCCCAGCAGCGATCCCAGCCTCCTGTCCCGGCTGAGCTGCCGCTGCTCCTCCTGCCGGCACCGGCTCCTTTCACACAGAAACTCAGGGCTGATCAAACCTGAGGCAATAAACGATTCCCTGAGGCAACAAACACCTTTCCTGGTCAGCCAAGCATTTTCTGAGCTAAACGGTCTTTTTTCTTTCTTGATTGATCCCAAGGACGATAATTGTATTTGCCGTGATAAAAAGTTAAATTGCATAAAATTAATATTGATCCAAATTAAACCATTTGTCTCCTTTCCCTTTCCAGCGCCACAAACACAATTATTGCTTTGGCTGTTACAAATCCAATATGATCACAAGTTGAAATTGCAGCTTGTTTTCTGCTCTTTGCTCCCCCTCCCCAGCTCCCTTCTCTTGCAGGGGAGAAGGCAGCACCTGAGTCAGCACCTCTTGGGTCTTCCCGAGCACTGGGATGCCTCTTGAGCACTGGGATGCCTCTCTGGCCCTGGCTGGGCTGTGGCTCGTGCTCCAGCCTCAGACTGAGGTTCCCTTTTGGGAGGGTCCACAGTGGACAAGGAAGGGAGGAAACACCCCATCAAGAGACTACAGAGCCGGTTCCCTCCCTCTTGCTTTCTCTTCCCCCTCCACCACCTTCTCATGGTGATAATTGGAAAGGAAGGAAGGAGCTATAAATACCTCTGGAAATTAAAAGGAGCGTGTATAGTCTTGGCAGAGAGGGAAAATATCCGGAGGGTCCCGGCTGCTCTCCCCTACACCTATTGGCAAGTGTTTACTTTGAAATTTTTCATTTTTCTCCTCTGGGAGTACAGGCAAAACAATATTTGACAGCCCAGGAAAACTGCAGTTTCTATGGAGCCAGGGATGAAGATCTGTTTCAGAGTAAAGCAGGCACAGGAAAGCTGGGTCTTAAAAATGAGAGAGTTGCAGCAGTGGGATGTGGGAAAAGATGTCCCCACTGCTTGCAGTGAGCCTCAGAGCAGGAATACAGCAACCAAACCACTCCCAGAGCTGGTGAATGGAGCCAAGTCCTGAATGTCCACCTGCACGCTTGCCCCTGTGCACAACACCAGAATTCCCAGCATCTCCAGCACCACACAGAATCCCCATGGCACTGGCCGTAAAAAACCGATCTGGTTTCCTTCTACATCCCCAGGAGCAGCTCAAGGCAGCAACTTCCACATCAAAACCTTCTCTCCACAGGCCAGGGAGCTGCCAATGAGCAGCTCTGGGACATTGCTGCTGGAACTGGGGCTTGCCCAGGGCATGGAGTGAAGCAGAAGGAAACCCAGGCTTACCTGGGTAGGAAACACATATTTTCCCTGCATCTGGGCTTGTTCCAGAGCAAGTCCCTGGGTGCAGAGCTGCTTGCCAGGCCCACACCCCAGCCTGGGAAGCAGGAGAAGTTCATGGGACTGGAGAGATTTCAAAGCAAAGTTCCTGGCTCAGGGAAGCAGGGCTATTCCCTCAGAGCCATTCCAAACAAGCTCCAGTACCAAACAGGTTTATTCTGTAAACCTCACAGATGCAGAGCAGTTACTGAAACCACTCTCACTGGGCAGGTTTGGGGTTTAGCTGCCCTGTACAACTCCAAGCAGACATTCCAGGTGAGCAGTTGGGGTCAAGATCTGGCAGAGCTCAGCCCAGAGCATCGTGTGGGATGGGGGGAAGCTCTCAGCTGTGACCTGCAGCTCCTGGTGTGACAGCTTTAATGGGACTGTGGGGGAAGGAAAGGACCAAAGGGAAAGGAAAAGGTGTTTGTGCATTCAGCTCAAACCTGGCTTGTTCTCCTGCCACGTTCAGCTGAGCTTTACGGTGCTTAATTTAAAGTGCAGTTCCGTGCAGGAAACTCGTAAAACAACACGATCCATATTTATTATCTCTTGATGATTCCAAGTGAAATATCCCCATTTTGTGAGATTAAGGGAAGGGAGAAGAGGCTCGTGCTGCTGCTGCCAGCTCTGCCAGCAGATTGCACACGGGCCTGCAGAGTGCCCTGCTCACCACCCTGCTCGGCCACCTGTGCAAGCAAGAGACTGCGGGAGACACTGCCCTTGCCAACATTTGCCTCCTGCTCCTGCCCCTCATCTCCCACTCTTTCCCCTCCAGGAAAACACAAACCAGCACCTCACAAAGCCTTGGAGAAAGCCTTTTGAGCTGTTAGGTAGAGCCCAGCAGCCTAATCTGTCCTTCTCCCTGGGAACACTGTGAGCAGCTCCCCCAGCCCTCCCTGCACCTCGCAGCCGCTCTCCAGCCCAGCTCCGCTCCTGCCTATTCTCCGATGCCTTGTTGTCCTCCAAAGTGAACATGAATTGCTGCCAGCTCAAATTAGCATCTTCCCACACTCGACCAGCTGAGCTGCTGAAGGAGAAGGAGTCAGGATCTTCCAGCCTTTAGAGTTTGTTCAACTTCTGTTACACACCACGCGAACCCCAAATAGGTGAGAAAGAGTCTGGAAACTGGGTGTCTCCATCTTCTCTTAGATGGGAAACAAGCTCTTCCTGGAGAAGCCACGGAGCAAACCTCTAGCACAGGGGTCTCAGGTAAGGCTCTGAGGAGATTAAACTTTGTACACAAGACAGAGAAGAAGCAGCAGCCACTGCAGCGAGCCAAAGGTCCTGAGCGCAGGGTTTCAGCAGGAGATGCTGAGGATGGTTATAAAACTGCAAAGCAACCAACCCAACCAACCTACAGTAACAAACCAGCCCCACAAACACCTCAGAGATCAGTAACTGGTCACAGCAGCAGTCCCTGGAAATGCCTTGTGCAGGAGCTGAGGAAGAGGGGAATCCCTATTCCATTTCTTCAGAAACACAGATAACTCCAGCAACTGCACTGGATGAGGAAAACTTCATCAGGAGCATTGATTATTTGACTGGGTGTGGTTGATTGTCCAGGCTTGGTGTCAAACTGACACACGATATTCCTTTGGAATGGCACTCAGCTGCCAACAAAGGGAACAGGAGCCAGAAAAAAATCCTAGCTCAATCCAGATACTTTTGCCCAGTTATTTCTGATTGTCCTCCTGATCTGCCTACAAACCTTGTGGAGGAGGATGAGCTTTTTATTGACCAGATAGCTGTGCCTATAATCTCTCTGGAAACGCACATTAAAGGAATTTTAAAATCGAGATTATCTCTGTGAGTAGTCCTTAATGACTCTTTCACAGCTGTTACAATGCTTATGTAAATATTACCAGGGAATATTTAAGGCTCTATTAAAGAGAAATTTACTGTGCTGTCCATAAAACACTGAATCTCTCCATAAATCCCACTGCACAGGTTGGCTGTCTGGAACACAACCACTGCCTCCCTGCCTAGCTCAGAGTCAGGATCCTTCCCTCCACAGCCTCTATGTGGTTGTGGACAGGACAACATCCTCGGAAAGATAAGGCTCTGGAAGCAACCACCAACTCTAGCAACTTTAGAACCAAACTGTAGGAGTACTGTCCAAGTAGGGGAAAAAAGTTAAACTAGAAAGACGTAAGGAAATGTGATTGAATTCAGTATAAATTAATATTGCAGGCTGGGAGCAATACACGTGTACATATGCACGACTGCCATCAGCTCTTTTGTTCAAAAGCTGGAGGAGCATGAAAACAAATACATCTCCCAACCAAGCTCAAACCTGCCAGAAGTAGCTGAGACATGAGAAGAGGCTTTGGCATTTCTCTGGGCTCACGAAGAGAAAGCCAAATGAATTCAGATTCATCTGCACTTGAAAAGCCACTTCTCTGCAGGATGGGAGCAGCAGATGGATGGAGAACAGGAGCACCACGACTTCCAGAGCAGCTCCCACCCCCCAGCATCACAGTGCCCGGGGCAGGAGCAGGAACTGAAGCAGGAGCCGAGTGACAGAACTATCCCAGCTTTCCCACTGACACTCTGAAAGATCATTGCAAGAACCTGAACAAGAAACAGCACGAGATGAGCTTCTCCAAACCAGGCAGGCCTTTCCTTCCCCCATCCACTACCAGGTCTGAGTCTGCCCCACACACCTGCACTGCCTGTGCCAGCACCTCCTGGCCTCAACCTATGGCTACACACACCTGAGAGCTTAGAGGGGAGGAAACCAAAGATCACAACTAGCAGAACGTTTTGAAAAAAATTATTATTATTGAACCTTTACAAGCAAATATAGCATCAGGATCCTAGGAAGATTTAATGGAAAAAAATTAATTTTCCTAAACTAATGAAGTACTTGAGCTCCAGGGCAACAACTGCTAATGGTGCTTCTATCTCAGCTGAAGAGGAAAAAAAACTGTGTTTAATAGTAATTTTAAATATAGATTTGAGGATCTTTCCCATAAATCATGAAGTCAGATAAGGACTTCGCATAATAACTTGTCAGATTACATAAACAAAACTGATTTCAAAGGCTTTAAAAAACACTTCTATTCCATTTGCAAGGCTGCATGCTTGCAAGGAGACTTCACACCTGCATGAGCCACCAGCCACTTAACCCTTCACCTGCAGTAACCCTTCCTGTATAATGGCACCAAACCTGGTCATCCCACAGGCTTTAAAGAAGAATTTAAACTGTATGATTTTTTTCTAGGGAGGGATCCTGGCAGGTTTGCTCAGAAAAAAGAGCTGCTTCCCATGCAGGCTGGGAGCAGGAGTGATGGGCACGTGCGAGGAGCCAGAGGGGACCTGCAGTGACAGTGTCCCGGCCACGTGCCAGGAGATGCCGGGGTCAAATGTGGCCAAGACCTCAGCTGATGGCTCAGGGCTGTTTCCCCCCAGGTTTCCAGCCCCAGCAGTCTCCCAGTGCCTGCTCACAGGAGCACCCTCCCTCCATCACGAGCCCTGCACATCAGGGAAATGTGCATCCCTGAGTTTTCCCCCCGGGTGCCACCCTGAGACCTCAGCCTGGCTGAGCTGTTTCTGTGAAGGTAAATAACGGCCCGTGCTGTTCCACTCCTTTACAGCAGGTGTTATTTTAATGCTTCCCTCCTTGAATCCCTCTTTCCCTGAGGACCACAACATTGCAGGTGCCACATTACTGCCATGGAACCCCCACCCCGGTGCAGTGGGCTCAGCATCTCCAGGGCTTTCACCAAGGGAGCAAACACCTGCCTCTCTGAGACACTCATAACATCAAGGTGATCATTAACATCCTCCCCAAACCTCTGCTCTATCAGACTTCAGTAGAGGGATGCCAGGGAGGAAAAATCCTCATTAACAAAACCTGGATTAGCAGGAAGAACTGGGGGACCTGTACCATGAGCCCACCAAACCAACCAACTTCTGGCCTTGGACAACCCCTAAATCCCTGCTGCCAGGGCAGCACCCATCCTCACCCTGGGGACCCATCAATAACTGGTTTGTGCTTAATTGAACATTCCCCTGGGGGAATGCCTGGGTTGGGCCAGTGGCTCACGCTGAACCCTCTGTCCCTGGAGCTCTGAGCCCATGCATGGAGGGAGTGGGGCCAGCAGGACCATCTCTGGGTGCCAGTGGGAACTGGGGCTCCTTGGGGAGCCCGAAGCCTTTCCCTTCTCCAGAACAAGCAGAGGGAGTGAACATCTCCATCCCAAATACCCCGCCCTTTTCAGTGCTTTATAAACTTTTTATCCAACTGTAAAATTTCTAATTATCTGAGGTAACTAACCAACATTGCATGAACCCAAACCAAGACTATTAGAGTCAAATAGATAATTAAAAATTTCTGCTGTGCTGGTTCCTTCCTCCTTACATAAGTTACTGCACAGGAGCAGCCCCACAGCTGAGACCCCAGTTTGGTGATCCCGACTGTGGTAAATGCCAGGACCTGGAGGAACGAGTCACACCCTGCCCTTGCCCCCACGGCAGCAGCACTGGCTCTCCCAGCCAGCATTCCCAGCTTTCCCAGTCAGCATTCCCTGCTCTCTCCATCTGCACTTGCTTTGGAGAGCCCCAAGCACTGCCAGAGTGGGAGCCCCGGGCTGCAGCCCAGGAGCAGGCTCAGCTGCCAGAGACGGGGCCACCACTAGAGCAAAGCACATCTTCAGGTCGCTCCTCCTCAGAATTCACCCTGGGAAACATTCTCCTAGAAGGAGCCAGCAGCAGCTGCAGATTGACAGATTAGAAAACCACAAAGAGAAGAGAGACCACAGCAGGGAGAAGCCAAGGCTCCCATTTTCCCTGGGCTGTCCCGGGTGCTGGGACCACAGTGTTTGCATCCCACTGACCGTCAGGAAACTTTTGCAGCTCCTCAAACCACACCAGAAAACCCCATATTCCTCTAAATGACTCACCTGCCTCCACACTGCATCAGACATCAAGTTGGTCTCATAGCAACTGCCAGATTAGCACATCTCCCTAAACCAGGCTTATCATCATGAGCGGGAGGGCTGGAGGGGAATGTGTGTGATGCCAGTCAGAAAACAGAAGCAATTTCCCTCAGATGCCACATACCTGCCAGGGATGAGCTGCCACCAGGGTCCCAGGAGAGACAAACAAGAGCTGAGCCAAAGGCAGCACTGCTTTCTTGCCTGGCTCTTAAATAACCTCTCCCCCAGGCCAATCAAGGCTGGGAGGCTCCCACCCCATGGGCAGCTGCCTTCCTACACACCTGCTTGTGAAAGGGGCTGATTTTCAAAGCTCTGCTTTGGGTGAGCCACATCTGGCTGTAGCTGTGTTTGGCTGCCAGTTTTCCAGGCAAGGATTGTCTTTCTCCATGGACCAAGTGGTGTGTCAGGTCCCAGCAGCCATGGAAAGCCTTTCCTAGCAGGTGTGACAGACAGGTTCTTGTCCATCCTGCTGCAGGTTTCACCCGACCACACACGGTTGCTCTGTCCAGCTCTGGCAATGATGCTCAGCCTCTGGCACAGCCACGTGTGCTATGTTCACAATTCCCTTGGCTTCCCACAGCTTGTGTGAGCAGGGGGAGGGTCTGCAGCAGCTCTCTGTGCTTGTGTCCATGCTCCACATGTGCCTGTGTTTGATGTGGGAGTGCTGACAGCAGGGTCAGCCCCATTAGGCTGCAAGGAGGGATTTAGAATCACGAAATCACAGACTGGTTTGGGTTGGGAAGGACCTGAAAGCTCATCTTGTTCCAACCCCCTGCCATGGGCAGGGACACCTTCTGCTAGTCCAGGTGACTCCTTTTTCTCCAAGGCTCCTGCTGGAACAGCCCTGGTGTGGGGATGTAAGTGCAAAGGGAGAGGGAGGCCAGCCACGATTAGCACTCCTTGGCTGCAAACACTCGAGGGGACAAGCGCATCCAACACCACCCCAAATCCACTTTAAATCAAAGGCATTTGACTCTCCTAATTTCAAAGAGCTTTCCTGCCTCCCCAGCCCAATGGCTCAGCTTCCCATGCAGAGCCCTAATCCCGCTGCCACCAGGGTGCTGAGTGATGCTCACCCAAGGGTGCCACCAGTTCCAGCCCCTTGGCAGAACCATGGCAAGAGGGGCTAAGTCCAGAGAGCCCCGGGCGGCTCAGACAGTTCCTGTGGCTCTTTGGAAAGGGCAGTGGAAATCCTCTCCTTCGGGTCTCGCTGCTGCTGCTTTGCCCGAACTTCTCCAGCCCCTCCTTCATCTCCAGGTTTTATCCTGCTATCCACAGCGCTGATCAGTGATGCCAGGGAGCACAGCAGGACCTTGGGACCCCGGGGCAGCCGTGCCCATCAAGCCACCGCTCCAGGGATTTTGCTCTGGATACAGAGACATCCCAAATGGGAGCGTGTTACAGCTCGTCACAACAGATTATCAGTGGGTGCTTTAAACCCCGGGGCCATTATCTGTGCCTAATTTTTCGTTCCAGCCCCTAACATTTCAATTTCCCCCTTCACTGATCTCCGGCTTTAATGGCTCTTTCAAACTTCCCCTAAGTTGAGAAGTGCCCATTTGGTACCGTTCCTGCTGCATCCTACTGATGCCTCGTCTCCTTTCTTTCTCCTGCCCCTTTCCCTTTTCTCATCCTTTTCTCCTTGAAAAGAGCCTCTCTGTCCTCACAGCCCTGGGAATCGCGGTGCTGACCCTGCTGCTGCCAGGGATGCTGCACTCCCCCTCTCGGCTTCCCCACAGGGGGCTGCTGCTGGACCCTGGGAAGGAATTTCACAGAGCTTGTAAATCTTCCCTTTCCCGTTTCTTTCCTCTCTTCGCAGACTGAGCAGGAGCTGACACTCCGTATGGATCCAGTGGGACTGAGGGAGGTGCTTGGCCACCAACCCGCTCCAGATCCATTCAGTGGGTCCCAGCCATGCTCCGGGGGCTCCAGCAGCTCCGGGGGCTCTCGTCCCTCTGCTTTGTCTGCTCAGTCCATGTGCCCAGTGCTCTTGGCCGGCTGCCACCAGCGAGGCTGCGCTGTCCGGTCTCTTCCCAGCCCCCTGGAGATAGGATGCTCCCGGGCTTTGGCAGCTGCTGCCCAGTGTCACTCAGCTGTCACCAGGCTCTGTCCCTGCCAGCATGCTGTCTCCCCAGACAGGGGCTCGCTCACCCACTCCCAGTCCCCTCAGCACCAAACAGAGCTGTAGTCTTGGGAGAGGGTTTTTTTGGGCTCTTGGCTGCTGCTTCTCCCACCCTGCAGAGTTATTCCTTGGGCAGAGCTGGCTCTGGAGTGTGTACACAGCCCAGCACAGCAGGCACTGCTCTGCCCTCCTCTCTGCCCAGCAAGAGGTGGCCTCATCGCCTTTGGGAGACAATTGTTTGAAGCCAGACAGCACTAAAACCTGTCAACCCTCGGGGAAGTTTTATTGGCATTTTAAATATTAACCCTGGCACCTGGTTTTCAGCTACGTTCTCTGCCAGACTTGGAAAAGCACTGTTGGGACAAGGGACACTGAGCCAGATCCTGCCTGGGACACAGGGCTGCAGCAAAGCCCCAGCGGGCCTGTGTCTGCCCATGGGGGCCAGGTTTCGAGGGCTCCTGCCCCCTAAATCCCCGGGAGAGTGCCAGGGCAAATATAGCAGCCCAAAGCACTAGCAGCATCCATGGATGCAGAATGGTTCCCAGATTGAAAGCAAATTGGTGAATGTGGGGCTTTTCTCTCCCAGGGGCTCCGCATGGCTAACTGCTCCAATGGACAGGTTTATGGACTGTTACATGGATATGGCTCTTCCCATGGCTTCACAGACCCATTTCACAAATGGCACTGGCTGCAATCCACTGCTCTGTGCCGAGCTGGTGGTCAGGATGTTGGTGAAGAGAGAAGGAAAACATGGATGAGAAACAGATAGGGAAAAACAAATGTCAACCCGTGCTTTTTATAGCATGAGGGCAGAGTGTTGGCCGGGCTTTAAGTAGAGGAAGATGTGCTGGTAACTGGAAAGGTGCCTGGGGGAGAACAGCAGCCTGGCTCCTGTACCAGCAGGCGTTCAGGACCCCCGGCTGGCCAGCCCTGGACCACTGTCTGATTGGGCTTGGCTGAGACCAAAGGTGCTGTGTCCCTTGCAGTGCAGCCTGGGCAGGGACTGGTTCTGATCAGCTCAGGTCATGGAGCCGGTGAGGTTGCAGAGAGGAGACTGACAGGAAAGGACTGAGCTGGATCCCACTTTTCAGTCAGGGTTGGCCCCATGTCACCACCACGAGCAGAGCAGTCCTCTGGGTTAGCAGAAAACTCAGAATCGCTCACTGGCAGCCAGAGGCTGAATTTGCTTTGCTCAACTGTGGGAAACTAAAGCCCCAAGACCATACATGGCCATACCTGTTAGTGCTGTCCATTAGACACATCAGCCAGTGTGCTCCCGCCAGTGAATCCCGTGATGTATTCCTTAACACGGTGTTATCGAAGGCCAGAGCAAGTATCAGGCAAAGAAATCAACTGTTCCCTGATGTAAGCCGACTGGAATCAATTGCTGCAGGGGAAAAGCACCGTCAGCCACGTCCGAGCCCTCTGACAGGTCAATAAAACACCTGAGAGGACACGCTCGCCCGCGGAGGTGGACGTGTTTCCCTGGCATCGCTGCTCGAGTGATGCCCTGCTTGGGAAGGGGCCCTGAGCTCTGTGCTCTGGCACTGCTGACCTCGGTGTCAGGTGGGCTTCACACCAGGATTTCACCTTGCCCCCGAGTGCCATCAGGGCTTTTGCTCCCACCCCTCCTGTGCTGGTCCTGCTGCGACAGAGACAAGGAGTGGGCTGCCAGGGCACCCACCACCAGCTCCCGCCTCCGTCCTCTGTGCCAGTCACAGCACTTATTCATGCTTGAAAATTTGCAAGAGAAAGATAATAATACCCTCGAGAAAGTCTGTCCCTGTTTTGGCCTGACAGAGAACTAAGATAAATGTCAGTTTTCAGTTAATATCATGCTCGAAGGATAAGCAGGAACAGCGAGGATTTCATTCTGGTACGTTTATTAAACACATACAGACATGTCACTGCTGGCAGAGCTGAACAGGTCCCGCAGTCCTGGGGCTCAGGTCCCATCAGCACCAGAAATGCCTGAGATCAGATCCAACACCAGCCTGGCATTTGAAGCCTGGGAATTGCATCTGCATGTGCTTTCCGAGTCCTCAGAAGATGTTGAGTCCCATTGGGAAGTTGGTCCCAGTACAAGCCACAGGCAACTGCTGCACTCACCATCCCAGGGGGAGGCAGAGGAGATCCATGGGGTGATCCCACCGTGGACTGAGCGCACCATGGGCTGTGCCAGTGTGTGCCAGGCAGGTCTCCTCCACTGCAGCATCCTTGGGGCTCTTCCTTGCCAGCCCCTCCTGCCATAAGTTATCTCTGCTGAGAGGCTTCGCTGCCTCAAACTGCTCATTAGCACAAATTGCCTGGCAGTAACAAACTGCTCTCAGTGCTCGCTGTTTGTGGGGTGTGTGTGGCCGTGGCCAAGTGTGGAGGTGGAGCCCAGAGCTGGTCCTGCTGCAGGACACTGCGGGGCTGGGGGGGCAGGTGACCCAGGGGCTGCTTCATCAATGACAACAGTGATAAACCCTCCCAGTAGAACTTACTGATGAATCAATTATTTCCAATTTTAATAAATTGTTTTGTTCAGACACACTTGGGCCATGCCATCTGCCAGGAGCTGGACACACACCAGGGTCTGGTACCCACCCAGGGAGAGGAAAGCAGGGGGTAGGGATGAGCCGATGGCCAGTCCTATCCACCAATGTTCCCTCTGCTCTGCTGCAGAGTCACCCTGCCTGCCACCACAGGCACCCACGTGTGGCCCCATCCCTGTCCCCCAACCCCTCAGGGAGCTAATGGCACTCAGAGAGGTGCAGAGTGTGGAGATCTTGGCTGTGAGACCCATCAGCTTGGATGATGTACTTACACTTTTAATAAGAAATAGCATTTGATATAGCACAGTTCCAGCATTTATTGAACTGAAGTGCCTTCCACCGCTTCAATGCAGAGCCCTGAAGCCTGTCCTAGATGATTTAAGAATGATCCATCTGGAAAATGATGCAGACAATTTGTTACACCCAGCCAGAGAGCCATAGAAACCACCATAACAAGCTTAAATGATTTCAGCATCGCTACATCATCCAGTCCCAGCCAGTCTTCCTCAGAGCCACTGCCGAGCTGGGGTCGCCCGTTGTGCACAGCTCCTCTTCCTGAAGCCGATGCTGCTCCTGCAGCCCATCCCAGCGCTGGATCCAGGCTCCTCGTAAGGATGTAGGGGATCCCTTTCCATCTTCCTGCTGCTTATCTCACACCCTCCCTCCCCAAATCCCTATTTGCAGCTAAGAAGCTCCAGCCAGCTCACAAACCCTCCCGGTGGGCTCCTCCTGCTGCCAGCAGCACTCTTGCCTGTTGATGGTTAGCACCTCGCCCTGGGTAAATCAGGGCTTCAGTTTTCAAAATAGCGTGTTGATTGATGCTTAAAATATCCCCAGCAATTACTTCGCCCCGGTATAATTATAATAATTAAACTTGGATAATGCTTAGTCCTACTTTTTATCAGAACTGTGCGCTGCGGCACCAGTGTGTGGTGTTTTGTTTCCAGCCTCATTTTCCAGCCTCACCCTGTTGAGCAGTGCTGAAGGGACACGAGCTGGCAGCCTCCAGCTGACAAGGGGACAGTCACCCTGTGATGGCACCTCCAGCCCCGGGAACTGCTCGTGGCACCGTTTAACCCAGGGCACAGTGTGTGGTGGCCATGCCCTGGCCCTCGGTGCGTGGTGGGGCGGGCAGCAGGAGGGGATGCTCCTGGCTCCACGCTGGGGTGATGGGTGCTGGAGGGAGCAGGGATGCTGGTTCTCCTCTTTGGCCGCTCGCCTTGTCGTCCCCCCCAGTCTCTCTCCCACGGCTCAGCACAATATTTCTCCTCTGTGCTCCCAGCAGTGACACTTGGAACAGCTCAGGCTAGTGAGTACGTTTCCGGCTGTGATAAATATCAGGGAAAGGAATGAGATCCCAACACTGTATTTCATGCCCTGAAATCCCACTTGCATCTGGAAATGAAGAGAGTTCTCCGGCTGATATATGCAGCTCTGAGGCCATTCGCATCCTGTTCACTTGTACACATTGTCACGGTGATTTAAGCTGGCAATTTGGCCCTAAATGAAGAGCATCTCACTTTGTCCCTCCCCATTTTCCTATATATTTTCCTACAGAAGGGAGCTTTTTGAGATTTGGCTGGGCTGGGGCTGGGCAGCATCCCTGGTCCTGGTTTTGTGCTGGTCTGGCAGAGAGAGCTGCAGAGGATCCCAGCACTGCAGAAAAGCTCCTGACGCAGCCTGGGAACGCGAGTGGCAGGTGGCTGTGCTGAGCTCTGTCTTCCCAGGTCATCCCTCTTTAAAGCCAACATGGACACTGAGAAAGGCTTTTCCCCCTTTTTCAGGTCAGATGGCGTTGTGAGGAATGGCAGCTGTGCTGTCCCATGGTGGTCTGGGGAAGGGGGGCACTGTGAGAGCACAAGGGGCTATGGGAGCTGTCCCTACTGCCTGGCATGAGCCCTCCCTGTGCTGCCCGGTGCCCACGTCTGTCCATCTGTCCATCGAGCAGCTTGTGGCTGCACAGCTGCAGGGCCAGCTCAATTGTGAACCATCATCACCTGTGTCACACCCAACGTGCAAACCAGAGACATCACTTAACAGGGACCTGCTCATGGCCAGGACTCCTCAGGTAAAAGAGGTAACTGGGTGAAGTGATTCCATAGCAGAGCTGTTTGTTTAAAACATCATTAGTGACACTTAATTAATTCCCCCCAAGCCCTAGGGGTGCTGGGTAAGCCTCGGGACCCATCACCCTCCTGCCAGTGCTGCAGGGTGCAGAGGTGGGGGCTTCAAGGGGACCTGAGGGGATGTATGAGACCCTCTTCCCAGGATGAAGGCAGGGCCATTTCTCAGCCTCTCACCCAAGGGTTGCACAGCTGGGGACAGGGGGATCTCCCCAGGGAAGCACGTCCACTCCTTGCTGATGGGTCAGTCCCCCTAGACCCCAAACCAACCCCGTCCCCTCCCCAGGAACCGCAGCCGCGCGCGGACGAACCCAGTCACCACCGGCTGCGCGGTTCTCATATCAGTTTTAATAGCAACATCAGAGTACTAAATATACACAGGGCAAGGGGATAGGGGGGCATTTACAGTGCTTCCAAATACACGGCTTCCACGGACAGAGACAAATTAAAAACCACTCGGGAAGAAAAAGGTCCTTTTGGCATCGCCCCAGCTCATGCCGCGGGCACGCGGAGCGGCCGCGATGCCGAAAGGCGGCAGCGCTTCCACCGGCGCTGGGCTGGCCCGGCACCCACCCGGACGTGCCGGCTGCCCCTCCCGGTGCGGGATTTTCCCAGGAAAAGAAAGAAGTACTCGGTGATGTAAAACCGGTTACAAAGTAAAACTGTCCTCATGTTAGAAAACGGGTTTTTGGCGAAACAAAAATAAAGTGTAAACTTCGCTGTACATGTCCTATCAAACAAAAAAATAAACCCCTCGGAACCTAAAATAGAAGAATCTGGGTCAGAAATCTGTGCCCTTAGTGTACATTTTTGTGCAACATATACTTTATTCAAAGTAAATATTTTCTCCACTCTTGACACTATTAAAAATGTACCTACAAATGCTGAGAGTAATTCTTAAAAATGTGTGAGAAGCGTTAGATGAGCTCGGGAGACCAAACCCATGGACTTGGAAATGGCGAGGGATTTCTTGCTGGTTTTGAAAAAATCACTTACAGATTTTATACCTGGTTGAACGAAAATTCCAACCACATTCATCCTGAAATGGGCGGGCTGAGATAGGATAGATATATTTTTGTTCTATTTTATTTTTTAATTTTTTTTTTATAAAATATATAATATGTGTAGAATATCTACTATTTGACTACCATTTGAGCTGAACTACCTTCCTTTGCAACAAGCTGCCAGTGGAGAAGAGGTAACCTGAAATCCGCCCCCGCGCCGGCTCTGCTGTCGCTGTGGTGACCTCGCGGTGGGCTCGGTGCCGATGACCCCACGGAGCACCCACACAGCCCCTCCACGCCACCGCCACCGGCCGCCCTCTCTCCAGCTGGGAAGACAGAGTGAAGGTAAACGATCGGATCTGGAGAGACAGGCGGCCGCCCAGGACTGGCCCTGCCTGGGGTGCCGTGGGGTGATGCTGCCCTGGGGAGACCCCGGCTTACAAAGATCAAGGGACTGAGGATCAAACCCTGCCCACCCTGCCCGGAGGTGCCATGACATGGGAGCTCGGACCTGTAGTCCCAAACCAGCTCAGCTGGTGCAGGACAGAGCCCACTGGTGCCAGTGGTGCCCACGGCTCTGCCCGCAGCCCTTGCCCCTGCCGTCACACCACGTCCTGAGGCTCCTGCTCAGCGTTTGCAAGGGATTTGGAGGGAGGAGAGTCCTGGGTTTGCTGCAGAGCACAAGGAGAGCCAAGCTCTCCTTGCTGTGGGTGGCTCATCCCACACCACTGCCTCTCTAAGACAGAGCCACATGTGACACACAGACACTCCATGACACCTCTGGGGGACGTGGCAGCCTCTTGGCTGCCATGGTGTGTTTCTCAGGGACGACTCAGGGGCAAAGGAATCTGGAAAATGAACCAAAAAGAAACAAGCAGCAGTGGGCTGGGGGCTTACAGCAAAGCAAGGAGCAAAACTTTTCTTTTTGCAAGCTTCCAGGACCCCAGGGTGAGATGATGTGCCCAAAATATGACACAGCTCCTGAGGGAGCATGTCCGAGAACATCACGCTTCCCTGCTTTTCCACGGTGGGAAGATCTGCTCAACAGACTATGCCATGGAAATGCAACTTTCTGTTTTCATTTCTTTCTTGTTTTTTGGCTTTCATCAATAGGAGGGAATGAAACCACCACAGTTCATTTCTCTTCACTGTGCAAGACCTTGGGATGCCTGGGCCCTGCCTTGTACATCACCACATCAGCAGCTCCGGCCCTGTCCTTTCTGCTCCTCCTCTCCCTCCTCCCAGCAGCAGCCCCGTGTGCCTGGCATGCATGGGGGGAGGCTTCCTCTGATAAAGTGCAAGTGCTGTTGGTCCTTATAAATAAGGGAAGATTGTGCATCTACTTTTGTTCCCTGGTTCACCGCTCAGCTCTGGGTGACCAGGATGTGTCCTGCTGCAGACTGTGGGGGAAGCTCGGGAAAATCCTGCTCTCTGAAACCTGCTCCTGTCCTTGGGGTCACAATTATTCACCTTCCTTCTCTCTCCCACACACACACACACACACACACTCCTTCCTCTCCTCTTCCCCACCTCTACAGGGAATTCCCCATGAGCTGGGTGCCTCTCCATCCCCATCCCACCACCACTGGCACTGGCGCTGCCCGCAACACCCTGCCATGCCCCGGCTCTGCCTGACAACTTCCCTGCGGGCAGCAGGTTCCATCCATGCAGAAGCAGAGCACTGCTTCGAACGCCCTGGAACGAGGGAGCTGAGATATATTTCATGTCATACTGCTATCATGATTACACTGGAATACCCACGGGAATGAAATAAATAGGAAGATCAATGGGAGAAGCACAAGGGACGTGGCTCCAAGCTGGAGCAGATGGATTACCATGAAGTCACAAAAAGGAGGAGAACCCAACACCTGTGCCAGTGAGGGCAGCTCGCAGGGCCTGCACCACTGACACCAGTGCCACAGGAAAGCCCCAGGACACTGAGATGACCCTGGAGCAGTTGCTCAGACTCCACACTTTCCAAGGGCAGACACTCCTCATGTTTTCCCAGGGCAGGCTAAAGCTTTGGGGGGTCACTGCTCTAGCAAGACACTGTCTCCTCTCCTCCCTGGAGGCATCCAGTGGCTTTGGAGAGCTGGATACGAGCCACCCAGGAGACCCCACTCTGCCCAGGGGATGGTTGGCTCAAGTCTGCAGGTAATTGTCAGGGCTGGCAAGGAAGACTTCTGTCCGAGGCAGCATCCAAAAATTCAGGAAAAATAATCCAGACTGTGCAATTCCATGGGAAAAGGACAGAAAAGGACATGGGAACAAGAGACCGCACGCGTGGCTTTGCGCAACACCACAGGGTTCTACTTTTTTTTTTTAAATGCACGTTCATTATCATAAAGAAAAGGAGCTGAGTAATTAGTAGGGGAGTAGAAATGTGGATCTGGACAATTCTAAAAAAACACTAGTATTTACCAAGGGCAGTTTACAAAAAGAACTGGAGGACTTTGGTCTGATCTCTGCTGTCGTTCTCACCCACCTAACACCGAAGGGACCCGAGCGAGCCCCATCCTGGTGTCTGATGTGCAGCACAACACGGTAGCACCCAACTCCATGGAAAGACTTGGAGAGAGGGCTTAGGGTCAGCTGGCATCCTTGTCAGCATCCACCACCACCACCCACCCCAGCAGGAGCTGGCTAGGCCATGGGTGTCTTTCTAGAGCAACACACCAAATCGGAACTGCAGAACTGTGCTTCCCTGGCAAAAAATCCCATTAAACACCACCCAGGACTGTGGACAGCAGACTGTGTCTTCTCTTGCCACAGCAGAGCCAGCCAAGACCAGGAGAGCAAGGGAAGAAGCTCCCTTAATCCCACAGCTCTGGGCTGGGGCAGGAGGCAACAAGCTCCTTCCTCTTGTTTGTCAAACAGGGCTGAGCAAACTTTGGTGCTGTGGCCTATTTAGAAGCCATTTTCCAAAAAGACTCCCACATCCCACTGCCAAAATTTGTCTCCCGTGCCAAGAGAGGCCCATCTTTTGGAAGTCCACTCCTAAAACCCACCTTGCCCAGCCCCCTCTCATGGTGGGGATCTCAGCTCTGGACATGGGGCAGGCACAGGCTCTCCAGCTTCTTCCTATCGGCCTTGATGATGTATCTGGATACAGAAGCCTGGAAATACCTTCACCACTGCCTTGAGCTGCATTCCAGATGGTCTTTGGGAAGCTCCTCCCCTGCTCCCTGCCAGCAGTGCAGCCCCGGCCGTCCCCCACCACAGTCACGTCACCACGCTGGAAAAAGCATTTCCAAAAAGAACCAAAACTATATATATATATGTATACATACATATATATGTCTATACATACACACACACGTATATATATGTATATATGTCTACCTATATATACACATATAGGCTGACAGACAAGCTGCCAAAGTAGAAAACGTCAGATCACCCGGTTTGCATGATGCGTGTTAAAGAAATGAGACTTTTAGCCCATGACATCTTCTTTAAAAATGAGTATTTAAGATCTTCAAAAATTGCTACAGTACAAAAAGTGTTTGTGTGTGTATATATATATTTTCTCTCTACATATACCATATGTATGTACGCGTATGGACCGGAATGGATGACCCCACCAGAAGAGACGCCCCACTCATCCTCCACGACGCTTCCAGGCGTTGCTGACACGGCTCCTCACAAAGTCTTTGCATCGGTTCATGGCACATAATGGTATTATTGGCACAGGTTCAGAGTCACCGTCCACGGCCGGGCTCCAGGCGCTCAGTCCTTCCCTCTTTGTCCCTTGCCAGTTCCTCCTCCACGGGATTCTTTGCTCACATACCTTCCTTTCTCTCCTCCCAAAACCGTGCTCCTTGACAATGCAGTTACCTATAGGCATGTTCATTTTTATAAAAATATATTTGGCCCATAGAACGCTGCTCTTTGAGTCTCCTACTGGTAAACAGAAATGGTAGGTACAGGTAACCCATTATTTTTTTATATTTTTTACAGGTTCACCAATGGAATCCTGTTGAGGACGAGAAGAAAAAGAAAGATTAAGTCATGACAGGGAATTGCACTGCAACTGGGGGCTTTTCCCTCTTTCCCCCCGGCCGTGGTGGCATCCTAGGGGAGTGGGGAACAGAGGGAGTGGGGTACCAGTGACATCCTCCTCCTCCTCCTCACCACCTGCCAGTCTGTGTTGGGGACCTGGGAGCACTACTTCTATCTCCTTGTGGCCTTCTCCAGGAAAAGATTACTCTCAGTGATCCCTGTGTTCTGCAGCTTCTCATACTCAGGCCACGAGCAGTGAGTGCTCTGGCAGACGAGATGATGACAAGCACTAACAAAATTTGCTAAAGTTAAATCTAAAGAATCAATAGGGAATTGGTTAAGCACCAAATCAGAGATCCTACTGAAGTCCTTAAGCTATTTATTTACTGTCTACTGGAAGATGTCTCCGTGTGCAATCTCGGACCCTCAATACAAAGACAATCACCCCTCATCATTAGTGTGCAGCGACTTGCTCTCTGTGTCGTGCTGTTCCATGCAGTGAAATGTGTTGTAGCTCCGCTGGGTGTGCCTGAGACAGCTGCCAGCAGGTACATACACCCTGTACAGCAGTGCTCAGTACACTCATCCCTAATCCAGGCTGTGCCCTCTGCCTGGCTGGGATCAGCACTCAGAATGCAGGGTGCTTTTTGTCCTAGGGCTCTTTCTCCAACACTATTTTTAAGCAAGATGCCCAACATACACCATCTCCAAGAACAACCCCGGAGTCTTAATTAGCGAGACAGATTTTCCAGAGTCCTTAATCTCCTGCGCCGGGGCTGTGCTGGGACTGCTGTTATTCCTCCGAAGACAAGCTGGGATTTTTTATGATGACTCATTATCTGTTAATGTTAACACAAACCATTTGCTGTTGTTAGGCAGAACGGGGCCATCACGGCAGCTGCTGCCGTGTTCAAGCCTGGCATTACCACACAATGCTGTCAGCTCTCACCACCTCGTGCCAGGGCAGGGTCAGGCCGATGTCACCAAATCAGCACAGCTGCCAGGTCCCAAATCAACCCCTCCCTGCCATCAGTGCCAAACATCCTGTGGCTCTGGGTGAGCACTGGTTAACGTGTGATGGCAGGAGGTACAATTGGTATTGTATCCCAAATAGCCTCTTTGTGCAAAGTAGGTCAGCGCTTGATCAACCTTACAGATTTTTGTATAATCTCATTCCATGGGGTTTTTCAGTCAAAGAGAGTGGGATTAAGGACAAGAATAATGCAGAATCTCAAACTTCATTTCAGAAAGCCCCAAAGCCAGGATGAAATCAAGCCAAACCAGCCACCCTGCGCTGTGGTGCCTGGCCAAAGCCACTCAAGTCTTCAGCAAACGTCACCTGTCGTTCTGCAGAACATCGTCTGCTCCTGCCTCTGCCTGGGTGCTGTGTGTCCTCCAGTACTGCTGGCACCAGGGCACAGGGAGTTCTCCTTCTCATACCTCCCTGCAGGTAATTCCTCAGTGCTTTCCCTGACTGCTTCACTCCTCACCTACGCAGCCTGGGACGACACTGCAGCTGCAGCTCCCCCGGGCTGCTGCGGATGGGCCGGCCCCTGTGCCTGCAGGAATAGCTGCCGAGGTGTGACATCCACCCAGGTGTGACATCCACCGAGGAGCTGGGGCCCGGCTGCTGGCACGGGCAATCTGCCATGAAGCTCCACCAGCTGCTTGCCGCGGGCGGCAGTGCCCGTGTGGGAGTGCCGGCGTCCCGGCAGGGCCCGCGCCAGTGGCACAGGAACCCTCCCAATCGCTCCTGCTGGCACAGGAGGAATCTGACCCTGGAAATAGCTTCAACATCTGCTCACTGTGTAATTATATGAGATTCACCACGTTTCCTGACAGCCCCGTGCTGCCTGCAGCTCTCTGGGATGGAGACGCTCCGCGGTGCCACCCTGACATTTGCTGCCTCAACTGCTCAGCCCAGCCTGACGAGGCCATCAGCATCCTGCAAGGCCAGGCTGCCAGTCGGACAGCACAGAGGTCAGCCCTCACACCAGGCTGAGGGACTGTCAGATGGGAAGTTCACATTAAACTCCAACTGGGCTCCCAGTGCTCATCTCGATGAAACATCTGCAGCACCTCTGTCCATCCATCCCTGTCCCTGTCCATGCTGCCTGCCTTGTGCTTCCAGCTCCAGGTCCACACCTTTGGGAGTGCTAATCTGCCTATCAGACAGCTCAGAGATGCGAAGTGCTGTCAATTAAAGCTTGTAAAACACCAGAAGAAAGGGACTGGGAGGAGGAAGCCGCATGTAGCCCCTCCAGCCAGGAAGCTGCATGTGCTCCAGAGCATCCTCCATCTCTGCTGAGGTGCAGTGGGTCAGTGGCAACTGTCCCCTTCAGGTGACCTTGCTGTGGCTGTGAACACCAGCCAGGAAACAATCATTCCTCCGGCAGCAGCGCAGACCAAGCAGCTGCATCTCCTTGTCCACCAGCCTCTCCTCAAGAGCTGGAAAGGCATCCTCGATCCCTCCACTCCTCCAGCACTTCCCTCCATCGCACTGCTCCTCTGGCACTTGGCAGCCGGTGAGAGCACAAGGCAACCACGGTGGCAGGGACAGCCTAGCAGGGAGCTCATCTTAACGCCATCTGCACTTTACACAGCGACATGTGAAACTTGGGAGCCTTCATTTCACCTGAGGGATTTCCCGCGGGCACCTGGCTTGGACCAGGACGTACCACTTATGCAAATGTATTCCAGAAGCACCCTAGTGCAAACACACCTACACACAGATACACGTGCAGAAAACAGGTTTTGGATTAATCTTGTTTTGTTACCCTTAACGAAACCAAGCAGCAGCTTCCAGAACTGTATGTGTAATTGAAACGCTATTACGGAGCTAATGTTCCAGGTAAAAGACGGATAGATTTTTCCAGAGCGCGTCAATGCGCGTTTTATGGATTCCATGAAAACAGGTCAATGAGAATTTCAAGGATTTAATAAGGCGTAATGGAATGGTTTCAGGCTATTAAAGAAACATATGGAGATGGCCAGGGCACGGCCTTTGGCCTGAGGTTTCACAGGACCTTGGGTGGGAGCGGCAGCACTCTGAGCTGCTCCTTCTCCTTCCCTGGACTTGAGGCGTGAGAGCTGTGGATGCACTGAGTGCAGCTGGCTTGTTTTGTGTGTTATTTCTTTTTCTTAATACACTTTAAGCTGATGGAGAGACATTCCAAACTACAAAGCTGAGGGTGGAAAAGGCACACCCCAATTTGGTGAACCTGAACGTGGTAAATGCCAGTATCTGTAGGAATGAACTGCACCCTGCCCTTGCCCCCACTGCAGCAGCACTGGCTCTCCCAGCCAGCATTCCCAGCTTTCCCAGTCAGAATTCCCTGCTCTCTCCATATGCACTTGGAGAGCCCCAGTCACTGCCAGAGTGGGAGCCCCGGGCTGCAGCCCAGGAGCAGGCACAGGGGGTTACTGCCTTTCTTTCTGAGACTGCTGTTCCCTGCAGAACCTCCCTGCTCATCCTCCTGCTGCCCTTGTTCCTGGCATCAGCTCCCACCTGGGTTCCTTCGCCCTCTGCCCCAGGAGACAGCAGCCACGACAAAAGAGTCAGAGAAATAAAACAAACACATCAACAGGTGGGGAGTGAGAGCCTTTAACCTTCCCTAGTGAAGCCACTTTGTCTGAGAGGTTCCAGGGGGGCAGCAGGGCAGTGCCAGCCAAACCCCTGCTCGCTACCCCGCTGCGCCAGCACACACCTCACCCGCCCTGCCCAGACACTGCTAGCCCCAGCACAGCCGAGACCATTAACTTTTTATTCCCTTCCATTCTAATCTAATTATATTTCTGTGTTCAATAGCTGTGCATAATGTTAAACAGGCTATTCCGAGCGAGCTGCAGCCAGGGAAGGTTGGAAATTTCATTTACACTGAATATATGATTCATTACAGCAGGGACTTGGGACAGAGCAATTAATTCACCTGAGCGGGTGGCTTGAGCGGGCACCACTGCCCACAGTGAGCTGGCACACACAGACCCTTAACTGCTTTCCTGCCACCACTATCAGCTGTGCCACCTTCAGAAGTGACACAAGGAGGCGGAAATGGCTCGAGCCAACTCAACAAAAGACAAGAAAATCCCCTAAGTCTGTACTGTTGCAACCAGAACAACATCCCTGCACTCCTTTGGTCGCAGCAGCTCCCCAGGTGTGAGCGGCTGCTGGGGCTGCACACGCAGGGTCAGCTTTGCAGAGCAGGGGGGGCTCGGCAGCAGGACAAGGAAGAGGAGGAGGGTGAGGAGGCAGAGGACCCCAGCAGTGAGCATGGAAGTGTTTATGACAGCAAACAGCACCAAATGAGCTTTCAGGTACTGATGGAGTGCGCATGTGGACGGGTGGCTCCGGTGAGGCGGGCTGTCCATCACGCCACCAGAGGTTAATTACAGATCAGGCCATTTCACAGCACGGAAATTACTGTGGCTTGTTGAGGTTTTAGAGGTGGGCTGGAACCATGGGATCAGGCTGAAGTTCAAGGCTGCCCCAGGGACCCTTTGGTCATCCATCCCAGTCTCTACCTGCTAGTGTGGTCTGTCTGCAATTAATCTCCCCACCCATGGGGTGTCAGCCATCCCAGCCAGGTGAGCCACCCTGCTTGAGTCTGACACCCTGAAGGCAGGATGGCACCAGGCAAGGTACGATGGGCACGGTGGGGGGCACAGGATGGGTGTGGGATGGGTGCAGGATGGACACGAGGAGCGCGGTACGTACCAGGAAACAGCCCGCTGGCGTCTGCCCTGCCCCCAGAAGTCAAACAGGCTTCGGCCAGTCAGCAGGAGATTTCAAACCATTTCTCAGACACAAAGGCCACGGGAATAAGATGCCGGTCAGAAGAAGAGGGTCTGCAACGAGCAGAAAGAGGGGCTTGTACACGCTGGTACGTAACACACGGAGCAAGCCGGGGTGGCCTGCTGCAAAATCAGCTTTTTTAGGGGAAAAAATGACATCTCTCTAGAGTGATGCTTTGAATGGGCCTGGGTCTGCCAGGCTGCTGGGAAGTGCTCAGGGCCAGAGGGTCCCAGAGAGTGTCCCTGGATGGCAGAAAAGCTGTGATCCCTGCCAGCCAGAACACAGGCATCCTCTGTTACCTGGCTGGGGTTCACATCAAAGTAATGCAGGTGGACACCCAACAAAATGGTGTGACAATCCCTGCCAGTTCTCCATCTTCCGAGGTCTGAGGATACCCTGGAAAATGCGGACCAGCACAATCCCATGCACATGCAAAAGATGCTGGTTAAGAAGATGTTTGTGAAGCTGTTGGCTCCAGACCTGTCCTTGGGGCAGGCAGACACAGTCTGTGGATGCCATGCACTCCATGGTTCCACCAGGCTGCTTGGAGGACTACTTGCTTGTTTTCTCCACTAAAACCCTCCTCCCGGCTTTCCCTCTACCTTTGATGGGGATACACATTTACCATGTGATAAAACCACACTGGCACCTGGTGAAAGGGTTCTGGTGCCAGCCTGGGGCATGGGGAGCCCAACCCCATCGCTCCTGATCCCCTGCCTCTGGGCAGGCGAGGGGCAGGCAGAGCATGGCTGTGTCCCTTGCACCGCACCGGAGCTGCCGCGACGCCCCTTGTTAACGTGCCGTTATCTCACGGCAGCCAAAGGGTTCATTTGGCTCCCACCGCCTGCTCCTCCATTAATCACCTGCTCGTTCACAGCCCGGCAGCTCTGCTGATGCCACTGAGGAGATAGCACAGGCTGGAAGATGGATCCAGCGGCATTTTACATGCTGGCAGCAGCAGCTGGGAACTGAACACACCGTGTGGTGCTGAGCACTGCCAGAGCTCGCCGAGCCATGTGGGGCCAGGGACTGCTGAGGCACCTACCCAGCCCCACTGGCAGGACAAGGGGCCTGGGGGCCAGTCCCACACCGAGCTACGGGGCAGGTAAGCACTGTGAGCCAGAGATAGATGGCTCTGCCACATGCCCCTGGGGCATTGCCCTTGGGCACCGAAGCCTCATCACCAGACTGGGACGACGCTCCCCAGCCCACCGGGAAACCACGGTGCCCAGCTCACCTGTTTCCATTGAAGGTGGTTTTGTAATCCCCGGGCGAGTGCAACGTGTCCTCTGCGTAGACGGACACGGGGGTCCGGACGCACTCGTGAGAGCACTGCAGCGTCTCGTTGTAGGCGGTGAAGATGTCGAGGGCGCTGGGCACGCGGGCGGGGGCGAAGTCGGTCAGGTTCTGGCAGCTCTCCTCCTGCTGGTCCAGCTTGCGCTGGTGGCTGTTGCGCCGCGGGCGCCCGCTCTGCGCGCAGCTGGATGGGGAGACAATCAGAGAATCGAGGAATGCTTTGGGTTGGAAGGGACCTTAAAAACCGTCCGTCTGGGGCCAGGGCGTGTGATGTGGGTCAGCCCTGCCCTGGAGCACCGGCCCTCCCTGCACCAGCAATGCCCAGAGTCACCCAACACACGGAGTGAGGGACTGAGGCAGTTTGGTTAGAGCTGAGCAAACTGCCAGGTGCTGCTTCTCCACCTGGGATACACCTGGGTGCTGCCTGCGCTTCCCTGCTGGGCATTTTTTCTGGTGATTTCCCAATTTCACTTTCTATAAACCATTTCTATTCTACACTGCTCACTGGATTTATTTTTTCCCCTTTTTGGCTTCAGCAGCAGTTACTGAGCTGTTCTGCCAAGCCGTGGTCAGCCGGATCAATGACTCGTACTGCTCACCGCCGCGACTGGAGACAAATCCCACAAGTGTTTTATAAACTATTTTCCCTGTTCCTTCACTGAAACACTGCAACGACTAGGGAGCTTTAGTGGAGTAAATCCTGTCTGAGATACAGGAGGGAGTGTCACCAGCTTGCCCCAAAGTTCTGGCTCAGCTGTGGGGCCAGAACCTAAGTGCTTTTGGCCAGTTGCTGTGCTGAGTTACGGCTCTGCCGAGATGGAGATGCCTCCATAGCCCTGCAAAGAGCTTTTCCTCTCATCTGGGGAGCCAGCGGGCTCCTCATCAACCTGGTGTTCTAATTTCCTCCTGGCTGCAGGAATCAATTTGCTGCAGCACCCACAGAGAGCCGGGCTGGGCCAGAGGAGAGAGCCACTGGCAGGAGCGCACGGCCGCTCTCCCCAGCCCCGCGCTGCAGCCGTGTCGCTACGCCAGCAACGCTGACCTCAAAGTAGGCCAGTTTCCCTGGGAAAATAGGTAAAGTGAGGAGCGCCTGGAGCGAAAGCTAACCTATTTTGCCATACGCCCAGCCACGCTGAGAGAATAAACATGAGCAAATGAAGCTGGAACAGCACAGGAGCGCCCTGGGGGATGGGGCATGCTTCAAACCACGGCACCCGAGGGGCTCCAAAGGTGCCCTTTCATCCCTGGGATCCCGGGGAAGGGCAGGAGATGCAGCTGCTTCTTGCTGAGCCAGGCTGGGGATTTAAGGAGCAGCATCAAAGCTGCTTAGGGAAGGCAGCAGAGTTGCTGCTGGCAGCACCGGGCAGGTCCCGGGAACACCCACTGTGGCCCAACACAGGGCTCTGACCTGTCCAGGAGCCATCACACCACAGCTCAGCCCCACAGTGGTGATGCACATGTGTCCTACGTGGGACTCGACCACCCAATCCCAGCCACGTGCTGGACTCAAAGCCACCAGCCAGGCGGGGAGAGGTCAGGGAGCTGCAGGGGCACGGCTGAACCCTGGTACACCAACCTCCTTCTGAGGTTTCAGTATAAACCCCCCATTTCTTTCTGCAATGCCTTTCCAAAGCCATCCTAGCCGGTGCCAGGGGATTTGGCACTCACAGCTGGCATTCCCATCCCCACCACCCCCCAAGCCAAGCAGAGCAGGAGGGACCTTACCAATTTTTTAAGACAAGAGTTGTTATCAGCGCAGCTATGACCATGATGAGGGACACAGTAATAGTGATTATCTGATGAACTGCCAGACCTGTGGAGAGAAGAAACGAGAGAGAGTGGGGATGGGAGCTGAGGGGACCCCAGAAGAGCCCCCTGCCCTGCACAGCCCCCCACCAGCCCTTCCCGGTGTGCAGCCACGCGCAGCCCCCGGCAGCGGCGCTGCAATCCTCTCCTGCCTTACACAAAATGATCTGTAAGCCAGGCTCCTCATTTCCTATCCTCTCAAGTATGTTCCTTGTCAGCCCGAATTAGGCACGAAGAACGGAAGAGAAGTGAAGACGTCTCCCCTCCGGGACGGAAAGGGAGACAAGCACAGCCTTGCACTGGGCGCAGGATTCACCAGGGATAATAATCACGGCGCTGATGGCTGCTCACTTCGTGCATTGGGTGGGCTCATTTCCCCCTCTTCACCTTCTACGGGGTATCATTTTGGCTCGTGGATCATTCCTAATGAGCAGTTTGGAAACAAAAGCAGCTCGCTGTACAGTATGTTTGTGATTCTGTGCAGCCTTACAGTTGCAATTTCATAATGAAATGATTTTTCCTGGCTGCAGCCCAAGGATGTGCTATTTTTCACAAACAGATGTTGCAGCTCCTGATGGATGGTAGTTTTAATAAATAAATAAGTCTTAGAATGACAGGAAAATAAGCAGTTTTATATATATATATATATGCATGCATCTGTGCCATACGTGCATAGCAGCCCCAGCTCACACAGGTACACGTGGCAAGGGAATCACAGCTCATTCCCACACCAGAGCACTTGGGCTCCTGGCTGCATGTCCATGGGCAAGGATGGTGTTGGTGTCGAGGCCATGGCTTGGCTGGAGCTGGGGGTGCCTGGGGGCCATCAGACTGCAGAGCTGGGCAGCACCGAGGCAGCCACTGCTCATGGGAAGGATTCACCCACAGCCCTGGGCAGGCAGCAGCCAACTCCTGTGAGCCAGAGCCACGGTACTCGCTCCTCAGCTGCTCCACCTCTGGCTTTCATCTCCTGGGGGGAATTCACAGGGAAACCGCCACAGGGCTCCCCACCTCCCACTGGCACCCAACCTCCTTAAGGTGAGGTGTGGAGAAGGACTTCTGGCCCCACGCTTTGAGTTCCCGGAGGATGGTCACGATGGGAGCGTGTCCCGCCGGGCCGAGGAGCGCGGCTGGCAGCTCACACCGCGCCTGCCGGGTCAGCAGTGACGCCCACCCCGGCAGCAGCCAGCCCGGCCGCGTCCCGCACGGCAATCTTGGAGCAGCTCCCAGTGGGACGCTGCTGAAAAAGATAAAAGGAAAGACTCTAAAAATAAAATCAAACCAGCCCAGTGCCCGATTCCTTTGAAAACAGAAGCGGCGTTGGGGACGAGACCTTCTGAAACACTGGGAGCTGAGGCAGCGGCGGCAGGGCCACGGGAGAACCTAACGATGCAATTAATCCTTGCATTTACGTAATGGGAAAGGCACAGGCAGAACAGATTGCAGGTGGCTGAGCACTGGGAAGGATGGCAGCTCCTCGGAGCAGGACACATGGATTTTAAGAAGGGCTGGATAATTTTAGACTCCATCACATACATAAGTTGCCATATGTACCAGCACAGAGGAAAGTTCCTTTGCATCGTGTATTAATTCTGCACCAGTGCCCAGGGGGATTTCAAGGGGACAGGACATATTTCTCCCAACAGTGGTGACAGACAGAGGGATTGGACTCGACAGGTGACCAGGATGGCTCCCTGGGAAGCCCTATAGCGACACTCACTGCAATAAAGGCTACTGGGTCTTTATTCTTACTTTGCAAATATATCCAATCCTTTCCCCTGGGCCCTCAAAGAATGTAGAGGTGTATGGAGCAAGATCAGACAGAAATAGCCAATATGCAGGGGATGGGATTAATGGATGGGGTACCCTGGGAGATGGGAACGTCCCACAAGGGACACACAGCACCTGGAGGGGCAGGTGAGATGGAGAGAGATGCTGCCAAAGGCAAAGTGGTATTTTAGGCATGGCCCTTGGAGCCCAATCAGATGGAGGAAGAGGACTTGGAAGATAAAATCAATAGCTCATAGAGCAAAATTATCATTCTCCTCCTCCTCCAGCATGGGAAGCTGCCTGGCACAGGCATAACTCCCAGTGAGAGACTGTGCCCCCAGAGAGGGACCCTGGGAGCAGGGATTACGGTGCCAGGGTTTTGTTTGCTCATCTCCATGGCAAAAGCTCTGATCCCAATGGGCCACAGAACCCGGCGGCCACATAATTACACATTCTTAACTGCGGACACAGGGAGCTGCAGGGAGGGCAGACAGGGGCACGGGAGGACAGGGAGGGACACCTGGCACCAGCCATGGCACCTGCAAACACCTCAGCCCTGCGAGGGGCCGGGGAGGGCTCCCCCCGCCAAGGCTTTTACCAGGCGATTTGACGCAGTGACCATTTAACTGGAGGGTAATTACAGGAGAAGTATTTAATGGAACTGAAAGTGTGTCCAAGCCCCTGTGCTTCTGCTAGTGCAGCAGAATTCCGTGTGCCGCCTGCCAGGAGGGAAAGCTCTTCAAAGGAGCTCTCTGAACCCTCGGAAATGCTGAATTATTGCTGGGTTTTTCCACTCCCATGACGTCCGAGCGCACTCCACTCTCACCAGGGCTTCTCATCCCCCCCCGTGGGGGGAGAGGGGCCACAGCATCCCGGCAGGCAGCACAACCCAGCTCCCAGTTCCCCACACCCTGGGCAAAACCCCAATCTTCTCAGAGCAAGCCACTGCCAGGGCTTTTTTTATCTGTTATTTTAAAGACCATATATTTGCTGCTGAGATGAAAGCGCTGAGGTTTGGCCTTTCTGGCCACCTTTTGAAACGGCTCCCGGACAGCTCTGCATCAACGGAATTAATTCCATGAGAAAATCCATTCGAGACTAATGTCTTGCTACTGCAGGAGCACGCAGTGGCAGTGAACAGGAGATATAAGCTCTTAATTAAAAACAAAGAGAACCTCTATCCCCCAAGGCCTTTATTTCAACAGCTCTGGTTAGGGAGCCTGTATTTTTCATTTTCCCAATAAAAACAGCTACGAGCCACAACTCTTTGAAGACCCTCGTCAAGGCCTCGAAGCTGCATAAAATTAAAACCAGAGAAAACAGCTCCGTTTCATTTGGCAGGGAGAGATCTGGAGTTACCATTATGTGCCAGATACTGGCTGCACCCGGCCAGGGCTGCACTGGAGCATCCCAGCCCCTTCCTGCAGATGTGCCATGTGGATCTCCCTCTCCAAAGCAGAGCTCTGCACTCATCCTCATCCCTGACATGAGTCTCCTTCTGTTCTCACATGCCCTGGGCAGCGGGATGCCGATGCCTCCTCCTGAGCGCCGTGGAGAGTCTGGAGCAAACTGGCTGGACTTGAGAGGCTTTACAGCTTCCCCAGCCATCAGAACTCACATCTGAGCCCCAAGAGCCTCATCCCCTGATAAAGCTGCTTTGGGACAGAACAATTCAATCAGGAGGGTGTTGTGGCCACCCAGGGGGGATCAGCCAGACTCGGCCACAACATGAACCTACTGCTGGTTAATAGCTTGTAAGGAAAATAATTTACAAAAGCCACGAGGCCTAGATAAATGGGAGGAGATGTGGCAGGAGCCTTCTTCAAAAGCCTTGGTCCAGTGCACAGCCAGTTCCTCCACTGCCTGACTCACTGTGCCATGAACTGCCTTGGGTCCTCTCTTTACACCTGGTAAATCAGGGTGATCATTCTAAAACCCAGCCCAGGGAGTGTTAGTCATCCTGAGGTAAAAATGCAGCTTTTCAGCAAAAAACCCACCAAGGTTCCTGGTAACTTCCTAATATTTTGGGCTGCACTGACGAAAGAAGGAAAATATCATGCTGCTGCTGCTTAGTGTTCTTGCCAAGAAGGAAGATCCTAGAGGCTTATGCTAAAGACACTGGGACTTATCTTCTCAGGTGTTACAGCAAATATCACCGAGGAATAAATACTCAGCGAGCAGCAGAGGAGAGTTTCTGGCTCATTGAGACGCACGTGGGAGGATGTACAGAGGCACACTCACCATCTGTGCATCCCGGGGAGGGAGGGTCCCGTCTCCCTCGCAGGGAGAGCTCAGCTGATGGCCACGCTCCTTCCTTGCTTCCACCATCATCCTCCACCCTTCAGGAGAACTACAGCTGCTGCACGACCTTACAAGGCATCCTTTGGGAACCTCATGGGAAGGGCGACCGGCTATGCTGGCCCAGGAGACACCATCCAGCCCCCTCAGCTCCTCTCCATCCTCTCTGGCTGCGGCATCTCCCCACGCCTTCGCACAGCGGATCAAAGAGGCGGCTCCATCCCGACCGCCCAGGGTCTTCTTTTAAACACATTTTATCTTTAATTAATTCCTTTGAAGCCTTTCGCATCTACTATCTCCTTGCATCCAGCACCCCCCTACTGCACCCTGTTTCTGGAGGCAGGGTCATCCCCAGCAGGAAGCCAACGTCTTTATTACTATTTATTCCCAACATGCTCCCAGCTGGTGGCAGGGAAGGGGCAGCAGGTGGGCTGGGGACAAAATAGGCTGAAACCTGGCTGCTGGCACAGCAGGCACTCACACTCACACCCATGCAGCCCCTGCCTCCACCTGGGAGCACCCCAGCCCTGGGAAGGGGGTATCCCTGAGCACCAGCTCCATCAGGAGCTTGGAGAGCGTGGTGCCAAACGTGCTGCCACCGGCCATCAAACACCACTGAGAGCAGCAGACAGCACGTGGAGTTTTCTGCCTTATAAAGCACTTAAAGGTCTAATTAAAGACAGCTTTATCCTAATGCTTCTGAAAGGAACCTCGGACAAGCCAGTGAGTGCAATTCCTGCATCACTCTGACAGCTTCAATTCATTCCACTCTCCTCTACCTTGGCTGAGGCTGTGGGACTGGGGGATGCTCTGCCTTGGTGAGGAGCCCAGCCCACGCGCAGAGTGCCTGGTGAGGGCTCCTCACAGCCCTTCCCGCTTGCTGCACGCTGGAATTTTAATTATTCCTCTTTCCCTGCTCCAGAGTAAAATGATTATGACAGCCCCGAAAAAGGAAGCACATTTTTGAAAAGCACAAGCATAACCTACGCCTGGGTGAACATCTTGTGTGCCCAGCTGATGCCAGCAGTGCTGTGCCGTGCCACAGGGGTGGCATCAGGACAGGCACACCTGAGCTGCAGGTCACCTGAACCCCTGTGGCAGCACCCACTGAGCCAGGGCATGAGCCAGCCGCTCCTCTCATCCCAGGCCTTACCAGCCATCACTCCTGTGCCATCTCTCCTGCCTATGAGCTAAATAATTCCTATTCCAGAGGAATATTTTTAAGCTTGTTTTTGCTGCCAGCAACTCACGGAGACATTGTTTCTGGCTTTTTTTTCTTTCCTTCTCAGTGAGGAGGAGGGGGGCGAGAGGAAGATGTCACAGAGCAGAGCTGTGTTGTTCATCTCAGTGACTGCTGCTGCCTCCACTCAAGTGTCCCCCCCGCTGTGAGCACCCCAAGGACCCCACAGTCCCCCAGCATCACCAGGTGCCCAGAGGTGAGTCCTGCTCCAGCAACACAGGGAGGGACACAAGGACACGGCACAGGAGGGACTCGGGGGCAGCAGCACCGTCATCAGCACGACGGCAGCGCCTGCTCTGCTGGGATTGAGGGAATGTGGGTCTGCACGGCTGTGGGACAGCGCTGGGACAGCTCTGCCAGCTCCTGGGGTGATCCCAGCTCCTGCGGGTGCCACACGCAGGTGGGACCACCCCGACCCCCCAGGCAGCTGCCAGGGACAGCTGAGGGACCACAGGCAGCAAGAGCAGCGTCACACCCGCCCCGGGCTCCCGTCACCGGACAGGGACTGGCAATGCTCGCTCAGGCAAATAAACCGTACAGGCGAGTTACCTCATCCTCATTTGTAGCCATATGTTTTTCCCAGCAGAGAACAAACACTTCCAGCCGCTACAGCTTATATAACAGAGCGGAGCAGGGCTGGGGAGCCGCACAGCCTTGCTCAGGCACCGCGCCAGCAAAACCAGCGAGAGCACGGACCCTGTCTGGAGACGGCGTCGGCTGCTCGCTTCCGAAACGCCGTCCCGGGCATGGCAGGGGCACGGTGCTCCTGCCGGGAGAGTGCGGGGAGCCCTCCTGGGCTCTCAGCCCCAGCACTGGAACAAAAACCAGATCTAGAGCTCAGGAGCTTTTCAGCTGAGGGTGGACGGGCTGGGATCAAACAGGGCCTTTAGCCCTGTAAAGGAGTTTATCACATTCACCACTCAAAGAGAAGTTAATTAGCAAAAACTCCGATCCTGGAAAAAGCCCCTAATGAGAGCTAAAGCCAGCAGATTAAAGCAGCTGGGCCCCCTGGGAGCTGCCGGGGCTGCAGCTCCCGTTGTTCTGTGGCCAGGCGGGACAGCAGTGGTGGCACTGGCGGGTGGCACCAGCGGGTGGGTGGCAGCACCACCAGCTCGTCCCCGCCTAAACAAGGCAGCTCACTCCAGTAAGTCCCGGAGCCCCAGCACATGCCAGGAGTTATCCTCCCACAGCTGGGGCAGGCAGAGGCGCTGCCGCAGCTGGCTGAGGGAAAAGAGCCCACAGGACCCCACACTCCTGGATCAGATGATGCCACTCAGGCTGAAGGCACTGCCCATGGCAGGTCTGGGGAGACCTGACTGTCAATCTCACCACACAGCGAGCGACTCACGTCGCAGCCCTTATCAATACTCCCTCACTAATCTATCCAGCCAATTCCAGTGTTTGTAAAAGGTGTGTAGGTTGGGAGTTATTTTGCCTCTATAAATAACTCCTTTAAGTCAGGAAAAACATCCTGGTTGCATCGTTTCTTTCTGCCAAGCAGGGCATGCTGGATAAATTAATTGGGATTAAGATTAGGCCATAAAATTCCTTTTCATTTCGACTAGAAAATCACAGTGGGCTCAGAGCAGTCGATGCACAGTGAGTAAATTCTGTAAACTATCCACTGATACCCCACGGTTTAATATCAGCAATAACAAATATAATTTGCAATAAATGTGAAGCAGCTTTCCCATCCATGTCCACGCAGCAGCCAGCGCTGGGGGAAGGCATCGCCGCGCCTCAGCGCTATTACGGGAGACGGCTGTGGATGGAGACTGTAATGGGGAAACACAGCGAGCGGCTGGAAAACACCTCGGGTAAAGGCGATAATCAGCACTGCTGTTCACCTCCAAGCATTTCTTTAATGTCACACTAACTCCTGTCCCCGGCAGCGCTGACACTGGGACACCTGTCTCACGGTGACCCCTCCGCTCCAGGACCCCCCAACCCTCCCGATGACGATGCCATCGCCCCGACATGTGGCAGGTCCTACCTGTGCTGTCTCCCAGCCCGCGGGGTGGCCGAGCGTCTTTGCCTCCACTGCTGTGGCCGGCGGCCGGTTCGGCGGTGCTGGTGCGGCCGGGGCTGCTGCGGGGCACGTCCCCGCCGGGCGCGGGTGCCGGGGTGCTGGGGGACGCGCGGGGCGGCGTGGCAGCGGTGGCGGCGGCGGCGGTGGTGGCGGTGGTCGTGGCGGCGGTGGTGGTGGTGGTGGCGGCGGCGGTGGCGAAGGCGCCGGGCAGAGTGCTGCTCTCCAGGGAGTCCTCCTCGCCCGTGGGGCCCCAGACGATGACCTCGGGCAGCACCGTGGGCCGCCCGTCCCGCGGGGCGAAGCCGCGGCCGCGCAGGTGCCGCCGGCCCCTCCGGGAGCGCGGCCGGCGCAGGGGGTGTCCGGCGGGCAGCGGGGCAGTGAGGGGCGGCCGGCGGGAGCGGGGTCTCTGCAGGGGGGGCGCGGGGGCGCAGGTCCAGGGGGGCCCGGGGCGCCGCAGCTCCTCCCCACTCCCCGCGCCCCACAGCGAGCCGCGGGACAGTCTGTGCCGGAGCGCCGGCCGCGGCGAGAGCCTCCCCCCGGCGCCGGTGGCTGGGGGCTGGCAGCTGGCAAGGTCCATGGCTAGGTGGAACATGGCTATTAAAATCCAAGCATGGCTTCCGAGTGGGTAACCTGACCTGTGGACAGACAGGGATCGTGTTAGAAGGGAAGGGAAGGGAAGGGAAGGGCAGCAACCCCGCACTCCCTCCCAGCACATCACACCCTGGCTCTCCAAGCCCAGCCACCCAAAGCAGCCCCCAGCCCGCACAGGTGCCATCACCCTCCCTGGCACTCCAGCCAGAGTCCCCCAGAATGACATCTCAGGGCACCCTGAGCCCCCTCCCACTGCAAAACCCACCACCACAAGCATGGCAGACTGAGGATCCCCATCCACAACCATGACTTTTCAATTGGTCTGGGAAAGCTGGGAACCACCTGAGGATGGGTTTTACCAAGAAACGCACTGAGGAAGCCAAACAGCCCTTTTGGGTGAATTACCCAAAGCAGCTGGCAGAGCAGAGCACAGGGGGATTGGGGAGCCTGTCCCCTGCTTCCCAAGCCAGGCACAAGGAGCCACCCCACAGGCAGCACTATAAATCCCTCAAAGAGCTAGAGCAGACGAGTCCGTGGGCTCTTGCATTTGCACATGTAACCCTTCTCCTACTATGGCAGTCGCCCACACCGCAGCAGGAGCATCCTCCCACGGAGCACGGCACATCCCTGCTGTGGCACGTGGCACCCAGCGCCGAACACAACCCTGTGGCACAGGGAGGGCAGGACGAGCAGCCCCTCTCGCTGCCCTCTCTGTTACAGAGCAGCTGGAAACACCCTGAGCTGCCAGCAGGCTCGGCAGTTACCATTTTGGTTTGATGTAACCTGTCACCAACACGTCACATCACGTCACAGCCCTCTCCCTTCCCCAACAGCACCGCACCGAGGCTCTGCTCCCCTCTCCTCTAAGATGCTGCCCCACGTACAGCAGCAAGAAAATGCCTGATAAGCAAATTTTTGTTGTTGTTTTTTTTTGTTTTTTTCCTGGAAAAAAAAAATCATTAGGCTAAAGCCCCAAAAAAATCTTTACTCCATTTTACTCAGCTTTTACACCAGAAAGACTTTTGTTGAACTCAGCAGGAGTTAATGAGAGCTTTACATGGCTAAACGGGCTAATCCTCCGCAGCGGAGCCCGCACAGTCCTTGGGAGCACGACAGAATGTGCATCTGGTTGACAGAAGCATTTGTACACTCCCTCCGTGCGTGAGCAAGCGAAGCTAAAGGAGCTGACCTGGATACTCCCAAGCACAGGCTTTTTCTGCTCAGAGGATCTCTGCTTTTTTCCTAATTGGGTATTTTTTCAAAGCGTAACAGCATTTATTTTGGGGAGGGAGAAGGCAACGCAGGGAAAGAGTGCAGAAGGAGAAAGGGAAGAGCCAGAAACAGACAACAGAAACCAAAATAGTTCAGGCTGGGGGAGGAAGGATTTCAAGGCTTTCAAAAACCACAAACCACCCAAATCGTGGTGGGGGTGGGTTTTTTTTAGAGGTTGGCAGAGCGGTGTCAGCACGAAGAGTGTCCCCCATGTGCTGTAGGGAATGCTGTGTCTCCACCGGCAAGAAGTCAGGAGCTCAGGCTCCAGCCAGAGCATCAAGCACGGACTCACCTTTGCAACACTCGTGTTCGCTCCAGCAGCACGTCAGGCTCAATTTCAGCCTCTGTCCAACTCCCCAGCATCACCTGAAATGTTTCCTTGCAAGGAAGGAGAGGTGCTGGGCACCTCCTGGCACGTTACTCACACCCAGGTGTCACCTCTAACCACCTGTGACCACCTCCAGATCTTGTCCCCTTCCCAGCTCTCTGTGTTGCCCAAACTCAGAGCTTTTAGGAACAGCTAATGAACGAGGCGAAGGAAGATGTGTCCAGCCAAACCTGGTGCTTACTGCACCCCAGCCACTGCCTGGAAGCTTCTGGAAGACAAAATGTGGGTTCTTGGTGCTTGAGATTGGCAGCTCACAGGAAAAACAGATATTCCCTGTTTCCATCTCCTCCTGCCTCCTCATGACATTCCAGTCTGCAGCTTGCAGGGGTTTGCTCCTGCGGGACCTGCCCCAGCATCACTGCGTCGTTCATGGCAGCATCAGGAGGATGTGTGGGAAGAGGCAATGTACAACCCTCATTTTCCCCTGGGTCATGCTGGAAACTCATGTCCCAGTGTGGCCAGGCAGCGTCGGTGATGCCCAAACAGCAAGTGTCCCTCGCTCCTGCCACTGCTCCCCTGGCCAGAGGCTCTGTGACCGGGAAGGACATGGTGGGGGACACCCAGACGGGGCAGACCCCACCCTGCCCTTGGGGCAGTGTGGGTCACCCTCCCACCTGTGTCCCTTCCAGTGATGCCAGACAAGGGGCTGTCACCCCAGGAGCACCCTCCTGGCCACCCTGCTGGCTGCCACAGCCCCAGGAGATGGATTCGGGGACGGAAGCAGCGAGTCTGGTTACCTCGGAGGAATTTTGCGTGGCATGCGATCTTCTGAGGGCTTTGCAACAACAGATAAGAGCAAGTGTCCTTCAGAATAAATAGCAGCGTGTAGGAGTTGCTGTTGTCTTGGCAACGCAGCGTGATGTGCCCGGCGCGGCGGCGGGGATGGATGCGGCAGCGCGTGGCACGGCCAGCGGCAGGACCACCCGGCCCTCCCCTGCCGACCCTCAGACCCCCACCCTGAACCAGCACCCTGCCGAGGCAGGGCAGCCAGAGAGACACGTCCCAAAGGCACCCTGGGAGCAGGGACATATCCTGCCTGGAGCTCCTGCCACCGTGTCCTTGCCCCAGAAAACCTGGGCTGTTCCACGAGAGCCTGCTGCAACTGGCACAGCACGGCACGGCACGGCACGGCTCGGCACAGCACGGCACAGCGCCCGGGGAGCCCCCGCCTCTCCACCTCCCTGCCGCCCAAACAGGCAGGAGAGCATCGGGAGCCTCCTGGGAGCGTGAGCACAAAGTCACCACTGCTCAGAGCCTGGGAGGGCGTTCCAGCCTCTCCAAGACATCAAACAGCTCAAACACCTCTCCAGTGGCACAAGCTGCCCCTCACTGGAGGCAGAGCAGAGCCAGAGGATCCTCCACTGCTCCCACCACAAGGGATCACTCCCTAACTGCACCCAAAGAGAGGCTCTGGCATAGGGAAGGGAGCACATTGTCCAGACACACACGTAGCACCCATCTGCCTTGGTCTGGGGGCACAGAGCCAGCCCCGGCTGGGAGCACGTGTGGGCCAGAGAGATACATTGGGAAAGGCCTTGGTTATGCTGCTCACTCAGGAATCAGGGATTTGGTTATTCCTGATACCCCCATAAACACATACAAGCTTTCTTGCAAAGAGATTTGGGGAGCGTGGGCAATTTTCACATTACTTCTTTTCCCATCTTGGAGGTACATGGGAATGTTATCCCAAAATACTTCTCAAACTCAAGGAAAAATTCAGTAAAACTCTGGAACTGGGTTGGAAAAAGAAATGCATAGCAGAGATATTCGAGATGAACTCCCTTCCTTGCTCTCCTCATCCGAGGCCTTTGCTCCCACCAACCACAAATTCACTCCCGTGGCTCTGTGGATAGCGAGGCAGCCACACTCCCACCCAGGAAGGGGAACTTCTACAGATATTTACCTGCCAGAAGCACAAGAGCAGATTCCAAGGAAACCACCGAGCAAATGACATGGATCGGGCACAGCAGGCACTCTGGGACTCTGCTGAGTCCATCTGTTCCAAAGGTGACGGAGCAGTGGGTGTCAAAGGTGCCACTGCAGAGGCTGGAGCCACTGCAGCCTCCACACCCAACACAACACCTTTCAGAGCCCTCCTCTGTATGAAACCCCTTCCTGAATCCTTCCAGCTGCAGCCATGTGCTTTGAAGAGAAGGACAGTTGGCACTTGAGAGGGAGATTAATTTCAAGGATGCTGGAGGACACGAGCTCGCCGCTGCCTTCGGCAGTCGGGAAGAGGCTGCCGTGGAACTCAGCTGCTGCCGCCACTGCACACGTGGTGCCAACCTCCACGTGCAGGGAGGGAAAGCAGGAGTATCCAGCATGAAGTGGGACAGAAGAGTGCCCACCCCAGTGCCAGGGACCTTCAGAGGATGGTGGCACCTTGGGGAGCCCTGATACTGCAGACAGGACACAGGTTAATCCAGCGCACCCACTGAGCTCCCAGAAACCCCAGCTCTGGTAACGTGTCTGAGAATTAACTGGGATCATGGCTTTGACAAACATCGAAACACCACCCGTCAGCACTAACCCACTTCCCCGAAGCCTCAAAGGCTCACTCGAGTGCAGTCCCTTTCATAAGGTCCTTGTTTGCTCTCCAGCACCAGCCCCTTTCTCCCCTGCCTGTGGAGACACTTCACAGGAGCATTAACTGCAGAATAGGCTGATTTTTAATGCAGAATTATACAAGTGGAGCCATTCTTCCATTTCATGCCTCCCGTTAGCTAATCTATCGGTATTGCTCAGGGAATCAAGGTTATGTCCTTGTTGGGCTGATTTACGAACTCTGAGCATTTCATATCTCCAAACACTGAGCGAGGCAGAGACAGAAATATTCCTGTGAATGCCTGGAGCAGGAGCAGGAGCTGTGGTCAAAGAGATGGGGTGATGTTTGCTCGAGCCAGGCATGACACGGCAGGGAAGTGGGTGCCATGCTCTGCCATGCTCTAGGAAAAGCATCCTTGGCAGTGTGGCTGTGTGTCCTACAAAGGCGTTCGGAGCACGGCACGTTATGAGAGTACGTGCAGGAACTCTGCATACGGAATAGAATGAGGCCGCTGCATCCCACGGGTGACTTTCACGCTGGAGCAGGAGGAAGAGGGGAAAACTTCAGTGGCAGATACTTGGCCTGCAATTGTTTGTCCTCGCTGAGGTGGGGACTGCAGCCCCAACCGCAGCCGCTCTCCTCTCCATCCCGCTGTCCTGTGCAACAATCCCTGCAGTGCAGCAACTGTCCTTTGCTGTCGCACTACCAACCACTGCCAGGGAAATAGAGCATTGCTGTCCTGCATTCCAGGCTGGACTGGGACCCTCCCTAGGGCTGGGAGGGGGGAAGATGTATGTTCCTATCCAAGGGCAGCATGGCTGGGTGCCAAAAGGCACGTGACAAGTTACACCATGCGATCAGCAGGAGACCTTGTGGACCATCCCAGTGGGGCACCCAGCATGTCCTACACCACACCACCAGTGTCAGTGGCACCACTGGGACCTTTCTGAGCCATGTTCTGCTCTGGGATGAGTCGCTCTGATCCCAGACCCAGTGAGAACTGGGAACATACTATTTACTGTGCCATCTGTAGCCCCAACTTCTTCCAAGATAATTACAAATTTGTGAAAATATGGTTGCCAAGCTCTTTAAAGCCAGGACTGGGACTTAAGGCACAAAGGCTGACACATAGTAGCACCTAAGTAAATTAAATGTGCCACATCACTACCTATCTATATTACAGACCTGAGCTTCAGGATTACCTGCTAATAAAAGTGATATTTAAAACAAGTCCTAAGTTCCTCCGCTGCCCCCTTCTCCCCACAAGTAATTAAACTGACGCTGCTTCCCGCAGCGGAGGGGATGGGATTTATCACGGAGGGAAATCAGCAGAGGGTGAAATAGGTAGAATCCTCATTGCCACGCTGCCACAGCCTGGCAGACAGCAAACACCCACTGCCTTGGGAAAAGGGGGCGGAAAGGGGTCAGCTGGGGCTGGGGAGTCAGCGGTGCCCCCAGGATGGAAATGCCAGGATGGAGGTGGCTGGATCCATCCCTGGCTGTGCCTGGGGAGCCGTGAGAGGGGGGCAGGAGGGCAGCCGCGGTGGAGGGGAGCTGCTCGCTCTTCTGCCTCTGCCTTGAGCTCACCCAGCTGCAAATAAACAATTTTACCATTTGAATAGCCGCGAGTGCGGAAGGCATAATTAATACCCAGCGGTACCATCAGCCAATGTGCTGATGCGGGAGGTGCAGCCCTGCCAACGCCGTCAGCGCTCAGCTCTGGCGCTGCAGCGGCCTCGGCTGCTCTCACCTCCGGGCCCGTCCTTTGCTGGAGGCACAGGAAGGGCAAAGCCCCAGTGCAGGTGCCTGGGGTTGGTGCTGGAGCCCACCAGCATGGGACCCCTCTGGCACATCCCACCCCTGCACCGTGGGAAGACTCAGGGTCTGGCAGAGCAATGTGGGAGAGAGAAAAATGGAGTGGACAACAGTGGATGCACGTGGCATTGCTGCGAAGGCAAGAGCTGGTTGGCTCTACATTCCCACTTGCTGCCAAAGCCAAGCCAATCTTTAACCCTAGGTTTCAAGTTCAGTTCCCATTTCAAAGACTGTAAAGGACACTGACAGGACACAGGGTCCAGTGCCTGCAGCCAGCCTGGGGATGAGTATGAGAGCTGAGCTTACACAGTGAGCTGGCCAACACCACCCATGATGGCCAGCCCAGCTCACCTTGCTCTAGAAAGGGCATGACATCTGCTGTAGAATGTGCCCACGGTGGGCACAGTGTGGGTGCTGCTGCAGCATCCCCCTCAGTGGGCAGGGTGTGGGTGCTGCTGGAGCATCCCCCTCAGTGGGCAGGGTGTGGGTGCTGCTGGAGCATCCCCCTCAGTGGGCAGGGTGTGGGTGCTGCTGGAGCATCCCCCTCAGTGGGCAAGGTGTGGGTGCTGCTGGAGCATCCCCCTCAGTGGGCACGGCGCAGCCGCTGCTTCCCCCGCCGCCGCCCGGCCGGCAAACACTGGGTGCATTTAGCGTGGCAGGGCTGGACAGTGGGGCATTTCATCAACCCGGCGGCAAAAACACTCAGCTTTTGTCCCGCCCGGATAAAGGGGGTTTGTGAGCACTGGCTTTCCAGCCCAAACCTGCACCTGTCGCCAAGTTACTCCACTTGTCCCCCACTGAGCTCTGTGCCAGGGCTGGGGACCAGGCAGCAATAAGAGCTCCAGCTCAGACACAACTTGCTGGGAAGTTTCAGATTTCCACACCCACCAAAATCTTGTTGAAAAGCCACAGCTTCAAGCTCTGCTATTGCTGGTACTAAAAACAATTCATAAACCGAAGGAAATCAGGGTTTCCCCCCTTATTTTAGCTTCCTCTTAAACCTCCTCGTGTATTCCACCTCCTCACGGGCACCACAAAATCACTGCCCAGGCTTTACATGCTGACACCAACCTGGGAGGTCCCAGCACACAGGATGGTGCTGCCCTCTCCCATCCCCATCACAGGAGCAGAAAACACTCCTCCATGTACCAAAACCATGGAAAAACCGGTCTGCTGAGGAAATGCGACTGCAATGAGCATGTTAAACCCAGAGCTTGGAGATCGTCCCTAATGCTGCCCACAATAAATAAGGCCAGTGGCTGGGCAGGATGGTGCATTTCCCTGCAGCCACCAGCCAAGGAATTTCTGCTTTCCCTCTTTTGCTCGTGAATTTTCTTCCTTTGCCACATGTCTGCCATCCTTCAGGATCATCAGGCCTCCTCCTTGGACAAAGGGACCACCGCACTGGGGTGTCCAAGCAGGATGCAATGCCCAAACGCTGTGGGATGTGATGGGATCGGATGGAAGAATGAGGCTCTCCCCACCAGGATTGCAATAATCCTGCTCGATCTCAGACTAGAGCTGGAGCCTTATGAGGGGTTTCCCTCCTCTGAATGCATATCCACAAAGTGATTCTAAGAGACAGCGACTAATTCAACCCAGCCCTCCGCTCTGAAGGACCTACAGAGAGGAAAACCGTGGCACAAGCTACAGGTTACACCACCCTTTAACCCTGCCACTTCCTGGGTAAATAATCTTATTTTCTAAATGAATGTGCCCAAGAGCATCATTACAATGAATGCAGGAAATGCTCTGATCTAAAAAAATAAGGTAAGTTGGCTTAGTACATCTAAAGCAGTAGCTTAATGAGCTTTAAAACAAAATAATTAAAAGAGGTCTGTGGCACTGTTGTAACACAATGTGTCTTTGCAGGAGCTGTGCATCGGGGCCCACTGCAGCATCTGTATCAACGGGAAAGACCACCAACCATGGAACACAATCAGGAGAATATATCTCCTAATGGGATTTTTTATGATGAGCTCCCAAAGAGCCCTGCTTTCCCAGGAGCAAAGATAAACACTGACCCGCTGGAAGTGTCTGGAAGACCAGCACAGGGCCCAGCTGACCCCTTCCCATGGCAAAGGTTGGATGTCTGCATAGGGAAATCCGACTAACTCAGGTCTTCACTCCAGCACCGTGGTCTCCTGGTGGAGCTGCTCTCAATTTGCAGTGGAGATCCAGTGGAGATCTCACTCCACTGGACCTGTCTTTCTCCCAAGAAGTCCTTGGCAGCCCAGGGATGCATAGGCTGCCGGGAAACCTCAGCAGCCATCCCCAGGAATGAACACAGGAAACATGTCAAGAGTTTCAAAAGCTCCTGAAACTCTTACAGAAATGGAGGTGAGAGGAATGAAGCCTCTGAAAGCAGAGAGAGGCACAGATGGCTTTTATGGAGCAAGAAATACAATGGGAAAAAATGGAGCAGCAGAGCTCTCTTTGAAGGTGTGAAATGTCAGCAGGGAAGCCAGGAGAAAGCCAAGGCCTTGAGCTGGGAGCTGGGAGCTCAGCACAGGGCTGTGTTGCTTGGCTGAGGCTCCAGCTGCAGCACAGTGCTGGGGAGCTCCCAGCCCCCTGCTCCCGAGAGAGCACCAGCTCTGCCCAGCCCCTCCTGGGGACATCCCACTGCCAGAGAAGGCTCAGTGTGACACACAGCACAGAGAAATGTGAACAGCCCAAAAAGATGTTGAAAAAGCCAAGCCAAAATAGAAAGCAAAAGCAGCGGAAATGAACTCTGGGGCAAAGACTCTTGATCCTGTCACAGAGAGTTTTAAATCCCCTTTTAGCACCAAGCAATTTCTTTTCCACAAAGAAGAGCCTTTCTCCCTGCCATGGCCACCTCACTGCATATACAGCATCCAGCCAGCTCACAGGCTCTCCCATTCCACCCATGGCAAAATCCTGGTGGATCAAGGTGATGGTGAGGAGAAGTCTCCAGCACCTCAAGAACACCGTGCCACTGGGGGCAAGTCCCACAAGTCAGGAATCACTGTGCTCTGCATCTCATTAAAAAAACAATAATCCCCTTTGTGGGAGAGATTAAACTTTCGGAGCATCATCTCTGACGGGTCAGCAGCAAGGGATGACCTCCTGCATCCCTCAGTATCTCAGCTTCCTTCAAAGGCCCCTGAGCCAGCAGCCTCACTTCCACTCCTCATCCATCAAAATTAGCAAAATTGATTTTGCCAGAGAATATGCCACTTTGACAGGAACCCAGAGTAAGTCCTGAGTACATTATGCTGGAGGAGCAGAGCCTCTTACAAAGCCCAGAAACAAGAAGATGAGTAACTCATCCTTGTCCTTCCCACGGAAAACTGGAAAACCCATGAATGGCAGATACTTGTAGAAAAAGGGCTGATTCTCTTTGGGAGCTCTTCCTAAAATAACACATCCGGACTTTCCCTACATAACATCCCACCGCTGCAGACTCAGCCGTGCTTTGGCTCTGGCCGAGCAGAGGCAGAGCTGACCACGCTCCCAGCGGGATGCACGGCCTCATCTCCCGGCATTAATCACCCATGTTCTGGTGGGTCCTTAAGTGGATGTCCTCATCCATGTCAATTAACTGACGCTTCATTACTCGAGTGCTGCAGACGAGCAGAGATGCTATCGCGGGCTCTGGGAGCAGGGCTGAGGTCACGCACGGGACTCCGGCAATTATGGAACGTGTCCCTGAGGAAGCCGTGCTTGCAGGAGGCTCGGCTCACCAGGCAGGCAAATCCCAGGGGGAATAACCCAGGCTCCCCCCAACCTTGTCACATCTTCAACCTGAATGACGTGCAGTCAAGTGGCAACATCAATTAGTGCCGTTTGCTCTCACCGGCGCCTCGAACGCCGCTGAGCAGCGAGTCCCCGGCCCTCCCACGCTGAGCACAGCAGCTCTGCACAGCTCCTAAGCCAGCAATACACAGCCACATTCCCAACTTATAGGGCCATAAACCATGGCTGGAGTTTCTCCTGACCATCCCGGGATGCTGCAGAAGAGGCACAGCCAATACCCTCGTGGACAGGAGCCGTCGATCCCCAACAAGCCTTAACTGAGCACCACAAATCCACTCTCCCGCCTGGCACATGCAGTCCCTCATACGGTCTGTGCTGTGCTGCTGGTGTCCCACAGCACCCAGTCACCCCTCACCGTGGGTCTCTGCGCCAGCATGTCCCCATCCCCTTGCTTCTCTTGTGCTAGGGCACATGCCCTCCAGTGAGCTCCTGTTTTTCCACCTTGAGGATCCAAACTTGTCTCTCTCTTGCAGGAAGCACCTCGCCACTCCCAGACATGTTGTTTTTGAAGCAACTTCTCCTCAGCCTTTATTTGGAAGTCAGTGGAGTTGGCAGCTCTGGCACCACAGACAGGCCAGGGAACCTTCACTGCTCCCACCCTGCCACAGCTAAGCCTCATCCCATGGATGCTTCAGCCGGGGTCCGGAGCAGCTCTGCAGCCAAGGCTCCGCTTTTCCTGCCTGCCAGCTTCTGCAGTAGGAGATGAAGAGTCCTTTCCATACCCACAGAGATGCTGCGCCAGGGAACGGCTTCTGCTCCCAAAGGTTTTGGCTCACGGGGACACAGCAGCCACTGGCAGAAGGGACACGGTGCCGCCGGGATGCTCCAACACTGCCAGGAAAGCAGAGCCGCCGAGAAAGACCTTCAGAGCAAACTTCAACAAAAATCATCGCATGTCAAAGCGTATCTCCTGCCTACGCATCATCTCCAAGTCACAAGGAGACATTTTGCAGATCAGAGTTGGAAATGAGCACTTTGTGAATGACTGGCTTTATTTATTTTTTTAAGTCCTCAGGCAAGTCCCAGGGGGTGCTTTGGCCTCCAGCCCCGGACACACAGTGCCTGCAGACCCTGTCCCTGCCCGTCTCCATGGAGCTGCTCATCCACCTCCAGCCAAGCTGTGTCTCTCCTCCTTTTCTCACTGTTGCTTGGGACCAGAAATGCCAAATCCCTCAGCACTGCTGGAAGACACATCCAGCTGCACTTGAGGTATGTCCCCACCCTGCTCCCAGAGCACCCCGTCCAGCAGCCCTGGTCCCAGGTGAACGTGCCTCTGCACAGCACCCAGCCCTGCCACCATGCCAGGGGCAGCATGGGCGCTTTGCCTCCAGCCTGGGCAGCCGTGTGAGACAGTGGGGGGAGATGGAGCCAAAATGCCCATCGGTTCCTGCTGTGTCCCCACAGAAGGTGCTGAAAGGAGGCTTTAGTGCGGCGTCACCTCGCAGAGCCAGAGAAAGCAACTGAGAAACCCAGAGAGCAGGAGAGATTCAGCAGCAGACAAAACCTCATTTCACAAGGAATCCTCATAAAACCAAATTAATGTTGAAGGATGAAGGCAGGTAAACCTCCCACGGTTAAGTTCAGGCCACTGAGACTCAGTTTAAATCTCTCAGCAGTTCTGATTTAATCAATGCATTTCCAAGTGAAATTAGATGAAGTACATCTCCATCACAGGAAATTATATAAGCTATCAAAGTCTGTAGGTGCAGGTCCAGGTAAGAAGAGCCACAGGAAATATTCATATCAACTTGAATTCCATTTTTAAGGACATAGTTCAGGTCCAGAGTTTAACATTATTTCAGTGAAAAAAGTCACTCTGATGAAAACAGTGAGCCAAGGCAAGGAAGGGCCAAGCAGCAGCTTTGGGAGCATCCCCTGGAAAACCTGCAGTGGCTGCTGGGACACAGGGTTTGGCCAGAAACCCCCTCCCAGCAGTGCCACCCAGCACAGTGAGGGAAGGAAGATGGAAGGAAAGATGGAAAGAAAGACAGAAGGAAAACCCCTTTGTTTTAAAGGAAGGGGTGAAAGCACCAATGAGGCAGCTCCATCCACTGATCCCACCCAACACACTCAGCCTCCAGGAATTATCCTGCTAGAAGAGTTTTGCTGTCAAAACCAAACTCTGTTGGGCTTGTCACCTACTTGGTGACCACCAGCTGCCAAGGAGAACAACAGGCACCACAACCCAGAGCAGAGCAGCTCCCGCTCCTCTGGCTCAGCACATTGATTCCCGTAATCTTTCCTCCCAGTCCTTCTCCCATTAGCTATATTTAAAGACTTAGGCATGCATACATTTCCATAATGAACCTCAGACCTGTCGGAAGTCCCATGGATTATTCACCCCCTACAAAGCTGTCCTTGGGAGCCACTGGCAGTGCTCACCACCACCCTGTATACGTGTGCACCCTACAGATACTGAGGTAAATAAGCCACGCTGAGAGAGCTCGCAGATCAGGCTGAGTGAGGGAAGATGGGAACCAGGCTGGAGAGCTGGCCTCTGCCTTGCTGCCATTCCCTGTTCCAGGCTGGGCTCTGAAGGAACATCAGCAACTCCTCCTTTCCAGCAGATGACCATTACATAAGGCAGAGCCAAGCCGCGGTGCCCCAGTGCCGGGAGCAGCCGGACCAACAGCTCGCCCGTCCTGTGTCCCGCACGCCAAGGGCTGGCAGGGTGGCTGTGCCATGGGGCAGCCTCCAGCATCCCAGGCAAGCGTCAGCACCACGACAGCTCCCACCCGTCACCCCACCGGAGACACCACAAAGGCAATGCCGTGGCTCCGGCGTTATTACAACAATTATTCATGCTCTGGGAAGTGCTGCCGGGGCCCCGCGCCACTCCCCTCGCTCATGAGGGAAATTGCTGCCGGCGCGAGGTACGAACCGCTGCATAAAAGCGCAGTTTATTCAAGCATTATTGTGGCTGTTAAGTATCATAGCCGGTGACACCAGATGAATTTCTGTGGCAATCAATCCACCTGGGAGCAGCCAGCTCAGCCCCTGTGTGGATGCGGGATGAGTAAGGACTCCTCAGTGGAGGCCATTAACTCCCACTGCTTACTGCTCTCATTACTTCCCAGACTGCAAGGCTTGCATCTTTGACAAGCGGCTGAATCTACATTTGACAGCATGAACCTGATGAGTGAAATTCATGGAAAATGTTTGCTTTGGCAGTAACTACAAGGCCCATAAAGTTTCCTCGGAGCCAATGCGCAGGGATGTATGCCTTTTAATGAGTTGTTTTATACAATCGCCGAGAAATTGCAAGCGGTGGTTTTACTCCTACTGCAAATCACTCCGGAGCTCGATGCTGTGAGAACCGTGGCATATTGTTTAAAACATTATATTCGCAGCTATGGAGGGGAAGTCCTCGGCGGCGCTGGCAGCCGGCACACCGCAGAAGGTGCCGTGCCCTCGCAGGCGCGCAGGCACTGACGCAGGCGTGTGCACGCACACGTATGTCCCCGCACACGCGGGGAGCGACAGGGCCACCGCCGTCCCCACAAAGAACAGACTTTGCCCCGCAGCACCCACACCTGCCGAGGGCGGTGCAGGGCTGGAGCATCCCTAGGACCTCGCAGGGGCTTTCAGGGCAACGCTGCTCACCCAGCCCCGCTCCAAAATGGAGAGCAGCAGCTCCCCTTCACATGAACCGAATAATTCTGAGCGATGCAGTTGCACAGGTCTTGCCCTCCCCAGCAGAGGACTGCAGCTCAACGCGAGGTCAGGCACTGCTCCTGCCCCAGGGCGAAAGGGATCCGACTTGAAAGGAGCAGCAGGGTACCATCTCCCTGCCGCAGGCAGCCGCTCCAGGCAGAGGCTGTGCAGGGTGAAACAGGCACTGCAAAGCTTCACTGCTTCTCCTGGAGCTATTTTTCTAGTACTCTTCAAGAAAATGAGGAGAAATGACATGGGAAATGTCAGAAATAAAGCCAGAAGCAATTAGAGTTATAGAGAAGGGAGAGCAGCAGGCAAGGTTAGCAGTAAAGTTATCTCTTATTAAAAATAAAACAGGGAGGGACTGGAAGCTGATGAGGTGGTGGAGAGGACAGCCTGGCGCTGGGGATCCAGGATGAACAGCACAGAAATTTACAAGGCGAATGAATCGAGGAGGGAAGCAAGCAGAGGGCTCCCATTTCCATTTGCTAAACTCTGCTCAAAAATAACAAAGCAGAGGGCATCCTCTGTTCCCAGCATTACAGCCTTCTGTCGCTCCAGCCCTGGGAAATGGGCTTTTCACCTGCCAAGGATAAATCCAGACACGAGGCACCCTAAAAAAACGTTCAGGTGCTTTCCCCAGGAGGAATTCCTAAGGTCACTACATCACCACGGACTCTGTCCTTCCCACACACAGCAGCACATCCTTGGCGGACAGACAAACAGACATCTCTGGCGGCAGCGTGAAGGTGCTCACGTGCCCGGGCCATCAGGGTGCACCAGCCAAGGGCACGGGACAAAGCTCGGGGAACGAGAGCCGGCTCGCCACGTGCCGCTGGAATACACGGCACGGCACACGCGAGGGTAACAGAGAGGCCGAGGGCCTCCCCCAACTCCTCGGCACAGACAAAACCTCAGTTCAGGTTTCACCCTCCAGGACTCCATCCACAGCTCGGGCAGACGGACAAAGCCTCCAGTGACTCGCCAGGGGTGACGGACAAAAGCCTCTCGCATCACCGCTCGCTGCCCGCGGCGCTCGGGGGGCCCTGCCCGCCTCCCTCCGTGTCCCCGAGCCACAGCCACGATCTGCTGGAGCGCAGGGGCGTGGGGGGCAGCGCGGGCTCGTGGGCTCCCCGAGGTGCTGCGTGGGGTGCGGGTGGTGGCGGGGCTCCATCCACCCATCCATCCATCTGCTCACCCCGCAGCCCCCTGGGCACCCAGTCCTGCTCTTTTTGGGGAGCAGCCGCAGGGCCTGGCACGACCTGCAGTAGTGGGGTGGCTGCTCGGGACCCCTCGCCTTGGGACCCCTCTCGCAGGAGCAGGTGACGTGCCAGAACCACCGTCCCGTTCGGCAGAGGGAGGTTTGGGGTTTAGCCCCTGCCTCACACAACCGCTCAAATCCCGGACTTTCTAAACACAAAACCGGGTTGGGGGGAGCGGAACGGATCGCGGATCTCACTTTTCCTTAGGGTCTCACTTGTTTAACCCGCTGCTGCTTTCACTCGATTCCACCGAGATGGGCTTAAACCACCAAACCCCAGGTACTGCTGTGGCTCCGGGGCCGCGCACAGGCAGGGGCCGGGGCTCTCCAGCCACAGCACCATGGAAATAATAAGATTTCGGCTCAGATGACTTCGCAGCGGTAATGAAAATGTGTTACGTAACAGTTTGCCTCCGTCTCCTCTGCTTTGCAATTCTCGATTAATCTCCCAAACACATCCATCCATACGTCCATCCATTCATCCATCCATCCATCCGCCCGCATCCCGGTAGCCCCCCCGGCCCCTTCCCCCGAGCGGCCCCCGCCGGGGCGGCCAGAGGGGAGCGAGCAGCCGGGAGGGGACAGGGAGCGCGGATCCATCTCCCGGGCAGGGCGGGCGAGCGGGGCGGGGGAGCCGGGCGGGGGGAGCCCGGCACCGCGCGGAGCGAGAACCGGCCGCGCTCCCCGGACGCGCCGGCAGCCTCCGCTACACCGCGTGCTCGCCGCTCCGCTCCGCACACCGCTCCCCATCCCGCTCCCCACCCCGCTCCCCATCCCTCTCCCCGCTCCCCGCTCCAAGTTCACGATTTAACTCCGCCGCTCCCCGAGCGCGCCCGGCGGCGGGATGCGCCCGGCGCTGCCCCGCGGGGCCGCCGCTCCCCGGCCCTACCTGCTTCCCGGGAGCCGTCGCATCCACATCGTCACGTCTCGGCCCGGCCCGGCCCGGCGGGGCTCAGCGCCTCAGCGCTCCATCCGGGCGCGCCGCCCCGCGCCCGCGGCGGCGCTCAGCGGCGGGGCAGGCGGCGGCCGGCGGGGCGGGCATGCCCGGCGGCGGGGACGGGGACGGGGGTCGCTGCTCCGGTGCCCCGGCCCCTCAGCGCCGGCGGGGCAGCTGCGCGCCCGCGGAGGATGCGCGCCCCATGCGCGGCTTGGTGTGGCTCGGCTCGGCTCGGTGCAGTTCACCGGGGCTCGGCTCGGCGCAGTTCAGTGGGGCTCAGCTCAGCTCGGCTCGGCTCGGCTCGGCTCGGCGCGGCGGGGTTGGGCGCGCGCGCGTCTGTGCGCGCACTCGCGGGGCGGGGGCGGGGGGCCGCGGCGCGGGGAAGTTGCGCGGGGCGGAGGCGGGGGCGGAGCGCGGCCCCTCCGCGCCGCGGCCGAGCGGGGGTGGACCCGGACCGGCACCCGCACCGGGACCCGGCTCCGACTCCGTCTCCGTGGGGGTCGCCGGGCAGCGCCGGGATCCCGACGAGAACGGCCCGTCCCTCCCCGGGACGCCGCCTCCGGCCGCCGCTTCCCCCCGTGAAGCGCTCCTTCCCCCGGACCCCACGAACAGCCGCTCGCCGGCGACCCCGGGGAGCGAACCCCCCGCTCCGCCCGGCGGGCACCGGCCCGGCAGCTCCGCGCCCCGGGACCGCGGTGTCACCGCGCGGAGCCCCGGTGCCCGCACGGGCGGGCGGCAGGGAGGTGCGAGTTCGATCCGTGCTTTGCGGGCAGGGCGAGGGATCCCCTGCAGTTCGGCAGCTCCGGGGAGCCCCGGCCCGCTGCCCCGCGGAGCGGGCCCGGCTGCCGCTGCAGCGGGCTCCACCAGCCGGCCGAGCGGGCATCCTGCTCCCGAGCCAACCCCGGGAGAGTTTCCATCCTTATCCTGCACAGCTGCCCCGCAGGGACAATGTCGGGCCAGCGGGAGCGCGGATCCGCCACCGCCGCCTCCGGCCCCCGCACCGAGGGATGTGCAGCCGCCACCGAATTCCCCCCGGCTGAAAGCGCCTTTCGTGCTCTGTGCTCGCCCAAAGACAGCCGAGCACAAAGGGGAGCGTGCGGGGAGAGGCGCTGGTTATTTTGGGAGGTGTTTCATCAGAGCCTGATGCGTTTTCTCTCTTTCCGGGGGTGCTGCCAGTAAGGAGCAACATTATTCCTGGTGTACTGAAAGAAAAGTGTGTCTCTCAAAAGCCAAGCTGCTTTGAGTGGTTTCTGTTCAGCTGCTGCAATAAAAGAAGTTTTTGTATGAATCTGAGGAGAGATTCTTTGAAGCTGCTCCTGGCTATGAAAGAGGAGCAGGACCGCAGTGTGCAGAGCCAGCGCTGCCGGGGTGTCCCCTCACAGGGACAAACCACCCGCAAGGAAGGGGCACATCAATGACCACGGAGCGCTTGGCTCTGATCAGTCACAGCAGAAAGCAAGGCTTGTGTAGAGACGAGTCTCTCCACTGCCTTTCTGACTCACTGGGTTTCTTTTCTGCCTCCAGAGAAACTTATTCTCCAAAGAGAAGGAGCCTCCTGCTCACAGGGCAGCTGGATGGAAGGTCAGCATTGTCCCTCCGCTGCCTCGCCAGTCCCTGCTCCTCATGTGTGCTCCTGCTGGATCTGCTCCATCTGCCACTAGAAGTGCTGTAGTTCAGAATCCAAATCCCCACTTTCCTTGGAGCTGGATTCCTGATGGGAAGGAACCTCTTTTTGGCAAGGGGTTGGCCTAAGGATCAGCTCACTCTTGGAGGTGGCAGGTGCCAGGGGAGACAGATGTCTCCTGTCCCAGCCCAGGGAAAACCCATAAAATGGCCAGGCTGTGTTTGGTTCTCCCTAAGCATGATCCTGGCCTGTTGGGGTGGTTTGGGTTCAGTTCTCTCAGACCCACCTGGCAGACCTTTGGCAGTGCCACAAGGCCAGTGCTGGCCCCTCCCCATCTTCCAGAGGGAGGCCAGTGACAAAGTGGCCATGGCTCTCTCCAGTCTGAGAGAGGAGGGAGCCCTGAGCCCTGGGGTGTTCATTACATACAATCCCATGACTGTGCACACCGTGTTCACAGCTGTTCAGCACAGACCAGTATCAAAGCCCAGCACTCACCTGGGTGCAGCCTCCCTGGAGGTGCCTGTGCAGGGACTTGAAAGAGAAAGCTCAGCTTTACTGCAGGCTCATGGACTTTATCAGCCATTAAACCCAGCTCACTAACATGAAAGATCTTTACAGAGAAGAAGGGAAGAGCGTGCAATTGTCAGTCTCTTAAGAGGCTGTTCTGGAGCCTGAGAGATACTGGAACGCAGTTAAGTAGAAGACAATCAATTAAGGCTTAAATAAACCCAAACGAGCAAACGTTAATGAGAGCTATCTTGTATCTCAAACAAATCCTCTTAACTCAGCCCCACTTAAAAAAATATTATTTCCCCATTTGTGCCAAGCACATGGAGCTGGCGTGGAATTGCAGGGAGGACACTGTTGGGGGATCTGGAGCCTGGCAGTGAAGGTTGAACTTCTGGTTTTTTGGCTATAAACATCTGTTATAGTCTATACACATTGGTCAGGCAAGTGACCACAGGCATGGAAAGGTCCCACACCCTCACCATCAGCTTTCCTCTGGCCCTGAGCCTCTTCTCGAGCTTCTGGCTTCAGCTCCACATTGCAATGTCACCACCCAGAAGCTTCCAGGAAAACAAAAAAGAGATCAAAGGACAGCTGAGGTTTTCAACAGTACCAAAGCAGGTGTGCAGGCAAAGCTTTTATACACAGGCCATTATTTGGGTTCAGGGCTGGTTTGGGATGCTTGGAGTGGAAACCTCCTGGGGAGAGAAATACCTGGCCAGAGTGTGGGTGTCCTCCCTGCCCTCCAGAGAGCCCTGCCCACCGCCGGCCAGGCGACACGTGTGGCCCTCGCTCTGCGCCTCCCCACAACAGCACAGCATTTTTCAGGGCTGTTTGAAAGGCGGGTGGTGGCACTTGGCAATCTTGGCCCCCCTTGTCTGGCTCATCTCCTCAGCAGCGCTGCTGAGGCCGCCTGCCACGGGCAGGTGATGGAGCAGTGGCTGCGGGAGCAGGAACCACGAATTATCCCACCATTGAAGTAGGAGGGAAGGAAGTCATTAGAGAATTCATTTGTCTAACTTGTTCTTCTCAGAGTCATCGCTCCAAGAGAGTAAAGTTCCTGACTGGTGCAAAGCTGCAGGCGCTGACTGCACAGATGCTCACTCAGAGCTGTATTCGGGGAGAACAGAGGGGTTTTCCCATCCATCCATCCGGTCTGTGCTTCCCAGGTTCTCCATAACAGCACCTGTGTTATCACCCACCCACCGCGAGCTGGACCAGGTGTGGGCACCCCAAGAGCGCTGCCACCCGCGGCGGGGAACATTGCCAGCTGTGCTGCACTTCACCCACTGTGTTCTGAGGCAAAATCGGTTAATTTGCCTCTGACTGAAAAGAAAGATGCTGCCCCGGCTACACTTGCCAAGGAGGAGTGAAAATTGTCTCTTCAGTAGAAGTAGGTTGTCATTACCCATTTTCCTTTCATATGGGAAAAGCAGAAGTGTTACTTAGAGCTTGTGAAGCAGAGAGGAGTATAATGCAATTTCTGCCTCCTTGTAGCATTGTCCTTTCGTTTTTCAGACCAGTGCTGACAGGGAATAGGATTCTGGAAAGCACCCTGAGGATTTTATACCTTCAGCAGCTCTTAGGGGACTCTGAGACCTTCATTCCCTTCAGAAAGCATCCCCCACTGCCTCAAACTCCTCTAATGGTCTTGACGGGATTGTCTAGCAAGGCACAGCTCCAGCCTGGCACCTTGGACCCCGGGAAGGAGTCATGCGGCAGAGGAACGGGAGGGGAGGGCTGAGAAGACGGGGAAGAGCTGGATGGGATTTCACGGACCCATTCTGCAAGCCCAGAAGAGTCACGCAAGCCCCCGGCACCTCCCTGTTGCAGGGGCTGCGTGCCTGGGGATGTCAGCCAGCTTTCCAGCCACAGCTCGCTTTCCCAGGGAAAAGATAAAGCATTATCCCACCTTGCAGGATCTGCCTCTTTCCCCCAGTCTGGCTCAAAACCCAGTTTGTTGCTGAACAAAGCTTGGTTGGTCGATCCACCCTCTGGTGATCACCCCCTCTGCATCTGGGCTGTTCTGATGCAAATCAGAGGTTTTGCCACCACACACCTAAAACGCTCGTCCTCCCCTGCGTTTGGGGGGGTGCAAACCTGCAAAGCACCCTAATGCTTTGCAAATGGCATGTTGTTGGAGTCAATAACCTTTAACATTTCAGTCTCTCTCACAGAGCTGCTCCCCAAAGCTTGTGTAGTATTTGTCTGGCCAGGCTGCTCTCATGCAGTTTCTTCCTTTTTTAAGCTAAACATCGCTAATCAGCTTCTTCAAGCTCCAACATATGTCCTATAAATATCCCTTGTGGAAGCAAAATCTGTCTTGTGTGTGTATGCAAGACAAAAGAAAAAATTAGAAAGCGTGAAGCCCTGACTTAGCAGTGCAGCAGCAGAACTGTGCTAAAGCCTCGAAGCTCAGTGAAAGCAGGGAACATGCCTGTCCCCTCCATCCCCCTCATCCAGCCCCACGGCATGCCAAAGCCCCGGACCCTCAGTCCCCACAGCCCCAGAGCTTGCCCAGGCTCCACTTCTCCTCCCTCTTGCCTGCAGGTCCCTTTGGAGCCACTCACAGACTACCAGTGCTTTGGCTGAGTGCTGGGTGGGGATGGAGCTGGGGAGCACTTTGTCCTTGGAGCTGAGCAGGAAGCTCAGTGCTCCCTCTTCTTGGTATTCAGCAACAGTCCTGAGGTTCTCTTACAACTCTTATTTCAAGCTGTCTTAAGAAATTTATGAGCCCCTGGTTGAGCTTAGGGTAGGTTGCCTCTCCCATGCAGTGGGATGGGGACAAGTTCCTTTTGCAAGATTCCTCCAGGCACAAGGATCCTGAAGGCAGATTCAGGACCACGTTGATGAAGCTCCTCTGGCTTTGCCTCTCTTCCAGCATGACTGATAGGAATGAGGGCTGATAGGAATGAGCTCAGATCAATCATCTGTCACTCACTGGCTTCCCTGGCCAGGCTGCAAAGCCCAGACTGAAGCAGGACCCCGAGGACAGATGAGTCTCTGAGCAGCTTAATTGCCTTCAGCACAGGCAGCAAGAATTTACCTGCTCATCATCCTTCCATAGAGGCACAGGCAGCTCTTGGACTGATCTCTGGCACATGGGCTGCAGAGCCAGGGGGTCAGGCTGGGACTGGAGAGCCCGGGGGCACCAGCTGGGGTCAAAAGCAGAAGCCTCAGAAACAGCACTTGCAGGGCCTGGGAATGGAGCTTTCACCAACTGGAGAGGTGCCTGCCTCTGTTACCTCTGCTGAGAAATCCTCGGCATCATTAGAGGGGTGACACTGCCCTCAGCATTGCCATGGTTTCCCTGGGTTTTCCATCAAGCTGCTGCAAGGTGAAGCAAGGTGGCTGAAGCAAGGTGGCTCTCCTTCATGGGGGCTGTCGGCTGGGAGACGTTAACAACCTGGAGATGGGAAGCTAAAGCAAAGGTCTCCTCTGCCCTGCCAAGGAGAGGGGCCATCACAGGTTCCTCATGGGAAAGAAAAGCTAATCCTGTCCTGGGTGCTACGGAGCAGGAGGTAAACAAAGCCATCGTGCTTCCTAGGACCCATATCCACATGGAATTTTGGGGTTTCACTTTCGATGGGGGTGCACAGGATGCACAGGTCGAGCCCTACTGGTCCCATGTGAAGAGGCTTTTGTAAGAACAAAGCACTGATGCTGAACCCAGCTCACCTCCAGCTCCAGTGCTGGGATCCTCATCCTGCATCCCTGGCTGATGAACTTCCCCAGCTCTCCATTGCTGGAAGGTGGTTCAGAGTGGAATGAAATTATAGAGCTGGGTTTCATGAACAGTGTGTGCCTCTTAAACCCTGCGAGCATCTCTAGCAGGGCTGTTATAGATTCCCTTTGCTTTGGCTGTATTTGTCTCATCAATCTCAGTGATGTTGACAATTGGCCACGGTTTAATTCTGCAAATCTGAGGAATGATCAGGCCAATTTAGTTCACATTTAAAGCATTTGTGTTCACATGCTGGAAAGCCTTTTTTCTTCCTTGCTCCTTGCCCAAGGCCCTTATTATCTGCTGGTGCTATTTATCAATGCACAGCAGGTATATTACAGGAAGGTCTCTTTTGTAAAGCGATACGAAATAATCATTCCTGTTCCTCGTCTGCTCAGCAAGAAAAGTGAGCCTGGCTCTCCTGCCTGTCAGCATTCCTGAGCCACAGCATTTTTATATTACTGCGGGAGAAGTGATTTAACTCAATAAGCTTCCCTCATAAATAGCAATAGTTTGATAAAATAAAGGAGGAGTGTGAACGAACACGACATTTCCCTTCAGCTGGGTGGCTTCGGGCCCTGCCCTGAGTGGGGGACACTGCAGGACCCCCCAGCAGCTGAGGGACTCAGCCCCTCTCCAGCTCCGAGCTTTCACTGGGATGCACTTGGGACTGGGAGATGCCTTTATAGGGCAGAAAAATTCCATTTTGGCTCCTGAAGTGCACGAGATGAAGGATCAGTCTTTAATAATGGCTGGTGCCTCTGAAAAAGTCCCTCCTTCCTCCTCCCCGTGCATACCACGGCTCCTCATCCCCTCCCCAGTACAGACTTGTCTGGGGTCAGCCAGTTTTGTGCCATTTCACTGACACAAACACACAGACTCACACGGGGCACTGGTGCTTCACAGAGGAGACTGGAGATACCTGAGCCAGGTGCTTCCTCCATTAAATCCTCCCTGAAATGACTGGAGATGTCTGCACACCTGGAAACCACTATGGAAGGTACAGCTGGGAAGGCAGATTGGGTGGTCCCAGGAGCTGGAGAGGAGCAAATTGTGTGGAGAGCCCTGAGCGTGGGAGCCCTGGCTCCCTGGGATGGGATCCATGGGAATCCCAGCAGAGATGGAGCCCAAGTTCTGCCCTTGAAGCAACAGCCTCTGCAGAGCAAAGGGGTGATTTAACGTGCTGCCATTCTTTGAGCACCAGAACTGTGGGTTTGTTTGGCTTTCTCCTCCCCCAGGGACTGAGGTGTAATATCACCTTCCCATTAATTTATATGAGAACATTTCCAAATAGTAAACTGCCAATAAATTAGTAATGCTGATCTATAAAAGGGAAAAAATGGCCTGTTGTGACTTTATAGCTCTGTGGAAAAGACATTAAACAGAGGCTTCCTTAGCATGGAGTGCTCTGAGGAGCCGGGGAGGAGAACTCTGGGCTGGGACCCACCTGGACGTGTTTTGCATGGCTGGTTTTTAAACCTGCTCCCCCCAGAATCCCTTTGGAAAAAAAGCACTAAAGGATTCCCAACGACCAAACCAAAGACAGTGAAAAATGAAGGAGAAGACAATGCAGCCTGGAGAGGACAAGCAAACTACCTGGAGCAAATACTTTATTTTAAGATGCTAACAAATTTGCTCCAGAGGCCTCTGGAAAAAAGTCAGGCACCACACAGGCAACCGTTCCCTTATTTATAGAATAATTGCCATGATTGATTAGCCGGGATCAGAACTATATTTACGGCATGGAAGTTTTCAGCAATATTTCAAGTAATTCACCTCCTCACACAACTCCCTGGCGCTGTCATCCCAGCTCCACTTTTTCTCCCCACGAAGCCTGCTTGCACCAGGATTTATGGCTTTGTTTGTGGGAAGAGCAGGTGTCTTGCTCCAGAGAACAACAGCAAAACAAGAGCTCAAGGGTAAAACCCTCACACCAGAGCCCCCCAGCAGCTCACTGTGCCAGCAAGGGTGTCCCAGTGCTTGCCTCCTAAGGGATGGGTGCTTGGACCTGGAGGCAGTGCCAGTGGCCATGAGGTGCCAGCCACTGTGGCCACGCTCTGGCAGCCCCTGCTCGGCGCACGGCAGATGTTCCCCAGGTATGGAGGGTTGGGTTTGTGAAGTACCACTAAAGCCATTAGCCATGAGGTTGCAGACAGACAGAAATACAGACGAGGGGGTGCAGGATCTCTGTGCCAGCCTAGAGATGCCCATGGCAGCTCCTGGCCCTGCTGCTTTCTGTTGCCTCCAGCCCAAGGTAGCAGACTTTTATTTAAATGCTCCTGCACTCCTGCCTTGTCTCTGTTTCTTTATCTCGCAATAAAAGTAAGCTGCTATTTCCCTTTTGTTCCAACTGCCCTCATTTATCCCCCAGTACCCGCAGGGCTGGCAGCTGGACTGTGCCAGCACTTGAATACTGAGGGGAAAAAATGGTCCTACAGGCTGGAGGTCTATAGGAGTGAGGGAAGCTTGATACTGCTGGAAATAGGAGCTGCTGCAAACCAACTGATCCCCATCAGCTTGTGTTTGCTTCCCTGCATGGCTTCAGGACTGGCTTAGGGCACAAATATCTCCCCCTCCCGCTCTCTGGCTTCTCTGGGCTTTTCTCTGGGTCAGGACCTGCCATGGCCTGTCTAGAAGGCTTTAACCCTGCTTTCTAAAGGTGGAGGCATTTCACCACCCCAAATGCTGGGTTTATCACAAAGCTGGGGTCACAAACTTCATAAAAGGGGATTAACCCTCCCCTCCAGCTACTCTGCCACTAGCAGGCAATATCAGCTCCCTCCTTCCAAGGGCACAGACCTGGGCAAGGGGCAGGTGAGAGGCAATTAGACAGTGTTAATTGGCCACTGAGCCCTGCTCCTGCCCCTCGGAAACCTGCTGTAGGAAACAGCTTCTGAGAGCTTTTCCTTTGCACCCTCTCAGAGTAATGTGGATTTCACGTGTGTGGGACCAGCAGGGGCTGACACCAACAGCATCAGTGACCGGGGACCAGGAACAGCTCCATTATGGTTTGGGAATTAGACACACCTGGGAGCAGCCAGGATATCACTCAGTTCATTTGTTAAAATAACATCTATAAAGAGAAGCCTAAAGCAAGCCCTATCTGGGGGCCCCAGAAGACAGAGAAGAAGGATGGCCCCTGTCCTGGTGGCATTTGTTTTCATTAAGTGGGTGGAAGAGAGCTGATGGAACGGGGGAGCTTGAGCGTCGGGTGACCTTGTTGACTGTGGAACAGTCGGAAGATTTCAAACTGGAATGAGCAAACCAGCTTGATTAAAAAGAAATAAAACCCAACCTAAGCCAACACTTTCTCGTCCTTCAGCATCTTGCCCATGTTGGCAACTCTCCAAACACTGGCTTTCCACCAAAGCCCACCCACAGAGGACATGTTGGTGCTGTGTGAGAAATGTCTTGGCAAGCCAGGGCACTCCTGAAAGCCCCTGCACAGCCCCTGTCCAGGACACTGGAGTTTCCTTCCTAAAGGGCAACCCACGGAGAGAAATGTTTAGTTCCGTGGAGAGCATGGCCTTGATACCAACCCACCGCCCTCCTCACTCAGCTCGGCTAGAGCTTGTCAGCATGTCCTCCAAACCTTGGCAATGAAGTTGTACAGGGCAGTTTAATAACTTTTCAGAACAGGTAAAACAGCACCCAGCCCTTCTGCCTCCTCATTATTGCTCCTCTTCCCTAATATCTTCAAAGTCATGGTTCCTGTCCCCTCCTGTCCCCATTAGACATATCTAATTATGACTCCAGGCTTATGTGTTCTTTGACTAGTCTGGCTTATCCACTCGTGCTTGCTCTGCCATGACTCCTAATCCTTACCTAAAGTGGCTCCTAATCGTTCCCTCTGTCCCTGTGCCTTGTGCCTGGCTGGAGCAGCCTGGGATGCCCTGCTGAGGGCTGAGGGCAGGAACCTCATGCAGGAAGGAGGCAGGGAGCAGGGAGAAGCTTTTCTTAGAAACAGAGAATCACTTAAGCTGGAAAAGACCTCTAGGATCAAGTCCATCCATTCTTGCTCAGGCTGAGGGGATGGTGCACGGTGCAGAGGGGTGAGTGGCCTCTGAAGGATCTGCATACAGAGCAGGGTGAGATGGGGGCACAGAACCTGCTGCTTGCTCCTCTCCCTGCATCTCCAGGACACTTCCCCTGCTCTCTCTGCAGGAAAATCACTGAGAAACGTTCCCTCTTCCCCATTTGTTTGGGTCCAGGCTGCAGTGCTGGCCCTGAGCATCTTGTTAGAGTGGCCGCTCCTCCTGGTCTGCCTCCTGCGGGATCCATCCCCTCCATCACGGACACAGGCCATGAAAGTGGCCCTGACCTGCTCAGAGACCTGTCCTTCCCTGCAGCAGCTCCCGTTACACACACTGAGACAAAGGTGCCTCACCAGCAGCTCTGCCATCTCATCCCTCTGAAGCTGGAGATGGTTTTGATAAGCTCCTTGTTTCCCAGGCACAGAGCACAGAACTATTTTTCTTACACTGAGCAGACAAGATGTTGAAATGTTTTTTCCTGTGATAACTGAAAGTGGAAGGAATCCTGCCTGCAATTCTTGTCAAGTCGAGGGATCTCTTTGTAGTTCAGTGAATCATTTCATCCCCAATGTTAATTTAAAAGCAAACAAACAGAGCTGAATGCATTTGATAGTAGAATTATTTCCAGTACATTTCAGGTTTTGTTGCTGTGTGTTGTAAAACACCACGGCACGAGCACTGCGTGGTAGAGCTGGGGGGGCTGGAGACTGGGCTGTGCCCCACTGCACCCCACTGAGCCCCACTGCACCCCACTGAGCCCCACTGCCCCCCATCACAGCCGTGCTGGGAGAACAGAGCACCCGGCTGCTCCCCAGGAGCATCCCAGTTGCATCCCGTGGGAAAGACTCTCCTTCCCCAACACAGCCACAAAGCAAACCAGGAGTTAAAAACTCCCCTTGAAAACGGGAGCTGCAAAACATCAGCCTTGTTCCACCTCAAAAGAGCAAGAATGAATCGGAAAAGGGCAAAGTGCGTGAAAGGCTGAATTGTAATAAAAACGGTGTTTAAATGTGCCACCGAGAATTAATCGCTCCTTCCTTCCCAGCTTCCCCTTTGCAGGCTATTCCTGGGAATTTGTGGAAGGAAGCAGGAGCAGGGAATCAGTTTTATTTTGCATGTAAACTAGATCAGGTGTGTACCTGCCCTGGTTTAGAGGCACACAGCCTGGGCGTGCAGCCCTGCACCCCCTGCCCGAAGGCTCTTGGAGGGCACAGGCTGTCCTGGGGGACAGTTTTAGCTGTCCTTGGGGTTGGCAGCCCCAGTGACTCGCTGGGGGAGACAGAGACCTTCCCACCTGTTTCCGTGGAGGTGGGGTCCAGGTGAGAAGTGCCCCGGCACCGGGAGAGTGGGCGGTGGCCACAATTCGAGCCCAGCACCGCGGGGCCCGGCTGCCCTCCAGGCTCAATAAATGCCTGGAATTGGAATGCTTATCCCCGTTGAGTCAAGGGCTGGCAGTAACGCTTCCCAGCGAGAGGCAAAGCGCTCCATCTGCTCCGTGTGTCGGGAAGGAGCCAGGGGAAGGAGCCAGGGGCAGCACGTCGGCTGCCTGGAGGAGCAGTGGGCACGGAGGTGCCCGTGGTGCCACGCCGGGTCCCACCAGCCCCAGGCAGAGCCACAGGGTGGGCAGTGAGGAGGGCAAAACCAGAGAGCCCAGGGACCTGATGCTTTCCTGCTTCCCACCTCTTCCCCGCCCGTTCCCTGGGTTATCCACGGCGCTCCCTGTGGCAGCGACACACGGCGTCGGCGGGTGCTTCATCACCAAACCCCCCTCACTGCCAGCCCGGGGAACATCACCTTTTCAGAACACAAAATCAATGCTGTCCTATATCCCAAAACCTTTAAACACCAGACAGGCAATTTGTCTTCGCTGACGGTGGCTGCACGTTGAAAGGAGCCCGGCCAGATTAAATAAACCAGCAATAGCAATTTGAGGTCATTTTCATCATATTAATGGGTTTCCTGCCTATAATAAAAAAGGGAGCTGAGGAGACAGGCTTGGATCAGCTCTTCAATGGCACAGCTTTTCTATGGAGAAGCTGGTTTTGGTGATCATTGGCACAGAGCAGGAGTGATGGGAGAAGAGGCAGTGATGGGCCTGGGCACACAGGGATGGCATTGCTGGGTCCTGCCTGGCATAGCATATGCTGCATGGGGATGGGGTTTGGCCTCTGTGGGCTGTTCCTCTCCTCAGCCAAGGTGCCAATGGGAGGCAAACTATTTGAAACTCAGCTTTCCCCCCTTCTTTTAATGAAGAAGTAAATAGAGTCAGAGCTTTGTGAGTCTGTTTGAATGCTTCAGTGCCAAAACGCAGCTGAATATTTTCCAAGAGGTTTGGGTGAGGAGCTCTGTGATTATGCACACAGCACAACCCCCTCCTCCTCCTCCTCCCAACTAGGGGAAAGGAGGGGAGGAGCTGAAAGTAAGAGTATGCCTTAGAAAAGGAAAGCAGATTTGAGATAACATGAAAAACATCATTTGACATATCTGAAAGCCTTTTGTAAGCACTTTCTGGGAATATTTTACGGCCTCAGCTTCATTAGCAAGAATACCTGCAGAAAGGCACCTCTCAGCATGAGTGCTCGGTGTTCAGCACTTGCAAATGTTGTATTACAGATTCGGTTGTAAAACACACAACGTGTGCTGTGAGATAACTCCCAGCAAGAGCAGGAAGAGCCACGTGTGGCTTGTGGGATTCCCCAGCACAGCTGGTTTTGCCAAGCTGAGAACCCCCCCAAAACTCCCTGCTGGGGGCAGCCTCGGAAGGGTTGGGTTTGTTTGCTGAAGGGATGGTCCTGCAATCCTGCAGAAGGGCGTTTGCACACAAGGATGGGCAGCTCTCAGTTCTGGGGGAGGAGAAGCTGCTCTCCTGGGCACCACCAACCCTGTGCACGCAGCATGGATCATGATGCTTCCCACAGAATTCAGGGAAAACTGTGGGTCCATCTGATAACACCACTGGCTTTTCACGGGCGACTCATGAAGATCAAGAGAAACAAAATTCACCAAATATGTAACTGCTTGCAGGGGTCTGATGGAAGCCACGTGTGCAGGGGCTGGCTGGGGGGCTCCTCTGTGCCCCCCCGAGCCTGGTGCTGTGCTGCAGCACATCAGGAGGACAGTGCTCCCCCTGCCCTGCCAGGATCTGGGCTCCAGCCCTTCCCCAGCTCCCTGGACAATCTGTCCTCGAGGTTTCTCTGCTTCAGCACACTGCCAAGAGAGACAGTGACAGATACAGGAGAAGAGCTCCACATAACCTCGATTACCCAAGGATAATGAGGCCCAGCGCACCCTCACGCTATCAGTAATATTTGTATCTATTCAGCTTTTTCAGTGCTAAAGGTAACCATTTATATCCATTAAAAGCAGACAACTGGATGGCAAGCGGAGCCAGCCCCGGCTGCCTCTTGATGGGCAGCATATATCACACCCTGTGTCCTCAGAGATCTCCTCCAGGGCTCCCGACAGCGCTGGGCTCTGCCAATGTCATGACACTCCAAAGAGCTGCTGTGACACACCAGCTTTGAGGCCATCCTGCTGTTTGCAGTGTCCCCATCCTGTCAGCCTGTGCCCTGTGTGGTGCTTGATGGAGCCACCACTGTTGATTGCCACACTTAATTCCCTTCAACCCTCAGCAGACAATGCCAACAACCCCCTTTTTGATGGCTGTATAACACCAGGCCAGTTCAGATCCATGTTTCATAGTAAGACCCCTCCAACACCCATGCAGATTGGGCCTGGCTAGGAAAAAATATTGTATTTCCTACCAGATTCATTTAACTGGATGAAGAAGTAACTTTCCTTTAGCTTATAAAAATAGAAACCTACATGTGTTGGTGTTAATTCCTCGTATTAGGTGAAGATGGTGTAAGAAATAACAAACAGAGCCCAAACCACATAGGATGCTGCTCTTGCCTGAATAATGAGGTAGCGTGGTGATGAACACAGACCACGAAGGCACAGTACATGTTATCACTTCTGTTTTTCCCTGGACTGTTTGGCCTCCTTTGGATGCGATATGCAACCCCACTCAGGTAAATATTTGGCCAGTGGATGGGGTTATCTTTCCCTCTGCAAGTCCCTTATCTGTGCAGGCACAGCCCGAGCTGCTGGCTCCCGAGCCCCGACTGCAATTCCAGCAGGAGCGCTGGCAGGCACAGCTGGGGGAAGGCAGGGACAGCCACACATCTGCCATCCTGCTCTCCACCCAGAGAAGGTAATTGCCTCAGCAGAAGAGATTAAGCATCATAATGAAACGACCATAAAAAGAGGCCTCGCTCTCCCTCCGTGGATCCCAAACATTGCAGACTTGGCCCGCTGGGACACCCAGCCCAGCAGGGCAGTGACAGCTCTGCCCACACCGTTGTGGCTCCAGGGCTGGGGCTGCCTGGGACCCGTGGGTGGTTTGGGTGGAACCACACCATAAACTTGCCCCAGAGCTGCAGCCCCTTTCTGCCTTCACCTAATTTCCAGTGTTTTGGCTGCCTTTTGCTTGGCTTTACTTCCGCTCTTGGGAAGTGTGTGAGGGGCTCAGCATCCCTGCCCGTGCCTCTAAACCCTGTGCTGAGTCTCTCAAACCTGGAAAGGGAGGAAACAGCCTTATCTAGAGAAGCCACACATACCTGAGCCTCAGGTTTGCAATGCAGCAGGACATCACTTTACCAGAACAGGCAAAAGCACAGAAGGCTGACAAAGGCTGTTTTATCAGCTGGAGCCTTGCAGCAACGTGAGCTGGGACCAGGCTGGCTGTGGGAGCCAGCACTCTGCAAAACCTGCCTGCCTTTTTCTCCTTTCCCTCCACGGTGCACAAGTCCTGCCCAAAGCATCCTTCTATTGTTCCCAGCCTGGCTTTTCTTCCTCAACCTGTCACCCCTGCTGGGATGCTGCTGTAACCATTGCAACCACATCAGTCCCCACCTCACCAGCTCCCAGGGGATTTTTGCTCATGCCAGAGGTGCCTCAAGGAGGGGCCAGGAACCTCTTGGCTGCTGGGAATCCACTCAAGGAGCACCTCACCCATTCATCCCATTCTTCATCTCCTCAGACACTACAGAAGAATCTGCCCACTCAAATCAGGATTATTTCTGGGTGGTAACCTGCAAAGTTAATTTGGCTCTAATCTCTTCAAAGGGAACCAGTAATTGGAGTGCTAACGACTCTCCTGGAGGGCTCTCCGGGGCCGGGCTTGCAAGGGCATGGGAAAGTCTGTGGGCAGACAACCCCAACCTCCTGCCCAGCACAGCGGGATGACACCAGCATGGCACTGGGAAGAGCAAACCCCCTCCACGAGGGGCCACAGCTGGGCTGGGACCCTGAGCACCCTCAGAGCAACGGGTCCCTCCTGCCTGTGTCCATCCCTCACTGCCTGCTTCCAGAGAAAGAGCCTGAGAACAAACAGCTTTAATCATACAATCCCCACTTCCTATTGCTAATAATATTATCATCATGATATTAAGCCAGTTAATTCTTTCTCTCAATTTATTTGCTTTTGTTTTTGTACTCCCATGTTGTAATTTTCAATTTAATTAGTTTCAGTGTTTCTGAGGGCAATAGGTCCTGGTTTATCTCTGCAGCTAATAGTCCTAATTGTTTACCCTTTCTTCAGCAATATCTCATTAACTTTATGAGCCATCATTTTCATGGCACCTACCAGATTAATTCCTTCACTCTTTGAACCCTATTCCTAAAATCTTCCTGGCTTTTTGCTTCCCTAATCCTGCCTGACCTTGCCCATCCTTGCCCTGCTGGCTGCTCCTGTGGCTCAGCACTGCCATGTCCACCTCCCTGGGCAGGAGGTGGAGGACAGACTTCCTGATGGAGGGAAATCTCCAGCTCCCACTCGGGCCCTGTGGGGATGTTGGCTCTGGGCAGAGCTCTGTATCTCCACCTGGTCACTGTGGACATTTCTCCTCTCCTTGTGTCCTCCCACAGTTGCTCCTGCTCCTCTAGACAGGCTTTAATCATTGTCTCTGCCTTAAACAGCCTGGGTTCACTTTTCTTGCTGAGGGAGGGGTCTAAATGTTCTCCTTGGCTCCAGCGACTGCAGAATTTCTTCCCTCCATCAGGGGAAGAAAACACTGTAGGGAAACAAAGGCATCCCATCACTGTTGAGGCAGCTGATGAGGCTTGATGCTGGGCTTTGGGAGGGGAGACTGCACTGCTGGGCACCCCTTGTGCTGGTTAGAGCGCTCACAGAGAGCTTCCCTGTCCTGGCTCCTGCCTTCAGACCCCATTAATCATGGTCTTGATGAGTTTATATTCACAGATGAGATGTTTTTGGCCACAGAGGCAAGTTGCAGATGATACCATTGACTGTACTGCCCTGCTCAAATGATTTGTACCAGGAAATGGGTCTGAATTTTCAGCTTATATCATGCTCGGAGGGTGGGCTTGGAACCCGGGGGGACCTGTTTGGCTGCAATGATTGCAATGCCTTGGGACTTTTCCCCTTTATGTTCCCTGTTTTGCAGTCAGCTTCACCCTTAGGTCTGATCTCGCTGGTGTCAGAGGATGGCAGACCCCGAGCTCCCTGGCTGGTCCCTGGCTGCAGGGGCAGAGCAGTGTGGGCTTGCTTGGCTGCAGGAGGATGCCAGGAATCTCCCTGGGTTACAGCTCCGGCACTGGAACGTGCTTTCCCATCAAGCAGACAGGGAGGGGTCTGCTGGTGGCCACTGAGAGGGCACCTGAATTATTGATTGGAACACGGGCTCCAGCCAAGGCACCGAGGGCAGCGAGGGCGGCTCCTTTCCAGCAAACCTCGCCTGCAAATTCGCCCTGCGGCAAATCCACTGGCCAAGTGCCCCCAGTGCTGCTGCTCTGCACAGCCCGGGCTTCACGGCTCCTGGGGAGAGCTCAGGGAGGGCACAAGTCATGGCAGGGAAAAGACAGCTGGAATTTTCTCCAGCGTTCACGGGGGTTTGGATAAACGGCTTTGAGAAGCAGCCGAGGGAAGGAGAGCGTTCCTAAAGCTCCTCAGTCTGTTACAAGAGGATTTTGCTGTGGCTGAGGCTGGCGTGCAAAGTGCACGGGGGCGAGCAAACACACGTACGTGCAGCATATGGGGAGACACACCCGAGGAGCGGGGCTGCCATCTGGGCACACGCGGCTGCCAAACGCGCCTCCCTCGCGCCTTCCTTTGGCTATTCCTCATCTTCCATTGGCTGCTCCAAAGGTGCCGGGTCTCCTTCCTGCACATCCCAGGCATAGCACCACCTCCCACCCCGCTTTCCACGGGGCCAGGCTGAGTCACTTTCTGGATGCTTCCATTTCTTAAATTTTGTTGTATTTGTCTGCCAGGTTTTGCAGGGTTTTGAAAAAAGGCTTCCCGAGGGTTGGTGGGTGGGGAGGCAGATCTGATCTGAAGTGGGAGAGGTGATGGTGCTGGGGAGGCGTGTGGAGCAAGAGCCAGACGTGGCAGACTGAGCCAGATGTGGCAGCAGAGGCTTCTGGAAGGGAGCCCATGGCGACCGGTGGCATTTCTCTAACCCCATATTGACTTTGGCTTCCAGAATCAATTTTCTTTATTAGCTGATGAATCTCCTCAAAAGACTTTCTGTACTGAATCTAGATAAATTATTTAAGCAGTAAATTCTTTCCACTCTAGCACTGCTGTGGCACAGGGATTTCATGGGGAAGAGCAGCAGAGAGGGGTGAAGAGCCAAGGTCACCATCAGCAGAACAGTGGAACAGGAACAGGTTTGCTAGTCAGTGACCGTACAGCTGAGAGCGACTGTAAAACAGGCCATTAATAAGAAACAGGTTTTTGACAAAATGCTGGGATTAGCAATGAATATGAGGAGCAAGTCATGGGAGACTATAGCCTTAATTATTCATGTAAGCAAATAGCTGCAGATGAAGGGAGAGCGCGGTGCTGATGTGGGCAGGAGCAGGCAGGAGCAGGCAGGGTTGTCACCTGCCCTGGATGCCCCAGAGGGGGAAGAGATGCTGTGGGCACCGGGATCATCACCTGGAGAGCACAGCCAGCCAGGGCTGGCATGGGAAGGGCTCTCTGCTCTGCTGCCCTGCCTCTCCCAAGGTCTGCTGCCAGTGTCTCGTTTGCTTTGTAAATTGGGCTTTACACACTTGTCAGGGCTGGGCAGCCTCAAGGCCAGTGCTCACCGACGAGCCACGAGCAAGAAATAATTCTGCCTCCAAGAATAATGCTGGCTCACGAGGTCAGAGAATTCCAACATATTTATAGCCAGTAAAGAAAATGATTGTGTTAAACGGCAGCTGAAGTACACGGAGACCCAGCCAGAACTGCTGGCCGTGGCCATTTGTTATGTTACCGGGAGCACAATTACGCAGCTCAGGATTCGCATCCTGAAGACTTCACAGCAATCCCTCTCAACAGCCCCTCTGGGGATCAAAAGCTGGATGTATATTTTCTGCAGAATGAAACTCTGCATGCAAGGCTGACCTGGGGCTCACGAGGCGTCGGCGGGTGCAAGGCAGCGGCGGTGCTGAACAGAGGAGCAGGAGGGTCCAGCATGTGTGTGCATCCCCCCGTATGCATCCCCCCGTGTGCATCCCCCAGTGTGCATCCCCCAGTGTGCATCCCCCAGTGTGCATCCCCCCATCTTCCATCACTGAGCACAGGCACAGTGCTGGGGACGGGCAAAGGAACTCAGGAGTTCCTCACTGCCGGTCTCCTTATGGAAACCACATTGAGATGAGTTCGACCTGGTTCCAATAATCAGCTATAAATAGCAATCTCAATTAAGGCAACCAAACAAAGGCAATGATGGATACCTGCACGGAAGGGCCCGAGGGATGGGGGGCAGGGAGTCTGGTTTTGCTTGTGCAAACACCACGTTTTTATGTAAAGCTGCTGGCAGCAGATCACGCACCAGATGAGGACAGAGGGGCCAGAGGGCCACACACCAAATGGACAGAGGGGACAAGGAGGGCACACACCAACTGCACACACACACGAAGCCAACGTGGCAAAACATCCCTCCTGGAAGGGCAGCTGTGGTGCAATGCCCAGCCCTGACCATCACCACTGGGTCACAGACCAACTCCAGCTCCTGTTCCAAAGCCCCTTGCTCACCACCAGCAGCAGCTGCTGTTCCAGCCCATGGATCCCCTGGGATCAGAGCTTTGCCATCTGCACAGCTGGCTTGGTTAGCAGCCCAGGGAAGGTGCTGAGCACATCTGGTACCAGTCCTTCAGCCCTGGTCTGTAGGGAGCAGAGGCACAACCTCATAAGCCACAGTGATGGGCAACTGCAGAGGTGATTGGTTGGCTGAGCCCCTCTCGTCCCACCAGCGTGCCCTGGCAGCTCCCTAGGGAGCTCATCAGCACTCCCATTATCCCCGTAGCAGACGGAGCTTGGGAGCAACAGGAACCGAAGGGATAAATTTGAAATACACACAGCTCACAGTGTGTACATCAACCCCAATTTATTCAGAGCAAGCAGCTCAGACACGCTCGCAGCAGCCTCGAGAGCGTGTTTATCAGCCGGGCTACTCGGGAGATCATTGCCATTGATTGCCGTGTCATTGTCACTCCTGGGCACAACGGGAGGCCGGAGGAGTGAGATGACATTGTCGGCAGGAGCTCCGTGTCCCCGGGCGGGCGGGTGTGCCCGGGTCAGGCAGAGCTGTGACGCTCCACGGAGCTGCCTCACACGGGGAGAGAACCCCAAACAACTCTGAGCTCTGCAGAGCCAGGACTGACAGTGTGCCCGGCCAGAGCCATTTGTCATTTATTGCTATTTGTGTATGGATTGCTCTATGGCCACCTGCAAGGAGAACACGGGGGGGGGGGGGGGGGTTAAAAACGAGAGAAGACAATCCCACCTGATGGCAATGGAAACAGAGCAAATGCTCTGCAGGAAGGAGGCAGGTGAAGCTGAGCTGAGGGCTGGAAAAATCTCTCCCCCAAAGGAATTAAGGAGCTCAGTCTGTTGAGCTTATTAGAAAAGTCGGGAGGGATGTTTGGCCCCTTGGCATGGAAGGGAGAGCCCTGCAGGGCTGCCAGGTATGGTGTGGCATGAAGAGACCCAGAGGATGGGACTCCCTAGTTCATTTGGAAGGCCATTTCTTCCAATAGCAGCATGGGCTATTAATGATGTCGAAAGAAATGATGGACATTCCCAGCCCAAGGAGGATCCTTTCAGCTCCCCTGGCACTGAGGCAGGGAGGGAGGGCTCATTCAAGGGGCAGGGAAGGCACAGGTCGGACCAAGAGGCTCTATGTGCTGCTTAGAGCCAGAAAGGATCGGCCACTGGAAAGCCCAGAGCTCTTTTATATGTACTCAGACTCCTCATTCCTAATCCTGACCTCCTGGATGCAGCTGTGCATCAGCAGATCTCCGAGGACTGGATGAAGCAGGTCATTCTCATTGTCCCCTTTTTTGCAGACCAGCAGGTTGAAGCCAGTGCTCAGCCCTCTGAAAATGAGGCTCTAAATAACTGGGCTGGCAGGGACAGGGTATCACAACCCATGCAGGACAGTGTCCAGGGCAGCAGGGCAGTGATTCCTCTCTGGTGGAGCGGCGGGAGGAGAGACTCCTGGAAAACGAATGGAGCCGCAATTCCTCTTGGAGAAACTCCCACCAAAATGACTCGGTTTGCAGTCACCGCGGGCTCTGGCTTGTTTGCCTGTTTGCTCTTTGCTCATCACATTTCCAGCTGCTCTTGTGTGTATTTGCACTTTGCAGGCTTTAATTGGGATGGCTGAGCAAAGCCCGTCTTCAGCCAGTGATGCTGTGGTGATAAGTAACAGGAGGCACAAATTAGAACAAATAAATCTGAATCCAATTCAATTCCTTGTGCAATCAGGAAGATCAACACGTCAAAGTGCAGGTACTATAAATTAAAAGCCGCCAAGGAGACAGTGGAAGGCGCTGCCTGGCTGCCATGGCTGGTGTTCAAAAGGCTTTTCTTGCTCGTGGAGCGAGCGAGAGCCTGTGAGATGAACAGCAGGATCTTGTCTCTGCCGCCAAGAAGGCTTTTTGCCACCAGAAGATTCCTTTCAGCAGATATGAAAAACCTCTGCTGTGGAGGTCTCAGGCTGCGGTGGAGGAGGGTTCCTGTCTGCAGCAGGAGGCCAAGGGCTGGCTGTGGGGGGTGAGCATGGGGATGGCTCTCCTTCTCCTGATTTCAGCCCATCCTCCTTGCAATAAACAGCGTGCACAGGTCAGCTCTGCTGGGGAGCTCTGGAGCAGGACCCAGGTGGTTGATGTTCCCCCAGGCATCACATGCCCGGGGCCTTCTGCACACAGCAGGAGTGGAGGAGAGAGGAATCCCACCCCTGATTCAGAAATTAAGGTTTCTCTGGTGGATTAGTGCACTTCAGAGAACAAAAATGTTCTAAAATAATGTGAAAAAATTTAAATCAGTGTATTGCAAGGGACACACGGGCAGATAAGCATGCAGGAGGCTTGTGGTGCACTTGGTGCCATGGCATTTTTCACGTTCCTTTGGCCATTACCTGTTTCTGTTTGATCCACGAAAGTGTCCGTGCCTGCATGGCCCAAAACAAGTTGCACAGAGGGAGGAGGGGTAGAACACACCTGCGTGAGGGATAAGCAGAGCTGTCCCCTGCAGCTCAGCTGCTGCCAAGAGCTGTGCCCACCTCGGTGCTGCGGGTGCTTCCCTGCCCAGCAGCACAGTTATTGCTTTCCTGCCCACCCTGTGCCGTTGGCTCCTTCACCTCTCAGCCGCCATCTGAATTTTATTGGATTCTTGTGTTTAAAATTACAAGCAGGTCCTTGGAATTGGCATTGGCTCTTTAAAGATGTGCTGCATCTTCGCATGTCACGCCAGCACGAGCCAAGCACATTAGAAGCTGCTGGATAATAGGCAATTACTGCTCTTAAACAGACGAGGCATTCACGGGCGGAATGGGCTGCATCTTAAATCATCCATAAATCCTCTAATAGTGCTTCTATTAATACCTGGTTTCTGGCACATTCCTAATTATTGTGTTCCTTATCAAAGCACCACTTTTCCTCAGCAAAGCAGCGCTGCTGGGGAGAGGAGGAGTCGGTGTGGAGCTCTGTGAGAGAAGACATGGCAGCCCAGGATGGTGTTGGCTGCACAGGCACAGGTACTGGCATGGCTGTGCCAGGCTGGAGGAATGCCCCTGGACCAGGGGACTGCAGTGAGTGGGCAGGCAGGGTGAGGGCAGCTCTGCCTCCACCCCGTGGGCATCATCCTCCCCGGGGAAGCTGTTCCACGGCATTGCTGGGGTCTCCCCTTTGCCAGGCTTTCCTATGTAGGGTGCCTTGGCTCTGGCTTTCCCACGGTGCTGTTGGACAAGCAGCATGTTTTGGAAGGGATGAGGCTTTAGAGTCAACAGAATCTCCCTGGGTGTTCTGGCTGGTGCTGGAGGAGCCAAGCAGGCACCTCGAATTTTGGCTCCTCTGCGGACACAGCCCCGCTCAGCACATGAGACTGGTTGTAAACACCATTCATCGTCCCTCTTGAACCATTACACACTCCTGAGGACGAGCGTGTACAATTCATGTCTCATTAAATTTTTTTTGAAATATTATCCTTTTCTTCTTCCCTGCGTTTTTCCCCCTATTAAGCCAAAATTGTGCTTCCTTCAGAGGATACGAGTCATTTGTTCCCATAACAACAGCTCTCCATCCTGAGCGTGGCAACGCTCCCCTCCCAGCAAACTGCATCTGCCTGAGTGTGGGCAGGACCCCTGGTGTGGGCAGGACCCCTGGCACTGCTGCAGCTCCACAAATGCTGGGGTTTGACGTGGCCATTGGTGTCCACTCTGGCTCTGAGCTTTGGAGGATTCCAGCTGCCTCTGGCATGGCTGGCACGAGCTGGATCCCCACATGCAGCATGGCCTTGGCTGCTCTCAGGAGGAGCAGGTCGACAGGCTTCAGCCAGGTCCACCCTCATCACAGAGTCCCCACGGGAGGAAACTTCAGTTCTGGTAGCTTTGATTGCTTTTTATAATCACCCCAAAAACTGACCCAATCCCAGAGGAAAAGCATTGCTCCAAGATCATCCTTCTCCAGGTGCTGCCTGCTACTGCCTGTTGGAAATTCCCTGTCCTGTCCCTAGATCTTTGCTGTGCTAGGATATAACCCTGCCATGTTCACATGAAAATTAAACATGAGAGATGAAGCTGCTAAATTGGATTCACTTCCATGCATCAAAATTCCCCTTGGAAGCTCAGTCCGTGGCAAAAAGTGGGATTTTTCAGAAATGTGAGTTGTGCATGGTGCTAATGCCCCACCTTTGTGAATTTCCCTGACACTATTTGGCTTTATTAGGTCCATAAAAGAAATTAAAACACAGTTAAAATGGATTTCCTAAATGGGCTTGTAAAAGCTTTTGATGGAAGAACCACTTTATCCTTCTAACTTTTTTATGACATCTATTCCCACTTTTCCTTTCACTATGAACTTTTAATGAGTTGGAATCTTTTTACAAACCAACTCATTTGTAATTCCCTGGAGACACCTTTATGTCACAGTGTAAATCTGGTGGCAAAGCCAGACCTCAGTGACGTGGCTGGGACAGACCCATTGGGTCTCTCCAGTGTGTCCAGGGACTGCTCTTTGGGCTGCTCCTCCCTGGAGTGCATGGGATCAGCCATCAGATGCCCTCAGAAGTGCTAAATGTTGTTATTATGATATCACCAAACTGCACTGTGTGCTCTGCTACATGTGCTGCCATGTTTATATTAATGTGGGTATTGATAGTGGTGATGATGGTACAAATGCTGCCCATGGCTTCCCTCTGGCTGTGCCCAGGCAGAGCATCACGGAGGTGGCAGGTCCTTGGTGCCTGGGGACAGGCAGGGTCCAGGGCCCTGGTGCCACCCATCACCTCTCCCATCCAGGCAGGAAACACAGTCCAGCCACTCAATGCCACAGCACTGAAATAAAGATGATTAAGGAGATATTCCAGCCTCTTCTTTTCTCCCTCTCCTCAGTAAATGTCATGCTTCAGGGGAGTACAGCCAAGAAAAGTTCAAAGTAATAATATCAGAAATCTGCTTCTCTTTTCCTTTTGACATTTTATTGTGATATGAAATAGCAGGGGATAAAAGCTCTAATGGGGATATTTGGTTCTTTCTTTCAGAGAGCATTTGAAGCACTGGCTGGTTATGACTCACATGGATTATGATATATGCAAATCTTTAAGGGCCTCATTCACAAAGCCAAGGCAGCCACGCCGCTCTTCCAGGGGATTTACTGAACGGGAGCCAAAGCCTGGATGACTGATGCCCAAGGTCCCCACTCTTCACCAGGCCTCTTCCTGCACGCTCTGCTGTCCCCAGCTCTTCATCCCAGCTGGGCAGGCTATCCCAGGGACAGTGGGGCTGGGACTGCGCTCGCCGGCACCGCAGAGCCCACGGAGAGCACGGGTGACTCCACGGGGAAAACCAGCCTTCTTCCACCTTGCCTTCCACGTGAGACAGCTGCATCCAGCACCCACTTTTTGCAATTAAGGCACGAACTGTTTCTCCATCAACCACTTTGATGATGTTTCTGTGTCAGCTTTAAACTAGATATTTCACACTCATAAACACTGGCAAGTAACCAGGCTGTAAAATACAACTTTAATAATATTTAGCTGGTGATGTGCAGGGAGTCTTGTTGATTGGTGTAGGGGAAACCGGGTTGATTTAAAAAATAAAATAACCCCCTTGTTTCACATTGAATCCTCTCCTAATTAGAAGCTGTTATTGCTCTCCGACAAATAATCTTCCGAACCAAGTCCATTCCGCAGAGAGCGATCAAAGGGTGATTTAATTAAATTTTCATGTTTAATTTTCGTTTTTCATTCCGGACTTTTTTCATTTCTTTCTCTCACAACTGCTGCTGGAGGAGGGAGAGGGGCTGATGGGGGCATGGCAGCAGCCAGGCCCTGCCCTGCTCTGGGTGGGGCATCTGCCCACCGGGCACACTGAGCTGCCAAAATCCAGCCAGGACCGCGCGGCGTGAGCCACCAGAGTGCGGGTTCCTCTTCACGGTGTCTTGGTTTTAGTTGTCTGGTCCGCAGCCAGCTTAAATGTTATACTTAATTTAGAGCAATAACACTTAAATTATGAATTGTCTGCTGTAAGTATAAATTATACATTTTGGAGATGAATATTCAGGTCCTAATTCAAAGCAGCAGATGTGGCATGGAAATGTTTGCAGGCAGATACGACTCCAAGCCGTGATTTGGTTTGATTTTCCCTGGGAAGCCGTCCCCTGGCAGTGCTGGAAGCACATTTGGGGGCTCCAGGACTACCCCTTGTACCCCCAGGCTTGTTTGCTCTGTGTCTTTGGAGGGTTGGGGTTTGGTTTGGCAGCTGGCACAGCCAGATGCCGTGGGAGGTCTGCAGTTGTCCATGCACGGCAATGAACCAACACTACTGAGATGTGCTCACCCCACAGACCATCATCAGGCTGAGCACCATCAGCACCAGGTAAGGGAACACCTGAGGTGAACTTGGCCGTGGATACCCTGGAGGGACCTTTGCTATGCCAGGGCCAAAGGGCTTGCTCCTGGGGAGCAGCTCAGCTGTGAGCCAGCACTCCTCCTATCCGTGTTTCCCATCTCCAGTCTGTGTTAACAAGGAGACAGGAGATTGCAGATTAAGGGAAAACACACAGACTCTTCTCCGAGATGAAGCTCCCTGATCCAGCCTGTGCTGCTGCTCTGGCTGAGCCCGAGCCTCCCTGTGCTGCCGCTGATGTTCCTAAAGAATTCATCAAAGTGACAAGGCTACAAAAGCCGTGCGTTACTGCTCCTCTATTCCCTTGCCACTCACCGGAAAATAATGCCCCTGCTGAGCTGCATATGATCCGTTTCAATTATTTTTTAATTTTCGACATGTTAGTCAAACTCTGACACCCGGAGAAAAAGGAAAAATTCATGCAAAGTACCCTCGAAAACTCCCGTTCTGGTAAAAAGCCCTCATGCCATGAATACACAACGGCTCCTGGAGCTACTGGTGAGTTAGTGTGCATTCACAAAAACCACATTTACATACAAATATGATTTCAGCTCCACATCTAGAGATGGAGAGGGATCTCCTTTCTTCCCCCAGCCATGCACTGATTCTGCTCTTGCTGGTTTAGATGCTCACATTAAGACATCTGCTGACACACATCTGTTTCATAAGAGCATGGATAAGGAGCGTGGTTTGCTGCCTGCAGTGTTCCTCCCCCTTTTTTCTAATCATGCAAATAATCTTTCCTCGGGGATTAACAGCTGCATCCGTGGGCACCGGGATGTGGGTGGGATGGAGGTGTGGGTGGGATGGAGATGCAGGTGGAATGGGGGTATGGGTGGGATGGGGATGCAAGTGGGATGGGGATACAGGCAGCAGCTGCTCCTGGCCCTCAAGGCACATCTGTGCCAGCCAGTTATGCAGGGCTGGACTGGTGCCGTGCAAACTTCGGGTGTTTGCATTCGGCTCCAGGGCTGGCAACAGCCCCGTGCTACCGGTGCCAGAGCTGGGTGGGAGTCCGTGGCAGCTCCTCATCCCCAGGCTGAGCACAGTGGTGGCTTTCCACACAGTCACACTGGCAATGCTCAACTGCTGGAATAGTGACACAGAGCAAAACAAATCCAGCACAGCCTCCTGTTTGCTCACAGTGCCTGCAGCTGCTCTGCCCAGACCCTACACAGCCCCCGTGCTGCAGAGCACCACGACCCTCTGCTCGCCCATGGTCCCCAAATTCAGCAGACTGTGAAGGCAGGTCCCAGCCTACCGGACCTTACCCTCAACAACACATCTCCACAGTCCACAGTGATCACTAAAATCTCCACAATCCCATGGAAACAGGACTTTGCCTTCATGGGCCAAAGGGGCAAACAAAGCGTGTGAGGCTCTGGCTGGTGGCAGAGCCCAGCAGTGCCACTGGTCAGTGCTGAGCTGCTCAGGGAACCATCTTGGGGCTGGGATGCTGCCCTTTCTCCACCACTCTGCACTGGGTTTTCCAGCTCACTCTGTATCAGTGTTTTTGCTGATGCAAAGCTGCCCCCCAGCCATGGCTCACGGTGCCTCCCTACACACAGAGGGACACCGGGCCCTCGCCATGCCCATCACACCACGACCTGCTCACTCCTTCTCCCTTTCCTGGTTAGTCCCCACAGATCCTTTACAAGACAGAACACTGCCCTTGTGCTCCCCACAACCTCAGCTTCTACACAAATACTTCTCTGATGGAAAAACCTTCATTTTTAGCTTTGCTTTTTCACTGAAACGCAAAGAATTCCCCTCAGACCCCTCAGTAATGAATCGCAGAGAAAGTTTCTCTCCAGTTCATCTGAATGATGCTCAGCTGAGGGGGTGGAAAATTACCGAAAAACTTTAATAGTAAGTAATAAAAAAAAAAAATCTTAAATTCATCCTTTATGGCATTTCTAATCACATTGGGCATGATTCATTTCACATGCAAATCCGGCCCCGCGCTCTCTGTGCCGCTAAAGCATCTGACTTCAAACCATCACAGCACAAAACTGCTGGGGCAGATTCAGATCTTTGCCAAAGAGTAGCCAGAATTCTAATCTGATTTTAAAACTGAGGATTCCTTTTGCGAGGGGGGAGCAGTGGGCGTGTCTCAGCCCACCCTCCGACACGGCACCTTTCCCTCTCCAGCAGCGGGTCAGGAGGGGTCTCCCCTCGGTGGGGGTTTGTATCCCCCACAGTCACAGCAGCCCCAGAGGTGGCAGCAGTTCCAGCCCTCCTGCACGGCACGGGCTCCCCAGGTATTGTGCAGGTGTCCCTCATCTCAATACTGGGCAACTCAGCAGCTGCCTCCCTCCATTCATCTCTCAAGTACAAATTAATGGGTCACCGGTCCCATGGGACTGGTGGCAGTGGGGTTTTGTGCCAGTGACTGGGCTCACTGGGGCAGCACTGGCACCACGCTTGCCGCCCATGCTGCCCCCCAGCCCAGCCTGTGGCCACCTCGAGCCAGGGCTGGGATCTGGCTGTTGGTCCATCCCCAGGTCCTGGGTGTGAGTGGTTCACTGGCTGGCTGGGGACAAAAGCCCAGAGCTCTCCAAAGCCCTGCTGTGCCCTGGGCTCTGCTACCCCCGAAGCACAGGCCTGCCTTCCTTCCCTCACCTGGGACACTGGGACACTGTTCACACATATGCAAACACTGAAACTTTCACCAAAGAGGTTTTTCATGGAAAAAAAACCCACTCCAAATCCCTCAAAGCCCCTCGGAGTGGGAAGCCAGGTGCGGCACAGCTTTTATCAGCTCATTTTTCTTCCTTAGGTTTTTAGTCCAAGCCAATTGCTCTTTGCTCCTTCCTGGCAGCGGGATAAATAAGGCACGAAGTGTTTAAGTGATCAATAGGGAGGTGATGAAGCCGCTGCCGCGCTGACAAAGGCGCGGTCAGAGGGGGCTGTGTCTGCGAGGGACACGGGCTCAGCCTCCCCTGCGGCTGCAGGCACAGCAAACGTTTATTAAGGTGCTCTTAATTAGAGCAAGCTGAAGCAGAAAAGGGAAATGAAGCAGGGAAAGGACCCGCATCTTTGGAAGAGGGCCCTAAACCACCCCATAGTGCTGACGTACAAACCCCAAACCCTTCAATTCCAGCAGCACCACAACTGGAATGATGAGCAGAAAAGCAGCCCCTCGCTGTGAAAGATGTGGACAAAGCCGATGGCAAGTTTCCTTCAGCTGAAGGGAGTTGGGGACTTTTCCAAGTGTCAGTTTTTCTGTCTTATTCCTTCTCTTACTGCATTTCCAACCTCTTTCTTCTGGGAAAATACCGTGAAAGGAAGAAAATTTGTTCAATGTTCAGATTTGCATTGAAACCCCAAGAACAGGTGATGGGCCAGGCTGCACCCAGCTAGGAGCTCGCCCAAGAGCAAAGGTGTTTCCATGTGTGAAAAGGAAAATGGCATTTTTTACATTGCTTTTGGCTCTGAATTGGACACAGTTTCCCATAAGGAGATAAAATATTTAAAAACAAGTATATGAAAGTCAGCCTTTATTAAAATGACTTCATCGTTTGGGACTGATGCCTTCAAGTACTCTTGTAATTCATCCTTATAGATATAAAATTATCATCTGAAGGAAGATTGTTAATAAAACTGACACTTCCCCATCAGTCAACTTAATTCACAATATCACATTTTCCAAATCCAATTATGCCTGTCTGATGACTGACGTTCTCTTCAGCGTTATTGTTCATGTGGAAAAGCGGATATAAAAGTCACATGCAAGGAATCTGTGGAACACTGGGACAGTTCTGGATAACTCAGTGTGGGCTCTGCAGGACCTGGCAGTGACAGGTGCTGACTCTGAGCAACCAGCACATGTTTCTCAATCCATTTCTAATGTTGACTTGATTATTTTCCATGCACGATCAAATGCTCTACCAAGCCACTGCTTTCCCACTACCTTCCTGTGATAATGGGTTTTTTCTCTCATATTTGGATTTAAAATGAGGAACTTGCATTCCTGTAGGGGATTTGTTGTTCAAAGCAGCAGAGTTATCTCACAGAGGGACAGAAGGCACTTCTGTGAAATTGTCACTCCATCAACTCAGAAAGCACAGAGACCACAGCAGCAGACTGCAGGCTGGGCACTGACCTGGGACGGTTCAATAACCACCAAAAAACTGGTTACAGATATCTTCCAGACCACATTATGTCTGGAAAACTGCACCTGCTGCCAGGCTGTGTCTGATGGTCCTGGTCCCCAGTGGGATGGGATTCTGGGAAGGACTCTGGCAGAGCAGGGTCCGGGCACGGTTTGGGCAGCGTGTGGTTCACTCCTGCACAACATCTGCTTCACACTCCTGCTGCAGACACCCGGGTTGCTCCCTCTTCTTCCCCTCTCCCCATCAACGTGAGCCCATCCATTCTGTCCACAGGGCTCCCTGCTGCCTGTGCCTCCCTGGGGACTCCAACACGAGCACGTTCCCCTGGGCAGAGCAGTGTTTGACTGAAGTCAGGCGGACGCGGCGCCACAGCAGCGATCGCATGGCAACCATTGCCAGGGAGACCGAGCTCTGCGCTGCCTGGCAGCTCCATGAGCAACTTCACTGAGGCCAGGATGGTCCCAAATCTCCCTGGTCTGTGCTTCGTGCATCCCAAATCTCCCCGGTCTCTGTGCTTCGTGCTCCTTCTCCCCTGGGTGAAAAATCCATGAAAATTAAGATAACGGACAAGCATCAGACGTTTGCAGAGTCCCAGGACAGGCAGGAAAGGTGTAACCTGCCTCTCCCTGTCCTTCAGCTCAAGCATCAATAAATCCCATTGGTACAGCCAGGTATCACCTGCCATGGGAGCAGGGAGCACCTTTGGAGCAACAGCTGCTCAGCTCAGGTTTTTCTCTCAGTGTCACTGAAAAGTGATTATAAAACAAAAAGGAGCCTCATACACTGGAAGACAGCTCTTGGAACAGCCCTGGGACCGTGTTTTATCGGTTGCATCCCCTCATGTGTTCACTCCACCTGCAGATCCTGGCAGGCCTGGGATGAGGAGTGGGAGTCACAGTGCTGCTGGCACTGCTCGGGGAGTGCGGGCAGCCACAGACACCACAGAGCCACAGTCTGCCCTGAGCATTCCTCTGGTTAAGGCAAAGGATAAAATCCTAAGTTCTCACCTAAAGGACAGCATCAGAGAAAGCTGAGTTCCCAGGAATCACAGCACATACCTGCCCTGTGCAAGAGAAACCAGAGACTGGCCATTTCCTAACCCAACCTCACAGCACAGCAGCTTGGGAGGGCAAACAGTGCCCAGCACAGGACTCAATCTGCTTGGAAAGGTTGTGGGGCCCAGAGCACAAGAGGCAGATGGATGGTTGGAAGAGCTGGGCTCATTTGTCTTGCTGCCCTGCTAAAAATATCCACATGTGCTTCTCTGCAGGGTGGAAACATTCCCTTCCCACACGGGGTTTCTGTGCTTTCTCCATGAAATAACCCCTCCTCAGCTGCCTCATGTGCCGGGCACCATGTCCTGCACCCGGGGTCCTGGGGGCTCCCACCCTCTTCCTGAAGGAACCAGACGAAGCTGGCAATGCTGTGGTGTGCACCGGTACCCGGCTCCATGCCCGGCATCCTGCAGTTTCCATGGCAACTGGAGATGCCAGCAGTGCTGCCAGGCTGGGGGGCAGCGTGGGGCCTGCCCCAAGGGAGATCTGTGGGCACAGGGGGGGCACACTGCCCTCGAGGTTGAGGGGGGCTTAAAGACCTGACCAGTGGGGGTTTGCCAGGCACTTGCAAACAGGACAAAGAGACCCTGGGGTGTTTTCATGGCCATTGGTTCTGAGTCCCCTCAGGATTAGGAGGAGCTGCCCTGAAGTCTGACAAAGGAGCTGAGAACACCCTTTAAATACCACCTTCACTGAGATTTCAGCTGTGTTGATCTGAAACCACATTATTCTCTGCTTTTCATCCCTCCTCAAGAAAATATCAGGATCAATTAATTTCAGCAGCACAAGCACTGAGATCCCTTCCATGTGCTTTTGCAGTGATGAGCCTCAGGGATCACTTACTCAGATTATTGAAAGAACTTGCTCTAGGCAAGAAATTAGGACCCAGACACCCAGCTGATTAGGAATAGTAGAGTTTAAAAAAGAAGTCCCTTTTCATCCAGACCGGCATTCAGGGCTTGAAGTGACAGTTTGTCTGCTGACAGGAGGGTTTGGTTCTGCTGGTGTCAGAGGGGAGCAGGCAGAGCAGCACACACTGTTGATACCTATGTGATATTTAACTGACAGAATCAATCTTCGCTGCTCAGCACTTCCACGATATGTATCAGTTTCCTATTTGGTCCTTGGAGAAATCCCAAGCAGCATCAAGGAGCTGCCTTAAAACATCATTAGGTTGAAATAAAAGGCAGAAGAACCCCAGTCCTTTGTGGATTTACAAAGCTATAAGCAATGAACACGTGATGCCCCATTTTCCAAAGCCCCTCTCACCAGCTCCGAGTCAGAAAGCAGCAACTGATAACTCATAGAGCAGGGATGTGACAAACAGGAGGGGAGCAGCCATCTATCACAGCAGTTCCCGGAGCCTCGCAATAAAACAAAGTGCCAAATGGAATTCTAAACCATCGCTGGTGCTTTCAGGCCACTGGGAAGCCACAGCATAAATAACAGGGATGAAGGGCTCCGAGCTGGGTCCATGCAAAAGGTTCTGTGCTGCTGCAGAGAGGAGCTGCTCGACTCTTCAGGGATCCTGCACAGCAAAGCTCCGTCTGTCACTGGAAGGATGCTCGAGTTCGAGGAGGGACCATTTCAGCTTTTCAGAAGAGCCTGAGTACCACTGAATCACCATCTTGTTTTTTCTCCTCTCCTTTGGCTTTTATTCATCTGTAACTGTTCCCTTTGCTATTAAGGCTAAAGCAGGAATCGATGAGGTCCATATGCTCCCAGCAACGTTGCAGGAGCCCAGGACTAATTCAGATCTTGAGCCTGTCTTCAGGCCATCTGTTCACAGCATCACACGAGACAATGTGTCATTATGGTCGGGAATTTGCATAACCACTGTGGAGGAATTGTGTCCAACCCCATTCATACCAGCCACAATGGATTTTCTCACACTGCAAGAAGGGGCTGGAAAAAAACAAGAAGCCAACGAGCATCACAGCCACATTTCCCATGATGGGCCCAGCCAAAGAGTGCACTGAGGATCCAGGAGACCCCTTCGAGCTGCTGGGGCAACAGCAATGCCATCATCCTCTGCCCATCCATGCTCCCATCATGCCTCCAGCTGTGATGTGACACAGCATCAAACCTGCACGGTGGGGCGGAGTGCCAGCGCCTCCAGCCTGCCTGCACACCACCTACTCCACGAGGTTAACGCATTAATCCTCCCAGCTATGACATCAAAGGCTTCAATCACCGTGCAAATAATAGATCCTGCTGCAGAAGGCTTGGAGGAGCCACACGGTGCTGCAGCTCTGGGCCCTCTGCCTCCATAAGTGATGCCAGCGAGAGACAGTGGGGGCTGAAATCCCACATCAGGCCGAGATCTCCTTGCTGGGCAGAAACCCTGGCTGGGGAGCTCAGCCCCAGCCCAGCCCATTTCTAATTCCTTGTGCCAACCCCCAACGCCGATATTTGGGTGACATGGGTGCAGTGGTGTGCCAGGACCTTCCCAGCTGCCAGAGCAGGCACGGGAAGGGAGCAGGCAGCTTCAGCCCCATCCCCACTCATCCTCCTCTTGGCAAGCAGGGAGCCAGCCTGGAAAGACTCACCCGCCGCCTTCATCAGCGCCAGGAGCACAATAGCCCTTTAACGATAATTACAGGCTTGCGGCAGCTCTGCTGGTGCGTGGGGCTGGGGCTCTCTGCTAGCGAGAGGTGCTGTTTAAGTACTCGAAAGAATGGCACTTAGCAGATGTCTTGGGGTAAATGGTAGGTTAAGCGACACTGAGAGCACTGGTGGAAGGAGCGCTAATTTACACTCACATGATTCAATTTGCATGGTTAATTCTATTTAAAGCAAACATCCAGCACCCGCTGGAGCTCCAGAAGGACCATGGCTCTCATTTTGTCTTCCCTGCAATGCTTTGGAGAACAAAATGGTTGGATAATAGATCCAACCAACATGGATGTGCCAGGGAAGAAGTTTCCTGAATGTGTTTCCCCTGAAGAGCATCGTCCATCTCTGCAGAACCATCGTCCACCACAGAACATGCACAGCCACAACCTGATGAGATTCAACAAGGGTCCTTCAGCCATGGCAATCAATGAGATCCAAGCTATTGCCCCCACCAAATGTTTCCTTGGGGTATGAAACTGCCCACCAGGAAGGGCACAAAGCCAGGCAGCAGTGCAGGGGAGGGATTCCAGAGATCCCTGTGGGAGGAAGAAGGTTAGAGCAGGATTTTGCTCTTCTGGTTTAGCAATAATACAATAACATGGGTGATGTTACATGTGGAATTAGAATATCTTTAATTTGTTCCTAATTAAGATTCTTGAAAATTTACCATAGTGCCATGGCTCTTTGCCACCTGGATGCCATTGCCCCTCTCTTGCCCCACTTGGGCTTTTTCCCAGGGTTTATTTTCCCCCTCCAGCTTGACACTGGGAGGATGGAAGACACTGACTCTGTTTGGTTTTCAGCCATCAATATTGCCTCTTAACTGAACAATAACAGTTCTTCATCACAACACTTTGAGTTCTGCAGGGAACATAAGGCCTGAAAACGCCCTGGATGAGCAGAAAAGCATAAATTACCTCGGAGATAATAAGCCAAACGCAAACAGTATTTACGGCTGGTTAGAGCGGCGGGGGAGCACATGGCAGAAGGGGAAGGTGTTCGCACATTATTTCTTTTCAGCATGAGAAACGCGAAAGCAAAACATCAGAAGAGATTTCCCAGCACTGTCCTGCAGGATATCCATATCAGCACATGCCATGGTTTTCCCTTCCTTTCACGAGGCAGAGGAAGGCACCGCAGCACGCCGGCGCCCCAGCCCAGGCGTGACGGGGGAATCACAGGCGGCGAGCGCTCGAAAGCCACGATCAGAGGAAATATTTCACACACAAGCAACGGGGCTGAAAATCTGTCCAACCGAGAACAAATCCGCAAGATTCCAAGCTGGCACCTGGACTATTTGTGAGCAGCAGAAGGAACCAAAGGCAACAACTGAATCGCTCGCTGCAGAGCAGCTCGAGCAGCTCCCCAGTATCACCAAGCCTCCTGCAAATTGCTAGGTAACTACACTGAGCAGAGCCAAAAATAATCCCTCCCGTGACTCGCTCTGACAGTGTTTGGAAGAGTGAAATAACAGTGTTTCAGCACAGAACAGTGTGATACTGGCTCTGCAGGGCAGCTCCAAGGTGCCTCCATCCACGGCGTGCAAGTGATGTGCTGATGGTGGCAGTGGCCAAGGTGCCCAGGTCACCCCAGGGGTCTGAGCTCCTTCGGGTTGGGAAGGGGGGGGAAGGATGACACATGATCTTTTCAGACAATGGCAAAACAAAGGCAAAAAAGGGGTTTTCCAGGTCCTCCTCAGGAGCACAGCCAAGTGGTGCTGGGGCCAGCCCGCAACTTCCAACCACCGGGGATTCTTGGGAAGTCCTTCTGAAATACTGCATGCACTGGGGCTATAAATAATGCCTGGCCAGCTATAAGGTGCTGCTTGAAAAATGCCTTGTTATTGCCACGGAAGTTTAGGAAATACCCTGATTAAATCAAAAAGGCGCCATAAATTGACAAAGTTAGAATTCTCTGGGATGAAAAAAGAAGCAATTTTGTCCCCTGTCAGCAGAATGGAAATGAACGGGCTGAATGAATTAGTGCACGATAAACTTTTTAAAAGCCAAGTTACAATTTAAAGCAGCAGCGAGAGCTGGGGAATGATTTAAGAGTTATAAAAACCACCAAGCACTGCTCTATTCCCTTCGATCCCAGCCTGCACAGCGCCCAGAGCAGCTGGGACACCTTCTGGGACAAGAACTGTGACAGGTAGTGCTGAGAGGGTGACATGCCAGTGCCTCTGGCATGGGACTGCCAGGATGATGGTTGCACTCAGGGGGGTGTGGGAATGGGGGTCAGTCGCACAGGCCAAAAGCTGCTTTGCTTCTGAGAGAGTTTTTGGCAGAGCTGTGCACTGACAGAGACATTGGCCTGGGAGAAGGCACCTGGAGGTGAGGAAAAGCACCCGCCTGTGAGGGCACACAGGGCAGGGAGGGGACGCTCAGCTGGTGACAACCCTGCCTGGCCCCAGGGAGGGGACGAGCCCCTCCACAGCCCCAAGGTCTCTCTGTAATTGCTTTGTGCAGCTGCCGAGCGCTTTATCGGCACCGTGAGATTTCCCTGGTGCCTTGCTGCTCCAAACTTAATGGGATTAGCCACGGCCCCCCGACAAGTTCGGAATAATAATTGCCTTTGTTTTGTTTTCTGTAAGCCACAATGACTCTGCTGATCGGAGCGATTAAGTCTGCTCCTCCACAATAAACGGGTCGATGGCTGTGGCACCCAGGTCCCCCATCCTTTCCCTTTCCCGCAGACGTGGGAACGCTGCAAGCTGGTGGGAGCGCTTCCCAGAGCCCGTCCATGGGCTGCTCCGGCAGCGAGGCTCCAGAGGGACCAATCCAGCCCTGCGCAGGATGCTATTTTGGGAAGCTGGCACAGTGCCGTGCAGTGCCTGTCTAACGCCTGCTCCAGCCTGGCACGGGGGTCGGGAAGCTGCGGAGCTGAGAGTGCTCAGGAGGTTCCACTCCCACCCCAGCCACAGAGAGAGTGAAAACACACCCCACCGCTCAGCTTCTGCACTTCTAGAGAAATGCACCGTGTCCTCTCGGGTGACACTGGCCAAAGATCTTGGCACCTGATCTTTAGGGTCCCTTCCAACCCAAGCCATTCTGTGACTCCATGAAGAGCTACACACTCTGCTCCTTCTGGCTCAGCCTCAGGCTTGTGAGGCCAAAAAACCCCCAAGTTCTGTACCCCTGTGGGTCACTGCCAAGGTCTGGGCATCACCCCTGCAAAGCCCCTGTGAAGTGCAGTCCCTGGGGTCCTGAGGAACCCAGAGGCTGCTCCCCAGGCCTGGCGGGGAGGGTGAGCACTGGCTCCCAGCACGAGCGGTGCCATGAGTCAGTAATTGCAGAGCTCATTTTTAGACAGTGCTGCAAATGTGCCCATTAACATCCGCTCCCATCTCCTCGGAGTGATTTACCTGTTTCATTTTATTCAGTGAATTAAACACAAAAATAACGGTGGTCTACACCAATCCTGTTATCGACCTGCTGGAAATGGGCAGCATCCATCACTCCTCTGCACGGGGGAGGTGCCTGCCCTCGGAGGAACACGGGCAGGGCAGCGGCTGCCGAGGAGCTGCTCGGCTCCAGGGGCGCCCATCTGCCTCCCGAGCAGCCAGACGTCAGCCCCGAGTGATTGTTTGAGGAATGAGACATTTTATTGTCCAATTCTTGACATCCCTCACAGCATGCCTGAGACATTAATGTGCTTCTAAATCACTGCTGAGTATAATATTTTGCCACTGATACCACACATAATCTTCATGTTTGATATTCCCCTGTTATCTAATGGCACTCTGCAAAATTACTGTGACATTAATGCTCAACACCCTTACTGAAGGGAAAAATCAAATTAAAGATGAAGTATCATTGATTTTGTTGGGGGCTGCAAGGTGACAGGGAGTCAATTAACCTCCCCAAAAAAACAAGAACATAGAGATGTTTCTGTTGGTTTTTTATCCCCCTCCACAAACTTATTGTAGCTCCTTTGTTTTGCCTTTTTTTTTTCCCTCTTCCTGGCTCTCCTGTGGTTGATTTGCTTCAGTAGAGGTGCAATGCAAACAAAGCCCAATACAAGCACAAAGCTCTCAGGCAAAACAGGGACAATTTCCCAAACAGGTGAAGACAGAAACGGTAAGAACAATCTACCAGCACCATCCATACAATCTAGAATGGAAAAACGCTAAGCAGACACCATGGGTCTTCCACAGAGATCCCAGTCTCTGCTCCATCCCTCACTGGGTTTGTACCTTCAATAGAGGCCACCTCTGCACTTCATCCCTTTAAACCAAGCCCATCCACCCTGTGCTTCCAGAGGTGCTTCCCCTCCAGCATGATTTGCAAAGCTGGAGACACACTAAGGCATTCCCAAGCCCTGCAAGTGGAAGCTGCTGCCACTGTTTGCCATCCCTCTCACAGAGCTTGAAAACCTCTCCTCCGTGCATCATTACTTTGTTGAGAGCATACTCAAGAAATTCATAGCAGAATGCAACGAGAAAGGATAACTTCATTATCTGGATTCACACCCCTTGACAGCCCAACTTTCCTCTTATTACAGACGCAAAACACTTTTTCCCCATGAATGGCCCGAGGCTCTACAAATTTGATTAAAGACGGAACAACTGCTGAAGGATTCCTGCTTATCAAGAGCCGGGGCATCGTCTCATTAAGCCAAGAGCCAGTGCTGAGCACGTGCTCCCCCAGTGCTCCTGGCAGAGCCTGTGACCAGAGCTGTGCTCCAGCACCTTGGCACAGCTGGAGCTCCAGAGAGGAAAAGCAGCAACCGGAGACGGTGCTCCCAACCACCATGAGAGCTGCAGGGCCTCGGCCAACCACTCAACCCGTCCCCACTGCATCCCTCACCACACCACTCCCTCCATCCTCCTACCTGTGTCCATCCTTCCCGGCCTCCTGAGACCGCAGCACATCCCGCTTCTTACTCGAGCACCTGGAGAGGAGGTGGAGTCCTGGCCGGTTATTTCTGCAACAGAAAGGGTCACCCCTCAGTCTGTGATGTCAGCAGTAACATCTCAACCTGGGCAGCACGTGGTGGGTTCCCTCTCCCGGCTTCCCTCCCTTCCCCAGCACCCACAACAAGGCTGATCCCTCATTACATGGAGAGCAGGTTCATCACTGCTGATTGCATTAACCTAATAACACCTGCACAAAGCAATCACAGAAGCGACTGGAAGGTTTTGTGTTTGTTTGGGTTTTTAAACAAAGACCCAGTCCATGAAGTATTGATTAAATTAGAGGGTTAGATTAAGCAGGGATTGAATCAAGCACCAGGGCTTGCAAGAGAGTCTATATGCAGAATGCTGAAGGCCTGAGGGAATAGGAAGGGTTTGGGAGCCCAGTGCAGAGGAGAGGTGCACACAGATGAGCCCAGGATGCTCTTCAGAGGAGAGCAGGACCAGCAGGAATGGCACAGCCCAGGCAGAGGACACATCCCTCACCCTGCTGCTGGTTTCCTCCCTATAGCCACATCCCTATGCAGTTCAATCACCCTGCCCTCGCATTTACAAGCTCCATCCCCCTAGGAAGAGGAATCCTGTAGGTTTTCCTAGAGTGCCATGGCTGGCAAGGATCCAGTGCATGTTTCTGCAGAGGATGCTCAACAGCTCTCTGTGGCACTTGACTTCCAGCTGGGCATGACTGGGACATGCAGCACCTGCAGCTCACAAACACTGTAATCACTGTGGTGTGGGAGCTCCTGTGCACCTTCCACAAGTGTCATTAGAAACTGTTAAAGTGCTTTCTCAACCATGACCCCGAGAAATTGCTGCCTCTGTTTTTCTCTCTCCTTGAGAAAATTCTGATCTGGCATCAGAGATGGAAGTTGCATCATCTGGGTGAGCAGTGAACTGCTTGTCGTGGTTATCAGCTTCTCCTTTACTCAGGTGAGGTCAGCTCTGCTTCGATAAAATTGTCACCAAAAGACAAAAAAAAGAGCATCTTTTCAGCTGATACAAGTTGGCAGATCCCAATTGAAATCAATGGATTTATTTTAGCTTCCATTATCCAAGTATCTCACTGGAAACGGGAGTATCCAGCCTAAGAAATTCTCTAAGAATTTATCATTTCTGATAAAGCCAAAAGGGAGGTTTTGAGCTCATTTAATAAAATTAATATTGACACCTCTGTGCCTTACAGAAGGCTGCAAAGGCAGCAGCACAGGCTCTCCTGCACTTCCCACCCTGCCCAAGGCTCACACACAGTTCTCCTGCCATTGCACTCCTGGAAAGGGAGGATTTAGAAAATCCCTTGGGCTAACCAGCAGCTTTGCCATTAATCCCAAGAGACCCAGGAAAACATGTAATGTAACATTAGCACTTGTAATTCTCCAAAAACAAGTGCTGACCTGACCTTGGCTGGAAGGACAAGGCAGCTCCCACACACAGCAATGCCTGGGAAGGTGCAGCTCCAGACCTGCCTCCTCCTCCTGCAGCCAGGGGTCCTGGTGCTCCGGCCACCCCTGGCACCCAGCCAGGCCCAGCAGGGAGACAGAGCCCCAGGTCCACACCTGGGCTCATCCCTCTGCATCCTCCAGGCACCTCTGCCCACCCATCCCAGGAAGCTCTCACTGACCAAACAGTGCCCACACCCGCCCAGGGGAATCAGGACAGCCTGGAATGGGAAAGAACTGCTTCCTGAAGGAGAGGAGCAGCCACTCAGCTCAGGGCTGGTCAATTCTGGATGCTGCTGCTGGACAGTAAATGCATCTGACAGGCAGCAGGCAGTGCCAGCCAAGGCACTGGAGCACCTGGGATTCCCAACCCAGCCAATTAAAGTGAGCACTAGGCCAGAGGCTGACATGGCACTGCCTGGGGCCAGCACTGCCCTGCGGGCGGTGAGGACCCGGAGCCATCCCCGGTGCAGAGCTGCTGAGCCCCTGGCACCGCTCACCCCACAGCACTGCCCAGAGCTGGGGGCTCCAGGGGGGTCCCAAGCAAGGGCAGCCCCTGCCCAGCCCTCCCTGCCCGGGCACAAAGGCACAGAGCTCCAACAGTGATCTGTGCCTTGCTCCTGCCCACCAGGCACAGCTGGATTTCTTCCAGAAAGACAGAAGAAAGGAGGAACAGGGCTTCTCCAAAGCTTCCTCACAGCCCCTCTCCCTGGTGCCCACATGTGGGAGCATATGCCAAGTGCTGGTGGCACCATCCCTGCAGCATCACTGTGTGAAGCATCTCCTGAAGAACTGGGGATCACACAGAGCTCCAGTGCCACCGAGACCCACACCTGTAATTAGGGAGTCACTGTCCTTGCCAGCACAGTAACCGAGAAGTCGCCTGGAGCGATGAATCTGCTCCCTGTGTTGGTGAGGATGGCAGGTGAAATATTCAGAGACGAGGAGCCAAGAGCATCCTTCAGAAGTGGTCCTCTTGGGCCAGGCTGGAGACAGCTGGTGACATGGAAAAACCTGTGTTACATCCCTCTTTCTGTGGCTCATTAAAGGGCCTCTTCCAGCCTGGCACCGACACCAGTGCTGCATTCCCATTTTAACACAGATGCCAGTTTGTAGTCTTGCTGCCTGGCCTGGAACCACACTCCTCTCCACCGTGATTTGAAAGGAGAATGATGTTTTATACCAACTTCCCATTTTTGTTCCGAGGGTATTAAGAAATGAAACATTAATGGAATGTAGAAAATGAGCTGAGCGTTCAGCTACTATTTACCAAATTGTTCCTGTTCATCTCTGGGAGAGGAGCAAAAAATAGGAGCAAGGATAAAACTGTGCCTAGAAACATCCCATTTCTCCAATGCATGCATGGCTGACAGCCACTAAGCACAAATGAATAAATATTTTATGTGCTTTAATTTCCTCATCTACGAGCTGATGTTCTGAGCCTTTCTTTGCTTTATTTTGCTACTTCATAAATGTTAAAAACATTTATCCTCTTATTCTTTCCAACAAAAGTAAGACTTTTGCCAGTCTCTGCTCCTGTTCCAGTTGCTTTCATCTCTTTATTAGCATAGCAAAATAGCACATCACCTGCAGGTTTCTCCCTCCAGTAATTTCTCCTTTCTATTTTTTCCCTCCTTCCTTCCTTCAGTTGCCTTATCATCACCTGCTCTCCCACCTCTATTATTCAGGAACCACGGTGTTTGCAGATTTTTTTGTCCCAACTGCTCATTGAACCCTACAGTCTATTGAGATGCAGCTTGGATTTTTTCTTGTGTTTATTTAATTTCCCCTTTTATTATCATCTCCTCTTCCTTACTCTGCCATCCGACATTGTTCTCCTCCCTGTGTGCCATAGCTGGGGATGTCTCAAGGCTGCCATCCTCCTTCCCTCGATATTTTCCATCTTGCATTTGTCCTTCTTTAAAAAAAACAACTCAGTTTCTAGAAAATTCCCACTTCTATCTTCCTTAAGAAAAAGGTTGCAGCAATCATGTGCCTGCTCCCAGAGCCCAAAGCTGCCACCCTCACCAGTGTCTGGTTGGGGACTGGACCAAATCCTGCTCTCCCAGAAGGGAGCTGCCATCAGGAGCATCCCATCCATCTTTCTGGAAGGACTTTGAGCTGCCCCAGCAGCCTCACATGGCTGCCAGGAAGCTCTGTGATGATGCAGTGATGAGGCAAAAAACTCCCTGCAATTAAAAGCTTAATCCCTCTGAAATGGAGCAGCTGCAGGAAGAGGGGCAGGCAGGTGAGGATGGAAGTCACTGCACAGGAAAGTGATAATGGAGAACAGAGAAAGGTGAGCACGACTGAGGATTAATCACAGGCAGAGTTCAATAGGAAGGTTCTAAGGTGAGATAAGATAAGTACAAGTGTCTCCTGAAATGGATAATTGTCAGGAATTTGGAGAATTACCAGTGCAGGCTGTGTGCTGGAACGCCAGGGCTGCATTAGCCTTTCCTGGTGATTTGCTAAATTTATTCTTCTGTGATTCCTGACAAAATTCAAAGCTCATCAGCACCCGGTGGGTTATTTCCATTTATCTGCTTTAGAAGTGGTTTAAAAAAACCTCAGATAGTTTTAATTAGCTTTAAATTTCTCAGCTCTTTCCCTCAACCTGTGATTACTGTTTAACCCAACTGTATCTATTGTCTTTCCTCCCTCCTCTGGGCAAAGAAATCCCCGTTTTCTTCAAACCAGCCACTGTAGTTGTGACTTTGGTTCTGGGAAGAGCCTTTGCTTTGGCTGTCATGACCAAACAGGGCTGGAGCTCAGGATGTGAGAATCCTCTGCTCCTCCCCAAAGCTGTGCCTCTTCCCACAGCAGCCAAGGAGGGTTCTTCAGGAGATCCTTCCCTGCTTTCAGCATTTTGGCAGCACTCAGAGCTGCCTGCTGTGAGTTCAGCCAGCACACAGCAATCTGCACACCAGTGTCACCAGAGCCAGGACTGCTCCTGCCCACTGAGCCCCACTGGGAACTCATCCCTGCCCCTGATCCACACTGATGGCTCATTGGAACTGAACCCACTCATTTTGACAGGATCTGAAATTTCATGTCCCTCTGAGGTCTCAGCCTTGATCCCCAGCCCTCAAATCAGGCACAATGTAGAGGCACAAGGGCTCACAAAGTGTCCCTCAGGCAAGTTCAGTAGCCCTCCTGTCCCCCCCCACATATACAGACTCCTCTCAGTGCCCACTGTGTGTGCCTGAGCTGGAAAACCATCCTGGTGCACTTGGGACTGAGATCAAAGTGGCCCAGCAGTGCTGATTACCAAGATGAGCCCTGACACAGGGAACTATTTTTAATTCAGGAGTGGTGTGTGCCCGTGTGCCAACCTGCGAGCGCTGGCAGTTTGCAGGGAAGAGTCAAATCCGATTAGCACAGAAAATATGCAGGGAGGGTAACATGGTGTGAACTGACACAACACGTGTTGGTTAAGGTGCTATCCTGGGCTTGACTGTTTTCTGGATGTTATAAATCCCACACCAGTAAAGACAGAGACACATCTGAGGGTGATTACTGCCATAAGCCCTTCAGCTCCAAACACATTTGCCAGGAGAGCCCTAGATAGGAAGCTTCCCTACAAATGAACGTGCCTTTTTGCAGGTGGGGTTTTCATCCTCTCCCTCCTGTGGGAGCAGGTAAAACCGTGCCAGCTCCACTGGGGATCGCAGAGGGAGAGCTCCTGCACACCCACACCAGGAGCAGCAGCTCCTGTCCCTCTCCGCCCCTGGGGATCCACAGTGACACTGGTGCTGGCACCCAGGGTGCCAGTCCAGGAGCTGGCCATGGCCACACAGGGGGCAGAGGCCAGGACAAGGCGTTTGCCACGGAAGAGGGTCATGGAAAAGGCACAGAGCCAGCAGCAGCTGCCAGGAGACCCAGCACGAAGCCTCCTCAGGCTCCCTGGAAATCTGCCTACGGAGGCACCTCAGAGCCCCACAGCCCCACTGCTCGCAGAGCCAGGCCAATTAATGATCCCAATCAATAATCCTGACCCAGAAATTTCAGACAGGAGCTACAATCAGAGCGAGGTCTCCCCAGAGACAGCCTCGCAGGCAGGATCTCACAGCATGCAAGGGGTGAGACTCACTCTCAGCCAATTTTCCGGGGCCCTTCCCTGGACTGTGGGCTGCAGGATCAGCAATTTAAAGAGCTCCCCCAGCTCCTCTGGGGTAAGTCTTATCATTGACACGTTTGATAATCACCAGTAATTGCCCCTGCATTGCACTGGGCAGCTGGAGGTGGCACACAAACTCTGAACCTCCGTGAACTGCAAAGCACACCCCGGTCTCCAGGACACACTTATAAATATTGATGGTAACTGGAGGAGACAAGCAACGCCAGCTCGGCACGGCAGGAGCAGCACCCCCTCCTCCAAAGGGCCCCGGGTGCTGCTGTCAAAGCAATAACGGCGACAACAGTGCAATTTGCTACCCGAGAACAAATGATACCTGCTAATGCGGAGGCATCTCACTTCCCCTCCAAGTAATTACCTTCCTGATGCTTGGAAAAGGCTGCGGATGACATGTTTATCCAGGAGGGCAGGCACCCATTTCCTCCTCTGCACACACAGCCTGATCCTTGGCTCCCCCAGAGTGCTGACAGAGCACAGCCACATCCACGACCCAGAGGTTGCCAAAGAAAGAGCCCCCCTCTCACCCGGAGGTTTTTAAAGCCTGAGGGCTCATTACCAAATTGGGAAAACCTGCTGCCAATCAGGGGTGTCTCACAGCACCCCCGCATGCTGATGTGAACACAGGTGGAATGACTGAACCTGGGATGAGCCGGGTGGGGGAACAGACCCGATGGCAAACAGCAGGTACACCTTGTGTTCCAGGCTTTAAGGGTGAATAAAACCTGTCTTTCAGTGGGGGAAAAACAGTGACAAAAGATAAAAAAGAGAGGCCTATAAAAAACCAGAGCAGCTAAGGAAGCTGCTGCAGGGAAAGGAGCAGGCAGCTGAGGGCAGAGGATGAGCCGTACTGTGGTTTTGAGAGACCAACTCAGCAGCTGTGTAAGGGCATTTTTGTCCGCTGAATCTCTGCTCTGCTTTGAAAATTTAAAATCTTTTCAACATGAGAGAAGCACTCCCTCCTTAGAGAAGGCTTTTATTGACCTGGCAGATCCGAAGCAGAACACGTTACAATGCCAGGAGTAGTTTCATCCCCCTGGTCAGTCCCTTGGCAGGGTTGTGGCTCTGCTCGTGTCCCACACAGCTGCTCCCACCCCCGGGCACCTGCTCTGCACCCCAGAGGTGTGGGGGACCAGGACTCCTCTGTGAGGAGCAGCCAGGAGAGAGGGGGTTAAGTGTCTCCCTCCCCGTGGCCATACTGGGGACAAATTTGTTCCTTCAGAAAGGTTGAGGACAGGGAGGGAGAGCTTCAAAGTTTCTCCACGAGCCACTGAAGCTGAATTTTAATGGGGAGGAAAACAAAAATATGAAAGCGAACAGAACAAACAAGAATAAATTATTTATGAGGATGAAAGTGAAGAAAGGGAAGTTAACTGAAACAAAGGGAACCACGCATTTCCCACAGCTGAGGTAGCATGATCAAAGCTCTCACAAAACCAAAGCTGATCGCGCGCACCCGCCGCGGCGAGAACACCGAGGCTTTGATAGTGCTCTGTGAGTGGCATGGCACAGCCTGAGCCTGGCACAGCCTGAGCCTGGCACAGCCTGAGCCTGGCACCGGGGGCTCCCTGTCCCAGGGGTGGCAGGGCTTGGAGTGCTCCTCTTCCACATGCATCCATCCAGGGGACACACATCACCCCTGGGGAATGGGCCCGGGGTGGAGGAAGGGACCTGAAAGGTCATCTTGCCCCAAGTCCCCCACCATGGGCAGGGATGCCTTCCACAGACCAGGCTGCTCCAAGCCCTGTCCAGCCTGGTGCCAGAGAGGGCCAGAATGGGCAGGGTCGTGCCTCTCCGCTGCTTCGCTGCTCAAATAATCTCCCTCTATTGGGTAAATGAAAGATAAACTATGGTGCACCCAGGCAAACATCTTCTCCTTAAATATTTCAGAGCCATTAACCTCTCCCCATGCCTGTCGCCATCTACCAGGTAATTGAAATGGCTTTGCCTAGGCAGAGTTTTGCGGAGATCAATTATTTACTTCCAGCAGAAGGGTCTGGCTTCAGGCTTGTTTACGATGCAGCTGTTGCTACCGCTGGTTCCTCAGCCTTGTTTATCCCTAAGCAGATAAAAGCTGGCTGATTGGAGATAAAGTTCTTGATTTTCCCAAAGAGCCTGATGGATCTTGTTGGCCACACTTGGAAATTGGGATGCAATGCCTTCATTACGCTGTTGTCTTCCCTCGATTGCCTCAAAAGCAAATAAGCAACAGGACAGCGAGCGGTGGAACGAGCTGGGGTGGAGACGGGAAAACCCACTCTGGTGTTGCATCCTGAGGAACAGCGGCCATGGACACATGGGGACGTGCTCCTCTTCCCTGGGGAAGCCCAGTGTCCCGGGCTGGGAATCCCCCTGTCCTGGGTCAGCTCTGTTTTTGCTGGGAGGGAGGGTGAAGTGCAAACAGATCTTTCACTCTTTCCACAAATAATGTAATTACCAAGCAAGGACAACAGGAGGAGGGTGAGTGTGCACCGTGCATGACATGAGGGAACGGCGCAGGGATGAGGGATGGGGCTGGCCTGGCACAGCCCGGGAGGGAGAGGCGGTGGCTGCTCCACTCACTGCGTTTGCTTGGCTGCAAACGAGCTGTGTTTGACCATATAAATGGTCTTATTCAAAGCAGAGAATTAAGGTAATAACAGTTCTCCAGGAAGGAAAAGGAATTCAATTTCAAAGCCAAATTAAACAAAGCTTCCAATTAGAGCAGATAATGTTTGCAGTGAGCTGAATGGCCTTTCTTCCAGCTCAGCCTGAGTTTAATTTTTCTAATCGGCTCTATTTTGCACCTCGGTTACTTGAAGGTGGCCAATTTCTTAGGAATTGGCAGATATCGACTGAGGATGCTGGGCTCAGAATTGGCTTTCTTTTCTCTAGTGCTGAAGTCTTTGATCACTCACACACTGCTGGCACCCAGCTGGGATCTCAACACCGGTACCTGGCTGGGATCACAATGCTGGCACCTGGCTGGGATGCCAACACTGGCACCTGTCTGGAATTCCAACACCAGCACCCAGCTGGGCTCCCAGTGCCAGCACCCGGCTGTGATCCCAACATCAGTACATCCCCAGTCCCTGTGGCATGGCCCTGATCCCTGTGGCACAGCACTGCAGCTCCTTGCACATCACAGTTTTCCACCGTGCCGTGGGTCCCACGATGGGCATGGCCTTGGCTTGCCCTCAGCAGGGCTGTGCCACTCTGCCAGCAGCAGGCAGCTGCCCCCTCCCTGCTAGTCCACACGTACAAAGCCAGGATTTGTGTTATTACAAGTGACCCAAAGAGCTTATTGGGTTCATGTAGATGAAAATATTGATTTTGTGCTTTCAGGAAAAAGCCCAATTAAGAAGATCTAATGGAAAGGCGACCCTTTATCCCCACTTTGTCTTATCTATCAGGATCCAATATTCCACTCTTTCAACGAAGGAGAAAATCTGATCATTTTTCCTCTATTTCCCTCTTGCTGCTTGCAGCAAGAAAGACTTGCTGAGCGTGAAGGAATTCACCCCAAGGACACCTGACCTGCTGATTGCTGTACTGGGGTCCCAGGGGAGCTGCTGCCTGGGAAATGCAGGCAGTGAGAAGGTGGGATGGGAAAAAGCATCCCCAGTACCACAGGGCAACCCCAGTTACTCCCCAACTGTTCCCCCCCCCATTGCACAAGCCAAAGTGTAGCTGGAAAGAGTCATCAACCTCATCTGCTGATCCCTGACTTGTTCTCTCATTGATTTCTCTCCGGACTACACGACAGAGATGCCACTTCCCGGTAAAGGAGGGCTCTCCCGAGAGTTGATCCGCACTCCTGACGTGACACGAATTGAGCTTCCAGCGCGGGCTGTGCCAGGGGAAGCTGTCACGGGAGCAGAGGAGAGCAGACAACATGATTGCCTTAATGCGCGTCTTTAGGCAGCTCCGCTCGCTGGGGAATCGCGCGGGGCTGGCAGCCCAGGGGACGAGCAGCTCTGGCTCTCCCACTCCTGTCAGTGGGGACCTGTGGCCAGCACAGCCTATCCCAAATCCAAGCATCTTGCAGAGCTCCTGTTCATGAGTTTCCAACTCGCTCTGTACTAAACCAGCCCTGGAGAGACCGTCCCAGACTCGCTTGGCTCGAGGCTCTGCCCACCACAGCTGCCAGGGGCAGTGCTGACCCTGCTGCCCCAGGGAGCAGCTTGGGGGCAGTTGTGGGATCCAGAGGTCTTCTCCCTGCTACTGCTGCCTTGGGAGAGACCTGATGGAGCAAAGCCCTGGGATGATGAGGAGGAGGAGAGTGTAAGGCTGCAGTCCCAGTGTCTGTTCTCAGCCCTCCGTCTGCAGCACTAGGAAGCTCCTGGTGCTTAAACCTTCCAGGGCAAATCTCTTCACTGGTTAATTAAGTCGGAGGATTTCACTTATTAAAACTTCCCATTTTGGCAGCTCATCTGAGATGAAATCCTCCGGCTTTGCACAAATAATTCGTGTCGGATCTGCTGCCTCACATTCCGAGCTCGCTTGTTAACGGTGAGCTGGGCGGGTGCCAGCAGCCGTCATCCCGGACTCTGGGAAACGGATGATTTCCTGAGAATAAGCTGGTTTAATTTCTACTGAATTGTTAAATCACATACACTCTGGGATTTTCAGGCCATCTTCGGCGGAGGCAAGGGAAGGTTCGTTTTTCAGATGGATCTGCCTCCAGTGGGAGCATTGGCAGCAGGAGCTGTGTGAGCAGGAGCTCTGTCCTGTCCCACTCCCTGCTCCCAGGGCCATCTCCCCGGCCCACCAGCCAGGAGCCCTCTCAGCAGGATGGCCACTGTGCGTGTGGCATTGCCCTCTCCTGGGAGGAAACAGAACTCCGTGTGGGAATTAGCCACAGGCAAAGAGCGACAGTAAGTGCCAGGAACAGCCCAGCTCCTGGTTTCATGGGCTCCCTCCCCTTCACCTCTTGGTCAGAAGGCTGTGGCTGGTACATGGGTTGACTTCTGCCTGTGGATTCTGCCAGCCAGAGAGCAGTGATAACGTGGATCCCAACAGGAGCAGGACCTGAGCAGCCCCAGCTCCTTGTGCAGCCCATGGCACTCAAGCCACACTCTGTGCTTGCCCACAGGCCAGAGACAGTCCTGAAGGGGTTTGGTTGGGGTGCTGACAGGGGGCTGGGCTCCAGGCTTTGTCTGCTGGACCACCTGCCCACCTTCCACATCCCTCCTCTTTTTTCCCAGAGCTTTTGCAACTCCAGCATTGGCAGTGGCTCTTTGGAGTGCGGGTTTGTAAGGGTGGAAAGGCTGAGCAGCTGAACGGCACATCTCAGTAAAGCTCTCCCCGAGGCTTCCCAGCAGCAGAGCTCAGCAAGGCAGCATCAGCTCTCTGAGCCCAGTGCCAGGCATCTGGTTTCTCCACATCACCCGCCGGGACGGTGCGGGAGCTGTGCCGGGAGAGGCACCAACACCTGGAGCAGCAGCTGCTGAAGCCTCCAGATGAGGCATCCCATGGGCAGGAGGATCTGCTCGGCTTTGTTTCCAAAGGATGGCACAGAGCCGCCCCGAGCTGCCGTGCGGGAGACAAAGCCGGGGCTGAGGAGCCTCTCCTGCCGCGGGGTGAGGGAGGATGTCGAGCGGCTCAGCCGCGGCTTTACCCTGAGCTCTCTCCCTCCCTCCCGGCTGGATTTCTCAGCGCGCTCGGCAGCTTCTGCCTTAAATCCACCGCTGTTCCAGCGAAGCCGCCCTCGCACGGCTCCTCTGCCAGGAAAAGTGATTTGCAATTAGTTCAAACGCAGGTTTATCTCCTTCCCGCACAAAGGGGGTTCGCGCAGGGCTTTGAAATAAATATTGGAGAGAATAACCAGAGGCTGATAGAATGTAGCCGTCTACTCTGTATTTTACCTCTTCAGTGCAGGAGAAGAGTAAGAAATACGTTTATAGTCCCACTCCCAGCCATCCCTAGGAGTGGCTCCATTGGGCAAATGGAGCTGATGAGCAGCAGGGATAAATCACACTGTCCCACTGCAGTCAATAAAGCTCCAGCTCGGGCTGCTTAAAGCCTAATGGGGGATGGAGCCCGGCTTAAATCCAGTCTGGATCCAGTGGCTGGGAAAGCTGAAGTGATGTGAGTTGTATTGATTATCAGGCTTTGCACTTGAAACACTGGAAACCTCAAAATGACAGATGTGGGTTTGGAGGAGATTTGGAAAGGGGAGCTCTGAAAGCAATAAACACGCCTCATAAAAAAGGTTAAACGCGTTACTCGTGCCTGCGGGCGGCAAACCAGGTTAGAGCCCACTCGGAGGGGAGGGCTGGCACAGCAGAGCACGGCTGGAACACGGAAATTCCTGCTAAAAGACGATGATGGATAGACCTGAAAGTGAAATGGAAGAAACTGTTGAAATATGGAGCCTGTTTCCCAAAGTGCCCAGAAGCAGCTCCGCTCCCAGGTGTGGCAGCTTTGGGAATGCAGCCGGCCCGGCCCCGGCCACTGCTGGTGGGGTGGGGTGGCACAGCCCCTGTCGGAGGGGGGGATGAGATGAGATGAGGTTAGATGATGAGATATGACATACGAGAAGCTCCTCACGTTCTGGAGCAGGGGCAAGAACAAAAAATCATGTCCTGGGACTGTCCTTGGGGTCGAGGTGTGACCTGCTGTGGCTGTGGCAGCACAGGCAGCCTGTTCCATCTGTCACTGTTCCATCGCTGCTGTGTGATGAAGCTGTCTGGATGTCCTGAGGTCTCTCCTGTGCTCCATCATCCTCTCCTCCTCTGAAATGCAAATGGCATTAACATATTTATCATTAACAAATCTTTTAAGTCCCAGAACTGGATGAAAGTGCTGACTCGTAACACCTCGTTTATAATCTCCATCCCTGAGGATGCTGCTGGATTATAAATACACTCCCTGTTCCCAACAGCACATGGCACTCTGGGAGCCTGACCTGTGCTCTCAGGAACACAGTGATGGCCGTGGGGAGTGGGGGGTGCTTGGAGCACCCCAAGGCTGTGGGTCAGCAAAGCCCAGTGCTGCAGTGAAGAAGCTTCAGGCTGTGATGGATGAATGACACGTTGGGGCTTAATTAGGAGGCAGGTAGGAGTGAGAACAGCTCAGCATGGACACACCTGATGTGCCGGGGTCATGGAGAGTCTGGGATTTACCCCTGTTTGGGATTTGCAGAGCAGACCCTTCCCAGGGCTCGAGGGCGGTCAGGCAGAGGCAGAGATGCTCCCGGGATCACTGGGGTGACCACCAGGATGGGGCTGTTTCTACCACCCAAGCTCGTGGGAGGAGGATTCCCTCCTGCCAGCAGCTTGTCCCAGTGGGAATGCTGCTGGAGAGTGGCAGCAGCACCACGGCATCGCTGCCTTCTCCTCCTGCAGGGATGCAGCCTGGTCACAGGGCTACGGGTGGGTTACAGCCATCAGGAAGGGTTATCAGGGTGATCATCATTGCTCAGAAATATCAAGACAATGAGGAATAAACACTGGATCTATTTATAGAAATTCCAGGGAAATCTCGCTCCAGCCATAACCCCCCCTTAATTTTGAATCTGCACAGATGTTTCCTTTGAATTTGAAAAGTGATTAATAAATAAATGAGAGTAATGCTTGTTTTGGCTGAAATAGAACAATAAATAATGTCTGTAGCACTTCATCACCAAAACATCCCCAGCGCCGGGTGACAAATCGGACCTGGGATAACTGACAAGATGGAAACAATTAACACCAGGCTCAACTCAGGAATAAACTCAACAGCACAAGTGCAACTGTGGGTGTGCACCAGTCCCGTGGGCCCCGCGGCACAGCATGGCACAGCATGGCACAGCATGGCACAGCCCCTGCACCCTGGCACCCCCGAGCATCCCTCTGCCTCTGACTCCCATGCCGTGAGAAGCTTCCCAGCACAATCCCCCCTCGATCCCCCCTCTTCAAATGCTGGCAAAGCCAACGTGTTTACTGTGTCGCTCGTGTTGACTTTTTTTAATTCATGCATAATTCAGGCTATATCTATAATTCCAGGGTAAACACAGACATAACTTTTCTGTTGACTATTCCTTGACCCACTTACTGTACAAACACGCCTTGGAATGGAGCAGCACTGGAAAGGAGAGACCTTCAGAGACTTCAAGGGCTCCCAGGGAGCCATGAGAGCATGGCCATGCTGTGCCAGCACCGTGCCAGTGCTGTGCTGTGCCTTAGTGGTGCCATCTCACTGCTGTGGTTGTGCTGTGCATCTGCCCACGATCCCACTTCAGCCCTGCCAAAACCAAGGCAGGACCCAGCACTGAGGAAATGACCAACCAGTTTGGCAACTTGCAAAACTGGTGGAAAATCCCTTCAGGTTTCCACTGAAATCAGAGCTTTTATATTAATTTATATTGTAATGAAAGTGTGTACGAGCACCCTATCGTAAACACAAACAGGGCAATCTTATAAAAATTTCATCTTTATCTATTTTGGGGAGAAATAGCCCTGTCTTCCTAATTGAAGCATCTGTCATTCTGACATTAAATAGTGCATCCATGGCTCTTTTATTATATTTTCTTGCATTTCTCATACACTGTTAAATTGAAATAACACTGTTGGCTCGGAGATAAAGGGAGATAATAGGTATTTTATAATGAACAGAAAGGAGGACTCATCTTCAGTCAGAGCCCAGAATTGCTTTAGATTTTTTTGGTGTTGTTATTTGGCTATCCTAAAGGGGGGATTCTGCCTCTCAGCTTTCCCATCCCTCCAAGTGCAAGTGAGGAGCATTTATCCTCATGGCAAGAGGTGCAAATGCCAGGCAGCTGCTCATCAGCACCTGAGGTGACACGGTTTCCTCTGTGCCGCTCCTTGTTCTGGCAACCCGGGGTTTAAAAGAGGAATTTTGTGTGTGAAATTAAGTTTAGCAAGTGCCACTCACGCCGAGAAAGAGCCAGGGCAAATCAGTCTGGCCTCAGCTTTGGACGGGACAAGTAAAGTGGATCCAAAGGGGTTTGGGATCCAGCTGCGGGGGGATGCCAGGACAGGGTCCCTCTCTGGGGTGCAGGAGCCCAGCTAGGCTGGAGCACAGGCAGCCTGCCCCGCTCTCTGCACCCACACTCACCCCCTGCCCGTGGGGCCGGGGCTGTCTGGGGACACCAGGACCATCTGGGGACACCAGGACCGTCTGGGGACACCAGGACCGTCTGGGGACACCAGGACTGTCTGGGGACACCAGGACCAGCCCTCCCCTCCCCAGCTGCAGCTTCGCCGCCACACAAACGAGCCCGGGAAATCGAGCCGTGCAGTGCTTTCCCCATGTGGGTTCTGTAATTAAATTCCATGCAAAATGAAGCAATTACCAAAAAAAGGCACCGTGTGACTGTAGATAATTATCAGCGTGGAGGCTCCCCAGGTAGCTGGCACAGAGGCTGCGGCCACTCCCTGCCCGTGGGGACACTGAGGGAGCTGGATGGGGGTGACCTGGCCCTGTCACCCACTGCTGGGCTGGCTCGGGGTGCCCCCACTCCACCACACTTCCAGAGCTCCCCATGGATCCCCGTGGCTCCAGCCATGGTGGGCGAGGGGAACCGTGGGGAAAAGGGGGGAAGGAATAGCCACTGCTCAGAGTGAAATCACAGACACCTAATTGAGATTTCCCTGAAACCCACTGGAAATAATTAAAATTGACTTCTAATACTTTACTAACTAATTAAGAGTATTGGACTGGATAACTACATTGAAGTGTAAGTGGCATTTAATTGGGATAAACTGAATCATAATTGGAAATAAATGCAGCCCAGGACAATAAACAGCATGGTAGGAGAGGTTATGGGCAGCTTGTTTCAGTGCAGGGGAGTGTGGTGTTGGCTCAGAGGCTGCCCAGCATGGATGTGGGCACTGGGACATCTCTCACAGAATCACAGAATCTCCTGAGTTGGAAGGGACACACAAGGACCATCAAAGTCCAACTCCTGGCCCTGCACAGGACACCCCAACCATGTGCCTGAGAGCACTGCCCAAATGCTCCTTGAGCTCTGTTGGGTTTGGGGCCGTGACCACTGCGCTGGAAAGCCTTTTCCAGTGCCAGACCATCCTCTAGAGAAAGAGCCTTCTCCTGATATCCAGCCCAAACCTCCCTGACACAACTCCAGACAGTCCCTCGGGTCCTGTCACTGCTCACAGAGAGCAGAGATCGGTTCTGCCTCTCACTGCCCCTTGTGAGGAAGCTGCAGACCCTGGTGAGGTCTGACCTCAGTCCACTTTTGTCCAGGCTGGACAGACTTGTGTCCTCAGCCTCTCCTCGTGTGGTCCCTCCAGGCCCTTCCCCACCTTCGTAGCCTCCTTTGGACATTCTCTAATGCAATCTCTGCCAGATCTCTCCCGGGGCATCCCTGACGACTCTGACCGCTCTGCAGCGCAGGCACATCACCCCTCCCGGCACATCCCTGACGACTCTGACCGCTCTGCCAGCGCAGGCACATCATCCCTCCCGGCACATCCCTCCCGGCACATCCCCGAGCAGCGCTCAGAGCCCGCGGCCCCCGCGCCAGGGCTGCCGTCGGCACCGGGACCGGGTGCACTTGGATTCATTATAAGGACACAGAGACGCCAAACCCCCTCCAGAAGCCCCACGCTCGATTTCCAGAGCCCGATGTGCACGGCCAGCCCCCAGCCCGTGCCCGCTGGGTTATTTATCTGAGCTTTAATAACACCACCCTTTCTGTGGTATCAAACAGCCGCCGCTGCCTCCCGTTTCTCGCTCCCCTCAATGAGATGGGAACAAATGAAGTGGGTGCGGAGCTGCTGGCCCTTTGTTCTCCCTCATCTGCTCCACTCATTACTTTGAGGAGCCCTATTTTCCTCCTCTTTACTGCTTTCTTCCTCGAACAATGGGCTCTGAATGTATTCAAGTAACTCTTTTATCATTCACTTCTGCGGAGATCTTTAAGTTCTCCACCTGAACAGTTGGTATTTCTATTTATGAAAACTTTCTTGCTGACTGCTGAAATCGGAATTTCACTCTTGCAACAACTGGTTAGCTCAATTATCTCCAGTTTCGTTCCCCCCCTTTAGCTTTAATAGCTACAATTTATAAACGCCAGCCTTTCCTCTTGTTTCCTCGTCTCCCACACACTGCCAGTGAACCCAGAAGCCTTCTGATCTCTCTCTGATGAGGATCCGAGGTGGCCAGGCCATTTTTATTACATTTTTTGCCCTCGTGAAAGAAAACACAAAACAAATTCAGAAAAACCTCAATACATTCCCTCCCTTCTCATCCTTTTTCAGAGCAGCAGACCTCACAAAGTGCTTTATGGGATGCAGGAAAGCCCCCACCAGCCTGGGAACCCCCAGGTTTCCCGGTAATTTAGAGGATGCTACACCACGCTCCTTTTCACACGGCTGCTTGTTCTTCCAAGCCTGGCACAAAATATTAAAAAGCTTTTTCTTCTCTCATTCGCTTCAACAGCTCCTCTGAAGATCGTTCTGGCTCTTGCTGGTTGCTGGCCCTGCTGCTGGACAAGTTTCCCCTCCCTCGTAATTGCAGTGCCCGAGCGGGACCCCCCTACCCTGCCCTGAGGCACGATTTGCTTCGGGCCCATCAGCATCTTACCCTGCCCGGGGCTCGCCCCCCATCCAGCTGGCAATGCCCACTTTGTCGTGTCTCGTGGGAGTCTGGGCTGACGTTCCCCGGCCGGACACACCCAACACCGAGCTGCTCCTCGGCGGGGAGCTGCTGCGAGGCACTGGCCAGGGCAGCACGGGCTGGGTGCCCGGGGTGGTGGTGACAGGGTTACTGGGTGCCCTGCACGCCCTGGGTGGCACTGATGGCACGATGAAGAGGAGATTTTAGGGCGATTATCCGGGATTAAGACCTCCCGTTTCAAATCGCTGACATTTGACACTTCCAGTTCAGCTGTGGATGTGTAACATCGTTGAAGAAAGTGAAAATCAGGCCACATTAGCACCAAACGAACCTCAGCTGGAAATAATCTTCTGGTTAACTCCAGCCCATCTGTTATCCCTCTCCTTCGCTAACGGAGCCCCTGTTCTTTACGCTTCATTAGTATTTATTTAGTCTGTTTCAAACCTGAGTCTGTTGGAGGAGACTTGGGATACATCTACAAAGATTTTATCTCCCAGCTCGGGCACTGCTGCACCCTCAGAGAGCAAGTGGAGTGGGTGGCAAAGGGATTTCCCTTGGAGCTGGTGGGTGCTGCTGAAACCCAAGTGCATGGGAGCTCCCCCTGCATCGAGGTCACACAGCCCACTGTCCCCAGCATCTTCTCAGCACTTCCCACCATCCATTCTCTTCTGTTTTTAGGCATCTCTTCCAAATAAAAACCCCCAGGGACAGCATGGGGCTTGTGCTGGGACGCAGAGGGAGCAGCACCTGGCAGGGCAGTGAGACCCTGACCTGCAGCAGAGTGAGCCCCGTTTGCCCACAGCACCAGGCTCCTCTGAGAGAGTATGTCAGTGCCCTGGAAAAGTCACGGCTGGGAAAGGAGATGAATAAAAGAGCTTTTCCGTGAGTTTGATAAGTGTTAACACGCTGCAGGCTCGAGGTGAGCGGTGCAGACAGCGGCTATAACGAGCTGAGCAGCCTCTCAGGAGGCCACAGGAAATCAAGTTAAGCATCAATTTTTAACTCTTGCTCTGCATTATTTAATAAGCGGTTTGAAACCTGCCTGGCATCACGAGAGGCTGGAAATCGTTCCTGTGCTGGAAGGAGGAAAAAAAAATATTTTGTTTTGCAATTAGAGGCACATCCCCTCGGCTGCACGGGCGGCATCGACCGGCGCGGGAGGAGCCCCCGGCAAAGCTTTTCTGCACGTTTAATGAGATCCAGCAAGGGGGGAAGACACAGAAACTAATCTGCATCAGGGCACTTCATGCCTGTGCCTTGGCCGGTGTTCACACCTGGGCAGGTTTGGAATGGCCGAAAAACTGAGTGCCCTGTCCCCTCTGTGCTTCCCCATCACATGCATCAGGACTAATCACACACCCTTGTTAATATTCTTCTGCTGAGCTGTTACATCACCAAAATCTGCTCTCTGAATCCTCATGTTGGAGTGTTTTATCTGTATTTTCCCTGGCTGGTGGCTCTTCCCAAGGAGGACCACCTGGGCTCTTTGCTGGCAGCAGCTCACCAGTGCCAAAACTCCACATGGAGAGCACAGTGGTTTGCAAACTGCTGAGCTGACACCAAAATGGTTTTTTTTCTGCCAAAGTGGCATCTTCCTGCTGGGTCAGACCAGAGATGGTGAGAGGAATCCCCCACAGCACTGCTCTTGCCCCCAGAAAGCTGGGATTGCCATGCCTTCCCATCACCAGGCAGGACAAAGGCTCCTCTCCGGCTTCTGCACGTGAAGGGTTTGATTTCCGAGTATTTTCCAGTTGGAGTAAAGCTCACCTCTCATGGAGGCATCAAGCTGTTCATGATTTTCTATCCCTGCTTTAAGGGAAGCCTTGTTAGGTCACTCCAAGGATTTTCCAGTTAAAATAATTGGTGTTTTACACTGTGGACATCAATAAAAGCATAAGCACAAGCAGGAACGGCAGTGGCAGCGATGGATGTTCTGGGTTTGGCCCTGGGCTGACCTGGCAGGTCTCAGCTCCTGTCAGGAGTGACTACGAAGTGTTGAAGGGGGTTGACCAGCTTCTCCATGGATCCTCACCACCAAAGCCCCCCACCAGCTCCTGTGCTGATCCCAGGGTTCCTCTGCTTTCTGCTGGGAGCTGTGAGGGGTGCCAGCACCCGGCAGGGCAGTGCTGAGCTCCAGCAGGGATGGCTCCGGGCCCCCCGCGCCCCTCGGCGTCGCTCACACCCTGCCTGGCCACGGCCCTGCCAGCTCTGCTCCTTCCCTAATTAGTGGGATGATTCATACCAGGGAGACAAGTACCTGCTGCTTCCAGATTTCCATAATGATGGTGGCCCTGGAACAGAATAAATCGCTGCTTGGCTGGAAATATTTATAAAGTGATGAGTTTTAATCCCTGCGTGACACTATTGGTCTCATCAACAGCAGGGTTGCTGGTGGGCAAAGCCAGGGAAGTCTCAGATGGAGAATAACCCCTTCCAGAACATCCATGTGGACATCCCAGCCAGATTCCATCCTCATCAGCACAAATTCAAGTGATCCTGGTGGCAGGAGATGCTCTGACCTGAGGGGACGGGATGGGCACAGCAACTGCTCCTGGATTGGGACCTGTCCTAGGAGCTCTTCCATCCTCGGGAAGGAGCTGGATAATATACCCCTTACAGCAGCTTATGGAAGCACAATTCCAGTTCAAATGTCACACCAGTACGTGGCATTCACACACTCCCTACCTGGGCAAGTGAACTCACACCAGGCTCTCTGGCAGAGGGGGAGGGAGGCTCTATATGCTATTCCATACTTCCTCCTCCATTTAGATGGATTAATTGACCTTTAAAAATGTGCCCAGAAAATAAACGACCTAATAAAATGAATTATCCTCTTCCACAGTGCTCGAAATCCACTGCAACTGGAGAGGAGACTAATGAAACATTGAAAGCATTGAAGAAACGACTAATGAAAGAAATAACCCTAATAAAGAATAATTGATTAGTCATTTGGAAGCACTGCAAAGCATGGGGTGAAGGGTTTGCCAGGCCACCAGCTCGGGGAGGTGGGGGCTGGCTGGGAGACCCAGTGTTCCCCCATTTCTGCCCCTGGCAAGAAGGTGGGAGCTGCTGCCAAGGCCCATGTGGGACCTGTATGTCACCAGCGTGTGCTGACTTCAAATTATCCTTTTTTGCCCAAAGGTAAGGGTTAAGGAAAAGCTCGATGAGACTTCTGGAACTGCTGCCACTTCTTTAATTGTAGTTCACAAGAATTTGGTAAATTGGACATGGAAGAAGGAAGCTGGCACTGCTGCCATCACCTCCTCAGGTTGAAGTGACTTTGTGCTTCATTTTTGGCACCACAGAGCCCTTATCTCACTGAGTTGAACCCGTGCCTTAATTTTTACGAGCTCCTTGGCAGGGCTGGTGGAGCAGAACGATGGCAGTATATCCCAGTTCAGGGTGAGGGGACACTGTTCCCTGGGTGGGAAATAAAGGTGCAAGTGTCCGTGGTGAATTTACAGCTGATGATAAGCAGGGTTTTATCAACAGTCCTCCAGCAAATTCTCTTTATTGTCAACCTCTTACTGCCCAGAGCTGTGTCCAGGAAGGAGCAATTCCATGACACTGTAATTGTCTCCCACCGACTGGCCTGGGGTGCCTGACAATGCTCCTGCTGCTCCCTCCAGCCTCCCTGCCAAAAGATGCCCATCCCCCCTGCCAAAAGATGCCCATCCCAATGCTTACCCCTCTGGAGCAGTAACAGGACCAGGGAGCCTCTCCTTTAATGCCATCTCTCCTTCTTGACACCTCAGCTGAGCTGGGGGAAGAGGAGCATCTCTGCTGTCCTGCCTCCCCCAGTGCCGGTGTGGCCGGAGAGGCCGGAGCTCCCTGTGGGTGACACCCGGCACCACGTTCTCCTCGCACAGGGCATTCCAGAGGTGCAGGAGGGACGAGCTGGGGAGAAGGCTGCAGACTCTGGCTTGGGCTGTAACAAACCCACCGGGGCCAGCAGGGCAGGGTAGGGCGGGGGGAGTCCTGGCAGAGCCACCCCTGCACACTCCCGTGCTGGCACACGCCGCTGAAACACCGAGGCACATTTACATGTTTATTAAACAGTCATTAGAAATTCTGCAAAGGAAGGTCCTGCTGAAGCTCTCATTAATAATCCCGTGGCGTGCCGGCCCCCAGGTCAGGATGCAGCCGTTTGCACAGGCAGCCGTGCTCCCCCATCCCAGTAGGATGTTCTCCCACGACGGTGCCATCCATAACTCCGTATTAACAGTGTCACACGCAGCGTGCTCTCGTTCCTCAAACCTCGCTCCTTCTGTTTGTTTATTTGTTCTTCCAGCACAAAACAATTCAACCTCCGCAGTTATTTTAAGCAAATCAGGTTTCGCTCAGCGTTTCATTTCCATTTTAAAATGTGTCCTTGCAGGAGCTGCGGGAGGTGCGGGCGCTTCCAGCGAATCCATCCATTCTGGTTGAACCGTTTTTTTAACGGCATTATTGACGTTGGCAGCGATAGATGGGCTGCACTACAGCAACCTGATGGATCTGGAGTGCACTGGGGGGAAAAAAATCAGGCTCTCGTGTAGTTACTGGTGTCCCAAAAGCAAGTGAACCCTGTGCTGGGGATGGGAATGCAGCTGTGCCCATCCAGGGATGCTGCCACAGAGCGAGCCTCAACAGGGGGATGCTCCATGCTCACTCAGGATGCCCCATGAGAGGCGGTGAGCAGAAAAAAGGCTTTGCCCTCCACCTCCAAGCCTTTGCAAATCCCTATAAATCCATACTTTTCATCAGCTGGGGCTTCTGCCAGGAAGATCCATGGGCTGCCTGTCCAAGGCTCCTGGGCAGTGGCTACAGAAGGCGCTGGGAAGCAGCTCCAGCTGCCGGATGACTGTCCATAATTTCAGCCCTCACCCATTGATTTTCCTACTGCCTGCTCCCCACATGATGTATCTGGTTAATAAAAGCTAAGTGGGAGCTGCTGCTCCTTCCACGGAGCCCCGGTGCTGATATCCCTCAGCATCCATGTCCCCAGCTCCTGACATCTCCAAAGGACTCCCCTGACCATTTCCTTTGTATCTGTGGGGCTGGCAGGAGGCATCATGGGGCCAGCTCAGCCCTGCCAGCCCCTGCAGTCCTGCGTCATGGCACACTGGGGCATTGAGAGGGGCACGAGCAATTCCTCAGCTCTTGTGGTTTTCTTCCTGACAAAGCCTGGCAGATGCAGCAGCCACACGGGGAAATCTGCAATTAGTGCTAACCTGACATGTCTCCTCCTTAAACAAGTGTTGGAGTCACAACAAAAGACACTTGGGAGCCCCAGCTGAAACACTTCCAGCACAGGGATGGGAGCAGGTTGGGAGAAGGTGAATAGTCCCCTGTGACAGGGGCTGCTCACAAGGTGCAGCGACTGCCCGAAGCCATTATCAGATCTGAAGGTCCTTGCACCCCACTTGGAATGAAATCCCATCCTTCCTGCTGCTCAGTGCTTGTGCAGAACCACCCCAAGAGGGAACGGAGAGCTCCTCTGGCGGGTCAGGGGAGCACTGGCAGGGTTTGGGGTGCAGCAGCTCTGGTTACTCAAGATGCTGAGCCATAAAACCAACCCCCCCTGGCTAATTCACCTCCCCATCCCTGCTGGTGCAGCCCTGGATGTTCTGGGCCAGTGATTAATCATGTGCTGAGGCTCAAATCACAACCAGCACAAATTGAACCATAGTTCAAAACCAGCACCGAGGTCACGGCTCGAGGTATTGAAGAATTGTCTGTGAGGCACCATAAATACTAATGTGGGTTTGTTACAGCTTTATTAGCAGGGGGCCCTGCTGGCTGAGGTGCTGCAGCTTTGCTGCTGCCCCTGTGCCAGCTCTGGGGTCCCTGGGAACAGGAGCATCCCCTGGCCCTTCAGGGTGAGCACCAAGCCCTCACCGAGTGGCCTTAAGTGGAGGCTCCTCATATTTCACACAGAAACTCGTCTTAAAATCTCAGCTTGACAAGGGCACTTGGCACTAATGAAATGAAAAATGTTTCTGTTAAGCAGAGAGCTGTTAGGAAGCTTTAACTATTGTGCTGTTCTGTCAACTCTGAAGTGGACCAATTTTCCACGAGGTTCTTATATATATTTGTTCTTAACCTTAAGAATACGATTGTGGGGATAATAATTCAATCCTGTGAGCAGAGAGAGAGCAAACAGAGAGCTGTCCTGCTGTTTGCCTTGGGAAGCAAGATCCCGGAGCTGCGGCTGCCTTTGCCCTGGGCATCTCCTTAACCCAAAACTGGAGACCTAAAACAGCCTCTTTGGGGGCCCCCAGCTGCAGCCCCGTGGCTGATCCTTGGCATGTGGAATCTCAGGAGAAACAAGTGTGTTCTCCATCGTGGAGTGAGTAATGTGTGAGTTGTGAGCCCTATGCACAGTGACAGAGCCTCAGCATAAATGAAATGAGATCTCCTCCAGGTAGAGTAGGTAGGGAACTCCTATTCATCACTACGGAAACGACATTCCAATGCAAATTTCCCAGCTCTGTTGGCAATCCTTAATTGGCCAGTCTATCAAACCAGGTATCAGTGCTGTTCCATTCGAGGGATATGATACTTCCCTCTGGCTCTCAGAAGTGGGTTTATGTGTTTTTCAAATTGTTCTTCAGCTTTGAAAAACCTAATGTAGCCTGAACAGCCGAAATGAAGGACTGCAAACCGAGTGCTGGCTCTGTGCAGGATCCAAATCCCCGAGCAGCAGCATCCCAATGGCTGGGGAGTGATAGCACAGAGCAATGGTTATAAATTACCCAGGAGTTCCTGCTTCTTTTTTCCCCCTTTTTTAACAAAATGTGAATTTATGAACATGGACTTTGAATTATTATCCCAAAAAGGCACATTAGGTATTTTACAGCATATTTCATGTAGTTTCTCATCTAAAAAAGGCAGACAGGCAGAGGAGTGTAAGAACAAACTGTTCTTCACTAATAAAGTGTCGCCGAAGATAATCGGCAATTTCCTTCCACTGTGGAGCCTGTACATGGGCTGGGTATTTATAGTCCCTTGGCCCATGCTGGGCCCCACCACGCTTCCCCAGCTTGAGCCACCACCAGCCCTCCAGCCCCACTGTCTGCACTCTGGGGGGAAATTTTCCTTCCTCCCCAGCTTCACCAGGGTGACAAAAATCTCTATTAAGTCCTTCAGCAGAGCCTAAAGCCTGTGGATCTGCCTGACATTATGATATAGCTTGGAACAGCTCAAAATCCACCCTCGCAAAGTCCACGGGAGTAAGAGGATTAGGAGCAATGGTAAATTAAATGCCAGTTTCTCCAGCAGACGAGCGGAGGAGGCTCTGCTGGTGCCCTCCTGGCCACGGGCGCGGTGCCGAGAGATGCTGGTTGAGGAAAATGTCCTTCCTCAAAGAAGGAGCCGGCACTGATGCCCTGAACTGTCCCTCCCTCTCACCCTTGGGTCTGTCCCTTGGCCTTGGCTGGGCTTCACCTCTCCCAGAGAAACGGCCCCAGCACTCGGCTTTGGCTGCCCAGCCCAAGCTGCTCCTCTGGTACACAGGGACAACGTTTCCCTAAAAACATGAGGCTGAGGCAGAAAATGCAAACTGGATCTATCCATCTGCTATGACATACAATGAATTACTTGACCTGGAGAAGAGTTATGGTGGCTTTGGGAACCTGGGGGGAGAAGAGAAATGTTGGGCAGATTGGTCGAGGCAAATGGTAACGAGGATTTATGGGGTCTGCTGGTGGCAAGAGTTTATTTAGGCTCCTAGAAAGTGCTCCTGAGAGAGGGATATGGATGTGTGACAGTGGGATGGCAGAGGCCATGGGTAGTTTCGCTCAGCTCAGTCTGGATGCAGGCACTGAACTGGCCACAACAAGAAATTATTGATGCAGAAGACTCCATAGTGGCTTTTCCACTGGAAAGCGGATAATTTTGGGGTTCTTTGGAGCACATACACCACACAGGCACCAACCAAGCTGGCTGCAGCTGCCAGCACCAGCATTTCCTTCTGCTCCTCTGAATCACGGCCGCTGGAATCCACCTCCCCATATGTGGCAGCTTCCCAAAACTGTGCAATTAAACAAGTGGCTGGTAATGAAGCAGGAGAAGGGGCTGCTCTGCTGTGGATGTGGGAAAGGAAACAAATGTTTTCATATAAAGGGAGTTTACACTGTGTATAAATCTGAATGCCAGAAGCTTAATACATTGTGGACAGAAGCTGTTCCATCATTCTGGGGCTATTAAATTTTTTAATCAAACGCTTTAGCTATTAAACTACCAGGGGTTGACAAGGGCTGGCTCCTCCTGGAGGTTAAACCCACCACGGTCCAAACAAATACAAAATTAATTCCAGGTTCCAAAGGAACAGAGGAGTCAATATAAAGGTAATATTTCCCAGGGGCTGGCTGGTCCCATCCACCTGATGGTAGGTGTGACCTGAGGTTTGGGGGGGTCTGGTTGTCTGTCCAAAGTCACCCACGGAGCATGTGGCAAACCTCTGCAAGGACTGGGGTTCTCCTGCCCTGCCCTGCCCTGCCCTGCCTCCTCCCAGCATCCCAGATACCATCTGGGCGCTCCAGAGCAGGATGCTGACCACGGTCGTGCTGCCTCCACGTTGTGGCCCAAGTGTCACAGCCGGGAGGTGTCACATCAGGAGGACAAAGAGCTTCCTGTGCTGTCACAGCCCCAGGAGGAGCTGCTGCTGGTGGCTGCTCCCACCCACAAGCAGCAGCCCTGCCCTGGGCAGCTGTGCTGCACAGCTGGATGCCCTGCTAGCCCTGACCAAAACATGCCTGTGAAGGTCCAGCAGAGCCCCAGGAGGGCAGTGCCACAGGGAAGCCCACGCCGAGCCCGTCCATCACGGCGGCAGTGCCGGCAGCCGGGGGCTCGCTCGTCCATCACTGCTGAGGAGCTGTGAGCAACAGCACTGACAGGCTGTGATGGAAAGAACCAACACAGAGGAAGCAGTGGGAGGAAAATATCTGCAGCCTGGCAGTTTAAAGCTGGTTTTAACGATACAGAGAAAATTCGGGGTGGGTGAGAAATGTAGAAGTTCACCTTGATTAAGTCGCCTGAAACACGGCGGTTTGCTGCACTCCTGCTCTGGCAGAGGGGCTGGTCATTACTCCTCCTGACACTGCCCACGTTTCCCGAGCTGAGAAGATGCTGGGAACAGCTCTCCCACCCTGAGATCTGCCTGCCTGGCCTCTCTGCAGCATGGCCAAGGCAGAAGCGTGCCCGTCATCTCAGCATCTTCTCTCCCAAAATAATCCATAACTGATGGTGCAGACAAAGTTTCAGGGAAGGTGGCAGCAGGTAATTATGAATTCCTGCCTGGACCTCAGCTTCTTCCCTCACATACCGATACCCTTGCAGGTTTTCCCTCAGGCAGAACTGGAGCTGTGGATTTGCTCTTTATCCCTCTAAATGCATAATCCACCTGAACCCCGCTGGTCCCTCGCAGCTCATCCTGACAAGGCAGCGCTGCATGTGCCTAATAACTCCTTCTTTTAAAAAACATTTGATTTTATCCCTTCTAATTGTTTTTCCCTGCAACCTGGAGGGGGGGGGGAGGGAGGCAGGGGGGAACATGTAAAGCTGCCAGCTTCCAATCCTAAGAGCTGGATCTTCGAGCTCTCTGAGTTCAGGAGAGAGGCTGTGCAGGTGTCAGATGGATGGATGGACAGACAGACACAGGCAGAGCTGAGCTGTGGGGCACCCTGGCCTCGCCACACAGCAGCTCCCATCTCCTGATGTTCCCCTGGGCTTCAAGCCTGGCTGGGCGACCTGGCAGCCCCCAGGCACTGCTGGTGGCAGAGGTGGTCACTGCAGGAGGTCACTGGTGGTGGCCAAAGTGAACTGCTCCCTGCAGCTGCAGGTAAAGCAGGAGCCTCAGGGGTGGCGTTCACTGCTCCCATCAGATCTTGGACGTTTCTTTCCTCGCTGACCCCAAAATCTAAGTCACTCTGTGTCTTTTTCACACACACAAAAAAACCCCAAAATTTTGTCCTGGATTTCCAAGCACTGAAATAAGCCTGGGAAAGATTAAACCTCATTTCGAGGTCTCCTGGGTGGAGGAGTTGCTCTCTCTGCCCTGAACCTTTCTGCAGGCACTCAGCTGTTCAGTTGTAAGCCGTGATCCTGCGAGCCCTGACGCTTCCCTTGGTAACATCCCAATCCCATCCCCCAGCCCTGCCCCTCTGGTGCTGTGGGTGCTGACGTGTTCACCACTTTCATTACATTCTGTACAATTAGGCTCAAAAAATATATAATGTTATCAAATTAGAATAATAGCCAAGAAAAGACAGAGGCACTTAGGTGGGAAATGGAAGCGTGAGCGTTACAGGCGGAGCACAGACAGGCCCTCCAGGAAATCCAGCTGGGATTCAATCACTGTAATGACACCTCGTCCAGCCACGCAGAGACAGCACGAGCTGGAGAGAGGAGCAGTTGGCACACAGAGACTGGCTTTAAAAACAGCCCTTTGTTATGGGCAGGAGGAGGGCTGACCTGGGGAACACAGCCACTGGAGCTGAGGCTCTCTGCGAGCAGCTTTCCCTGCCATCCTCCAGCAGGCACAGACCTTGCCAGTGCTCAGCACCCCCTGAAAGAGAGGCCATTCAAGCATCAATGTTTTATCATTCATGGAGCATCCTGGGGAGCATGGAACACCTCCAGAACCAGGGGAATTCCTGTAGGATGTGTCTCAGGAGCCCCGAGGTGGATGTGAGCAGGGTCGGTGGCTGTGTGCTCATCCCTGGAGCAGGAACAGCCCTCGGGATCACCCTTCTCTTTGGTCTGAGCAGCTGCAGCAGCTGAAAGGGTGGAGATCTGCTCTGCCATGCCGTGGAGCGAGGACCCATGTGCTGCCTCCTACCTGGAATTCATGGCTCAGGAAAACAGGGCACTGTGTAATCAGTGTGTACAAGGAGGGCACTGTGGTATCTGCTTATCAGAGATCTCTGGCTGAGCTGAAGGGATACACGTGGCTTTAGGGACAGGGGAATATTTTTCTTTTAAATAACAGCACCTACATCTTTAATTTAGGTAGCACAATAACCATAAACCCTAGAAGGCAATTCTTCATTTTAATAATTCATCTCAAGTTTTACTGTGATTGATCAAAGATATTAAATTTAATAAGAGAATTTATCAAGGTTATCTGATGTCAAAATTAAAGAGAGCCAGGCTGTGTTCCCTGGCTGGGGGATTCTGTGTGTTTTTGCATGTCCATGTTGTATATCCGGGCACCAAACACATGTGGGAGAGGGAATACTGAGACCACTTTGCTGCAGCTTCCTGGGAGAATCCTTCAGGAATGCTCTCTGGCTCCAGCTTCACACCCAGGTCCCAGTGGTGGGAGCTGAGCCATGTCCCCTCTGGCTGCAGGATCCAGCCCTGATGCTACTTTTGTGGCAAGGCCACAGACCCCCATGGTGTGGAAGGCGCCTGCAGATCCATGGAGGCACTTATCCCAGGAAAGGAGAGGGAGGAAGGGCAGGCGATGGGGAGGATGCTCGCAGGGGGAAGGGCATGGGGAGGAGAGCAGGGAGGGAAAGCGGGATCCCTAATTGATGTCCCCAAGCACTGCCAGTGACTGCAGGAGTTTGCATCCATCACCCAACCCTGGTGGTGATTAACATCATTTTGACTCCAATGCTGTAGGTGTAACTCAATTACGGAAGGGAAAACCCGCGGCTCTAATGCAGTTATCAATCTGAATTACACCGAGCATTTTTAATCATGTAGCTCACTCCAGGAGCCTTTCTGCACTGGCTTTGGCATTGCCATGTTTTCCATACTTCTAAAAACAACCCAAAAGGAAGAAACAAGCAATGCTGGGTTCAGCACACATGGCAGAGCCCGTGTTTGCCTGCACACAGCTCTGCTCCTTCCACTGCCCCAGGCAGGAGGGGCCAGGTGGGGTGATGCCAGTGCTGCCCCGTGATGGGCAGAGCTGCTCCCTGCCTGCTCCTGCCCATACATCCAGCCCCGACCAGGAATTATTCTGGTCATGAAGAGGCCAAATTGCATTTTATATTTCTTTTTAATGCATCATCCTCCCCTCGAGCTGAAGGATAAGCTCCCTTTATGAACGAGGTTGAAGATCCATCAAGAATTGTTCAGACAGGTCAAGCGGGAACTGATGTATTCAAATAATAACTGTAAAAAATGTCCATTATCTATAAATTGAAGCCTGGATGGCCACAACTTCTCTCACCTCTCTTCTCAGGAACAATTTTACTTTGGAAAGTTACGTCTCACCCAGCTTCCAGCCCAGGAGGAAAAAAAAACCCTTAATTTGCATTACTACAATATTGAATTGCCATTATGCTGCTGAATAAATAAAGAATGTGGTTTCTGAAAATTCCCATGGATCAACAATCACCATAAAACGCCTCATTATTGTCGATGTGGTTTATGACGGGGGCTATTAACAGGGAATGGAATTAATAATGAGCTGGAGCGCAGACAACAGGCTGTGAGGGGAACTCGGAGGAGAAGGGTGGGTTATAGGGGCAGAGAGCCTGGCACAAGCAGGCAGGGGTGGGTGAGAGGCTGCCTGGGGACTCCTCTCCTTCTGCACCCTACATACTGCAGTCATTAAACCCCCCCAGACAGCACCATCCATGTCTGCCAAGTGTGAGGTGACAGAAGGCTCTGGGCAAAGCTGCTTTTCCAGATGCAGGAAGGAGGAATTTGGGGGCAGCCCCTGGGCACCCCTCCATGGGCAGCATTGCTGGCTCACCCAGACAAAGCTGGAGTGTGGCCCAAGGCTTCCCAGATGCAGGATGTTTTCCAAGGAAGCAGCTCCGCTGGCCAGAGAGGTGGAATCATTCATTTCAAAGACTAAAGTACATTCTGCTAATCAGGATTACAAAGGGAAGGGAAAAAGAAGCCAGCAACAACTCTGTCCTCTAAGTGCTGAATTTGCCCTTGGACACAAAGAACAAATTGATAATTATTGTTCTAATTCTTTTCCCTGAAGGTCTGACTAGCGAATTAAATCTGTGAGCTTTCTAGAGACTGAATACCCTGGTTTGTAATTTGCTGCTTCCTGAAGCACGGGTTCCCATTGCTTCCTGCCTGCTCCAACCTTGGCTCCTACCTGAGGGGTCACAGGGTGCCCCTTTGTAATTGGTTCTGTGTTATAACAAGTAAATAAAGCTGTCAGCTGGTGATCTGAGCGTATGGAGATGAGGGGTGAATGTAAAACCCCACCACAGCATCAGGGGCAGGCGCTGCAGGGGCAGGAACGCCGGGGCAAGGCAAGGGCCAACCTCAGTGTGTCACCCACAGTCAACCCTCCTGTTCCACTCCTTAAAAATCCCATCCTGAGGGTCATCCCAGCCCCAGCACTCCTGCTGAACTGGGCACTGTGAAGCCCACCCAGCCTGGAGCAGCTACCAGCACCTCAGGGTGCCTGGGACAGTGTCCATGCAGCCCTCAACTCCCTCCCCAGGACGCTCCCTACTCTGGCAAAGGGAAGTGCTGCTGAAACGTGTTTGCTTTCCACGTCAAAAGAGAAGCCCCAAAGCGTGAAGCAAAACCCCGGGAACACAAACACTGAGGTGGCAAAGCACATTCAGCTGAGCAACAGTGAGGACAGACCCATCCATCTCCGGGCTCAGCCCCTAAAACCTGATCAGCGGTGCTAAAAGACAGTAGATTTCAAAGATATGCAGAGTCTAATATTATTTAAAGCCTCATAAGTCAGCAATAACACTTTAAAATCCTCCTTAAATCTTGCCAGGAGTCGAGGCAAGTTGGTTTGAGGCCGAGAGCAGATGAGCTGCGTTTGATGTGTTGTGCACAGGGATGGAAGGAAGCAGAGACCGTGGTCAGTGCCTGGTTGCATTGGGGTGGGGAAGGAAGAGACTCCCAAGACCCCGTGGGCAGCTCCTGCTCCCGGTGGGAAGGGCTGTGTGGGTGCTGGCCGGGGATGCCGATGGGACGTGCCCCAGCTCCTCGGCACCCTCCCGGCAGAACCACGTCCAGCTCAGTGATTGCCACTGGCTGTGGCCATGCCCTTGTGCCGAGCCATGACCTCACAGGGATGGACTGATCTTCCTCTGGGCCTCGGAGTGCTGCCACCGCTGGGCCCATCTCCGCAGCGCCGGGCGGTGACCCGGCTATTTATAGCCTTGGAAAGGATGCTGAGAGCCTCGGAGACAAGGGACATTGTCTGGGGATGGAAACAATACAAGTGCATTACGAGGCCTCCCTGACAGCCAAAGTCATCTCTCCTCTCGGGGACTGAGGGCAGCAATTCCGAGCATCACCCGCGCCCGCGGGCGCTGCTGTGCCGGCGAGGCCCGGCACGCGGGACAGGGCACGGAGCCAGGCGGCTGTCAGGATCCTCACCGCCGCCACTCACTCCTCACAACGTGGGCTGGAGATGGGAGATCTGTTTTTCCTGGTTAATAAGGTTTATTTTTGTTCTGAATGAATAATACATGATTAGTGTCAAAATAAATTACAGTCCTTCCATTATAAACCACTTTGCTGTTCTGTATCTTCTCCTCTCCCTGTCTTTCTGCTCCTTTCAACTATCTTTCTTTCTCTTTGGCTTCTTCTCTCTCTTTAAAGCTCCCTCTTCCTCTTGTCACCGTCACACCATTCATTTCACAGCAGCAGAACAGAATATAAATGTGCTGCCTTGGGGCTCGGCGCAGTTAAGCGCGTGTTGCGTGAGGAAGCGCTGATTGGCCTAAATTATGTAAGAGCAACCCAACACGGCTGGGAATTCACTCCTTTGATAGAAACAATAATAATATCAAGATTTAAACGCCTGCATTTTCCAGCCGCGCTGGGGTCCCAGGCTGAGGGAGGGAGCAGGGCTGGGTGCTCGCTCCCACACGGAGCCCACCCAAGGGTGGGAAGCCCAAGGGCGCAGACAGCTGTGACAGAATCGTTGAAGCATCCCTGGCTCTGCCTTTTCATAGAATCAGACTGGTTTGGGTTGGAAGGGATCTTAAAGCTCATCTAGTCCCACCCCCTGCCATGGGCAGGGACACCTTCCACCAGCCCAGGTTGCTCCAAGCCCTGTCCAGCCTGGCCTTGGACACTTCCAGGGATGGGGCAGCCACAGTTTCTCTGGGCAACCTGTGCCAGGGCCTGCCCACCCTCACAGGGAAGAATTTCTTCCTAATATCCAGTGTAACCCTACTGTCTGGCAGTCTGAAGCCATTCCCCCTTGTCCTGTCACTCCAGGTCCTTGTAAATAGTCTCTCTCCATCTTCCTTGTCAGCTCCCATCAGTACTGGAGGCACTGCTGCCACTTCCATGGCACTGAGGCAGGAGGGAGCTGCTGCCTCTCCCCCAGCAGAGCCAGGGCATGACAGGCTTCAGCTGGAGCCTGACTGCTCTGCCGGCAGGACAGCCAGCTCTGAGATGTATAATTTAACAGAGGATATTCAACTGCAGGCTCCTTGCTAAGATGCCGGGAGCAGGTGACTCAGGTGAAGTGCTGCAGCCTCCGAGGCGGGATCACTGCGCTCCCGTCTGTCGCTGAAGAGCCAAGTGGCTGTATTTTTCTTTATTCCATCATTATAAGAAGAAGCAGCTTCATAAAATATTTATATTTCTAAAAATAATTGATTTTCTTTTAAGACCCTTGAAGTGAAACCTCGGGGTGGTGTAAGCACTGTCCAGGGCACACTCCAAAGAGAACAAACCATAATGGAAACGCCGGCACAGCCACTTCAGAGGGAGGACCGACAGCTTTATTTAATTACTTTATACAATCTGGGCTCTGCTTCTCAGCCTCAAACAATGGGAAATGATCAGAGCCTCCGCAAGGACCCACAGCTCAAGGCTGCTGCAGTTCCTGACAGAGCTGCTGAGGGATGTGGGGCTTCGGCAGTTTGGGGAGGGTGGGAGAAAGGGGAAAGGCAGTTTGGGAATTTGGGACTCCAAGGGTAACCAGGAGCCTCAGCCCAGCCAGGGGGAGCACGGGGGTGGGAACACCCACGTGTTAACTTGCTCCAGTAAAAAGAAAAGATGATCCCCTTTAGGTGCTTTGAAGTTTCTTCAAGTTTTCCCACCTCTGGACACCCGCTGGCACACGGCTGGGCAGCAGGTGCTGATCTCTGTGAGAGCAGCACAGCACACAGATGCTGCAGTACAGAGATTTGCTCTGCCAAGGAAGGGCTTGCACAGGTGGGGCAGCCTGCACTGGCCTCACCTCGATTTGCCCACACCAACCTGCCCAGAACAGCCCTGCTCCAGTGAGGGCAATCCCTGCCTGCCACACGTGGAAAACTGTGACATTCATGAGGCTGCTGAGGTAAAATGGGATGGGAGCAGGCTCACGGGGGGGGCTGAGAAACCCCACCCTTGCTCCCCATCATCTTACCATGAACTTCCCAAGAACAGTGCCTTTCACTTACAGCTTTTCTAAACAGGCACTCACCCGCACCCCAGGGCAGCCGTCCTTGGTCTTTTGTTCTCCATAAAACGAGGCACATCCTGACCTTTCCCAAAAGAGAGACGATCTCAGTTTGATAAATTCCAGGGAACAATGCGCATCTCATTCCGGTTTATTACCCTTGTCAGAAGGTTACAGAAACGCTCACTCAGATTATGGTGCTTAACCTGCTGCCAGCCCCAGCAGTAAATCCAGCCACTGCCTGCGCCAGTACCCAGGGCAGGGTTTGGCCATCAGGTGGATCTCCAGAGCTCTGGGCATCCTGAGCCAGCGGGTCAGAGACCCACTACTGCTTTAACCTCACTTATCCCAGTAAATCTCCTTCGGGGCATGAGGGTATCAGAGCTGACTGTTTTATAGGCACGATGTTTCTGCCTTCATGAGGTACAAACCCAGCCAGGGAAACATCTCCTGGGTTGATTTGTGCCAACAGCTGAGTCATTTAACTGGTGGGATTTATACAGGCAGGGACAAATTGGACACCTGTGCTGAGAAAGCGGAGTTCAGGCCAAAATAAAAATCAGCCCCTGATTGTTCGGAGGTGGCTCCACTATTATACATCAAGGGCATTGTCTTCGGAGAGACAATTCCTGTTCTGAGCTCGTCCCCACATCGTCTTTCACAAATGCTTGTCTATTGTTTGAGATTACGGCATGTACATAAAAATCCTGTAAATTCCAGCGTGTTTAAGCCTTGCTGTGTAAGCATCAGCAGCCAGTGAGGGATGAAGGTTTAACACATGGGTGTTATCTAACACACACACACACACACACAAAGCTCTTGCTGCCGTGGAATGGGGAGGCAGATGGTTCCCAACCTGCCGTGGACATGGCTGTGCTGCTGGGTGGCTCTGTAGGAGGATGGCTGCACAGGGCTGTCGGGCAGGGGGTGAAGGTGCCAACGACAGAATCTTTCTAAGAAGAAATAAAACACGAGGAAGGAGAGTGGCAGCCACAGGCACTGATTTCTGATGCAGAATGGGCTGAGCAGGCTGGAGGATCCTGGGGATGCTGGTGCTGGAGGAGCTGGGGGCTCTGAGGTCTTGTCCATCCAACCAACAAGGGCTGCAGCCAGCTGAGCACCCCACACACGGGCTCCTCGCTTCCCTTTTAATCATACTTCAAACCCAGGGTAACGGCTCAAAAATCCGCAAAGGAAGCAGCCAAGGGAGACATAAGGGCTTGTTTGATCTTTTCCTGAAAGGAGAGTAGGAATCAATTCCTAGCAGAAAATGCATGAGGACAGTGCTGGAAGGAAAAGCCAGAACAGAGCTGGGACCAGTCACACGTGGGGGGTTTTTGCTCCCAGGACACACTTGGCACCTCGAGGGCATCAGCTGAGTGGGCAGCACGGCCAGGCAGTGACTCCAGCACCAATTCCTGCCTGGACTGCAGGTACAGGCAGGGAAATCCCTGAGGATGAGGATGAGGATGAGCCCCCCACTGGGGTGGGGGCCCTGCCCACCATCAGGCAGTTCGTGCCACAGCCTTCCCAAAGCTGCTTGAGCAGGAGCTGAGGCTGCACAGAGGAGGAGGAGGAGGAGGTAGAAGAGGAGGAGGAGGAGGAGAAGGAGGAGGGTGAAGCCCACGCAGTGTTGATTCTTGCTGGCAGGGAAGCAGTGCCAGCCCCCCCGGCTGTCCTGAACAGGCATCCCCTGAGAGCTCTCCTGTCTCTACCAGCACGAGCCTCGAGTGCTGCCTCGGGTGCTGGTTTTCAGTGCCAGGATTCAGAAGAATGAAATCTAAAGGCTGGCGGGAGGCATGAAGGGAAGTCGCTGCCTCCAACAATAACAGCATATTTCAGCAGCTGAATTGAATATGACCCTTCCTATGCAGCAGGTCAGCAAACAAATCAAGGGATTAATTGCTGCTGTCGATACATATCTCAGCAGCATCCAAACATGTATAACTGTGAGTTAGTGCTGCGCTCGCTCTGCCGGAGCTGCTGTGCCCAGGCCTGGAACCCGCTGCTGTCAGGGACGTCGGCTGGGTCACTCTGCTCTGCTCCCAGCCCCACGTGCACCGTGACTCCTGCTCCTTCCAGAGCCGGCCGTGCTCAGCACGGTGTTTCCCCAAGCTGGTTCCTGCCCTGGACGGTGCTCACTGCTTGCTGCACACCCACGGCCCCACAGCAGCACAGTGCCTGTCCCTGTGTCACCCTGCTAATGACAAGGCTTTCAGAAGGGGGTGGCTAATAATGCCAGCACTCTGCTTCTCACGCTCTCCTCGGCTGGCAAACCCTGCCAGCAGCCCCAGCCGCTGCGTCAGGAGCAGGAAAAGAGCAGAGACGGCTCAGCTGTGCATTCGGAGTGGAGCTGCGGGCTGGGGAACAAGGACAATGAGCGGAGAGCACAGAGGGGAGCCGGGGGCTGAGCTGGCAGAGCTGGGCTCTGTTTTGCTGGCAGCTCAGCACCGTCTCCATCCCCACGAGCTGGACTCAGCAGGAGCAGGGATAGCAGGGAGCCCTGGGATGTGGCTGCAGTCGGAGAAGGGCTGCAGGCTTCGGGAGACCGCACACGGACTGCTTCCCTTTGTAATTTTAATTCTACATCTTAGATTTTATCACTAATAGAGCCAAACATTATTGAACTGGAAATGCCGTTTAATTATTTTTTAAAAAATAGACCATAGAAGAGCAGTAAATGGAAATACCAGTGAGCACGGAGCACGGCGCCAGTCTCACAGCAACAAATGGGGCCCCGCTTGCAGGGCAAGTCAGCTGTGACTCCATCGAGCCACTCAGCTGCAAATTATTCCTGTCCTCTGGTGACCGTCGTCAAGAAATCACAAGCCCTTCTGCTCCTGAAAGAGCTCACAGACAGCTGGAACGACCTGTTTGTATTCAGGCATTCATCACGGGGATTATTAATTAATATGCTTTATTGGTTTTGTTAAAATGACCTGGCTTAATTTTAGGGGGGATTTTAGCAATATCATTGCATTAAGGGCAAATAACCTGGAACTAAGGGATAGGTTTTGTGAATGTGGATATTAATGCCTCTCCTGGAGCCACGCTGCAGTGGGGAGGGGAGGCATTAATGGTCCCATTACGCTGCATTACACAAATGGCATGTTGCCCTCATGGAGGGCATTTAATGGCTTGGTGCAATAACAGGCTAAAAGCTGGCAAAAGTAAGATAATGGACTGTAAAAAATATATGTTTATTGACACTTTCCCTCACTGTTTGGATTTCTGCAGGGTGAATCTCCTCAGTGTGCTGTGTGATGCTGTGTGGGAAGGTGCCGGTACAGGATGAGACCCTCCTCCACTGGCTGGGGTGGGTGGGAAGGGGCCTGGAACTGTGTCCTCTCTGCTGTACAATGAGAGGGCACGACTTGGCCCCCAAAGCCCAAGACGCATTTTCCAGATGTATCCAGAATGCAGGTTGGTTTTAGGGCCGGATGCCGGGGCTGCATTCCCGTGGGGACACCAGGCCCTGCTCCCAGGGCAGCTCTGCCAGCAGCTCATCCATGAGCAGCCCTGGCAGCAGTGCCAGTCACCATCCCAGTGCCACCCCAGTGCTCCCACACCATGGGAAGCCTTGTAAAGGTCCTGGAGCAGGCAGAACTGCAGGGCTTATTTCCTGACTGATCCACAGGGTCTTCCACCACTGAGATCCAACTTCAGACAGAGGCATTTGTCTTCAGCTTCTGAATGTGGGGTTACAAGGGAAAGAAATCACTTGGCTGCTTCCCCAGGCAAGAAAATGCTCTTCCAGGCCTTCCCTGGTCATGACAGCTCCAGTCCCAGGGCTGGCACTGCAGGAGGGTGCTGGAGCCATGTGGAGCATCGGAGCCACCCAGAGCTGCCCCAGATGAGGGGTAGGAGATGTGTGTGGAGACCCAGGCAGTCAGTGATACGGCACTTGTGATGATTGTTCTGCCTGGAATCTCATGCACAGGTAATTATTACTCTCCTAATTCCATTATTCACAGTTGTGATAGGTGGTTTCACCTCTATTTCTCTCTCTCACACAAACCCCTTATTAGTATTCCCTGCAGTGAGAGTATTCCCCATCCTGCAGCCAAAACAAGCCAGGAGCAGGCTGGTGCACAAGATCACCGTGTCACAGTCACCTTTCTGTGTCTCCTGCCTCCCAGCCCTGCTCTGATGCCAAAAGTGGTGTCATGGGAGGGCAGTGCAGGGCCACCATGCAGCTGTGGGACACGTGTCCCTTCTGGGGGAGCATGGCCAGGGAACCCACCAGGTCCCCCCCGCTTGTCACCCCACTCCCCCCTCCAGAGCACACGGAGCCGTTTGACTCGGACTGTTTGATCTGCTTCCAAAAAAAAATAAAAAAAGGAAAACTTCCACTTAGCCTTTCTTACGATCCATAAAATGCTGCTGGAGGCTGAGACAGCTGCTGATATAAAAAAGTTACAGTTGGGAAAGGGAACTTAATGCAGTCATGCAGGATGCCTGGGATCGTGGATGCCTGGGACTGTGTGAGCTGCTACTGCCAAAATAAAGCAGGGTTGCTGCTGCTGCCATTCCCAGATCTGTCCCTGGAATGTCATGTGCCAGCAAGGCAGGGTGTCTCCAGATTTCATTGGCACCCACGGCCTTCTGACTCCCTGGCTGGGATGTCTGGTACTGTCAGCACGGGCAGTGCAGAATCACAGGATCATTAATGTTGGAAAACACCTCCAAGATCACTGATCTTTGCCCCAGCTGGAGGAGGAGGAGGAGGAAATGGTGGCTCTGTGGAGGCTGAAGGAGAATCCTCCTGCCCACCTGAGCAGGGTAAGGCTGGGCAGGCTACATGCAGCTCAATAAAAGTCCCTGCCACCCCCTCCCCATTCAAATCAGGAAAGCCAGCAGTCCCCAAACTCACATGCATGATCCATCATCCTGTTTTGCCTTCTGGCAACTGGAAAGAGGGAGGCGTAAGGTGGGAGGAGGGAGGTGGTGCATGGAAGACTAATTGCAGCTGCACCTGGGGACTGTGGGCGCTGCAGGTATTTCAGATGGCAAAAACTAATTTTCAGCAGCAAATTGCTAACTGGCTCCTTAATGTCAACCTTGAGCTCCAGAAAGCACAGCGACCCGCGGTGACGCCTCGGCGTGGCTTGCCAGGCAGGGAGTGGCACAAGCCCACGCAGCAGCCAGGACCAGGACCAGGACCAGGACCAGGACCAGGACCGGGACCGGGACCGGGACCGGGACCGGGACCGGGACTGGGACCAGCACTGGGACCGGGATGTGGACTGGGACAGGGTCCTGCCATGGCTGTGGCTCCTGTGATGATGCTCTCAGGGGGCTCGGAAGGCTCGGAGAGGCCTCGATGCAACTGTTTAACAGCAGTGTTTAAGAAGAGGAGTTGCCATGGCAACTGCTACCCGGGATTTTTGTGCCCTGGTACAGGAGATGCTGGCGCCGCGTGTGCCCGGCAGTGGTGGCTGTGTGTGCCTGGCAGTCACACTGTTCTGCCCTGAGACAGCCTGCAGTGCCCGTTCTCCTCCGTGGGCACGTCTGTGGGAGCTGCTCTTGGGGTCTGTGCCCCAGAGGGTCCCAGAGCTGAGCTCACAGCGAGGTGGCCACTCATGGCCTGCAGCTCTGAGCTCGCCAGGCTCTTGCCCGAGCTGTGGTCTCCTCTACGAATGCTTCCTTGCTCTCCCAGCTCCCCAGATGAGCACAGTGGGCAGGAGCTTACACTCTTTGGGAAGCAGGGACCTGGCTGTGCACCCCAAAGCAGCCGGTGTGGGAGTGCCCACCTGCTCCCCCCAGCACAGGCCATGTGGTGACACAGAGCAACTGGCCATTCCCCACTGGTAATTACCTCGTGAGCTGTCTTAGCAGCTTAGCTGCTAACTAAGACTAGATCTCTGGTAGTAATAAAAGCAGTCCCTTGGTGGGTGGGTTTTGGCATTTCATCTCGATTCCAAAATGAATAATTTATACAAGGCTTTATTGGAGCCCAGAGTTATACAATAAATGTTCCATGCAAACACGCTCACATATTTCAATGTTAATATCTCTCCAGTGAATTTCCCTGGCAGGCCGAGCCAGGCTGGGATTGCCACATTGCTTATTTACGTAAAATATCATAATCTCACTTTTATTTGCATTTCTGAAGTGCCATTAGGGTGATTTGGAGCATATGAGCCCAGCCAATCGATTGCAGCTGCAGCTCCTGGGCCAGGGTAGGGAATGACTTCCAGGCCTCCGTGGCCAAGACCAGGAATGGGTTTTGGCAGGCGGGCGCTGAGGGGAGTCAGAGTTCATGGGGTGAGCACCAGGGCATTGGGGATCAGCATTTGGAGGTTTGTAGGTTTGGTGAGTTTGCATGGGCTGAGCAGATGGAGATGGGAACAGCGTGTGTCACTGGGCTCTGCTGAGCTGCAGCCTGAGCCTCCTCCTGTCTCGCTTTGGGCAGCAAAGCCTTAAAGGCAGCTTAAATCCAAGGCAGTTCTTGCAAGAGAAGGGTGGCAGCTTTTGGCAGTGATGAGCTGCAAGCCCAGCCCTCCCCAAACCAACTCTTGAGGGAATTCTTCCTTTCTCAGTGAGGTAAAATAGTACCCATCTACAATGATTTCATTGCTTAAATCGCAGTTGTAGCCTCCAGAGACTAATTATCTTCTCCCTGCATTTGCATCGTTTACATTCAAGTCAGTTTAAGGGATGTCATGTGTTGGAAGGAGATGAGAAACTAAGAGGCAGAAATCTCCTCAGAAGCAAATGGCTTGGAAGGAAGATGTGGGAACAGGCATGTGATGAGTGCAACCCTTCTGTGAGGGGCTCCACCCTCCCTCCCGTGAGGACAGGGACAGGGGAGGAGGAGGAGGGTGAGTGTCCCTCAGACAAGCACCTGCCACTGTTCCCCCGCAGCAGAGGGTTCTCCCGGGGGACTGGAGCCGTGTGTGGCTCCGCAGCCCTCGGCAGGAGCTGACAGGCAGCAGCTTGGCGGTGTGGGGCCTGTCGGAGCTCAGCTGTCTGCCTCCCGCACAGATCCCTGCTCACAGCACTCAGGGAGCTCTAAGACAGGCAAAAATGATTTCCAAGTTGTTGCTCTGTGCTCTGTTGCCCTCGGCCAAGCTGGCTGCTGCCAGGCTCTCTGGCGTTCCCCACGTGAAGGGGGCTTCTCACCACTCAGGGATGTGCAGCCACAGGGTGATGGGGAGGAGGGGATGGGCCCCTCACAGCCAGGAAATCTATGGACATGTCCTCTGCTCTGCTCTGCTCCAAGGCAGGACACACAGGGATTTTCCAGGTGTCTGTGCCTGCCACTCAAACCTCCAAACTTCCTCAGTTTAAGCACATTCTCATCTGGTTTTCTCCTGTCTCTGCAAACTCCACCTGGAGCGGATGATGCAGCTCGGAGCTTTCCTCACTCATGGAGTGAGGGCTCCCAGAGTCCCCTCCTGTGCCTGGCTGGGTGGCAGCAGCCCCCTGGGACACAGCAGCTCTGCTCCTCCTGCTCTGGGGAATGGCAACTTAAACGTTGTGGGTGAGCTCGATGGGAGAGATTCCAGTGAAAAGCAGTAACCAGTGTTTGAGGAAATTAATTGAATTTATTTGACAAATACTTGCAGATCCAGGGAGCAAGTGCTCACATACCTGGAAGAATTGCTTCAAAGAAAGCCTATTGTGGCTGCTGCCAATTGTTCTGCTCCTTTTTCATTTTTTTTTTTTCTCTTGGAGCTGCTCTGAGCCGGAGAGCTGGTGACAGAGGAGTGCATTTCATCCACAGCAAACCCAGCGGCACCCGGCCTATTCCAGAGGATCTCCACAGGCCATCATTGTCTGGCCCTGCCACTGTCTGGGCAAATTTAGCACATAGCCAGTGGGCTGCTTTAATAGGAGTGCTGTGATTTCAGGAGAGCTGGAAATTTATATTCCCCTGTAATTGCCACAACACACCTTAGTGCTGCTGCTGTAGCAGGAAAACAGTTCTCCCCAGTGCGCTGGGGACTCGGCAGAGATGCTGGCACAAACAGGATAATGAATGCTAAGGAACCTCGTGTCACACAGACTGAGCATAAATACTGAAGGAGAAGCATCCCTGAAAGAGCTGCATTCCCACTTCAGAGAGGGGCAGAACATTATCTCAAACCTGGGGAACATTCAACCCCCTGCACACTGGGATTTGCACGGGGCCCTCACTTCAGTGATAATGGCATTTGAGAGTTTGGAACAGATCTTAATGCACCGTGTCCCTTGTATCTCTTGTCTGAGTAAAATGAGTTTGAATTTTTCATTTTAATTGCAGACTTGTGATTTGGAATAGACATTCTTGTACTGAAAAGCATCCGCTTTTAGATCCCCCCTTGGGGCATGCAATGACACGGGTACCTCAGTGCCTGTGCCTGGCAGAGCATGGCTGGATCCTGGCTGGATCCTGGTGGTGGTCACAGCTCCACAGGCACTTCAGCCAGGTGGAACATCGCAGGAATGCCTCAGGGCTCAGGACAGGCTCCCCCTCTCTGGACAGGCAGATTCCAGCAGGGTGTTTTGTGCCATGATTCACTACTGAGCTTGGACAGTCCCTGCCCTGACTGACCACAGGCTGGATGAATCACAGAATCCCAGGATGGTTTGGGTTGGAAGGGACCTTAAGGATCACCCAGTTCCACCCCCTGTCATGGGCAGGGACACCTTCCACTATCCCAGGTTGCTCCAAGCCCCGTCCAACCTGGCCTTGGACACTCCCAGGGATGGGGCAGCCACAGTTTCTCTGGGCAACCTGTGCCAGGGCCTGACCACCCTCCCAGGGAAGAATTTCTTCCTAATATCCAATCTAAACCCACACTCTGTCAGTTTGAAGACATTCCCCCTTGTCTTGTCATTCCAGGTCCTTGGAAATAGTCTCTCTCCATCTTTCCTTGTTGGCTCCCATCAGTTACTGGAAGGCCACAATTAGGTCACCCTGGAGTCTTCTCCAGGCTGAACAATCCCATTTCTCTCAGCCTTTCCTCATAAGAGAGGTGCTCCATCCCCAGTGGGGAGCGGTGAAGATGCTGCAGGCTGGGTAGCCCCAACCTTGGGGGTTCTTTATCCTAGGTCAGCCTCTGGCCAGCTGGACCATGTCAGCCAATTCCTCATATCCCTTGGGATCGTGCTTCCCTGCCCTCCACAGTGAGCTCAGGGGTTTGGCTGTTGCTGCTGCCCTGCAAGAGCAGGAGCATGAACACTCCTTAAAGTCACTGCTGTACTGGAATAAAAAAGTTATCTCCAACCCTGTAGGGATTTGGCAAAGATGCTGGCACAAAAATAGTTTGTAATGAGCTTTAAGACATATTAATGAAGAGAAGTATAATTATTATTACTGAGTTCAATTACAGCCCCTGGATTACAAATATTCTCCCACAATCCCTCAAGAAAGCAATGCATCTTGTGTCTGCAATTAAATAAACTGTGTATCAAGGGGAGGGAAGAGGATTAAACTACAGAAGAAAGAATTGCTTCAACTTGACTGCGGTGGCCCCTCTCCTCCTCCCGCCCAGCTCTCGCTGCTTTGAGGAGAAGAATCCTCACTCAGCACAGCCCAACAGTGATAAAATATTCCTTGGGAAGCTGGTGGTTGGCTTGGTTCCAAAATCTTCGGCATCTGTAATGCAGCAGTTGCCATGTTAGTAGAATCTAATAAACTCCTTTCTGCAATATTTATGGAGGTGCACACCTGTACAGTTCTGCTTCCCAAAGATGCAACCTAGGCACTTCTTAAGGGGTTCTTCCTTCCCTGGTTACTGAGCATGGAGACAGAATGTAGGAATTTGCCCATTTCCTGTGCAGGAGTGTGACTGAAAGTATGAAGTGCTGAAAACTGTGGAGCTGTAAATGCAGGGCATCACTGCACGTCAAGTGCTGGGAAGCTGCACATGGAGCGTGGGCAGCTTGACCTTGGCAACACAGCAGGAACGTTGGCAGTGTTAAAAACAGCGCTGTCCCTGCGGAACGGCACAATCCACGGCTGGAGCAGCTCCTGATGTGCCTTCTGACTTCTTGGCCGGAGCAGCTTGTCTCTGGAGAGCTTAGAGGGGAGGAGAAGACGGTGCTCAGCTGTGTGTGAGCAACATGGGGCACTGCATTGCTTTCCCTCGCTGGAAGAAATCCATTACAGAGAGGATCACCCTGCCATGGATGCCAGCTGGCACAGGGCCAGGCTCCCACCAGGGCCAGAGCAGCTCCATGGCAGCTGAGGGCTGCAGTCTGCACATTCAATCTGTATGCCAAGGAGACTCTGCCCACTGTGGCACACATAAGTTACCCACTGCCTTTCTGGGAACTGCCTAGGACCTTGCTTTCCTTCTTTTCCTGTTAAGCAAGATAACAAAACCACAGCCACACCGAGGGTAGCAGCTTCTTCTTAAACATCACTATTGTCTGCAGATGAAGCAGAGCCGACGCTCGTTTCCATTCCCTCAGAGCCCTCTCTCTGAATGGGTTTCTTGTGCACCTGATTGTTGTTCAGTCTCTCCTGCCCAACACACGGTTCCGGGGCTCGCCTTTGATCGTGCTGGCTGCAGGACACTTGTTCGTCCTGTGAACCCTATTCCTTTGTTCCTGCGAGTGTGCCACCCACAGGGAAACCTTTGTCCAAATAATCTCAGATTCCCCAAAGAGCAAAAGCTGCCGGCTTTGCTTTCTAGTTGAAGTGACAGGAAGGAACATATAGATTTATTCTTCTATTCACTGGTGGCTTTCTATTCGTGTGTCCTCGCATCAAATCAAAGTGTCAAAACAACATCCCCGGCACGCCAGCCACAGCTCCTGCCCACCAGACCAACATGTGAGGAGCAGATATTTTTAGCTGAAAAGGATAACCAGCAAGGGTTATGTAGTGAAGAAAAGGCCCCAAGACAATGGTGAGAAGAAACCAAGGGACAAACTTTGACTGGAATCTGGGAGGACTGGGGTAACACCAGCCAACCCCGTGCCCTGGGTGTGGGAAGGGGCACTGAGAGGGACGGGAAGACATGGCAGTCAAGTTTCTGGCTCTATGGCAGTGTTACCAGAAGCCCCAGGCCCTCTTCCTGGGCTGCACCTAATTCTGACTCACTTAAGCTTTAAGCAATACCAGTGCATGCAGGAAAGAGCCCTGGAAAGTCGCTGCTGGAGCAGGAGTGGCCAGCTGAAGGCTTTCACTGCTTACACGATTAATCAGTCTCTGAAGAGCAGCTATGACACATGGGACAGTGTCCAAACAGTTGTGTGACATTTTCTGTACAGGATGTGAGTGGTGTGGATGGCAGAGGCACACAGCCAGCCCTGCTCAGAGGTGGGGGATGACTCAGAGCTGTGGCATCATGTAACGGAGCTGCTCCTGGGAAACCTGCTTCAGAAGAGTCGGGACACAGGAGATCAGCAGTGGTGCTTGATGGAGGCAATACCTGATGTAGGAAGTACTTAAACAGATTGTAACGAGGATCTGGGTTCATTCTGGGCCCTCGCAGGGCTGATAACGGCGCCGCTCCTGTTGCACGGCAGTCCCCAGTCGGAGGGATGCGTAAGCGCTCCGGGCCACTGGAGCCGCTGTCCTAGCGTGATTCCTACCAATGGAACAATATTGCTTGCTGTTGCATGAACAGAACATGTCTCCTCTGATTGTTTTTTCCTGCTCTTTTGAAGATAGATGCTGTCTGCGGATCCCCACTGGTAGAAGGTCCTCTCTGAGGTGCAGTTACATCTCTTTACACGTAACCTCTGCCATCGAGAACTGAGAGCAAAAGGAAATAAATCTAAGTGCTTTTGGGATGGAGTTTTCTCTGATTCTGGAAGGAGGTTGTGAGATCAGACGAGACTGACCTCAGTGGCCTGTTCCATGGCCCTGCTCCAGGGAGTTTCAACTCTAATTATCCTTTTTTAATTTAGAGAGCTACTGATCTGTGATGACATTCCTGGAATGGCTTAAATTCCCACTCCTGCAGGATACCAGGGAAAGAGGTGCCTCTTCAGGAAAATGCTGATGGCTTCTTGCTCTGATGAGAAGGTGCCACCTGGTCCAGGCACCTTCTCCATCTCAGGTATCACCAGTGGGCCTGTGCCTCTACTCAGGCCAGCTCTGTCCTGGGAGATCCCATCTGCCCACAAATTGGTGACTCTTAAATGCCAAGAATGAAATTGTTGAGGCGTTTTAAACTTTATGTATTGAGTTATCACAAGATAAGTGACAGAAAATGAGCAAGAGTTAATTATACAACAGAGAGGGAAAGTGCCACTGCGCAGCAATCCTTTCAAAGGCAAACAGAAATATTTATAGACTCAGGGCTGCAGAACTCGCTGCCACGCTCTGGCTCGAGATGTGCTACTGATTTGTGGGGCAGCACTTTCGGACAGGGCCATGGTGCAGGCCACAGCTCTGCTAAAAGGTAGGTCTCACCTCAAGCTGGGTTTAAAGGCAAGTGCTCATGAGAGAGAATTTGGTAAAATTTTGTGGAATCAGAGTTTAAAAACATCCTGGTGATTTTCTCTTTTCAGTCCCTCTGTACACTTCCCTCTCTGTATGGCTGGCTGAGGACCAGTGTGGCTGTGAGGGCTTGCAGAGGTGACCCCAGCCCTCCCCACACCACCAGCTCTGCAGGGCGAGTGCCCCATGTCCCCTCCAGGTGTGGGGACATGCACAGCCCGTGCAGGTGTTCACTGCTGGGGTCACGCTGCGTCACACGATGCTTCTGCTCCATTCTGAGTTCCAAGAGGAGCAGCGAGGTGCAGAAGCCGGGAGATGTGACAAAGTGATCCTGAGAGTTTGCACATGCTGAGAGACTTCAAACGCGATCCCCACCCGAGAGCAGCCGCCCCGCAGTCCCCCTCCTGCGGGATGTCCCCTGCCTGCCCCTCAGGGCCATCCTGTGCCTGGGAGCTGCTGTGCAGCAGAACCACCCTCGGTGGGTACAACCTGCCAGTGGAGCAGCGTGTTCTCCCACAGCCCCAGGCCTGGCCCGGGCTATTTTCAGGGTCTGACTAATCGTGATGGGAGCAGGAAGAATCCACTGCTACCTGCAGAGGACAGAGGGAAGGAGATATAGCTCATTCCCATCCCTAAAGCAATCCCTGCAGGCAGGTTTTGAGTCAGGTTTCCAATCATCTCCCTTTGGAGACCACCAAGCAGGCTTTAAAGAATCCTTTATATTTTTAGCAGTAACATAATAGTGGTGGAAATTTAATAAACTTCACCATCAAATATTTATCCCATTACACAGGCTTAAGTAATTTAAGCTGCTGGAATCAACATGGTGGGTTTATTTTTAATGAGCCTTGTGTAAAACAGCCGCTTCCATCCTTATCAGGTGTGTAGGGAAGACACTTGCATTCACTCAAAGAATTTTTATCTCCCCAAAGAAACGCTGTTAAATAATGTACAACACCCACCCAAACGTTACCTGCCACTGGTGGAAAATTAGGCTGTGGCTGGGTGAGCCTGATGTTCACTGGCATGTAAGACAGAGGGGCATTATTATTATTATTATTATTATTATTATTATTATTATTATTATTATTATTATTTTACAAGCAAAGAATGCTGAGAGCAGCCTGGGGGCTTGATTTTGGATGGAGTTCAGCCTTGCTGAGTGCCGTGTTCCCAGCTTGTCCCTCTGACAGCTGGGCAGGGAGGCAATGCCAGGACCAGGCTCACCTACCTGTGGCCAGGGAAGGGAGGGCGGGGGGACTGGAGGAAACCCGGAGAAGCTGTTTGTTCTCCTTCGTGCCGGCTGGGAGCAGCACACTCTGAGCTGCTGAACACAACTGTTCCAGGTCCCTGGAGTCCTCAGCAAAGCAACCAGGCAAAAATTGGACGGGGCTTGGAGCAACGGTCTAGCGGAAGGTATCCCTGCCCATGGCAAGGGGTTGGAATCGGATGACCTTTAACAACCCTTCCATCCCAAACCATCCTGTGATTCCCTGATCTGGGCCCCTGGAAGGAGGGCAGAAAGGCTTGGTGGGGGCTGAGCTTCTCCCAGGAGCACAGGACAGAACTCCCTGTCCCTCCGTGCCCACACAGGGCTCCCCATCCCGCCGTGTCCCGCATCCCCCCGTGTCCCGCATCCCCCCGAGCCCCGCCCGGCGCGGTCCCACCGCCGGTCTCACACTGACCCCCAGCGTCGGGCGGCGGCTGAGCCCAGGCTGCTGCCCCGGCCGGGAATTAAACCCCGATCAAACCCTCATTAAACCCTGGAGCAAAGCCACGTCATAAAGCGGGAAGCGGAGGGTTGGGAGCGCCTGTTCGCACGGCTGCAGTTACTGCAACCATTTAACTGAGCCACGAAAAGGTTTCTCTGGGCTGGTGCTTTTTAACAGCAAGGCTAAATTGCCAGTAAATCATTAAATCCATGTTATCAGTCTCCTGGAGCAAACGTAAGGGGAAATTTTTTGTTGTGAAACACTTTAAAAATCCATATGCTGGGAGCAATGGGGGTTTTTGGGAGGACAGGAGACCTGGGGCAGGGGGGGGCTCAGAATTCACTGGGCAGTGTTTGGAGCTGCCTTGGGAAGGATCTGCCAGGTAAGCACAGAGGTCTGCTTGCATCAATAGTTGGGAGACCTGACCACCAGCAGCAGGGCTCCAGGCAGGGCTCAGGCACCTCCAGCCATCCCCATCACAGGGAGACCAGTGCCAAACTGGGTTCTCTGTGCTCCCTGTTCTCAGATGTCCTTTAAGGTTTGTCATTAATGAATTTCACAAGTTTCCTCTTTGCTGCTCTTTCTCACAAAGCTCCGTTGTGTTAATTAATTTCTTCAGATACTGGCTTTCCACATTTGGTCCTTAGTAAGACACTTGCAAGAAATCTAAAATAAGACTCAAAGAGATTTCTCACACGACAAGCATAAAGTTTCATTATGTACCATAAATTCCCTGTGATTTCTGTGCCAGGGCTCTCCAGCTCCTGGAATAAGCCCTCCTCTGTGATGGAAATAAGGGGTTTATTCCATGTGAGTGGTGCAAAGGTCCTTGGGGCAGTGGTGCTCTGGGCAGCTGCATCAGAGGGCTGCAGACCCCTGTGAATGTTCAGTTCTAGATGGGGTATCAACTCCCAGAAAATTTCCCAGGAGACAGTGCCTCTGGGAGACCAAAGCTGGCAGTTCATAGAATCAAGAGTTGGAAGGAACCTTAAACATCGTCCAGTTCCAACCCCCTGCAGGGACACCTTCCACAGACCAGGTTACTCGGAGCCCTGTCCAGCCTCAATGTTCACCAACATTACCTGAGCTGGCACAACAACACCGTGTGATGGAAGGGAACAGCAGCTAAAAATTTGTGCCTTCAAATCTTGAGCACGAGACCAACCTACCCTGCTGAGGAGGCAATGGGGAGGAAGGAAGCTGGTTATTGGGAAGCAGATCCTCCTCCTGCTTTCTCCCCAGCAGAATTCAGCCACTTTAACCCAAAACACCTTTCTCGTGGCAGGAAAAGGCCATCCCTCCTGACGGATGGCTGTTCAGTTTGACAGACCTCGCATTCAACAGTTAACAGCCAGTGTGTTTACAGACAACATTTTTTTTGGCTGCTGTCCCTGGCATGTCACTCGTGTTTAGCCAAACGAACTGGGAGGATTATAACAGACAGGGACACTGGTGCAAGTGACAGGCGCAGAGACAAGTGCTGCAAGAAGCTCATTTACACATCGAGTTTCACAGCCTGACTCTCCCTTCCTGCTTCATAAGCTCATCAGCTGCTGCTGCGGAGCCGCCAGCTTTCACAGGAATGATGGAGCTCACAAAACCTTCTTATTTTTTTTTTCCTGCCCGCTTAGACAACAGATTCTAATAAAACCCACTTTTTAATATTGTTGAGAATAAGCCCCCTTTTATGTGGAAATGTGGGTTTAATGTAAATAGTTTGTGCTGCTCTGATTCCCTGTGAGGGCTGTTGGCAGTCCCCACATCGCCTTTCAAGTCACTCGGGAGACACTGCTGCTGCTGAGATGGGGACAGATCTCAGAGGGATCCACGCTCTCTCCAGGGTGCTTTCTGTGCTATGTGACAGTTGTTATCTCAGCCGGATTTCAGAAAATGCAGCAACATCTGCAGCTGTGAAATTGCCACCACCTACCCCCAAAATAACACGGTTAGAGGGGAGAATGGGGTGAGTGTGACACAAGAGCTCTGGAGAGATCTCTGCCATCCTGGCTCCATGTAAGGTGCTTTGTCCCTTCAAGCACCTGCAGAGCCTCAGGTGCCTGTAGCCCTGTATCTCACCCTGCGTGAGCCCTTGACAGTGCTGGGTCAGAGGAGCCCCGGGGCTGCTTCCTCATCACTTGGACGTACATATCAGCTTTCTAAAGCAGCATAAACAACAAGAAACATACAGTGCTGTTAAAAGTACTTATTAGAATTGTCAGCATTGAATTTCCCTTACTATTTTTAGTTTGCTGTGGAAATTAAAACAACCACCAAGTTTTCCAGCTGCAGAAATACTGTTCATCAGCCAGTTTTAGTCTGCTGCTGTTTACAAGACAGTATAAGTTTTCTATGCCTAATAAAAACAATCATCTGTATTCCATGGCTGCAGGCAACAGCACTGCAAGAGTGGAGCAAGTCGAGAAGCTTTTGGAGAAGAATATGAATTATCTCACCCACAGAACAAAGCAGAGAAGGGCCCTGAGCACCGAGGGAAATTGCATAACAATAAGCAGGCATCTCCAAACCTGCATGGTTTAACTGGGAGATTTTATGCTTTTGAGAAAATACGTCTTACTTGAATATCCCCATTCTTGCCACTTATTTCTGCGATTTAAATTGTTGCTCCTGGTTTTTAAGGCCAGGATGAACTGACAAGCATTTAATCAGCCAAGCTGGATGGAGGGGCACAGGTACCACTGAGACTCGTGGGATGGCTCTGCGATGAGCAAGAACATTAATGGCTGCTATAAAGAAACAAGCTCCTGTGCCCTCAGATGGACAGAATTATAAAAATCCCCACAGCGTCCCCAAAGCGCTGAATTAACCGGAGAAGGAGCTGTGTTTAATGTGATGGATGGAGCCCGCGGGCCCCATCGTGGGGACGCAGCCGTCAGGGCAGCGGCACCGCCGTCGTTCCCCGCGGCAGCGCTGCTCCTGCCCGGCAACACCGGCGAGGATAATTGCGTACTTAAATCTGAGCGCTTTGCTACACAGAAATTCATCTGCTACTGTCAGAGTCCTTGAAGTTAAAGGGGGATTTGAGTTACTGACATAATTTGTTCCCTTGAGGGCTGTGGAAACGAGAGAGAGGCACATCTGAATAATAAGTCTCTGACCACATCTTGGATGGGGGCGAGTGCTGCTCCAGGAGGAAGATAAGATGGGAAGCAAAAGATCTCAAAGGTTTATAAACTCTGTGGCAGGATGGGGTTGGGTTTCTCCTCAGGCGGCAGCTGTGAGGAAGATTTCGGGTAGTGGGTACTCAGGAAGAACCTGATGGGAATTTACAGGAAAGATGGGGCAAGACTATTCCCAAGAGCCTGGAGTGACAGGACAAAGGGAATGGGTTCAAACTGACAGAGTAGGTTTGGACTAGACATCCCTGGAAGTGTCCAAGGCCAGGCTGGACGTGCCTTGGAGCAACCTGGGCTAGTGGAAGGTGTCCCTGCCCATGGCAGGGGGTGGGCCTGGATGATCTTCAGGGTCCCTGCAGCCCAACCTGTCCCACGATTCTGTGCTCTGTGCCCGGTTGCTCCGTGCTCACTTCACTCCCCGCCGTTCCAGGCCCCTGTGCCCAGCGGCTCCACAAGATGGCGAGCGCGGGCCCCGCGCGCTGCCAAGATGGCGGCGGGCGGCGCGGGGAGGGGCGGGCGGCGCTCGGAGCGCCCCGGCCCCGCTGACCCGGCCCGGCCCCGCCGGCGGCGGCGACGGCCCGGGCGAGGGGTGAAGGGGGCCCCGGCGACAGACCCTGCGCAGCCCGCGGGGGAAGAAACCGAGACGGCGAGCCCGGTAGGAGGGACGGGCCGGGTGGGCTGAGGTAGGGGGAAGGCCCCGGGGCCGGGCAGTCGCAGCGTGGCGGTTGCAGCTTATTATTAACTCTACAAGCTGAGCATCACGAGGAGACTTTAAGTAAATTCTTCGCCTTCGCCACCTTCCCGGCTCGTTGTTTGAGCCTGTGCAGAAACGCAGAGCGGGCTGTTAGCGGGTGTGCTGTGCTGCTTCGCCGTGCTGGGTGATGACAGTCCGTCCATCAACAGCATCCCTAAGAAGATAAGAACGTTAAGATAAGACATTAACCTCGTACGGTGCAAGTTTATGCTCTGAGAAGTGGCTTTCTGCTGGTGATGGACTGTATGTTGTGGTTTATATGAGCTGCCTGCACCTGTTTTCCTCTCTTCATGTGCACTTTCTGCTCATTACTTTTCTCAGATTTGGATCAAGGTGCTGCTGGTGTGATGGAGCCCTTCGGTTCCCCATCCAGCCTTGCAACTAAAGAGATAAGCTGGTTGTATTTTTCTTTATTTCAAGAGAGGTTTAGAATCTTGTCTTTTTTCCTAATAGTGTTCGTCACACAAAGCAGCTGATGAACGACCCTCGAAGAGGATGAAATGGGAAAAAAGCAGTCCCAAATCAGGACTGGAAGGACTCACATGTGGAAGTGGAAACCTTGCTGCACTGGGGGAAATGCCAAAAGCGTCTGGTGGGCATCGAGGTTCAGAAGATCCAGGAGACACCAATATAATCCAACAGAAAAAAGGTGAAAGCATTCCAGAGACTATGGAAGGGAAGCAGGCAGAGGTGCACGATGTTCCTCTGGAGCCACGCGCGGCGAGGTCGAGCAGCACCCCATTAAAGCCGGGCAGTGGTGGATATGTGCCCCGGCCCCTGTTCGGGGAGGAGGAGAGCAGCTGTGGCAGTGTGCTGGCCGAAGAGTCCGGCTCCGAGGACACCAATCGCCCCAGGAGGCCGATGCAGCTGGAGCACAGCGGGTTCTCGGATGAGGACAGCAACCAGCCCATGCCAGTGCACCGCTTCTTCGGGGATTTCGAGCCGGTAAGGTGATGAGTGTGTTGGTGCTCTAGACTCGGCTCTGCTCCACTTTAAATTTGCCTCAAAATTGCCGGCAAACTTGACCAGATTGTTGGACATCTGGAGTTATATCGCTGTCCCCCCGATAGAACTGTCTCAATCAGAGATGAAATTACTTGCCCAGCCAAAGTAATTTTAGGTGTAAAATATTTCTTATTTAGATTTTTTAGTCCAGTTCCATAAGAGATATTTTTTTCTGATAAAGACCTTCACAGCTGTATTATGGTGACGCAGCACTGTTGTCAAAATAGTTTTTTACTGGTCCTTGATTCTTAATAGAATCATAAAATGGCAGGGACCTGAAATATCATCCAGTTCCACCCCCCTGCATTGGACTTCTCCTTAATGATTTTATCTTTTTCCTCCAGGATCTCCCAGCAGTTGCACTCCCAAGCACAACGATGAGCAGGAGAGAAGTCAGGAACCTCCATTTCTTTGCAAAGGAAGATGATGAGGAGGAAGAGGATGTTGTCTAACAACAAACTGTAAACAAATTAAACCTTTCTTCTTTTTCTTTGCAACCACATAGCAATGGTTCTGTCAGTAACATAAGGTGTCTGTGTTTGCCTTTTCTCAGGGAGAGAACTGGGAGAATTTGTGTTGCTGGAATTGGCAGATACAGTATTCCTACAGTTATCTGGGGCAAAGACTGTGATTTGGAAAGAGATTGTAATTTAGCACTTTACCATTAATATTTAGGAAAAAAAACCAGGGAAAATAGAAATTCTCAAGGGTTTTTTTTTATAAATTTGAGCCTCAATCTAGAGGGAATATTTGGTTTCACTCCTTTTTTTTGGAAATAGTCAAGGAAAAGATGCTAAAACAACCTTCTTTTAATCCTGTGATGTCTCTGGCACCCAGGTAGTAAAGGAGCCAGTTGACTCCCTGGTACAGAGGGACAAGGGTCTCTTGTGTAGGTTGTGTGGGTGGTTTACATCTAAACCAGGACCAATTAAACCTCTACAAATCAGTTCTGCTGCCAAAATGCAATGCAGGGTGTCAGTGTGAGTTCAGTGTGTTCATCTCTGGGAGTTCAGCACGTTTTTACTGCACGTCAGCTCCCCACACACCCCCCCTGTGTTGCTGCCTCCCCCTCCACCCGCTGCTGTAAAAGTTGTTCTTTGAGCTGTGCTGCAGCTCATTAAGGATTTTAGACTGATTTTCAGCAGGGATTTTGTAAACAAATGCTTTGGTGGATATAAAGGAGGATTTGATGGGCAGAGGAACAAGTATGGATTGCTAAGATGTGGGGCAGCCCCCCCTGCATGTTTAAAAAGTAAGAAGCAACCTCAGCTAATTCCAGGAACTGTTAATTCACCCAGTATTTGTTGGAGTATTTCTTTGAAAGTGTGATTATGCAATAAGCTTCCAGTTATTTATTGTTATAGTTCCTTCTGTGTTTCTAAAAATAGAGGAAAAATGTTATCAGCAGATGGTTTAAATAAATATTAATTTCTACAGCTAGAGCCTGTTAAACATTCACAAGTTGTGAGGCAAACAAATTGTATATGCATGGCATGGTAATGCAGTCCCATTTCCACTCCAGCTGATGCATTGTTTCTGTCAACGATATTTCTTTTCACTCCAATTCTGTAGCATGGAAAAATCCAGATTTTTAATTGCATATTCATGGTTCCAGCCCAGCTCCATCTTGCAGCAGCTTTCCTTCAGTGCTGTTTGCTGCTGGCTCTTTCTAGCAAGCAGGGTTTCACACACAGACATTCATTTCACTCTGCAAAATGGGGATTTTCAGTGTACCACACAGGTGACACTGGGTTTGTCACCAGAATCCTGGCTGTGCTGCCCTCCCCAGTGTCAAACAGTGCAGGAAAGCAAGCTGGATGGATGAGTTCTGTGCAGTGGAGTTAGAGATCCCGTATTTAAAATGCACCTCCTTACCTTTCAGGCTGAAATGTTTGGGAGGGGATTGAGTGTGTTAAGTAAATCACTACTCTCTCCAGCAAAGCTTCCGAGACCCAATAAGTCGGGGCTCATGCAGAAATACCATCTCTGTACAATTCCATGTGGAGCAGGAGCTCCATGCAGGAGCATTAATATGGGGGGAGACAGAGCTTTTCTGGGTTATTTACAGAGCAGGAGGTAGCTGGTGCTCCATAAACGTGCCTCCCTGTGCTCAGACTGTAATGCTCTATCATACCTGATGAACCACTCCTGTACCTCCACATATTCACAAACACAGATAAGGGGTCATTTTTTTTATTTGAAAAAATTCACACTGTTTACAGCGACAGTCTCTAAAAGTTCACTTCTATCAGCTGGTATTTAAAAAAAAAAATCAAGTAAAAATCCATCTATTTGTGTTTTATTGCCTGAGGTAGGAAGTATTTTACCCCATCAATATTCTCTACAGCACCAGGTAAACATGATTATTGTAAACTTGATTGTTATAGATGTCACTGCTGGTGGTGCTTCAAGCAAACTTAAGCTGAAAAGGCAGAAAACGTTCAAAAGAAGAGGGAATCAATGGGGAGGTGGCAAACAAAGCAAAGCTATGCCATGGCCTTGCTCTTCCTTCTGGGAGATGCACATCTGAAGGAACAGCAAAGGAGTGGTCAGGGATGAAGGCAGGAGGTTGGCACAGGTGAGGTGGCAGCTCTGCTGCTGAATCACCTTTGCCATTCCTGGAATACACTCCCTCCTACCTGCAAAAGGCACAGAGCAAAACGCTGGTCCTAAATCATTCCTTGTCTGGCTTACAGAGAACAGGAATGTACGAGCCCCCCCAGATTAGTTTGTGAGAAATGTTTTGTCCAGGTTTCCTTTCTGTGTACTGCAAGTTTTGTGCCGACACTGGTCATGGCAAGAAAGAGATGGTAGGGTGGAAAGAGTGTCAGCCTCTGGCTCATTTTGTACCCTCACAGCTGGATTTTAACACCCTTAGCACAGTGTGAGCTGAGGAAGGCTCACAGGGAGTGGGAAGGCGAGGGAGCATCAGCGTGTGCTTTGTGAGCTGTGGTTGTGTTACTCAGCCAGTCCCGTGCCAGGCACTCTTAATAGTTCTTGTTTAAGAAACTGGAGCTATTTAAAAACAACAGCACTGACATGATTGCAAAAAGTAGCAGGTCCCTTCCAGAGACAGCACTAGGAAATCTCGTGGTTTTGCTTCCTCTTTCTGTAAATTTTGGTTTTGTCACAGCTGAGGTTATGAGTGGTTTTCTTATGGCAAGCAATATGTACGAGTTTTAAATTATCCAGGGTAAACAGCAGCTGATAGAAATATTCCCAGTTCACTTCTCTTCCGTCGCGTGTTTTGACAGCTTCTGCCAGTTCTGGGACAACAGCACGCTTCTTCTCAATTCTTGGGGACACAAAAGAGAAAACAATATTGCCATCAGTTTTTTCAGAGTAATCAAGCCTGCATCTTTCTTTCAGAGCCAGGCAGAATTGGAATTCTTTCTCCATAACTAGGTTTATGATTTTTTTCCCCCAAGGAAATTAGTTTAGCAAATCCTGTTTGCATCACATGCACGTTTAAAATAGGTCTGAGGGGTTTTGCCAGAGTGAATTGACAGAGATAACACAGTGAGGAGGGGTTTGCTTCCATACAAAGAAAATCTGCACAGAAGCAAAGCAGCGAATGAGAGACAGGATGATCATCTGTCTTCGGGGTGCTGTTCTCAGCACAGCTGCAGCATCCCAGCACCTTCTCACAAAATATTCATAGCAGAGCAGGGGGGTAAAGACTAAGGCTAAACCATTCCTGATGGAGCAGAAAGGCATGAATCAGGTAAGTCTGGATTAACACTTTGTACATACACGTGATCGAGATTCCAGGTGCTGAAGAGGATCCTGCTCTCCCTGTTGCTGTAGGGGTTGATGGAATGCTTACACGGGCAGTCGTCTCTGTCAAAAGGTCCCTGTGAAACCAGAGGGCTGCAGTGAAAGGTGTCACACTTGTCACCCATGGCCAGGGGTGGAATGAGATGATCTTTAAGGTCCCTTCTAACCCAAAGCATTCCATGATTCTATGACTCTGCTTTGGGAAGGGCTGCACATACCTGACAGGAGAACCACCCCTCCGCAGTGCACAGACGTGCTGCCTCCTCCTCCTCCCTTCTGTCAAAGTAGCACCCGTTATACTTCACAGATTTCAGTTTCTCTGCCATCAGGTCGATTACCCCTCTGTAGGCATCTCTTGCTGCAGGATGAACGTTTGAAATAAAACCACTAACCTAGAGGGGGAAACCCAACAGTCACTCCTCGGTTCCTGTGGCAGCCTCAGGCTCTGTTCTGCAATCACAATGTTGCACTGTAAAAGTGTTTTTTAAAAATTCATGTGGCCACAGGATTACTGTTGACAATAAGTTACTTCAACGGAAACTTTTACCTCTCTCATGTAGCCCCGCATTCTGCTCTCACAGCTGTGCCTCATGTAGCTGGATTTGTTCTTGAACCGAGACTCCAGCCCTGGAGGGAGTGACATTGCTTTGTACCTCAGCACAGCTCCTGCCCCGCTGGGCGTCCATCCTGGCTTTTCACTAACTGGGGATGCACAGGGTTTTTTCTTTCCCGTTTTTATTTCACTGGTTCAGGACTACCCTGCCCTTAGCACTGAAAGGGACCCCACACTGGCATCTGCTGGGAGAGCAGTGGCTGGTACTGTGGTTGTTAAATATTTCTTGCTAACGTGCATATGTGGAACACTAAGAGATTGTGAAAGGAGAACAGAATTGTTTGGGAAGAACTGCAGCAATGACTTGGGAATGGGAGAGGGACCTTGCAGAGTGTAAAGATAACATAAAGCAAGGTTAGCTGACTGAGCTGTGCTAGTTACTGATACACTACTAACAAATCATTAAAAGATCATAAATGCAGATCTAGAGTCATGGGGAAAAAATCTTGGACAGACCAATAGGAAACACTGTCTTTATCATTTTGTGATAATAAATATGCACATATTTTAAAGAAACCTAAAGACACGTGCTACTGGAAGGGATAACTAGTCCCCTGACCAGGTACCTTATCCCACCAGCCAGAAGCGCTCCCAAACTTTTAAACAATTCTTTAAGAGCAGTAAAACTGACAAAAGTGACTTTGAGCAGAGCAAGACCCGGGGGTCCCTCAGCAGCTCCCTGTGGCCACAGACACACCTTCGAACCACTTCTTGTCGTCCTCCTTGTCCTCGGCCAGGATGTTTTCGCTTAGGTTGTGGATGAGATCCGCCAGCAGCTTCTGCCTGCGGGGAGCCCGCTCATCCGTCAGCAGCTTCCTCGCGGCCTCCACCAGAGCATCCCGCTGGCTGCAGAGCGCGGCCAGGAGCCGCTCGATGTCGCTGGCACCTGGGGCGGGTGGAGGGCACCGGCTGAGCCGAGCCCGCGGCCCCGGCCCCGCACTCACATCCCCGCCAGCTCTGCCCCCGGGGAACCCCGCCCGGCCCCGCACTCACATCCCCGCCAGCTCTGCCCGGGGCCCAGCAGCACCAGCTCCGTCTGCGGCGGCAGCGCGCGGAAGTAGCTCTCGGTCAGCTCCGTGCCGTCCTCGTACAGGCACAGGCGGCTGCCTGCCAAGGGAACCTGCCCCGGGGGCGGGTGAGCGGCGGGCGGGCCCCCGGCAGCCCCCGGCCGCCCCCGGCCCGCCCGGCACCTGCAGCAGGCGGCAGCCCTTCCTCAGCAGCCCGCGCAGGCTCCCGGCCGCCACCCCGAACTTCTGCGGGCCGCCGGCCCCGCGCAGGCGGAAGGGCCGCGGCGGCTCCGCCATGGCCCGCCCGGTGCCGCTTCCCCCGATCCCGATCGCGATCCCGATCCCCGTCCCGGGGCCGGGCCCGGGCCCGCCCCGCGCAGGCGCGCCGGGCGGGGCGGTGGCGCGTGCGCGGCGGGGCCGCGTTGCCATGAGAGCGGCGATGGCCGCGCTGAGCCAGGTGGGCCCGATCCGTGCGGCCCCGCTCCGCTCCCCCGATCCGTGCGGCCCCGCTCCGCTCCCCCGATCCGTGCGGCCCCGCTCCGCTCCCCCGATCCGTGCGCCCCCGCTCCGCTACCCCGATCCGTCCGCTCCCGCTCCGCTACCCCGGCCCGGGCACCCCTGAGCCCCCGCCACGGCCCCCCGTGCTTTGGCCGCGGCTCCGTGCTTTGGGCCCTCACTCCCCGGGGCCGGCGCTGCCGTGGCCCCTCCGGGCCTGCGGGGCCGAGCGGCGGGAGGAGGGAGGGAGGGCTTTGGGGCCACAACACCGGCACGGCCCGGGGTGGGCAGCGGCGGCCCCGGTGCTTGTCCTGTGCCCCCACCCTGTGCCGGCCCCGTGGCTGGGAAAAGGGGCTAAACTGACCCTGCGCTTCGTTTTTTGTCTGTTCCTGTGACTGGAGCACACAGAGGATGGTACAGGTCGCTCCTGTGTGTGTTTGGAACTCTTAGTTTCAAGCTCCATCTTGGCTCAGCAAACTACTATTGGCAAACTGCTCTGCAAGTGAGCTAAACCCTCATTTTGCTCAGCAGTAATCAAGCCCACACCACAAGAACATGGTGTGCTTTATCGTGCCAGTAATAATTAAAGAAAGCTTAGATTTGTGGTCATCATCTACTGACTTGACAAGACCACAGGATTTAATTCTTTGACTGTAGTGTCTCAGCAGTCTTTTATCGTCCTTCCAGGGATGAGTTTAAGCTTGAAGGCCGTGGCTGTGACCAGCTCAGCTCGTCAGGATGCCGCACAAGATCGGTTTCACCGTGGTCAGCTCGTCGGGACACGAGGACGGGTTCAGCGCCCGGGAGCTGATGGTTCACGCGCCCACGGTGAACGGGTGGCGCTCACCCAGGTACTGCCTGTGCGTGGTCCTGAAGCTCTGATGTGCTGAAGAACCGAGTTTAAGACAAGTGGGAGCTCTGCCAGGCACGGCCAAGAGTGGTTTGCAGGACCCCAGACCAAGCTGATGGAACAAAAAAGTTACTTTAGTCCCATGGAATCCTCATCCTGAGGGGGAAAAAAGCACCTTGGTTGCCACCTAAAGGCACCACGTTGCATTTAAATAATGTCCTGGAAAAGGGAAAAGCGCTTTTGTTCTTGGCAGACTTGGAGCTTGCAACTGCTTTGGCTTAGTGTGAAAAATCTGGCTATCTTAGTACGTCCTCTAGGCAGGTGTGGGGCACTTGAACATACACATATGTGCAGTAAAGGCAAGGGAAAAGTGTTTCCACTCTGCTTTTGGGGTTCTTTTTACAATATTTGTAATGTTTGTTTAAACAATAAATAATGTGAAAGTTTCATAATTGAATGTTGCTCAAGTTGGAAGTGAAGTCCTCTATAAAAGGATGATTTCATTTAGAAACTGTCTGTTCCAGGCTCTGTCAGTATCCCCAGGAGATCATCCTGCAGTTGGTGGAGAGGTGTCGGATACGGAAGCTGCAGCTGCTTGCTCACCAGTACATGATTTCCAGCAAAATTGAGTTCTACATCAGTGAAAGTTTGCCTGAATACTTCTCTCCATATCAGTCGGAGAGGTTTCAGAGACTAGGGTGAGTCAGAAAGCTCTGAGTGGGTTTATTGTCTTAATCAGAAAACTTTCAGAGGAAAATAATACTCCTTATGGGTTGCCAGAGGTGTGGGCATGCTGTAAGAGCAGCAGAGAGACCCTGGACTCGTGTGGATCTGTGACAGAGCTGAAGATGCAGGTGTAAGAGGCACCTGCAGATGAACAGCCTTGCAGATGTTGCCTCAGTTATGGGGAGTTTTAAACCTTACCAGGTCCTACCCCGAGGGGCAGCACCACCTGTGTGTCTGGACGTGTCCTCTGCTCACCTGTTACGTTTTCCTTCCCAGGTACGTCCCCCTCTCAGACAATGAGAAGACTGACTTCAAAGCACGGGAGTTAAAATCTGTGTATGTGGATGCAGTTGGCCAGTACCTGAAGCTGATTTTCCATAAAAATTACGTCAATAAATACAACATATACGGACAGGTGAGTTAAGAGTCTTTACCTGGTAATCCAAGTGATACTTCCCTAGTGCAGAACAAGCATAGAAATCTGCTGCTTTGATCTGTAGAAACCAGAAATGTTGGTTGAAAGCTCCTGGATTTATTTTGGCTTGTTTTAAAACAGAAGGTACAAATAACAGGTTAGAAGTGACTTGGAATCACGACCAGGTTTATGTATTTCCATTTTCTTTGAATCTCTGCAGGTTGCCCTGGTAGCTGTGAACATCATTGGGGATCCAGCAGACTACAGCAATGACAGCATGAGCAGTGTAAGTGCAAAGCATCCCTGTCCTCTTGCTCAGGTGCTGCTCCACCTGTTCAGGTGCAGGTTCCTGGGGCAGTGGGATGTATCTTTCTTCTGGCAGAGGTGCCATGTATTGATTTATTTTTAATGTTCTCTTGAAACAAGAAAGTTCTCAAAAATTGAGCCAAATACAGGATACAAAAACTAAAACATAATCAGTTGAAACAATCTCATTTTTAGCCTCTCCAAATTCTCTTGTTTCAGTATGTCCCAAAACATAAATATTCTGAGTTGCAGAACTGCTGTTCATTGTGGCAAGTGAGAACTTCTGTCCTGAACACACACCTGATGTTGGTGAATGTGCATTAAGATTTTTTTTGCCTCCTTCCAAAGCCTTCCAGAGAGAAGTTGATAGACCATTACTTGGGAATTAAATCAGATGATCCTGCCTTAGATGGAACTTACCTTGGGTAAGGATGTTCTTTGCATATACTCTGGGAAAACCTCTACTCAGTCTAAAGTAGTTGTTGGTCTCTGTGTTTTGTTGATTCCCTGCTAGTGGAAAGAGAAGCCATTCCCTCAGCCTGGCTTATTGTGGGTTATTTTATTCATTTTATGACTTCAGGAAATCTGACTCCATTTCCCCTCTGGATGATTTGGCTTTTGACATGTACCAGGACCCGGAAGTGGCTCAGATAATCCGTAGGCTGGATGAGAGGAAGCGGGAAGCCGTCCGGCACGAGCGCTACGACCACGCCAAGAAACTCAAACAGGCCATTGCAGACCTGCAGAAGGTGTTGATGAGAGATCTTTTGTCTCCTAAGTGGAGCTGTGTTCCAGTGGCCCAGCAGGGCCCTGCTGCTGGTGTGGAACCGTAACAATTTCCAGTGTATATCCAAAGTAATAATTTTAAATTCAGATAGCTTGATTGAACAGTTTGGCAGGAAACAGTGGAATATATACATAAGTACAGTAAGATGATTCCAAGAAATGTGCAGTAAGGTGATTCCAAGGTGTCTCGTTGTGCCGATTGCAGGTGGGGGAGCGGCTGGGCCGGTACGAGGTGGAGAAGCGCTACGCGGTGGAGAAGGAGGATTATGATCTTGCCAAGAAGAAGAAGGAGCAAATGGATGAGTACCGGCTGAAGGTGTACCAGCAGCTGGAGCTCCACGACCTCCTGGATGCACAGCTGCTGGTGGGTGCTGTCAGTCTCAACCTGGGGGGGGATTCTAAATAGAAATGGCAGAGCAACCAAAAATATTCAAAGAGTAGGAGTTACTACACAGCTATTAGGACATTTACATGAGATTTTCAGTTTTTTGTTTGGATTGTGGATTTCCCCAACCAAAGACTCTCACATGGTGTTTTATAAACATGCCTAGTTCTCCATAAGTTATGTTAAACTGTTGAGGTCTCAAGCAAATGGCACTGTAATCCTGAATGTTTTGCATAATTTCAGGGCTACCTGGTGCAGGTGAATAAGATACTTTCTTGTCTTTTGGAGGGGTAGAAGAGTCCTAGGCTGACATCAAGGCTTAACCATACAGAATGGTTAAACAATCACACATGGTGTGATTGTTTTACATATGTATAGTTTTATGTTGTTCTTAGGAGGGGAAGTTTTGTAGTCTCTCCCCACAGGCATCCACACAGGATTATTTTCTGATTGTTTGATAAAGCTGCATCTGGTGGTAATGATGACACATCTGTGAATAGGTCTGATGTTTACTTGAAAGCACAGAATCCTGCTGACAGCCAGAGGTGTAGCTGTACTAATTGATTTTAGCACACTTTTAGCCCTGCTGTACAGAATCTCCTTCCCTTTCTCAGATCCGAAAACCACTCGAGTGGCCTCTGGGGCCTGTGGCTGACCCTGTGAGCCCCCAGCACTCCCCTCCTGAGCACACAGACCCACCTGAGGGACAGCCCCGGGGGGCAGAGCCTGAGCTGCCAGAGCAGTCGGTGGATCCCACTTCTGCTGAGCCCGTTGTTCCACAGCAATCCCCTCCTCCTCCTCTGACTCAGCCCACAGCCTCCAAGGAAAATGTGAGTAGTGTTACCTTGGCAACTGAAAAACCCATCAGAGCAAAGGACCTGGTGTCCAGCCTTCCAAGCCACGAGGTCTTGTGGTTACTCTCACAGTTAATTGTGGAGCGATGCAGCTTTGATGTGAGAAATTTGCATTGAGGTGAATCCAGTTAGTGATGAAACTGCTTCACATCTGAGTCATTTCCAGAACACAGATTTGTCTTCTCTGTTAGGCTGAATTTTTACCTTACGACGAGAGGCCTCTCCCAGCCATCTGCAAGCAGGTGGATGAAGCTGTTGCCTACCTGGAACCAGAGGTGACAGAAGAGGACACTGGTGATCCCCCAAGGACTGGCATTACTGGGGAGCCCGAACCACTCACGGAGAAGGCACTGAGGGAGGCCGGTCCTGCTGTTGATGTTTTTGGAGAAGCTTTGGTAAAAACCAACAACATAAACCCATGGATTGTTGTGCTCTGTGTTGAGTTGAGAGGATTTTTACATATTCAGAGCTGTTACTTAGAAATCTGAGATTAAAATTTGATCTTGGCTGTATATGGATGCCTGTTTTAAATGTTTATATGATGCTGTAGCTTGTATGTTTGATTATCTGATGGGCTGGTAAGCAGACAGGATCCAGTTGTCTGCTTTAGGGTAGGGACCCAGAAAACCCATAACTTGCCACTGTCTTTTATAGGGAGAGAAACCTTCACTGTGCCTCGAAGGGCTCCTTCAGCCTGACCTGTTAATCCATTTCATTCATCACATTTCAAAATGTGTGCTTTTAATAAAGCCAGATTCCTGTAGGGAACACTTGGGCATTTCATGCTTCAGTTCATAAGCTTTTTTTGAGGTTCTTTCTCTATGTAAATGTTGAATATGTGTTGAAATATCTGTGTGGACCTTTTAAGAAATAAACTTGGTCTGTGCTCAGGTTTCAGGAGCATATTCCAGAACTTGGTCCTATCGGGAAGACGCATTACTGGCTGTGTATAAGAAGCTGATGGAAGTGTCAGTGAACACTCCAAAGGAGGATTTAAGGAACATGCTGAGGGCTGCTGTTTTCCTCGTGAGGAGAGCCATCAAAGACACCGTGTCTTCTGTAAGTTGGGATAGGTTTGATGCTCCAGTGAAGAACTGGCAGCCAAAATTGAAGAACCATGATGTTAAGCTAACTTTGAACAAATAGTTTATAAATGTACTGTTGAGTAAGTTCAAAATCAAAACAACCCCCCCCAACTCCAAAACAACTGGGCAGTGTCTGGCATTGAGCAGATGGAAAATACTGCCCTGGACTGATCCATGAGCTTGAGGAATATCTGCTGATGCAGTAAATGTGCAGTGAGGTAGAGCCTTTTATTTTGTTAAAGTTGAAGTATAGTGATGAAATAACTTAGTTTCCAGCTCGAGAGACTGCACTTAGCTGAAGGACACTGCTTTCAAATAAGCCTTCAACAAGAAGAAAAGAAAAAAAATCAAGAGTTGTTACTCTTTATAAAACAATTTCTGAAGCCTTTCACCTAAGCCCTGACAACAGGTTTTCTGGAAGAGAGTTAATCTGAAGTAGCTTCTTCTAAGAGTGCTACTGTTATTCCAGGTTAACAATAGGTTTTACAGTACTGCCTGAAAACATGGATCTCTGTGACGTTTTTGCTCAATTTTTCCTTTTTGTTTTTGATTTAGGTTTTTCAAGCTTCCCTGAAACTTTTAAAAATGATCATTACACAATATATACCAAAACATAAGCTAGGGAAGCTAGAGACTTCTCATTGTGTGGAAAAAACCCTTCCAAATTTACTTTCTAGAACAGGAGACTCTTCATCCCGTCTTCGCCTTCTGGCTTCTGCCTTCATCCAGGTGGGTGTTTCCCTTCAGATTAGGCTTTGAATTGATTGAGCACATCAGGGAGCTCCCAGGTGGGCAACACCTGATCAGACTGGGCTGTGAGACCAAGGTGGGCTGCTGTGAAGGGTTACAGCTTATCACAGAATCCCAGAACTGTTGATCTGGAGATCATCCAGTCCAACCCCTCTGCCCAGGCAGGGTCACCTGGAGCAGGTAACACAGGAATGCATCCAGGTGGGTTTGGAATGTCTCCAGAGAGGGAGACTCCATGCCCTCCCTGGGCAGCCTGTTCAGTCCCTCCATGGAAAGGAGTTCTTAATGCTGACGTGGAACTTCCTGTGTTTTAGTTTATGGCTGTAAATATGTGGAAGGCAAAGTGGCAGAACAAATTGAATGTCTTTGCAGAATTTTTTCTGGCCATGTTTTGTCACCTCTGTCGTGAGGGACAGTGTGGGGATTTCTGCTGCAGCAGGTGTAGGAGGGTGTGACTCTTGTGTTCTTTGTTGCAAGTGACCTGCAGAGATGAGAATAGCAGGTAATTGTCCTTGTTGAGCTCCAGCCTGCACACTGACTCTCTGTTCCTAGGAAATGGCACTGTGCACTGAAGTTAAACCTCTCCAGATTGTTCCAGTCCACCTGGTTAAACCATTAAAACCAAACTCCCCAACACACCTGGCGATGAGTCACGTGGAATTGGTGGAATGTCTCTTGAGAGCCCTGGGGACTGGGAACTCTGGGTTTACCATCAACAACGTCATGAAGGTAAGAGGCTGAGGCTACAGCACATGGAGGTCTTTCTGATGGTTTTCTGGGGGCCTGGCTGGCTGGTTTGGAGTGCTTAGTGAATTCCTGAAGAGGTGTATCCCCCCCAGTAAACAGTGCTGGTAATTTAGGGCCGGGTTGGACAGGGCTTGGAGCAACATGGACTAGTGTAAGGTGTCCCTGCCCATGGCAGGGGGGGTTGGAATGAGCTGAGCTTTAAGGTCCCTTCCTCCTGCTGCAGGGAAACAATAATTTTGAACTAATAATTCTTCATTATTGTTTGTTTTTGTTTTCAGTTTGCCACGGGAGCTCTGGAGCACAGGGCCCACGAGGTGCGGGACGTGGTGCTGCGGATCATCTTCGACATGTACCGGCAGCACCGGGCGGCCGTGCTGGAGTATCTGCCCCCGGACGACGCCAGCGCCCGCAGGACCGTGCGCTACAAAACGCTCTTCGAGGGCTTCGCCAGAATCGACGGGAAGCTTTCTGAGCCTGAAGCGAGGGTATGTCATGAGAGGGCAGGACGTAGTGGCCACTTCACACGTGGCATTCAGCTGAGTGGCATCCCGGTTCCACGGCACGGGCAGCAGAGCGTCTTCAGTGTGCGGTGAACGCTCCTCGGTGTAGAAAGCTCAGTGTGTTCCCTGTACTCGCTCTTGGGAATAAAGCCAGTGAGGAGTACAGAGATGGTCCTGTTGAAATAGTGCACGAGCAGTCTGGAAAATGCACAAATACTGTTTTCTGCTGGCAGGCCTTGGGAACAGTGAGCAGAAAGGCTCTGCTGGGTGTTCCTTTCTGAATTTGGGAGGAGGGAGGTGTCACTGCATCAGACCCATCACTTAACTGAGCAGGAAGTTCCCAGTTCTGCACTGGCCATTTGTTCTGTGCTGATGTGTTCTGCAATGTGTTCTGTATGATGGATGGTTCCAAGGCTTTTGGAACTGATGGAGGGTTTCCTGCCAGGCACAGAGAAAGGCAGAGACAGAAGAAGCAGAGAAACAGAAGAATGAAGAAATAAAAGTTCTGCAAGGTCAGCTGGCAGCTCTAAAGGAGATACAGGCAGAGGTTCAAGGTGAAGAGGTGAGGGTGGTTTGGTTTTAATTTTTATTCCTTTTAATCCTTTGTTGCTCAGGTATCATGGGCTTAGATAATGAACATTGGCATTGTCTCATTATACTTAAAAGAGAGAGACTCCAGACATACACAGGGTAACTTTCCTCTTCAGCAGTCCAGTATAAAATCTGGGGTGTTGTTTCTCCTAACATAGTATAAAATTTGGATTCTTTAATATAACATAATAATAATAGCTTTATAATATAAAATAAAACCTTCATACTTGAGAGATTTTCCTGAGGACCAGAAGCACAAACATTTTAGTGCTTTGGTTCTGCTTCTAAACTTTAAATTACAGAGAAAAATTAGAATATAATGTGTTTCCTTTCTCCCTGGAAGTCATCACAGCCATTTATCAAATTTCTGATCTAAAATTTCTTTGCTCTTTAGGAGGAAGAACCTGATTTTCAGAAACCAAATAAACAAGGTAGGTAGTTTCAAATAGTGTTAAGAACTGTAGATGAGTTAAAATGTGATCTTGGTTTAATAGGTGTCTCCTTCTAGATTACCGGGTATACGAAAGCCCCCAGGCTGCAGCAGCAGAGATTCCAGAGGATCTTTCCTCAGTTGCAAATTACCTGGATAAGTAAGTGAGATGAGCAGTCTCTAATCACCTTAAGCACTTGGTGTCACCTGTGAGCTAATAACAGTAATAATATTTCTGCAGTAGATCAAAGCTAATACCTTCAGCAGTGAGACAGTAGCGACTAAAATCTCTTCTAACAGATTGGGAATTATCACCAAGCAATCCCAGCTGTTGTTTTTTTTAAATTCTTGGATAGTGTGCCCTTGAACTTGTTTTCTGAGGAGTTGCTTGTGGGATAAGAAATGGCCACAGTTCAGTGTTCAGGTGCCTGTGTGAAATAAGGGAAAAATACAGCGTAGCTTTCCTGGTTGTAGGGGAGGTCATAGAGGAAGCACTTGGAAATTCTGGAGCCAGGAAAGCCAGTTTCAGTGAGCTGTTGGCAGGGCTCTGGTGGAATTAATGTTTCTATATGAACAAACCCTTTATAGTGGTACTGACCATAAATTACATCCCAGTACCTGCCCCATGCTAAGGTCAGCACCACATGGGGAAAAGATGTTGTGTTCAGGATGGTGGCTGTTTTTCAGAACAACTTTAAGCAGAAGGAACAGGGTTCATCCATTTCACTCTGATGTCACTGATGATTGTATTTTTTTTTTCCCAGCTTGTGTATTTTTTGTGGTGAAAGGGATGAATCCTTCACAGAGGAAGGGTTGGATCTGCATTACTGGAAGCACTGCCCCATGTTAACCCGATGCGAGCACTGCAAACAGGTCAGACTGAACTTTTCAGAGCTACTGAAGACATTGGCTGTTGTTATTCTGGTTTTGAGGCACTATAAGATGTTTAACACTGAGGCACCTGTGTGATTTGGGTAGTGCTTGCAGAAAAGAGCAGCATTTAGAATATGCATTAATAACTGAACTAAATTGCGTTTTCCCCTTGTCATTTTGGAAGGTGAGTCTTACCTTCCAAAAATCTTGTAAGCAGGTTGTTGAATCCCACCCCCTACTTAGCACAAACCTCCCTGGGTGGCCCTGGCTGTGTTGCAGATGGTGGAGATCTCGAGCCTGACAGATCACCTGCTGACTGACTGTGACAAAAGGGACAGCTTTGGGAAGTGCCAGCGCTGCAGCGAGGCCCTGCCCAAGGACGAGCTGCCCAAACACGTGAAGAGCAGGATTTGCAATCGTGAGTAGCTCCAGACAGGAAGGGGGAACTTCAAAGGTTCAGACCTCCAAATACTGGGGACCTCTGGCAAGTCAGGATGCTTCTGTTTCAGATTTAGGAATCTGAGGAAAAATGGATTTAGGGATCTAAGTAAATCCTCAGGAGGGAACAGATTAGGGGTAAATGCCTGAGTTTACCTGAGTAAAAGCACTGGATCTGCTGAAGTGAGTCCAGAGGAGGGACACCAAGTTGATTACAGGGGTGGGGCACCTCTGCTATGGAGAAAGGCTGAGAGAATTGGGACTGTTCAGCCTGGAGAGGAGAATGCTTGGGGGTGACCTAATTGTGGCCTCCAGTACCTGAAGGGAGCTGAGGAGAAAGATGGAGAGTGACTGTTTAAAAGGGCCTGGAGTGACAGGACAGGGAGAAACTGGATGATATTGAAGGTCCTTTCCAGTCTAGGCCATTCTGCGATTCTCTGATTCTTTTTGATCTGGTTTTGATGGAGATGATTAAACCTGGGACTTCTTTGAGAGCAGTTAATGATAATGGGGCAGGAGATGGGTTAGCCATGACATAGTTTTATGCTCTTTGCTGTGCAAGTTCTCCTGTTGTATTTGAGATTAGCCTGTCTTTGCAATTCTTACATTATTTTTCTAACAATTTCAGCTGCCAAACCAGAAAATGTGGCAAACCATTGCCCGTTGTGCCATGAGAACTTTCCCCCTGGAGAGGAGGTGAGCCTGCCCTCCACGCTGGGCTGATTTTGTAGGGTGATTGTTTTAATGTGATGTGCCTTTTAAGATATATTAAAATAATGGGTGTATTAATTTCTATTTCTAGTAAGTCACAAGGTGCTCATACTTTGAGTGAGCACATTAAAATGCTGTTGCCATAATGTCTGTGCACAGCTCTCATTTTCCCCATGTGACCAGGTAAATCACTGGCTAATTTTTTTTGTGTTTTACTATCACTTCTTTCTGATGTACTTTAGGCCTGGAAATCTCACCTGATGGACCACGATGGCTGTAAGATGAACCAGCGGAGGATATCCCCGATGAATAAAACCATTCTGTTGCAGCCTGGTAAGGTATTAGTTAATGATAATCATGTTTATGCTTTTTACTGTGTTGCCTTAAGGAAAGTGTTTCGTCCCCAGGAGTGAGCTGTGTCTGTGCAACTTGTGGTTTGCATTTGTGTGAGCTTGTAGTTCTTGTGCTGGTACAGTGTGCTGGGGAGCACATACCCAAAATCATTCAATAACAATCATTCCAAACAGGGTCATTAGCTCAGCTGACTGGGGAAACTGGCAATTTGATACATTGATCAGTTCAGGGGGGTTGTTTCTGCAGAACAGGATGACCATGAGCAGAACAATCTGTTGAACAGTGAATGTTCTGGAAAGCTCCTGAATGCTGACACAGGAAACCAGAGCTGATTTAGCTTTTAGTGTCCAATCAGAGGGTGTAAAGCTGATCCTAATTACAGGATGAACTGAACAGTGAGTGCTGTGCACTGCTTTTCCTTTCCACTCCAGACCCAGGAACTAGGTAGAATTATCATTATGCAGCTCCTTTACCAAAAGAGACATTGATGCTGAAGTCAGGTGTTTTATTAGCAGTTGTCTTTATTTATGAAGCACATGGAAAATCCTTTTATTTCCAGAACACAGAAGTTAAACAAACTGCCTGCAGCACCAGAACTCCTGGCCAGTAACATCCAACTCTTTCCTCATTTAGACCCTTTGGAGTTCTTTAATCAGCTGCATGTTCAGAGTTCACCTCCTTTGTCTGATCTGTGCTCTGCTCATATCTGCCTGTCACAACTACACCACGTTCCTGAACTATGGAATTGCCCCTTTCAGCTGCCATAAGTGAATCACGGTGGTTAAACTCGACCCTTTCCAGTCCTGAACTGGACCTACAGGCCTGTCTGTCTGTCTGTCCTCAGCTTTGCTGTTTGTACTTGCTAAGGAGGGTGCAGGTCATTAGTTTGCTGCTGCTTAGAGTTTGGAAACATAGAAGAAACGTAAATCCTGCCTGGATAAGCTAAAATTTCAGATGTATTTTCTAGAGATAGGAAAGGAACCCTGACCATTTAGTCCAACTACTCCTGGTGTGGGATGCACTCAGGCTCAGTGCCTGCCAGCTTCTAGTTGCTTCAGTCATTCAGACTTAATAGATTCTGAAAGTCAAAATGATGGATGAAATTCAATACTGGGACTAGATGTGTTTGCACTAATGATCTCTGTTTTCTCTTCACAGCCAAAGTAGGTGGCCACTATTTAAGGAAACCGGGTCCTTCAGGAGCAAAATACCAATCTCCCTCCGTAGGAAGCAAGATCTCAACCCGAGGGGGCCCAAATAAAAGCACTGGCAAAAAATACTCGAAGAGATGACAGGACAAGTATTTCTTCCTTTGTCTCAGTAACTGGGCACATGGTTGCTCATCGATATTTAAAAATTGTGGGCAACTTGCATCACCTTTTTCATGTGGCTCCGTGGGGCTGTTTTAGCCTCTCGCAGTCCCTGGTGTGATCACCCCCCTTGGCTCTGGCTGTCACTGTGGATGTTGCCCTGTGTTTTGCCACCACATAGCAGGTGACATGAAATGTGGCCTCTCGCTGTGCACCAAGTGCCTTATGAGCCCACTTGGCAGGCGGGTTAAACTAAACCCTCCAAGTCCATATCCCCAAGAAATGGCTCCTCAAAGAAAAGAAAAACTAATCTTGGTTGGGCCCCTAAGAGCTTGAATTAATAAATGTAGACCTTTTGCCTGCTTTAGTGCACTTTACACTCAAGTACTGAGTTTCTCTAGTTAGACCTCGGTTAAAATAACCATACAAAGACTGCAGCATGTGACTTTAAGAGCTTCAAAGAGAGTTAATATTAAGGCCCAAGGCATGAAGCTTTGTACTAAAGCAGCAGTCCTCACATCCCTACCTGTAACATTCTGCCTGTTGCTTTCCAGGATGGCATTTGTTGGTACTGCGGGCTCAGGAGTGAGTGGTATATGGTAATATGAGGGGAAGTTTTGGTGGTTTTTGCTCCCATGGAGTGAGTTTGTGGTAGTGTTTTGTATATACAGAGCTGATTTTGTAATACAGGTTTTCTAGTTTGCCTGCAGCCAACCTACCTACCAGCTTCCGGATTTTCCAGGTAGATCAGCGTGCTTGGATTTCAAAAATCTGTATAAATTGTTCCTTTAACGCCTCCGAATACGTATTATAAATAATTATACATACGCTAGGAGTACACATATTAACAAACACATATTTTTATTTTTTCTTTAGTGACAATGGGTTCCTGTCTGAGAACCCGATTCCGCGTGCCGAATAAATAAAAAAAAAAAACATATCAAAGCAACTGTTGGCGTTGCTCGGAGATGCGAGGAAACGAGTCGGACGCGGTGGAATCACTGCCGGGGGTGCGGGCGGCGGGCGGGGCCGCGCCGGGGCGGGAGCGGGGCGGGCGCGGGGCCCTCCCGGGGCGGCCCTCGGAGGAGCGGGGCGGGCGCGGCGCGATGGCGGCGGCGGGGCCGTGGCCGGAGCTGGAGGCGGCGGCGCGGGAGCGGCGGCGGGAGCTGTGCCTGCCGGGCGCGGCCGTGGCCGAGCGGGTGGCGGCGGGCGGGGGGCGGCTGCCGGCGGCGCTGCTGGCGCTGCCGCTGCTGCAGTCGCTGGAGCTGAGCGGCTGCGCGGCCCTGCGGGAGCTCGGCCCGGGCGTGGCGGCCGCGCTGCCCGCGCTGCACACGCTGGTGCTGCGGCAGAACGCGCTGGGCCCGGCCGGGCTGGGCGAGGGGCTGGGCGGGCCCCTGCCCGCGCTCCGCCTGCTCGACCTGTCCGGGAACGGGCTGGAGGCGCTGCCGGCCGCGCTCGGCGGCGCCGGGGACGGCGCGGGGGACGCGGCCCCGGCGTTCCCGCAGCTGCGCGGCCTCAACCTGAGCGGGAACCGGCTGCGGGAGCTCGGCCCGGGGCTCGCCCGCGCCGCCCCGCAGCTCCAGGAGCTGCTGCTCTCCGGGAACCGCCTGCGGGCGCTGCCCGGGGGGCTCCTGCCCCCCGCGGGCCCCGGCGCGCCCTTCCCGCTGCTCAGCCGGCTGGACGCGGCCGACAACGAGGTGGCGGAGCTGGGCGCGGACATCGCGGCGCTGCCGGCGCTCAAGGTGGGAGCGGGCCCCGGGCTCCCTCCGCGCTCCCGGGTCTCCATCACCCAGCCCTGACCGTCCCTCTCTGTCTCCTCCAGAGCCTGGACGTGGCCAACAACCAGCTGCGGGAGCTGCCCTCGGCGCTGGCCGACTGCCCCCGGCTGAAGGAGGCCAACTTCAGGGGCAACCCGCTGAGGGACAAGCGGCTGGAGAAGATGGTCAACGGGTGCCAGACGAAGGCCATCCTGGAGTACCTGCGGGCCGGGGGCCGCGGGAAGGGGAAGGCCGAGAGTGCCAGGGAGGAGGTCAGGAAGAAGAAGAGGGAGAAGCAGCAAAAGAAGGACGGTGGGGATGGGGAGCAGGACGAGGTGGAGGAGGCGAGCAGGCTGCTGGTGAAGGTTCTGCACGTCTCCGAGAACCCGGCGCCCTTGGTGGTCAAAGTGAGCCTGGGCGTCAAAGATGTTCGGCCCTTCATCGTGTGCTGTGTGCTGAAGGGAGTGAACCTAAAGCCGGGAAATGCTCTCAAGAGGTTCCTGTCAATGCAGGTATCTGCTGCTCCGTCGTGGTACTTGTTTGCAGCAGGAATGTTGCTGTCAAGAGTTGGAAATAGACTGTTCTAGGCTTCTTCCAGCAGATGAGTTTGTGAACTGTAGGGTGGGAGGGTCCAGGGGTGGCCGTGCAGAGTGGCCTATGCCAGCAGCATGTGCCCCATGAGTCCAGAATCAGCAGAACTGGTTTTTGGGAAGGACCTGTTAGAGCTCAGGTGTTGCCATGAGGGCAGTGGATGCGCTCACGTTTGTGTTGTGTCTGTGACAGCAGCTTGTCGGTGCTGTGGAACCTGTTGAGAGCTAAAAATAAACCTGTGTCCACGTTAGACGTATCCTGGATTGGCTCCAGGTTCCCTGATCTGTGCTAAAACCATGTTGCACACCCAGCCTTCTGACTGAGGTGTTCTACCCACAGACCTGTCCCTTAGGTGGCAGGTGGGAGCTGCCCTCGAGTTACAGAGTATTTGTGATTTCTGACTTAAAACTCGATTTCCCAGTTGTGAAACGTCTCACATGCTGCTGGGCTTCTCTGCCTTTGTGCTTGGGCTGCAGTGCAGATACAGGCACCTTGCAGGGGAAGGGAAGGGCTCTGTTTCATACTCACCTGACTGGTAGTGTTGCAGACATTAAGTATAGAAGAATCTGCACCCCAGAAGGGATAAATCACTTTTTGATTTATTTGGTTTTAGACTAAGCTGCACGAGGACATCTGTGAGAGGCGCACAGTGGCCACCATTGCCACCCACGACTTGCAGCTGGTCAAAGCTCCTCTGACTTATGACATTCAGCCTCCTGACGAGCTGAAGGTAGGGCTTGGCAGTAGTTTCTTACTCTGCAAATCCTAGAAAACTAATTCCTGAAACTTCACTCTAGAAGCTCTACTGATTTTCTTGCTATCCTGCTGTACCAGGTTTAGTACCAGTGACTGAGCCTGTATTTCAAGTGGGTGTTGTGGCTTACACAAAGCTTTGAACTCACAGCACTCTGAGAAGTGGAAGGTATATTTCCAGGCTGAAAAAGGCATGGGGAATGACAACATGCAGGAGTATGGTTTTAATTATTGACTTGCTCAGAGGAGTTTTGAATTCAAATGTTTGTTTTCTTGTGTGGTGCAGATAGTGCCCCTGGGTCGGAAGGAGATCAAGGCAAAGGACCTTCTCCGGCAGCTGCATTTGGAGACTGAGGAGCAGCGGAAGCAGAAGAAGCGTCAGAATGTCTCTGGGCTGCACAAGTCAGTACCCTGGTCACTTGTGGTTTTCTTCACACACATTTAGGTGACTGCACTGGGGATGTGGCTCACAAACCCAGCACGAGCTCTTGGGAGTTGAGGTGAAAAGCACTGAAGTGAATTTTTGCATGAAGAGTAACCCGGAAGGAAGGGAGGATGCTCAGTGCCCTTCCAGTGTTTCTGTCTGCATCCAGAGTAAATTATTGTCATGTGAGTTATTCAAGAGGTGACAGATCTATTTAGAACAGCAAATAGAAGGGAAGCAGAGAATAACGAAGTGTATGTGGTGCACATTCAGCAAAGTAAGTGAATCAGAGATGGGGTAAATCTGCAGGTAGGAGCAGATGAGCATGTGGCTCTGCCCTGTGCTGTTCACTGCTCGTGCAGAGGTCACACACTAATTCCTTTTTGTCACTGTTTTCTGCCATTGTGTCCAGCTGCTCTCTGTCACTCACTTTTTGCTGCACTGTTTCTTTTGGCAGGTACCTGCAGTTGCTGGATGGCAAAGACAACTACCCGTGCCTGGTGGATGCTGAGGGCGCTGTGATTTCCTTCCCACCAATAACCAATAGTGAGAAAACAAAGGTACTCTCTGTTCATGGGAATACATTAGTCAATTAAACAGTGTTTCCTTCTGCTGAGAGTTAACACAAAGACACACACAAGTTGTGTTCCAGATATAAACCCTCACAGCCTGTGTCTTGTGTGCTCAACTGTCAGACTGAGAGGGATCTGGGAGTTAAGAGTTGTACCTCTGGAAATCTGTTCCAAAGGCACCAGCCTACCTGTGCAAAGGCTTTGTGGAAGGGCAGGAGTAAAAGAACAGCAGTGCTTAACCCCTGGTTAAATTAAGTGAAAGCCTGTAGTTCTGTGTTTTGAAATGTGTCAGAGGGCTGTGGGTGAGATGCTCTGACTCCTGACTTGCTTTAACTGTGAAACTCTTACAGATTAGAAAAGAGACCCGTGACCTGTTCCTGGAGGTGACGAGCAATACCAGTTTACAGATCTGCAAAGATGTGATGGACACGCTCATCCTGGTAGGGAGATCAGGAAAATATCCTGTCTCTTCTTGGTGGGCTCCTACCAAATGTGTCATTGCTCAAGTGCATGGAGAAGAACACAGAAGTTGATTTGTATTTCAGCAGTATTGTTATTCCCTCTTGTTAATTCTGTGCCACAGAATTGATCTTGTTCTCTGTATTTTGCTTTAACAGAAAACTGCAGAACTGAACAGGTTTACCTTGGAGAACAAGGAGGGCTCAGGCTCGGATACCGAGCTGGATGCTCTCTGTGGACCAGGGAGTTTGGAGCCCGGGAACCTGCCTCTGGTGTTGGAGCAGGTGCGAGTGGTGGACACGGATGGAAACCTGAAAGTACTTTATCCTTCTAAAACTGACCTGGCCACGGTGTCCTCTCTGCTGACTGTGATCCGTTAGCAGCTGTCCCAGCTGAGGAGAGGACTCCCTTTGCTTTTTGGTTTTTCCCCGTGTTCAACAGCCCATACACAGTGAGGAGGTTTGGGTTTCTACAGAGAAGATGCAGAGCATCCTGCTGGGGAGGCAACAGCTTCAGAGTTTGAGGAGCTTCAGCAAAGAGAATGAAATCTTTCAGCCTTAGCAGAGACATTGGTGTTGGGACAGGGCAGAGAGAGCAGCATCTTCAAATGTGGACTTATGGCAGAGGAGGTGTCAGACATCAGAATGCAGCAACTTGTGGAGAAAACCGTCATGATATTTAAAACAAATGCAGCCACAGTTTTCTGCAAGATCCCTTTTTCTTCCTGGTGTGTTTTGTCTGGATCATTATTTTGGCAGCAGAGAAATGCAGCAGGTGACAGTGTGGAACAGAGGTCCTGTGCTGGGCACAATTCAGGATCAGAATGCCAAACCACTTTGCTGACATCTCATTCTGCATAGTTCTGGTTTTATCTGGAGTTACTGTGAACACTTAGTTCCTGTCAGAAACATTTAATTGCTGTCAGAACTTGTGGGATGAGTTTTAAAGTGACAGTTTCTGTGTTCAGGCATGAACAGAGCTCCCATTTTTAAGTGGTCATTTGAAATGCCTAACAGTGTCCCAGAGTATTTCAGAGCCATCCTGCATCCCTGTGGAAATGTCTGTGTGGCTGGTGATTTACTGTGGTAGAGCCTGGCCTTTGTTGATGCTGATGAGGTTCAGGTCTGTTCAGAGGGCTCTTGCTGCCTCACACTGGCACTGCTGAAGCTCCCTGTCCCCCCAGAATACAGACACTTGTGCCAGAGTGATCCTCCTGGGGTTTTCTGTTCCACCCCACATGGAGAGTGTTGGGGACACTTCCCAAAATACAGGCAGTTGGGGCAGTTCTCAGTTGGGCAGTCTGTGGGTGACCTCTACACCCAGGTGACCACTGGTGTGAACTTGCAGCTCTCCCTTAGCCAGGGTGACTTCCAGACAGACTCTTTTCTGTTAAAAATGATACTCTTGGAGCCCTAACTGAACTGATACTCTGTCAAATACAACCCTGTGCTGGGACTTGCATATGGAATGGAAAAATAAAACAGTACTTGCAGTCATGGCACTGTCACTCATTTTGGCACTGGTGAATGTTCAGTCACCTCACTTAAAAACTTCCCAAAGCAGCTGTTTTGCACTTCAAAAACTGGAATTTCACACTTCCCAGCTGCTTGTAGCCAAGCAGAGCTTGTGCTTTGGGCTTCCCTGGGAAGTCAAGTTTCTACAGACCAAGGACTCACAGCGACTTGTGCTCTGAGTGGGCCGAAACAATTGAATCAGGTACTCCTGCAGAACTTGATTTCAGTAAAATGAGTTTAATCTGTTGTAGGTCACCAGCTCAGAGCCAAGGACCCAGAGCTTGAAGTTGGTGGTGGTTTCTGGCTCAGCCATCAGGGCAGCTTTTCCATTCGGGGAGAACTCGTCCTCTTGGGGGTAGAACTCGTCCTCTTGGGAGGTGATGAACTGTACATGCCAGGGTAGTACAGGGGCACCTTGATGTCTCTGTGCTTCAGCATGTGATAGAACTCCACCCGCTCGTCAGCAATTCTCTGCAAATCAGGGGCACGTCAAGGAGTGGGAATGCAGAGGTGGAGAGCAGCGCTGCAAAGTGTTCTCTCACCTCAGCAGTCCCTTCCTGGCTGCTGGAAGCTGAGTTTGGAAGAGCCACATACCTGCAGTGCCTCCAGCACCTGCTCCTCCGTGAGCTCGGCGTGGGGGGGGTCCTGGCCCTCCACACTGAACGCAGCCTGGATTATTTTGCTTCTTAACCTGTCAAACTTGGGATAACAGAGGAAAGCAGGTGCATTTAGTCTGTATATATAATTCCTTGACATTTGCATGGATTTACAGAGACTGCACTGTCAGGCCTGGGCAAAGTACTGGTGAGTGATGAGATGGAAAGTGTTGGTGAGAAATTATGGGCGTTCTGGGTTTCTCCACAAGTGCTGTGGTCACGGTGTGGGTCTGGGTGGGCTGCGGCCCCTCCCCAGGCATCAGGCACGTCTGCCTGCAGGAAGTGGCTTTAAGGTGGTTCCTGTTACCTTGAGTCTGGAAGGATGTTAGAAATCTGGTGATGTGACTGTTCTGAGCTCTAGTTTCTCAAGGGCTTCTGGTGTTTGAGGCCTGTTGGCATTGTAAGTGGTATAAGAGCTGCCTGCTGGACAACCGGGGAGCAAATGGACTGCGATTCCCAGGTGTGTCCCAAGAGGAAGGCAGGGCTCTGAGGTGAAAGAGGCTGTGTTTACCTTGCTGCTGATGCGTTCCAGTGCCACTTTGGTTTGCACCTCCTTGTGCTGCAGTGCCTCAACCTGGCTCTTGGTCTCCTCCTGGGCCTGTTTCTGCTCCTGGGCGTGGCGGCGGCTGGTCACAACCTCGATCCGGAGCCGTCTGATTGTCCCCTCTAACTCACTGATCTGCTCCTCCTGCTTAGCCAGCTGGGATTCCTGGTCTGTAACAACCTGAGCAGATGCAGAAATCCAGCTGTTACTGTGGGGAAGAAAGTGAGCAGGTTTGGCCTCATCTTCCCAGTATCTGGTCCAAATGCTTCTGGTATTTCCTGGGCAGAGTCTATGGACAAACAAACTCACCAGTATCCCGTAACTTATTACTTGGCATTTCCTCTAAAACTACTTGGATTGAGTAGAGGGATTAAATGCCAAACAAGCCCAGTGAAGCAGCAAATACCAGAATTTTCTCTGGTGGCTTTGCACCACATTCACCTGTCGAAGGCTGTTGTTCTCCTCCTCCATCATCACTATTGCTTCTTCCTTCCTCTGTTCCTCTGTAAGGCTGCAAAACTGAAGGCAGAATATTTTACACTTTCGTTTCACAGTTACAGGTGCCCCTCCTGCCTATGAGAGAGGGAACTGCTGCGTAAATCCCAAATTCCCAGCTGCCAGCTCTCCTGCCAGCCACGGCCAGTCAGGCTGTACCTTGTCAGACATGGCTTGGAGCTGCTCTTCTCGCTCTCTGAGCTGCTTCTGAAGCATTTCGTTCTCGTATCTGAATCTCCGAAGCTCAGATTCTTGGATCTCCAGTTGTCTTTGCAAGGAAGAGATGGCACCTGTGGAGTGGGAGTGCTGTGTTAGGCCAAAAGCTCTGTGCCTCCTTAGGTGAACATGAGCAAAGCCATGGTCTGGGAGTAGACACTGTGGGCCACATTAATGCTGCAGCCACAGTGACACTGGGTGATAATGTGGCTTGTGGTGCTTTGTGGGTTTGTTCAGCCTGGAAAAGAAAAGGCTTTGGGGTGACCGTGGCCTTCCAGTACCTGAAGGGAGCTACAAGAAAGGTGTAGAGAGACCACTCACAAGGGCCTGGAGTGGCAGGACAAGGGTGAATGGCTTCAAAGTGACAGAGAGCAGGCTCAGATTAGATATTGGGAAAAAATTATTCCCTGTGAGGGTGGGCAGGCCCTGGCACAGGTTGCCCAGAGAAGCTGTGGCTGCCCCATCCCTGGAAGTGTCCAAGGCCAGGTTGGACAGGGCTTGGAGCAACCTGGGCTGGTGGAAGGTGTCCCTGCCCATGGCAGGGGGGGTGGAACTGGATGAGTGGCTCTCTCTGCTGGGGTTTCTCATGTTCTTCACTTGGAGAGGAGAGAGGGAGTGTTTTCAAAACAGGTGGCAATTTCAGCCTCGCTCTGTGAGCAACACCCTGCGATGTTCTCAGGGTCAGAGGAGCCGAGACACGCGATGAGCTGGGCACGGGGTGGTTGTTCTGGGCACCTTCCCCGGTACCTGTGGCCATGTTGTGGTCATCCTTGGCTCTCCGCAGCTCCTCCCGGAGCCGGTCCAGAGTCTGGGTGGGCTCTGACCCCTGCGAGGCAGCAGCGGCTTCCCCGTCCATCGCCCGGGGCCTCCCGGCAGGTCCTGACGGGCTTTGGAGCGGGTTTGGAGCGGGTTTGGAGCGGGGCCGCTGCCCGGCAACGGCGTGGGCCGGGCGGTGTTTTCCGCTTCCGAGTGCCCGCCCGGCCCCGGGCGGGGGAGAAGCGGCTCCGGGGCTGCGGGGCCGCGTTCCCCGGCCTTGGAGCCGCCGTCCCGCCCCTCCTGCCCGTGCGAGTGCGCCGGGAGCGCATCCCGGGAGCGCATCCCGAGCGCCGGAGCTGCGCCGGGACCGCGGGAGCGCCGGGCCGCGAGCGGACAGACGGACAGACGGACAGACGGAGCGGAGCCGCACCGAGCACCCCTCGGGCTTGTCCCGACCCTCCCCTGCCTCCCCCAGCCCATCCCTGTCTCACCCGCCCCCCTCCCTGCGGGTTGGAACGAGATGAGCTTTGAGGTCCCTTCCAGCCCGCACCGTTCTGCGATTCCAGGGTTCCTTTGGAGCGCAGAGCCCAGCAGAAGGCAGAGCCTCCAGCCGGGGGCTTTCCAGGAGCTTTGGACCTTTGTCACCGTGAGGAGCTCTCTGCAGGTGGGTGGCTCTGCCTGTTCCCGTGTGGCTCTCACAGGCCGGTTCTTGATGTGTTTTGAAAGCTTTTTGATGGTGTTTTTATTGTATCACAACAACATTCTTGCCTTCTTCAGTTTCACAGTGTTGGTTTATAAACAATGCTTCTTGCAAGACTCTTTAGTTCCGTCAGTTTCCAGTTCCTGCCTGTGGAATATACATTCCTAAAACTGGAAGTAGTGGTGACATTTGTAACTTAATTTCCTTCGGGAAATTGTTTTTAACAGTAATTTTTCAAACTCAGAAAAGCGATGTCTTAATGCTTGTTATCCATCTCATTTGCTGTTTTTTAGTAATTTATTGAGAAAAAAAGAAAGTTTTATATATCCAGAAGCCACCTCTTGCCTCTCTGTACTCACTGTAGCAGTTTATTACTCACAGGTGGGTTTCTTTTTGGTTTCAGCAGCTTCAGGCCCTTTGAGGTCCTACAGGTGAAGGTTTATGTGGGTTAGGAGGGCACTTTCTGTACAATTTTAATTGCCAGATGCAGCAATTCCCACATGTGCTTTTATTGTGTTACCAAAAAAAAAAACCCAAACCCAAACAAAACAAAAAACAACCAACAAACCACAAAAGAAAAACCACAGCTGTAAAAATAACACATTTTCCAAAGGTAACATTACAAAAAGTACCATTCCTGCCATGGAGTGATCCATTAATACTGCTGGGAACAGCCCCTGTTAATGCTGGAAATGTGAATGGTTGCTGCAGAAGCTTTAAAGCGTTGAAGTGCTTTATTGAGCTGTTACCTGGGGACACACATTCACACATCAGCCACAGCCAGGGGAGTTGGGTTCCAGTCCCAAAGGAGTCTGTTCCCAATCCCTGTGGTATGAGGGGTGGGATAGCCTCAGGGACAGTGACTCTGCACGTGTGGCTCACCCATCTCCGGAGAGTGGGAAGGACAGGAGGGAGAGGAGGCCACTCCTGCGTGCTGAGGGCTTGGAGCTGCTGTGGGACACCAGGACAGGGCACTGGAGAGGGGACCTGGGCCCGGGGCTCCAGCACTCACAGCCGTGTTCCCCCTGGAGAGGGAACAGACACTGCCTGCCTGCAGGAGAAGGTGCATCCCAGGGGAGCCCTGAATGTCACAGGTGGGGCTCGAGCTCTTGTTTTGTTCCTGCTTAGAGAGTCCAGGGCTTCGGGAAGGGTCTGCAGCCCCTTCCCCAGCCTGGGGAGGTGGGAAGCAGGTGTAGGGCTGCCTTTGGAGGCCTCCACAGGCAGTGGGAAGGTGCCAGGAGCATCGTTTCCGTGTGGGTTCCCTCAGCCTGCCCAAAATCTCGAGTGACCCAGGGCTGAGGGGGCAGATGCAGCAGCTCCCTGTCCACCTGTGCTCCTCCCACAGCAGGAGCTCCTGTGACTTCCTGGGCCTTTCTGAGACCTGCTGTGGGACATTGCCTTCCCAGATGTGTAGGGAATTAGCATTCAGGGAGGGAACACACCTACTCTGTGTGTCCTTGCTTTCTGTGCAGGTTTTTTTGCCAGCCCAAATCAAGGGAGAAATTACAGCTGGGAAAAGTGACCAGGAACAGAACAGAACTGGTTACCCAGACCATTGCTGTGCTCCAGGACAGGATGGAATTTACACTGCCTGCATTCTGGCTCACCAGGTCTGACCTGTCTGCAAAACTCTCCAACAGAGCAGGGAGGGATAATCCAGACCTCTGACTTCCCAGGACAATCACTGGCTTTCTCCCTCCTCTGCAATTGCGTGAAAGATTCAGAGGAGAAAAAATTGGATTTTAAATAGATAAGGCTGGAAACAGGATTTTCTGCATTTTTACATGCTACAACATGAAATTAATTTACTTGACACTGTGGTGTCTCAGGAGTCAGTATCAATTTTTATAGCTTACATGAAAATAAATCTTTCTCTCTCCTTACAGCACAATGAGTTTACTGTATGTACATTTGCTGCTGTTTATATACACCAATATTTAGGTACAAGAGCACATCAGGAACAGACAAACAGGTTCTTTCCAGCTCTAGAGAGGGCTGAGGGTAGGGTTTGGCAGTCTGTCGGGAAAGCAGGATGTGGCTTCGCACCAGTCCTGACGATGCCTGCACAGGTGAGGGCTGAGTGTGTGCTGCAGTGACAAAGCCCTGTGGGTTTGGGACACCCCAGGGGACACAGACAGGGTCAGTGAGCAGGGAAAACGTGCTGTCCTTACACCACGTCTGTGGGGTGCAGGGATGCTCCAGGAAAACACAGACCAGACGATGCCTCCCGTGCCACGGGCAGGCGGAAATCCCACTCCAGCTGCTGAGCTGGCTCGGTTGCCCTCCTCCTCCTCCTCCTCTTCCTCCTCCTCCTCCTCACCTCGGCCGAAGCCACCGCAGTTTCCTCCCCGGGGCAGGCGCCTCCCGCCCGGCTCAGGGCCCGCAGTTCCCCTCGGACAACAAAATGACCCTTCTCCAGGCGCCCGAGGCTGCAAACACATTTCGTGGGGGGCTCGGCTCCCCCCTGGTCTCTCGCTGCCGCCTCCGGAGCCGCTCAGTTGATCTCTCCCTCCGTGAACTCCTCCTTTATGGACTGTTTGCGGGATTTGCAGTCCGGGAGGTCGAAGCCGAAGTCGGCCCAGTCGTCGGCGGTGCCGCGGTTGGGGATGGTGATGGTGTGGCGCACGCGGAAGTGCACGGCCTCCATCACCCGCTGCCGCTGCAGCTCCCCGGAGCTGCCGATGGAGATGGTGGAGGCGTTGCTGCTGGAGCGGATCAGCTGCTGGGCCCCGTAGTCGTGGCTCTGCTTGAGCTCCTGCAGACCCCGCCAGATGATCATCCTGTACTGCTCCGGGATCTTCAGTGCTCCGAGATCCTGGAAGGACAGCAGCGCTGAGGCACAGCCGGCAGGGATGGGCTGTACCAGCGGGACCCAGCCCTGCACCCCCCGGTCATGCTCTGGGGGCACGTGGGCTCGAGGCCTGAGCACCCAACGGGGCAGGGCTGGACCTCCCCCGGGTCACAACAGCAAGGCCGTGGGTGCATCATCCCCCAGGTGATTCCTCTTTTGTAACCCAGTTACTCAGCCACAGCGTTGCAGGTCAGAGATGTGTTTTGGGAGGGGTTCACATCAAACTGATGTGGAAACGAGAGGAAGGACAGGGAGGGGACCATTGCCCTCAGACACAGGTTCAGAGCAGCATGTGAAGCATCCTTGTGCCTGTTCCCCTGGGCTTCTGCTCCAGCCCTGGCCCAGGAGGCTGGAGCAGCACCTGCCCCCTACACCAGGGTGGTGACAGGGGCTGTCCCAGCACCACAGGCCGAGCTCACACAGCCGGGCGAGGTGGGTGACCTCCCACTGGGGCCCTGGGCCAGGACGGGCACGGGCACAGCGGGGACCTGCCAGGGATCCACGTTAGTGCCAACACAGAGACTCGGGAGCGTTACTGGAGCAGACAGTGAGTATGCAATTAGTAGCTACAAACGCCGACTCGGACACAAAGCTCAGCGCCCTGACACGAGTTTTGGCCATTCCAAACATTTCCTTGGACAGCTGACAGATGGTCACAGAGTTAGTTCAGCAAATGGTCCAAAACCAGGCTCAGGTTACGCAACTGGCCCCAGCTACCAGTGACAAATCATCATCTCTCCCACGGGTGTAGCTGCCAGGTGGAGATGCTGCTACACCTGCCTGGGGCAAAATGGGGTTGGGCAGGGGCTCTGTCTCAGCCAAAACACCAACTCTGGGATGTATGGGGCTTGCCATGGCTCAAAGGGTTTAGGATTATTTGTTTTCCTTCTTCTCATTCCCCTGACAGGCTGGGGAAGCCCCAGCTCTGGTGCCACCCAGGTACTGGCACCACTGTGTGGCAGCAGCAGAGCCTGAATGCTCTGGGGCACACACAGGTACTTCCAGCATCCCCTCTGTGTTTTTCCTGCCAGCTTTTGCCTGATCTTGGCTATTTCATTCCTGGCTTCCCTTGTTATAGATGCCCTGGGCTCAACTCCCTTATTTCAGCCTCTTTTGTCTTAAAGATTAACAGGGGAAGAGGTGAGATCAGATTAAACCTCCCTGAGCTGCAGTGGGGTGTCCCTGCTGGCTCTGTGGGATTTGGGGTGTTCCACTGAGCACCTCAGATGTGTCTTCTGTGTTAGGTGGAAAAATCTCCCTGAGCTCTGGCCTGGGGATCTTTAATCTCTCTTGCTTCTGACAGTCTTGAGGAACTAGCTGGGATTTGTGGTTTTCATCAGGGCCTGAGATGCTGCGAGGCTGCTGGAGTGGGAGGCAGCAATCCTGGGAGCACACATTTTCTGTGAGGGGCTGGGGCACAGGATTCCCTTCCCTTAAAACACTTTTGGTTTTGCTTTTCAGACCAACAGCTGCTGGAAACAAGTGGTAAGAACAGATCTTCCCAAAGCATTTACCTCTATGGATAAGTTCTGCAGGTGGTAAATATTCTGTAACCCTTGTGAGGTGAAATAGTCGATGCAGTTTGGACACCCCAATCCTGTTAAAAAACTGCAGAAAAAGTTTGGAAAATAAAGTGGCATTAACTTCTCATGAACAACAGCTGTGCTGGAAACCATCACTGTGGGACAGACTGTGTCAGGCCATGGAGGAGTGGGGGGACACGGAGAGCTCCACGGGTGGGACCTCCACTGCCACTGAGGTCAAAGGGAAGTGTGGGATTATGTTCATTCCTAAAGCTACACATGTTTTTCTCCTGATTTCAGAGGTTTTGGCTCAGGAACTTACTCAGAATAATGTGAGGGAGCTCAAGCTACTGGGGAGGGGTGTCAGGACATGCCCTGGGCTGAGCAGCACAGCCAGGCTCTGCCCCAAGTGGATGCTGGTGCAGAAACATCTGTGGTCTTTTTAAAGACCAAAACATTAAAAAGCTGCAGAGCTGTGAATGCATTCCTGATGGGAACAGTCCACGAGGACCCATTTCCAGGCATTGCTGGAAGGAAGGGGAAGGGGGAAGCTCACAAGGCTACGTGCCATGGGACATGTAGGACAAGACCCTTGTCTGGATGCATTTAATTTCTGACTAATCAGGGAAGGGTTCCCATGGGGGTGTCTGAGGGCAGTGGGGCTTTCTGACTGGTCGGTAGCTGGGCTTTGGTTGCTGAGCTGAGAGGAACAGTCTGTGTGATTGGGAGCAGTGATTTCTCAGTTGGGGCCAGTGGCCAGTTGACCAGTTGCCAGCAGATGGGAAGGTTAGAGCGAGGGACACAGCAAAGAATGGCAGAGGACAAGACAGGCAGGGCCCCGGGTGCCCTCCCTACCTGACGAGGCTGGGGTCGGGGTTGTAGGGCGGCGGGGGGGTGCAGTGGGACCCCGACACCATGGACTGGGACGAGTGGCCCCCGTTCATCTCCCCGTTGGGCTGCATGGGATGGCTGTTCAGCATTCCAGGTCCTGGCAGGGACAACAAACAGACCTGTTAGACACCCCCTGCCGTGATCCCCCCCTGCCTGGGAGGGAGAGCCCTGTGCTGGGACTGGCCAGGGGAGCACGTACCCATGGGGCCCAGGCTGGGTGCAGTGCCAGGGCCGTGCTGGGCTGGCTGCCCCACCAGCTGGTTCACAGAGGGCAGCTTGTTGATCCCTGCACTGTGGACTTTGTTCATGGGGGAGAGGACGGGTCCGTAGGAGGAAGGTGTCTGCAGCTGGCTCCTGTGCAGGGAGGGCACATGCTGCTCAGCCTGGGCCGGGGGATGGAGCTGCCCTGCTGCAGCCTGCAGCTCCCCTCCAGCCCATCAGACCTCCCTGCCGAGGCTCCCTGCCCCTCCCTGGGGCTGTGGGGTCTCAGGGGCTGCAGCAGGACTTACTGCCTCTGCAGGAGCTGCTGCTGCTGCTGCCGGTAGGAATCGACCAGCTGCTGCGGGACCAGCTCCACCAGCTCCAGGCTCTCCTTTATCTTCATCAGGATCTCAAAGTTCTCCCGGCCCCGAACCTGGAGGAGGGAACAAGCCCAGGATTTTGCTGTATCCCTGTCTCACCTGGCCAATTCCTCGTGGTCACTTTTTTCCACCCAGAAATGCAAAGTGCACTGTCACTGTGGCCAGAGACTGCTCAGGATCCAGCAATCCCTTGAACACATGCATCCATGGATGCTTTTGCTCCTGTTTCCTGGGTTTCTGCCCAGCTCTGCTGCCCTGTGGGAGCCTGTGCATCCCTGACCTGCCTGACATCCCCCCCAAGGTGCTGCTGGCAGAGGGGACAATGCCACCACTGTCCCCAGCCGAGCTCTGACCCTGTGCAGCTCACCCACACTTACAGGCACGTAGTACATCTCCTCCTCCCCGTGCCTCCGTTTCTTGATGCCGGTCCCCAGCGCTGGGATGCTCTGGGGGCTCTGCTTGAAGGCTGGAAGGGAGAGGGGACGAGCGTTGGCAGGGTCCTGGGAGGCAGGGCATGGTGGGGAGCACCGGGCTCGAGCCATGCAGGATGCTAAAGCCATTCCCCCGGGGCTTGGCATTGGAGTGTCCCTTTGTTATTAACAATAATGAATAAATATTTCTGGCCATGAGAGCCCTGCACGGGCAGCTTTGGGCTCTGCAGGGAGAGGGGAGGGGTCCGACTTATAAGACTGGAGATTTAGTGGAGAAAGGTCAAAGCATCGTGCCTGGGTGTGGATTGGAGCCCAGCCTTGAGGCGTGCAGGGGTTTGGGGTGCCCCGAGGGACTCACTGCGCTTGTTGGCGTTGCCGTTCTTGGCCGCGCTCTCGTTCAGCGCCTGCTGCTCCCGGAAATGATCCTCGTCGGCCTTCCGGTCCCTGCCGGGGCAGGCACAGATCCGTCCCTCGAAGGATCTCCTGCCCAGGACCTGGCCACTGGGAGAACAGAGCAATCAGTGACCCTGTTTCCCCTTGGGAAGTTGGTTGTGGCTCAGTCCAGCTCAGAAACCAGACCAGCAGTGTCCTCCCATCCCTCTGTGGGAAGGGATCCTCAGGGATGGATGGAGGCCCTCAGCAGTGGGCTCCTGGGGAAGAGGAGCTCCTGGGGCAGAGGAAGGCTCCAGCTGCAGGGGAGAAGCCAACTGAGGGCTGGGTCCCTGGTCCCTCCATGCCAGCCTTTTCTGGGCTGGTAGAGGAGAACATTCCCATGCCATGGGCTGGGGCTGTCACGTCCCCTTCCCTGGGGGTGCTCCCTGCAGGGGAGGGTTCCTTCCCAAGGGTCCCCAGCCCTCCCACAGCAGGAGGGACACCCACCCCTGCTCCCACAGCCACTCACTCTCTCGTCTCCAGGGTGATGATGATGAGGATGGGCCTCCTGTTCATCCCTCCCACGCAGCTGCTGTTGCACATGAAGTTGTACAGGATGGTGGTGAACTCGGTCCCCACCTGCCCGGGAGGGGAGAGCAGGAGCTGAGCGGGGAGTGACGGGGGGAGGCAGGCAGGGACACTCTGGGGAGTGAAGAACTGGAGGGGGGGAAGCAGGCTTGTCTCCCCCAGGGAGCGAAGACGAGGGGCACAGGGTACAGGGCTGGCACCTTGGGAGGGCAGCACCAGGGAAGGGGGGTGTGGGGACGGTCCCAGCTGGAACAGGGGACTGTACGAGGACTGTGGGGTCCCACCCAGCAGGACTAGAGGGGGTGTCCCTTTGCTCCCCTCATCCCTGGCCCAGGCTGCTCTGGGATGCTTCACAGGACTGGGAGATGCAGATGCTGAATGCAGCTGCACCGGTGTGGGGGGGAGAGCAGGGGTGGCCTTAAGGTGTGCCAGGGCAAGGGGACACTCTGGTCTCATGTGTCCTGCCAAGCAGCCCTGTCCCCGTGGGTTCACCCACAGTGCTGGCATGAGCCCGTCCGGAGGCAGAGGCCGGTCCTGCCCCCTCCCCAGCAGCCGGGTACCTGCGGGGGCTCGTAGGGCACCATCACGCTCTGCCGGCCCGTCACCGGGTCGTCCACGTACTGCGAGAGGTTGTTGCCTTCCACCCGGATGAGGTGGCTGGCAGGGGCTGACTGGCCTGCAAGGCAAACCTCTGGTTAGAGAAGTGGCTGCCCAGGATGCCCATCCTGTGCCCACGAGGGCCGTGGCACAGGGGGTGTGTGGCTCCCGGGCCTGGGGAGGGTGGAACTCACCGTCGTTGAAGTCGCGGCCGAGCTCGTGGTTGGGGCAGCGTTTCACCACCTCGGTGACGTGCTCTGCCTTCTTGTACACGGGCATGGCCCGGATGATGGTGCCCGGGGGCGGCGGCGTGGACACCTTGATCTGGATGGGGCATGTCTTGGCGATCTGACAGTAGAGCTTCTTCAGCAGGGGGGAGTACTGGGAAACAGGAGACACCCGTCAGGAGAACGTCACTGAGGGGACAGCGGATGCTCCCCTGCCCACCCTTGGCTTCCTCCGCTGTGGTGTAAACACAGGGCTCCCTTCTCTTCCCTTTCCCCTGGAAATACTGAAATCTGACCCATTTCACCCATACTGTGTGGTATCCACTTTCCACGTGAAGCAGTTACAGCCACCTCGTTCAGGCATCATTCAGCCCATTCTGAAACACTTCCCTGAGTCTGTTCTCGCACCAGGCTTGTGGCTGAGTGGAGAGCTGGGAGCACCAAGAGCTGGGAACACCACAGCCCGAGGAAATTGTGCTTAATGTCATTAAAAGTGTCATGGCTACTTATACAGGACCTGGGAGTTTAATTCTGGCACAGACAGATCTGTCCTGACCCCAGCTCGATCCTTTGCAGCAGCAGTGGCTCGTGGAGGGGACATGGTGGGGACATGATGGGGACACGACCACTGCCCGGGGTGGCCATGGGAGGAGGATGCTCTGTGGCAGCTGGAGACAGCACCTGCAGCCACCTCTGCATTGAAAACAGTTTCTGGCCACCAAATTCCTCCCTGTGAGGGCACAGATGGGTTTGCTCAGTGGCAAACTCCTCTCACAAGGACCTTGAACGGGGGCAGCTCCTGGGGCTGCAGCTTGAGCTGCTCCAGAGCAGGGCTGGGGAAGGAGAACATGTCCTTCACCTTCCAGGAACTGCCCAGGCTCCCAGGTGTGGGGATGTGCAACTCCCTTCCCTCCGAGCCGTGCCATGCTGTTTTCCATCTCGCAAGGAATGTGTTTGCTACACACGAGCCCACCCCTGCACCCGTCCCTGCATGGCAGGGCATGTTCCTGCTCAAGGTATTTTATCTCATCCCCACAACACAATGCCTGCTGCCAAAAAAATACCACCGTGCAGAGTATTTGTGGGGATGTTAAAGCTTGTCCTGAGCCATCCAAATACAGGTGTGCTGAGGGGAGCGAGGCTGCAGCTCTGCTCTGCTCTCCTGGTGCAGGGGGATTCCTGAGCTCGGGCTGCCCAAAACAGGGGGCTCAGCAGCTGCTCAAATGGGTCTGGGAGCAGATTCAGGGGCTGACATGAATGGCCCAGTCCCCACTTTTCCTGGCCATGAGTGTGTTTCAGTGCAGCTGTGGATCAGGTAGGAAGGATCTGTGTCTCCCTGCCCTGCTGCCCTGGCTGCAGGATTGGAGCCACCTGTGCCTGAGTGAGGTGCTCCCACCACCTCAGGGACTGAGACAGGGGCAAAGGAGATAAACCATTTCCAGGTTTGTCTCGTCGAGGTGGTCTCCAGGAGAGTTCTGGGAAGGCATAAAAGGCACAGGCTCTCCCAAGGCAAACAGCAGCAGCAGTTCCTGCAGTGTGGGGATGTGTTGGGTCAGGCTGGCAGCAGGTACCAGGTCCTGGAGGTGCAACAGTGAGGTGTCCTGGGGTTAGAGCCTGCTCAGCACTGGGGAGAGCAGGACGATGCTGTGGTCCCTGGAGGGTGTGACCAGGAGGGAGCAAGAGTTAACCCTCCTTTGTGGAGGTACATGGACTCACCCAGCAGGAGAGGAGACCTTGGAAACACCACCTGCTACTGGACTGCCCAAGTTCTGCACTGACACTGGATAACGCTGACTGCATGGCCAGGTGAGCTCCCAGCTCTGATCCCACATCCCCAGCAGGGATCAGGCCCACGGGCTCCACTGGGAATGCAGTGACTCCCCCTGCCCCGCTGGAGATGAAGCTCCCACGTGGCTGTGGCCCATGGAACCCACTTGCCCACCACAATGGGGTTTAATGCCCTCTGTTTGAGGAGCCACCGTGGCAAAACAAGGGTTATTTGGAGGGGGCTCTCCCTTGCCAGGTGTTAAAGTACTGACAACTCCTGTCAAAGGATCCTTTCATGTAGGCATTCCCGGGCAGCCCTCAACATGCCTGGGAACTGTAACTGCTCTGGAAGAGCAGAGGTGCATTATGGCAAGTTCTTTGGTAACAAATTCTCTCGTTATACCATGTTATGACATGGATAAATCTCAGTTAAATAGCAGAGCAATTCCCTGCGGGGGGAAGGTGCAGGCATGTCTCCACTGATAACCTTATCGTGTCCCAACAGCTCCAGGATTGCCTTCAAAGATCCCTCCACTCTAACAAACCATTCTTTTAAGGAACTCTGTGCTGATAATCCTGGGCAGGAAAAGTCTGGGCTGTGCCCTGGGCGGCCACGCTCCCGACTCCTCACAGTGTGGAGCCCTCCTGTGCTGGGTCTGCCACCACTGCCAGGGCTCAGCACTCCCAGTGCCACAGACCCAGCCTGGCCACGGCCACCAGGAGAACCAGCATTGTCTGTTTGGGATCCCAGGAGGCTCTACATCCCCAGCTGTGCTTCCAGCCAGGAACAGCCCTTGGCAATGCACCTTCTCCGTAGGGGACAGCCAAATCTGCACTGAGCAAGGTTCCACTGAGCAGGCACCTCTCTCCTCCTCGTTATCTGTACTTGCTAATTATCTGCCCCGTGCCCATCTCTGTGCCAGGCTGTGCTGCATCACCTGAGGCCCTGGTACCTCCCAGCACAGCCACAAGGAGCACAGGCACTGCACAGTCCTCAGCTTCAGGATGAGACAGTGACAGAGCAGGAACCAGAGATCAAAACACCAGGATTTAATCCCAAGCCAGTGCAACCTCCTCACTGCTTTGGCTCTTGGTTTGCCACGGCTACATCTGTGCCACCTGCACTGGCAGAACCTCGTGCTGTTCACTCACATCCTCCCCATTCCACAGCACTTGGACAAACTGACCTCTTGAGACTGGCCACACTGGGTCACAAAGCTCAGGTCACTCACTCTGCTGCCAACTTGCTGCCGGGCACAGGAACAACATCTTGGGACACCTGGACACCTTCCTGGCACATCCAGACCTCAGGAGCAGGATTCCTTTCACACCCATAGAGGAGCCTGGGTATGTTCTGCCCTGGGTACCTCCTGCCTGTGTTTTCAGTCCCTGCTCTGCCCTGGGAGCTGCTGATGTCTGACTCCACACTTGTGTTAGTACCAAGGTCGTCTCTGTTCCTGGAAAACATCAGAGTGCCTGTTATTGTGTGTTTGAGGAGCACAACAGGTTTCTGTGGCTTGTGGCTGCTGGGTTGCTCCAACCAGCACAGAGCAGCAGCAGTGCTGACAGGCTCCCTGAAGCCTATGGAAACACACAGAACCTGTATTCCTCTGGGATTTCCTGCAGCTTCCAGTGTCACCCTCGGCTGCTTGGCTGACACCATAATGCCAGCTCCATCTCCATCCGTTCCCTGCTGCTGTGCCCATCCTGCAGAACACTAGGAATAACTGGAAAAGCCAAGTTATCTAAACCCTAGCAGTATATCAGCACTGAGGTCTTTCCCTAAGGGTCTTTGGATGTGTTTGAGATGTGGTTGCTTCTTTGGTGAGATGAGACCTCAGTGCACCAGTGCCAGGTGTAACAGGACACAAATCCAGCCGAGGGACAGAGCCCCTGGTGCCATTGGCTGCTGTGAGGCTTTACCATGGTTATCTTGGTGCCACTGCCCCAAGGTGTGCTCTGCACACCACAGGATCCCGATGAGCCAATGCCCCACAAAGGCCTGTGGATGCAGCACTGACATGGAGCCTCAGCATCCGCTGCTGCCCACCCTGACCAAGGACCAGGACCTGCTCCAGAGGCCACTGCAGTGCTCAGCCCTGGGGCTGCCTCCCCACGCAGGAAGAGATGGTTTTCCCCATGGATGATGACAGCCTTGCACAAAACCCAGCCTGAATCCTCTGCCTGGACAGACCTCCCAGCACAGTCCATCTCGCCCGGCCCTGCGCGGGCAGCAGAACCGCTAGGAGGATGTGTCCCAACAGATTCGGAGCTGATAAAATCTTATTTATCTTCAACTGTTGACACTGAAGCGTCTAGACTTGCCTGTTCGGGAGGCAGCCAAGGCCTCCTTTCCCTCTTGAAGGAAATGATTTGCTCAACAATTACTTTTTCCACAAATCCTCCCCCCCTCCTCCCTACCAGCCTCCTCCTCTCCTACATTCCAGTCTCCTCATTAGCTCTACTCAAGACGTGTCCGGGGCTGCAGTCAATGGATCCCAATAAAGCCACTGGCCTGGCAAGGGGGAGAGAAGAAAAGTGCTGCCTCCGGCTGCTAATTTCCTCGTGCTCCCCAGCAAGCAGCTGCAGAGCTGCATCCTGGGACAGGTTCGGACAGATCTCAGCCGGGAGGTGATAATAACGTGTCTGTCATCTTCCCCAGGCGTGTAGCATCTTGCAAACCGCAAATACCGTTAACCGGCTCGGACGAATCTGTTACGGCAGATCCTGGAGGACGTGCCGGCTGCAGAGCTAATTCTTTTTCTGTCTAATTTTTTTTAATAACCATTTTTTAATCACCGGCCTGTAAACTCCTCACTGAGCTGGAAATTCCTCCCCAAAGCTACTTCGTTGCTCATTTACTATGAGCTGGGTTTGAAGATGTCCAGCGCACCAATGATGCTCGAGAGGAGAGGAGAGTGTCCAGCGGGGCCTGAGGTACCTGTCCAGCACACAGGTGTGCTGGGAAGGGCGGGCACTGCCCTGGGCGTGGCTGTAAGGGGTGCCCTGGTACCTGTGTCCCTGCCTCTCCAGCTCCTGCACCACAGCAGGGATGGATCAGGGATGCTGTAAGGGATGCTCCAACACCCACTTCCCTGTGCCTGTGGTCCCTACATCATGGCAGTGATGCACTGGGGTGACACCAAGTCACCACCAACTGTGCTCAGGACACAGGGTCTCAGCAGAGTCCCCTGCTCCCCCCAGCCATCATCAGCTGCAGGGGACCCCCATCACCCTCAGGTCCCCCAGACCACTGAGGTCCTGGGGCCGGAGCTGCCCCCCAGCAGAGCAGCACAGGGAGGCTGCATGTGCTCCAGCCTGCATCCTTCTACCTTAATTAGCATGTCACAACTGCTAATTAAAATCCCTTGCTTCACCCCCAAAGGAGTCCTCTCCCTGCCTTCCCCAGTGTGTATATCCTTAAAATAACTACCGGGGTTGTGGCTGCTCTCAGTCACTGCTGAGCCAGTGCTGGCACTCTGGGGTGTTTAATCTCTTCTTGTAGGTCTGACTCCCTGTGTGCATTGGATACTCAGATCCCCTGACCAAGGTGGCCCAGAGCTCCCTCTCATCCAAAAAGGAAGCTGCAAATCCAGCCAGGAGATTGTTTCACACGTGTGATCAAGTCTGGATGCAGGGGCAGGCTGGGAGGGGAGGGAAGAGGAGGCTGAGTTGGGCTTGTGAATTGTTGCTGGGAACAAAAATGTGACAACCAGAGCAGCAAGACCTGGGCTCAGGGGAAAGCACTGGCTCTGGAGGATCCTGGTGGGGCTGTGCCATGAGGAGGGAGCTGTTCCTCCTGCTCTCCCACAGCCGCTGCCTGCACTGGCCACGGGCAGAGAGCGGGTTTGCCGAGGGTGCACCAGCATCTTTCCGCCCCTCCCTTATGCACCAGAGGTCATGGGCTCCCAGCTCTCTCCCACCTCTCCTGCTGGAGAGCATTGCCTTCCCGATGGAGCAGCATTGCCAGTAAGCCATTCCCTTGACCTGTGCATTCCAGACACGTTCGAGATAGTGGAGCTGATAGCGGGATCGTGTTGGAACATCGCACACCGAATTCCTTTGCCTTTTTTCTTAATTCCATTGTGTCTGGAGCTCCTGGAGCCTCATCCACACCCTGCAAAAGCTGGTGGAAAGCCTCCAGTGGGCTGGCTTCGATGGGCTCTGGGCAGGCTGGTGCTGAAGTTGCTTCCCTACTTCCAGCATGCCAAAATATCCACACTCATCTGCCCAGCTGCTCGGATAGAACCAGAGATGTTTGTGGCTCAGAGGCAGTGTCCTAAGCTGTGCATGGCCCCTGATCATCTTCAGGCCATGGCTGTTGGACAGGAACTTCTGTGGGATATGAAGAAGTGCCAGAGAGGATTTGAAGAGTGGGCTTGTAGTCTATAGATGCTCCTGAAGAATTTTCCCTTGTCTTTACAACCATCTCTACCCCAAAGAGCTTCAGGCAGCAACCAGCAAAGGAGAACCTGCCTCCTGCCACATCAATTATTCCCATCCTCCTTGTTCAGTTTAGGATCAGGCAAAGCATTTCAGCTCTCCAGTGGCCACGCTCCAGCTGCAAGATCTAATGAGTAACTGGAACCGGTTCCACGTGCCATATCCCACTGGCTGAGCACTGGGATCCAGTTTGCTGTGGGTGACTGCTGGCCAGCCATCCATGGGAGCAGGAGCAGCTCCCCTCAGCTGTGAACATCTCCAGCCTTTCCCTCGCCTGCTGATTGCTCCCTGAAGCAGCAGCAAGTCCCTGGCTGTGGTTTGGACCTCCCTGTGCCTGTGTCAGAGACCCCCCTGCCTGCACAGCCTGGGGGTTTGTCCATCTCCCCCTGGCTCCAGGGGCTCTGTGCAGGCCTGGATGGTTGCCCCACACCGTGGGCTCGAGCCCCCACATCCCTTCGCAGCCCAGCCACGGGAGGCCAAAGACCCCATTAACACTTCTGCGGGTCTGCCACACGTGACAGCGTCCGGCGGGGAGGGAGCCCTGCTCTGCCACCAACCCGACTTGAGAAAAATCCTAATTATCCATCAGTTACCAGCTGGCCGGTGCGGCGAGGGGCTGCGGCGAGGAAAGCGCCGCGATCGGCTGCGGCTGCAGCGTGTCCGGGCAGCTCCGGGCTCCCGGAGCCCGACGGCTCCCGGCAGGCAGGCAGGATGCCGGCGTGCCCCGTCTTGCCGCAGCTCCCGGTCCTCCTCCCAGCCCCGCCGGAGCAGCCTACCAGAGGGGGGCTTCCAACCTACGGGGAAAACCTTATTTTCGGCATCTGGCCGTTGCTCCCTGCGATAAGAAGGCCATTAAAAATGAAAAGGGAGGTGGCAGCAGCCTGGAGGGCTTCCCACGGTACGGAACAGAGCAGCTGCTTCGGTCCGGAGCTGGTGGGTGATGTGTGGTGCTCAGAGCCCAGCCCGGGGGTCGGGACATCCAGGGTCACCCACCACTGCCCAGTGTCCCTCTGCAAGGACAGAGCTCAGCAACGTGAGCCCCAAACCCTGTCCCAAGGCTTTACCCCTTCTCCATTCACCCCTTTCTAAAATTAGAAAATCAGCATTTAGAGGCAAGAGAGAGCAGCTGATGATGCTCTGGGCCCATTCTCCACACTGCTGCCCCCAGACCCCTTCCTTCCTCTTCCTGCATTGAGCCAAGGGTGTCTGCTAAAGCAAAGCTTATCTCTCAGGAGATATGCAGACTCCTCATTTGAATCCTTCAGGAGCTGGAGAATCCACTGCATTCCTTGGTAAATTGTTCCTATGTTTAATTATCCTCACTGCTAAAAAAATTCCACCTTGTTTGTAGTCTGAATTTGCCTGGCTTCACCTTCCAAGTGCAGGATCTTATTATATTTTTTTCTGTTAGATTAAGGATCTCATTATATCTTTTTCTGTTTGATTAAGGCGTTGGCTGCTATGAGGAACCATCTCCTGGGCACACCACGATCAAGCCACCCTTGCTCTTCTCAGGGAGACCTTCCTTGCAGAACACTTCCCTGGTATTGCCCCACAAGGCATCTGCACCAAATTTTTTATCTTCTTTGCAATCTCCCTCCCAAACAATTTCTGTTTTGTCAACAGAGGGTTTGAAGTGTGGACAGGAGCATCAGGCTTGTGGTCAAAGCTTGGTGTAAACTGATCAACCACCCTGGTATAAACCATCTGGTGCAGTGAACCCCAGGGTATCCAAAAGCCACAAGGCTTCCCCAGACAGGGCTGAACCAGGCTGGGCTGTTCCCTCTGACGTGCTGGCCCAGCCCACACGTGTCCTGCAGTGCTGCTGCCCTTTGTGTGACTGTGCTGGCAGACATCCCTGCCTGTCCCCAACCCTCCTGACTGCTACACGTGTGTGCTCAGCTCCTGTGCAGGGTCACAAATCCGTGTTGATTCACTGCTAACAGAGGACAGATTTATTTTGCTGAGCTCCTTTCCCCATTTTACCGGGACAGCCTCGGGTGTGGCAGTGGCACTGCAGAGCTCACATCAAGTGGGAGGAAGGCAGTGGCCTCATCTTCCAGCAATAAATGTGCCTGTGACAGCCCCAGCCAGGAGGACATGCAGTGACACCAGCTGTCACCGCAGCAGGACTGTTCCTCATGTGGCACCTCGGAGAGACAGACCCACTGCATCCACACCAGCAGTGCTGCAGGAACCCCTGTTTCAAATGAAACATCCCCCATGCTCTCAGGGTGCCAACCCACTGCTGGTCTCTGCAAGGCTCAGCTCCAGTGCAGTGAACTGTGGGCTGCTGGGTTCTGACCTTGCAGCCATCCTGCTCTGGGGGGATGCAGCCACCCCAGTGTCATGGTTCAGGGGGCCACACACCTCTGACTGCCTGCTCTGACCGTCCATAAAGCTTGGGAAGAACAGCCATCCTGTAACTGATGGGAGTTATCCCCCAGTAGGGATAGGATCGGTCTGGAGTCACATAATCCTGCCCCGAGGACCTCCAGTTTATGCAGTTCCTAATGAAATGCATCCCTGAGCAACATCCCGCAAGGAAAGAGAGTGGAAAGAGTGGAGACTTAACCACCCCTACGAGGGCAGGTCGTGTTTAACCACAGTGCTGTCCCAAGCCTCTGATCTGTGTGACTCAGCTGTGCAGCTCCAGCCACCGGCCGCAGGGAAGCTGCTGGACTGCTCCAGCCAGGAATTCGGCGGCGTTCAATTCGGCTGGTGAGGGTGCAGGAGCCCGTCGCCTCCTGCACCCTCACCAGGACACACCGGGAGCATCCCACCGTGCAGCAGCACCCCCCGGCTGCTGCCCGGGTCTCCCTGCACGACAACATCCAAGGATGCTTTCTGTCTCCCGTGGGAAGGACTGTCTTGGCAATTAAACACGTCACCTCCCGAAAACGAAGGTCATCATCACTCCTGGGGCTGACACATCGCTCCTGGGCTGCTCTGCCCGTTCCATGGCAATGTCAAACCGCAGCCCTGGAGGAAACCCTCTCTGTTCCCATGGGATGTCAGTTACCCCAGCCCAGCCTTCCTGTTCAATCAGTGTTTCCCGGAGGAGAAAACCCTCCCGGCTCCAGCGCGCTGCTGCGCGGCTCTCCGGGCGCTCCGGGGACACTCACCCGCTGCGGGAGCGCCTCCGGCACTGCCCGCAAGCGCCGCTTTCCTGAACAGCAGGGACAGCGCTGCGCTGAGCCAGGGACGCGAAGTCAGGACCTTTCTCCACAAAACGCACAGCAGCCCCTGCACGCTTTCCCCTGTCACCGAGTCCCTGCTCCGCGGAGCTCTCCTGTGCCCGGCGGCAGGAGCGCGCTCGGAGCGGCCGAGGACCAAACCCACATCCCGGCTCCCGAGGAGACGAGCAGACGGCACGATGCGATCTTGATTAAAAACCCACCGTGGTTAAAATCCTACTCTGCCGTTTGCCGTGACTTCTAGAGAGTAAGCTACTCCTCTGATACGAGGTGGAAAAGGATTGTAAATGACAAGCGGGAATTTATGGCAAAGCTGGGAACGGCGCTGGGAGATGCGAGCAAAGGTCCCTCTCACCCACAGCCTCGCCTCTGACAGCACTGGCTGGCAAAGGTTTGGGAAGCACCGGGAGAACAAGGCAGGTACTTCCCCAGGACATTTCTTTTGGGGACATTTACCTGCAGTTCAGGGAATTGCAGTGAGAAAAATGACATTGTAGCCGCTGTGTTTCACAGCTCTTTGGGAGAAACCCCCTGAAAAGCAAGCACGGATGTTTCCTGCACGTTTTGCTTCCCAGGACCACCCGTGCAGGTGAAGTCCCCATGGCTGGTGGCCGTGTCCCACAGCTGCCCTGCCAAGCGTCCCCACCACCGAGGTGCTGGTTGGTTGGTGGCGGTGAGGACGCTGTGGGTGGTGGTGAGCATCTCCCTAGGGATGGTAGAAGACATGCAACTTACTGTCCAGGTGGCTGACTTGGCGGTGCTGGATTGCTGGAAGGTCACCTCGAAGTGGTGTGGGCCGGGGTAGTCGGTGTTGGAGGGGATGACGGGAGCCGGGGACATGGCGTCGAAGGTAGAGCTGGGCTGCGAGTAGGGAGAATGCGTTGGGACATTGGAGGTGTGCTCGGAGCTGTAGGGGCTGGTGGAGGCTGCTCTGCTGCCGATGCTCTGATCCATGCTGTTGTTCAGCAAATTGAACTGGGACTGGAGGAAGGGAAAAGGGGAGGAGGGAAAAAAGAAAACACCAGCCAGTTTAGAGACAGGGAAACCTCAGCCACCCTTCTCCAGGGCTGGGGTGTCCTGTTACAGCCTCCTTAAAGGGCCAGCATGCGGGAGGGGAGCCAAAAGAGCTGGTCTGGGTGGCTTGGGTTTTCCAACAGGTCACCACTCGTGTGAGGGATCAACTCCAGTACTTAAATCATCCCCCTCGATCTGCTCCATCATCACTGGAGGCAGTGGGGTGCCACAATCCCAGATCTCCAGCACACCTGCCGAGGGAAAGCCACTGTTCTGACAGCTGGGAGAGGGCAGGGATGTTCTGGGGCTCGCTCAGGTGTGGGAGATGTCCCGCTGTGGGCAGGGAGTGACAGCCCTGTCCTGCACACAGGGCTCTGCTCCACAGTGGCCCTTCCAGCAGCCAGAGTGTCACAGCTCAGTGAAGCTGCCCTGGCAAGGTGACCAGCAGTCCCTGGCAATGGCATTGCTCCGTCGTGACAGCAGTCCTGGGTGTCTGACCCGTTTTCTGACCTGCCTCTCTTGCATTCACTGGTCAAGGACAGACACCCACACACAAATCCTGGGAGTGCTTCTCTGAGCCAGCCCGCCCTGAGCAGTGGTTTGTAGCTTGTTTCCCAGTGGGATGTTTGCTCTCAGTGTCTGATGCAGCTCTAATTTGGGGAAAACCTCAAACCTCCGAAGCGCGTGGCTGCGATGCAGCCGCTGCAGGAAGGGCACAGGGCAAACAGACCCATTTAGGCACGTCCTGGCTCCTATTCCAGACCCGCTGGACCAAATCCTGACTTTTTACAATTTTTTCCTTATTCGTCTTCTGACCAGTTACTGTCAGATACTTCCAGTGAGAGCTGGCAGCTCCTTTACCCTCAGGCACAGGCTAAGTACAGTGACATTCCCCAGAACTGTGTGGCTAAGGTGGCCTTAATATTTCACCAGAAAATCAGACCCAAATACAACTGTTTCTCAAAGCAATTAGGGTGGTTTTTTTGCCCAGAAACCTGGAATTCCCAAGTTGGTCAGGGCTTGCTCTCACCCTGGCAGCCCCAGAGGCCAGTGCTGTGGTGGCCACTGGGGCTGTGCCGGTGACCACACGCAGTGGCCAGTGGGTCACTGTGTGCTGTCCTGGCTGCCACACCAGAGCACGGACAAGGTCCCCCTTGACTGCCCCCATGCCCCAGCAGGACTGTCCCTGTTCCCAGCACCCGCTGGGGTAGCTCTGGGAAGCCAAGAGCTCTGGAAGCAGCCGTGGGCACAGCCAGCAGGCTCAGCCTTCCCCAAAGGGCTGCAAGGCTCACGGCTCAGGAATCAAGAGACGTGTTTTAACTTGGGATCCCAACCTCACCCAACCGTCTACAATGTGGAATGGTTTAAAGGCAATCATCCTTCTCCAGGGAAGTTCTCCTGTTGCCTGCATCTCTCACAAGGTCGTTGGAGCCTGTGACTAACTGGAGGAATGCTGAACAAGATCTGGCTTGCTTTTACACATCCAGCCATTTTCTCCCTAAAATATGTGCCTAAACCCCTCTATTCCTACTCACAGCTCTATAAATAGCCCAGCCAAACACAAGCCAAGCTTTCCATAATCCCGGGCTTCACCTGGAGAAAAAATTTGGAAAAAACAGGCATGTGGAAAGCCCTTGCCTTCCAGCTGGGAATTGCTGGGCAGCAGCCGTGGGGACTGTGGGCAGGGCAGCACTGGCATGGTGGCACAGGCAAAGATCAGGCATCAACCAGGAGAGCAGCAGCAAGGGAGAAGGGATTGCTGCTGGACAGGGCTGATCTACAGCCCAGATAATCCAGGGGTATCAGGACTGAGCTGTTTTTCTCTTGTGCTTAGAGCCAGGACTGTGTGTGGCTGAAGCCTGCAGCCATAAATGGGCAGGGGAGTGGGGACCCTCCACTGAGCAGAGCATCCTGACCTCTGCATGGGAGAGAACTTCCCCTGGGAAAAATGGTGAGATATGAGACCCAGGGTACCACCTCTGCCAGCCAGGTGACACAGCTTCCCGACCACCAGGGCTTTGGGAATCCACTGGCAGAGAGACCCAGTCAGGTGCAGGGGGAAAATGACCAACTTGTTGTTCAAAATCGACAAAATTATGGAAACATTCCCTTAAAAGACAAATCAAAGGCAAGTGTGTTTATGTGTATGTGTGTAAATATGTTCATACACACACATGTTTGTACACACACACACACACAACTGCAGCAACGACCTCTCAAGGAACAACCCCAACAATCCCGGGACACGCAGCTTGGTAGCAACACACACAAGGTAAAAAAGAGGAATGAAGTAATTTCCTTCTATCTCCGACTGCCTCTGTGCCTGTGCCGGACTGTTGTGAATGTCAGAGACAGACACAGACCCCGAAGGAAACAACCTCGGCACCCAAGGACAGGGCTGAAAGCACATCACCTGCAGCACAGGTACCACTTCACCCGCTCTGCCCTCCCAGGGCTTTCCAGCAGGGAAGGGAAGCCTGCCTGGGGCTGTGGGCTCGGCCGAGGAGATCCCCAGTGAACAGCAAACCGGTGCTGGGGTGTCCAGCACTGCAGGCATTCCTGGGGTGGATGCTCCAGCCAACACCCCCCAACTGTGCACACGGATGAGGAGCCTGCACTCCTTTCACCCAAGGTTTAAATCACACCCTGGGCTCTGCCAGCACCGGATCAGGCAAAGCCAGAGGACCAGTGACCGAGCTGCCGAGGCTGCAGCATCCTGCACTGACACGGATGGGGGCTCAGGAGCCAGGCTGGAGCAGCCCCAGCTCATCCTTGCAACCGTGGGCTGGGGACAGGCTCCCACTGGGACAACCCCTGGAGCATCCTGGGCCACAGCACAAGGGCTGGGCTGGCAGAGCTGGAGAGGGTGCCCCAGCAGTGGGGGATAATCCCAGTAAAGCAGCAAGGCAAACCCCGTCCCTAAGGAGCAGCACCTACCGTGGTGTAATGCTGCATCGGGTCGCTGACGTACAGCATTTTAGTTGTCTTGGGGTTCACGGAGCGCGGGGAACCGTCCTGCCCCGGGAGTCATGGGGTCGGGGTGGCGATGGAGGAGGCCGGGGTGGGATGGTGGGTGGAAGGGGCAGTGTGGGAGCAGGGCCGGGGCGGGCAGCGCCAGGGATGCTGCGCTGGCCACCCGTGTGCCGCCGTCTGTTGGCTCTTTGGCTTTTTTCATCTCCCTTAGTTCTGTCAACTCGCTGCATCCAACAACAAAACGGGGCCCACCCCTTCTATCCCTCATGACTATTCATTAAAGCACAGGGCAGGCCCCAGCTTGCCCAGTGATGGACTGGGCGATACCAACCATTCCCACTGCAGGGAGAGCGGGGGTCCAGCTCCACCATCAAACCCACCCTGATCCCACTCCTGAAAGCTTCTTCCAGCCACATGGGGCTGGAAACCTGCTTGGCTGGCACCTGTCACCAGCACACCGATGTGGCCGTGCTTGCAACGGCCAGATGATGCAGTGACTCTGTGAGAGCTCCGTGTCTCAGTGATATGGAGTTATCCCTGCCTAGATGGATAGATATGGATAGGTGTGGATGGATGGATGGATGGATGGATGGATGGATGGATGGATGGACGGATGGATGGATGGATGGATGGACGGATGGATGGATGGACGGACGGATGGATGGATGGATGGATGGACGGATGGATGGATGGATGGACATCTAGAGGGATAGACAGGGATGGATAGGGATAGATAGGGATAGATAGGGATAGATGGCTAGCCAGGGCATTGGGGTGACCTGCTCCAAGTCACCAAGCACTGGCACTGGTGCTGAGCCCCATGAGCAGCAGGAATCAGCACGGACTGAGCAGTCCCTGCACCACTGTTCCCCCTCTTGCCTCTGCCTCAGTCCAGTGGTGTCCTGTTACCTGTGCATTTACTGTCACGCACCCCGGGCTGCACCAACCCTGCCGGGCTCAGCTTGGGTCCCAGCAGGAGCGAGGGGAAAGGCGAGGGCTCGCCCGCCCAGCGAGGGGCACAGCCCCAATTATCAGCCCTCTGCCCGGCTCCTGCCCGCTGCGGCAGGGGCTGGGGAAGGAGGGAAAGCGAGTGGAAAGCGAGGGAAAAGGGGCTGGGGGAGGGGAGGCAGCTGTCGGGGAGGGAACGGCGCCTTTTTGCAGGGAAACGGCGGCTTTCTGCAGGGGGAGCTGCCAACAGCCGGAGCGGCTGCAGGGATGCTCCCGGGAGGCCAACCCGCTCGGGGCACCAAACAGGCACGAGTGCCCTGCACGTCTCGCACACCCACGATGCTTTTCCAAGACTCTGTCTTTGACAGAGGCAAAGGCCTGTAGGATGGGCTTTAACTACACACCATTTGTACCAGAGTAAATGACTCCCTGTTCCTGCCGTGGGACTCGAGCTCTGCTGCCCTTACAGTGCTGAGCCCCCGCTGCTGTGTGCAGAGATATTGTCCAGCATTGAGTAGCCATGGTTTTACTGAGCCCTGTGCCACAGGTGATCAGACCCTGCACCAGTGCCAGCAGTGCCACACCTGCAGTGGCTGTTCTCCCCACGGCCTCCCCCAGAGCCCCCAGCCCACCCCTGTGGGGAAATCGAGTCTGTGTCTGGTGCAGGTGCCACCTGAGCACACTCACCATCACCGAGTCATTCATGCCTCTCATCTGGAAGACGTCCATGGTGACCTCTGTCTGGTTGGAGACCTCATTGCTGCCGGCGTGGGTGGCTGGAGGGAGGTCGAAGTAGGTGCTGTCTGGCTCCCTGAGGAGAAGGTGAGGGCACAGTCATCTTCCCAGCTCTCTAACACCCCTGCCACCACCACCACCCAGCAACTCACAATCCTCTTGAACCTTGTCACCTTCCCAACTCCTCCCTCCATCCTCTGCTTTGATTCCCAGGTGGCAGAGCAGGCTTTGCTCAGGCAAACTGTTGCCTGGCAGAGACTTGGGAAGCTGTGCATCCACCCAGCTCCTGTGGCATATCTGTCACCTTGGGATGTCTTTACATGAGAGGATACCAAGGGAGAAAGGATGGAATGAAGGACAGTCCTTCTCCTTTGCTTTATTAGACCATGAGGCTCAAAGGCCAGAAAACTTGCAAATATCTTGGTGGGGCTGGAAGATGTTTAATTCTGGAATGAAGGGTCCTAGGTTAAGTGGACCTCTGCTCTGGCCCTGACACCGTCTCCATGCAGCCCTGGAGCACTGCAACAAAAAAAGGAGCCCTCCATGAGACAGTGCCACGTGTGTTTGTGTGCTGGTTTCAAACGACACTTTGGCAAATGAAATGGGCTGAGCAGAGAGGCTGGAATCTGGGAGCAAAATTCTTGGTGTGGCAAAGGCCTCTGTGGAGAGCAGAGGATGCAAAAGGAACTTGTTTGCTCCTGCTTCCAAACACCCCTCACAGGAAATGACCCCCCACTTACAGAGTGCTCCAGAGGTGGGCGAACGTGCTGCCTTCGTCAGCCGGAGGTGACTGGGACATCTTGGCAGTGGGGGAGTCTGACAGAGGATAAACCACTCTGGGGGCAAAGAGAAGCAGCAGGTTAGCACTGTCAGTGTGCTGTGCCGGGCTGGGCCGGGCTGTGCCGGGCTGAGCCATCTCATGCCAACAAAGCACCCGGCCAAGGGCAGGAGTCCCCCAGGCCCAGCTCACTGCAGCAGGGACTGGAGCTGCCCAGGGCCCGTGGGGGGCACAGAGCCCCCCAGCCCCAGCAGCTGCAGGCCTGGGGGTGTGCAGGACGTGACCTGAGCTCGGCCAGAAGGTGCATCCGGGGAGCTGCGGGACAGCCCGTTCCTCAGCCAAAGCCTTCCCAGGGCTGTGCACAGTCACACCCGGAGTCCTCCTCAGCCCACTGCCCTCCCCTCGCCCCTGGGCAGCGTTTCCTGGCCTCTCTCAGGTGCTGGAGGAAGCACAGGACACAGCTCGGCTCTCCCTGTGCTCCCGGAGCCTCTCTGGCCCAGCAGCCCGAGCGGGGAGTCTCCCAGAGCCATCTTGAGCCCCACGCTGCCTCCCTGGGCGGGCAGTCCTGCCACGGCACCGTCCTCCTCCTCCTTACCCACTCCCTGGAAGCAGCAGGAGCGCTTCCCTGCCCTGGCTGACGTGGATGTACCTCAGGCACATCTGGCTGCTCCTTTTACCCGCGCTGGTTTTAGCGTCTCGTTTCAACTTCAACATCTCATAGTGAAAACCTGAAACTTCCTGCTTTTGGGGTGTGAGCTGCTGAGCCGAGGGCAGCTCCTCTCGGACTGAGGGATGCTCAGGATCTCCCAGGCCCCTCTGACTCAGCTGGGGACTGGGTGCCTGCAGGGAAGGGAGTTAAAATGAAAGCAGGCTAGCTTTCCCCGTCAGCAGATCCTGGGAGCTTTCTACGAGACACAGCATCCACAGCTGCCGTTCCCTGAGGGTTTCCCACAGCACAGGAGGGCCCTTGTGCCATGGGCCCCATGCCAGGATAGCTCACAGGGAGAGTCTGGTGTCCTCCCGTCCCTCCTCGCCCCACGTGTGACACACAGAGAAATGAAAGTACCTACACGACAGCTCTGAGAGAAGGAAAAGCCTAGAACAGATGCAGGCGACTGCTGGTGGCCTTACCCTGCGTCCATGCTGCTTTCCCTGGCCCGGGGCAGCTTCAGGAAGAAGCCAGGCCTTTCCCTCCAGCAGAGAAAGCACCTCTGCACCGCCCCGGCTGTGTGGTCATCACGGGTGACACCAGCTCTAACCACGTGGCTGCTCTCGTTCTCAAAAGGAAAGAAATCTGACTGTTTTAAGGGCGTTTTGGAAGTTCCCTTTCTCTTTCAAAGCACAACCTGCGCATGCAAAGCCAGGCCAGCTTCTCACATCTGAGCTCTAAACTCCAGAGTAGTGTTGTTAAGGCACATCCCTCTGCTGGGATCCCGGCTCATCCTGGAAAAGCACCTCTGCAGCAAGACTGACAGCCTGGCACAGGGCATCTGGGATGGTAAAGAATCACAAAAGACTTATAAATAGGGTTCCCCAAAATTGGCACGGTGCTGATGTAATTCCATGTGAAAGGAGGTGCCATTTAGAGCCCCATTGCACAATGAATGGTGGAGACATTCCCCTTCAGGGAAGGTGGGAAACCACGGTGATGGTGAGACCCAGCAGAAGGAAAAGACACCCTGTGGGAAGAAGTGGGAGCGCTGTGGCACAGCTAAATTAAAGATGAACTGGGAAGAGCCTTAGAGCCTCATGTTCAGCTCCCTGCCCCTTTCAGCCCCCCAGTTTGGAGGCTATTCCAGCTCTGGGCTGTGTCTGCTCCCTGCTGTCACCAGCTTCCCACACCAAAGGAAAGACCTGGAATATCACTTCTGCCAGTAAGAGTTCTGCAGTCAGACCCCACCAAGAGTATTTATCACCTCCAGAGACCTCAAACTGCTTATTAAAGTGAAGATCTCCTTGTCCAGGGAAGGGCAGCAAGGAATTCTCCATCCCTTCTGCCCTGAGGCTGAAGAGAGGTGGCAGGAGATGCTTGGCATGACTGGCATAGCTCGGGAGGGACCTGCGCTGGATTTATTGCAGGTTTCTAGAGGAAGAGGGACCAAAACGTGCAAAGCCAGGGGCTGGTGATGGGATGCAAGGCTGCAGGTGGGATTTGCTGGTGTTCACAGGGAGAGCTGCTCTCCCTGCACCTCCCCGAGCCGGCTCCAGCGATTGCTGGGTTGCTGCTTCCCTCTGTTGCTAGTCAGGGCATTGCAGGAAAACTGCACACGAGAAAAGAGGCCAGGAGCAGGGAGAGAAAGCCTGAGAACAGGTGATCACCACCTCCCCTCGCCCTGGGACTCAGCCCATGGCAGGGCTGCCACCCCCGGGATGCTGGACCCGGCTGGGTCGCAGCGGGACCGGTTCCTCCCGTGCATGCCCCTTCCCTGTGAACTGCCACTGAAGTAATTTCCAAAGATTAGTATGGAAAAGCTCAGTGTACTCAATTTTCCACACTGCTGTGGCTTTGGCTATATCTGAAATGCCAAGTTAGCCCCAGGCCAGCTGAAGCAGCTCTTTCCCCCCAGGTCCCAGAGAGAGAGGGAGAAGGAAGAACACACACCAAGGTCCCAAGTGGGAGAACCCTGGAGAAGCAGAGCTGATGAACCTCTGTATATCCAACCACAGTTCGCTCACGGTTCGTGTTCTGACCGCAGACCCCAATATATTCTTAGAATGATTATAAACCCAACTTCCTTTCAGCACTGTGAGGAAAGTGAGGGGGTCTCACAGCACTGCCCAGCTGCTGAGTTTCTGCACTCTCTAGAGGGAGCATCTTTGATCTCACCATCAACTTTAAAGCTCGGGGTGAGCCCCTAGAAATGCCCAGTGCTATTGATAAGAAATTCACTGCTGTGCTGCCACTCCAGCCCAGGATGAAACGTGATGGCATTTTGCAGCCACCTTAAAGGGAGATAAATGCCCAAACTCTGTATAACAGGGCTATGAGTAATTCCTAAGGACTCTTTGCCCATCCTGAGAGAGGAGGACTTTTGAGAGCCATGGCTACCTCTTATACTCCAAGCTTGATGGCTTGGGAACCAGTCCTGGACCTTCTCTCCTCTGCACAACGAGACCCATTGGGATTATCCAGCCCACAGCAAACAACTCAATATTTGCAAAATGCTGCCAGTCTCAGGGTGCCAGTGCTGCCCCTTGCTATTGTTAGTTTGTCCAGGATTATTAAATCCACACCTGCAAAATGAGGTTTGTAAAAGCAATGAAGAGCGAGTGAGTGAGCTTTCCCACAGCACACTTGAATCTCAGGAGCCCTCCTTGGGGTGCAGCAGGTTATTAACTATTTACTTTCCAAGGAGAAGGCAGGCTGGACAGAAATCCTCTCTGGATGGAGTCACTGACAGGTAGCTCGTGGCAGGGCAGGAGGCTGAGGCAGCCGCTCTCTCTCTCTCCCTGGCAGCCTCATGGCTGTGCAGGGACCTGGCTGTGGCAGCCAGCCCCTGCATCCCACCGGGATCCAGCCCCTCCACTGCTTCTCCCACTCCAGGCTGGGCCGTTTTTACTCCAATCTCAGGCACTTGGGAGCAAACTTTCCAAGACACTTCAACACTGTGTAACAAGCCCACGAAGCCAAGTGGCCGCGAATCACCTTCCAGGCACGTTATCGAGTGCCCCGGAGAGGGTCGTGCCGAGAAACTCGCACACGCGAATAGCAAGGGGTTTCCTTTTCTAGGTTTTTTTCCTCCTACCTGAGTTTCGAGTTCCCCCGGAGGTGTCCCGCAGACAGGAGTGGCCTGGGATAGAGGATCTATGTTATTTACCGCACTACGATCTAGTAGCGTCCCGGTCGCCTAGGCAATGACATTGGAGCTGCTGAAAGCTGTGTGAACAGTGAGGCGAAAGCTCGTGCGCTCCTTCCTGGAACGGGAGGCAGTTGCAAGGGGGTGGGGAATGCTCAGCCGAGCGTGCCGGGGAATTAAGCTGGTCACCAGTGCCAGAGCGACTCCAGGGCAGGGAGCACCTCGCCCGAGGCGGCTGCGGGGGTTTAATCGGAGCGCTTGGGTTGGAAGGGACCTTAAAGCTCGTTTTGTTCCACGGGCAGGGACACCGCAGGTGGTGGCGGCAGGGCGGCTGTCGCGTCTGTCCCTCTGCCACGGGCCAGAAAACTGGTGCGTTTACCCACCCCAAATACACCGGAGTGCCTGTAACTGGTTTTTGGAACCCAGATAATCCGCAATGAAAACAAGATGCGAGCGTTTCTGTGATCGCGAGGTTTATTTTTAGATGATGGTGGCTGTGGTCCCTGAGCAGGGCGGTGGGTCGCACCCGGCCCGTGCTGTCACTGGGACGAGAACCGGGCTACTGCCACCCGAAAATGCTGAGGTTCGGAGCGGAGGGGCGAGGGCAGCCGTGTGTTCCCCCGGGAAGGGACGCGTGGGATCCGGAGCGTGTTGGGGACACGCGTCCCTGTCACCGCCCCCGTCCCCCCTCGGGCTGTTTCCCAAGGGAATATGTCCCGCGGGAGGGGTTATCTGGCTTCTGCCCCTTCGCTGGTGTGTCTGTATGTTTGTAGGTATTTATTTATTTGTCTGTTTGTTGATTGATGGATTCCAGTCCATTCACATCCTTTTTCTGGGGCAATCTATTGCAATCGTCAGTTTCTCTGTCCTGTCCGGGGAACCCGGCGGGGACGTCCCGCCTGTGCTCCTGTCACTTGTCGGTAATTAGCCGGGAGGGCTGATTAGCCGGAAGGGGCGATTAATTACCCAGGGCACTCCCGGGCGCGGGATACTGCCCGCGGAAAGGCGCCATATGAGGGGGGGCGGTTCTCTGAGGACGGGGAGTTCCGCCGACCCCGGAGGGGGCGGGGGAGGGGGAACACCCCCCTCTGCTCATTAAGCGCCTCATTAACGTCTCATTTGCATATCAATGACCTCCCGAGGCGCGTTCCCGCCGCAGGGCGCCCCCTGCCGGCCCGGCGCGGGCACCGCACCCCCCCGGCGCGCGGCGGCCCCGCCCCTTCCGGCGGCGGGGGGAGCGCAGCGGGGCGGGCCCAGCGCGGCGGGTTCGAATCCCGGCGGGTTCGAATCCCGGCGCCGCCGCCCCCGCCATGAACTTCTCGGAGCTGTTCGAGCTCTCGGGGCTCCTGGGCCGCTTCTCCCCCGACGGGAAGTGCCTGGTGAGTACCGGCCGCGGGCAGCGGGGCCGCTCGGGCCGGGCCGGGCCGGGGCGGTTGGCGGAGCCCCCGAGCGGCCGCGGCGCGGGGCCCCCGGGCCGGGCCGGGGCGGACACGGAGCGGCGGAGCCCCGGAGGCCGCGGGTGCGAGCCCTGAGCGGGGCAGCGAGGGTCTGTAACGGAGGCCTGGCTGAGGCTAAACGAACCGTAGGTAAATTAATTGGTGCTTTAATTAGTACCTGAAGGGAGCCGCAGGAAGGATGGAAAGGGACTTTCTACAAGGGCCTGGAGGGACAGGTCACGGGGGAATGGCTTCAAAGTGCCGCAGGGCAGGATTAGAGGGGGTAGTGGGGGAAAATTCCTCTCTGAGAGGGTGGGCAGGCCCTGGCACAGGTTGCCCAGAGAAGCTGTGGCTGCCCCATCCCTGGAATTGTCCAAAGCCAGGTTGGACAGGGCTTGGAGCACCCTGGGCTAGTGGAAGGTGTCCCTGCCCGTGGCAGGGGATGGGACTGGATGGGCTTTAAGGTCCCTTCCAACCCAAACCGTCCTGGGATTCTACGAAATAAAATAATAGTTATAAGATAAAGAGTCATTTTGTAAGAGCAGAATTACTTAGCCGGGAGTGATGGAATGAATGAGGATTCTATTTATTACTGTGACCTCCTTCCCTCCTGGTTTAGCTGTTCTCATTGTAGTTTGCAGTGAGCTCAGTGCACACAGAATAGAATTACAGAATCACAGAATGGTTTGGGCTGGAAGGGACCTCCAAGATCACCCAGTGCCAGGAATGGGGCAGCCACAGCTTCTCTGGACAGCCTGTGCCAGGGCCTCCCCACCCCAGGGAGGAATTTTTTCTTGAAAACGTGACTCTGACCCTCTCTGAACTTACACTCTGGATGGCAGTGAGCTGGGCACTGGCAGCCTGGCAGGGACAGTCCCAGTGCTCCAGCCCAGGATGCTGCCCCTGCTTAGCCCTGTTCCTGTCCCGCTCAGGCCTTGTGTGTCCAGCACCGCTTGGTGGTCCGGGATGTGAGTTCCCTCCAGGTCCGCCAGCTCTACACCTGCCTGGATAAGATCCAGTACATTGAGTGGTCATCGGACTCCCTGTTCATCCTGTGTGCCATGTACAAGCGAGGGATTGTCCAGGTGAGGACAAAAGCAGGAGAGAATCTGTTTCCTGGTGGGAATTTGGGTGTGCTGGGAGTGAGAGCTTAATAGCCAGCACTAGTCTGAAGGTCTGCTGAAATTCCTGATGTTGATAACGCAGTTTGAGGATAACCCAGCATGCCAGGATTTTTAAAGCCATAACAAACATCTTACTTTGAAAAAGAATATTTAGAATAAAAACATTTAATAAAGCAAATCAAAGCTGGAGATTATCGTACCAGTTTCTTACTGCAGTAGAAAATAAATAACATGCAGACTTGTTGAACAGACTAAAACTGTTTTTTAAGTGTTGAATATTCAGAATATTTGTCACAGAAAACCCAACCCCACCTCATTTGCCACTTCCATTATCACCCAGAGGGGTGGGACTCACTTTTGCAGTGGGATCCAGCGCCAGTCCTTCATGGCCACGGGTGGTCAGGGCTCCTGGGCTGCCTGGAATGGGGTGCAGCAGCGTGTTCTCAGCTGTAGGGAATTCCCCTGAGCAGAGGGGTCGATGAGCTGTTGTTCCCTGCACTGTCTGCTTGCCCCCTGCCCCAGGTCTGGTCCCTGGAGCAGCCGGACTGGCACTGTAAGATCGACGAGGGCTCGGCGGGATTGGTGGCTTCCTGCTGGAGTCCGGACGGGCGTCACATCCTCAACACCACCGAGTTCCATGTGAGTGTCAAGTCAGGATTGCTCTCCACGGTGTCAGATGTTGCTGTCTGCCCTTTGCCTCCTAAAATAACCCAAAGCTCTTAAAGCTGCAGTGGTGGTGGAGAACACGAGTGCAGCTCTGTGTTCCCGTGTGTAACCCGGGTTAATTCCGGGGTGGATGTTTGTTGTTCCATTAACGCTTTATTCTCTTGCTTCTGGGGATAAGATAGAAAATGGACTCTCAAATTTGAAGGTAAAATTATGTGTTTGAGAACATATTCTGATAATTTTAATATTTTTATGGCATTCATCAAATTTAGAATTTTAGAAATCCAATATGTTGTTTGCAGGATTTCTAGCAAAAAAAACCCCAAACAACAAACCCAAGCCATATTTGTTTGAGTGATATGTAATTAAAAAATACAGGCTTAGGTTTATTGACCTGTGAGATGAGATTTAGATCCAGGTCTTGGAAATACTTTCCCAGTTGTTTGATTTGATACACAGGAGTCAGACTACTGATGGAACCAGTTGGAAAATTAAAATTAAAACACCTCTAAGTGCTTATTAAGAGCCATATCGGGGAATGCACACTATGGCAGAATCCAAGTTGGAAGGCCTGTGGTCTCTGACTGGTCCACCTTTGGATCAGAGCTGATGACTCAGTACAATAACGAAGGGTCAGAAAATAGCCAAGAACTACATATGAGAGCTACATTTCTCCTTGTGTTTACTCTTTTCAAACCTTTGGCTGGGTTTTAGGTGGCAGGGTTTTGTGCCATGGTCCTGGCTAGCACTGAATTCACATGCTGCATTGCAAGATTTCTTCCTTTTTTTTTGGGCAAACCCCAGTGTCAGGGGGTACAGACAGGGACTGTGTGTGTGTGCAGACCCACCCCTTTAGACTGTGGAGTACGAGGAGTGATGAGTTTAGGCCTTGGTTTTCCCGGGTGTGAATTACTCTGATGGCAATTAAAATTAAAAAACGAGCCCAGAATTGCACCCTGGAGGCAGTGCAGCCATCCCTGCTGGCCAGGCAGCAGTGGAGGAGTCAGGACACTGCAGGCGGGTACTCTGCACTCCCAGGGAGTATCTCCTGGCACGTGTGTGTGGGGGTGGCCCGGCAAGGATTTATTGCCTCCCAACAGAACTTGCTTTGACCTTAGAGGATTTCATTAAGCCTTTGCCAAGTTGGCATCTGTGTTGGGATAAGTTTCCTCTCCAGCTGTAAACAGGTTGCTAAATTAGCTGTTGTCAGACAGCTGCCTGGGCCCGGCCGCGCTCCGAGCTGTGTTTACTCCCTCTGCTAAATCCACAGTCTGGGGGGACAGACGTGGGCAGTGCTGGGGGCAAACTGCGAGGATATTTAATATCAGCATGTTATCAAATCCAGTGATTGCCTGGGGGATTTGGGGGTTCCTCACCAGCCAGCTCAGCTCGGCTTTGGCCTCCTGACACTTTCAGACAGCACCAACTAATCACTCATGTAGTGCTTCAACTCAGTGTGTGAGCTCCACTGAAAGCTCAGAAGTTACTTTCTTATTCCCTGATTATTTTTTTTTTAAGGGATGTGTTTGTACTTATTAATTTCTAGCAGTCTGTACTTACCAGTGCCTCAGAAAAATCATTACAGAATCTCAGAATAGCTGGGGTTGGAAGGACCCTCTGGAGATCATCCAGTCCAACCCCCTGCAAAGGCAGGGTCATCTGGAGCAGGTGACACAGGAATGTGTCCAGGTGGGTTGGGAATGGCTCTAGAGAGGGAAACTCCATGCCCTCCCTAGGCTCCTGTTGCAGTGTTCCATGGAAAGAAATTCTTCCTTGTGTTGAGGTGGAACTTGCTGTCATTTATGTCATTTATGGCTATCACTCCTTGTCCTGTTGCTGGGCACTACTGAACAGAGTCTGGAACCAGCTTTTGACACCCCCTTTTGGGATTCAACTAACTTGCAGTCAGTCTTTTTGTGGTCTGCATTTCTCTCCTAAGATCCCCTCTGGGAGGCAGTGTCCTGTGGAAGATATCAAACCAGTGCTGTTGTTCCACTAGAATTTAGAGGCATAGGTGACAGGTGAAAGATCTGGAGAAAGCAAGTGGATCCTCTTCATGTCCCTGGAAATGTTTAAGGCCAGGTTGGACAGGACTTGGAACAACCTGGTCAAGAGGAAGATGTCGGTGGAACTGGATGATCTTGAAGCTCCCTTGCAACCCAGACCATTCCAGGATTCTGTGCTTCCTCATGACCCTTGTGTTTTGGGATAAATGGTGTGAAGATGTTCTGGAGTCCTTCTCTGAAGAGCTGTGCTTATGAACTACATACACTGTACTTTCTCTCCTTCCACATTAGGTCCTTAAGCATTAAGGAGCTTCTCTGGAACTCCAGCAGCAGGGAGAAGTGTGTGTTTTTGTGTGTATCCGGGCTAATCCTTAGTAACTGTGAGTGGCTGCGTTGGCTGAAAAATGCTTTCTGGCGAGGAATGTGCTCCGAATAATCTTCTGAAATCCAGTGCTGACAGACACTGCTATGTAAGGGGCCGAGTGACCCAGTCAAGTCTGGGACAAGAGTTGACAGTCATTTGAGCTGTAGGTTGTTTAAAAGTGTGTTTTTGTCTGCTGAAAATCACCAGTCCTACACCTGCCTGGAGCTGTCAACATCGGGCTGTAGTCCTGGGCCCGGCGCTGGACACTGTTTATCACGTTACCATCCAAATACTTTTTATTTCTCAGCTGTTTTTAGGCTATTTTAAAAATGCTTCTGCTTTTGGTTTGTTTTTCCACTGCAAAACAACAGCTGAAAACTTCTCAGACACCATTATCGTGAGGATTTGAGTTTGACAGCTCCCCTCAGTCAAGTCATCGATGCTGGACAGAAAGTATCCCCCAAAAGGAGCAGTGGAGAAGGGATTGCTGCAGAATTAATGGACCATGGTCTGTTCTGCTACAAAGGCAATTGTCCCTTCCCCCCAAATTCCATGAGAAAGGCAACAAGCAGCAATGCAAATTTCCTGTCATTTTTGAAAAGTTTTGTTTCTCTGTGTTTGATGTTTCTGTCTTTCCTGATCCTTTCTGTGAGCTGTGACATAATCTTTCTAATCTTCTTCATCTAATTTATGTTGACAACTTGGGTGAGGTTGTGGAATAATGTTCTAGGTGGGAGTGTGTAGGTTTTCCCTTTCTGTCACAATTTAATTGTAAACACACTGTTAATCCAGGTAAGGGGGTGTGAAATCCATGCATTAAGCACATAATGTGAGATTCTCAGTTTGTGGGAACATCTGACTGTGCACAAATGGAACAACAGAAAAGGATCCTGATTGCAGGAATCAAAATGGTTTGGTTTTGAACGTTTCTTAAACTGGGCCAAACCCTCAGGTTGTGTGAGTTGGGTGAGAGGTTACAGAGGGTTGGGGCAGAGTGGGTCCATGGACTCTGACTTGCAGGTGTCATTTGAGCCTGCAGTCCTGGCAGGAGAGAGGGAGCAAAGCTGAACAGGCAGCAAGCAACAGGACAAGAGGAAACGGCCTCAAGCTGTGTCAGGGGAGGTTCAGGTTGGACACCAGGAGGAATTTCCTCCTGGAAGGGGTGGTCAGGCCTAGGAAGGGGCTGCCCAGGGAGGTGGTGGAGTCCCCATCCCTGGAGATGTCCAAGGAAGGACTGGACGTGGCACTCAGTGCTCTGGGCTGGGGGACAAGGTGGACATCGGGCACAGGTTGGACTTTGAGGCCTTTTCCAACCCAAGTGATTCAGTGGCTCCATGGTGGAGCAGAGATGGATGCAGAAAGACTTCAAAAGGAGGGTGTAATTGCCTTTTCCCTGTGGTGGAGCCTCAGGCAGGGCAGAGGTGACAGTGGGAGCTCAGCGTGGGATGTGCTGTGTCTCACCTCCAGACATTTCCCTCTTCCTGTGCACTTGAGATCCACGTGAGCAGCAAGGTTTTGCCTCCTGAGGCTCAGAGCAGCCAAGGTGGTCCAGGATGGCCAGTAGAGCTGATTGTGAGGCCAAGTGGCAGCACAAGTGTAAACTCGGATGCCTTTGTCAGGAGAAATGATGATCCAGCCCTCAGCATTCGAAGCCTGCAGCTGCTAAGCTTGTATTAAGTGGCTGGGGAATGTGTGCTGTGTGTTTTGCTCGGGGGAGGCAGCAGCCAGTGCATTTAGGGCTGCAATTAATAGTCCTCAGCAGCATTTCAGCACTGCAGTTGCTGCAGGAGAATGTGTGGAGGCATCGTGTTGGTATTTTTAAAGTAAACCTTGCAGAGGAGCAGTCTGACAACGCTGGGCTCCCGTGGCCGGAAGTGAGGGGTGCAGGGATAAAACCTGATTAATGTCCTTCATCTCATGGATTCCTCCAGGACCTGCTACACTTGTAGGGGGGATTCTGCCCCTCTGCCCTGCTCAGGTGAGACCCCACTGCAGAGCTGCCTCCAGCTCTGGGGGCCCAGCACAGCAAGGACATGGAGCTGCTGGAGCGAGTCCAGAGGAGGCACCAAGATGATCAGAGAGATGGAGCAGCTCTGCTGGGAGGAAAAAGCTGAGAGAATCAGGATTGTTCAGCCTGGAGAAGAGAAGGCTCCAGAGTGACCTAATTGTGGCCTTCCAGTGCCTGAAGGGAGCCCACAAGAAAGATGGAGAGAGACTTTGGACAAGGGCCTGGAGAGACAGGACAAGGGGGAATGGCTTCAAACTGACAGAGAGTAGGTTTGGATTGGATATTAGGAAAAAAATCTTTATTGCAAAAAGCTCTACCTGCAGCTCTTCTGGAATCTTACCTCAGTGCAGTAAAACACAAGGGAAAAGCTGTCTGTGGTCGCTGCAGCTCCAAATGCAAAGTTTCCCTTGCCATCCTCAGTGTCCCTGGGTCTGGGGCTGCCGTTGCCAAGGGAGAGGGAGTATTTGTTTTTAACTGGATAATGTACAGATGGCAGGGCCGAGCCTGGGGTGCAGCTGTGACCTTGGGGAGCTGTGGGGAGGCTGGGTCTGCAGCTGCCTGCCCTCTGCAGTTCCAGAAATCCCCTGAACACCAGTGTCATGCCTTGCTTGGTAGGGCAGGTTTGGGGTGTTTTCTAATTTTTCAGTAATTCTGTAACATTGCCTCCTTCTATGTGGCTGAGGAGGGAAGTGCAAAATACAAATCTCCACGTTGTTGGTGTGAATTTTGTGCACCCCTCTAGAGTATTCAGTGTGGTGCAATGTAAATTTGGGGTAAATACCCTGCTATCTGCAGGGGGCTGGGAGAGAACTCCTCACCCACATTGAACCATACTGAGTAGCCACAGAGTTTAATTAACCACAGAAGGTTCATTGATCTACTTTGTGTTGCTGAACTAGGCTGATGTTTTTCTATTTGCTTAATTCTTTTTTTTTTTATCTACAAAAATAACCCAAAGTGCTCCCTGTCTCTCTGCCAGCTGCGGATAACGGTGTGGTCCTTGTGCACCAAATCTGTGTCCTACATCAAGTACCCCAAAGCGTGTCAGCAGGGTGAGTGTCACACATCTACCCAGCAATGGCCTTTTAATGTGGCAGACAGGAAAAAATGAATTCAGTGTGAAGGCATAAAATTAAACTGGATGTACTGTGGTGAAAAAACATTAATCCAAAGTGGCCTTTCTCATCTTTTGCACGTGGAAGGGTTGGAAAGGGAAGCTCGTGCCAAGGCTGTCAGGCCACATGGCTGTGGAGAGCAGTTTCCTGCCTGAGGGTTGTGTCCCACAGATGACAAAGACAATTATGTATTCCAGATAAAATTGTAGTGGATGGGAAGCAATGCCTGAGAGTTGGTGGAGAACTGATGGTTGCATAACTGATCCATTTAGCCAGGCTAAATGAAGTGGTTACTTGAAATCTGTGGGGTTTATATAACAACTGTCAGTGATCAGATGTGTTTTGAAGCTCTGCATCCTGAGGAATTGTACATTCCAAGCTCAAAAATTGCTGACACAAGCGAATCAGTAACACTGTGCTCTGCCTTGATTAATGTGACCTTCTGCGAAGAGATTCTTTCTGCTCTTTCATTTCTGCTTTGAATTGGGAGTAACTGTTCTTCACTGAAGACTCATCAGCCGTCCTGCCTTGTTGTCTCTCTTCTGTTTAACACAGTTCTAATGAACTCTGTCCCCTGGCAGGGGTGGTTTTCACCAAGGACGGGCGTTACATGGCCGTGGCAGAGCGCCGCGACTGCAAGGACTTCATCAGCATCTTCGTGTGCAGCAACTGGCAGCTCCTCAGGGTAAGCTCTGCCCTCTCCTCCCACTGCTACGTGCATTGTAACATTTACTACCTTAGTAATAGTGAGAGGAGCAAGTGCTTGATCCTCCGAACTTGTGATATAAACTGTTCACTGGTGAGATCAGTCCAGGAAGGGTGACACTGCTGTGGGGGACTGGGTGGATCTGAGCAATTAAACCGAGCAGGAACTTGTCTATGTGTAGTGTCACCTCTGGCTCAGGAATTCTGAGGCTCACTAGAAGCTGATAGAAAAATTTGGGAACTATCACTAAGTGCTTGTTGTGTTCCTGAGCTCTTCCCTAATAATCTTTGTTGTGGAGGTTGTGGCTGCTCCATCCCTGCAAGTGTTCAGGCCAGGTTGGACGGGGCTTGGAGCAACCTGTTCTAGTGGAAGGTGTCCCTGCCCAGTGCAGGGGGGTGGAACACAATGAGCTTTAAGGTCCCTTCCAGCTCATACCATTCTGGAGTTCTATGATCCTGTACCAGACTTTGAGACAAGGAATTCTACCTGGATTTCTTGACTGTTTCAGTGTAACTAATTTAATTTTCTTATGAAAAGCTGTTCATTTGAAGGTATGGAAACTTTTGCCCTTTCTATAAAGGGAAGCAAATATTACAAAAGGAAATATTTCTGTTTCTACTCTGGCATGCAAAAGGCTCTTTTGCATTTGTGGTAGCCCTTGAAAGTATAAAACTGAACATTCTGTCAGGATTTGTTGACATAATATTTCAAATGGGTTTGTGGTTTCTCTTTTGGGAGCAGCATTTTGACACTGAAACACAGGATCTGTTTGGGATTGAGTGGGCTCCTAATGGCTGTGTGCTGGCAGCGTGGGACTCGTGCCTGGAGGTAGGAGAAAAGCAGATGATTTTCTTGAGAGAGTTCAACTGGTCTTTAGGCATCATGTAGAAAGCAGTAACTAAAAAAACCTGGTGTTTAAAATGTTTCTTTTAAACATAAAATGGTTTGAGTTCAGCTTTTGTTTAATATTGTACTTATATTTGGGATGGATGCCCTTGCAAGTGGGTGTCACCATTCTGTAAATCTTCAATGACAGCAAATTCTTTCTAATTTATCTTGCAAAAAATAATTGATTGTAGACATTGCAGAAGGTGCTATTGAAATAATAATGGAAGAATCCTCTGTGAGAGTCTTCTGCAGCTTCACTGATATTGCACTGCACAGTGATTTTACAGTTATAAAACTACTCATCCAAAAAGTGAACCATGAAGCCTGGAGCCTGCTAACTCGTAGATAAGAGACCATGACCTCTGTATTTAACTTGCTGCATTTTAAACAGAGAGAGTTTGGGAGGAGTGCTTTGCCTGCCTGTGGTCTCTGACACTCCTGCTGGTGCTCAGAGTGCCTGTCTGTGTTGCAGTACAAGCTCCTGCTGTACTCCCTCGATGGCAGACTGCTCTCCTCCTACCGCGCCTACGAGTGGCCTCTGGGCATCAAGTCGGTTGCCTGGAGCCCCAGCAGCCAGTTCCTGGCAATTGGCAGCTTTGATGAGAAGGTGAGAAATAGGTTTGTTTTCTCCCTCTTTGTTCTAAACCATTTGTAGAGCCCTGTCCTGACAGTCTGCTCTTGCAATGCTTCCTGAACCAGGTGCGTATCTTGAACCACGTGACGTGGAAGAAGATCACAGAGTTTGAGCATCCAGCAACCATTGCCAGCAAAAAGACTGTGAGTACAGATCCAAAATCCATGGGGTTGTTAGCAGAGCTTTGGTGCTGCTGTTTGTGTCTGAAAGATGCTGATAAATGCATTTCATTTTGGAGACCTTGATTCCCCCCCCCCCCCCTAATTAGGGCTTGGGAAATTGCATGAAAACTTGGGAATGTAAGAAAAATGGGGGAATCCTTTCAAATTTGATGGGATATGTGTCTGTGATCTTCTCCTTAGCACTAAGAGATTCTCAGATGCTCCTGTCATATGCCAGTGTTTTTGGTGTAGGTGGTGGCTGCATTACAGATTTGGGTGTGCATCCCATGGGAAGAAGGAGGGATTTGTCTCAGCTTTATACAGTTCCTGACTTTGATCACAATCCAGTTCCAGTGATGTTTAGAGGCACATCCTGTGTGGACAGGCTCATCCAGCTCACCTAAAGAGCATTTCCTGGAACATCTGTCAGCATTGATTTTATCCTTTATACCTGTACCTGCAAGGCCTGACAGATTCTGGGTCGTTGGCAGCAGGCACAGAACTTTAGTCTTGTTCCAAAAATCCCAGGCTGATCTCATCCACAGAGGTAACAAGAACAGTGTGTAGAGTTGTTTGCCACTGTAGGAGGGACTGCACAGGTCTCCTGGCAGAGTCTGTGTGTGGACTGTAACTCTGCAGTAGTCACACGACTCTGCTCATGTCCCTTAACCAGAAGAAAGGCAAGAGCCATTAAAGCACCTCAGCAAAGCTTCTCATGGCTGAGAAATGCCTTTACTTCCAGTTAGGTGTAAAATATGTCATGGAAAACAAATGGAAATAGCTCTGTTAATCTCCACTACACAGGCAGGAATTGCAGTTGGTGCTTTTTAGCCTGGTGCTTGTGTTTGGGAATATGTTGTAGGCATGCTGAAATATTTTTGCTATTTCCTTCTGCAATGCTGCACTTGGTTTGAGTTTATTTATGATAGAATCAGATTAAAGATTCTTGGCTGCAAAAATGAAATCCATGTTCCCACTGTAACGAGGATGATTTATTTTCCAGTCAGGAATAATGAATGAGGGGCACTGTGGCAGATTCGTTCCTTGTAGACTTCAAGGTTTGTGTATTTGTCACAGGAGTGTTTTTACTGATCATGGTTCCAAACAGCCTGGGATTCCCTGGGAGTGCTGAATTCCATGTCGGTCTACCAAAGCCCTTTCCTCTGATGAACCAGGGGATTCTGAGATATAACAAGTGTGCAAAGAGTCAGTGGGGTGTGGGTGTTTGGTAACAGCCCATGATCAAACTCTCTGAGGCCCTTCTGTAGAACTCTCACTTGTTTCTTTGTAGATTGTGTACAAAGAAGTGGAGAAATCCCCATCTGTTGAAACAGAGAGACTTTCTTTCCCTCCAACAAAAGCATTGGCCAGTTCTCTCTTCAGCACACAGAGTAAATGTAAGCCAAAGTTTACTTAAACAAGACACTTGAGTTTGCCATGGGAAGTCTTTCTATAAATAAATGGTATAGGTGAACTCTGCCCCTTGGATGGTGGAACAGATCCTCTGGATGTTCTCAAGAGCAGTAAAAACCAATCTCATTGTTTGTGGCACTGTTAATGACCTTTGTTTTGCACCAATGTTTGAAATGTTAGTTAAAAGGTAGTGGAAATTTTGACCCCTCCTTATTTTCCTAATTTAATCTCAGACCTGCCTGGATTTCCAGCCTTTCCTTTTTTGTCGGAGGGCTGGAAATAATAAGCTGGTTATATGAATATGCAATATCTTAAAAGAATTGAAGTTTGGACCGGAACATCTTGGAGAAGAGTAAAATGTGGTCCTATTGCTTCAGAGATGATGGGTTTTAACAGCTGGGGTTTAAATGCATTGTCCATTCAGGCTCACTTAGTGAAGTGCTTTTCTTTCCCGTTCCAGATGAGATCTCCCAGGTGCCAGTTTCTTTACAGTATATCAAACCAGTTGCTGACAGGGCAAATCCCAAAGTGGGAGTTGGGATGTTGGCGTTCAGTGCAGATAATTGTTTCCTGGCAACCAAAAATGGTAAGTTCTGACTGCTCTGCCTTAAAGGGAAACCCTCTCTGGGAATGGGGGGGTTTCCTTATTGCACTTGTTGCTCTGTAAAATCAGCTCTGCTGAGATGTGTAACTACAGAGGCAACCCAGCCTCTGTCTTCTAGTGTATGTCAAGTGGTGTGAGCTGCCAGAATGGCTGATCAGAGCAGGAACTCAGCCTTGGCTCTGTATTTGATGAAAATAGTAGGTTTTTGTATTTCTTCAAGTGTGTGCAAGGTCACTGTGTTGAAAATGGAACATGCAAATCTTCCCCTCCATTTACAGCCTGGGTCTTGTGAAAGGCAGAACTCTGCACAGCCTGTAGCAGGGGGGATTCTGACTGCCTCAAATAGTGAAAGTCATGGAATTAATGTTCCATCTTTCCCTTCAATGATCCTGAGGAGCTGTTCATGTCTGGATGCCAAAGCTGTGGGTCAGGTGCAAAATCCATCAAACAGACTGATGAGATAAAAGCCAGGGAAGAACTGGGAGATGTACTAAGTCACTTCTTTTACCGTTTTTGCAATATTTCCGAGGCAATGCTGAAGGCTTTGCTTGGCAAGACTCTAGTGGTGGCACCCCTGGGGTGCACCTAGAGGTTTGTGTTGTGTTAATTTATGTTTGTGTCAGTTAATACCCGTTTAAAAACCACAAGTGTGACCCTTTCATCCTTCAAGTCTTACGTGACTGGCGCTTCCTTTGCAGACAGCATTCCCAACGCTGTGTGGGTCTGGGACATCCGGAGGCTGAAGCTGTTGGTGGTGCTGGAGCAGCTGTGCCCCGTCCAGGGTTTCCAGTGGGACCCCCGGCAGCCGCGCCTGGCGCTGTGCACGGGCACCAGCAGAGTGTTCCTGTGGTCCCCCGCCGGCTGCGTGGCCGTCCAGGTGCCCGGGGAAGGTGAGGCCCTGCAGGAGCTGCCACCAGCTGATCAGGGGCAAAATAGCTTTCCACTTACTAATCACTGTTAATCAGTGTTATCATGAAAATGGCTCAGGTGTGTTCTTGGAGCTTCTTAAAAGTGGGTATTTTTATCCTCAGAAAAAGGAGGAGCTCACAATGAGGCAGCAAATATCAAATGTATCAAGGTCAGAGCACGGGGCTGACAGGGATTTGTGTGACTGATTCCAGCTGCCTTTTCCTCCAGCAGGAGGACGGGCTGCCAGCTCCTTGCTGACACACTCTGATCTCTTCCTGCAGGCGACTTCCAGATCGTGTCTCTCTCCTGGCATTCCAGTGGGGACTCCATGGTGCTCCTGAGTAAGGACAACTGCTGTGTGTGTTACTTAGAAAGAGAAGAGGTAAAATAAAAAAATTAAAATGCACTAAGAATGCTCCCAAGTCTGAGGACGGAGGAGGAAAAGGGTAAAAATGTGTTGCCCAATCTGAAGTGTTTGTATTTATAAATTATTTATTTGAAGGAGCTCCAAGCTCAGTGTGTGAAGTATTGTGATTGCACTTGAGTGATGTAGCAACTGAAATGTAGGGAGTGAGTCTGGATTGCAAGAAAAACCTGAATATTGATGGAGTTGAACATTTCTCTGTGTCAACTCTGAACCCTTATTTTCCAGGACTGTAGCTCTGTGTGTATATAATGTATAGCTATTATTTAAATTTTCTAATTTCCAATAAATATTTTGATAGTTACAAACTATAAACCTGCACCTCTGCACTCTAAAGTCTGTGTCAGTTTGATGTGATTATGTAGTGACTTATCCCAACATGAGGAAACTGTTATTTGCACACAACATGGGAGGCAGTAACTGTGCCTGGACCACTGTGGAATTACATGGAATCTTTACAAGAGGGATGACAACTGACATTTCAGGATGTTGAATTACAGGCAACTGAAATGGCAGTTTTTGTCCCAGTTCTCTGGTGCCAACTGGGAGTGGGTGGTTTGGTAGGGAAGGAGCAGTTGGACTGTCCTTCCACTGTGTCCTTCCAAGGAGAGGGAGCCCCTTGTGTAGGAATTTATTGGATGTTTTTTCTTGTGATGCCTAATTTCACAGCCTGTCTCCAGAAAATGAAGAACAAAGACCAAATTGAGTTGAAATCTAACTTTACTGCAAGGTTAATGAAAACTGAACAGACAACTTAGAAAATGCACAGAGAGGGACAATGCAGCTTGTTGCATTCCATCAGGACTCCGGCTTTTTTATGAGTTTCACAAACACACACCTATGTTAAGGCCAAAAAAACACCACTGCAGCACAGTGTTTATCCAGCAGATAAAGGCTTTGATAAAAGGGCATGGAGAGAAGGTCATGCACAAAGAATCACCTCTTCAGCAATGCCAGCTCAGTGTCTCTTGTGCTGCTTCTCAATTTAATCCCTGGACGTGAGGCTCAGGGCAGGAATGTATAAAGCAAGGCTGACACACAGTGCTGAAAGTTTTTTTTCTCTGTCTCCATTAAAAAGTCCTGGCCCAAACTAGAGTAGATTTCAGAAAAATGGCTAAGAATATCAATCTAATCAAAATAGAATTCCTTTTCAGTTTTACAAAGAACAGCTTTGAAGGCAAATGTGTTGGTGAGGCTTTTGGCAATGTTCTCTCACAACAGTCTTTATTCTGTGGCTGCAGCAAGGAAACAGAGGAAGTTCCAGTGGGTTTTTAGAGGGATTTTTACAAAAAGCATATTCAGAGTTCACCAACTGCTGCTGAGCAGGTGGAACAGTGCAGCTTTAGCAAAAGCCAGCAAATATTGTTAAAGACTGACTGACAGCTTTCAAAACTCCTAACAGGCATTAATGAGAGCGCTGAGATCATGGAGATTGGAACAGTAATTCCTCTTTAGACAACACTAATCAGTCCCAAGCACAGGGTAGGATCTGACACCATACACAGGGATACAGCAGTAACGTGGCACAAAGGTTCTATTGTACAGCAGGTACTTGGGCGGGGTTTCAGCAGGTTCCAAGGGCACTTCATGAACAGGAAGAACAGGCCTGGAAGGACACGGAACACGCCGCTGCTCACCCCACAGGGACCACGCGGGCTGTACATCAGGTACAAAATACCAGACTGACACCACCCTGTGTCTGCCTCAAATCCAATCTGTGCATTCCCCAAGCGACCTGGAGCTGTCCTACAACCACCCCCCTTCCTTCCCCCAACTCCCCTTTGCCCGTTGTGCTCTGCCCTCAGCGCGCTCTCCCCGGGGACCAACAGCAAGTCACCTGCCCTTCCTTCAACAGGGGACAGCAAGGGGGCTTAAAATCCAATTTTTCCTCTTGTCATGGAGTAGCCCAGTTTGGCCTCGTTGTTGATGAAGGACATCAGTCCCAGGTAGGTCTCGATGAGGATGGGCCGCTCCAGCACCAGGACACCAGAAGCACTCCCTGGCACAGGGCCCTCCTTGTGGGCTTTCTTCACAGCCTGGATCAGCTGCGTTTGGAAGTTTTCCAGCTGAAAGAAAAAAAAGTCACCTTGTTTTTCCATTGTTTTACAGACTGTTAGGGAAACAGCTGCTGATGTGGAATGGAGAAGGATTAACACTAAAGCCGGAGTTGTCAGGGATCTCGTACTGTGATAAATGTCACATTCTGATATTTAACCTCAACGAGTCATGCAGGACACTATTGACATGTGACTTAAACGTGGGCTGGATGGGTAAAGATGTGTCAGTGACCAAGTGTTTATTTCTGCCCTGATGACTGATGTGTTGCACTTAAAGCATTCTAGTTTTAAGGAAAACTCCAGAGGGAATCACCTATTCCAAGAAGGACTGAGAACCCCCTCAGTGAAGGTTTTCAGTGAGCAATTAAACCAGCTGTTAATTAGCTAGCAGTCCTAGAGGAAAAATCCACCAGCCTGTCAGGAAAGTAAGAGCAGGAATAGGCCATGATCCATTTGCTTTTCGGTTTTACAGGACTCTGTGCTTCTGGAAGTTTCAGTTTCCTCTGTGCTTCATCCAGTTATGGGTGGCTGGAGAAAAACGGGCAGTTGTGCTGTGCTGCAAGTCAAAATCTGGGGACTGGAGAGATACAGCTCACAGTTCTAAGTTCCATCTCTGACGTGACTCTTCCTGTTTGATGCACTGCTTCAAAGTAATCTAAGCTGTACCTGGCCTATGAGCTCAGTGATCAGGACAGGCCCGTTCCTTACCCGGCACAGGGATGCGACCTTCTCGTCAGCGTCTGCCATGGGGTGCTCGGTGAAGGTGATGTAGGGGATGTTGGTGGACCAGGGGTTCCACCTGTTGATGAAGGAGGCCCGGCTTTGCTTGTCCCACTGAATGCGGATACCGACGCCTTCCCGCCTGCAGTGGAGACAGGAATTAACAGGGGAAGACTTTCCAGTTGTTGAGGCACCTTTTAACTAGAAAGTTCTGCCTGACAAAGACGGTTGAAACTGGAAGCTGAAATGCAAGTGATAGGAAATCTTTCCTGTAGGCAAGAATTAGCATGGATTCAGCCCTTAAACATGCAAAGGAACCTTCCTATGAGCTGACAGCAAGAAGATGAAACTCCTTGGACATCTGGGATGTGGAACTTGACCTGCACAGCCTGTGAAAGCCCATGTGTACAGGGGACCTGACAACACTGAGGTGGTGCTGCTGCTACTTACTGCGTTACATAATGGTGACAAACTCCTGCTCCCAAATCTACTCAACTTATCTTGAAAGTCCTTGAGCAACTTGCTATTAATGCAACTACTGACCGTACCAGCAAACCAGCAGCTACCCTGAGGTCTTCTAATGAAGCTTCAGGAATTGTTTGCAGAGCTAAGTGAAAAGAAGAATTCTCTGACTCTTCCAGTGATCATCATCAGGCCAACATTGTTCACAATAACAAAGGTCGTTACAGAGTGACTGTGGCAGCTTACTTGTTCAGAGATTTCGGTGGGAACTCGAACTCTCCCATAGAGATGGTGTCCACAGCGCTGAGGGCGATCCTCGTCACCTGCTGGCACTGCAGGCTGATGAAGTTGTACTTACACACCAGGAGGGACCAGTCCGTGATGAGGACAAGACGCTCCTTCTCATTGTTCCAGTGATCGATTCTGGTAAGAGAATGGGACTGAGCTTTAGTGGTTCCGAGGCCGCCCTGGCGCTTCTCCCCCCGTGCCCCGCGGGACTCACTCTGTGAGCAGCCACACGCTCTGCACCTCCCCGTCCTCGGCGGGCAGCACGACCACCCGGATCTCGCTCACCGCCTGCTCGATGGTGCCGGGCTGCGGGGGGAAGGCACACACAGGTCAGGGCTGCGGGGGGCTGCGGGCGGCCCGGCCCGGCCCGGCCCTTCCCCGGCGCGCACCCGGAACACGAAGTACTGTCGCAGGCGGCCGGCGCGGCCCGCGGTGCGGACACTGAGCGGCCGCAGCGTCTGCCGGGCCCGCGGCGCGGGCGGCTCGAAGGGCGGCCCGGCCCCCCCCGGCACCAGCGTGGCGGCCCCGGGGCTGCCGGGGCTACCAGAGCCGCCGCCCGGGCCGGGCTCGTCCGCGTCCCGCAGCTGCAGCATCGCGGCGGGGCCGCAGAGCCTTCCGGGGCGGAGCGAGCGGGGCCGGCTCGGGGCTGCCCGTGCCTCTCCCGCTCCTTGCTGGCCGGGAGCGGCACTGCAGCCCCGGCTCGCTCGCGGGAGCGGCACTGCAGCCCCGGCTCGCTCGCGGGAGCGGCACCGGAGGATGCGCGGGCGGTACCCGGACAGAGCCCGGCCGCCGGGATGCGGGGCACGGGATGCGGGGCATCCGTTACCCGCGCTCTCTGGGTAACGGGCGCGTCCCCATCACGCGCCGGGGCGGTGCGAAGCGGCGGATGCCGTCACTGTCGCTTGCCCAGAGCTGTGCTGGGTACCAGGTGCCGTCACCGTCACGCACAGGAGCTGCATCAGGTACTGTCACCATCACACACCGAGACTGTACCGGGTACCATCACTGCCCCACACCTGGGGCTGTACGAGGTGGTGGTGGGTGCTGTCACTGTCCCTTGCCCGGAGCTGTATTAGGTACGAGGTGTCTCTGCTCTCGCACATCTGGGGCTGTATGAGGTACCAGGTGCCGTTCCTGTTGCACACTCAGAGGTGTATGAGGCCTGTCTTGGCTCTGCCGTGGATTTTCGGGGCTGAGGAAGACAAGCACATGACATACAGCACAGAGAGTCCAGCGGGAAGCCCTGGGCTTAGCCAAAATGATGCTCTGCTCTGCCCAGGTGGTCTGGAGAAGGATTCTGATGTACCCACAAAGCAACAGGATTTGTGGACCTACAGCGGTCAGTTGGAGCTCCTGTGAAGCAAATCCAGGTCAGAGGTATGAGATCCTTAAACACCATCAGGTCAGAGCTCAGGAAGGTACTGGAGCAGTGCAGGTCTGGGGACAGGACTGTGATTTGAGAGCCCTGACACCCATATCACACCCAGCATGCTTGATAGCGAAGATTAAATAATGCTGGGAATGAAGGGCATGCTGATGTTTGGGTTTCTGTGGGCTCTGGCATGACTGCAGATATTATCATCACTGTTTATGGAACTATATCAGATCTTGGACCACTGTCAGTGCTGTTGTACCCAGAGCCAGAGGATGACATCCTTGGCAGGCGGCTGTGCTGGGAAATGATATAAGATTGAAAACATACCAAATTGACTTCACAGATGGGGTTGGGTTTCAGTTATCTGACTTTCACATGTGTCCCACGAATTCCCTGCTGTGTTCTCTGCAGCCCTTGCTCACATGGGCCTGTTTAGGTGGGAAACCTTGCTGCTGTCTTTAAAGAGACTTTACAAGAACTGCAGAGCTGACTTTATGCTTGGTCGCTCCTTGTGCTGTGCTCAAAGCGCAGCTTTCCCAGAGGAGCTTTCCCTTCTCCCCACTGGCAGCCTGCTGGGGTGGCTGTGGCTGGGAGGGTCACCATGCCAGGCCAGCCAGGACCCTGCAGGGAGTTGTGTCCTGTCCGTGTGGCAGCCAGGCTTGTCACCTGAGACAGTGTGGGAGCTGTGGCTGGACTGATCCATCCCCATTCCTGGCCCCGAGCCGTGTCCTGGAGAGGGAGCTCGACTCCCGGCTCTGCCCAGCCCCTGCCCATTGAGAGGGATCCCTGGAAGTCTAATTGGGAGCAGCAGCCTGTTTCCTACTGTTGGAAAAGTCCTAACTTTTAAATGCTGGACAGGAAAACAGAGGCTTGGATTTATTATATCCTGGAGCTCTCTCTGTTGTTATAAAACATCTTTATGTAGCTGCCTTTCTTCCCAAGGAAGAATGAAGGGTGTTTTCTTCCCATCCGTTAGGCTTGGCAGATATTTTACTGCTAAGTGGAAGCATTAAGCCTCCTCACCTGCTCTTTTCTTTGACCTGTGGGATTTATGGCACTGCTTTGACCTTGGGAGGGTTCTGGTGTAAGAAGCAGCTGCCTCGGTTTCTTCCAAGAGCCACCAGATTATGGGCATGGCCCCTGGGGACTTTAGTCTTGATTAATGGTTGTCCTTCAGTGGCAAAATATGTCTGTGAAGCTATCCAAACCTTCTTATCCTGCTTCTCTGGGGGAAATCAGCACCTGCCAGAAGCCAGGAGTGCCCTGGAGTGCCCCAGCTTCTGCTGTGGTTCCTCCTCGCCCTTGGGAAGGGTTTCCTGGCAGGTTCTTGAGGCTGGAGAGTTCAGTGCAGCATCCCTGCTCTGCTCTCCTCCCCGTCCCGCTGTGCAGCTGGAGCTGTCCCTGTCAGCAGAATTTCCTTGGGAAGTGATCAATTTACTTATCTGTTGGAGTGCTTAGGAAAGATTGAATCTCTCTTTGGGTGTTTTTAGAGCTGCTGGGAAGGTGGTGTGTCCGGAGCTGGCCCTGGGAAGTGCAGAAGAGCTGCCTGTGGAGGAGCAGACCCGAAGCATCGCTGCTCCATCCCCGTGTGCAGGGCCGCCCCCTCCCCTGCTCGGGGCTGGGCACCGCTGGTGGGAGGGATTTCTGACTGACAGCGAGCAAAGAGGCAGGAGAGCATGTGAGGGAAAGGAGCTGGACCTGGAGAGGCAGGGGGAAGTTTTGTGACTCCCGTGAACTGCAGGGAAGCTGCTCCGGTGCGTGTGTTCGTGCCCGCGGAGCTGCTCGCTCCCGGCTGCGGAGGAGGGTGGGAGCTGCGGCAGGAGGATGCCTCCCCCTCTGCGGATGGAGTGAAGGAGCACCCCGTGTGCTTTGGGGAAAGCCCCTGAGAAGGGGGATTCTCCTGCCAGGAGAGCTCCCGTCCTTTCCTCTTGCCAAGTGCTGTTTTCCAGAGTGCCTTGGGAAGGGGATCTCAGCTCCGGAGCAGCTCAGCCCACATGGGGCTGTGCTGCTGGACACAGCCCAGGTCTTGTGAGCCCCCAGATCTCTGGGCTTTGTCAGGAAGCAAATCCTAGAAGGAAAAGTCACTTCAGTGCATTTCACTGCGAGCAAATGAGCATGAGAAGCCAGGTTTGGTTTGGGGGAAAACCCAGCAGCAACCTGCACTGTGATCACTTCCCATGGACTGAAGAAACTCGCTGAATGAACCCAAGAGGGAGGAAGCATCCAGGAATGATAAATCCGCTTTCCCGCCGCGAGAACTCCCCTGTGCTCCGGTAGCTTTGTCCTTTCCAAGGAGAGACACCGGCAAGCTGGGAGCAGGAGGCAGCAGGATCGTCTGCCCGTGAGGAGGAGGAACTGGCGGAGCTGTGCTGGGGGAGGCTCTGGGATTCCCTGGGCACCCGCTGGGAGCACCTGGAGGGAGAGCAGCGGCTGCGATGGAGTTTCCTGCGGTGGCACTGTCGTTCATCCTGGCCCTGCGAATATCTCCGCTGGCTTCTGGGAGCAAACTGCAGCCCCACATGTGAGTAGGAAGGAGCGAGTTCCGGAGGGGATTTATCGGGCAGGGAACTGAAAAGCAGGAGCCAAATACAGTGTTTTCAAATCAAGGAAGAAGCGAGGAGCAGAGAGTGAAGGGGAGCAGGGGCTGTTGTGGGTTTCTTTATTTACTACCAGATGTGCAAAAAAGGGAATAGAATATCGAAAACCTTGATAATCTTTGCTTGTAAACTCCCAGGTTTAACTGAAATGCTGCTGTTGTGGGAGTGAAAGAGGTGATTCTTCTCTGAAAGAGGTGATTCTTCTCTGAATAGTTTGCCATTTCTTCCCAGATGGGCTGTTTTTATGGCACTTCACGGATCTTTCTTATTCCACGTTCCTCCCCACCCGCTGCTGTTGCTCCAGCAGCACGTAGGCTGCTCTTTTTAATTACATTTTACAGTTACAGTTTGGTGTTAATCATTTGGCTGCTTTGGAAAACTTCCTTGCAAATTTGGCCTCCTGCCAGAAGATGGTCTCTCAGAGCCAGGGGATCGCTCTAATTCCCTTTGTCCATGGAGCCGGTGTGGTGTGGGGCACTGACTCCAACCCGCCCTCCCTGAGGGGTTTAGTTCTTCAGTAAAAGGGGTCCTTTAGCAGATAAACGTTTTCCAAGAAGCTGCTTTTTCTCCCTGCATCAGGGGTTTTGTGCTCCTGCCCTGACAGTTGCTCTCAGGACTCCTTGGACGAGGCCCTGGAGCTGAACCCTGTGCCAACGGGCTGCAGCTGGAGTGGAGCACCCGGAGCAGTCGGATGCTAGCTGTGATTGAGCTTCACCACGTCAAAATTATTTCATTTCACTTCCTTTATAGAAAGTATCTTTGTGAAAACTCTGGGTCCCTTTGGTGGAATTGGAAGCAGCAGAAGCAGCCCCAAATGCTGTGTGGCTCGTGGCTTATAGAGTCAGGGATAAATGTCTCCCTCTTTATTCTTAGTTAAAACCACTGACTTCTGCTGGGAGAAAGAGTTAGGATTAGAGAAGAAACAAAGTGCAAGTGGTATTTCCCTTATTTCCTTACTGCATTGTATATATTCCTTTTATTTGCTGGAATTAGTCTTAGTTCTGAATGAGTGAGAAACCGCCACTGTGGCTGGCTGACCTGGCACGATTTCTTTTCCCTGCAGTGATTTAACTAATTGAGGAGGCAGATGCTGGGGGCTGCCCAAGACCTTCCTGCCCCGTCAGCAGGAAGTGCAGTTGCCCACGGCAGGAGCCTGTTGGGGCAGCGGGAGCACTGCTGTGCCCCTGGACACCCCAGCCCCCTCTGTGCACCCCAAACCCTCCCAGCCCCCTGTACCCCCGTCTCTGTGTCCCAGGCCGAACGTCTGTGCGGAGCAGGAGCTGTTGGTGGTGGGGCAGCAGCAGCCGTGCGTGCAGGCGCTGACCCGCGCCGTCAAGGTGTGGAAGCAGGACTGCGGGGGCCGGCGCTGGTGCACGGGCTACGAGCGCAGGTAGGTGCTCTGCCTTCCACGGGGGTCCCTCCTTGGGGGCTGAAAGGTGGCTCCTGCTCCCCAGCAGCAGCGGGGAAGTGAGCTTGGTGGTGTCTGATCCCGCCTGGCACATCCACGACACAGAGTTTTTAAGCTGTCAAGGAATTCCTGAAGGAAAGGTGCCTGTGTCCTGAAGAAACCTCGTCCTCGTGGTGGGCCATTTCCCGCCTTCCCACAACGTACAACACCTGCTTCCTGTGATCCAGCTGTGGTAAGGAAATGACCTGTTCACATCACGTGTGTTATTCCTGTGTCTTTAGATGCTTCAAAGCATCTCGGTGCCTCTTGTCTCACAGGGCTAGTGGCAGGAGGGCTCTTGTCTAAAAATAACTGTAAGTGTGGCTGTGGTGCTGGCAATGGGGTGGAGGACAGGGACTGGTGGGGTGGCACTCAGCAGGATTTGCTGCAGCATCACCACCTTCCTTTCACTCCGTGAGCTGGACCATGCTCAGGCCCACGTGAGAAGAGTGTAGAGCTCAGTGGAGTTGGACTGGCACGGGCGAGCACAGAGTTTGAATGTACTCGTAGTATCCCTTGAGTTCCAGCTGTCCAGAGTTGGGAGCCCAGGCAGGAGGGCCTGAGGAAGGAGGGCTCTGAACACATGTGACAGTGCAAATACTGCACTTTTCTTACCTACCCAGCAGCCAAACTACAACATGCCCAAGCTGCTTCCGTCCTCCACCTGCTTTTCCGGCCTCATTAGGCACCTACGAGCCTTTACAGAATAATGATAGTTGTCATCTCAAAGAAACATCTTGGACTCGAGACAGCTTTTAAGTCTTGACTTTAGGAATTCCTCCTAACCTGTAATTGCCAGTAATTACCCTGGCGATGAGATCCGTGTCCTGGTAACAAAGGAGCAAACAGAGTCTGGTTTTTGGCTGTGTTTTAAGGGAAGGCTTTGAAAGGATGGGTGCCCTGTCTGCTTCTACTTCAAAGGCTGGGAACCCTTCAGCCCCAGCTGTCCCTTCAGCTCTTTAATGGATGGTTTTGACATCATAAATCAAGAGACTGAAATGAAATAACTTTCTGTTCTGCTGCATTCTAAATATCAGAACAGCCCAGTGCTAAAACTCTGTTCCTGATGAAAACGCAGAGGAGAAGCCTGTGAGATATTTCACCCCAGGAGCTGTGAGAGCAGAACGTTCCTCAGGTGGCATTTTGTCCCAGGTCCCCTCACTCTAAACCTCTGGGAGTTCCCACTGCAGCAAACCTGTTCCAATAGCTGGGAGCTCTCCTGCCAAGCTCCCCTGTGCCGAGCACTCGCGGGCAGTGGCGCTCACGGGGACTCTGGGGAGCCTCCGTCTCACCCTCTGGAGCTGCTCCAGTTGGACCTGGCTCTGGAAGCACGAGGCTCAGGAAGTGCATTCACAGCTTCAGGATCTGGCCTGAAATCGGCCTCGGTACCTTTGAGTTCCTGGAGGTGACTGGGAAAACCAGCACCCGCTCCATGGCAGCCGAGCGGAGCATCCTCAGCCTGCTCTGCTCCACCTTCCCGGGGAAGGGATGGGTTTGCTCCCGGTGTGCAGCTTCCCAATGAGTGATGACAGCAGGTAGCTTTGCTCAGAGCTCCGTAACCAAACCTGGAGGAGTGACAGTGATACCCCAGAGGGGCTGGAAGGGGATTTTCCAGCAGCAGGACACAGCAGGATTTCCTGGGTTCCATTAGTTCTGGCTCATTCCACATTTTCTGTGCCAGGGGCTCCTTAGAACACAAAAGAAAACAGAAACTCTGAAGATAAAGTATCTCCTGTGTGACTCTTTCCCGTCTGCAGCACCCAGATACCCACAGGCACCGAGGCTGTCACAATATTTGCCTTTCCTGAGAACCCTGCACTGGTGGAAGGGTCTGAAGTGTCCAATGGAGCCGCCTGGGCGTGTGGGGGTGACACTGCCCAGGGGCTGCGGGGGCACAGGGAGCCCGGGATCAGCCCTGAGCTGTCCTACCTCACTATTTCTACCTTTTCCTCCCCATTTCTGAGCCTCCTTGTTATGTTCACACCACCCTGCACCCACCATCTACCCTTCTCCTTCCACAGCCCCCTGTCCTCCCCAGGCTGGGCTGGACAGAGCTCCTGGTACCAGGAGGATCCTGATGCATCGGAGCCTGGTGCCTGTAAATTGCTTTCTCAGCTTCTTCTGGAACACAGCTATTTCCTTCATAATGTGCTAACAGCTCATACAAAAAAAAATATTGGAATCTGCTCTTATTTTTCTCAGCTGTTCTTCCACGTGCTGATTGGCACAGAGGAGTCCAAAGGTTTCCTTCCTGGGAATTAATGGTTCACCGTTACTTGGGTTTTTTTTGTAGAAAGACATTCAGATGAAATCAAACAACTCGACTGAGTTAGGATAAATATTTTCAGTGGACATGCACAACACATCTGCTGTGCCAAATATTTGTTGTTGTTTGCCTGACTTGCTTTGGTGGAGCAGTTTCATGTTCTGCCAACGGAGCCTTGCAAAAATCAGCTTCAGAAGTTTTATCTGTGTTTCAATTCTCACAAACACACAACATCAAATTTCCGGGAAAAAACGTGTCACTTTTATTTATTTACACTTCAGATGAGTCCCTGCTTTACTCCCTCAGCTCCCACCCTGGAGGGAACTACTTGGAGTAGTTAAAGGGATCCTCAGCATCCCCTGCCGAGCTGTGGAGCCTTGCTGTGTACAACACAGCTTTTGGAGGAGCTTGGTGTTGCCATCAGGATTCTGGTGATTTTTTAGCTCACCAGACCCTTGGAGACACCTGCTCCTGCTCACTAAAGCTGAAATACCTGTTGTTCTTAAAATTTACATTTCCTTTGTGAAGGGAAGAGGGGGATCTCAGAGCTGTGAAATAGCTTCGAGGAGAAGAAGAGAATCCAGGGTGTTATGGGGACCTGGGCGCTCATCTCTCGTGTTCCCAATTAGAGTAAATTAGGAGTATTTTCTTAGCATCAGTGATCGTTGCCAGACCAGGTGGAAAACAATATCAGCACGTTTTAAACACAGTTCCTCGTTGTCTTTGCCTCCACATTTAGAGTAACCAGCTCTGTTTTCACAGTTCCTTGTGCAGCAGGAGCTGACCCTGCTGGGTTTCTCTCTGTTGTGTTCCAGGGTGCTGTACTACACAGGCTACAGGCAGCTGTACCAGCTGAGATCCCACACCACGTACAGGTGCTGCCCGGGGTGGTCCCAGCTGGCCGGGGAGGACGGGTGTCTGCACCGTAAGTGTCGCGCTGCTCACGGCAGAGTCTCTGCTTCTGGCTGAGGGTGCTCGCTCCAATTCCTGGGCCTGCAGTAAAAGTGTCTTTAAATGTCTTTAAAGAGAACTGGTGGGGAGGTTTTGTTTTGCCTTTTTTAATCCTTTTTTTTAAAAATTATTAATATTGTTATTATCATTATTTTTATTTCCTTTACCTGTGCATCAGAAGGATTCTGCTCTGGCTTCCCGGGAAGCGCCGTGTGTTGCTTTCTGTTTTTGGAGAATTTCCACGTTGCAGCGTGAGAGGGTTTCAGGGTCCCAGTCATTTATCCACTTGCCAAATGCTACTAAATGTTTAAAATCAAGCCCCAACTGGTGTTTCAAACTGGCAGAAACTCTGGAAACTCCTGTGGGAAGGTGTGTGTGTGTTGGGGGCTGGGTCTGTTGTTTTAAGACTGACTGAGTTTGAGCTGCCCCTGTGAGAGGTTTTGGATCTCTGCATCCACCCCATACCTGCTTCCTCCCATATCCAAAGGGCAATCCTGGGGTCAGGACGGTGGGATCCAGCAAGGGATGTTGCAGCATCAGCCTCAGGGGAGAGAGCACACAGCCATGGGGGGGGTGGCACTTGTCGGGTCTGGAGCGGAGACCCAGAACTTGAGACTTTGGGATCCTGTGGCTGGATTCCTGCTCTCTTCTAGTGCAATTCTCTGCCAAGCAGGCATGGAAGTGTCTCCATCCCAGCTGTGTGGGAAGCTGTGATATCTATTCAGATTTGCACATGAGTTGGGCTGGGGATGTGCAAATATTAGTCTATAAGATGATTTTATGCTGTTGTTGCAGGAGACAGAGGCAGTTTTGTCCCCATGGGCCCCACATTCCCCATTCCCCTCCAGACTTCCCTGCCTGACACAGGAGGCAGCTGCTCTGCTGCTCCCAGACCCTGGGGCCACATCCAGCTGGGAGCCATTTAACTGCAAACTGTGCTTTTGAGATGTGGAGAGCAAAGAAAACCCTTCCCTTGAGTCGAGCAAAGGTTTGTCTGAGCTTATGTGTAGAACCAAATGTCACCCCCCTGCAGAGCCACACAAGCTCCCGGTGCTGTGGGATGAGTTCTCTGCCTTGGTGCCTAATTCTTCTCTGATTTAGACTTTGGAGGTGTTCTCTACCCCCCCTACAGAAGGGCAACTTTAGATCTAAGTGATAGGTTGGAGAACCAGCAAAGCATTTGGGATCTGACCTGCACTGCCATCAGGGGAATGAGAGCCAGCCATGGGCATTGGGATTGACCTCCAATACAGGAAAATGTCTCCCACAGCTGGTTGCCTTTTGTTCTGTGCAGAGGCCATCTGTACCTTCCCTGTGCTTTGATGCTTGAACCAAAGGTTTACAAAAAAAAGGGAAAAAAAGGTGTGTCAAGCAACCAGTCTTTATTCTTCCTATTCCAAAGCCTGGAGCAAAGGAGAGCAGTGCACTGGGCAGAGGAAGCTCCAGGGGTGCCTTATAACTCCCTGTCAGTGAGCAGATAATAACCTCAGCTGAACTCAGAAAAGCACCTTCTGTAATGATTTTTTCTGCCAAGGAAGTGAGTAATTCCATGCAGGAAGGAAGCAGAGAAAAGGAAATAAAGCTGCTCAGGGCACGCTCTGAACTCATCCTTCTCATCATTTGGGCTGGGAATGGTTCTCCTGGGCTGGGCTGCAGTAAAGAGGAAAGGGACAGTCAACCCCAAAGGCAGAGTGACACCAGCTCAAAAAGTTCTGCAGGAATGGCTGCTGAGCTGCTGGGGGGCTTGGAGTGGATCAAACCAGGACAGCTCTGCCTGGCCCTGGTGGGGTGGCTGGTGCCCCAAGCTGGGATTTCTGTCCTGACCCACAGACTGTCCTGGGAAACGTGTCTGGGCTCTGTGTAACTAAACCCTCGTCCCAGGGAGCTCCTGGCTCTTGGTTTGCAGGGCTGTGATGACTTTTCCTGCTGGTGGCTCTGGCCTTGGCACAAACATGTTCTCCTGGAGCAGGGGAGGGTGTGGGAAGGTCTGTCAGGGGACTGTCAGTAAATATTGGTGAGGTGCTGAGGCAGGGGCACAGGGCCAGGGCGCTCTGTACGACACAGGATTTTCTGGTTTGTGTGCCTGGAGTCAGCCTGCACTTGCTGCTGTGGCTCTGCTGAATGCCACAAAGCTATTGTGCCAAAACATGTCAGTGGGATTTGTGGCCCTTCCTATCTGCCTCCAGAGATCACTGGTCGTGTTCCAGGAGTGCTGAGGAGGGGAAGGGCATCACTGCTGACAGTTTAATTAGAGCTGTTGCCACCATGCAGTGGAATCTTTCCAGTGAGGACATCTTATCTTGCTCTTCAGCATCTCCTCACTGCAGGGCTCTCTTTGCTCCAAATGCTGGGCTGGTCACCAACTTTCCTTAAAAATAAAAAAACCCAACCCATGTGAGGGGAAATTTTCAGCACTGCAGGCTCATGTGCAACATGACAGTGTCTGACACTGAGGGGGTGTTAAATACCTTTGTGAGATGGGAATCCCAGCACCCTCGTGGGTACCAGCTCAGGCGAGTTGTTTGGGCTCTCAGAGCTACCCCAGTGCCTGGAAGAAGGGAACAAACACTGGGTGTACTCAGCCTAGGTTGGAGGCTGTAGCAAAACCAGGGTGCCTTTCTCTTCCTCACGTGCAGGTTTAAGTCTCTAAGCACTTACAGGTCAGGCAATGGCCAGTGTGGAGCTGTGAGGGCAGTACTGGGGGGGGGTGTGGGCTCTGCTGGGAGCAGATGGCTTGGAAAGAGATGGAAAAATTCACAGAAACAAATCTCACAAAGGCCCCCAGTCTGGCTGAGTTCTGTGTTTTGTCCTGTCTCTTCTGCTGGTAGCAGAAGGGTGAGGGCTTGTTGCCTTCCATTGCCCTCTGTCCTGGAGCATTCATCTGTTTGGGAATGAGGAAGGTCAGAAGTCAAGGCACCCTTTGCATTTTTAGGATGGCATCAGGTTCTTTCCCTGCCTGATTGCTGATAGTTTACCTTTCAGATTAAGCTGCTTGGTTTCAAGTGGCCTCTGAGATGCTACTTAAATTCCACCTGGGTTAAATAACACAGGTAAAGCTCTCGGTGATTAGGACGAGGGGGCTGTGTGTCTGGTAATCCCTGTGATCTCCACTTTCAGCTCAAGATGTTGAGAAGAGTCCCCCTGAGTCTGTAACTGCTGATGTGTGTGGAGGAGCTGGAGTTCAGCCCCAGGCAGTGCCTGAGCTCTGGGCCAGCCCCTGCCACCTCCAGAGGGGACCTGGAGAGGCAGGAGGGTTCCCAGGAGAGCTGGGCAGGGGCTGAAGGGGAGACCATTGTGGATTTGGTGGAGGTGACCTGGCCATGGTTGCAGTGTGGTGGTCTGTGAGCTGTGCAGGAGGGGCAGGGCTCTGCCCTGACCACGCACTCCTGCAGGGAACAGGGGCTGCTGCTGGGGCTGGGAGTGCAGCTGGGAGTGCTGGGACTGAACTTCTGAACCCCTCGCCTCCATCCAGCCCAGCCTTGGTTCAAGGTCCCCCACGTGCTCCCCTGGGGAACTCACCAGCCCATCTCTGCCCACGGGGGGTTGTACCTCGGGGAGTCCAGGCACTGCAGGTATGCAGAAATGCTTTTCTCCTTCACTCCTCCTTTCAAATCAGTCTAATGTCTCCGACTTCCCAAGAATCCCGCCTCACTAAATCCTTGCTAGGGACATTCCCTGGCCTTTGAGCAGAAGGCAGTGGTGCTTTCTGTAATTTATCCTTTCTTTCCTGTTTCCCCGAACAGTGTCGTTGCCCTTTTCCCAAATTTCATTGCATTAAACTCTGTCGCTCTGAATTAGGAGCTCATTTGCAGGAGGCCTGGGGGGCACAGAGGGGGAGAGCCACAGCCCCCCCCCCCCCGGGCTGGGAAGTAGGTTATTATGATTTCCACTCGGAATGTGCCAGCCTGAAGCACAGAGCAGGGGATTGTCCGGCTCATTCAGGAAATCTGGGGCACTGCCAAGAATAACACCCCTGTCTTCTAACCCCTGATTTGTGTCGCTGAAACTGCTTCTAATATTTTCCATTGTTGTGCTTCGGGTCTCGCTGAGCTGCTGGCGAGTCGTGCACTCTGGGTCCAGGCTGGGCTTTGCTGGGACCCCCTCAAAAGTCTCTTTTTTAGGTGATTAAGGCGAAGAATCTGGGGAGAAAAAAAAAAACAAACCGCTCTGCAGTTTAACCACACAGTCCATTCTGTCTTATGGTGATGAGGCCTGAAGGAAAGGACTGAAAGAGAAGACAAGTCCTTCTGCCATGACTAGAGCTGGGAAAACCTGGAGGCTGCAGCCCCAGAACACCTCAGCACACAGCTGGAGATGGGAAGTTGTTCCTGCCCCGCCGTGCAGGGAAGTGTTGGCAGTGCAGGTGTCACAGCTCGGCTGAGCAGGACGCTTGGCAGAGAGTTCCCAAGCTCCAGAGCTCTGCCAGCACGGGACTGATACGGGATCACTGCAGTCCCCAGGGAGACGTGGCCATGAAAAGCGTTAGATGAGAAGATAACTGGCTTTGTGAGGTAGCGTTTCATCACCGATTCATTATTTCAGGGAGATGAGTGTTTGGGCTTCAATGCTACCTTTGTGTTATAAATAATCTTCTCTTTTGCAGGGGGGATTTGAAAAATTATCAGGTCCTTAAAAGAGCCAAGGCTGCGGCTCGAGTGGTTCAGCTCCAGTGCATCAGAGGTGCAAAGTTTGGGGAGTTTGGCTCTCGGTGAGAGGGGGACTTGGAACGAGCTGGAGCTGGGGGATCCACAGGGAGCTCCTGTGCCCGTGGCTGTGCCTGACCCCAGGGTGCTCTGACAGCTGGGCTGAGGAGAAGTGATAGAGCAAAGGTCCTTGAAACGGATATGTAGCTCTGTCTGGCAAGAAGAGTGTGTTTTGAGGAAAACATGCACATTTGGAGAATGGCACAGTCACATTCACATCCAAACCTTCACAAAATATCCCTGATCACAAAACCTCCTCAAGCACACGACCTCCTCAACCAGCACAGGCTTGGTGGAGGGCATTGTGTGAGCCAGGAGCAGGATTTAGCACAGAGGAGAAATTAGGAAGTCAATTGTGTTCCTGTAGGAAAAAACAGAGCCAATATTTGATGCATGGGGGATTCAATGGTGGGAGGAGAATAGTGGGAACTCAGGACTGTGGTTATTGCATTTCCATGTACAGGAGGCTGGAACTGATTTTTCAGGCGTGACAAGTTGACACCCACCAGCTTTGGGTTCCTTTTGTGAAGGTAATCCCTGCCCTTTCCCAGCTTGGGTTTCCTGTGGATGCCTTAAAGTTCTGAGTTATCTTTGCCAACTGATAACTTTGCAGATTTATCTCCTGGTGTGCACGAGCCGTCCTGCCAACGTGCCCAAACCCCACAGCCCCGTCCTTGCTCTTGTTTCCATCTGTGATCCCTTTTTCTCTGAGTGCACAATTAGTGTTTTGGAGCCGGCGTGGGGTACTTTGTGCCAAGAATTTTGGAGCCATTTTTGAAGGCCGTGCGGGGTGCCAGTTATAATGACACAAAATGAAATGTGTAATCACAGACCTGCTTTTTCTGTCACTAATTACTTACAGCTTTAGCTGGAATGGGAAGAGAAGCCAGGGGGGCTCCCGACTTGCAAAAGAGGAGGGAGAAGCTGCAGCCAGCACAGCCAGTGTGCCTGTGGGACCCTCGGCCCAGCAAGCCTGGAATTGTTTCCAGGTGGTCCCATATCATGCAAGGGGTTGTAATTTAATCACAGCTTTGTACATTCGGTTGGTAATGACCCCATGGCCCTGAGCACCAGCGATCCTGGCACCACTGGTGACTGCAGTGTGTTCCTTCCTGGGATGCATCAGCTGGAATGAATTGGTCCCCATGGCTTCTCTTAGCCCTGGGCTGAACAGGGAGCTGGGGGGGAGCTGCTGCACCAGGTACCAGCACTGTGTGTCTTGCCCTGTGTCATCAGGTGACGCTCTTTGCTCCATGTTATCCAGTTTGCCACAGCTTTTGTGAGATGTATTCCAACACTCCCATCACTCTTGGAGTTTGTTACAGCTTGTTCAGTGAAAAGGGAAAGGAGAAGAGCAGGTGTGGGAGAAAGGATGAAAAGAGAAGTTGGCTGGCAGTGCAGCTATGTCCAGATCAGTGAACAGAGAGAAAATTTCATTGTCCGAATCTTTAAATGGATTTAAAAGGAAGATGGGTGCTTGTTCTGCGTCCTTACCCTCCGACAAAGCACCACACACGTGACAGCATCCCTGCTCACAACGTTCCTCCTTTTGACATCAGCCTTTCCCAGTGGGAAATATAACCCACGGGCTGCGTTTCATGAGTTATGAGAAACACGAGTTTCCCTGGATAAAACATAACCTTGCTTGTGGATTTATGTAGATGATTTGGAAAGGTGGATTTCAGAAGCCTAATTGAGCATTCTCTGTCTCTGTGTCCATTTTACACTCCGCTGGGTGAGAACAGAGAAACGTGGCTGCTCAGGCTTACTTGCAGTTTAGCTCCATGTCACCCTCCGGGCCGCCCGAAGGTGACACCGCGTTGGGGTCTCCAGCGCTCCGGGAGAGCCCGGCCGAGAGGTGGGAGCAGCTCCTGGGGGTTTCTTCTGGGAAGATCCCTCCAATTGCAAAATAAGTAACTTGTATTTGTTGCCACAAGATCTGCTGTGATTCAGCACGAGTCATTTTCTGGCTGTTTTACCCACGTGTTGGCTGGAAAACCGTCGTTTCACCGAGAGCCCTTCCGATGTTTTCCTGTGGGTCCTCACTTAGCCACGCTCCAGGAAAAGCCCTGAGACATTCCCTGAGGGACTTCCCTTCCTCCTGCGTTTGGAGACTTTGTGCATTGAGTATTGCACTGTCAACCAAGAAGCTTCCCAAACAGGTTCAGCAGTGGTTTTATGACTGTTCAGCTGTTCTCTGGGGCTGTGGGCACGTCACCAGCGATGGGTGTTTGTTGGTGCACGTGCCCTTCTGCCGGTGGGTGCTGGAATCATCCTCTCCCTCCTCCTTGCAGCTGCCTGTGGTTACAGGGTTTGTCTCAATGGTGGAAGCTGCCGAGAGGGATCCTCACAGCTCTGTCACTGCTCCTCTGGCTTCCAGGGACCTCGCTGCCAGCACGGTAAGCAGCCTTGCAGCTTCTTCCTCCGGTTTGGAAGTGGAGAGGATAAAGAGCGAGGGATGCCCTGATTTATTTATGTCTTATCTTAGCCATTGTTTTATCTGCAAAATGCCAATAATCTGCTCTTGGCTTTTGTAGTGTTTGGGGAGCTTGGATGTTTGGAAAGGAAATGCTTATCATGACTTGCTGTGAGACGCAGCCCCGCGCTGTACAATGGCCTTTATTCCTGGCTGCCATCCGCAGCGGGATCTGCTGGAATCGGAGAAGGAAGCTGATTAAAGTTGGGTCAAACAAAGGAACCCTGGGGTCACAGCCTGTGGAATGAAGCTGGGCCCGGGGCAGTGTGGCAATGAGCTGCCACCTTGGGAAGGAACGTTGTTGTGTCTTTGGCCAGGCTGTGTTTTGGGGCTGCTAAACTTTATTTAATTAACTTTCGTGTAATATACAAACTCCCTCTTGAATGTTACTGAGTTTCCTATGTTTGGTAAATCACAGATGTTCTGTTTTGGGAACATGATGTTCTATAGCAAACAACCCCCAAGAGCTGGGAGGTTCCCTGTGCTGTGTTAATGGTTGGAGAACACGAGCCTCAGGCTGCAGGGAGACACGGTTGTCCCCCCTCCTCCCTCTGAGTCTGCAGGGCACAGAGCAGTAGTGATTGCTCACATCATCTTTGGGTGATGCTGATTTATAGCAGCAAATTAAATAGTAAGACTTTTTTCTTTACCATCCATCTTTACCATCTGTTCCTCCCAAGACCTGCAGTTCCATCCTCCTTTGGAACCAGAGGTAGGCATGGGAAGGTAGGGGAGCTGACTTGGAGCAGTCCTGGGAGCTGCTCTTTTCCCACCAATGAGGGCTGGAGAGAAGCATTTTATCAAAACCTGAGCCTCCTCAATCCCAAAGTAACCAGAACCAAGGGCAGAAAGGTGAGGATACAGGAAGATCCCAGCCATAAACTCGTCCTTCCCTTCATCTTCATTTCTTACTGACCCCTGTCAATGATTCTACTTGGTAAATACTTTTTTTCTGACAAATGTCTGGATTCTCATAATCTCTTGCACTTTTGAAAGCACTCTGTGACTTTGGTGCTCACTAGCCAACATTTGTGCTGGATTTTTGTGACAGGATGGGAGGCTGGAGGCTGCTTGGAGGGAGGACACCTCATCAGTGGTTCATTCTTTCCTCATCTGTCACTTATCAAAGGAACTATGCTGGTATTTGAGATTATGGAACCTCCTTGAGAAATAGCTCCCCAGGATGGAGTTGTGGAGCACTGGAGTGACTCTGGATGTGAGCAGGTTGAGGCTGTTTGGTGAAAAGAACATGAAAATACCTGTGTGAGCAAAGCTGCTCCACAGCCACGTTCCGTGGTGTCGTTTGTCTTCAAGAAACCCGAGTCTGATCCGAATAGTATCGCTTTTTCTTTTGTGGAAAGAAACACAAATGTGTTTGCCTTAGGGGCAGGACGCTCCCTGTCCTGGCCAGGCTCCTATCAGACCTTTCAGCATGGGATGTTTTTGCTGGCCAGCCCCGAGCAGCAGCAGCCCCGTGTTTACCCTGGCTGGGCAGCCGGCGGTTCCCCATCGCTGGGGTGTGATGCTGTCCTTCCTGGCCTCCTGAGCTGCTGACAGGGATAACAGTCGTGCACCCTCTGTGTTAAATCACCTCATTGTGAAGGCAGAGCCCTGGATGGGGCCGCACAAGCTCCTGCAGGAAGGTCTGTGGCCCATCGTGTGTACCCGTCCAGGTTTCATCGCCTGTTCTGTTCCCTCCTGCGTCTCGGTGGCTTTTTGATCCTGTCAGGTGCTGTCAGGAGAGACTGATCCCCTCTCCTTGCCCACCTGCCATCAGGTGGGCTTTGCTTTGCAGCACAATGGAGCAGAGTTTGAGCTGGGCAATGTTACTGTGACCACAGGGACTGTTCCTGAGCCGAGGAAGCAGCAGAGTTGTCCGAACTCCTTTGTTATCTTCCACCCCTGGTAGATCAAAGGGTTGCAAATGGAGTTTGGGCTGAGGCTCCTTTTAGGAGCTCCCTTCTGGGAGCTTGGACGTAAATGACCTCTCTGTGCAGGCTTGTTGCTGGGAGGGAGGGGGTGCTGGGGAACCTGGGCTCTGCTCCAAGCCTGCCCGGCCTTCCCGGGGATCCTGGGACCACCCAGCGCTCCGAGGTCCGGTGTTGGTGGACCCGCTGGACCCGGGTGAGCGCAGCAGAGCGAGGTCTGTGTGTGGGGGGTGGCAGTGACCGCCTGGCTGGGGACAGGGGGTGTGAAGGTGGTTGTTGTTTGCATCTCGTGCTGCAAATCAGCTGCTCGGCTTCACCGTTCGCTCACTGGAAGCTTCCCAGCAGAGGGGATGTTTCAGCAACACTCAGGCTCTGGGGGCTCTGATGTGGGAACTGTGCCGTGCCGGGGGGGGGCAGGACCCTTCCTAATTAGCCCGTCTGGGTTTTGAAGCATCGGCCAGCCCAGATCTCCTCTAGCTTGGCACAAAGGGGAGGTCAGCAGGCAGGGCTGTGATTAGTGTCTGTGCTCTGGGCCAGCTGAGATGGCTTTGTCACCCGCCGCTTCAGGGGACCGTTATTGTCTCTTTTACAGCACTGCCCTCATTTACACAGCGTTTGTCGAGCCCTCGGCGTTGTTTGACTGACTAATGACCCGATTTCTCCCGAGAACCTCCCCGAGCTGTGCAGCTGGAAGCCTCTGGGTGTGTTAGGGCTGGGAGAGAGGGGTTTGCTGGAGGCAATTGTCCTGGAGAAACGTGGGACTGTGAAACACTCAAAGGCATTGGAAGTCAAAATGGGAAGGGTTTAGACTCTGGAAGCAAAGGAAAGCACCTGTAGCCTTTTCTTGGGTCCAGAAGCGAGGTGTTCTTTCTGAGATGGAGACACATGTGTGACAGCCCTTGTTTGGACTTGGGTGACTTGCCCAGTCCAAGGGGACCCCAGTGCTGACTTCAGAGTGATGGTAGTGAGATACTGTGTCCGATGTTTCCTGGGTTTGCAGTTCATGAGGCCAATTTAAAATCCATTTGTGGAATTAAATCACCGCAATTGTTCTTCAGCTGTCAGTTCATTGGAGAGAATCCACCGTCCATAATACCAGGGCTAAATTAAGCAGAGCACTTCCCCAACAGCCAAGAAGTCTGAATACTTTTATTTATAAGCAGCCTCCTGATTCACAAGGTTAGCCTTCTGCTGGGAGGGGAGAGGAGCCCGAGGCCAGAGGAGATTCCTGCTGGGATTTTCTTGCGTTTTGGCTCAGGAAGGCGGTGGAACAAGGGCGGTTTGTGCAGAGCTGGGCCGTGTCCTGTGCTATCGGCTTGTCCATCAGCCAAGCGCTCGGGATTTAATAGCTGGCAAACAGGTAGCGCCGAGCTCTTTGAAAAGGCCCGTGAGAGGAAACCAGCCAAGGCGATGGAGGGGCTTATTCAGTTAAAAAAACACCTTTTGTGAAGAGAGCGTGGAAGGAAAGAGAAAATGTGCTGGGGCTGGGGGAACAGCTGGGGCTGTGGCTGCAGAAGAAGTTTCCTGGGGCTCGTGTCTGGGGGGAACTCAGGGTCGAGTGTCCCTCACTGAGACGTTCATCAAACATGGCACCGTCTCCAGTCTCCCACCTGGATGTAACTGCAGGGCAATTACTCCACAAGCAACTTCACAGTTCACGTGATTTGTTTTCTGAAGGTGAACTGGAGTCCAGCAAACAGCCTTTTGGATGTGCACCCTCACATATAAAGTTGTCCAGCTCCGTGGGTGAGTGATGGAGCTTGTGCAGAGGCAGAAACGCTGCTGACCATTTGTTTAAAGGAACACGATAAGGGGTGAAACAGACTCAAAGCTGAAGGGCTTCAGTGGATTTGAAATACGGCTGGCTTTGTTCTTTTCCAGCTTTCCTTGGGTTGAACTCAAGAATTAAGGATTTCGTGATCATTTAAAAGAGATTATTATATTGGGTGAAAGAAAATATATGGCTCAAGTCCTTTGGATGAGTTGTAGCCCTCTGCTTAGGTTTTGGCAAGTAAGGAAAAGAGGAATCTTCTCACTGACATTGCACTGGTTTGAAACATCCACGTGGATCTTTGCTGTTCGTCACACTAAGATGTGTTGAGGGTAAAGAAAACCTGGAAGGAAATGGCTTGTTGTGCCACCTGGAGAAGAGAAAATCCCCACTTTGTTTTGGGGGATTGGTACCTCGGGCCAAGTCATGTGAGGTGCTGGATGGCCTCTTCAAAGCGCTGCATTCCCTTCGGTGAGGACTGACCCCCCTCGGCACCTCCCGCGTCACCTCCTCCGTCCCGGCAGTGCCGGTCCCATGGCCGGTGTCAGCCCCGGCTCTAGTCTCCTGGGAGGATTTCTGTGCAGGTTTGCAGCCAGCTGTGACCAATTAGCAGGGCTTGTGGCTGGAAAACCCCCCCGACTTGCAGAGCTGAGCGCGGGGTCCCGGGGCTTTGCGGCTTTGGGGGCGGCGAAACCTGCCCGGGGTGTTTTCTTCCCGAAAACCATCTGGTGAAAGCCAGGCTGTGAGCATGGAGGTGAGTCCAGGGACAGTTAGAGAGGGGAAGGGATTGTTTTCCAAGCAATGCAAAGCACTCCAGCCTAACAATGCACCACTGGGGATCCCGTTGTGTAATTGGTAATAAGAAGGATTTGATACATGAATGCCAAGTAAACTCAATTAATGCTGAATTCTTGGATTGTTTCTGGAGAGGGTGAGCCCATCCCCTGGTCAGGTAGCCAAGGGACATCCCAGCCTCACAATTCCTCACCAATTGCAGGTTTCTTGAAATGAGAGAGAACATGATCATGGGTGAAAGAGGCTTAACTCTTAAGGACTTCAGTGGATTCCCATAAGAGAAATGACACGGGGCAGCTTAACTCTCTGACTGTGATTGAATCCTCAAACCCTTTGGGCTGGAAAAGACCACTAAGATCATCAAGTCCAAACATTCACCGAATCTTCTGTTGTTTTCTGAGGATCTGCTGAAAATCAGTGGTGTGGGAGCCACCCTGGCCATGGGCACAAGGGACAGATTCCAGCCCAAAGAGGTGGTTTGGTGAGTGAGAGAGGAGTGAGGACCAAAGCAGGAACAATAAGATTGCTGCAAAGCTGCCTGGGATTTCTAGAATTAATTTATGCTTAAACACACAGCCTGGTCTGTACTAAATCATTGGTATGTTTTGCTTTCCGTTTCTGGGTTTGGAAAGGTTGGAGAAAACATTTTTAGTTCGTTAAGTGCTGCCTTCTCCAAGGCATCATTTCCAAGCCGTGTTCTCTAGCAGGTGATAACATCTTTCAAGCAGCCTTTGAAATGCCTTTTCTTCACCTCAGCAACAGGTTTTCCTTTAATTTTTGCCTTGTTTGTTGTGTTTGAGTCTGTTTCCTCTCCTGGACCCAGCACTCCAGTGTAATTGGTGTAATAATCCAGGAAACAAACATATGTTGAGATTCCAGTCATTACAAATATTTTTTTTTTCTGGGAAGATGCTCAGAGGATTCCCTCTCCAGAGGTTTAATCAATGAGAGCTATGTGAGAAAGGGAGGACACTTTCCATACATCCTTGATCCAAGTTCCAGTGCGTGTGCATTCCTGTTGTGCAATGGAGTTTTTCCCTTGGGCTGGAGTTTGATGTTCTGGGCAGCCTCGAGCCAAAATAGGTTGTTTGATAGTGGAGAAGGAGGAAAATCTCCCTCTGACAACCCCCACAAAGAAATCCAGGGTGGTACCAGCCAGCAGAGGATTTTGCTACGGTCGCTTTTTACTGCTCAGTGTGTTACAAAATCCAAATGAAAAATGTTATCTTGGAAAGTGGGAATCCTCCTGTGTCAGCAACACTAGGATGAAAACACAAGCTTAGGGAGTTTGTGCTTCTGCAGCTCCTTTGTCATAGAATTACAGAATATCCTGAGCTAGAGGAGACCCACCAGGACCATCAAAGCTGAGCTGTGCTGGGGCTGGAGCTGTGTTGTCATGGCTCTGGGGCTGGTTTCCACCTGCACATGGCAAATGTTCCTCAGCAGAGGCACCTCCGGGCCCTTGTCGTTCTGGGGTGACATTCCACAGTCCCCTCGTGGCTGGTTTCCTCCCAGACAGGCTTTAATTTTATGGAACTTCACTTTCCCGTGGTCCAGGCTGCAGACACACGTGCTGCCTGTAACTGTGCAGGCAGTTTTCCTTTGCCTGCTCCAATGTTTGTGGGGCCTCTGGAACCCCTCGCTGTTCCCGCTGGCCACGGGGGCACCTGTTGGACCCTCAGTCTCCATAAACCAGCCAAAAAAAAGGGGGTTGGAGGCCAACAGGTGTTTCTAGTTTGCTGTATGTGAACGTACATTAACTGCCTGTCTTCCCACCTCTCCAAGCAAATAAACCCAGGGCTGGGTCTGGAAATGCTCCCCTCCTCCTGGAGCAGCACGGGGTGCCAGGAGGCCGAGGGAGCTCCTTCTCCAGGGCCGGCGTCTCTCAGGCTGGCGGGCGAGGTGCCGGGGCTGCTGGCCCTGAACTGCTCTCTGAGCTCATGGTTTGTGCCTTCCTTTCCATTTACCCTGGAACACAACCCTGGAAAGCCTGGCATGCTGCAGCTTTCTGGGCACTGTCAGCACTGCTGGGTTTGGTCTCGTGCAGGGCATCGGCTGCTCCAGCCCCGCCAGTGGCCACCAGTGGGTTTGTAGTGGAAGCAGGTTTTGGTGTTTTTCACCCTACTAGATGCATTTGCCTTTCTGAAGTGTCTTCAATCGTGGCTTCTCCAAGTGGTCTTGTAGGTGGCAGAGCCACAGCCTTGGTTTGGGGTGGGACCCTCCTGCAGATGGGCTCTGCTGACACACAGGAAAGAACAGCCCATGCTGGCCCACTAAGGGATTATTTTCATTTAGAGATTTATATACCTTGCCTAAAGACTGGCTAGACCATTCCCAGAGGTCCAAACCAGCTCTTCTGGCCAGGAGCTGTTTGGAATCATGGATAATGGGAGTCAGTTCTATGATTCATGGTCCTCATCTGAGTGTCAGAGATCAAAGGGCCAAAGTAACTGAGCCCCGTGTAGGAAAGGCCGTGGCCAGCGGGGTGCTGGGATCCCTTCCCTGGGATAAAGGGGGCAGGAGGGGCTGAAGTGTCACAGGGAACCCGAGGGATGTTGTGCCTTTCCTTGGCACACCATTGTGTGCTGTGAGGCATGCTGGGTTTCAGCCCTGCAGATGTGGAGGTGATGGATGCCAGATGTGTGTCATGAGGAGACACCTCTCCTTACCAGCTGCAAATTGTCCATCTCTTCCTCAACTGTGTGTTTTTGTCAGGAGAAGCTGGAATTCCCACCATTTCCTGCTATCTCAGATGTTGTCAGGCTGCTCTTCGTGAGCTTGTGCAGCCCAAACCAGTCACAAGTGGCAAAGACAAATAATGTACGTGGATTTGCATTTTTTCAGGAGCTCATTTGGGATTTGCCTTGATAAACTTGCCCAGAAAATGATATTCTGCATTTAACTTGCAAAATGAGTCCTCGGAAAACTCCAAGGATTTAAGTGAAAGAATGCCAGAGATGGTTTTGTACTTATGTGAGAAGGAGACATGGATTTTCACTTTGTGGTCTCTGGTGTAAAAGGATATGCTTCTTAAAAATGCATGTTTTTAAACTGAAGAAATGGTTAAAAAGCAGGAATAAGGAATGATCATGGCGTAGTTAGGGATAAATTAATTAGGAAAATGTTCACACGTTACCCAGGCTTTTCATCAGCAGGAGTCTGAGGTTTCTGTGATGTTCCATGTGTTTGATGCATTGCTGTAGGACAGTTGAGTCCTGTGAATACACCATTTTCCAGGTCTTTGGAAGTCCATTCCTTCCTGCCTGTGTTTCCCAGACGGAACACTTCAGCAAACTCCCTTCTTGAAATGGTTGGCAAGGTCATTTTTTCTATCAAACCTGGGAAAAAAGTTCATTTTAAGGAAAACAAGGGTCCTGATTCCCTTTCCTGAGCACTTTCTGCAGCTGTTCCCGCCGTGCTCCGTGCTGGCCTTGCACAGAGGGCAAGTGCTCCTGCAGCAGAGGTGCAGGAGATAAGGGGGAAAAGGACCTGGATCCCTTCTAAGGTGGGTGTTGGGGGTACCTGCAGCACCATTTTCTGCTGCACTGATACATTCAGGGGTGGAAATGCAGCCCCTCTGCTGAGCAGACACTGCTTTTGACCTTTCCTGATGCACAGCAGAGGGTGGTGGTGTTTGAAACGTGCAGGAGAAACAGATGTAGAAAAAGAGTTTTGGGAAGCAGCAGACCAGGTAATTTTTCTGCTTTAAGATGATTTAGGCGTTATCCCCCTCCATGTGGGCTGGGAATCTGCCCTGGATTGCACAGCACAGAACTGACTCCTGGCAAAAAAATATGTTATTTCCGCCTTCTTTTTCCCCAGTTGCTCGGGATCTCACCTCATTAATAGTGTAGATTTTGGAATGTCAAATATTTGGCATATCTGGGTATTGGAGCTGTACAATGGACCCCTGGGGCTGCAGACACTGAACCCCATCTTTCTGCAGGGAGGTGCTTGGTTTGCCCCTGGTTCTGCTGGGATTGGCCCTGCTCAGCAAACCTCTCCCACCTCGAACAACTGCTCCTTCGAGGAGGTGAATTTCCAGTTTAAAACATTAAATTTATGCTTTAAAAAAAAAACAACAAACTTGTGAATTTCCCCAGAAGCGAGTAGCCCTGACCCTTTCATTAGAGACAAAGGGAGTGTGTATAAATGTCTTTTGTGGCTTGGCAGTAAACTTGCTGAGGACAACATAAAACGTGCTCATTAAATGCTCTTTACCCAGCATTGCTTTTTGTTTCCAGCAGCACTGTGATGTTTCATCCTGCCATTAATTACCTAATACCAATTATGGCATAAACAAGCCATTTGCTACTGTAACTTTTTCCATTTATTTTCCAAGGTTCTTATTCTTGACACCCATTGTGCACCTGGGAACACGAGGGGCATTTGTAGGGAAGTACAGATAATGAGATCAGTGATCAGTGGTTTTACACAGACCTTCCTGTGCTGTAAATGTGACCGTGGCTCTTGAGAACCTTCCGAAATGCTCCCCCGCCTTGGGTGCTTTGTTGTATTGAGCTTAATTATATGGAGACAAAGAGACTTGGAGAAGACTCTTTTTTCCCAGGGATGTGCCAGTTTTCCAGCGTAAGACACCGAGTGCCCGTTGTGTGCTGGCAGCCGAGCGAGCGGCCTGGAGAGAGAGGTGGGCACTGCCTCGGAGTCACACACACCCCGAACCCTGCCAAGTACCTGGAAAGCCTGGGCACAGGCAGAGGGGCAGGGCTGACCCTTCTGCACGAGATCATCATCATCTTTATGGCCTTTCAGTGCCTGACTCTGTTCCAGCCAAAATCCGGGAGCTGGCTGGAAGGAGCAGCTGCCAGTCAGTGCTTCAGCACTTTGAAAGATGCTGGTTTAGGATTCCTTTGGAACAGAGCGTGGCTCCTGGAGCTTCCTATTCAGATGAGTAAGTTTGAGCCTGGTAGGTGAAATATCTGGATGTCAAACTGACTCTTCCCATGCCTGTACCTCTCATTTGTTCCTCTGCTAGCAGAGCCTTCTCCTCCCTCAGTGCTGCTCCTGGACATGCAGTGCCAAGCCTGGGCTCCCCAGCGAGGTCCAGACACGAGCAAGGTGCCTGTAGCACAGGAAAGGCACTGACAGACTCCACGTATGGGGCATCACAGCCAGGAGGGCTCGTGGGGTAGGTGTGGCTTTGGATATTTAGCTGGAGAAATGGGAATGGCAGGTTCCGTGCCTTGGCCGTGGGAAGCAGGCTGGGATGTCTCTGGAGCCCAGACCTCCTGCTGCCCAGAGCATGTGTCTGGTGCTCAGAGCTGTCCCCTCCCACCCCTGGCTGAACCCTTGGCAGCTTAGCCTGCTTCTTTTGAACCCTCCAACCAGATCTTGCTGATTTTTGTCCTTAGTTCTGGGTGAATCTCATCACCAGCTGCCCCGTGAGCACAGAGCTCTGCCCTGACAGGGGCTGTGCTGTGAGAAGCAATGAATAACAGGACAAACCCACCTCTGCCACACCTCCCTATGCTCAGCCTTGGCCAAGCCTCCCTGAGCTCACGGAGCTGAGGTCACCTCAAAGACTTGGAAACTTTGAAGGAAGTCTCTTTCCCTTCTCTGTAAGAGGAATACAGGTTCTTTCCCAGGAGAGTCATCTTCCCGTCTGCCCATTAAATACAGTTTTGGCCATACAGTGGGGGAAAAAATCATCAAAGCCCAGGCAGTGCACTGATCTCCCGAAGGGAAGCCTTGGAGAGCCTTGGAGAGGCTGCCAAGTGCAGTATACTTTTATATTGCATCCATTATACAATGTGTCAAAGAGGAATTCTCTGCACTGTGCAGAGGTATTTATAGTCCGCAGGTTTTATGGCAGGAGCTGAGTGGCTCAGGTTACCTTTGCTGAGCAGAGTCAGGCTCCTGCCTCTGACTGCAGCAGGAGCAGCTCTGGGAGCCTGGGGGTGACCTGAGTAAAGAAACAGCTCATCTGGATGGTGTCACCTGTCCCACCTCTCCGGCTCCTGAGGACCCTCGGGAAGAACAAGTGGAAAATTGCCCAGACTCTGAACAAATTGGGTGTGGCAGACAGGAGTGAGGACCTCAGGAGAAACCAGTGACAGAGTGTAGGAGAGGGAAGGAGGAGGAGGATGTGAGCTTCTGGCTGAGATTCACAAAGTGGCAAGGAGCTGAGAAAACAGGGAATTGTGCATCATTGATAGGAATAAGTGTGTGTTCTGAGTGGAGTAAGGACATTTGATGGAAATCTTTGTCTTGCCCCTCAACAGAAGCTGTGTGGAGGACACCTGGCACAGATTATATGTATGGAAACATCCTGACATCCACATGGCTGGTCTGTATTTCAGATGGTCCCCCAGAACATCTCCACAGCCTAAAGCAGCACCTCAGGCTGACCTGGCAGGTACTTGCACATATTCCAGTGGGACAGATGCAGATGAAGAGGTCACAGATGGTATTTTGAGTCTCTGTTGGATCAGGGAGACTTCTGGGAAGCCCCAGTTGTGGTTTCACTGGCAGGATGGTTCCCTCGTCTTGGAGGAGGCTGTGCAGCTGGGAAAGCAATGAGCAGAAATGTGTTTACCCAGTCTGAACCACGGAAATATTTGAGCCTAATTTTCCTCTTCTTTAAAAAATACCTAGAGAGTAGATAAAACCCTTCAGAACTTTTCATGCCTTAGCCTTCATGTCAAGGAGTTGAGTTAAAAACAACCTGCAAAGTCTGTGGTCACCGTAGGTCAACTCACTTGCGCAACTTTTAAATTGACAAAGATTTAGAGCCCCAACTATGGTATTGATTAAATGTTATTTGGCCACCTGACATATTTATATTTGTGAGAAGTTTAATGGGAGCCTGACATATTTATATTTGTGAGAAGGTTAATGGGAGCCAGAACTGATAGTGCAATCGCTGTGGGAAGGCTGGCTCGCTCTGGAGAGGGGGTTTCAGATTGCACATGCACGGTTGGTATGTGTGGGAATGATGCCACCCTGATAACGGGAGCCTGTGGGCCCTACTCCACCTCTCCTGGGGCTCCCCAAGATCCAGACAGGGCATGTGTGTGTGTGTGTGTGTGTGTGTGTGTGTGTGTGTGTGTGTGTGATCTTTCCACATGTGCTGTTGTGTTTCCTACATCATCATGTCCTAACAAGCATCACAGAAGTGCCTTGTGCACTCAGGTCCTTAGGAAGGACCAGACACATCAGCAGTGTTTGAAAAATTACCCAAAGCTGAGATGATGTCAGTTTGGATGGGAAATTTTGGAAGAAATAACAGGGGAACAGAAAAGCCTCTGAGAAGCAATGCCTGTGGCAGAGTCAGTGACACCTGAGCACTGCAGAACTGGGAGAGGTAACCTGCTCCCTGCAGCCCACACAGATCCCAAAAGGCACAGGCTCTTTTTATTTCCAAAGAAAGAGGTTTCCTGGAGGTGCTGTCTGTCATGGCTGTTTTATTATGTCTCTGTTATTACAGGTCAGCAGGAGCCAGGCTGAGGTTGTCTCAGCATTTGATATAATCCAGGGAAAGACATAGAGTTTATAGAGTATTAGATGAGTAAGGAGGAGAATATGGGCAGGAATTCTGGAAATATGGGAAAATCTAAAATATATCCTTACAATTTCTCTTTTTCACAACTTATTTGTTATACCTTTATATCTTAAACTTGTCTCTTCCACCACTGCTGGCAGATCTCCTGGATGTGCCATGAGAGACAGGGGGGCTGAAACACTCCAGTGCCAAATCCCAGAGTGTGCTGAGCTGGAGAAAGGGGAAACGACACAAAAAGGAAAAAGAAAAACAACAAAGAAACAAAACCCCCACCAAGCCTGGATTTTGTGTGTAATCCCTGAGTGCTGGCAAACTTCAGCTGGGCTGAGTGAGGGAGCAGCAGAGCCCCAACACTGGGGGGATTGTGCAGCCCAGCTCCAGCTCATCCCCTTGGCACGTTTTCAGAGGAACAACTGACAGGCTCTTCTTTCATCCCAAAGTCAGCCAGGCAGAAGTCCCTGCAGGACCCTCACTGTCCTGCCATTCCTACACTTAACTCCGTGCATTTTAGTGCAGGATGAGGGGGGTTCTCTTATTTCCTTTGGGTTACCAGGAGGGCTTGTTCCCGGGGAATGTTGGTGAGCTTGGGAAGGGGTTGCTGTAACTGCTGCACAACAGAGCAGCTCCAACCCCCAGGGCATCGCAGCCCTTTCCCCAGCACAGCTCATGTCAGGGAGAGCTGCTCCAGCAGCCTTGTTTTTAGGGAATAATTACCCACAGCTCCTCTCTGGGAGTGTGCAGCAGCTGGAGTCTGTGAGGTGTCCTCTCGGCCAGAGGGAGGGGATAGAGCATCTCTGCTCTGCTCTGCTCTGCCTGGGATCCATCCCTGGCACTGCACTGCCTGTCTCCCATTGAAGAGCTGCAGGGTTATCCCCCGGGAATTAGAGAAATATTATCTTACTCCAGTTTTAACCACTTTTAGCCTGTATAAACTTTAGCAGGTTTTTTCTTTTTTCTTTTCTTTTTTTTTTTTTTTTTTTTAGTTCAAACAAAATGCAGAAACTTTTTTTTTTTTGTCTTCTGAAAGGTAACCTCCCTAAAGAAAGAGAAAAAACTCAAGAAAAAAAATACTTTTTAAAAGATTATTTAGGGCTTTTTGGAAAAAAAATTACAGATAAGAGCTGTATATATGTGTATGTATGCAATACTGCAGATTTAAGTGTGGATTCTGTTGGAAAAACAGATTTCACAGGTTTCATTCGTTTCAGAACAACCCTTTTTCAAGAAATTAATCTGGAATTTGGAGGGGCAGCCTCCAGCCTTTGCTGGCTCTGACTGTGATCTCTGGGGCCCTGATCTTGTTGGGACAATAGTTGGTTTTGAGCACTCAATCTCGGACACCCAGCTCATGTTCCTGAAGCCAGGACTGGACTTGGATCTTGCAGCTGGAGAAGGTGCTGGCACTATTTGCAAAGGGAAGAGTCCCAGCAGCAAGGCAGCTTTCCCTGAACCGTGGGAAGGAATCCAACCTGCTTGCTCTGTCCAAGGTGAGGCCATGCTGGGGTGGGGATGGGGTTGGCACGTTGGCACCAAAGTTTGGACCCTGGTCCTCTTGCCCAGGGAGTGTGCAGGGGGCTTTGTGTGCTCTGGAGAGCTCTTCCCTTTGGGGGTCACCACAGACATTCCTGTTCTATGAAGGGTGTGTGCTCTGGAGCTGGGAGGTGACTGTCACCTCAAGGTGTGTTTTCTGGGAAGGCTGGGAAGGGGCAGCCGTTGTTCAGGGAAAAGCCAGATGCTGTGAACCCCGGGGCCCCTTGGCATTTATGCTTCCTTCAAGCCTTTTTACAGGAATTGTAAAGTCACTGGACAATAGGCCGTGAATATTAATGGTCTCTCAGCCTGAAGGCAGAGGGAAAAGTGAGTTTTTGTTATTGGGTTAAAAGTGGATGGTTGCTTTCATGTGGGAGTGTGTAACCTCCATAAATAAAACACCAGATGTGCTCGAATTCTGTTTTCCTTAAAATGACTTGGGAATTCCCATAAAGAACAGGAATACCTATGGTTCCCAGGATTTTATTTCAAGCCTTTCCTAGCAGGGGACACCAGGGTGAGTCTGTGAATGCTGGAGCACAGCAGCCAAATTGGTGCAGGAGGGGTACCACCACTGTGCAGTTCAGCCTTGGTTCAGAGGCTCTGAACCCTTCAGATTAAGCCAGGCTTACCTGTAATTCCTCCAAAGAGAGATTCCTGTCAGTCTGTCCTGTCTGGGCGCAAGAACAGGACATTGCAGATGTTCATCCAGAAGGATGATGATGCACAGGCCAGAGGAGTCAGTCCCGGCCCTTCCTGATCTGGGGAGGGATTTGGACTCAGCAGGCGACTGAGAATATATTTGAAACAAATCTCGCACAGGTGCGAGGCTCAGGGAGCAGTTTGGGATCCTTCCAAGGAAGAATTTTTGGTTTTGAATGAGCACAGGTTATCTGGAAAAATGTGTTATATGGGTGAAAGTTCAGGACAATATTCTCTTTCCTGTTCCTGACTCTTCCTTAAAAATAAAAAGCAAATGCAGGTATTTCACAAACAGATTAATTGAAACCAAGTTTTAAGGAAAAGCACGAAGGAGTGACCCGGACACAGCAGGTGCATCCCAGTAACCTGTGCCATGGTCAGTAACCTGCTGTCCGAGCACGGCGGGTAGACCTGATGTCCGATCTCAGTGGGTAGACCTGGTGTCCAATCTTCGTGGGTAGACCTGGTGTCCGATCTCCGTGGGTAGACCTGGTGTCCGATCTGAGTGGGTAGACCTGGTGTCCGATCCTAGTGGGTAGACCTGGTGTCCGATCTCAGTGGGTAGACCTGGTGTCCGATCCTCGTGGGTAGACCTGGTTTCAATCTTCGTGGGTAGACCTGGTGTCCGATCTTAGTGGGTAGACCTGGTATCCGATCTCAGTGGGTAGACCTGGTGTCCGATCCTCGTGGGTAGACCTGGTGTCCGATCCTCGTGGGTAGACCTGGTGTCCGATCACGGTGGGTAGACCTGGTGTCCGATCACGGTGGGTAGACCTGGTGTCCGATCACGGCGGGTAGACCTGGTGTCCGAGCTCAGTGGGTAGACCTGGTGTCCGGTCCTAGTGGGTAGACCTGGTGTCCGATCTCAGTGGGTAGACCTGGTGTCCGATTTCGTGGGTAGACCTGGTGTCCGATCTCAGTGGGTAGACCTGGTTTCCAATCTTCGTGGGTAGACCTGGTGTCCGATTTCGTGGGTAGACCTGGTGTCCGATCACGGCGGGTAGACCTGGTGTCCGATCCTAGTGGGTAGACCTGGTGTCCGATCTCAGTGGGTAGACCTGGTGTCCGATCCCAGTGGGTAGACCTGGTTTCCAATCTTCGTGGGTAGACCTGGTGTCCGATCCTCGTGGGTAGACCTGGTGTCCGATCCTCGTGGGTAGACCTGGTGTCCGATCACGGTGGGTAGACCTGGTGTCCGATCACGGCGGGTAGACCTGGTGTCCGATCCTAGTGGGTAGACCTGGTGTCCGATCCTCGTGGGTAGACCTGGTGTCCGATCCTCGTGGGTAGACCTGGTGTCCGATCCCAGTGGGTAGACCTGGTGTCTAATCTTCATGGGTAGACCTGGTGTCCGATCCCAGTGGGTAGACCTGGTGTCCAATCTTAGTGGGTAGACCTGGCGTCGGAGGCTCTCAGGTTGGATTTGAATTAAAGAGCTTGTCCAAAGCTCTCACAACTCAGGGTGGTCTAAACTGACCACAGTAAAACCTCACCCTCAACCAGCAGGGATGTGGAGCCTGTGGTGAGTTGGGGGATGAGGAACTCTCCTCCTTTTATTTATGGATTGTAAGTTTTGGTCATGGAGGAAGGAAGTTTCATAACACTTTGATAAATACAAGGTCTAGGAAGCTGCAGGAGTGTTTGCAGAGCCCAACCACAAAGCTTATTTTGACAAAATGTGGAGGCAACAATAACTCCCGCTCTCGCTGTATCTGCTGAGGAAACTCAGGGCTTAGGGGGAACCTCCCGAGATTGGGTCTGTTTAAAAGATTAAAGGGATTTTTATACAAAAGCAGAAGTTAAACATAATAATAATAATTATGATAATAATAGTAATAATAGTAACCTTCAAATATGCTAGGCTTCAGCTGTCTCCACACACTGCTCCTCAAACAGATACTGCATTTAGGCACTTACAGTATGTGAAAATCTAATTAGAATTTATGGATTTATGGCATCCATACTTTTAAGACCTGTGGTGTGCAAAGCTGTTGCTGGAGAGCAGGTGAGGGAGGGCCAGGCAGCCCTGCTTGGGCTCACTGCTGGACCCTGTCCTGCCCGGAGCCCTCGGAATGAGCCACCATCCCCAAACGCTGTCAGGTTGCTGCAGTGGGAGGATTAAGCAAATATAAACCCTTGGGGATTTTGTTAAGCTCCAGCAGGTCTCAGGGTTTCTGCAAAGTAAACCAAAACTTGCACGGTCTGGTGTTTGTGAGCAATCAGGGCGCTCCGAGCCCAGACAGGAGCGAATTAGAGGAGGGTGAGGGAATTAAACGTGGGGCTCTTTGATCACATCAGCCTTGTTTTGATCACTGTCCTTCTCCAGCTCTGCTCTTGGCTGGAAATGCATTTAATTCTTCATGACTTGACAGGTTTGTGTGCTGCCCACAGACACCTTTTATTCCTGTTATCACAGGAGTGATCTGGGGCCTGAATAAAAACATCCCTGTGAGGGATTGCTCTGCAAGAGCCTTTCCGTGGGTGGCAGTGACTCTGCACGTCCCCATCCCTGTCCCTGTCACTGGTCCCATCCCAACAGATTGTCAGAGGGTTCTGTCTGCAGCAGAGCTGGAGCCTGGGAGTGATGGGAATGGGATTGGCTCCCGGCAGCTCCGGGTGAGCAAGGGAAACCCAAGATTTATCTGCAGTAGCAGAAGGAAACACAGAGCACTGTATGGCTGAAACACGCGGTCCTGGCACAGCTACAGCTCATTCTTCTTCCATCCAGCCCAAATGCCTTCAAACCCTATTTGTCTCCATTTTTCTACTCCCATTTAAGAAGGAAATGCTGCTTTACAGAGCAAAAAAAGTAACTTCTTAAGCGCAGATACATTTTTTGAGTGCCTTGCTCGGTGCCAAATGTCAAAAATTTGCCAACAAGTGATAAATCTTCTTGAAACCGCCCCATCTATTCCACACGTCCAACTGCAACTTGGCATTTCCTAATCTGGGGGTGATTTTTGATCTGTAACTGAAGATAAGGGAGTGGCCTAATGGTGGTGTGGTGGTGGGGAGCATCTCCAGTGCTGGTTAATGGCTCCCAGGGAGATTTTGGGGAGGATGGAAGATGCTTCAGGGGTGGGGCAGAAGCACAGGTTTTGGCTCCTTTGGCTCCTGAGTTGTTAAATCCATGGGAGCTGCTGAGGAGGGGAAGGAGGGAGCCTGTGATCTGGTAACAGGGTGGTGATTCCTCCCTTCTCACCTAGTGATTAGTCATTCACTCTAATAAAAGGTAATTTGAGAAAAGTGCTCCTGTGCCTTCAAGGTCTGGTCCACACCCTGCTGAGGGGAAGGGAGATCTCTGGGTTCCTTAGGGGAACGTGTTTTATTCTCCATTAGAGTTACGGTAATTAGTACAAAATGTGTATGAAGTGACTATTTTAATTTTTTAAACCTTTTAATTTAGTTTTCTCTGGATTTATGCTATTCAAGTTACTTGTGTGTGTTTATTTGAAGGAATTTTAGTGGAAAGGGATAATAATTCTGAGACAAGAAAGTAAAACTTCTAAACCTACGGATTTATAATGTTAAAAACATTTTGTCTTCTCATTTCCATGAACAGGATGGTCATTACAGAGTGAGGCAGTGAGTTGGGATAATGGTGTGTTCTTATCTGTGTGAGTTCCTCCTCTTGGGTAGTGGTACCTTGAGTGTTTGGGCAAGGAAGGAGGGGGATTGTTTTGTACCTGTTAAAGTTGTTTCTTCTCATTGGCACTGAAAGTTTAGAATGGGAAAATAAACTGCAGCAAAAGCAGGTGGGTTTGGTCCTGTGCAGCAGCTCAGACACAGGCAGGGCTGGTGGCCCTGGTGAGGGACCAGAGCAGGATCAGAGCAGGACCTGTGGCCATGGTGTGTGTTGCTGGTGCAGAAGAGGTGAGATTTCCCCTCGGAGTCTGTGGCACCCTCATTCCCTGTTCTGCTTTAAACCTCCTGCTTCCAAACCCAAGGGGAAGAGGAGCCACAGTGTTTATTTGTAACTGGAGCTGCTGTGTGGGGCTGTGTGAGCAGTGCCCAGTGCCAGCTCTGCCCTCTGTGCCTCCTTGGCTCCCACAGCTGGTCCCTGTGCTGGGGGGTTCCCCAGCCCGTCCCCCCCCCATGTTTCCATCTCTGGGAGTGCTGCTGGTTCGGGGCAGCCCAGAGTCAGAAAGGTGCAAAAATCTCTTTGCTTGTCAGAGCCAAGAACCAGATATAATTTTTTTTTGAGCATATCAGAGTTCCAGGATTCACTGGCAGATTGGAGAAAGCACCTTGACCAGGCTCCTGCAGGCCAGAACCCCAAACCCACGTATCCTCTGGTGTGACATTAAAGTGCCAGCTCAGGGCATGCTGGGGGTTGCTTTGGATGGTCATGGGTTTGTGGTAGAGTTCTTGCATATTTTCAGCCCTGGTTTGCTTAGCAGAAGGCCAAAAGTATTCAGATAATTAACACAGATTGCTGACGAATGGGGAAAGAGTCGTTTCTGTGGATATCGGTTCGGACATTAAAGAATTCCTCAGAAAAATGTCACTTTCTTGCCAATTTGGTACATTTGTCTTGTTTTGTTGAAAATAACTGAAAAGTATTTCCTGGCTCTGTACCACTGTAGAGATGTGCGAAATAAACAGCTCTGCCCTTATCTTAGCCAAGCGAAAATATTTCCAGTTTCCCCAGAATTCCCCTGATGCGGATTAGCTTCTCTGATGATTAAGAGGTTTAGGATTTTGGTGGAAAAAACAATCTTTTTTTTCTATATATATATTTTTAGGGAAGAAAGTGTGAATCCCTTTGCATATATCCTTAGAATTATTTGTAGCTGTTTGCTCCCTGTCTCTCCCTTGTCGCCTGTGACTTGGTGTCGGGGATCTGTGGGGACACTGAGTGTCACTGTCCTTCTGGAGCCCCTCAGTTATCCTACATGGCTTTGTCCTGTCTGCAGGTTTCACCATGCCAAAAAAAGAACACAGGGAAGATTAAATCCTAAATTAACTGAGGGTAGAGTTTGCCCTGGGCTGCCTCACTCCTGTGCTCCCCTCTTTGCTTGAGTGTAAATCTCTCCACCCCGGGGAAGAGGGTGTTTTTATCTCCCCATGGCTCTCCCTCAGCCCTACTACTGAGACAGTGGGTGGACCCTGCTGTACTGAGCAGTTTTACATTAATGTTTATTTAAACATCAGGTAAGAAGCTCTTCCCAAACACCCCACACACTAACACGTGTTTTCAGGAGGGGACGGGATCGGATCCGTGTTTGTGCAGACAGTGGAGTTTGGGAAGACAAAAGGCACTGACTAATGTTTACAGTTTGCAAAATATTCAGCTTTTTTTGGTCAGAGTCCTGATGGAGTCTGAATAAAGCTGGCTGGGCTGCAAACCATGGGGTCAGATATTTGGAGCCCTGAGCTGGCCGGGAGGGTTTGGACCTCGCACCTCTCCCGAGGGTGGCCTGGGAAGAGGAGCTGTGGGTTCAGAGGTTTGATTCCTGCCTTGGAGTGACACCAAGCTAAGCCTTTCAGAGTCCTCTCTGAAGTATTTGCTAAACAAATCACTCTGCAGTAGCACCAGCTTTGTGTGGAGAGGCAGGAAAGTACCAGGAGCCAGAGTTTGCTTCTAAGGTAGGAGAGTTTTTGAAGGAAAAAAGTCTTCATCTCAGCCACATGAGGACTCCTGAACCTGCTAAGTGGGCAGGAGCCAGTCAGCACTGTGCCCATCAGGGATCCTGGGGGAGTTCAGATCTGTAGGTGTCATTGTGCCCAGGGCTCTGCTCCAGTGACAGGTGTGATGGAGCGATGCAGTGGACAGAGCTCTTAGAAAGTGTCATAAACCAGCCCCTAAACCACAATTCTCACAAGCTGTTGTTTGTTTTATCCCTCTAAGCACCACTTGACATAGACAAGCATATTTGTGCTTCTTGTGGCCTTTGTAGGACAAGGGCATTAGCTCTGAAAGTAAATGAAAATTCCCATTTTAGCTGGATTGTGCGTAATAAACCCAATTTAACATGTAGGGGTCTCCAGTCATTTATTCCTTCAGTTGGTGAGGAGTTCAGGGAAGTGGTACATACCCCTGCCAGGGCCATCATAGAAAACACCCTGCTAGGGGAGTGTTCCCCTCTTTAAATCCTCTTTGAAATGGGTCAAGAAGGCCTTGATGGCTCAAGAAAACTCCTGTCTGGAAGGAAGAGGGAGTCTAAACTCTTCAGCTGGAAAGACTAAAAGCTCTGAGCTGCCCATACCCCTGTCAGCCTGGTGCCATGTGCTCTGTGCACACACATGAGGTGATGGTGTGTGCTCTGCCCCCAGGCACAAACCCCTGTCCCTCAGCCTGTTCCTCTCCATTCCCCTTCCATGTTCCACCTCCTGTGTGTTTCTGGACTGCTTTCCTAGTGTCCTTTTGGCCATTTCCTATTAACTGTAGACTTCTTCAAATGTCAGAAGAAGTGTGGTTCAGGGTTTGGGTTGTTTTTGGGTGAAGATTCCAGCACTTCTGTTGACCTGTGTCTGTGCAGGGATGAATTAACTCCAGGACTTAACTCGGTCTCCAGGTGTGAAGGACCACATTGTCAGCTCTGGTTTGTTTGGGTTCTTAGAAGAATTTATTAACACTGAAACTGAGTCTGAATGAAATTCCATGAGAGGCAGAGGTGTGGCCCAGCTCGGTCCCTGTTCAAGGAGCCCTCTGCATGTTGGTGCTGTCCTGGCTCAGTCCCCAGGAAGAAGGAAGGACCTGCAGCTGATTGGAATGTGTTGCCATACTCAAACCAACTCTTAGTACTTAATCAGCTGAAGTAAATTAGGTGACAAGGAAGCTCGAGCTGGCTCTGACCTGGCCAAACATAACTTATGACATAAGCAGGACTCAGTTTCTGTTCAAGCCTGATGTGCTTTGGATGCATGTGTTGCACCTCTAGCTGTGTGGGAAAGTCTGAGCCTCTCACCGTTGTCTTTTTTTTGCAGTCTAAGAAAGCAGGGCATTAAACAAGTTTGTCACAGAGGTTGCATTCATTTTTGCAGGGTGAGGAGGAGTGCCCTTTTTTGGGAAATGGCTGTGCCTGGGCAGAAGGAATTCCCAGGTTGTGGAGCCAGGGGAAAGGTCCCTTTGCTGGGTGCTTGAGGAGTCAGGGAGTCACTTGGAGAGCGGGTCACTGTGATCCATCTGCATTCCAGGCAAGGCTAATTTAATATAGATGATGTCTTAATAACATTTCTGAACTGATGAAGTCGGTCTGACCCATTTTTCATAGCTCTGTGGCAACATTGATTTCTGCCTGTCAGCACCATGGGAGACGTTCACAGGAGACGTGGCAGTGGTGGCAGTGTCAGGGCTCAGGGGCAGCATTCCCAGGACCTGCTCTGGACCAGCAGGGACAATTCATGGTGTCTGGCCGTGGGGTATTTTGAAATGGGTGAAATGTCTGGTGGATCTGGCAGTGGCCTCTCGCAGGACAGCAGCACGTCTGTGCACATGGGGAGCACAGGCAGAACCTCTGGTGCCTCCCAGTGACACCCCTCTGGCATTTTCCCTCCTGTGCTCTGTGTCCTTGCTCCCCCAGCACTGAGCATCTCCCTGGGCACTCAGGCAGCCCCACTGTGCAGCCCTGTGTTGAGCAGCTCGTGGGATGGGGCACATCAGACTTTACTCCTCCAGACCATTTCCACACGTTTAACTGACAAATTTTTGGGTCAGATATTTTTGTTAAAGTCAAAATATTAATGAGAAGCATGTGGGCTGTTGCCTTGTGCGAATATTAAGATGAGCAGCAGTGGTCCCTGAAACATTAGGAAGCTGCTCTTGCTTGGAATGATCAGCAAAGGAGACTCGTGACTGGAGTCCACCTTCCTTTGGAAACTGCTGCAGCAATAGCATGAAATCCTTATTTTCTTCCTGGATTCAGCTTGTTTCAAAATTTTTCGTGGAATGCTATTCATTGCAGCCTAAACCACAAGTTTTAATTTGGAATTTTACTATGGCCAAGTAATACTGTGAACATGTCCCAAAGTAGCAGGGCCTGCTCCCCCCAGCTCAGCCCTGCGAGCACATTGTTTCAAAACATTCCAGAATGTTAAATGAGGCTTTTGAGCTTGCCTCTGGAAAATCCAATAAGCTATTCCTACTTCTTGTTTAATGAAAAAGGTAAAATAAAATTCTAGGCTCCGTCTTGCAGGAAACAGGAATATTATGAGCATTATGGTTTTCTTTGGAGTGCTCACAGTGGCTGTTCCTCATTTCAGTTTAAATTTGGTGACAAAGGTTTATTTTAAGAACAGCACAGCGAAGATTTGCTGTTTGGGGCTGTTTCATTATCTGCGGGTTTCAGGGAGGTGTGATGGTAATGGGGCACATCCCTAGAGAAAACCTCCCGGTTTGGGGTAACCCTGGAGCCCCCCACGCTGCCCCGGGTGGAAGTGGGCTCGCTGGGGCTCTTGGGAGAGCCTGGACAGCCGTGCCCGTGTTCCATCCCTCCTCAGCCCCGTTTTGGGGCAAATCCGCGGGTTTCTTTCACGGCGGAGCATCCGCCCGAGCTCTGGCCCCGGGGCCGGGGGTGCCGCGGTGGGTCCTTCGCCTCGGCCGGGTCACGTTGCTCCACGCGTGGGCACCGAGGCCGTGCAGCCGTCTGTCTGTCCGTCTGTCTGTCCGTCCCGCCGTGCCCCCCGACGGCATCCCGGGGCTTTGCGCCGCGGTGCCCGGCAGCGCCCGAGGGCGGGCTGGGGAGAACCCCCCGGCCGTCCCGAGCGCTCCCCCCGCGGGCAGGGGGATCGCGGGCGCTCCCGGGCCCGGCGGTACCTGCGGGGGCGGAGCGGGACCGCCCCCCCGGCTGAGCTCCCCCGGCTGAGCCGCCCGCACCGCCCCGCGCATCCCCGCCCGCATCGCCCCGCTGCGGGCCGGCTCCGTCCCGTCTGCGTCCCCTCTTCGAACCGCTCCGTCCCGTCTGCGTCCCCTCTTCGAACCGCTCCGTCCTCGCTCTGTCCCTGTCCCTGCTCCATCCCCCTTCCTTCCCGTCTCCCTCTCTCCCTGTCCCCGCTCCATCCCCGTTCCTTCCCCTCTCCCCGTGGCTCCATCCCCGCTCCATCCCCGCTCCGTGCCGCGGTCATGGGCCGGCCCTGGGCGCTGCTCTGGTGCCTGGGCTGCCTGGGCGGCATCCCGGGCTCTGCCGGCGAGCACTACCGCTACCTGTGGAGGAGCTGCTACCCCTGCTACCTGGGGCGAGCGGGGTACCCCGACCTGCGGCCAGGTACGTGCGGGACCAGGTGGCCTGGAGAGGTCCCTTCAGACCCGAACTCTTCTGGGATTCTGTGTGGCCGGGTAGGGCTCTTCCCCAAGGGGTTTGTCCCCACACCCCCAGCTGTCGAGTGGGGATCCCAGGCTGGTGGCCACCCAAGTGACAGACTGGTGACCTGACTGTGCATCTGCCTGTGCTTGTACTGTTTCTTTGTGCTATTATTATTATTATTATTATTATTATTATTATTATTATTATTATTATTATTCAGGGCATTTCTTACCCTGAAAAGTCGCTTCTGGCAGAGGGGGAGAAAAACAGGAGTTTCTTCCTGTCAGTTACTGTGCAGTTGGGTTAAAGATAGCTCCTGTGCCACATTCCTTAAAAAAAACAAATTAATTCCTTTTTTCTAGGGTGTGTAGAATAGCTTTTTCCCCGGTTCCAAAAGATCTTACCCCGGTCCGGGGCAAAAAGTGAAATTTGATACTGTTTTATCATGAAAAAATTCTGCCTTTCTCTCTCTGTGAGGCTGTGTGAGTGTTGCACAGCGGAGTCTCACATAGGACAGACTCACTGTTCCTCGCTGTTGGCCCTTGTGCAGGGGGAATCCTTGGGCAGCACTGACCAGAACCAGGAGCTGGGCACAGCTGGGGATGCAGCCATGTCTTAGGGATCGCTTCTCTGCAGACTCAGCAGTGTCTGTGGGAAGCAATTCCCAGCCTGCTGCAGTGTGGGAAGCACTTGACCAGGCAGAGCTTCCCACAGAGCAGGTGGAGGGGATGGAGCCCTGGGTGCTCCTGTTGCACGTGTGGGTGCACTGGCTTCCATGAGATGGTAAATGGGGACACGGAGCACGGGGTGAGTTCGGTGAGTGCACACACCCTGTTTCCTCCCCTGTGTGCTCTTGGCTGCTTTCATGGCAGGAAAGGTTTGTGAGGATTTAGGAAATACTGGAGGATCTGTGGAGGTCAGTAAAGACTTGGGATGCTTGGGCGTAATGTAGACATCAAGGAATGCATTATCTCATCGTGAGATAATGCTAATAAATAAATGCCCCAAGCGGTTGGTTATAGAGTGATATCAGGATAGATGTGAGATGTGCCAGACCTTCGGAAACAGGGCGAGTTGCTGCTTTGTTATTTATAGATCAGATGTTTGTCTCAAACACAGATTGTGTTTGCTGTCTCCATCCAACTGTATTGGCTCATTGTAATTCTCCAAGATAAACTCCTGAGATCCAGCTTTGTGGCTGGAATATAAACCTCCAGCCTTCCTTTCTCTAATGCAGAATTCACCGGATCCTGATTCTGCTTATCTCTGCGGACAGGTATCTCTGTGCATGGTCATGGTTTTATCCTGCCTTGTTGGGAGGTGCCTCTGAGGCTGCATGGCTGAGGGAATTTCCTTGTGTTCATCCATCTCGTGGCTCATCCTAAACTGGTATCACTGTGGGTTTGGTTAATTTTTTCTTTGCTGCTTGAGCTTTTCTTTGACAGGTAGGAGGAGACATTGTCTTGGTGTGATTTTTAGGGTCCCAGATGTTTTCTTGGTGTGATTTTTAGGGTCTGTGTGCTGGTCTCCTTGCAGAGTGTTCCTGTCTGCCCACCCAGACAGCACAGACGTCCCCACAGCCGTGTCCCCTCACGAAGCAGCTGCCAGGGCACAAGGCTCTGCTGTGTGCGCGTCACCGGCGGCTTTGTTGTGTGACGGGAGAGTGAAGAGGGGGTTTGTGTAGTAACAGTGGAGGTTTCATTGAGGTCTCGAGTGCCTTAACATGCCTTGTGTGTACAAACAGGGCTCTGTTGGGTCCTGGTGTTGGTGCAATGGCTGATGGCAGCACTGGGTGTTGTGTCCTTACACAGCTGCCCTTACAGGAGGAGCTTTGTGCTCCGATGGGACTTGCAATCAATCATCCCAGTGATGTAGACCTGGTGCAGTGATATTGCCTCTCTGAGCCTCTAAACCAGCCAGGAAACAGCAGAGCTAGTGGCTGGTGTTTGATCACAGTTTCCATTAGCTCCTTCAATAGTGACCTGCATTTCCACCCGTGGGTACCATTCCCAGGCATGTGTTGGTGTTCACTCTGTGCTGTTGGCTCCCACAGTGCAGCACAGGGACCAAGCCACTGTGCCTCTGCACAGGGGCATCTTCCAGGCAGAGAGGCAGCTTGCACAGGGAACAGGGTAAAACAGAGTGCTGAGAGAAGGCTGGAGTGGCTGAGAGCAGCAGCAAGTCCAGAGCAGGCTGCCTGCTTGTTGTTACGTGCACCTCTGCTCTGTGCTGAGTAATGCCCTAATTAAAACCCACCCAGAGACAGAGGTGGGAGCACGAGGGGGAGCTGAGTGACTCTCCCAGCCATGGTGCTCGGGGCAGGAAAGGTGAGCTGAGGACAATGCCAAGGACTGAGGCAAACCAGCTCCCTGATGCATTTTTGCTTCACTGGATTATTGCAAAGCCAATGCTTCCGTTCCTGAAGTGCCTTTGGAATCTGCTCCTGTGGATGGCACAGGTAGCCTGGGGAAGCTGTGGGCACCTCCCACCTCTCTAGGAGAGGCTGCAGCAGGAGGAATGCCAGTTCCAGTAATTCCATGGAGCTCTTTAAGAGCCTTCAGGCTTTTCCAAATTCCTAGTTTAGGACAAGATGAAAGCTGAGGGTGTGGAGGTGTTCTGACCGCCCAAATGGCCTTCCTTCTGCCCTCCCTGAGTCACTCACATGCCCAGCTGAGACCAACCTGAGGCTGGTACCCTCCTTCCTCAACCTAGAGGAGGGAAAGGCTTTCAGGGTAGCTGAGGGGACCTGAGGCATCGTCCTCTCCTGTGGCATCCTTGCATTGTTGGTGTTCGCCATTGCCAAGTCCTGTCTGCACACAGGGAGTGTGCAATAAGAGGGCACACAAAATCTCCAGGTTATTCATGGTAGGGGCTGTGCAATATGTGCAAGTGCCAAAATAGTGCAGAGGGGGTTTTCTTTCTAATGCCCTGGGTTCCTAATCATGTCCATGCTGCAGGATGACAGCAGTGATGCTGTGTCCCCCTGTCTGGGAGCTGGCAGCCAGTGTGCTGCTGTTGGGTCCTCTCCTTCCAGTCTCTACTTCTTAAAATTGCTGAGTTAGCTTCAACAAACCGGTACTGGAAAGATAAAGTCACCGGATCCCACACATGCTCACCTCGATGGATTTTAATTAACCTTTTCCCCGCAACCCTGCTCTGTAATCCGGGCTAATTGCACAGGGATCAGAGCCTGGCACTGCTGCTCGGCCAGACAGAGCGAACCTCGGCAGCGGGTCTGCTGCCTGTGCTTCCAGCTGGGATCCATCGCCTCCTCCTCAGCCTTGCAGAGGAGATAAACTGCCTCCATACCAGATATTTAATACTTTGCAGACCTGCTGCTGCCGCTTTCTTTCCCCTGACAGGGAGCTCTGGTTGGAGACAGATCAGTGTTCCTGCTGGAGGGACCCGAGCGTGGTCAGGGAGTGCACTCAGCCAAAGCCATCTCCTTGCACTGTCTCCTTTCTTTCGCTCTTGTGTCCCTCTCCCCTGTGTTTGATGGCAGCAGGACCCGTGTTAGCCCACGTAGCCGGTGTCTGGGGCCTGATGGATTGTTCCTGCTCAGGGAAGAGGCTGACGAGAGCATTGGCTGGTTCTTTGCTGATCCCCGTGTCCTTGCAGATGAGGACATGAACTCCAGTTTCCTTACACAGCAGGGATGTGATCCAAGCCCCACTCCCCAGCTCTTGCTGCGTGGGGTTCCTGCCCCCGTGGGCTCTGACCAGTCCCCACGGCCGTGTCCAGGCAGAGCAGGCAGGCCATGGGCTTGGCACGCTCCATCCTGGCACGGCTCTGGCTTGCTCAGAGTCAGCTGAAGAGAAGCCTGTATGCTTCTCATTTGCTTCCTTTGGTATATTAATTTCAACCAGATTTTGTCAGCTCTCCAGTAGGAAAATAACCCCGCCGTGCCCCAAACCGCAGCTCACGGAGTGTCACGGAGGGATTCGGGTCGTGCTGCTGCCAAGATGTGCACCAAGGGCAACGTGACCCTTCACAGCCATGCTCCTCCTGGCCCTGGGATCAGCTCCTGCTGCTTTCCCGTCCCTGTTCCTGGGTGACTCACTCACTGGCAAACCTTGGGCATGCCAGGACAGGCTGGAGGAGCTGCCACTGCTGGGGGTGGCTGGTGGGTCTGCCCCCTCCCTGTCCCCGGGGACAGTGTTATTTTGGTCACACCATCATGCAGGGTATGTCTCAAAATGTCTCTGGCACTGCAGAGGAGATAAGTGAGGCTCCAGGAGGGCCAACAGGATGTGGTGGGTTATGTGGGAGCACGTGGCAGTGAAGGTGATGGGTGGTTCTACAGCCACAGTGTGAGGAAGGACTGGCCACTCTCCCAGGCCAAGAGGGGATGAGGCAGAGGGGGTTGGGGTGGGGACAGCCTTTGGAATCACAGAGATTTAGAGGGTGAAAAGTACAAAGGGGGAAGAGGAGACATTGAGAGAGGAGATGTAAAATTACTGAGTGTGAGTAATGGGGTGAAAGTAAGAAGTTTATTCAACACATCACTAACTTTCTTGGACGGTAAATTCTCTACGGTTTCAGATTAGAGTTGAAGGGAAGCAGTGGAATAGTCATTTAAATTCAGACAGAAAACTTTACTACGCTATATAAAATCTTCCCAAACCCCAGTTTTCCTGTTCTTGAGCCAAACAGAGCCAGTTCTGTGTATTAATAGCTAATCCTGCCCATAGAGATGAGCAGTGAGTGCCTCAGGGGCTCTAGGGCTCTGCAGCATCCCAAGTGTTTAAAGCCTTCGCAGAGGAAAATTGTTTAATCAGGATTAGGTTGCTTTGCCCGACATCTCAGCCTCACACCACAGCATTTTTCCCCCTAAAAAACCACTCTGGCTTTGGCTCACTCTTCAGAGAGCATCACTCAATGCTTATGTTTCACCTCAAAAATCTATTCATTTTCCTTTCTTTCAAAGTCAAGTGCCTTGGAAAAAAACAGGAAGAAAATACCAAAACCTTCTAAAAGGCTCAGTCCACTGAATTGAGCAAAGGGCTGGCATTACAGAAATCAACCTTTTTTTCTGGGTTAATGGAGACCACAGCTGCAGTGGGAGCTCCCAGGAGGAGCCTGGCATGGCCGGGGCAGAGGGCATTGTGACTTCGCTGGGAGTCACTGGGACAGGGAGGGCAGAGGGTTTGCATGAACTCTGAGCCTTAGGTTTTAAAGTTTTAAGCAGTGAGAAGCCTTGCAATGAGAAGTGTTCTGAGAAAACAGTAATTTTGTGTTGTTACTGTGCAGCTCAGGAACACCAAGTCACACATGTGTCACCTCTCGCACTTCGCTTCCCGTCCTGGCCCTGACCAGACCTTTCCTTGCTGCTCGCTGATTTTTGTGGCAATTAATCTGATTTATGTAAAATTACAGCCCTGGGCTCAGTCGAGGCTGAGTTCCTCCTTTCCCGGTGGTTGTTGGTGCCCTTTGGCTCCCTGGGGGGAGCTGTAGGTGAGCCAGAGCTCGCTCCTGGAGCAGTCTGGGCTCTGGGTGCTGCTGGGGGCTGCAGTGCTGGGCAGGTTCCTGCACCTCTGGCATGCAAGGACAGGGCCGGGTCCACGCCCTGCCGTGATTCACTCAGGAAATGTTTCTTTATCTCATCAGTAACAGTGTGGCTGGGATGGCAGGATCGCTCAGCTCGGCTCTGGATCGTCCTGCTGCTGGTGTGGCCCCCTCGCTGGCTGGGGGGGCTGAAGGTGCAGAAAGAGCAGAGAAACACGAATAGACCCAGAGCAAAAAAATGTAAAATATGAGTTAATCCATCATCTTGGAGCGAATGGGAAAGGGGACCATTGTGAGGTGACCAGACGGGGAAGGTTTATGCTGACTGACAAATAAGATGCTTTTTTTTTGGTTGCTGTTCACCAGTTGGGGGCTTGTCCCTGAAATTCCATGAACAGCTTGGCTGATGGAACATAAGGAAATGGCCAATCTCTGCATTTGTTCCCCAGGTCTAGAGTCAGGCAGCAGAGGACTAATAATGCTGACTCCAGACCCCCCCATGCCCACCCCTCTGAGTTTGTCCCCCTCTCTTTTTTGCAGATGTGGACGAGTGCCAGGTCCACAACGGGGGCTGCCAGCACAGGTGTGTGAACACCCTGGGCTCCTACTACTGCGAGTGCCGGCCGGGCTCCCGCCTGCACACGGACGGCAGGACCTGCATCGGTAAGGCCCTGCCTGGGCACTGCCTGGGCACTGCCTGGGCACTGCCTGGGCACCTCTGACCCTTGGAGCCCTTTTTCTGCTGCTAAATCCATGGCAGTGTACAGAAAACACCTGCCTTGGCTTCCTCACTCCTCCCTACCCTCTGTGCAGGGACCATGGCATGATGCTGGTGGATGTTCCTTTGTGTCCTGGTTGTCTTCCCCAACATGTTTCTGTTGCTGGGTTCAGAGCATTTGCTGTTCTTCTGGGTGGTCACGTACAGCTGTGGCTGCTCTGCAGTTCCCCAGTTTGTTCTGGTTCAGGAGAAGTGACTTCCAGTGCTTTGGTGCTTCTGCTTTTGGTTCTGGATTTATCAGATATGGCATTTGGTGCTTTGGTGCTTTGGTGCTTCTGCTTTTGGTTCTGGATTTATCAGATATGGCATTTTCAGAGCAGATACATAAAGTAGATTATGAGGAGGTTCGAGTCAGGCTTCATTTTGACCTCAGCTATTTCCCCAGCCCACGCTGTGGGCACTGGGTGTGACAGACAAGTGACAGTAAGTGTGGCTGTGTGTGGAACTGTGGCCATAATAATCCCAAAACCTCTTCCCTGGGATGTTGGTCATGCATCTGCCTGGATAGTGCATGTCCAAACATTCCCATCCAGGCACCAGGTTTGGGCCAATTTCTTGAAATATTTTTGTTTGCCTGCCCCAAACTGGAGGCTCAGAGTGGAACTGACTGGAACTCAGAGCCTGCCTCCAACATCTGCTGCTGCTTTAATTAAACCACTTCTCCCTCACAGCTTTATTTGACACATTTTTCCGTGATTTGAGGGATATTTTCATACAAGTGGAAAGAATTCCCGGGCAGTGGCATTGCAGGGGCCGTTTGCTGGGTTTTCTCAGAGCACGGTCACGCTCCAGGGTTTTCTGTGCAAGCCTGAGTGTTCCAGTTGGGAAGGGTGATGTGAGCAGGAAAAAACCATCCAGGGAAGCTGAACCCACTGTGCCCAGCACTGCACAGCTGCACATCTGGCCACAGCTGCACATCTGGCCACAGCTGCCTCCACTACATGATGATACCCAAACAAGCACAGTGAGACTGAAGGTGCTGGTTCCCCAAGTACCCCATGTTTTGCTGGAGAAATCCAGAAGCAGAAGGATCACAAGTAAAGGACAGTGCCAACCATCCCAGCCCTCTGCTCCAGCCCTGAACTCGAGCTCTCGTGTCGGTGGTGACGGGCTGCTGCCGTTCACATGTAAGTGTGCTGTGGTCTGTCATCTCCTAATTGTCTCTGGAATATGCAGCTCCCTTTCTTGTGGTGTGCAGAGATTCTGCCGCCTCCGCCCCGTGGAATAAAACATGGGACAAACTGAAATCAGGAGTTCTCGGCAGCACCAGCCCCAGAAGGTGCAGCAGTTTTCGAGGAAAGGATAAAATGGATCACCATAGGGAGGAATCTCTTCTTTAAAAGGAATTTCCAGCCTTTTCCAGGTTTACCTGCTGGGGTGGCTGTACCAGGCAGAGCGTTCCCGTGGGATCCAGGCAGGCAGGGCTGCCCTGCTCCTGCTGCCTGCACCCAGCACTGCAAACCTGCTTTGCATTAAACTCCTGAGCAACTGTTTGCCATAATGTGCAGTGTTGGAATTCATCTGCCAAAAGTGGGGGTCTCTGTTCATGAAACCTGATCCACAGGAGGACGTGGGGCAGTTCCTGAAGCTCTGGGGAGCAGAACTGGCAGGATCTGTGTCGAGTTTGATGGTGCCCCTGTGATCAAGAAAATGTGGGAAAGTAGATGCAGACCAGACAGGGCAAGTAAAAGCCTCTCACTGCATGGTTGTCCAGTAGTGTTTCTGAAATAACAACAGAGCAGGACCAAAACTCTGTCTCTCTCCTTTCAGGACTGGTGGCTTTTGTTCTTTACACATTTGTGTCTGTACATGTGTATATAAATCAGACCTTCCTACAGCTCTGTATTGATCCATTAAGCCAGTTGTGCAGAATGATGAAAGCTCAGAACAGAGCAGAGGCTCAGAAGTGACTCCTCTGTTGGTGTTTGTGGTTGCCCTATTCTACCCACAGTTGTCAGGTTGCCTTGTGACGTGGTCTGTTGGGAGGGATTAGGGATAACTGATCCAAGCGGTGTTTCTCTGCAGTTTGGGATGATATTCTCTCATTTTCTGGAGGGATGCTGCTAAAATATAAAATATTGCCACTAAATACAAGGAATAGGCCAGGAATGAAGGGAACTGGAGACAGCAAGCCTTTTCCATCCATCCATCCATCCATCCATCCATCCATCCATCCATCTATCCATCCATCCATCCATCCCCCTTTTCTCTGGAGCTCCCTGCCCTCAGAGGCTGCAGGAGGCTCCCGGCTCTGTGCTGGGACAAGCATGGAGCTGGGCTGTAGGAAGCTGCTGGCAGCCCCAGCAAGAAGTTTTAGAGAGAGAAAGAGCCTTTTGCAGTGATTTTTTCTAGTTAAGGTCCATCAAAGCATGGATCTAATTTTTTAAATGTTTTCTGATCCCCACAAAGCCCACACAGGCTCCGATGATGAATCGGCGGCACTGCCTGGAGTGGGATGCTCCAGAATTCCCCCAAAATGTGCTGCCGTGGACAAGGCAGCTTTCCAGGGCTAGCTGGTACCTGGGCTTGTGACTCAGGAGAGCACAAAACCAGCTTAAAACCACCTCAGAACCTGTGTCTGGTTCAGTTCTCACACCATCTCTCCATCACTGCTGGTGCTCCGGGTGCTCCGCTGGGCAGGATTCCTTTGTTGCGTCTTTGTGGTTCGGATACAGCAAGTCACTGCTGAGGGAGGGAGGAGAGGAGCAGCCACTTCTATTGAAAGTGAAACAGAACAAAAAGGGGCCTTGCACGTCCTGGAATTACCTCTGTGTTTATCAGAACCACATGGGCAGGAGGCAGGGAGCACATCTCGGGTCCTCCTCCAGCGTTTCAGTGCAGGGATGCAGGCCAGGCCAAGGCAAGGGATTCAGTGGGAGCCAATTGCTTTTGTTGGCCTGTGGAGTGGAGAGATGGTCTGTATTAACACACAACATGTTTCTGGAAGTTGTCTGAGGTTAGGATAAATCAGTTTGGGATTACATGATGGATCCCTATTTATATTAGGAGAACTTCAAATGAAGAAATCTCAAATACGGCAGTGATGCAATGAACAGAAGGACTGTGCCAGGGGGTTTGTGTGGGCTTGAACCGTGTGTGCAGAGGGTCAGTGTACATGTGTGCTTGCTGGGGCTTTTCATTTTGCAGACAACTTCCACATTTTAGAGAATTTGACCTATTCTTTGCCCAGTCACACGTTTTTCAGCCATTTCTTGGAAGTGATGGGTTTGTGTGATGCTGCAAAAGGGAACATCCTGCTCAGTTCTAGTTACAGCTGCCTGCAGTTATTCTTGGGGTATCAACTCACTGCTTCTGGTGGCAAATCACTTGGATCTGAAGGAAAGGGGATACAGATGGGAGAGAGAAGAAGTCAGAAGGGCAGCTGGAGGGTGCAGAGATCAGGTATTAAATCAACTCCTGTGTTAGGTGGCTACTGCACAGACCCACTTCCCCACATGCAGTCAGTAGTAACAACGTCTTTTTCATCCCTCTTTATCCATTTCCCAGCCCTGAGAGGGTCAGAATCCCAGAGCAGCATCTTTCAGCAGCACTCCACTCCCCTCAGACAGAGGAGATGGAAGGAGTGTCCCTCTCGCAGACGCTGAAATATCATCTGTGGAAAATCTGTCTGAGCTGTAATTACAAAAATGTGTGCGATGTACAAGATGACACTGGATTTGGCAGCATAGTCACAGAAACGTTAAGCTCAGCAAAGCATCTGGGAATGGAAATATTTTTAGAGTGGTTCTGTAAACAGAAAAAAACCCGAGCAGTAATTAAAACAAGGCCAGCAGCGAGGTCTGCTGGCTGTGACTCTGAGGAGCCAGCTAAGGAGACCCAGAATGTAAGGCCCTAGCTTTGATGGAAAGACACCCAAAACAATTTTAGTTGTTTTGTCTTGTTATTTCTGCCTCTTATTGAATTAGTTCACATCTCAGCACAACTGGGGTGGTGCAGGAGCCCCCTGCCCATCAGTGTCACTGCGATGGCTCAGTGTGACAGCACAGGACTCGTGGCTTGGCTGCACATCGTACCCGTGCCACTGGCTCTGTATGGCTCACGTAGAGCCAGTGGTGCCAACTGTCTCTTGACAGAGGAGAACCTCTGGTTCCCATTTTCCCAGTGGTCTGGAGTGGCCCCACCATGGCTGGGACAGCACTGGCCCCTTCACTCTCCAGGGGAGGCTCAGGGGGTTTGTTCCTCTTTAGGAGTGGGTCTGTCAGCAAAGAGGTGACACAGAAAGAAACACAGGAGGGAGGAAAACACTCTGTGAGACCCCTGCACTCTCACTGCTTCACCTTTTGTGTTCTCTCAGCAATCTGCACAAAGCTCTCCAGCATTGCAGTGGTTCTCTCTGCTGAAATCTTGTGTGGAAGAAGAATCCAGACTTTAGTTTTTTCCACTCTGAAAAGCTGTATGTTAGAGGCTGTTATTTAGACTTCAAATTCATCTGAATAACTGCATCCTGGGAGGTTATTTTAGATGTAAGATGCATTGGCTTGTTCTACGTTGGCCCAGTGCTTTTCCCAGATGAAGGAATGTTTTGGCAGGCATCAACGTTGTTTTACTTCTTTTTTTTTTTAAAAAAGGCACTCTAACAAGCACATTATTTATGGCTATTTTTGAATATATGTTATTAAACACTTTAATATATTGAAATATTTTTAAATGACCACCCATCTCTGCTAGAGCTTGAGTAGTGTAACTCTGACCCAGAACTTTTCAGGAACGTCCAGTGTTTCTGTTGTTTCCTTCCAAATGGATTAAGGGAAACAATGTCAGCACAACTGACAGAAACCCCGAGTTCTTGCTCCAGCCATAGGTTGTGTATGGCAAAGCCTTGACCCTATGAAGTTGCTTTTATTCCCCCAAATGTTGTTCAGTTAATTAAAAGCATAAAATGGGAAGTTGGGGTTTTATAATGTTTGAAATGAGAGCGCTCTGCAGCTCCAAGTTAAGGCGTAATTTCTTGCAGGGGAACTGTGTGCAGAAAAAAGAAAATAGACATTTTTGCCCTTTATTTTCCTCCTGAGCCAAATATTTGTTTTCACTAATGTACAAGAGCACAGACCCAACTTGCCTTGGGAATCAGAGGTGCTTTACAAGCAGAGACTTTTTCTGGCAGCTGCTTTCCAGGCTCGCCTGCTTCCAAAGCTCCGGAGGTTGTGGAGGGCACCGTGAGCACCTGAAGGATCAGCCTGGGAAAGATGGTTTTCATTAGAGATATTTTTAGCTTTCTCATAAGATTCCTCAGAGCCAGCACATTAGTTTATACTGGAGTTTAAAAAATAGGTTAGAAATATGTGAGCCCACAACTCATTGTACTGTTCTGCCGATGGAAACCGGGGCTGGACTTCCATCCCAGACCGGGGCCGGGTTTAGCCCTGTCCCACTCACCCAGCTGTGGTGGGCAGCGTGTTGTGACAGATTGGTGGCTCCTAAGAGACAGAACAGACTTTAAAGGACAATTTCCCGATTCCCACAAGGGGCACTTCACTTTGGAGCTGTCGCTGAGATGCTCAGTGGATAAGGAATAGCTGGATTAACTCAGGAGACAGTCAGTGGTCCAAGAGGAGATTTTCATCACTGTGGAGGTGTGTAATTACCCCACGATGACTTATCTGACAGTCCATGGATCCTGCTGCAGTAAAACAAGCAGGCAGGCTCAGCCCACTGGCTCACTGAAAGGTGCACCCATCTCAGTTAAACATCTCGCTCCTCTGCTTGTCCTGCAGAGACATCCCAGACTACAGGAACAGGGAGGGGGAGGAGAAGGCTGTTTCCAGGCCTGATTAATGATAGCAGGCTTGTAAGGAGTCCACGTGTTGGGTCATGAGGTCTGTTTTGTGCTGTAGCTCAGGCAAAACTTTCTGTTTTCTGACTGCTTGAAATCCTCTGGGCTCCTTGCGCAAGGCCACACAGAAACGCTGTGGCACGGCCAGGAACACCAGTTGGGAATTCAGTTCCCTGCCTGCACTTGGGATGAAATCAGAGCTCTGGCTGGTGTATGTCTGGGTGCTCTGGCTGGGTGACACTGCTGGTCAAGCCCACATGTCCCAGATTTCACACAGAACATCCGGGTCAGAGCCCCGAGCTGAGGGTTCTTATGGGACTTCTGCTCATCACAGAGCCAGAAACTCAGTTTTCCATATAATTTTATCAAAGGAAAACCTGAATATGTCTGAGCACAGCTCCCTGGACAGTAATGACTTGAACTGTGGCACTGCACCTGCAGTGACTGCCTTGGAACAGAGTGGGAATTCCAGCAATAATGTGCTGACATGAGAAACCTGCTCACTGACACGGGGCCCTTTGGAGAGGGTGGGTGCCTGGCAGGAAACGTGCTGAGTCCTGGCTTCCCTGCCAGGTAATGCTGCACAGGACCTAGACCAGACCCCTGTGTCCTGGTCTCACCTTCCAGGAGAGCAGTGGGACCTCTTATGGTGGAAAAGAATTATTTGAAGTTCCTGCCCAACGCTGTTGAGCTGATCTTGCCTTGAAAGAACAGGGTCCCCATCCTCAGGGTCTCTCTGGAACAGGGCTGAGTGGCCTCTCCTGCACTGCCCACAGGTTTTTGCAGCAACACCTCCCACTTCTCGTTTGTGAGGCTGGCCATGAACTTGTAGCTTGAGCACAGGCTGAATGTGCCCCAGTTTTAAATTCTCTACATCCTAACAGTGTGCAGTTTGCCCTGGTCCTGCGCAGGAGGCTCATCTGGGTGCCGCTCTCTTTGTGACAAACGTTGTGTCCCTCTGCCCCACAGCTGTGAACTCCTGTGCCCTGAACAACGGTGGCTGTGAGCACGACTGTGTGCAGGTGACGCTGGCACAGCACCGCTGCCAGTGCCGCCACAACTTCCAGCTGCAGGAGGACGGGAAGCGCTGCGTCCGTGAGTGCCGGGGGCACGGGGGGCAGGGGGGCAGAGCTGCCATCTGGGAGCTGAGGGGCAGGGAGCACACACCGGCACGCTCAGATGTCCAGCAGATCAGACTGGGGGGGTTTCCAGTAAAAACTCTGTGTGTTTTGTTGTCATGGACATATCCTGCAGCTTATTCCAAGGGATAGGAAGAGCTGGAGGAGTGTGGCCAACAAAAATGAAATTATCTGAAGGCACAGGCTGCTGTGAGAGTGGAGGATCAGCAGCGTGTGGCAGCAGGATGGGATCCTCTCCCTCAGCCTGGAGACAGCTCTCTGGCTGACCTGCTCCTGGCTCAGGAGGGAGAGAAGCCAAAGGGGACAGAGCACAAGGTTGATCTCCTCATTCATAGCAGCTGTCATTCAAGAGGCAGGAGGGGGGAAGTCTTTAGCTGTGAAGTTGCTAAGGGAAAAGGAACAACTGGGATATTACAAACACAGAAGTTGGAGGGGTTTGGAGCATCTGTCCCGGTCCTGGAGCAGGTCAGAGGTTGGCAAAGCTCAGGGTAGGAGCACTCGGAGCAAATTGCCAGCACTTGCTGCGTAATGTCTGCAGAGGGACGTGCCTGTGCCAAGGTTCTGCTGGGAGGGTTTTACAGGATCTCTCACCGTGTAAATCCTCCTGCCCCATGGAGCAGTTAAGGGGCAGGAGCAGGGATTCTCTGCCTGGTGCAGAACAGGCTCTCACAGACAGCAGCTCCTCTGCCGGGCACAGCTGCTCGGGGCTCCGTTCTCCCACAGAGCCATGAGAGCCAGGGGGTGTGTGTGGACTGATGCTGCCTGTCTGCTCTGCTCTGCCCTGCAGTGAGGAACCCCTGTGCCGACGGGAACGGGGGCTGCCAGCACCGCTGCCACGGCCACCGCGGCCGCACCCGCTGCGAGTGCCACCCCGGCTACCGCCTGGGGCCCGACGGCAAGGCCTGCGAGGGTGAGTGCCTGCCCTCCTGTCCTCCTGCCAGGGAAGGAAACTCCTGTGTCGCAGGGGCTGGGGGGTGTTCAGTGTGAACACAGCGGAGGGATGCACACGGCAGGGATCGCTCAGTTGGGGTCCATCCAGGAGCCCGGCTCGAGCTCTCTGCAGCAGCCCCCAGTTTCATGTGATCCAATTTCCTGGGGAGCTCTACAGCAATTCTGAATTCTTAACTGTGTCTTTGTTGGTCTGGACCCCAGTGAAGAATTCAGGGTGCGAGAAACCAGTTAAAAAACCTTAAAAGTTAGTAACAGCAGTCCCTTTGGAAGAATGTTTATGGCTCAGCCTGCCTTGCTCACTGTTTGCTCACCTCTCACAGATGTGAACGAGTGCCTGACCGGACTGGCCATGTGTTCACACCAGTGCCTGAACACACGGGGCTCCTTCAAGTGCACCTGTAACCCGGGCTACGAGCTGGGGGCGGATGGCAAGCAGTGCTACCGTGAGTACTGCAGGACACGGGGCGACCTCTGCACATGTTTGTCACTGTCCTCCCTGCACTGTCAGGGCCAAGTCAGAGCAATCTTTGCTAAAGAGTTTCACAGGCAGCTTTGGGGCTGTTTACTCCCCCACCAAGATAAAAAACTTGGTCTGAGCTTAAAAGTCATCATGAAGCTACTTTAGCCGGTTTAGGCAATTGATTTGGGGCCATTTGGCTCCAAACAGGCCAAGTTCTGCTCTTGGGGACTTCGTTGGATGAGTTCAGTCAGCTGCAGATGTGTCACTGGAGGAGGAATTGGGCCAGTGAAGGGATCACATCTGTTCCCATCAAGGAAAGAAATAAACACTGTGATGCAAGAGTGAGCCAGGCTGTCCGTGCAGCTTCGTTCAGCTGGTGCACGTTCAGGACAGGCTGAACCAGAGCTATCAGCACCAGCAACCCCTTATAGATGTACACCACAGGGGCAGTCCCAGTGCTGGCAACTGGTGGTACTGGGAGCTCTGATGCTCCACCTGTGCAGCTGGACCATGCCAAGGGTACAAGGCTAAGTCTTCGCAGACCATAAATGAGTCTTGAAAGGCATCACACAGAGCACTGTGAGGAACCAGGCTGATGAGATGGTATTTAAGAGCCTAAAGATGTACACAACTCCCTTCCTAGGAACATGGCTGGTCTCACACCATGATCATTGACACTGCTCTGGGGCCAACTACAGAACAAAGCAGCCTTCCCACATGAGAAGTGTTTCTCCCTGCCCTTTCTGCATGTTTCTTTTGTGCAGAACCTTGCTTGTGCTGCATTAATAAGAAAGGGAAAGAAAGGATGATAATCATTTTGTGAACTCTGGAATATAGTCCTCCACTGTGGCACATCTTTTGTTTCTGACAAGCACAGATCCATTGGGAAGCATCAAGCTGCCTTTCTTTATCCTCCTTGGGTCTGACCACATGAAAAACTCAATGTTCTTGAAGGCAGAAATTGTTTTCCTGAGGTTCAGGACTGAGTCAAACTCCGTGAAACAAGTTCCTTTTAGTTTAAGAAAGCTTAATTAACTAGACAAGTTTACGGAACCCTTGCCAAGCTGGGATGATCTATGGCTGCGATTGATGTTCGTGCCGACCATTTTTGACATGTCAGGAACTAACGATTCTTGCTGTAGGCATCTGGATGTTTCCCCAGTTAGCTGTGTTCTGCTGCTCCCATTTCTCCCTGGCACCAGAACAGCTCTACTCTGAGGCTGAGCCAACTTTTGGTTGGCAGCACACGCTGCAGTTTGGCAGGAGCGGGAGCAGTTTCATCCGCAGCCTGTTCATCCCAGAGATTGTCCAGAGCCTGCTCCACAGCTCCGTCCCTAAGAGGCTGCGTGAGATCCCTCGGTTTCTTTTTATACCCCGTTTCCCAGCCCGGCAGTGGCCTCTGTGCAGAGCTATTTCCATCCTTTCCCACTGCAGATCCCCCTCCTCAGCAGCGATGCGGTGCCAGGAGCTGGCTGGGGCGCGGCACCGAGGGCAGGCACAGGCCAGATGTGTCACACGGGGCCCTAACCAGTCTGCCTTTTCCAGGGATAGAGATGGAGATTGTGAACAGCTGCGAAGCCAACAACGGGGGCTGTTCCCATGTGTGCCACCACACCAGCTCTGGCCCAGTGTGCACCTGTAACTTCGGCTTTCGGCTGGAGGAGGACCAGAAGTCGTGCACTGGTAAGGCAGGGAAAGGTCCAGACCTTGAGTTACAGGCACATCTCAGGTAACTCTGAGGGTCTCTCTTGGCTGCACTAGCACACTAGCTAGGATAGAAACAGATGTGAAGGGAGACATCCTCAAACCTCCACTCAAGATATACTTGGACAGCAATTATGATTTCCAAACTAATTAGTTTTTCCCTGATGAAACTGCTCTAAGCAAGAGTCAGTGTTACAGCTGGAATCACCTTGTGTGTAAGCACAAAAAGCCTGTAAAAACAGTCTCAAACTGGGAACCACAGTGAACTTCCCACAGGCCTTGAGGATTCATGATTCAAGAGGAACTCAGGAATATTGGCTTGGCATTTGGCTCAGTAAAAGCTCACCAGAACTGGTCAGGGAGTAATTTAACAGTTCCTGTCACCACTGTACAGTGTATTAACACCCTTTGTGTTTTATTTAGATATCAATGAGTGTGACACTGGTTCTCACTGTTGTCACCAAGACTGCTACAACTACCCTGGGGGCTACGAGTGCTCCTGCCATGCTGGGTACAGGCTGAGCACGGATGGCTGTGGGTGTGATGGTGAGTACCAGCCTCTCACTGGGCTCCAAGCAAATCCTCTCTGCTGAGACACTGACTAATGAAGCTTTTAATTAAAAGAACAAGAAATTGTCCTACCTGGTTGCAAGCAGCCAGGCATTTCTTCCAGCTTCTCCCAGCCCATACCAGTTTCCCTGCCAGCTCTCTGATGAGTCACTTTCTTAGGGGAAGAATGTAGGGAAAAATCCCCCTAATAAGTTGTTCTCACTACCAGAGCTCTCAAGGACATTTCACAGGGGAAGAGCCAAACTCACCCCCCTGTTTCTACACAATTAGTGTAGATGGCAACTGAAATGGAGCACATTTTATGTTGAAACCCAGATATCCCTAATCCCTGAAGTGGTTTCACTCCATTTTTAGAGTCGATGGCTTCACATACTTAGCAGAGAGGATGCCATCAGCCTGCTCACTGCTGCATGGCCAGCTGCATGTCCGTGCCCCTGTCCTGCACAGGGGGACTGCTCCCGTTATGCCGGAGTCTCCCATGTTTTGTAGATGTGGATGAGTGCTCTTCAAACAACGGAGGGTGTGAGCACACGTGCCAGAACCAGCCAGGGTCGTTCCAGTGTGGCTGTGAGATTGGACACAAGCTGGACGAAGACCGAAGGAGCTGTATCTGTAAGTGCCTTGTCCGTGGGGCCACGGGCACCTCCCCTCTGCCACCCGGCCGAGCCAGGACCGCATGACCTGGAGCTCCTTAGCCCTGCACCTCCCCTCTTCCAGCCCTGGAGGACACTGTGGAAGCTCTGGATGGTCGGCGCCCCGTTATCCGCCCGATCCCTCACGTCGCCATCCTGCGAGATGAATTCACCCAGCTCTTCAACGACGACTACGAGGAGGAGGAGGAGGAAGAGATGGAAGCAAGAGGGGAGCACACGCTTTCAGAGAAATTCGGTGGGCATTTTTGGGCAGCAGGGGCCAATGCCATGCTTGGAACTCTTCAGAGTTCATTTGTGTTGGGTGAACACACCCCCAGACCTGTCGAGTGCCTTTCCTGTGTTTGGCTTTGCTGCAGCCGGAACATGGGGGTTTCTCTGCCTGGACTCCCAGGGATGCTGAGGCTGCCTCTGGAGGTTCTCACCCATGGTACCTCTCGTTGCAGTTTGCCTGGAGCGCACGTTCGGCCCCGACTGCAGCCTGACCTGTGAGGACTGCGCCAACGGAGCCACCTGCAACGCTGAGGGCACTGGCTGTGACTGCCCGGCGGGCTGGACGGGCACCCTCTGCAACCAGAGTGAGTGGTGTTGGTGGAGCGGCGAGGGAACCGCATTCCCCCTGCCCCGGGTGTGCTGTGGGGGCAGCCCTGGGGGGCTGGAGCAGCCCTGGGGGCTGTGACTGCCAGCTGAGCCCAGTCTGCCTCTCCCTGCCCAGCTTGCCCGGCCGGCACCTTCGGCAGCAACTGCAGCCAGAGCTGCCGCTGCCAGAACGGCGGCTCCTGCGACCCCACCACCGGCGCCTGCCGCTGCCCGCCCGGCGTGGCCGGGGGGCTCTGCCAGGACGGTAAGCACAGCGCTCGGGGGGGGGGTCTCACCTCGCTGCCAAAAGGCAGGATGGCACCTCTGTGGGGCCCCGAAGTCACACACCAAACCCGGGACCCTCCCCGGCAGTTTTCTTTTCTCCCTGAAATGCTTTTCCATAAGGAAAAGTTCCCGGGGTGCCAGCTGTGAGTGCTGCTCCCCAGCTGGTGGAGGTGGTTCTTTTCTGGTTCTCTCAGTGTGTTAGCAGAGGGTTTGCCGTCACTTGGTAAATGGCTGTTCTGGCCATCTCTGATGCCACTCTCAGATGTCCCAGCTGTGCTTCTCTGAAGCCTGAAAGCGTTTCCCACAGGATGCCCTACGCTGGTCCCCTTGTAGCTGTTCACTGACAGCATCTTTCAACACTCTTGTTGAACCATCCCAGTGTGAGCTGCTCCAACACATCCCTGCTCCATGTGACTCTGTGGGTCACTGAGTTTTGTGTGGAAAAATGTCATTTTAGTAAGGAAAAAGTGGTAAAGGAGACTCTTCACCCTCAGAGCAGTGCTCTGGGGAGTGTGCTTGTCTTTACACTGGAAGACCTTTGCGGTCCCTGTTCAGTACTCAGTGGTGACTGGGGGCCAACATCTGTATTTCATGGGACATTCAGGGGCAGACATAGAAAAGAATGTCAAAACCACAATTTCCATGGTAAATTTCCATGGAAACCATGGAGGTATTTTCCCCTGGAAACCATGGAGGTATTTTCCCCTGAAGAAAACCCAAAACCCTGAAAAGCTGTGATGACAGTAGTTACCCACAGTACCCCAAGGAGGTGTCACTGCTGGTGGGGTTTGTTTCTCGCTCCCAAAGGGTTAAAATCTGGGGGACATAATCTAAAAACCCAGAAAGAGGGAGGCAATCAGAGATGCAGACAAAAGGACTTCAGTCACATGTTGGAAGCATATGGGAACTATTACTGAAGGAGAGGGAAGCAGAATGTAAATGAACACGAGGTACCCCGACCTTTCCTTTCTGAAGGAAGGGGGTGATTGAGGGGGACAGAGAGAAAACAGGAAGGTAAAATTAAAATAAACGATGCAGAATTGCTCTGTTGTCCCAGGGTGGCATTTCCTCTGCTCTTCTGTTTGTAGGGAGAAGGCACATGCTGCTGGGCAGCTGCTGGCCAGAGTCTTCTGCTGACACAGCCTGTCTGCCATGTGCTTCCAATATCCAGATCTTTTGCATAACAGAGAAAAAATAATAATTTTATTCCCTTAATAGTGCAAATATCACTGTGGCTTATCAATAGGAGCAGCCTCATGGGTTACTTTCTCACACAGAAAAGCCTTGACCCCTCTGAGCCCTGTGGGTGGGTTATTTCTGGCCCAGCAGCACAGTAACTGGTGAGTGCAGAGCTGATGGGTGCCCTGGAAGCAATGCAGGGACTGGCAGCAAGTGGCATCCCCTGTGACACTGCCCAGGGCCAGCTGATTTTGAGCAGATACAGGGAATCTGGTGGTCTCACCCTGCCTGCATCCCTTGCCCTGGTGCATCCCTGACCTCACACAGCTCTGGTTCTGGTGTGTTTTTCTTCTGGAAGCCAAATGTCCATCTGAAACTGGCTCATCTTCCCAGGAAATCTCTCTCTATTACTAGGGTGCCCTAAAGGATTTTTTGGGAAACAATGCAGGAAAAAGTGCAACTGTGCCAACCGGGGCCGCTGCCATCGGATTTACGGAGCCTGCCTGTGCGATCCTGGCTTGTACGGCCGGTACTGCCACTTGGGTATGCCTGTCCTCATCCTCGCTGTCCTGGGATCCCAGCCTTCCTGGGCGCCGTCCCTGGGAAGGGCTGGCACTGGGAGGTGGTTTCTGTGCCTTGCCCTGGGTCTCTGACCGGCTTTTCCCTCCCTCCAGCCTGCCCCAAGTGGGCGTTCGGCGCGGGCTGCTCGGAGGAGTGTCGGTGTGTGCAGCCCCACACGCGGGACTGCGACAGGAGGGACGGCTCCTGCCACTGCAAGCCCGGCTATCGTGGCGAGCGCTGTGAGGCCAGTGAGTGCCCCGGGGTGTTCCTGGAACATCCCCCTTCCTCCTCCCACAGCCTCTTTCTCCCGCATTTATTTTTTTGGGGGAAAAGCTCTGCTTGCTTTCCGCCCTCCCGGGCTGTCTCACCTCTCGTTCCCTTGGGAGCACACCTTGCTCACACTCGGTCACGTTCAGCTGTCACCAGGACCTGTGTGGGGTGGGGACACCTGTAACTGCTGGTGGTGGAGCTCAGGAGGGTGCTCAGCAACTGGGGCTGCAGCTCTGCCGGGGCAAGGAGTAATTCCAGACCTTTCTCTTGAACTGTGGCTGCTCGCAGGCTGTGACCCTGGCTACTATGGGGATGGCTGCAAGAAGAAGTGTGGCTGCTCCCCAGGAGTGTCCTGTGACCCTGTCACTGGAGAGTGCCAGAAGGAGTGTCCCCCAGGGTACCACGGGGAGAACTGTGACCAAGGTAAGGCAGGGCCGTGCAGGGCAGCTCTGCACGTGCTGCAAACTCACCGTTCTCGCTCATGTTTTTCTTCACAAAACAACTCAAAGGCACTTCCAGAATCCCCTGAGAGCCCCAGTCCACAGCAGATGATCTGGTGAGTGGCAGGTTGAGGCTTTAGAGGCCATGGGAGCTGCCATCTGCAGGTGTCTGGGAGATGCTGCTGTCTCCTTAAAGCAGGGGGGAAGGATTCCTCATGCAAAATGACCCTGATTCAGAAAAGGAGAACAGGGTCTCACTTCATCCTGCTGCTTGGACATCTCTGTGTTGGTAGATGAAGGTGATAGGGATCTGATTATCTTTCCCTGCTCTTGATGTCTTTTCCCTTCCAGACAATCTGTGCTCAGCACAACTCTATCACATTTTCTGCTTCGTTCTCTGTTACATGTTGAAACTCTGATCTGCAAGTGCAAAAGAGGATTTTACATTTAATTAACATTAGGATTTAAACTTCTGCCTCTGTATGAACCTGCCAGAGCAGTTTTGTGCTCTTCACATGCAGGGCCACTTGACAGGATGGTGACTGAACTGCCCAGCTCTGTGTGTGTCTGACAGTGTCCAACACTCAGGCTCTGAGGGTGCAGATTTCAAGATCCTGGGGATGGTTGGGGTGGTTGGGGTTTTAGAGTGCTTGACTTTGTTCAGACAAAGGTGCTTTGAGTGAACCTAAAGGCAGTGAGTCATTGGCACGAGGTGATTACAAAACATGAACACAGTGCTTGGAAAAGAATGACTTCTGCCAACCACAGAGAGGAGCAGAGGCTGAAAAATCAACCTCCTCCTTCTCTTGTGGGGCTGGATCCTCCTGAATCCACTTCAGCTGGTTGGGTCCCACAGAAAATGCAAAAAGTTGGACTCTTGAAGTCCACACTTGAAGACAGACTGCAGTAGAAGACACTGCATGGAGAGGCTGGCGGTGGCCAGAATCTGGATTTGGATTCAAGCATTTTGGGAGTTGCTGCACTAACTGCTGTTTAGCCAAACACTCCATCACCCCAGCCCAGAAATTAAAACTGTGAGCCTGCCAGCACAGGGTGATGGTGCAGAGCCCCATCTCTGACAGAACATGGGCTGTTGGTCAGAACGAGAGCTGCAGACAGTCACAAAAATCCCAATGCAAGTGCTACCAGAGCTCCATAGGAGGAGAGAAGGCAGCAGCTCCTGCAGGGCTGTGTCCCTGGCAGGGTCTGGCAGCCCTGAGCCCCCTGTGGTGGGACACTGTGGCCCCTGGAGCCCCCGGAGCCCCCGGAGCCCCCGGCGCCTTGGCGGGCTGGGCGCTCCCGCTTGGGATATTTTTAAAAAGAGTAAGAAAGGAGCTAAAGCCTGTAGGGGGGAGTCACAGGAAATAACACAAATATTTGTATAGAAATAGTAGGCTGTTGGCTGTTGTTGGGATCTGGAAATTATTAAAGGGTGAAGACAAACATCTGCCATCAATTAGCAAAGAGGAGGAATAACAAAACCTCCACTGTGTCACTGGAAGTCGAGGCGCTGGTGTGTGTTTCCTCCCCGGTTTGTGCCGGTGTGTTTGCCTCTGCTGAAGCCTTACAGAACACTGGCTTTGGTGAGAGTGGAGCTCTTGGGGGAGCCTCAGAGAGGATTGAAGGATCTTTGGGTCTGAGCCCCTCGGTCTGCACGTCACTACCTGGCTGCTAAATTGTGTCACGGGACACAAGAGGGAAGGAAAAGTACCTATTCCTCATATGGATGAGGATGCTCCTTCTTCTTTCCTTTACATCAGTGTCCTGCTGCAAACCTGGCTGCTTCTTAAAATCCTGGTGCCCAGATCCTGTAGACATTCAGATGGGGAGGTAAAAGCCCTCACAGGATCTTACAAAAGTCAGAGGTGGTTCAGTTTGGGGCTCCCCTCTCCATGTTCTGCACCCCAGCCCAGAGAGAACAGAGTGGCTTGGGAAATCATTATTTTGCAGAGTCCTGTCCACAGATTGGAGACCTCCAAGACTGTCAAGTCCAGCCTTTGACTGAGCACCACCATGCCCACTAAATCACGGGCACAGTCCTCCCTGGCAGCGTGGGAACCTCTCACAGCCGGGCTATTCCCTGCAGACTCCTTCGAGCTGTGGGGCCGGGTTGGTAAAAACCTCTGGGGTATCTTGGGGGGGGCAGTTCTCACCCTACTGTTCTCCCTGCAGAGTGCCCCCAGGGGACGTTTGGGGCGGGCTGCAGATGGCCCTGTACCTGTGGAGGAGCTCCCTGTGACCCGAGCACGGGGCAGTGCCACTGCCCACCCGGCTGGATGGGACACGACTGCGGCCAAGGTGAGCAGAGCGGACGTGCTGAGGGAGGGAGTCGGGTGTAGAGCTGATATTTTGCTTTTGCTAAAGTTAGTTTCAAAAATACGCAGTGCAATTAGAATAATCTTCATGGAAAATTAGAGAAAGTGCAGCTTTTGGTGGTAAGTTCTAAACAACAGCCTGGGCCAGCTCTGCTCCGCTGTCGAAGCTGAGGGAAGCACAATGAAAAGGATGAAGATATTTTCAGTTGTTGCAGTCCTTAACATAGGAGAGGAATCTCCCTTTACCAATGTGTGTTTTTAATTGCCTTCACCAGATTACTCCTTAGCTGCTGGAAAACTAGAGAATCCGAAATTAAAAGCTTTTTCATGATTGTACATTATTGCAGCAGCTGGAAGGCATTAGTCACATATAGATGTCCTACTCCGAAGGGTTTGGCTGAGCAGTAAAACCACACATGCGCTGTGCTTACCATACATTTCGAGCTGCCTTTTTTTCCAGGCCCTGGAGCAGCTTAGGAGCAGTTGGAGAAGGATTCTTGCCCTGGTTTTAGCAGTTCTTAGCCTTTTGCTCCTCCTGTGCAGCTCACAGCAGGTCTGGGAGCGCTGACGTGCTGTCCATGGTGTGACAGCAGCTGCAGGGACCCTGTGCCAGCAACACCATTTCCCAGAGAGAAGCCCTTGGAGCTCCCCACGAGTGGATGCAAATCCAAAATTGGCATGGAAGTCCTGGAGTGAGCTCAGAATAGCACTTACCAAGGGCTTGCACACTGTTCATGGAACAAGCAAAGCCATGCTGCGCTCGCTGGTAGCCACGTGTTGCTGAACAAAAGTCCATGTCTTGCGTGAAGGAGAAAGGAAACCCAGAAAACCCAGAAAACAGCCCCTACCTGGGCTCTGATCCTAATGCTCCCCTCTCTCTGCCCGTGCTCCAGCCTGCCCTGGGGGTCGCTGGGGGCCGGGCTGCCAGGAGATCTGCCCCGACTGCGCCCACGACGCCCGCTGTGACCCCGCCACAGGAGCCTGTGTGTGCCCGCCCGGCTACACCGGCCAGCGCTGCCAGGACGGTGAGTGTGGGCTGCAGCAGGTCCCTCAGCTGGGATGGCCATCTCCAGCTGCAATGAGGGCTATTTCGGTGGACCTGCTCCAGCGAGCAGAGCACCCAGCAATAGACTAGACACTGCCACGCTCAGCAGAGCAGGCTGAGCACTGGGCACATCTCTGTCACCTCATTCATTGGAGCATGGGCCCCAAGGCTTCCCTTAAAGTCCCTCTAGTCCCATCTCCACAGGGGTTCTTTCTACGTCAGCAGAAAGGGAGGCAGATGAGTCCCCTGTCCTGTCCAGCCCAGAGCTGAGCACCCGTGCTCAGAGTGCCAGTGTCAGTGCCTGCGGCTCTGCCCAAGCACCACGGTGCCCTCAGGTCTGTCAGGATGGGGTTCCAGCAGCCATCTGCACTCAGTCCCTGTTTCCCTTGGCAGTGTGTCCTCCAGGCTGGTTCGGCTTTGACTGCCAGTTGAGCTGCAGCTGTGGGAACGAGGGACATTGTCATCCGGTGACGGGGATGTGCAGCTGCCCACCTGGCTGGATGGGGCACAACTGTCAGAGAGGTACAGCATCACTCCTGGACCACGCTGACCTGCTGTGCCAATCTGTGTTGTCATTGCTCCATTCTCATCCTTGTACTCTGCCTCTGCCAGGGAAATCTCTCTGAAATCCTTTCCTTTTCTCTGCTCTGTCCAGCTGGTGCCTCTGGCCTTTGTGCAGGAGGCCGGTTTGCAGAGTGAATTCACATCAAATGTGAGCCAACGTGGCACCCGCCCTCACTGTCCCCCTAGGCTCTCTGCCCAGGGACCTCCAGCTGTGTTTGTGCCCAAGGGAACGTTGAAAGGCAGCGCTGTGCCCGCCCTGTGCTCTCGTGGGGGCCGAGCAGGTGGGGTACACCAGTGATGGGGTCCCTCCTGTGTTCCAGCCTGTGACGTGGGGCGCTGGGGCCCCGACTGTGCCCACGCCTGCAACTGCAGCAACAGCGACGGCAGCTGCAGCGCCGAGACCGGGCAGTGCCTCTGCGACGCCGGGTACACGGGCGGCCACTGCGAGCACAGTGAGTGCTGCCCCTGTGCCCTCACACCCAGCCAGCTGCTGCAGATGTGCTCCAGGGACAGGCATGGGTCTGCTCCAGTCCCCATGCCCGGGCTGTGATGCCCTCCCAGTCCTGATGCCAGACTGGCTCCGTCCCGAGGGTGGTGGGGTGATGTGGGTACATATCTGTAAGGGGCAGGGTGGAACCCACCGGTCGTTATAAAAAAGCAGCTGCCAGATACTCTTACTCCGTTCAGAACCTGGTCCCCTGCCATAGCATAGCTTCCCTGGGACCCTGGAAAGGACAGGCTCCTCAGTCTCATTTCCTTCTGCTTTCCAGAGTGCCCAGAAGGATGGTTTGGGCTGAGCTGTCGGCACCAGTGTCAGTGTGAGAACGGGGCAGCCTGTGACCATGTCAGCGGGGCCTGCACTTGCAGCCCAGGCTGGAGAGGAACGTTCTGTGAGCATGGTGAGTACCTGCACCTGGAGACCATGACCCACACCTCCATCCCACGGGGTTTGTGCTCCCTGTCTGACTTTACTAGCCTGTTACAGCAAAGGGAATCCCTCAGGATGGTCATGGGGTGAACCACATGTCCTCAAGCTGCTGTCTCTGCTTTTAAATCTGGAGGGAAAATGGCTAGGGAAAAAAAAAAAGATTAACAAAATGAAAAAAGGAGGGAATGCAGTGGATGCACAGCTGCCCTGGTCCCTGTGTATACATGTTGCACACAGGATCTTAGAACAGCCTCTTGGAAGGGTCCCTGGTGCAGGGATCCCACCACCAGCCTGTGCAGTCTCTTGGTGGTCAGGAACCTCATGGCATTTGCCTCCTGATCCACCACAGCTCAGTCCTGTACCTGGAATGTCCAGAGTAGATATAGATCTAATATCTGCTGCCCTGCCAGGAGGGAGCCCTTCACAGTGGCCATCACACCAGTGCAGCCTTATATCAGCCAAAAAGGTCGCCAAGAAGCACCTTTTCTGCGGGGAGGTTTCCAGCTCTGTATAGTTGTTTTGTGAGGATTTCTCCTTTGTTTTCCACAGCCTGTCCCGATGGATTTTACGGACTGGAGTGTTGGCAGACCTGTGACTGCCTGAACGGTGCCCACTGTGACCCTGTGACGGGCCAGTGCCAGTGTCCCCCCGGCTGGACCGGCCCCCGCTGTGGCCAGGGTGGGTGTCTGCGGCCAGGCACCCCCTCTGTGCTGGGGTGGGATGGAGAGAGGCAGAGCTGCCCTCCACGGGCACTCTGGAGCCAGTGCTGTGTCTTTGCTGCCAGGTCATAGGAACCAGAGGTTTGGGTGACTGTTCCCCATCTGTGATTTTCTCTGGGTGGAGTTCAGTTCTGCATGGCAGGAGTATTTGGATTCAGACTGGGAGGCTCTGGCTGAGCACACTGTGGCTGGATGCAATGAGGGTTTGGGCATTCAGCAAAACTACTTCTAAATAGATTAAAAGGATGTAACTGATGATAACAGTGTCAGGGTGTCATCGCCTGTAGGACACATTATTTCTTCTTAGCACCATAAGACCACCTCACACAGCAGCCGAGCACCAGCGCTGGGTCCTCTCCCAGCCCCTGGGATGGTTGGCAGGAGCTTGGCTGCTGTAATTCCCACCTGCTGCCTCACAGTCCTGCCTGCTCTGCTTCCCCTCAGCGTGCCAGGAGAACAGGTACGGCCAGAACTGCAGCCAGACCTGCCACTGCTTCAACAATGCCACCTGCAGCCACGTCAGCGGCCGCTGCCTCTGCGCTGCCGGCTGGACGGGACCCACGTGCCAGCAAGGTAATGCTTCCCAACCCAGCCTCTTCCCCTGCCAGCCTAGGGATGCCATTCCCTGGGGCGGGTGGGGTGCCATTCCTGGGGTGGAATGCCACTGCCTCTTACCAAATGTCATCCTGTGGGCAGCTGAGCAGCCTCAGGGGGTCGTGGGCTCCTCTCACTGCAGCAATAACGGTGTTGGTTTGTACCAGGCTGTCCACCCATGGCTCTGGCGGCTGCTGCAGTGTTGTGCCTGCCTTGAGCTGTGCCCTGACTGGCACGTTTGTCCTCCTTTTCCCTCAGCCTGCCCGGCGGGTTCCTTTGGGAAGAATTGCCTCCAGCGCTGCCTCTGCCAGAACGGCGGCACGTGTGACCCGGCCACGGGGGTCTGCGCTTGCCCCGCGGGCTGGACCGGGCTGGCCTGTGAGCTGGGTGAGGAGCAGCCAGGAAACCAGCCCCGGGGCAAACGTGTCCTGGTCTGGACTGGTTTTGCTCCGAGGGCCAGGGGTGGGGTGCAAGGGGCTGGCGGTGTGTGTGAGTGGGGTGGTGGGTGCTGGAGGGGTGGGAGCTGGGATGGTGGGTACAGGACAGTGTCTCACCATGTGCCCCTGTGCCAGCCTGTGCCCAGGGCCAGCACGGGGCCGACTGCCAGCAGCGCTGCGAGTGCCACCACGGGGGGCTGTGTGACCGCCGGACGGGGCAGTGCCTCTGCCAGCCCGGCTGGACGGGGCACAAGTGCGAGAGCCGTAAGTGGGGCACGGGGGGCCTGGCCGTGGGCATCGACGGCTGTGTCAGCACCCAGTGCTGCACAGGGAGGGTCTGGGGGCCAGGGAGGGCTTAAGCAAAGACATAAAATTCCAATTTCAGTACTGCAGAGAGCTGTCAGGTGCCCTGGTTTTGCCAGCTACTGTGCTTTCTCCTTCCATAGAATCACAGAGCAGTTGGGGTTGGAAAGGACCTTAAAGATCCTCCAGTTCCAACCCTGTCTAGTTCCTTTCCTCTGGAGGCTGTCCTGAAAGTGGTGGTGCACACACAGAGGCTGCACAGCAGCTGGTGGGAGAGGGATGGGGTTCCCAAAGGCCCAGAGCCCCAGGCATCAGTTCCAAGTGGGGCTGAAGGCAGGACAGCAATCCTCCGTGGTGAAACCTAAGTGCCAAGTGAGGATCTTCCTCTCTCCCATTTATTATAAGGGCAATAGAGGATCATTTCCTTTCCATTCTTCCTTCCATGTGTCCCTGTTTCACACTGACCCTCAGGGCCTGGCTTTGGTCCCAAGTCCCAGTAGATCATTACATCAGTCCCTCGGTGGTTCCTGTGCCTACTGTATCCCTAGAGGTGACACACACACCCTGGCAATCCCCTTCCAATGAGGAAGTGTTGAAAAGGCTTTTGGCCTTCAGAGCAGCAACAGGGACTTCATCACGTATCAGCACACCAAGAAGACGCCCACAGGCTTCTTCCCTTTCAGGAGTCACGATATCTCTTGGCACATCCTTATATCTGGGTGTAAAGTTCGGTGCCAGCACTTGCCAGCTGAAGTCTGGCACAAGGGAGCTGCCACCAGCCACTCTCAGGTTTCTTGCTGGGAATGTTTTTCCCTTCAGGAGGCTGGAAACAGCTTGCCTGACAGCTGAGGCTTGGCCACACAACTCACCTCACTGCATCCTGCCACATCCCAAGGCACAGTGTCCCCTCCCAGTGTCCCCACACCTACAGCCCCCAGCAGCAAGGTCCCTCAGCACCAGGCAGTGATAAGCAGTTCTAGAATTTCTTTCAATATAAATTAATGAAAAAACCCACCCCAAATGAGGAAATTATATCAATTTTTAAAAAACCCAAGCTGGAGTCCTGTCCTTGTCCGAGGCTGTATTTCAAGCTGCCTGTGTGAGCACACAGTGAGGTGTGTGCCTACAGAAACTGCTGGCAAAAAGCTCCCATGGCACTTTTTTTGGGTGTAATTTGTCCTCTCTCCCATTTTCATCCCTGAAGCTTGTCCAGAGGGGAGGTTTGGGGCACGCTGTGAGGAGCTCTGTGACTGTGGGGACAGTGTCTCGTGCCACCACGTCACTGGTGCTTGTGACTGCCCCCGTGGCTGGAGAGGCCGGCGCTGTGAGAAGGGTGAGGAATATCTCTGGGCAGGGGGAACCCAGGGAAACTGAGGCTCCTACAGAGTCTGGGGGGGAGGGAAGCTTCATTTTTAATAAGAATTACAAATGGTGGCAAAACATTTTGAGGCTGTGACACAAGGTGCTGCCAGGCTGGCTCAGCACTGTGGGCGAGCACTGGGGCAGGGCCTGCCCCTGGGGCTCTGATGCCTTTCAGGCATTAACCATAACTTAAGACCCAGGCAGGAGGCTCACATCCCAATGTTTGTTTTCCCACAGCCTGCCTGCCAGGTTCCTTTGGGAAGAACTGTGCCAGCCGCTGCACCTGTCCCCTGGGAGTGCCCTGCCACCACGTCACCGGCCAGTGCGGCTGCCCCCCGGGACTGACCGGCTCTGGATGTGAAAAATGTACGGAGACGGCAGGGATCCTCTCACAGCTCTGCTGACAGGCTCTGGAGATGGCAGGGATCCTCTCACAGCTCTGCTGACAGGCTCTGGGAACGTGACGGGTCAAGCAATTCCTACAGAAAATACAGGGGGGGAAAAAGAGCGAGAGCTGTGCCAAGGAGCAACTCCCAGTCTGGCAGCTGGGTGCATGCCTGCGGAATGTTAGCGGGGCAGAGGGAGCCAAGTGGGAAATCAGAGCTGGGTATTTATCCAGAGGATTAGCAGTAAATCAGTATTAAAATGAGCTCCTGTGAGTATGAGCAAGTCTGGAAGAGACAGAGGCATGTGAGCACATTCCTTACCCAGAGGACAGGGCTGGATTTGCTGTGTCCGTGTGTGGAGTTTGCGGAAATGCGAGGGCAGGTAGGGCTGGCACAGAAAACAGCATCTAATACCTTTAAGTACTTGGTTTTCCTTTCAATCCAAGTCTTTCCTGGAGTCAGGGAAGCTTTTGCATGTGGGTCCCTTTGCTTTTTGGGTGGCAGAGAACTTTTGCTGTCATAAAAAGCTCCCTAAATCCTGACTAAAAATAAAAAAAAAAAAAAAAAGAAAAGCCTTGCACAGAGGGGTGGGATAGCTCCTGACCACCTTGGTGCCTCCTCTCCTAACAGCCTGCCTGCCTGGAACCTTCGGAGAGGGCTGTGCTCAGATCTGCCAGTGTTCTGGAGCCACCCAGGAATGTCACCCGGTCACCGGTGCCTGTGTCTGTGCCCCCGGCTTCCATGGCCCCTCCTGCCAGCTGGGTGAGTCCTGCTCCAGTCCCTCTGTGTCCCTTTTGCAGGTTGTCCCATCCCAAAGTCCTGGTGCTGTGAGTGATGTATGTGTGTGTGTGTGTGTGTGAGCTCCTGCAGCTCGTTGAGCCGTGGGTGCTTTGGAGCTGCTCTGTGTGACAGAGCGGATCAGAGCTCCAAGGACAGTGCCAGCCTGGCACAGACCCGCTCCCAGCAGAGCTCTCTGCCTGCTCTCTGGGGAAACAGCTGTACCAACACACCTGTGGGTTTTCCCAGGATGTCTGGACCTTGAGCTGTACTTTTAGATGCAGAAGCTGCTGTTTCTTCTCCCCCCAGAGTGCTCCCCTGGGTGGTACGGCCGTGACTGTGAGAGGCTGTGCCAGTGCAAGAACGGGGCCCGGTGTGACCCTGCCACGGGGATGTGCCACTGCCCGCCCGGCTACCTCGGCGCCGACTGCGGCACCGGTGAGTGCCGGCTCAGCCGGAGGGGTGGGAGGCGTGGGAGCCTCCTCAGGGGGAGGGGAGCGCTGGGAGCTCTCCCACTTCCCACCTGCCAGCCCTGCTTTGGCCTGACCAAGGTTTTCCTCCTGCAGGATGTCCCGCTGGCCGCTATGGGCAGGACTGTGCGGGGCTGTGTTCCTGCGGGGCCGGTGCTCCCTGTCACCCCGTCACCGGGGACTGTGTTTGCCCCCCCGGCAGAGCTGGGCCCACCTGTGAGAGAGGTAACCACCAGCCGTGGGCTCGTGCCTCAGGACGAGCAGGAACTGCAGGCAGTGGGTTGGGAAAGGTCCTGAGTGGGAACTGATTGCCTTGCCCTGAGATCTCTGCTCGTGGTCCCTGTGCCCACCACCACTGCCTCTTGTCCTGCAGGCTGTGAGAAGCACCGGTACGGGGTGGGCTGCCAGCAGACCTGCTCCTGCCTCAATGGGGGCCTCTGTGATGCAGCCAATGGCTCCTGTTCGTGTGCACCTGGATGGACAGGGAAATCCTGCCAATTAGGTAAACCTGACCTGGATTGATCGTCCTGCACCAACCAGGAACTGCAGAGCTTGCTCCGTCTGTTCCGTATTGGGTCCAGTTTCTGTTTTCCCACCCGTGCCTGTAGTGCCTTATCACGGCTCTCTGAAGTGCAGGAGTGGGGCCGCTGAGCAGCTCTGTCGCTCCCTCTCCCCTGCAGAATGCCCGCCGGGGAGGTTCGGTGCCGACTGCCAGCTCCAGTGCCCCTGCCTGCACAACGGCACCTGCGACCCGGGGACGGGGACCTGCCGCTGCCCCGCGGGGCACTACGGGCCCCTGTGCGAGCACAGTGAGTGGGACAGCGGGGACACCTTCGGCTTTGGGCAGGGGGTGGTTCCATAAAGCTCATCCGGAGAGCAGGACCGTGGGACACGGGTCTGAGACACCAGTGGGCTCTTCCTTTTCCACTGGAGTTCTCAGCAAACCCTGCTTCTGACCTCTGCATGACCCCACAGGCGCAGCGGTGCCATCCCAAGGCAACTGGGCACACACGTCCCCACTGCCCAGGGGCGCTGGGCACTGAGCAAACACCGCAGAGCTGAACGTGCTGCTCTGTGACCGTGGGCGCCTCTCGAGGAGAAAAGCTCACTGCTTCTCTCTGCTGGGCTCCTGGGGCTCTGCTGCAGCTCGGCTCGTTCCACCCGCCTGCCCTCTAATGAGCTGTCTCCATCCCAGGCTGTCCCGCGGGTTTCCATGGAGTGGGCTGCCGGCAGCGCTGTGACTGTGAGCATGGGGCTGGCTGTGACCCGGCCAGTGGCCACTGCCGGTGCCCCGCCGGGCTCCGCGGGGAGCGATGCCACGAAGGTACTGCCCACCCACCCTTCTGCTTCCCAGGGCACCCTGAGGGGCGAGCCCGAGGGCAGCTGCTCTATCCCTGCTCTCCAACAGGCTGCAAGGAAGGAACGTACGGCGAGGGGTGCCAGCGGCTCTGTGACTGTGCTGGTGACGTGCCCTGTGACCCGGCCACGGGGCAGTGCCTGTGCCCGCCCGGGAAAACCGGCCCCACGTGCGCTGCAGGTGAGCTGAGCCACAGAGGGGCAGGGGAGGGAGGGCACTGTGTGAGATGGGGGGACAGTGAGCTCAAAACTCTGTCTTAAAATGAATGCAAATCCCCTTTTGTTAGAGCTCAGTCCTCATGGAAGGGGTTTTTATTCTGGGGTGTGTCCCCTCATAGAGCAAGAGGGCACCTGAATAGCAGCACTCACCTCTCCAGCCTCTGTTTGTAGCCAGACCTGAACACAAACAGTCCTTCAGCCTCCAGAGCCCTTGTTATTAGATCAAAAGGCTGAGGATGAAACACAGAAGGAACACCTTGTTTTTCTGGGGGTATCCTGATGTCCCGTGTCACCAGAGCTCAAGTGCAGGCTGGCAGGGGGGAGGGCAAAAAGCTCTCAGCCCTGTTCTGCTCCCAGCTTCCCCTGCAAGCTCTGCCTGCTGTATCCCGGGAAAGGTCTGAGCATTCCTGCTTGGCTGCTGCCACAGGCTCAGGCCTGAGCACCTCTGTGCCCTCTGCAGACTGCCAGCCCACCCACTTCGGCCCTGGCTGCCACCTGACCTGCCAGTGTGCCCCCCGCAGCTCCTACTGCAACGCTCGGAACGGGCAGTGCCTCTGCCTGGACGGCCACACGGGACCCACGTGCCGGGAAGGTAAATGCAGGTGCCAGGAGAGCCACTGGCTGTGCCTGGGGGGGAATCCCTCTGCAAAACCTCTGGGACGTGGTGCCCGTGCTCGGAGGGGCAGTGAGGACTGACCTGTCCCGTTTCCCTTCCAGCCACACAGTCCCTGGCACCCACCAGGTCACCACCACCCCTGGAGGGGCTCTGGCTGGCTGAGCACTAGATCCTGCTCCCGGGATTGCTCCCCCAGTGGGACCAAGCAGACACCTGAAGAAGCCAATGACCTGTTAAGGAACTCATTTATGAGCTGCATGAGCAGCTTTCATCTCCTCACAGCCCCAGCTGCTGCCTTTGGGGTTGGCTGAGCGAGGCTGCAGCGCCCAGTATAACCAGTTCACTGCGCCAGCACGGGCTGGCCGTGAGGACACGGGTGCCAACACCAGTGCAGGCCTTCAGCCAGAGACCAGAGGGACCAGTTCAGAAGGAATCAGTTCTGGTCAGGGGACAGTGGACTTTGGCAGCTCGTGACACATTGCTGACCTTCATCTTCTGGGTGCTGGGCTTGGGGAGGGGGCTGAAATTGTGGACCAAATCAGGTATTTATGCACCAATATTTATGGGAAGCTGAACCACAGCGTTGTCAGGACTGATGGCTGACCCTGCCCGGCTCTCCTGGGCTTGGGCCTCCTGTGGGTGTACTGCCTCACTTGAATTGTTTTTTAAATTTGAATTTGCAGTGTTGTTTTACTGTAAATAACTATTTGCTGTGGGGGAACACGTTGGGCTCCTTGCCCACAGTGCAGGCTGTGCTGGAGCCTGTTTATTATGCCAGGGGTTTATCAGCCCATGGAGCTGTCCCTGTCACCTACTCCACCAAAAAGGAAGATTAAGTGTGGTAATCAAAGATACTGTGTGGAGACAAAGCACTTGCACCACCTGGTCAATGCACGTCCCTATGGGAGTGTCCTCCCCCAGCCTTGGACCCTGAGTCATAGCCAGGGGCTGGGAATGGGTAGAGGCAGGAAAAGCAGCTGGCTCCTGGCTTGGTAATGGGTATGAAGTCATGGCAAGGCTTTGGCTGCCACCTGCAGCAGCAGGGAATGCTACCACTCCAATGCCACTGCTCCAACACCATCACCCTGGCCAGGGCTCCCCCAGCCCCTGAGCCCCTCTGTCTGTTTGCACAAAGCTCTTGGGCAGGGGAAGCCCAAGAGCCAACACTGTCAGAGGAACCCTGGCTCTGCAGAGGGGAGGGACAGCCCTGTCCCATCCCATCCCATCCCATCCCATCCCATCCCCACTGTGGCAGCTGCAGCACAGCCCTGCCCAGGCACTTGGCCTTTAAATTATTCCCACAGGGGCCAACTGAAAATAATAAAAGAATTGTTTCTTTTCCTGATGGAATTTATTTTAAGCTGTATATAACTTGTAATTTTGGGCTAATTCCTTTCTTATTTTATTTCTTCCTTAACAGTATTTTTTGCATTAGGTATCATTCTTGTGAAGAAACGATGTTAATATAAGTATGTAGTGAAGGACCAAAATCGTGTCGTTAAGGTTGGATGTTGGATGATGGATAACCAGGGAGTAGGAACATTTTGTCCATGTGCCAAATGCCCCCAGATCAGTCCTGCCAGTCGTGCTGCCAATTCTCCAGACAATCACCCCTTGGGTTCCCTTTGCCTTGAAGTGCCCAGGGGTTGGAGGAAGGTTCTAGTGATGGCCTTGGCTGGTTGGGAACCAGCACCAGCTCCCCCAGTGCAGAAGGAGGAGAAAAAACACTCTGCCTCGATGGCCTTGCTCCAGGAGAACATGGAAACAGCCTTAAGTGTGGGGATGGATCCATCCCGTCCTGCTCCAGCATGAAGCTGAGCTGCAGCTCCGTGACTCCTGGAAGCTCAGAGCAAACCATGTGTCTGAGCATGGGACCACAGCAACCCTGTACGTGTATTTTTATATAATGTGGTTTTTTTCCTGTTCATATTTCTTAATACAAATTGTTTGTTTCCTCTTTTCATGCTCTGTCTCTCTTTTGATTGTATCTCCTTTAATTTAGCACTGATGAAAAATGTTTATTTCTCCACAGTTAAGGGAAATAAACAGAAAGCCTGGCTGAGTTTCTATTTAACTTTTCTCAGTCAAATAAATACACCTGAAACGTGCTCCAGGTGACAGCAGACTGTTAGTCAGGGCTCTGGAGGGTGTTTCCTGAGATGCACATATATATTTGAGAACATGCAGAGGCATGATGCCACCCAGCAGAATGAAGCTTCTTTTTAGGGCTCATAGTAGGACAAATCTGGCTCCTTGGAAGTGACACGGAGCTGTGCTCAGGGACACCAGTCCCCACTAACAGGGAACATGCTGTTCAGTGGGATCCATGAATTTATTGTTACCCCAATTAATCCTTTAACAGTTTGATCAGAATAGACATTACATCAATGCTGCCCAAAGCTGGCAGTGTGTGGGGCCATCTCACCCCGAAATTGTAGCTGCCATGTCCCCTGCACGGGGTGGGAGGGCTGAGCACGGCCGAGCCCCTGCCAGAGCCCCCTCCCCGCCTTGGGAGGAGGGAAAGGCAGGTGGGAGCTGCAGCATTGCTTCTTGTCAGGCCCCTGCTCCCCCCTCTGCCTGGAGCATCCCATTCCTGGCCCCAGAGCTGACTCCATGGGAACAACTCTGGCATCCAGTAATTTACCATCACCTCACCTGTGGAGGTCATGGCTGTGCCCAAAGGGACCAAGAATTATAGGGAGGGAAGAAAAAAAATAAAATAGCAGCAGGAGGGAAAACTGGGTCAAGGAATAAGCTGGGCATAGATTTAAGTTGTAAAAATTCCTGGTTGGGGTGTGCTCACCCCTGACCCAGCTCTCCCCATGCCAGCAGTGCAGCTGCTGCCAGCGGGCACTGGCCCAGGTGACAGCAGGGACGGGGATGGCAGCGCAGGCACCTCACACGGCCCAGAACAGCCACAGCCTTTTCAGCCTGAGCAAAGTCCTTGGCTGCTCCCGGAGCCTGTTCCGGGTCTCCAGTGCCAGCGGTGCCGGGAGCACCGGGTCCCACGTGAAGGAGCCGCTGTCACGGCCGGTACAGAGACCAGTCCTGGGTGATCAGATCTGCCCCCGAGACACACACAGTTCCAGGCAAAAGGCTCTCTGCTCCTTTCTCGCCACGGGCTCGGTGTGCAGAGGTTTGGAGGTCCCTGAGCGGTCCCCAGAGGGTCTCTCTGGCTCTCAGCCTACACGTCGGTCTCGATGCGCAGCCGCTCCATCCGGCGCACGTTGCCCTCCACGGCCGAGCGGCTCGTGATCCGCCGGGCACAGCTCTGGGGGAACCAGCCCCGCTCCCCGTCCCGCAGCCGCTCGCCCCAGCACCACCCTGGGAGGAGAACAGAGCAGCTGACAGCGATGAGGAAGAGCCATGGCTCCCAGGGATGCACATGGAATGGGGCCGCACCACCCCCTTCCCACAGAGCTGCCAGCTACAGGCATCGGGGGAAAGCTTGGCTGGGGAGGAGGTTTCTGGTTCACTGCCTGTTCTGGGGTGTATTTCTCTGACTTCTGAGGTCTCTTCCAGCCACAGCCTGCACACAGGAGTCACCCCTAACGAATGCAGCAGCTGCCCATGGCAGTGCCACCTCTGTCAGCCCCTGGAGCCCACTGTCACCTGCTGGGACACGGCACCAACTTCCTGAAAACTTCTGCAATTGCTGCAGTCTCAGTTCATGGGGATCACTGGAGGTTCCCCCCGCCCAGCTCTGCTGAGGTCAGCCTGTCCTGGCTGCAGCTCCGCACTCCCGACACTCACCGTCCTCTCCCCCCAGCACCAGGACCACGTCTGCCTGCTGCAGGGAGAGCTCGTCTGCCTCCTTGGCCAGGTAGGCACGGGTGATCTCCACCTGGCTCAGCTCTGTGGAGGACAGGGGACAGCAGGGACCAGTGAGAAGGCATGGCCAGGAGCCACAGCCTGGCACGTGTGGCCAGCCCCCTGCTTGGCTGTGACCCCCCCGGCTGCCCACCCCAGCATGGCACACTCCTTTCCTGTCCCTGCCCCTTGTCCCTCCTAGCTTGTCAGATCTCCTCTTACAACAGCCAAAGGCATTCCCGGAATTCCACTGTGCCTCCCAGGAAAGGTATTTAAGGTTAATTGTGGCTGACAACTTAATGTGAGGCAACTCCTGAGGAACAAGGCATGGTACTGGAGTTCTCCTCTCCATCAGCTCCTTTTCCAGCAGGAGCGGAGAACAAGGCAGACACCTGTGCCTGCAAGGCTCCAGTGTAACAGGCAATCCTGGCAGAGCCAGGTATGTGGTACCTCCTTTGGGAGTGGTGTCAGGCTTCTCCTTCTCTCGGTGCATGAGCGCCGCAATCCACCGGGCCCGGTCACTCCTACCAGAGGGAAAGCCCATATCAGAGAAAGCCTTGGGGACAGTGTCCCTGCTGCCAGCAGTAGCTGGGACATTCCCAGCAGGATGAAGGCTTTCCACTCACAGTGTCTCCGCCGACAGCACGATCTCCTCCCGCCGGCCCTCGCTGTCCTTCTCCAGCACCACCCGGAGCAGGTGCCCGCCGGCCTTCCCGGGAGCAGGGGACGGTGGATCCGGGCTCTCCACCTTCTCCACGGTGACCTGGTCCAGCGTGGCGTAGTTCATCACCGTGTAGTTCTCCTCGCTGTGGCACAGATGGGATCAGAGCCAGAGCCGTGCAGGGTCTGAGCTCCCTCCCAGCTCCCAGCCCGGTGGATGAGGCTCAGCCGGAGCAGCCGCCACAGGTGGGACATGGCTCTGGGCACTTGCACAGAGGCAAAGCCAAGGGCAGTGGGACCAGGCACTTCCCATCTGGCTGACAAGGGATGCCTCAAAAAGGTCAAACCTGGGAAATCTCGCGCATTTCTCAGGTGTGTGCTGCTCCGGAAACGGAGATTTAATCCTCTAGTTGTTTTCCAGGGAAAGGAAGGTCCCTCCTCCCAGCCTTACCTCTTCTTCTTGGTGATGATGAGGACGTCGTTGAACAGGAAGAGGTAGCAGAGCCGGCCGGCGCCGCGGCGGAAGATTCCCGCCTCCTCCGAGAGCAGCAGGTGCAGCTCCCCCCGCTTCCGCAGCCAGCGGGACGCGGAGATCAGCGGGAAGGGCTGAAACAGGGCCAGGAGAAGGCTGACTTACTGCCCTTGTCACCAGCAGCTGGCAAAATCAAGCCAAGAACTGAACCTGCAGTGGCCCTGGGGTCACTTGGGATGGACACACCACATGGTTTTTAAGCGCCTTTTCCAAAGGACTTCCCAGGAGCCACCTGGAAGCGGAGCAGCCGTGCAGCCTGCTCCAGCACAGCCCCTGAACTGCAGCAGCAGGTGACAATGTCATGGCTTTTCTGCAGCCCTTTAGAGAGCTGCCTGCATCCGACAGTCCAGTCAAGGCTTCCCAGAAGGATTCCCAGGACAGGCCTGACCCGCCTGAACAGCACACCCCAAAAGACTTCCCGCCACCACTTCCACAAGAGCTCACCTTCTTCTTCCCAAATTCCAGCTGTTTCTGCAGGGTGTACATCTGCTCCGTCCTCTCCATGGCCCGAGCTCCCTCGTTGCAGCTCTTGACCAGCTGGGAAGAGAAAAACATCACAAGTGGAGAAGGGCTGGATGCTGAGGCCATCCATCTGCTGCATCAGTCCCAGTGCTCCTGGTCAAGGGTCACGGGCTGCCCCCCTTCCCTGAGCAGGAGAGACAGCCAGGTTTGGGAAAAGGCAGTGGGATGCTCTCCAGGAGAGAGAGATGCCACATGTGCTCTGCCTGGAGAAGGACTAAAGTGAACCACACTGGTGGCCACAATCTCTGTGGCCCATTGCCCTCTGTGCCTGACCATCGGATGGGAAAGCAGAGGGAGATGAGATCCAGCAGCACAGACAGTGCTCCTGTGCTCCACACTTGGCTCTGCTTCACTCGCTGCCCTCGGTGAGCAGGGGTTGGTCTGCTGGCACCTCGAGGGATCTTCCAAGAGGAGGAGATTCATGGAGATGATGACACCAAAGAGAAGGACAAACGTGGGCCAAAGAGGAAAGAAGAAAAGAGGACGAGGAAAAGGAAAAAGCAAGATCAGGTGAAAAAGGTGAGAAGGGAGAAGAGGTGTTCGTCCAGCAGCTGTTTGGAGCAGAGGAGACTCAAGTGAACCGATGCTGGGAGGAGACTGAGAGGCTGGAATGTTGGAGCAGCACACTGGAAGGCTTGCTGGCAGTAGGACAGGTGGAGATGTGGCAGCCTCACCTTGCTGATGGCCTTCAGAGCCCGGGTGGCAGCTCCGTACGCTGCAGTGTGTGCGTTTGTTTGCTGACGGACCGTCTGGAATTCCAAGACAAGGCACTTCAGTGACACTGCCCCACAGGGAATGGCACACCAGCTGCTTCCCTGGGATTTCAGGGTCTGACACGGGCTCGAGCTGTTCCTGACAGTCAGCCTGGCAGCAGGACAGGCACGTGGCCAGAGCAAGGTTTAACAGTGCTGGGAGCTGTGACCCTGGTTCCTGCTGGGGCTTTCATGCCTGGTAAGTGCCTGACTGGCACCCCAGCAGCCCCCTGGCCCTCACCCCTGCAGCCACCACAGACTGGGAGCAGTTACTGGATATGCCATTCCAACAGCTTTGCCATTTAAAGCAGATTTCCATAAAGAATGCAAGACCTGCTTTCCTTTCTGGGGCTGCCTGACCACTCAACAAACAGGACACTTGTGCCACCCCACCCTGGAAACCAGATATGGCACAAAGAACCTCAGGTTACTCAGGTGAGTGGCACCAAGACATGAAGTGTTATTCTCAGAGCTTTAGGCTGCACATCTGACACCCCCAAGAAAGAGATCACTCTGGATCTAAATCTGAATACAGGCTCAGCATCCTGGCCTCAGCTCCCAAAGGGATGGAAGTCCAGGCAGAGGCTGTCCTGGGCTCCACAAACCAAAGAAGGGAGTAACAGTGACCTCTTCAGAGGAACCAAGCAACGCCACCATGTGGCTACTTACATCTAAGAGCAGAGGAAGCCGTGTTACCCTCTGCATGGGGAGAATGAGAAATGAGATCATTGGCAGGCCTCCACACTCTGGTTTCCTTTCAATTTGTTTCAGAGTCTCTTTAAATAAGGGGTTTGTGGTTCTGAAACAGGACAAGAAAGATCCATTAACTCTGTTCTTCTATAATCAAGATTTTCCAGCAGCTCTCCATGCAGAGCGGTGATGGCACGGTCCCTGGTGCTTGCTGTCACTCTGCTGGGCTCAGAGCACCCAGGTGGGTGGAAGAGGGACCAATCCCTCAGTGGGTGGTGGAAAAGCACCCAAAGATAAATGGTAAGTCCACCGAAAGCTGGTAAAGCCACAGATATACCAGCTGTGGACTCAGACTGGACCTGTAGCACCAGGAGGATCTGAACAGTCTCCACACGAGTCCCTAATGCACCACACGAGTTATCGACCTTTGCAATCCCTGAAGCCCAGAGCCCCTGGGAGGCAATTCCTGGGCCAGCCCAAGCCCTGTACTCACAGCAGCTTATCCAGTGTCCTCTGCTGATAGACTTCATTGGAGCAGTAACTGATGTAGGGGTTGAAGTGGTTCGAGGCGTGTTCTTCCACTATGTCACTGATGTCAGGCATCAGGAGGTTTTCCTGGTGGCGCTTCTCTAAGTCTTCAAAGAAGCTGAGGAGAGAATTTAAACAACATCACTACATGACTCCTTAGGGCCAGACAAACTGGGTGCTCCCTCTGCAACTTTTGCCCAGTTTTTCCAGTGGAGATGGGGCCCTGATCCCTTCTGGTAGGTCAGCTCCAGCAGCTGAGACACCCACACCTTCCCCAGACACAGGCACTTCCTCTGTTCCCGCACAGGGTCCCTCCTCCACTTCAGCTCTCCATGAGGATTGGTTTCTGCTCCACTGGGAAGCTGCAAGGCCTCAACGCCCCCGCAGCCATTCCCAGGGCTGCTGCATCCTGCTCCTGCTGCTCTGCCACACAGACACAGCTCTCCCAGCCTCACTCCCAAAGTGTTTGCTCCCCAGCTCCCAGGGAGCACCCTCAACAGCGCAAGGGATGGTTGTTTTTACATGACAAATAAAGGGAGCTCAGAGACCCCCCCAGGCCTGCCTGGTCCCAGCCCCTGCCGTGCCCCCCACTTGCCTCGTGCTGACCGTCAGGATGTCCCCGATGTTGGAGAAGAGGTGGTGATGCTCCGTCTGCGTCATCGTCTCCTTCAGCTCCTCCGAGCGCATGAAGTGGCCCACCAGGACACTCAGGCTGTGCATGTAGGAGTACTCAGAAGTGATGATCTCAAACATTGCCTGGACAGGGCAGGGCAGGGAAGATGCAACAGCACAAACTGACTGAGCAAAGCAGGGAATTAAAATGTGCACAAAGCCACTGGAAATGACTCGGCTCCAACAGTTCGGTGTGTTCCTTTTATCACCTCATGCATGGCCTGGCCAACACCAATAACCTCAGTGTGTTTTAGGATGATACTCAAGTCATTGATAAGCCACAGCTTATTACACTGACAAAATTAATAATAAAAATTAATGAAAAAGTTAACAATGACTTAAGATGTTTTCCCTTCCAGTGGCTATTTCCCATCAGCATCCTCTGGAGCTGCCTGTTTCCCCAGCAAGCCCTTCCAGCACTACCCAATCCCAGAGTAGCTGGAAGCAGCAGCAGCACCACGAACTGAGCTGAACTCGAGCTGAGCCCAGCCCTGCTCAGAGCTGACCCCTGACACAGGTACAATCCCACAGCCTGTAGTGTCTACACTGCCCTGCCAGCATGTCCCAGGCTCCTCTCACCTCCTGCCTCTTGCGCTCCTCGGGGCATATCCTCTGCAGGATGCCTGCTTCCAGAACCTGCGGGAGAGAGGCTGGGATGAGCAGGAATGATGGTCCTTGCACGCCCTCTAGTGCGGTCCGGGGCTCTGCCAGCCACCCCATCGCACAGTCACTCAGCACACCATCACATACCCCCACACACCATCACACATCACCAGCACTGCCCACCATCACACACACAGAACATGTGTGTCCCAGGCAGGGCTGGACAGCCCAGAACATCCCATTGCAAAGACTAAAGCTGTGGAATTATGCCCTCACAGCTTTCAGCCCCTCTGGGCTGGGGCTGGGCTGCTGCCCCTACCTCCGGGAGCTGGCTCCAGGTCACCTGCGCCGGGCGGTAGCTCTGCACCACGATAGCAGCACCCAGAGGGGATGGCTCCTCTGGGATGGATTCCTCCCGCAAATCCTCGTCTGACTCATGGCTGACAGAGTTCAGCCCTCTCTCACGGATCTCCTGATACAGCCGGGGCTCTGCAGAGGAAGAGGCACGAGGTCAGCACAGCCTCTCCCAGCCACGGCCCACGGCTTCCCTTCGGCCACGGCCGCCTCGCCCCGCCAGCCACGAGCCCAGGCTGGCACCTCCCTGCCGAGGTTGGACTTTGCACAGCACTGATTACCCAGCAGCTCCCACTCCCAGCAGCCTCCTGCAGCCAGGACACCGCACGCAGCTCTCCCATTTTCCCTGGGACCGAGCTGGGAGCGGTCCAGCTGCAAGCACAGCAGCCACCAGAGTGTCATCCACCCCAGGAGGGGGAAAGCAGGGCGGCAGTGCTCCACAAAAGCCATGGCCCCAGGCCAGGGACAAGCAGCAGCACACATGGGAAAGGGCCTTGCAGGGATTTGCTTCGCTGAGCAGGGCCCAGAGCCCCACGAGCAGAGGGGACCCGCAGCACTCACGGTCCTTGAACGAGCCGCCGCGCTTCTGCACCCGCTTCCGCCCAAGGGTTCTCTGCAAGGGGAACAGGAGAACATGCTGTGGTTACTGCACTTCTGTGTCCCTGGGAAAACTCCTTCAGGAACGGGGCAGTTACCTGTGCCAGTCAGCCCACACCACCCTGTTCTTTCAGCCTGGTTTTTGTCTGAGCTCTGTTTGCCTTCCCCAGGTGACTCAGCCTTCACCTCTCGTTATCAGGGTCACACTCTGTAGTTACACCGCTGCCTGTCACATCTCCCTCGCACCTGGACTTTGCCTGCTCTGGAGTCTCCCTTTCCCCAGACCTGCTTCACCCATGTTTGTGTACAACTGGAGCTGCTCACCTGAGCCCCACCCTGCAAACATCCCACAGCCGCCTGCCAAGTGGCCCCGGAGCAGCCAGCTCCACTCCTCATGAGAGCCATGGCAGCTATTCCCAGCTCTCCAGGGACCTGCAGCACCTGCTGGTGACATGGAGCTTCCCAAGGCAGCAGTCATGTCACCAGGCTCCGCAGGGCCTGCCAGCTCCACGACCGACCAGAGTTGTGGGAGAAAGACCCGGCAGATCCCCTGACAGCACCAGGAAAGCAGGACCCCATCCCTGCCCGACAGCAATGGGGTGACAGTGGGTGCCAAACCCACCTTGTTCCTGCCGGGGCTGCGGTCGGGCAGGGCACTGCCCTCCTCTGACAGGGGCTTCAGCGAGGGGACGGCCTTGGCCGGCTCCGGCTCCGCGCCCAGGCCCTTCATGGCCGCGCGGTAGGACATGTTCCTCAGGTTGCGCTTGAGGGCCCCTCCACCATCCTCCTCATCCTCCGCCTCCAGGGAGACGATGGGGACGACTGCCCGCTTCGGGTCGGGGCTCAGGGGCTCTCGGCTCGCCCCAGACGCCGCAAAGCTCTGGTGTCGGGAGGGGCTGTTCTTGGGCTTGGAGGAGACAGCCAAGCTTTTGGGGATGAGCTGCTGGGTTCCCACCTTCAGCGCGGCCGGGCTGTCCGTGCTCAGGATGATGCGGCGGGGATCGGCCGAGGGGGGAGAGCCCAGCACCGAGAGCGGGGCGGCGTCGGGTGCCCTGGTGGAGCTGTGCCTCCCGGGGGGAACGGCGAGGCCGGGGGGCTCTGGCCGCACGGGGTGGCATCGGTACTCCAGGAGTAAGGTCTTGTCATCCACAGAGCTGCCAGGGGGGCTCCGAGACATGGCGGCGGCCCAGGGAACCAGAGAGCTGAGGAAGACAGACAGACAGACAGCTGAACGCCTCCCATAAGGCAGTGGGAATTTATGCTGAGCCATGGGGAACCTCAGGACAGCACAGGACTCAGCCTGTGCCTTCCCTGAGTGCTGGCAGAGCCTGTACGGGCACACTCGTGGTGCTCTCACTGCCCATGCACCTCTCAGGGCCACCCAGGTGCCAGGCCCAGGCTGGCACTCCTGCAGAGGGAGCAGGATGTGGCCGGGCTGTGGGAGCAGCCAGGCCCTGCCGCAGGCACCGAGCAGGCTCAGACCTGAGCGAGCAGCCGGGCAGGCCTGGAGCCCCGCCGAGCCCCACTGCTGCTGCTGCCACACCTCTGTGTCCCCTTAATCCCCTTTGGGAATGGGGTGCCTCCAGCCACCATGGCCAGCCCTCCCCTTCCTGAATTCCACCTCCCCCAGGCTGACGTGCTGTGAAATCCCCGGCGGCGCCTCCCTGTGACCCCCGGGCTCCTCCAGGCTCGTACCTGCCCCTCGCTGCTCCGAGGAGCGGCTCCACACCGCCCACAGAAACACCTGCCTGACTGCCCCGAGCTCCTCGGCCAGGGCTAAGCTTACTCACCCTCTCCTGTGCCATCCCACGCACTGTGCACCTACGGGACCGTGCACCTATGGAACTGTGCCCCCATGGAACATGAAATGCATTTTACACCCACCCTGTTGCATAATTTCAGGAGAGACGATGGTTTAATTGCCCTCAGCTGACCCCATTGTGTGCCATCTCCAAGCTGTTCCTTTTCAAAGGCCACAGACCAGGAAACAAACCAAGACTGGACCGTGCATTTCCCTGCATCAATGACTGGCAGAAGGACAACACAGACCCAATTAACAACAGCTCATTTGATGGAGATGCTGCTCATTCCCCCGTCCTCGGGTGCAGGACACAGGCCTCTTGGCCAGAGGTCTGCCAAGTGTCCTGGGATGAGGCAAGCGCCACATTCTGCTCTTAACCCCATCCTGTCTGAGGATGAAGCTTATAAACAGGCCCGATTCCAGAGGCTCCAGGTGCTGCAGCATCCACAGCTCTCGGTGCTGGAGTGGAGGGTCGGTGGCCACGCAGGGCATCGACCCCCCCACGACACTGCCCACGGCGGCACATGGGCACAGGCTGCCGGGGCTCCAGTCCCGTAACTCGGCGCTTCCATCCCCGCGTGCCCCGTGCCGGGGGGCAGCGGGCAGGGCTCCCCGTGGGCCGGGAGCACGGCGGGACACAGCCCCGGGATGCGCCCAAACCTCCCCGGCACCGCAGGACTCCGAGCCCCGCGGGGAGGGCCCTGCAGCCGGGAGGGAGCTCCGGGAGGACGGTTCCCGGCTGCCCGCGGGAGGTGCGGGGCGGGCGGGGAGCGCCGGTGCCGGTCCCGGAAGGCGCCCGACAGCCGCTCCCCGGGGCCGCCGCCCGCCCGGCCCCCGGAGCCCCGCTCCCGGTCCCGGTGTCTCCCCGCGGTCCCCGATCCCGCCGCAGCGCCCCGGCCCGACCCCCGGCCCCGCACCTACCCGCGCCCCTCGGAGCCAGCGCGGCGGCGGCGGCGGGACGGGACGGGACGGGGGCGGGCGAGGGGAGGGACCGGGCAAGGGGCGGGGAGGGATCGGGGCGGGACCGGGGAAGGGCTGGGGAGGGGCTGTGGAGGGAGAGGGCCGGCCCCCGGAGGCCCCGGGAGGGGCGAGGGGGCCGCTCGGAGCCCGCACCCGCAGCCGGTGCCCCGCACATCCCGGCTCCGAGGAGCGCTCTGCTCCCTTCCGCGCCCTATCCCGGGTCCGTCCCTGCTTCCTGGGAGTGAAAAACCCATTAGCTTCACCGGCTTTTGCTGCTTCGTGACTGGTCTTAAGCAGGTGTTTGCACGGAGCGTCGCTCCCAGCCCCTGGACTCTCAGCATTCCCCATCCCCTAAGGCCGCCTCTCCAAGGTCACTGCAGGTGATGGGATTATTCGGTGTCGTTCTCCCATCACGTTAACGGGTGACAAACGACTGTGACCCGGCTGTTCTCAGGGTCTGACCAACACACACTCGGTGTTTCAGCAGCCTGAGGACTGGTCCTTACTAAAGGCACGTCTGATCTTCACTTTGCTGAGTCTTCATTGTTCAAAGGTAACCCCAGGCTGTCCCTCCAGATGCACAAAACGTCGGTTTCGGATGCTTTTGGATGCTGCAGCTCCTGGGAAAGAGGATCTGAGGGTCAGGCTGCTGACAGCTGCCCGGTAACCCAGCTGCCCAGTCAGGCCAGGCTCAACAGTGCTCTCTGTCTGTACTGGGAACAGACTTTTCCTTGACCTTCTCTTTTGCCCCCCTGCTCTGCCCCCTCCCCCCCCCCCCCCCCCCGCCCAAATGGAGCCTTTTTCTCGCTTGTTTGTGGTGAATCTCAAGTACTTTCTGGATGACAAAGTCCACTTGTCAGCAATATTCCTTTAAAAGAATCTGTTCTCTCTGCTCCAAGGCCTGCCTGACAATCACTCTATTATCACAGCTTTCTTATCCCATAGATTTTTTATCCTTTCCCTCCAGGGCTAATAAGGAGAAAAGCTCCAGCAGTCATTGTGAGGAGAGGGCTCCCACTCAAGGGTTCAGCTCAGACTGAAACCCTCACAAACTCCAGGGAAGAGCCATTATCCCATATGTGGGACACCATCATTTGATCACCATGAATGACTTTTTGAAGCAGAGGCCATTCATCAGTTGGGTAATGGTGTTGTTAGCTCAAAGACCCAGCTTTCAAGTCATTTCTGCTCCCAGGGCCCCCGCTGAACCATCTGACCGCTATCACTGGATAGTTCACTGACTCTCCGCTCCAGTTGTGAAAGGAAATATTCTTGACATTTTCTGACAGCTCACTGATGCCTCGTCCCAACTCATTCCCCCACCCTGGAATGCTCTTACTCTTCCCTGTGCAAGCTCCCATCCCTTCAGTGGGATGTGGCACAGCTCAGCAGCACCACCTGCACCTGCTTTGCACTGCTGAGACACCTCGAGGTCCGTGTCCAGTTCTGGGCCCCTCATTCCAAGAGATACTGAGGGGCTGGAGAGTGTTCAGAGAAGGGAACAGAGCTGGGAAGGGGCTGGAGCAGCAGGAACAGCTGAGGGAGCTGGGGGGGCTCAGCCTGGAGCAAAGGAGGGTCAGGGGGGACCTTCTGACTCTGTAACCCCCTGACAGGAGGGGGGAGCCGGGGGGGGGTCGGGCTCTGCTCCAGGGAACAAGGGACAGGAGGAGAGGAAATGACCTCAAGCTGTGCCAGGGGAGAGTCAGGTTGGACATGAGGAGGAATTTCTCCCTGGAAAGGGTTGTCAGGCCTTGGCAGGGGCTGCCCAGGGAGGTTTGGAGTGCCCAGCCCTGGAGGTGCCCAAGGAAGGCCTGGCTGTGGCACTCAGAGCTCTGGGGACACGGTGGGCATCGGACACAGGGGGGACTTGATGATCCGGGAGGTCTTTTCCAGCCTCACTGATTCTGTGATCTGACCTTGGCAGCAAGGGGGGTGGGAAGGGCATAATTTAATTTTTTGAGGCTCTTTGAAGTATTACAAACCATGCACACACAACATCACACCACACAGGGAGCACAGAGCAGCAAAGCCAGGCTGTGACATGGCCCAACACCCCTTACTGGCTGTGATGGGGCATCTCCACTGCTCTTCCATGAAAAGAAGCTCATGGGACCACTGCTTATAAAAGCACACAGGTTTATTGCATATCAATCTCATGTATAAATTCATTGTAGCATTGGAAAGATTACATTTGGTATACATTCCTATTCTACAGCATTAACCTCAAAATCAGCTTTTTCTATTCATTATTTTAAAGGAATTTCTCTACACAAGTACATTTGTCTTTTATCACAAGCATCAAAATGAAATTTGTAAAATCGCCTTTTTTTTTTTTAATTATTTTCTACACTTCATATCTTTTATTTCATTATGCTCCCAACAAAGCGATTCCATATTAATTAATAACTGCCAACACTTTTTCTTTCTTCCTTGGCAGTTCGAGGCTTCGAGCCTCGGACGCAAAATCTAATCACATATACAATAAGTGCATCTACGGAATTTTTTTCTTTTTAATAAAAATTTCACAAACAGACACAATAATGACTGCTAAACACAAGTCATGCACAGTTTACTTATAAACATAACAGAAGCAATATACAATCAAGAATGATATGGAACAAGCACCATCCTCTTTCTCAATGTTTTTTAAACATTATATGAAAACCAGACATTTACAATTGATTTAAAAAAACACTATACAGGTCTAAAGGAAAAAAAAAAATCCAACCTAAATCATATCTGTATTGTAACAATGGGAAAAGGAATGACATAGGATGCACAGATTTATGATTCTTGCAAGCACAATATATATATGTTTTAAATTACATCTTCTGCAGGCTGGAAATGACATCAGGGCAAAACATCTCTTGCTTTGAAGAGAGCAACGAGAATGTAAAATACACTGAGAATTACTTTCAGAATTACTTTGTTCACATGTGAATTGCACATTTGGAAATCAAAGCTGCCTTTTTTTTCTTTTTCATTCTTTTTTTTTTTTTCTTCCAAAGTGGTACTAAGAATTAATGACAGAAGAGAGAGAGAGAGAGAGAGAGAGAAAGAACCTCGGAATCATTCAAGAACGTTTTAGTCACAGTATCACTCAACACTACAGAGAAGTTTCATGGCTTTGTGAGAACACTACTGACCATGGGCGAGGAGCAGAGGGTTTTGCCCTTATGTGACCAGCGCTGACTCCTGCCCACGGGGCAGCGGCGGGCAGGGTCCCGCTCCCCTTCCCCGCCACACACACACACACACAATACAGCACGTAAAAAACCGAGTGTAAGTCAGCAGATTGACCCGGGCGGAGGGGAGGGGGCTCACGATCCAGTGCTTTGATGCTTTAGAGTCAAACGCGTCCATGTCTTTGTGCAAGTGCTTTCCGGGAGCGAGAACGTTCCCGGGAACGTCTACTGAGCGTCTAAGTGCTGATTTGGGAGAAATCAAAAGCTTCCTCTACACTGTTTTAAGCAGGACAGAACCCCGGGTGGGCGTTTGTCCCGGAGTGCAGCTCAGCAAACTCGGCTGGTGTTTGCTGTTCAGCCCTGTTCAGTTTGGGTTTGGGCAGCTCCCGTGGAGCCCTGCACAGCCACATCTCTGGGATGCCCTGTGAGGCAGGACCTGGCTGGCATGGGGACACCCTGGAAAGGCACCCACCTGGAGCAGCCTGTGCACCAAAGGGCACATCCCATGGAAGAACCTCAACACGTCCTGTGGGAGAGCCCAGTGCCTCGGCACATCCTGCAGGAGAACCCCCGTTCTCTGCACCAGCCACAGTGGTCACACCAGGACTGACCACCAGCAAGCAGGCAGCAGGGAACGGACAGACACCACACCCATGTCCACCAGCTCCAGCCCAGGCAGGAAGATCCACCTGTGGCCAAAGCAGAGGCCCTTTGTGGAGCACTGACGTTCCCTCCCTGCCGAGCAGGAGGGTGCAGCCAGCGGCTCCCGGCCTCTCCCGGCCACACCAAACACCCACAGGCCTTGCCCTTCTCTCCTCTGTGCTGTTGTGGCAATAAGGCCGTGGGATGTGAAGATACTTCAATAAGTAGGTCCTACAAAAAGCTCTGGTTTAAATCACACCTCGAGCGGTGCCCTGGCTATTGGACACGCCACCCCACATTCCCATCCCTGCCACCCTCACCTGCCCACATTGCACTGGGATCCTGGATCCCCACGTGTCCATGGCTCTGGACAGCCCTGAGCACCACAGCTCCACATCTCACCCAAGCTCCCAGACCTTCCCCACTGCTGGGAAGCCACCTGTGCCCTGATGGCAGAACGTCCTCGACACAAAACTCTCAGGAAACAGCCTTGAAAATACGGGATTCTTCCCTAAAGCAGCAAACTGAAACCTAAACACCTGCTGGGAACTGCAGCACATTTCAAGTGCAATCCAATGAAAGTGAAAGCTAAACAGAGGTTCAATGAGGTTTTCTGTTTCTTTATCTTAACCAGAAAATCAAAACTTGTAATCAGTGCTAAATTAGAGGAGTTGGGAGATCATACAACACACGGAGATATGAGCTAGAGAAAGTGGGGAGAAAACTGAATCAGAAAATATGAAAAGAAAAAAAATAATTTCATGATTTTAAACCCTATATTTTAATGTCCTCAATCCCTGGCTGGATTGTACCTCCCCATCCCTGGCCAGCACCAGGAGCCCTCACTCCTGGAGGTCTGTGGAGAGCCAGGATCAGCCCCGGGAGGGGGACAGCGACAGCATGAGCTTGGTCAGACCAAGGACCTGACAAACAGCTCTTGGAGAAACCATGCAACAGGGGGAAGGGCTGAGATGCGGACAGGAAGACCATAAATACCCCAAATAAATCCCCATGATAACTCTTGAATTTCTTGATACTTGGCCCACATTTTGGTGACCAGCTCACTGACACTCCCTTGGCTGCTCCGTTCCCTCCTCGAGCTGCAGATCCCAACCCCCTCAAAGGACGGACAGAACATGGGATCTGAGCATGCAAACCCTGCTTACTGCCCACGGATCTTGTTCCAGCACAACAGGCAATGCCATGGGCCCTACCAGAGACATGCTCACACACTGTTTGCTCCAAGCAGCTGCCAAAATCCAAGGAGCTGCAAATCGGCTTCGTGCTGGAACAGGACAGGATGGATCTGTCCCCATGCTTACGGCCCTTTCCATGTTCTCCTGGAGCAGGGCCATCGAGGCAGAGCATCCCCACTGGCCTCCTCCTCCTCCTTCTGCACTGGGGGAGCTGGTACTGGTTCCCAACCAGCCAAGGCCATCACTAGAACCTTCCTCCAACCCCTGGGCACTTCAAGGCAAAGGGAACCCAAGGGGTGATTGTCTGGAGAATTGGCAGCACGACTGGCAGGACTGATCTGGGGGCATTTGGCACATGGACAAAATGTTCCTACTCCCTGGTTATCCATCATCCAACATCCAACCTTAACGACACGATTTTGGTCCTTCACTACATACTTATATTAACATCGTTTCTTCACAAGAATGATACCTAATGCAAAAAATACTGTTAAGGAAGAAATAAAATAAGAAAGGAATTAGCCCAAAATTACAAGTTATATACAGCTTAAAATAAATTCCATCAGGAAAAGAAACAATTCTTTTATTATTTTCAGTTGGCCCCTGTGGGAATAATTTAAAGGCCAAGTGCCTGGGCAGGGCTGTGCTGCAGCTGCCACAGTGGGGATGGGGTGGGATGGGATGGGATGGGACAGGGCTGTCCCTCCCCTCTGCAGAGCCAGGGTTCCTCTGACAGTGTTGGCTCTCGGGCTTCCCCTGCCCAAGAGCTTTGTGCAAATACATGAAGCAGTTCGGTTACACTGACTGGTGTTCTCAGGGCCTTGGGCACTTTCACAGGATGTTGTGGAAAACCAAAAAAAGGAGGATAAATTTTCTTGGGAAACATGCTGATGCTGCTAATTTACCTTTTGTTCCTTCTGTACCAAAGCCATCTTTGATGTTTTCCTCCGTGAACAGTCTGAGGCTCCCAGCTCCCCAAAAACAGCCTCAGGTGTGCTCTTGGGAGCAAAGCTGACCTTGCAAAGAGATCACTCCCCCCACCACCTCTGCTTTACTCAGGGAGGTGGTTCCGTTGTTTTGGCATGATGGAATGAGGCTTCCCACTCTGGACTGGCTCAGAAACCTCCATCTGCCCTTTTCCATACTGAGCAGGCAGAGGGGCTGCAAGTGGCTTCCATAATCGTTCTGTAAATCAATGTTATCTCCAAATTCCCTGCTCCAACAGCAGACTGCAATTGCAATGGAGAACAGCAGAAAGCCCAGAGGATTTCTGGAGGCTGCTGTGTATCAGCAAAGGAGATGAGGCTTTGAAGCGATTTAAAATCACTCACAAAATATCTGTGAGCAACTTTAGGGTTGGAGAGACAACTCGATTCTTATCTCTGTGCCCGAGCAGAGCTCTGCACCCTCAGGCTCCTGGAGCACGGAAATGTTAATCTTTTTACTGAAATTACAGGCCAAGCAGCAGCAGGTGGTGCAGAGGCACCGTCCAACAGGCCAGAACAACGGTGTGAATCAGAGATCTCTGCCACAGCCCCAGGTACCGTCAGCACGGAATGATGTCACCCAAAACCCCCGGGAGATGACACAGGAGAAGATGTGTCTGAGTTGCCCTCAGTGGGGTGAGACTCGCCCAGCACACATTTCCTTGTGCACAGCCAGGGAAGGGCTCACCCTGGGATCTTTCTGCTTGGGGAATTCCAAGCATTGCCAGGAGCTCCATCACTCCCAAGTGCCACCACCGCCCTGGCTGGGCACAGCTCTGTCCCAGACACTGTGACACTCCAGCCCGGGCACAGCTTGGGCTGGCAGCACTGGCAGGGATGGGGAGCCCTCTGCCCTCCCAGGCAGAGGGTGCTCAGGGCACAGCCGATGACCTATGTTGGTGTGACACGTCCACACACCGACCCCAGCAACGTTCCAGGCTGGAGATGTCCCAGCTGGGACCTGCACAGAGTGTAGGATGACTCCAGGCCTCACCTCCGAGGAGCTTTGTGCCGTGCCAATGTTTTGTTGGGAACAAAGGACAGGATGGTATTTCTGTGGGAGCACAGATCTCTTTTGGGGGTCGGTGAAATGGGATGAATTTCCCTTCCCTGGTATAACTCCAGTGACTGTGTCAGAATCGCACCAGGGACAGGCCAGCCCTGGCTCTCTTCCCTCAGTACTTCCCTGCTCAGCTGGATGGGAAGGAAATGCTGCCGTGTGGTTCCGAGCTGCCGTTCCTGCTCAGGCTGGACTGGCTCAGTGACACTGCTTTGTAAGGTTGGAGGGGCCAATCTTTGATTGCACTGTTGCAATTCATGTCTTGCTCATGCTGTTCCTACAGACAGTGAAATCCTGGGGCTGTGTCAGGGTTATCCAGTTTGGGAGAGGTTCATTCTGATAAATTAGAAAGGAAAACTCTGGATGGGTAAAAATGCAGGACGTGTGGGTCGGATGCGACAGGTTTCCTTCTCAGCCCAAAGTTCAGACGACTCCCTGAGGCCCTCTCATCCATCTTCTGCTCGCTGGGATTTTGCAAGGATAGCTGCAGCACCACTGCCGCCTCGCTTGGACTCTGGCCAGTGCCTGGAGGACCTCTCAGAGGTGGTTGATGGGGTTAAAGGTCCCCGACTCTGAAGCTGCTCCTGCCATGTCCAACCAAGCACCCAGAGAGTTCTGGGAGGACGTGTGGAGGGGAGCGTTCTCAGACAGGGACAGCATCATTGCATAAGCCTGGGGGAGAGAGGAATGCAGAGGACACTGTGAACACCCCGCAGGACCCCGAACAGGGGGGGTGAGGCACAGCCCCAACCCCGCACACTGGGGCAGGCAGCACCCTCTGGCCTGGGCCATAAACCCCCATCCACACACCAGGATGGCCCCCACCACTCCAAAGACTCGGATTTGCCAGCATTTACAGGCAGCTGTAGGGATAGTCAGGAGAGACCATCATTCCCACTGGCCCTTACAGGCCCAAACCCATCTCGAGCCAGGTCCCACAAAGTGATTGCAGCCTCTGCTCCCAGGGAAAGACAGCTATTACTGGGGTTTGCTCTTACAACAAGTACATCCCCAGATAGGCCAGAGTCTCAGAGAGGCTGGGCTGGGGCAGGCACGAGCCCTGGAAATGGGGCAGCAATGCCCACAGGAGCAGCATCCTGGTGGGCACTGGTGGGCAGCTGCTCATCCCCACTCACTGCCTGGCATGAGCCCACTGGTGCCTGCAGACACCTGTACGGAGCTATTTGGGAACACAAAATGCTCACTGGCACTACTGGTGTGTTCAGATGTTCTGTCAGGGTGGATTTATTGCTGCAGCTAAATGATTAAAGGTGTTTTCTGGGAGAAACACACCAAGACTTCTGCATGCACAACAACCACCTGGCTTCTTGGAACCTGGGTGCTGTCCCTCCTCCAGGACTGCTCATCTCACACACCTCTGTGTCCTTCCACAACCCACACAAGTGGTGTGAGGACCGAGGCCAATGATAACCTCACACACCAGAGGGGAAAGCCAATGTCATTGTCACCCAGGAGAAAGAGGAGAACATAGTTGGTCCCCACCCTCCCTGGTCCAGGGCAGAGGAACAGCTTTGTGGTGCTGTGGACACACACACTTCTAAAACTGCTTAAAAGAAAGCCAAAGGAATGCTCTGCTGCTCACACAAATGTTGGTTTACTCTTACATTTCCAGCACAAGATATGGTTTGAATTATTTAAGTTGCTTATTGTGATTCAAGTGTAAAACTGATTCAAAAACCAAAAATACCACCCCTCCCTAGTCAAGCACAGGCTGACCCTAACAGTGTGATACACATTGGAAAAGAGCAGGTTGTTCCTAGAGTTAGTGCATTTGGGATATTAGTGACAGGACACATGTAAGAGTCTGCAAGTGGCTTGTATTTAATTGAGTTTCACCCCCAAAAAAGCTCTGCTCAGTCTTCCAGCAGATCCTCCCTCCCTCCTAACACCTGTTGTGAAGGGGGACAAGAATTTCACAAATTTTGGGTGATAAATCAAAAATCGTGTTCTGCATGGCAGCACTAAACTACTGCTGTGCTGAATATTTGAAACAGATTTTATGACAAATTCTGTTGCTAGAAAATCAGAAAGGGCCTTCGAGGCCAGAGCTGGGCTCGTCCCCTGCCAAGGGCTGAGTGTGCTCTCTCCAGTCCTTTTACATATGGTTTACTTTTAGAAATCAAGGAGATAAACAAGGAGACCCTCTAGACACGCTGGGCTGCAAGTCCTGGAAATGTTATTGTCTGTGACACCTTTTATAACCAAACCCAAGGGCATTTTGTTGCTGTTTCTGCAGAACAAACCTCAGTGTTTACAAACAGAAGACCCGTCTCAAAGTATAAATAAATAAAGAGCCACAGAAACATTTATACAGACAGATAAAAACAGACAAGATGCCTCTTTCTTCCTGTATAGCCACATTCTCACCACACGGGCTGAACAACAAATCCACCTGGTGCCCTAAAGGTGATGGCCAGTCCCTTCCTCTCTGTTTCAGTTGTTGCAACAGGACACAGTTCACTCACGATCCGTGTGTTAGAATTCCTGCTGGAAGGGGGAAATAAACCACTGCAGGGGGGAAATAACCCACTAGAAGGGGAAAACAACCCTTTGCTAGAGGAGGGCAGCTGCTCCCTAATCCTACTGTCCGTGCTGGCGGCAAGCTTGGAAAACGTTCTGCGTATACCCACCTGGTTTTTAGCCTGCCTGTACAGAGTCTGTTTTATTGTCTCAGAGTCTAAGGTGGAATTAAACACATCTTTAACTTCAAATGCTTCCTCGGCTGCTTTGCGAAGATCCAGCCCCTTCCCAAAATTCGGCATCTGCTCCAAATCTAACAGGGCGGCTTCGTCCTCCTCAATACACCTGTACCAATGACCAGGGGTGAGCCGGGTTAGCTCGGCTGGGTGCCCACCCCTCGCCCGGTGCCTGCATGCACAACCCACGGGGGTCACAGCCACATGCGAGAGCGGACGGACACACGGACACGGGAACCACACGGCATGGCAGGAGCAGAGAAGAAGTGGAGAGCAACAAGTGCTGCAGGTGTCTGAGGTTCTGCACCAAAACCAGAGGGGCACTGGGCTTGGGGAAGGTGGCACTTGGCATCCTGGCACGTCTGCTGTCACGAGGCAAAAAGAAGGCTGGGCCTGCACTGTGTGCAGGAAACTTGAATTTTAAAGCTGTCTAGGCATGGCTGACCTTGGGGAAAAGAAGTCTTCGCTTTTTATAGAATCATAGAATCACAGACTGGTTTGGGTTGGAAGGGACCTTAAAAATCACCCCATTTCACCCCCTGCCATGGGCAGGGACACCTTCCACCAGCCCAGGTTGCTCCAAGCCCTGTCCAACCTGGCCTTGGACGCTTCCAGGGATGGGGCAGCCACAGCTTCTCTGGGCAACCTGTGCCAGGGCCTGCCCACCCTCTCAGGGAAGAACTTTTTCCTAATATCCAACCTAACTCTGCTCTCTGTAGGTGTGAAGACATTCCCCCTTGTCCAAGCCCTTATCAATAGTCTCTCTCCATCTTTCTGGTAGCTCCCTTCAGGTACTGGAAGGTTGCAGTTAAGTCACCCTGAAGCCCTCTCTTTTCCAGGCTGAACAATCCCCGTTCTCCCAGCCTGTCCTCATGGCAGAGCTGCTCCACCCTTCTAATCCACTTGGTGGCCTGCTCTGGACTCGCTCCAGCAGCTCCATGTCCTTGCTGTGCCAGGACCCCAGGGCTGGAGGCAGCTCTGCAGGGGGGTCTCACCTGAGGGGGCACAGGGGCAGAATCCCCTTTTTGCCAGAGCTCTGAGAGCTCCACTTGCAGTCAAGGATATTTTGCTGTGACTCAAAGGGTCAGAGTAGCACCAAAGGGATTGCACAGGCGCCACTTCCCTCGCCCTGGCCAGAGTTTTGGAGAGAAAGACAATATCTGCTGAGCTGTGGTGCCCTGGGTTTTGTGTGGGACTAACTGTTCTCCTGATCCAGGCTCCTGGAGCCTTGGACACACACCTCAGCCCAGACTCTCCTTGCAGTCCACTTGTTTCGTGTCCCCCACCATGGTGAAATGGAATCTCGGGTGAAGGCTCAAATCAAACCGGAGGCATGAGAGACATGGCTTGGGAAAACAAACCACAGCACTGATGATCCACCACAGACACGGGGGCAGGGGCTGAGCCCCCTCTGGCCCCTCGAATGGAACAGCCCCCCCCTCACCTCCGGGTGTGGTCGAAGCTCATGGTGAGAGACGTGGGCTCCTCATCCTCCTCATCCTCAAACGCCCCTCGGGGCTCCGCCGTGGGCGACACCGGCTCGTCCTGGGACTTCCCCGTCAGGCTGTCGTCGTCCTCCTCTTCCAGTTCTTCATCTTCATCATCCACATCTTCTGTTTTCTCATTTGCTAATCCATGACACTGGGAATTGCCGTCAATATCCTGGATTTCTGGCCTGAAATATTTGGTCGGGGGGGGGAGGGAGAAGGAGAGAGGAAAGAAAAAAAAGGTGGCAAATGTGTAAGTCATGTACTTCTACTGCAATGCTTTGAATATATATATATACATATATATACATATATATACATATATATACATATATATGTATGAACACAGAGACATATTTATATACATATATAGGTTATTTAAGACACAAGAAAAAGGAAAACCAACATGCCACAGGCACTTAAAAATCAGCCTTCACCATGTCTTAAGGGCCAGTAAGTATGGTAAGAATACACCAACCCCAAGGCTTTTCAAACTACAATAATGTCTACTCTGAATTTAAATGCTGGTTTTCAGTCTCTTAAAATATAACATCTGTGGGACAGGCAGCTTTCCTCCTTCTCTGTGCTGCTGTATTCCAACAATCTCCCTTTGAGCAATCAGGAGGAGGAAGCTTCTACCAACCAGTTTAAATTCTCTCTCATATTATTTTACTGTTTGTGCCTGTACTGTCACCAGATAATTCTATTTTCTACCTTTTATCTGCTAAAGTTGATGCTTGATTCATCTCACTATTTGCAATAAAATTTCTGATTTCAGAGAAATACGAATCCTCTTTTTCATCTAAAAGTGCATGGTTGTCTGATTCCGAGTTTGGGGAAGAGGCACTGGTCCCGAGGTGGTTGGTGATGACTCCAGAGTGCTGGCTCACTGTGGGGGAGAGACAAGGAGAGAACAGGAGACACCATCAGGTGTTGCCAAGGCCATCAGGAACAGGAAACATAAAGGAGGAACAGTCCCCTCACTAGATACTCATGAGTCAACAGTCAAGAGAAAACTCATGGCCCGAAGCTCCCAAAGGAAGTTTGTGTTTCCCAGACCTGAACTACAGAGACAAATACAGAGGATATTTAGCATTTATGGACAATACATACAATTTAAGAACCCTTATCCATTGCAGAGCTGTTTGCCTATAACTTTTCCATAATATTTTTTTTTTCACTATGCTGGGAAATCACTTCCTTGGTTTCAGCACAGGGATTTCCTCCTTCAGTTTTTATCTTAAGGCAAAGCCTTAATTACCTTCTCAAACTCCACACACCCCCCCACAAACCCAGCCTTAGGGAACAGTGCACTCCAGAAAGGCTTCCCAAGGGCCAGAGGGAGACCAGCCCACGGTGTCCTGTCCCTGCAGTGCCCCGGGAGATCCACGGCCAGGTCCTGCCCTACCTGGCACGTTCTCGTGCTCGTGTTTCTTCAGGTGCCTGTCCAGGTTGGTTTGCTGCCCGAAGCACCTGTTGCACAGGTGACACTTGAATGGCTTCTCCTTGTTGTGGATGTTCCGGACGTGCCGCTGCAGGTTGGAGGAAATGCTGAACGACCTGTCACAGTATTTACACCTGAAAAACAGGAGCAAACGCCAAAGATTGCAGCGTGAGGGGAAAAAAAAAAGAAAAAAAAAAGAAAAAAAGAAAAATCTGACTATCAGAAAACCAGGGAATGTTGGTCTATAAATCATTACTCAGCTGAGGACATGGGAAGCACAAGGCATTAATCACTGCAGACAAATCTGATATAATTGTTACTCAAGGAGCACAAAGAAAGGGTTAGGATTAATTAGGAAGCAAGTCGTCCAAACAAATAAGGGCTTTAAACAAAGTAATTACTTTTCCACACATCAACGTTAAAATAAGAAAGGTGGATTTGTTCCTTCCAACCTTCCCGTTTTGGGAGGGATTAGGTGAAATATGGCTGTGGAGGGAGGACAAGGAAGAGGGAAGAAGAAAGAAGGGAGGTGAAATGTATAAAATAGTTATTAACAGGTGACAGTCTCAGCTGGCCACACAAAAAACTCCAGCTTTATTTGTGAAACTTCTTGTGGTGCTGGAGATCCAGGCCAAGGTAATAATGGCTATTCTTTCTGTACAATAGCTCCCAAGAAATACAACATAATTTCCTAACAGGATTTACTCCTACAGGTGAATATCTGGTTTAAGATGAAAAACTGGACCATAAGGAGTCAAGCTAGGATGTTCAGGGAAGCTGCTGAGGGAAGAAATATTCCCTCTTTGAGCTGAGTCCCTGCACGACCCGTGGCAGACGAGTTGGGGGCCTGTTCAAAGTGGTCACCCTCCTTTCTGGATTCAGATTCCCTCCAAAAAACCCAGGGATTTGCTCAGGCTGGTGCTGTGGGCTCCAACGGACTCAAGAGGGCAGCTTCGAGCCGCACTGCAGAGTTTTGGGAGCCTCATTCCCCTCGGAACTCGCCGAATCCCTCCTTAGGTCTCTCCCGTAAATACATCCCTCGGAACTCAGCAAAGCTGCTTCTCTCGTGGCTCTGCTTCCACACCCACGAGCAGCAGAATCTCTCTCTGCTGCAACCCTCCACAAATCCCGGACACTCACTGGACAAAATCCAGACTGCTCCCAAGCCCTTGTAATTCCAGGACAAATCCACTCAGTTCAGCAGGACTGCTCCGAGCTCCTCCAGCCCAGAGCAACCTCTGCCCTGCTCAGCTGAGCTACTCCTCCACAAGAATCCAAGAATCCCCCAAAAGTCTGGGCTGGAAAGTCCCAAGACATGGAGATGGAGAGGGATCCACACAGGTTTTGGGAAGAGCAGCAGCTCCTGATGTGCTCAGGGCACCCAGACTCACCCCGTGCCAGCCTCACTCGAGGATGAAACTGGATTTCCCTGGACATTTAGGACATGGGATTCCTCCCTACAGACACAACAGGTTTAACTGCAAGTGTAAAAAAGTCTTGGCTGTGAAACACCCCCTCATTTCCAGATGTGTTCCAGCTGTGATTTTTATTTGGTCTCCAAAAATAAATTGATTATTATTTTTGGAAATAGCAGGGATACATTTATGAAACACTCTCTCTCGCTGAATGTTTATGGATTCCATGTCCACCTCTGAATTTCCTACTGCTAAACCTCCAGAAAGAATAAAGATATTTCAAATAATGAACCTTTATTAGGATTAACCAAGGAAGAAAGCAAAATCTCTTTTTAAACCACAGCTTTTTCAGACTTCTAAAGTCTTTCCTTTTCATTCTTTCAAAAACCCCTAAACAACCCCAGAAAACATTACTTGAACATCAGCAAGAACAAGCACAGTTTCTACACGGGGAGTTAAACACAGACTTCCAGCACCAAGGACCCTGCTCTCAGGAGCTGCCAGGCTTCAGCAGCTCCTCCTGCTCAGCCCTTCAGAAAGCTGTGACGTCCAGAACAGCCAATACCCCCAAATTCCTGCTATTCCATGGGATTTTCACGAGTAGTTTTGTCCAGCTCACCCCTGCTGGTGCCAGTGGTTTTCCCTTCCTGCCCATCTGCACCATCTCTGTGCCCTCCTGAGCCAAACTCAGCTCTGTGTGTGTGCCCCAGTGCCTGGCACAGGATACCTGGCACAGAGGGCACCAGGGCTGCCCAGGTACCCAGCCTGGCTCTCCCTGAGTCCCTCCCAGGAGCAGCTCCAGCTGGTTCAGAGGCAGCTCTCCCAGGGGCAGGGCCGGAGAGCTCCAGCCCCCTCCGTGTCCATTTATTTAGATGTCCAGGAAGTCTTTGAAAAGTTCCCTCTGACAGGTCCTCGCTCTCACAACGAGCTGTGTGCAGCCAGGGCAGGGCGTGGAGACAGGATGAAGAGCTTGTTAAAGAAATAGGAACCAGAGGGCCACGGGGAAGGAGCAGCTAATGCCTGGGAGCAAAGGGATGAGGGAGATGTCCGGCGTTATTTGTGGTCCCAGAGGGGTCAGTGCTTGGAACTCTGCTGGTTTTAATCTAAATAAATGACCCAGACAGAGGAACCAGCTTAAATTCAGGGGAGGGGTGAACAGGGAGGCAGGAGAAGAGTAACACTCAAAGGCAGCAGTATTTGCTTTGCAAACACACCGACAGGACACCAGCAAAGCTTCTCCCTTATCAGCTTAAAGTAACACAGCAATGGGCTAAAAACATCTAAAGTGGGAGTGAGTGACAGCAAAGATGGAGCTGGGGGGCTCTGAGGAACCCCAGACAACCCCTGGAGCTGGAGCTGGGGGGCTCTGAGGAACCCCAGACAATCCCTGGAGCTGGAGCTGGGGGGCTCTGAGGAACCCCAGACAATCCCTGGAGCTGGAGGTACCTGGGATAACACGGGTGGAGGGGGAAAACAGGGAGCAAACCCCGGGGATGTGGGAAGGACACAATGGCAGTTTTACACAGATTTGCTGATCAGTGTGAGCTGGAAAGGCAGAACTGCAGTGAAAAAGCACAAAACACACAGATAGCAACTCCTCCTCAGCCCCAAGAGCATTTATAGCAGGGATGAACTTAGGCTGCATTTTAAACACCAGGAAATGAGGAATATCTTCAATAAAGACATTTATTGAACTACATATGATCTGAAACGACGTGGCAGACGTCAGCTTTAGTTGACAGTTTCAGCCTAATGCAAATAACAGGGCACAAGACCTACAAGGGCCTTATGACTGGATTTTGAAATAACCTACTCCTGAATTTTAGATTTGGTGCAAACAAAAGAGTGAGAAGAAACATTGAATTTCACTGTAGGGCAGAGGGGCTCTGAGTCTTTTCAAATCAGCTGATTTTTAGGAAGTGCCTTGGCAGGTATTTCTTACTGTTCAAAAAACGTGTTTCACTTTCCCTTAAAACAAATAATTTGCCTCCTTATTGTTCCTGTGCTAGTAATTTGTACTTTATACATAATTAAACAGACATCTAGGAGGTTTAAGTGACTTGATAAAAATGCTCATCTTGGTAAAAACTCTTGGTAAAATAATTTTTCACTGAAAATCAGGAATTGAAACCAAAGCACTTTATTTTCTGGTCTTTTTCTTAATCTCCACGTGAACATCTGGTCAGTTTATATTGACTTTAAGAACACTTAAACTGATATTTGAATTAATATATAGCACTGACAGAATCAAAAGGAAAAGCATTTAAACAGTCAAAAGCAGAGTTACCAGGGAGACATCAGTAAACCCTCCTTTTACCTGCATGAAGTCAATACTTAAAAAAAACAAGCTTTGCAAACAATTCTTGCTGCCAAAGCTGCAAATCTCATTTCTCTGAGAGCAAAAAGCAAATCAATGATAATTAAAGCTCCTCTGCAAAGGCAGCTCCGACCCTCCGGAGTGCTGTTAGACAGCAACACTGTCCAGGAGTCAGACCTCGAAAAAAACCCACCCAGGCCATTTTCTGGGAGAAGACCAGATCAAATAAATCTTTATTTTCCTAACCTTTGTTAAGTTGCAAGTCTCCTTTTTTGGAAGAAAACCGAACTAACAATCCCCGAATAATCGGGAGCGAGCGTTCCAGTGCCCAGGGAACACACAGAGCCCACTCCTCATATCAAACACCACAGCCCCAAACACCACAGCAGGGACTGGGTCCAAAATACATGTCTGCTTTGGAAGGGGGGGTATTTTTAATTTACCTAACGTCTACTCAAAATTCTGTATGGAAAATAAACGTGGCTCCGCACGTAGCGGCGACTACAATGCGGGAGAGTCGCCTCTGGAGTCAAACTGAGCATAAAAGTGTGATGTATTTGACCACATGGCCTTTTGCTGCTTATAAATTTGTGTTTCTCTTCATACAGTAACTGCCACATTGGCTTTGTTGTGAACTTCTGGCTGGGCATGGAAACGCTGCAGTATCAGCTGCCCAAAACGAAACCGAATTGTTACTGTTGTTTGACAACCTGCAAAACGCTCACTCACATCATGGAAAACAGAATGCTTGATTTGCAGCGAGCTCTCAATTCATCTTTCCTTCAGGTTTGCTCATATATGGATCCGATTCTAACAAGAAAGTGTATTTTTGCTGAAGTTTTTTTTGAAACCGCCTGCAAAGGGCTGGGAGAAAATACTGGGGGGGGAAGATCCCTGCTTGGTCTTCCATGAGAAATAGTCATTTATACACCTACACGCACATACTACGCATATTTTCTTGTGAGTTTTATTCAAGTTTAAAGCCCTGAGTTAAACAGGAGCCCCTTTCTGAGCCACAGCACCAGCATGTGCTGGGATGGGACACTGTGCCTGCTCTCCAGAGGGAGAGTCTGTCCCTGTGCACACCCCCTACACACTGAGGGGTCACAATCACACCACCTTGTCCACAACTAGCAGTAAATAGTCCAGTATTCTACCTAAAACACCCACTGAACGTGTGAGACTGTTTGTGAATCCCCCCCTCCCATCAGTCCCTTTAAACTTCGTGATTTAAGGTCAGACACTGCCAAACCTCGATTTTAAAGCAGATAATTCTATAGGGTTTCTCTTCTCCTTTGTTTTTTTGATCCACTGCTCCAGGCACCTCTGATATACATCAGAAAAGTTAAAAAAAAAAATCCAGCCAGTCCCAGCAGTGAAGGTCCTGGCAAGCCCTTCAAACCAGCCTGAATTTCAGAGCCATTCAGCACCTTCAGCTGTCCTTGAGATGAATGGTTAACGTGAGTGTGAAACAACACTGCAAATCAGAGCCCTCGTTTGCCAGCATACATCTAAATATAAGTTAAGTGTCTATCTTCAGGCTGCCAAGCCTGATTATTTTTGGCTGGTACACATAATATACAACACTATGAATCACTCTGTGTAATGCTCCAGGCCCGTGGTGTTCTGCTGGCACAGCTTTATGGAGAGGGGGAGCAATCCTGGTGTGGGGAGCGAGGGGGGTTTGGGGAGGGGCTGTCCCGGGCCCAGCTCACCTGTAGGGCTGTTCCCCCGTGTGTGTCCGCAGGTGCCGTGTCAGGTTCGCTGAGCGGGGGAAGATCTTACCACAGTACCTGGGGAGAGACAGCCAAGGGAACCATCAGGGCAGGAGCCACAGCACAGCACAGCACACCCACCTCACCCACCATCACACTGCCCCCAAACCCCCCAGTGCACTCCCAGCTCCCTCCCGGACCGAGGGGGGAAGATGTGCAGGTCAAAACCCACCCCAGGATAACAGGGGTCACAGAGGTGACGTGGGAGCACAGTCTGATGGGGAGCTGGGGGGGCTCAGCCTGGAGAAAAGGGGGCTCAGGGGGGACCTTCTGGCTCTGCAACTCCCTGACAGGAGGGGGGAGCCAGGGGGGTCGGGCTCTGCTCCCAGGGAACAAGGGACAGAAGGAGAGGGAACGGCCTCAAGCTGTGCCAGGGGAGGCTCAGGTTGGAGATCAGGAGGAATGTCTTCACAGAAAGGGTTGTCAGGCATCAGAATGGGATGCCCAGGGCTGTGGTGGAGTCCCCAGCCCTGGAAGTGCTCAAGGAATGTGTGGACATGGCACTTGAGGACATGGTTTAACTACAGCGTTCCTTCACCAGGATACAGGGGGTCTATTCCCTGCCTGGTCATCCTGTCAGGTCAGATGTTTATAGATGTCCTTTAGAGCCCTGTTTACTTCCTCATCATACAGAATCTGCTCCAGCACCCTTGGAATTCACAGCATTTTCTCCTGGATAAAGGCTGCAGTGCTGGGTTATGGGGCTGACGAGCTGCTTAGAGCAAGGAGATGCAGCAACAGGAAATTAATAAAGGAAGGAACTGTGTTCCCCAATAAATCCAGTTCACAGTAAACTCAAAAGGTATAAATAAAAATACTAACTGGGAAATAAAATACTAAGGATGAGGGGTTGCACTCTGTGACTCTGTTGTAGGAGGAAGCTTTGAGCAGACTCTCTTAATTTCAGACACATTCAGCACCCTCAGATGTCCTGAGGACAAACAGTCCATGTGAGTGTTCCTCAACAACCAAAACACAAATGGTAACTCCTGAGTGTGTATCTAAATTTTAGTCCCTATTGTAAGTAAACCCCTCCAATTTCTAAATACTCAGCTGAAATTTGAGCCTGCAGCTTTTGTGGCAGAGCTGCATGTAAGAGATACATCAACCAAAGCATGTGCCCGTTTCTGCACCCAAAAAACCTCAGCAGGAGCCACCATGAGACCCTTGAGGAGTTGCAGGTACAACAGAGACAGAGGTTTATTATTAAAAATCAGTAACTTGCTCCAAGAGGAGCTGTTGGAGCTGGGATGGGCACTCGAGGACTTCTGGGGGTGCAAGTGTGTTTGAAGAAGTTGTTTCCTGCATCTGTTGTTTGCAATGCCCTCATTTTGCACAGCTGAGATGGACACGGCTGAGATGGACACAGGTGAGATGGACACAGGTGAGATGGACAGAGCAGAGATAGACACAGGTGAGATGGACACAGGTGAGATGGACACAGGTGAGATGGACAGAGCAGAGATGGACACAGCTGAGATGGACACAGCTGAGATGGACATGGCTGAGGCCGTGCTGGCCTTGGGAACCACAGCACTCACTGCCACACACCAGGGCCTTGGCCTGGGGAGCTGGGCCCGCCTGAGAATGTCCAGATCCGCTCTCAGGGTTATTAAAAATGACAAAGCAAACAGAAGATGCTGATTTCCTCCCAGACAAAACAAGCTATTTCAGAGGGGATTAGTCATCCCAACGCTCTGGGCTAATTCTGCTGCTCCTCGGTTCCCCTCCCGCCCCCGTGGAGGCAGCGGAGATATCCCTGGTCCCTTGTGGTGCCCCAGCCTGGGGGCATCTCCCGGGCTGCCCCCATGCCCTGGGGATGCTCTGGCTGCCCGGGGTGCCCATCCCTCACCTGCAGGTGTAGCGTTCCTTGCCCTTGCGCAGGATGGGGTCGGACAACGTGGGCGGCGGCGATCGGAAGTTGAAGGGGTGGTGGGGAAGGGGCTGCAGGGACGTGCCAGTGTCTGCCTTCATGGCTGCAAAGCTCTCCAGTTTCTCTGTCATGGTTTCGATGGCTGACATCTGCAAGGACAAGGCAAGACCTCGTGTCACAAAAACCCACGGGAAGAGCAGGAGCTGCTGCACAAAATGCGACTCTCAGCTCCAGAGGGTCGGTCAGAGCTTGTTGCTGATGTTTGCTCTCACTCTTGGAAGCTACACAGTGGGAAATGGAGCCACTGATCCCAGCCAGGGAAGACAGGAACAGTGTACTGGTCTTGGAGAAATCAGGAAAGACACAAATGGCCAAGCCAGGACTTCAGATCCCAGAAATCAGCACTTGTTCACCTTCTGCAATGTGCCTGTGCTCGCTTTTAGCATTTCAGAGTAAAAGTTATCTCAGAATATGCCTGTTTGCCCTTTTTCCAGGAATAAAACTGAAACTAAGCACCGTGGTCAGATGCCAGAGGTACAGCTCATCACCCAAATTCTCCTCTCAAACCCAAATCCAAGCCTTGGGAAGCAGGGAGGTCTGATGTCTCCTACAGCATCTCTGCCCTCCCAGGGGCTCAGTGAGCTGTGGGGGAGCAGAAGGGACACGACCCCAGGTGTGAGGGGACAGAGAAGTTTTAGGCAGGAGGCAGAAGAATTCAGGCCAAAGTGGAGTGGGAGGGGTGTGTGATGGCTGCTCAGGGAGCTGAGAGAGGACAGGCTGAGGCTGAAGGGGTGAAAAGGGAGCAGCTGGGAAGAGGAGGAGTTAGGATCAGGCTCAGGATGATGTGGGTCCCCTGAGAGTTTGCCTAGCAAAGAGGCCAACACTTTAATTACATGTAGGAAAGGTTCAGCAGCCAGTAAAGGTGATGGAAGGATGGGTGGGAGATGGCTGAGCTTCCTGCAGTGAAAGGGAACTCCAGCCAAGGCCCTGGATGTGAGCTGTGGCTGGGTGAGTTACAGTCAGCAGGACCAACAGCTACACATCCTGCTGGGATGGGAGCAGCTGGCATGCTGGCCTGGGGATGGGACACTGAGGAAAATGCCCCTGGGTGCCTTTAGCAGGCTTAGTTTGTATGACTTTGCAACAGCTGTGTGCTCACCTAAACACTGGAGTAAACACCACACCTGAAAAAGGGAGAAAGGGAAAAAGCTGGAGATACAGGAGAAGGGGAAAACAAAAAAAGGAAAGAAAGAAGTTGGCCTATGTGGGGAAAAAAAAATGGATTTGCATAAAAATCCTACCTAAAGAAAAGCACTTTTACTTTCATTGGAGCAAAACTGGAAATCCAAAAGCCAAGAGAGAGAAGTGCAGCTCGGAGGACGAGGCTGACATCTCCAAAATCCAACTTCGTGCACTCCTGAGAGCACTTTCGAGATACCAAGAGCAGAAAAGAGGGATAAAACAAACAAGGCAGCAATAAAGCTGCCTCCTGGCTGTGCTGACATCCCCGGGAGCACGGGGGGAGCGGGGCTGGCTGCAGAGGGGGGCGGAAGGCAGTAGGAAGCCATTTATCACCAGGAGATGCTCTATTGTACAGGAAGGGCTGACCTTTTGCACGTTTACACTTTATTAAACTGGGCTGGGGGGGGGGAGAGGGGGAAGAGAGCCAAGATACTGTTTAAAAATATACGACTATTAAAAAAAAAAAAAGTTGTCTTAATCTCCCAAGAATACATTGTGGAAATCTGACAGCCATTCATAAGCTGCAAAACAAGAGGAGTAGTAACCCCCATTCCCTGATAATAGATCCACGGCCCCTTGGTTGGAGGCTCCCAGCCCATGCTAAATTGTAAGTAATACTTAGCACCAGCCACTTGAAAAGGTTACTTGATCATTTACAGCACCAGCCCTGCCCCAGCTGCCAGTCATGGAACAAAACCATCACGTTAAAATGCTCTCTGGACCTTTCAGAGCCCTGCACTCAGCCCTTCGCCGGGGTACCTGGAGCTACCCTTTGTTGTGCCCTGTTCTTTAGGCACTTAGTCAGAGATGTTTGCTGCCTTCAGAGCTGTAGGCTGGTTTTAAAATTCTAAACATTGGCCACGGCCTCTCCAGTGGCAAAGGCACTTTGCTATTTAGGGAACAACTGCCTGGTTATAATAAAGAAGAAAGGGAGAAGAAAAGAAACATTAACAGGTGAGAAAAGGTCCTCCATTAAGTTATCAAAAAGTTACACTGGCTATTTATGCTGTCCAGAGTTTAATTTGGAATAGACAATGTGGGAAAACTCCCAGAGAGCAGAGGAACTTCTGCCAATGACTGGCTGAAAAATAAGAGCTGCCTGAAATTCACTGTGAGAGAGAAAACGTCTTCTGAACACTTTTATCACATTTTCTGCTTCCTCCCGTCCCACTGAGGGCTCTGTGAGAGCTGAGGGATGAGTCACAGAGGAAAGGGCTGAGGCCAGACTCATGTTTAGAGGGAGAGAAGACCAGGTGGATCCAGGATCTTTTCCTAAGGATCTAGGATTTTAGGAATCTAGGATCCAGGAAGGTGGTGGTCAGGGCCCCAAGGCTGCCAGAGCTCAAGGAGTGTTTGGACAACACTCTCAGGCACAGAGTGGGATTCTTGGGGTGTCTGTGCAGGGCCAGGAGTAGGACTCGATGATCCTTGTGAGTCCCTTCCAACTCATGATATTCCATGACAACACTGGAAGGGGATCTGATAGTAAAAATCTCACATATTCTGGAACAAATGACCCGCCTTCCTGTGCTGTATTTGAGCTCCCTGATGGGCTGCAGCATGGGAACAGCAGCTCTCCAGACCCAGGGATCTGTACCCAGCACAGGCTTCATTAGAACCAGTTATCAGGAAGTTTTGGGCCCGAGTGATTGTAAATTTTGGGCTACTCTGTGTGATAAGCTGTTAGAGATAACCAGACCTTCCACATCTTTTCATCGCCATGGGAAGAGGACGTGGTCAGGATTTCGGGAACAATGTTAACAACCTTCCACCCAAAGCTTTGCTCCTGCTCAGGCTCTGGACGTTTCTCATCGTCTCGTTGGTTTGCTTTGCCACGCTGGCTCCTCCCTGCTATCAGATTCTTTACAGGCAGATATCCCCACTATTCTAACTCACACAAACACAGGATGTTCCTGGCCAGCCTGTCACCATTATCCAGCCTGGATGAAGGAAAAATCGGGGGAAGTTATTAACCAAACTCTGAGGCTGGTGCGAAACAATGAGGGAACTAAGTTTAGCTGTGAAAGCAACCAGGATCCAGCTTTCACAAACCTGCAAGTTATTTATCTAAGGTGGGAAACACTATCAGGGGAGAACAATGCATGTGAATATAAAGGAGAGCACAATAAGGACCACGGGGCTGGGATCCCAGCCTGGCCACAGCAGGAGGGATGGGGATAGCTGGTGACTGTCACATGCCTCTGGAGCAGGCACAGCTGAACCCACTGCCTGGCTCCTCCACACGCTGCAGGTGATGTCAGGGAACACCAGGCAGGTACAAAATGCTGCTGCCTGGGTGCTGGGCAGTCCTTCTCCACTTTGCACCGCTGCCAGTGACCACACCAGGGGCTCCCGAAGGAAAACCCACCCAGGCATTCTGGCCTGGGAAAGGAGTTCAGCAGAGCTGCCCAAACCTCAGCCCCGTTCTTCTGGTAATGCAAAGGGAACATCAAGGCATAACTGCCATCATCCTCAAACCAGGAGCAGATAAAAGTGTCTGAAAGTAACTGGTGGAACACAGTGGACATCCCAATCAAGCCCTCGGACGAGGAGGAGTCAGATCCCAGTGATGCCAGTGGCCTGACTGTACCAGCTCCATCCCAACGCCCTGGCACTCACCCAACGTGGCACAACAACGTCCCTGCTGTTACCTGGGGGTGGAAAAGCAGCGGGGAGGGTCGCAGGTACTTCTCCTTTAGGGCACCCACAGGGTCTGTCACCTTCCGCTTCTCCACCCTGCTGGACAACAACACAGAGGGTTACATACCTCACAGGGGCACAGCCAGACCCTCTGCAGGGGGTTCACTCAAACACACAGGGTTATTCTCCTACTGACACAAGTGTCTGCCCTCCCCTTCTACTGGAGACTCCAAATTCTGACCCACAACCACCCTGCAAAAGGCACTGGGAGTCCCACGAGCACGGATCCCCTCCTCTGGGCAGCATTTGTTCAGCCATCAGACTGACGACTAAGAAAATATTTTTCTCTTCTGTAGTGCTTTATAAGCCTCTGCTGCTGTGAAATGTCATGAAACCACAGCATTTACAGCAAAAGCAATGTCTGAGTGGGAGGAGCTCTAGAGTCCACAGCAGGCAGCCCCTGCACGGAAAAGAAATTGTCTTTGAGAGTTTGTATTAATCCAAAGAGTTAACACTGGGCCAGACTTTGCAGCCCCAAGCGTGCTGAAATCATTAGGTGTTTCATATTTATTTCCTCCCTCGCAGCTGAGACATAATTTGCATTGAGTTTCTTTGGTAAGCACGTGTGGACAACAATTTAAAAAGTGAGGAACTGGTGGGAGAGTTCTGAAGCACCTTATAAACCTGAGTTCTTCTGGTTATCACCTTGGGCCACTCAAATATTTCATGTTTAAGCACCTGATATACAGAAATGACCCGAAAGTGAGGCTCCTATTTTTGAAAATACTGGCTTTGCTTTCACAAAATATTCTACTTGCAGGGAAACCGTGGTGTGGAATCACCAAAAAGACAAACTGAAATGTCCTCTGTGGGAAAAAAGTGTTATGGAAGTAGCTCCAACAAACACAGCTGCTTCTTTAAATGGCTGGAATTGAGTCCATCCAGCAGAAATCCAAGAGTAAGAGTAATTTTAACATTAGTCCAGCATAAATGAGAGCAAATTATTTTGCTGCATTTCAGCTGATTGGTGCATGGATCAAATTACCAAAGAGTTTAAAGAAGAGCCCTGCAGAGTGCAGTCAGTGAACTGTACTTAATCTGCATTTAATTCTTCTTGGGCAGAGGGAGAGAGAAGAGCTGGGTTGGAAATGCCATCCAAGCTACGGGGCTTTGGAAGGTATGTGCTTTTATGGGCATGAGCTGTCAGAAAAACAACAATCTGTCAAAGGATATGTACAAAGTTGCTCCCTGGGACCCCCATCCGGCCCAGCTTTGCCCTCCCTGGGGCTGTGACGCCCAAGGGAACATCCCTGACCCCGGCAGAGGCGTCTGCAGAGAGCCCTGCCTGCCCACAGGCATAAAATTGGGTGGATTGACAGCGTTGCACCAGCTTTACCATCTCCCAGTACTGGGAATGAGAGCACAGCAAGGCCCTCACAGCCTCGTCAGAGCCGAGTTCTGCAGTACCCGCAGGGTTAAAGCCGCTCCTCTCAGCCCAGTGCCTGAGAACGGCACCTTCACAGGCCCAGCTCACAACTGCCCCATTTCAGGCTGTCTGGCTGCATTAAATTATATCACCAGGAGAAAATGTCAAGGATTTAAGTGGCCTTTGGGAGAAAAACGAAGGAGCCAAATGATGTGAGAGAGTCTGATAAAGGGAAGTTTAGAAACAAAATATTTCCATGTTTTTCAAGCTGGGACTTGGAAGCTGGGCTGTTTAGCTCATTACATCACAAGTCTGATTCGCCAGCAGCCCCACCGCTGACTTTCTATTTTAACACATTACTAAAACTATGTGCATCCCGTGGAATGCAACAAATGATGCCCCCATCCTTCACTTCCATCTGTCTTCTGGACCTTTACGGTTTTCCCGAGGCCGCTATTTTAATTGGCAGCAGCTTTTCCAGCCCATGTTATTTAAACATTCCTGCTGATAATGCCCAGGGGTGGCAGGATCCAACGTGAATGCTTTGGCCTTTCTATCCCATTTATTGATTTTATTTTTTTTTTCCCAGGAGTAATTTTTACAAAAACAAATGCTGGACTGTTTGTATCCTGACTGATTTCTCCAGGAGGAGATGGGAGATGGCCACGGTGGGTCCCAGGCAGGACACGGCCCCTCCTGGGCTGGGATGCAGCGTTTCCATCACAGATGGCACACAGGCAGTGCTGCATCACCCCCCAGCTGGCAGAGCCAGCACCCAGGGCTCACTGATCCCAGCCCAGCAGCTCCGTGGCCTGGCCAGACACTGACATCACCTCTCCCCCCAGTTATCAGCTGAAGGCAGCAGCCTCAGCGACACTGGGGACGTTCTGCTGTTGTTTGCAGCCCTTTGAATGCTCAAGTGAGCCATCCTGGTGCTGACACGTCACGCTGTGGTGACTCTGAGGCTTTCCAGCACCAGGAGAACACCAGCTCCTGCAGCACATCCCTGAACCTTCCAGCAGGCTGGACACAGGGAGGATCACTAGGCACACAGTTCACATACAGCCCAAGGGATGCAAGGACAAACCTCCAGGAACCAGCTGGACACTGAATCCAGGAGCCTTCCAGGCCAAACACATGTATCCCAATAGATGACATGAAGCATTTAGACATGTTAATATCTAAGTTAACATTAAGTAATATTTTGACATGCTAATGTCTAAATCAAACTAGTTGAGGACCCTTTTCACTGGGCTTTGCTAAAACCAAACGTGCCACATCCACCTCACCCAGAGCAGGACGACACCAAAGGTGGTGCCGGTGCCTGGATGGGTGACACACAAATTTGCTGGTACCCTCGCCATAAAGCTTCACATCACTTTCCTTTAGAAACAGATTTTTACAAAAATCCCTCAAACAAGAAAAGGCTCAAGTCTTCCCTTTGCAGCTCCTGAATTCGTTCCTTCTGGAAGTTTAACTGGCATTTGGATAACTTCACCCAGCCTGCTCTACACACGCCTTCCACGCTCAGCTCGTTCTAGGCGTGACGTAAGGCATCAGGCCCTCCTCAAAACCCATCTGTTCAAGTGACACTAGAAAACCCTTGCTGTCTCCTAAGAAAGAAAAATCTGCAAGGAATGTCTCTGGGAGAGATCCGGGTAGTAACACACTACCATGTGTTTACACAGCACTTGTTACTCCAGGAGTAACAAGTTTCGTCAGACTCGATCTGCAGCAGCAGCTCCTCCGAGCTGAGAAACTCTTAAGAAAAGGCACCAGAAAGAAAAAGGGGGGTGGGAGGAAGAAAGGTGAAGTGGCTCACAAAAGGCCATCAAGTCAGTCAGTGGGAGAGCTGCATTTCCAGGCTCCCAGGGCTCCTGACTCATTCCCAAGCCATGAGAGCCCGGGCTCCGAGGCATCTGAACTCTGCATTCTTATCGAATCAAACCTCTGGAATTTCCCCAGCAGAAGTGCCATCTTAGCGATGGCTCGTGGGAGAGTCCTTAAATAGGTCAAGTTTCTTCTTTATCAAAATAAGGATGTGTTCTTTACACACATTGATTATAAGGGCTCCTCACAATTACTCTGCCCTTCCCATTCAGGAGATTCAAGGTGTTGAGAAGCACAAACACCCACAGCAGGAGTTCCCTGCTCCTTCCAAACAACCTACATCCCCACCTGCCTCAAGGTGTGATGTCAGCTAGAAAATGAGCTGGTCAGAGAAAGGCTTAAGGCAGGGTATGTTAATACCTGTAGATGGGGTCCATGAAAAAGGGCGATGGCTTAGCGTAGTGCAGGGATGGCTGCTGAGGCAGCTGAGACTGGGAAATCTTGGGTAAGACTTCACTTGCCATCAGCTTCCTCTCCCCATAAATGTGGTTTTTCCGTGGCTCTCTTCCTCCGTTCTGGCTGGCTCGGATGCGGTTGCCAATGCTCAGATCCAGTGGCTGTTCCTCCCCCGAGGATGGGGCTGGCAGGACCTTCGGGGGCGGCAGGATTGGCTTAATCTCTTTTGGCTTCGTGGTGAGATCGAAGGGGGACTCTGAGCTGGTGCTGCCTACTTTGTGGAGGTCCCTGGGTGACTTTGGTTCTGCCTTGACCAGCAAGTTGTGATTGAGGGTCCGCTCCGTGAAAGGGTAGAGGGAATGGGGGAAATTGGGGAGGAACTGAAAAGGGAACATGGAATGATAGGGGAGCGAACCCATCTTTTTCTCCTGCATCCCCATAAAGCCAGGCCCAAAATACTTCTCTGCGATGGAGGCGATGGCTTTGATGGAGTCATTGGCTGCTCCCGTGGTGGGCAGCAGGTGCTCCTCGGGGGGAGGAAAGAAGGAATGCTGAGAATAGAAGAGAGGGATCTCGCTGGCGGTGTTGGTGGAACTCGCAGACACGGAGCTGCTGACGAAATCTGGCTTGGTCTCCATTTGTTTGCTCTTGTCTTTTGCTTTGTCCCTGTCGCTCTCTGCGTCACTGTCCAGGTCAGATCCCGTGCCAGTAGTGGTGTCCAGGTCCGTGCCCGTGGTCGTATTGACATCCTCAAAGTCACTGCCATCGGACATGTCACTGTTCCTGGCTTTTAGCTTCTCCAGGTAGGAGTTTTCCAGGCTGCTTTCACATTTCTCCTCCCCAGAGGGGGCCTGGTTGCTGTTGCTCACCGCGGAGATCAGCGGCAGCGCCGGGTTCCCGAGGGGGCTGGGGAGCTTCGCGTCCGGAGTGTGGTTGAGGGGACTTTTGAGCAGTTGTGTGGGCGGTAACAAGGGGGGCCTGGGGTATAGAGAGGGTGGGAAAATGCCCGGGAATCCCGGGGTGAGGGCGGGAAAGGCCGGGGGGGCAGGTGAGAACGGGAGGCCCCCGGGGTGCGGGCGGGACGGGAAATAATCGTTAAACCCCAGGCTGGCGTGGTTGAGGTTGGGAGAGGGCTTGGACTTGTCCATCATGGAGGTGGGCGTCAGGGGCAGGCCGGGGGCGAAGATGCCGCCGGGGCTGTAATGGTTCTTGCCCTCGCAGAAGCGGCGGTGCTTGTTGAGGGAGGAGGTAGTGCTGAACATCTGCCCGCAGTCCTTGCACTTGATCTGCGTGCGGCAGTCCGCGTGCATCCGCTTGTGGCGGCACAGGTTGGAGAACTGCGTGTAGGATTTGTGACAGACCTCACCTAAAGCGTCAACAGGAACCAACAACAAAAGCGATATGAAATTACCAGGAAATGGCTCCGGGAGCTCCCCCAGCCTCCCCCACCCCGGGATCCCCCTTCCCCGGAGCCAGAGCAGCAAGAGCAGCTGAGGGGCCAGCTCAGGGAGCCCACCTGGGATAAATCCCATCCCAGGGACTGTCTCAACAAGCAGCTCCACAGAAACCCGAGGGGATGTGCTACTCCTGATCAAATTTTGGGGGAATTTTCAGTAAAGATGATTGTGGAATCCCAGAATGGTTTGGGTTGGAGGGAACCTTAAAGCTCATCCAGTGCCACCTCCTGCCATGGGCAGGGACACCTTCCACCAGTCCAGGTTGCTCCAAGCCCCCTCCAACCTGGCCTTGGACACTTCCAGGGATGGGGCAGCCACAGCTTCTCTGGGCAACTTGTGCCAGGGCCTCCCCACCCTCACAGGGAAGAATTTCTTCCTAACATCCAACCTAAATTTCCAAGCGAAGCTACATCAGCATTCTCTTTAACACCCTGCAAATGCCAAGCTTTCAAAGCGTGGATTTTTATGACCCCTTTCACCTACAGACTTTGCTGGTGTGGGAGGAGCAGGGCAAAGTGAGACACAATTCCCACCCAAACTCTTCTATACATCAAAACGCTGTAACTTTTCATGATCTGGTGCCTCTTTCAACAGAGGAATAAATCCCGTGTGGTGGTGAAGGAACACGCTCCTTCCACCGGAGAACTGCTGTTATCACCCTTTGTGAGCGTGGAAACGGAGACAAAGAGGGGGGAGGACATTGTTTGGAGCTGGGCAGGCAAGGACACGAATCCCAGCTCTCCTGACACCCAGTCCTACCACTCAGGGACCAACTACGTGCTCCTTTCCTCCTCCCTCCCTCCCAGCTTTACTGACAGGTAAAAGAGAGCACGATTTTCCCTGGTTTTTTTTCTAAATTTTTAGGATTTCCATCAGTGCTTGACTATCACATGACTGGTTACAGAGTTGTTTCACCAGCAGCTCTGAAAACATAATAATATAATAAATTTTAATTCAAGTTCAAAGCAGAGATTAATAAAATTTAACAAATTCGCCATTTCAGTTCAGATGAGCATCCCAAAATCCTGTGGACTGTCACTAAAGAGGCTGGTTTCTGATTGCACTGGAAATTTAATCTGAACTGTCTTCCTGGAATTGTTCAAAAAACATGGGGATGTGGCATTTGGGGACATGGTTTAGTGGTGTACACTGTGCTGGGTTAAAGGTTGGACTTGATGGTCTTAGAGGGTTTTTCCAACTGTAACAATCCTATGATTCCATGATTCTTCCATTTTTCATCTCAGGAATTTTTGCTAGATATATACAATAGTGTACAAAATTCCCTAAAAAATAGGGAAAACTGGAGAATATCTGTTAAATCTCCAGTTGTACAACGATTTAGTAATTCCTTGTGAAATGTCCTCTCTCGCCCTTCTGAGTTCTGCAGTTAAAATGTTGCGGGTTTGGGGTCTTTTTAAAGCCAAATATAATATGGTAAAAACCCAAACAAACACTCACACAGACCCTTTTCTTCCACTGAACCAGAAAGAAAAACTCCTTGGTGGATCCTGCCCCGTGGATTTGAAGTTACTAATGGGTTCCACATTGATCCTGTGACTCCCCCTGGCACCTCTGCCCAGGCAGGATCGCCCTCCGGTTGTTTCACTCACTGACCTGGCCTGACAACTCCCTAATTCTGATGAGGTGAGAGTGAGGAGATTATGGGGAGAAATCCCTCATCTGCTGCAGCAATCCTGAGTCAAATCATCCCTTTCATGTGCCCGTCGCCCAATGAGAGGTGGCAGCAAAATGAGCAAGAAGAGCATTTCTTCTTCCTCCGCTGACACCCGGCTGGTTACTGCGGGACAACTTAATGAAATGGGTCTCCCAGGACACCCCTGCATGCTGTTCCCATTACAGAACAGGGGAAAAAGGCAGCAGTGGGTTCAGTGCCTTCCCTACCCCAACATCAAAGCCTGGAATCAAACCCAGATCCCGGCCTGTGCCTGAACGACGTGTTCTGAAGTGTCAGGAAGTGATCCCTGAAGTTCCTGGAGCTTTGTTGTGACACAACCACCTTCCTGCTCAATCATCCAAACCCAATAGGTGCTGTGTCAATTAAAAAAATATACAACCCTGGGAATGACAAGGAATGAGATGGATGACTCTCCAAGGAAAATGCCCTTCTGGAAATATCCCGCTAAGGAGAGCACTGAGGACACAGTTAATCTGCTGTTTATTTGGCTTCCAGCACTATCTAGATGAAACATGCAGTAAATAAAGAAGAAAAAAACTCTTTTTAAAAAACACCTTCTCAGTCTCTGTGACTACTCCAAGTTCTTTACAATGGATTCGAGGCATTCCCAAAAAACATTTCAACCAGGCCGTGTCAGCAATTTATCTGTGTCACTAACGGGAACATTCGAAAATTACCAAGGCAAAAAAAGGTGAGAGAGAGAAAAGATATGAGAAAGTGGGATCGCTGAGAGACTCAGATCTTAACTCCTCAAGAAAGTCAAAAACTGCCACCAATGTTTACTGGAAAAAACAGGGAGTACACAAAAAATAAAAAATAAATTTAAAAAAAAAAAAAAAAAAGAGAAATCCCAGAGGAATTTCATCTGGAGCAGCTCCGAGCTCTGAAATCACAGCAGGGGCCCCGCAAGATACCTGCAATTACAGCCTGGGATGGCCGGGACAACTTACATATGAAAGGTTTGACAGTGCTGTGGATGTGCTTGTGCTGCTTGAGGCCCGAGGAGGTGGCGAAGGTCTTGCCGCAGTCGGGGCAGGCGTGGGCTCGAGCCCCCACGTGCTGCGAGCGGATGTGCCGCTGGAGGTTGCTGGGGTCCGTAAACACCTGCGGGACACGCCCGGGGCGGGGGGAGAAGAGACCACACGTGAAAAACTCGACGATTCGGGCCTTTTTTCTGTCACAGATGCTCACGACACAGGGCAGGGCTATGGGTGCCCTGCCAGGCTGTGGCACCTCCCTCAGTGTGGGATGCTGGTGGTTGGAGAGGTGTTTGCTCACCCACGTCTGCCACCCCAGTACCTGGGAAATGGCCAAAGGGGAGTGGGTTGGGGTAGGGCTGAGCTGCACCCCCCACAGAGGGATGCCCAGGACAGTGAGGACACCCCTTCTCCCCGTGCTGGGGACAGCAGGGGCACCTCTCCCCACACTGCCCTGCCCAGGGCCAGCACGGGCCACCCATCCCCTGCACCCCCTCCCCAGGGTCCTGTCCCAGGTGAAGCCCCCCCCAGTGCCCCGTGTCCCCACTGTACCTTAACACAGTTTTCACATTCAAACCGTTTCCCACTGTCGTGAGACATTTGGTGACGAATCAGGTTGGATTTCCAGTTGAAAGCCTTGGGACACTGGTCACACTTGTACTCCCTCTCCTCCGTGTGGATCACCATGTGCTGCTCCAGGCTGGGGGAGAGAGAAGGGCTCACCTGGGGCAGTGGCCAGAGCCCAGCCCTGGGCACCCACTGCCAAGGCAGGGGCTGTCACCTGGAAGGTCTGAGACCAGAGAGGTGACAGGGAGGGTCAGAGTTACCTGGTGCCTCAGAGTAGGAGGGGGGCAGCTCATGGACTGAGAGGGGCAGTGGCACGAAACATCATGAACCTTTTAGCATTTATTTCACTGATGGAAGCTGCCCTGTTCTACCTCAAAATGTCACTGTATCTTATGGTATTTCTGATTAATACTTGAGTCCATTTGCAGGGGGGAAAGGAAGGCAAACCCAGCTCTGACCCTGCAGGTTACTGAGGGGAAAAATGGGCACTTTGTGATCCAGACTCCTCTGGCATCCCCCAGGGAAAGACAAGATATTCCCTTCTGCTGCTGGGACTCTCACATTGCCTTTTCACGGGCACCAGGCCCAAGGCTTCCCAGAACACAGAAGAAACATGATAAGGTGCAAACACATTTCACTTCTAAATGTCAGACATCTTTGATGACTCAACTCAGCAATTTTGCCTTCTACCAACTGGCAGCGCCTCCAGAACCAGGGGGATGATGGCAATGCCAAGTGGCAGCTGGCACAGGGCCATGGCAGGGATGGCACACGGAGCTCCGTTCTCCCTGTGCCATGGGAAACCTGCACCTCCCTGGCCAGGAATCCCGCAGCTCCCTGGCCAAAAATCCTGCACCTCTCAGGCCAAAAGTCCTGCATCTCCAGCCAGGAATCCTGCACCTCTCGGGCCAAAAACTCTGCACCTCTCTGGCCAGAAATCCTTCACCCCTCAGGCCAGGAATTCTGCACCATTCAGACCAGCCCTGAGAAATAAGGGAAGAAAATTTGCACCCTTTGTTTCTTTCGGGGTAGTTTAACAGGAGTTACAAACACTCTCCTTACTGTGAATTCTGATGAAGGACCAGCTCACATGAAATCTCCTCCTGCCTGAAATCCCTACAGATGGATATTAAATCATTCCTATGGAACTTGAAAGCATGGCTGCATTTTTACAGGAGCATTAAAGCTAAACACTACTGGGAAATCCTGCCAGTCTGCATTAAATGCCACAAGGAAGATACCCCCTGGGCACCCAGGAATCATCTCAGCCTTGGCACATGCTCAGGACTGCACTGCTCCCACTCTCCTCAGAGGCTGTGACCATTCTCCACCCAGCCCCTGGCTGCACTCAGGTGGGGCAGAATGGATCTGGTGTCCTTGGAAATTCCCAGAGGAAAGGGTAACTCCATCCACAACTGCCCTGCACTGAGCTCTCTGTGCCCTGAGATGGTGGCAACGCTGTGCAAGGTGGTTCATCACGAGTGGGTCTGGGGACTGCAACCAGCCTGGCCACTCTCCACCCAAACCTCTGCAGCCACCAGCCTCCTGCTCCCCTGGAGAACCTCCCCTGCTCCCAGCCAGGTGGTTAATATTCATGGACATGCCTCTTATAAACTGCCAATCCACTCATTTTAAAGAAGCAATATTCATTTTGCTGAAGAAATGGTGTTCTTAAAACTACCAGATTTTCTACACATCCAAAGTAACATAAACCTTGCATATACACATCCAAAAATACACTCCTTTTAACTGTGATTTATGAGTTTATTTACAGCAAATATAGACAAACTAATGTACTGTTTAGAGGAAAGTACCTACTGGGATTAGCAAAACATTTATTTATTTAGTCAGCTGCTAAATGCTCAATTTCAGGTCCCCAGTGGCACTCTTGATTTGATCTGTATTAACTTCTGAAAAATTCTAAGACCATCTAGGCACACTGAGTGGGTATATTGTGTGTTTTAGTGGCCTTAAATGTGGCAGATTGATGGAGGAGAGACAGATGTGGACATTCCCTCCCAGCCCCACTAATCCAGCAGCGTGTCACACACTGAATGGGGATGCTGCCAACTCTCTCTTCCCCACCAAAAAAATATGAACTGCATATTACACATTCCCAAATATTTGGAATCAATGGTCAGACAGGCAGCAAACCCACTGAGCCCGTGGTGCCAGCCCAGCCACCCAGGGAGCCAGGAATACTCAGGGGTTACAAAGAGGACACAACACAGACATTTCAAAAGGGCATTTTCTAAGATAAGGTGAAAATTAGAGAGTGCTGGAAGCTAAAGAGGAGAGAACTTCTGACACCAGTGGATCAAAGAGTTGGAACTTTCAGTGAAATTAAACACACTGAAAACGCTTAAAGGAAGTTCTCCTTGTCTTTTCAGGTAAAAAAAAATTAAGGAAATTGCACTCTCATTATCTAATGGAAAGTGGCCAATGTAGAAACACAAGGTGAGGGACAAAGACACCCCACCGGGCTAACAGGACCCCAGACAGGTACCACAGTATCTATCCCCAACTTTTACACCTCCCACAGCCCAGCTAAGCCCTTCTTGATGCAGATGCATCAGGGAATGCTCTTTACACTTCATTGCTCTCTGAGTTTTTTAAAATAGATTTTTTTTCCTCACTCGCCCAGATCAAAGATCTGAAAGTCTCAACATAATTAAGTTCAAAGTGACAAATGCATGTTTTCAAATGTTCAGCTGAAGTGAAACAGGCCTTACACTGGCTGTAACCCCGAGGTTTTTGCTCTGCTCACGCAGTGCCTGGCAGGGGATTGCCAGTTCTCACAGTTTATGACAAACCTCGTGGTGCGCGGGGTTCGTTCATCTCAGGAGTCAAAAGGAATGAGAATGTGAGAACTTCAGCCTCCGGTAAACAGAGAAAACTCTGGTTTTATAGAATTTTATAAAGGCTTTTATAAAGGCTTAGGATGCAAATAAACACAATCTTAAAATGATTAAAAAAGCCCCTCGACTTTTTAAAGCTGGCCCCTAATGTTTTACCATTTGCGTCTCACTTTGCCAATGAATCAAAAATCTCAAAGATCTCTTAAAACCTGCATTTGATTACTACCACATTATGCAAGATGCAAATTTTCAGTTAAAACTCAGGGGCCCAAAAAGTTTTTCCTATTTTAAAAAAAATTTAATCCTCGTTTAGGGTTGCCTCATTGTAATAATAACTGAACAATTACGGCAAGTAAACCATAAACTGGAGAACATCTGATATTCCTTTTTTTTCCTTTTTACATTTCTATTACAAAAATGCTTGGTGAACACAATGAAACCAAACATTTGATTGGAATAGAATCTTTTAATTGCTTCTGCAAGATCAAACAGGAGCTCATGGCTGTGTTAAGAGATCTCAGGGTAACGATGCCTCTTTAAACCCACTGATCTCCAGTGACCAAGAGGTCCCTATAAAAGGCCTTCATGCACACACTGGCAGAACTAATTCCACTCTTTCCCTCAGAACCAGAGCCCATTGGAGCAGATGGTGCAAAGAGCCCCAAACCAGGTCTCTTAAGCTCTGTCACAGCCCTGAAGGAGCCACAGGGAACCCAGAAAACAACCATTGAAATTTCCCGTCAACAGTCTGTGGGTGCCTCTCCCAACAAGCAAGGAAAAGCATCAGTCTGTGAAATCAGGGTGAAATAAAATGCTGCCCAACAGCTAGTGGACACTGCAGGATCCCAAAATGAACATTCCCTAGCCCCGTGGAGAAAGGAGAAAGGCTGCCCAGCTCCCCCCTCCGTCCCGTGTGTCCATCCTCGGACAGGCCAGGGAAGGAGAAGGGAGAGGGGAGGCCAGAGGAGGGTCTGGCACTTTTTGGGTACCTGTATTTGTTGGGGAACATCCTCTCACAGTCTTTGCACTCATAGACCTGTCCATCTCCAAGACCTTCCTGCTTGATCTCGTCATTGAGGGTCTCGTAGAGGGAGCTGACGGCGCTGCAGCCGAACTTCTTGTGCCGCCGCAGGTCAAGCTTGGACTGGAAGAGCTCATCACAGTCCTCACAGCGGAACGAGGGCTCCTCTGCAACAACACACAGGGGGTTGGCACTCCTGGAGCACCAGTTCCACCAGGCTGGATTATTTTACCCAACACTAAAGAGAAGGCAAAATTCTGTGAGCATCCGGCAAACAAACAAACAAAGAGCAAATCTGCAAGTGAGGGGAGAGAGAACCCAAGGGAGGCTGTGCCAGCAGCTGCTTTCACTTTAAGCATTAAGAAAAAAAATGTAGATCACACAACCAGAGGAGATCTTGTTTTCTTTGTGTCCTGGCCTCTGCAGAGACAGAGAGACCTACAAGAACTGGTAGACACACAAAATACTGGGTTGTTCTGGAGTGTTGAGCTGCCTGCAAGGAGGGCCTTCGAAAATATGAATGAGTTTTTTCCTCAAAAGGGGCTGCCAGGGAAAAAGGAACAACCCAGACTCACATAAACACAGATACTGGGAAAAGCAAACTGCCACAGCACAAACCTGGAGAAGCTCCTTTCTAAGAAATTGTCTGTCTAATGTTCTCCCCTCAACTCATCCCTCACAACTGCGAGAGCTCAGGGCGTCATCAGCCCGAGGAGTCCAAACCCAGAGCACCGTAGAAGGAAGAACAGGGAGCCAAAGGCTTTGTTGCTGTGTTCTTTGCTTTTTCTTCTTTAAAAAAAAAAAAAGTTCTAATGCACATAATAAATTACTGTAGTCAAGGTCAAACAAATTAAAAAGAGGGCAGCTATTATTAAGTTTACAAGGCAGCATCCTGACCATAGTGCCAAGCCAAACAATCAGCTCTGAGCTGTAAATTTTCCAGGAGAACAACCTCTGTGAGGGAGTCAGGACAGCTCTGGGTCTCTCCACCCTGAAACAGAAGCTTTCCAGCCCCCACTGAGTCACTGGTGCTGCATTTCCCTGTCCTGCTCTCCCCTAGTCCTCTGCTTCCTATTAAGCCTCGTTCCCTTCTTCTGATCACTTTACTTTCAAAAGGAAAGCTTGTGGTAAGTGCATAAGCTCAAAGGGAAGAGTTGGAATATTCGGAGAGATGCAGCCGAAGGCTGGTGCTGGGATGGAGCTGAGCCATCCCCTGCTCTCTGGGTGGGAAGTGGCCACACTCTGGTTTTGGGGCTGCTCTGCAGCCGGGACCCATATTCAAAATCTGCAACCTCTGAGCAAACCCTTGCTTTGAAGTCCCCCTTGCAGTTGTTCACCCCAAATTTTGCACATTTGCAACCACTTAGGCTGAGCTTTAGGGCCTGGAATGGTGTTTTATATAAATCAGGGTTAATTTTGCTGTAAGTGTGCCAGGAGTAGAAGCACGGGCAGTGTCACCACGGGGTCACCACGTCCCCCCTGCACTCGGGCACTCAGCTCCCATCTCCCTTCCTCCCCACACTGCCCATTTAAACCTGAGCTTAAAACTGAGCAAGACAAGGTCCCAGAAGCTGCTGGGAGGCCCACAGCAGTGATGTGGGCAGAGGAAACCCAACACTTTGCACACCTACACAGAAAGTATCGACATGGGAAAAGTCAAACACGGCTGAGAAAGAAAGTATCACCGAGGCAGGGCCAGTGCAGCCCCCTGGAATCCCAGCAGCCTGGCCAGGGGTGCCAGACCCATTCACTCAGGGCACCAATAATCCTACAGCAGCCACAGGGATGCACCAGCATTTCCTGAACTCCAGGAAAGAGGGATGTGAAAAAGAAACGAAATCCAGCGGGTCAACATATTCCTTTGGGGAGGAAGGGGGATTTTGACTGAAAGAAGGAGACCTAAGGGGAAAAAATACCCAATCTTTCCCATTTCTGCTGATTTTGACAGATTATATTCTCTGAAATTGCTATCAGCAGCCTCACCATGAAGTGAGTAAGGCCCTGCTCTGCTCCTTAGAGAATTTCCCTTTACTGGCATTTTGCAGAAAAGTATCAACATGTAACTCATGTGTTTTATGTCCCCGGGGAGGGAAACGTGGAAAAATCGGGACATAAAAACCAGCAGTACTGAGAGACTGAGGATAAACTACCATTAAATTAATCCAAACTACTTACTATGAGGGAAAAGTGAAAAAGAAGGAAAAAAAAAGTCCAGTATCATGTTATGTCTTGCTATTGCATTTTACTTGTAACAACAGCATGAAACACAACATTACTGAGCAAAACTCAGTATTTCATCTGCACATGTTTACAGACCAAAAGCATGCTTGGTGTGAAGGCAGCAAGGAGGGGGTGAGGGCTGGGATGAGGTGTGTTCAGGTACCTTTGGTGTCTGTAACTCGGGTCAGGAGAGAGAAACCCCACAGCCCCAGGGGTCCTGCAGGCACACACCGTGGGCTGAGGCAGTGAGCTCACCCTGCCAGCCCTCCTCAGCACCAGTGAACCCATGTCAGCCCTGGAACAAGGGCTCCTCTGCCCCAGGGTGCAGCTCTGGGCTCAGAGCAGGCACTGGCACCAACAAACACGACCCCACTGCTCTGCCTGGAGACGTCCCTGGGACAGGAGCTGCATCACTCACTGCACTGAGAGGAACAGGATAAATCCCTCACTAACTCCACATCCGTGGAAATGTTCTGGCAAGGTGTTCATCTGCCTCAGAGCCAACGTTTCCCCTCCTCACTCTGTAAACACAGCGGTGGCTCAACCCAGGAGGATTTTTCTGTAGGAGCGACTGGAATCCTGCAGGCTGGGAACCCCCAGGTACCTTCACCTCAAAAAACTCCTACCAAACTCCCAGAACCCCTCTACCCCACCCTGGCAATTCCCCAGACCTGAAAACACTTGGAACGGAGAAAACAGAATTTTTTTCTTCTTTTGACCTCAGAGAAAACGCATCGAAATTCCTTCTGCAAATCCAGACGAAATTCTTCCTCCTTCAGTTTGAGATTTACACGATAAATTGCATCTTATTTCACCCAAGCTCTCCTCTAGGAAGCAGAAATCCTCTCTGAGTTTGGAAAACCATCCATAGGGAATAATTTCCTCCATCCCTGGCTAAAGCTGGATGACTTGGCAGCACCCCCTCCCAGCACACACCTGACCCAGCCCTGCCTGCCCTGAGCAATAGCAACACAAGTTTGTCCTTTCTGTGAGGTCACGGAGCAGGGAAGTAGATGAAATACTTTAATAGCCTCAATAATAATTCAGAGATTTTGCTTCTAATTCTCCTTTTCCTTTGCCAGATCACCTGAATCACACACAATACAATAGGATCAAACTCAGGTAGGAAAGATGGAGGATAGGAAAAGCAGTGCCTGCGCTTCAGAATATCTGGGTTTGGAAAAAGAAATTTGCACTGAAAGAAGAATTAGAGAACTGGCAAATATAGGACTAAAAGCCATGTTACTCATGTTGCCACTGGGTGTAAATTCTATTCGGATGCTCAGACAGGTTCAGGAGAGGAAGAACTGATGGGCTGGTGGAGCAGCTGAGGGTGGGCAGGCCCTGGCACAGGCTGCCCAGAGAAGCTGTGGCTGCCCCAACCCTGGGAGTGACCAGGTTTGAGGGGGCTTGAAGCATCCTGGGCTAGTGGGAGGTATCCCTGCCCATGGCAGGGGGTGGCACTGGATGGTCTTTAAGGTCCCCTCCATCCCAAATCATTCCATAATTCTATGCTAGTATACCCATATCCAATACCCATTCCCGTGGCATTCCCACTCCTGAACTTCAGCAGGTTAGAGACCAGACTTCTCAACAAATACCCTGCAGGGAAAGGAACTGAGCTCAGAGTCAGGGCCAGATCATCCCCCTGCAGAACTGAAACCTAAATCAGGGCTGAGCTCAGACCTGGTATCGATTTTGTGTCTGTATGAGACACCCGGTTTGCAGACTTCAGGTTCATTAAAGGGTTTCTTTTTTCCTTCTTTAAGTACCAAAAATAAAAAGGCTGCCCTTCAAAACAAGTTCTCATTAAAGTTTTCCCCTTTCTTTAGGCGTCACAAATGAAAACAGCAAATGCTGCCCTTCAGAAAGGTAACTGCTCTGGTGTCTGACAGGGAGAAGGGGCTGAAAAGAAAAGAACAACCCAGTTACACAGAAATTGCTGCCTGTTCTCTGTGTCTTGTTTGTCAAATCTGTGGTTATATGTGCCTATCTGAAGTTCCATCAGTAACACTCAGGACAAAGCAGGAATGTAACAGAAAAATAAATCAGTGCCTAATAGCTTTCAGAGAAACCAAGGGGAACACAATTATGTGGCATCTACATGCTAATCTACCAGACTCGAATCTCAAAGGAGTTCAAGTGCCCTACTCAAAATTCCTGCAGTGATAAGGGGTCTGCTGTGTTTGGCTGGGGTTGGGAGAAAAGATTTTTATGATAATTATCTTTGTGTGGAACAATTTTGCATTTTCCTTCCTGTTAATTCCGAAGCGAACTGGGGCTGCGAGGCAGCAGGAAGATAGCCCTGCTGAAAGTAAAAAGTATTAAGGAGTCAAATATTTAATGTTGGCCTGGCGTAATTTGACAGCAATTATGCGGCAAAAGCACTAGACGTTACCAGGAAGACACAGATAAATGTTCCAATAATGACAGAGATGGAAAACAAGGAGCACTTTTTGCTTGTTCACATAAAAGCCTTTTAGAAACTGAAATGCAGAACAGCGGTGAGTTTTCATTCTGATTTCTCCCTGACATCGAAAAAAGGGTACAGAAATTATTCATCTCTGTGTGTCGGCCTCGAGAAAATTATTAACTTTTCGGGGGGGGGGGGGGGGGAAGAACAGTAAAAAATAATAATCCCGATTTTGACATGAGTGAGGCAGCAGCTCCCACATTTCACCCCCAGCCCTTCAGCAAACGAGCTTCCAGCAGCACAAATCCTCAAACTATCCTGTTCTCCAGAAATATTCGAAACTAACTGTGCACATCCTATGCACACTCTTGAAGGATTTCACTGCAAATTTGAATCTGAAATTATATTCATATGCAGGTAAGAGAACATAAATGCACTGTGACTGAGAGAACTCAGATTTCAGTGATTATTTGTATAGAACAGTATTTCCAACTAATAGTTTAAACACAGCTGGTAAATGAGAATATATTTAGAAATTAGTGGACTGTGCAAGAGCAGATGAGGTGTCGATATCCCAGCAATAATAATTCTAGGGATGACTCTTCCACCCTCTGCCTGGATCCCCTTTTTCCAGGTACTCTAAAGCTCTGCTGTTTTCCAAGCCTTGGAAAGGTTGGGCCCATTTTCATTACACCTAAAGAAACAGGGTGACCCTGGGGATGGAAAAGGCACCTCCAATCATATTCAAAACCACAGTGTTCCTCATAGGGAAGGGGAAAATTGTCTGCTGCACGTCTTGAGTTTAGTAAAGACTCAGTATCGTGGACTTAGACAGTCACTCCCACCAGGGAAAGAGCGAAAATGAGCATAAAATCCCAACAGCGACAGAAGGGGGAGGTACTGGATCAGGTTTTGTCCCAGCTCAGCTCTCACTGAGGTTCTCAGCATTCCTGAGTGTGCTGCAGAGAGGTGCAGAAGGTCCTCTGGAGGCCTTACCTTCCATGCTGGGCGCCATGTTCCCAAGGGAATAACCACCTTCCTTCAAACACACCAAGAGCTCTTCTCCTGGCTCAATTTCTTTAATAACTTTATAATAGATCTGGGAATCAGAAACAAAAATTGAGAGACATGTTAAATATGCAAAGACTTGCCCTTTACATTTTCCCCAATAACTGCAATGACTCCAGCTAGCAGGGGAGGCTGTCACTTGGGTTGGGATGATTGCTGCTGAGAGCTCGTTTTTCTGCCTTTATTTGACTCTCTGGGTGTCAGCATTTCACAGGGCTGGGACAACAGGGAAATATTTTGGGTAACAGCCTCTCTCCTTCAAATCATACAAAATCTTCCCATTGTTCTCCCTCCTCCTCTAAGCTCAGTGTATTTGTTACAGTGAGGGGAAGGTTAAACTGATGGAAGGGACACGTTTAACTCTCTGCTCCCTGGGCTGAGATTGGCCTGATGGTTAGAGCTGAATTATCACTTCTTCACGGAATCATTTTGGAGATTATTCTCCCCTACAGCTGAGACCTGACCCCTAAGGACAAGATCTGAACCACTCCAGGTCAGCAGTTTATCCTGAGCTCCTGTCTGAGCACAGACCCTGGACCTTCCAAAATGTCCCAAGCACAGCACTATTCACCTGTTGAACCTCTGTCATTGCACAGGGGGAAACCCCAAAACAGAAACAGGACTGAGACAAGGGTAGAGCCCATGTCCCAGCTGCACTGGGAGGGAGCAGAACATGGATTAAAGGATACCTGGGCTTTACACAGCTTTCCTGAACCAAAATGAACCCTGGTACTCCAAGGATGCCTAGAAAATATTCCAGTGAGAAAGAAATCTCCTTCATCCAAGGTGCAATGACATGTAACATTGCACTAACATAGTGTATGTTTTTAGACATGCCACACACTGAATTTTACTGTTCTTCCCTCAAACCCCACAGAAACCAGGGCAGCAGGTCCGGTGACAGGTGGGTCACACGAGTGGACCCCATTTCTGACAAAATGGCAGGAATTCCTGGGGAAGAAGAGTGGTTGATAGTGGATTATGTGTAAGAGATGCTCCCGTCCCTTAATCTTCCTCGTAGCCTCCACTGGACCTGCTCCAAGAGCTCCATGTCTCTCTTGGGCTGAGGAGATTTGGTGTCTTCCACGTTTCCCAAATTTTTAGAGTACACTGGACCCTGCCCTCTTCTAACACAATACCACAAGAATTTACCTGATAACAATTATTAACTGCCAAGTTTCCTTAGCACTGCCTTCAACAGCAAAGCAATAAATTATTTTTCAGGATAAGAAGTACAATGTACCCAGAATGATTGCCTAAACTCGCTGCCCCTCAGCCTCTGCCAGCCTGTGCTTATGGAGAAGAAAGACACAGAACTCCTGAAGTCCTGCCCGGGCTGCAATAATTGTGCCAACACGATGATTTTTCCTTCCCAGAGTCCCTTCCCCTCCCTCCTTGGAATGCGAGGCCCTGGCACACGGGTGGCCCCGAGCCCGGCAGGAGCAAGAGGCGCTCGGGCTGCTCCCGAATTGTCCTCCCTGTCCCGGAGTTGCTGCTGCGGGGAGATGTGACCGCCCGGAGATGGGAGCGATCCCAGGGAGCTGCAGGGACACGGGGCATCCACCGCTCCCAGAGCCACCGCTCGGAGCGGCGGGGACCGGGGAGTCCAGTTCCCGGAGCTCGGAACCTTCCCTCCACACCGAGTTCGGGACACTCCCGACAGATCCGCCCGCGTTACACCGAGCGCCGGAACGGCCGCGACCCGCCAGTCCCTGCACTGCCCCGGTCCCTGCACTGTCCCGGTCCCTGCACTGTCCCGGTCCCTGCACTGCCCCGGTCCCTGCACCGTCCCAGTCCCTGCACTGCCCCAGTCCCTGCACCGTCCCAGTCTCTGAACTGCCCCAGTCCCCGCACCGTCCCAGTCCCCGCACAGGTCACACAGGAGCTCCCGCAGCTCCAGGAGCGCTGCCCTTCTCCATCCCGCGGGCACCGCTCCGGGATAACGCGCTCGCTCCGCCGCCCCTCCCGCTCCCGCTCCCGCTCCGGCGGGGGATGGCGAGGGCTGTCCCGCCGGCGCACCGGGATTCCCACCTCTCCCCGGGACACAGCGAGCAAAACTTGCCGGCGGGGAGCGCTCCCGCAGCTGCCGGGACCGGGAGCGGGGACAGGAGCGGGATGGGGAGCGAGAGAGGGACCTGAGGGGACCGGGGTGGGAGCGATGCCCCCGCCCGCCCCAGCAGGTGGCACACGCCGCCCGCTCCCGGCCCCGATCCCGATCCCGGTCCCCCCGCGGGGTCCCCCCCGGCCCCCGGTGCCGGCCCCGGGCTCTGGAGCGGCTCGGGCCGGGCCGGCCGGGGCTGGACGGGGCTGGACGGGGCGGGGGCCGCCTGACCTGTCGCTCTGTCCCTTCGGCCGCTCCGCTCCTCCGGTGCCGGCGGACGGGCCCGGTCGCAGGGAGGGCAGGGAAGGGGAAAGGAAGGGGAGGGGAGGGAAGGGCAGCCGGGCCGTGTCTCTGCAGCAGCTCCAAGCGCTGCCCGGGGCGGACGGAGACACAACCGCCCCCCTGACCCGCGTGTCGCGGCCCCCGCGCGCTGCGGGGCGGCCCTTACGGGAGCTCCGGTGCAGCTCCGACATCCCGGCCCGCACCGGCTGCTCGCCGGGCCCGGCTGCCTCCCTCCATCCCCTCCTCAGCCCTCCCTGCACCTCCCCACAGCCCCACTCGCTGACTCCCCGGGATCCCGGTCCCTGTGTGCCCACCCAGCACTGCCCGGCGGGGCAGGCCGGGGGATCTCCCACCGAGAGTTTCCAAGCAGTGACACGGCCACAAACACAAATGTTTGGGGTGAGAAATGAAATCCAACTGCTTGCCATTGATAAGATGCCCCAAAGGGCACAGAAACCCATCCCCGCGCCTGCCAGAATCCTCAGGGATTCCATCCCTGGTTCCCGCTGGTTTGCAAACAGTTCTTCCGTGGCAGACACTCTGTCCCCACCCAGCTCAGAGCCCAAAACAGGCACCTGGTGCCAAAGGCAGGGGCCGAGGATCTCGCTGTCAGCTGAGAGACCCTCGGGTGGGAACCCCCGAGCAGCACCGAGCTGACAGCAGGACACTCACCTGTGCACAGGTGAGCACAGTTCTGAGAGGTCCCACTGCCCTGCTCCACAGGGATGGGAGGGTTCATTTCTGTGAATTCCACTGTAAACCAAAAGTTGTATAAAATTCACCATTTTCTCATTATCTTTTTCATTTGCACTTCAACGCTCTTCCCTGCTTGTTCAACAAGAAAAGCTTTTCCCAGGACCAAACCCCATTGAGCTTAATGGGAAAACTGCCTGGAAAAAAAGCAAAGGGCAGCCTAGGAGTGAGCCCAGAGCTCAGGGCTGAGTCAGAAAAACAGGACTCAGGATGACCCAAGCTAAGAGAAAAAAGAAAAAAAAAATAAAATTGCTATTTACAGACATTTCTCTTGCAGCTGGTAACCCAAATCCAAACCAGCACTAAAACACAAACCACGGTCTAAAAGGTCCATCTAATTCATAGATACAGTCACAAATTTTACCCTGAAAAATCCTTCAGAATTACCCTGCCAAAGGCTGACACTGCCCCTGTGTCACCCTTTAGCTCCTTTTCCTCTCCTGTTTGTTCTCAGAACAAAGTAGCTCCTTGTATTTAAAAGCGTCTGCTGCAGTCTTTCCAGAAATATAGGACAAGCTTCATTAATGATCAGGGAAAAGCTGGATTCTGCTGGAGTCACATTAATTTCATCAAACATTTCATTATAATAATTAACTTCATCTTGCAATCGTGTTACTGATGGTCTGGATTCATTAAAACCACTGCTGTGTTTCCTCTCCTTTTTTATTTCTTGTGTACCGAAAAAACTCGGATTTACTAAACCAGCAGAAGATTTACATTCATAAATCAATTATGGTCATTTATAGAAAAGCTCCAAACATGATCATTTCTCATTTCCCACCACAGAATAGGCAACTCTCTTAATTACCCGTTTAATTTAACACTAAATAGTTAACAGGATAACTCGGGCTTGGTAGTGCTCTCATGGATGACTGAAAATATCAATAAAAAAAAAATTTCTTGATTTTTATCAAAATTATTCTGGGCACGGGGCACCGAAGAGAGAAAAAATAAAAAGAAAATATATTAAAAAAATGAAGGTAAAAATAAGGCGGAGGAACCCTTTTCCAGTCTGGGTTGGTGCACGGATCTGCTGTGTGGCCGCTGCTGTGGCCGTGAGCTCGGGGCAGCAGAAAGCTGGCTCTGCCTGCAGCAGTTTGCAGCTAAACCCGAGCAATTGGGTCCAAACACCGAAATATCGGTGCTGCGGAACCACAGCCACACTCCGAGGCTGATCTCGCTCAGAGCCCGGCACCAGGTAACCGGAGCTGGGCATCCTTCCCTCTGAGGAAAAGCGTCCGGGAGCAGCCGGAGCCCCGGGGCGAGGCGGGGACGTTTCACCGTCCCCAGGGCAAGGGACGGGGACGGAACCGGCGAGGGAGAAAAGCCCGTCCCAGAACCACCTCCCTGCCGAGGACCCTCCGCAGGAACCCCCCTGTTCCTGCTGCCCGAGCTGCAGCCGGGACCTGTCTGAGCCCCGGCACAGCCACACGTTCGTGCTTTGGGGGGCACAGAGAGCACCGGAGAGGGGAGAAGAACAGCTGCATTTACCCAAAGGTCAAAACCCACCCGGGGCATCGGCTGCAGCAGAGGAGCTCCAAAATTCAAAACCAGCCGAAAAACGGCTCTTTACGTTCTCCTCTGACAAATAATGAACCCCAGCAGCCGGGCAGGGTTGGTACCTCCTGCCCTCCCACTGCCAGCCCCGTCCCTGTGCCCGGGAGGGGCGGACACAGGGAGAAGTTTGGCCTTGTGCACGCACAGCCAGGATGGGGCTGCACATTCCGCTTTTGTTCCCGTGTTTTCCTCCTTTGGAATCGCCTCCCCTTTGTCTCAGCTGAGCCACATTGCTTCTTATTTCCTCTTTTTTAAGGCGCTGTGTTATGCACCCGGGAATCCCGAGAGGAGTCACCAAACACGTGTGTAAAACACACAGAAAACCCCTGCAACACACACACCCCTCACAGAGGTTATTAAACACAGGCCCGACTTTTTCCATCCCCTGTTACTCCTTTTATTCCCCAATATCTGCATCCCAAATAAAAGCTGCAGCTATCACCCTGGAAGCCAGCTCAGGCCATTATCTTTATTACAGAGATTCTGTTTAATATTACAGACTCCTGAACTGCTCAAGTATTTTCCTCATGAAGGCAGCAGTAGCAACAGGAAAAAATAAAACATTTTCCAGACATATTTAGTAAATCATATCATTTTTCTACCATTTTTTTTCAGTCCTCCTTCAGAATCACAATTATCTCAGTCAATCAAGGATATCTTCTATTCTTTTCAAATACCTATTCAGCATGAATAAATATAAAGAAAACGGGCTAATGTTATTCTACCTGTGAAAATTGGCTCCACAATTGAAAAATAGTTAATGAAATGTCTCAATTAATCTCTTTCTAACTAGAAATACATTTTAAATACATTATAATCTGTAACAGGGGGGATCATTCAACAGTCCAGATTCTGCTGTCAATTACTTCACTAGAAATTTTATTTGGAGTCTTTAGGAATTCAAATACTCTTGTATTGTGGGGGGTTATATTCAAAAGACACCTTGGCCACTCGGGAATTATGAATTCACTGAGTTTGATGAAAGCCCAGAGCAGCTGATAACATCCTTAAAAGTCCTTCACAGATCCAAATGTGCCTCCTGTTTGCTGACAGGTGACAGCAGCAGGACAGGATTTCTCATTTAAGTTGGGTCTGAAACAGTAACTTGCATTTGATTTGGACTCGACTGGAGGTTTGTGAAACTCTCAACGAGGATTGCTCATCCTGAATCCATTTTTGGGTTTAAGCTTCAGAGAACTTTGCAAACTTTGGCAGACCTCATCAAATTCCTATTAATTCCATGTAACACCCCTCACTCACACCCCCCCAACACTGCTGTCACCTGCCTGGGAGGGTTCCACCTGCCCTCCTCCTCCTCAGCAGGCTCCCAAACCATCTCCTGCTCTCATTTTCCTCTTCAAGGCAGACCCCAACAGAGTTTCCAGCCTGGCACTGTGCTCCCCACCCAGCCCTGCCCACGGTTCCCATGGCCATGACCCCCCAGCACTGCTTTCCACCCTTCTCAGTGTGTTCTGTCACCATCACCCGTGTTCACATCATCTGCTTCACCACAGAGGAGTCAGGGGCTGCAAGATCTGAACTCTGGGGGTCCCAGGGACACCCCAGTGGAGCTACTGAGCAGATCAGTGCCTTGGCTGGCTCCTTTCAGTGCCCTGGCCAAGCCCCCAGCCCCTGTGGAGGGGTGGGGTGGGCAGGGCAGCCCCTGTGGAGGGGTGGGGTGGGCACAGCAGCCCCTGAGGGCCGTTACCTGCTCGTTGACGTGGCACACAGCCAGGTTCTGCTCATCACAGGAACAGGACACACGGATGTACTTCAGCCAGCTGCCAGCCCCAGCCTGGCCAGCATCCACACAGAACTTCTCATTGCCCAGCTCGTCAGCAATCTGCAGGAGAACGGGAGAGAGGCACAGGTCAGCTGGCACCAAGCGGCAGCTCTGGGGACTGGAGAGGAGGGAAAACTGTTTGCAAGGCAGGACTCTAAACTAGAAACAGGAAAGAGAACACTGGATGATACACACAGCCCTCAGAGAGATGACAAGAGTAAAACCAGCTCTCAGCCGTAATCTGAAATTCCTTGTGGGCAGAACCTCTGAGGACACACAGCAGAGTGGTCCAGGAGGAACAGGATCAGGACCACAGCTGGAGACAAACACACAGCTCTGGTCTCCACACCAGTCTAAGGAACCAAAGCAGGTAATTCCTCCAAACTCTATTGATTTCAATGACAGGGTCCTTAAACTGCTCCATCATCACCTTATCTATTTTATCCTTTCATGCAGGACCAGTTTTAATTACAAATGTTTCAATCCACTTTCAAAACAAGTCACTTTCCACAGCGCTGGGAAATGGCATTTTAAAAAAATGCTTTAACAAATGATACTTTCATTTATCAAAGTACAGCATCAGAAATCCACTGACCGCATTAGTGGGGCTGAGTGTGAGACACAATTGGGCTTGTGTGCAAAACCAGATCCCTTCCAAACAAAAACCTCCAAATAAAAGTCCAGGTGTGTGGAAAAAAGAGTTAATTAAAGGTTTGTGATTTAAAGAAACACACTGGTTTACCAGGAAGAGACTTTTTCTCTCTTAAGTCAGTGAAGTTGAGTAACAGAAACAGAGGAGATGCTCAGCATTCCCCACCCATGTTTGGGTTGATCCAGTTGGCAACTCACATATAGCACTTTTAAAAGATTACACAGGACACCCTGAAAACAAGGAAAAGGCCTTTGAGCCCAAGCATGGCAAAACCCTGTTCTGCTCCTAAGTGAGCCTCCCTGTTACAAAAACTCCTTTTTTCCTTAGATTTCCCTCTACCCTGACCAGACCCTGTGTCAGTGCAAATTACTTCAGTCATCAGAAGCTCTTAACATGCTTTTACTAGCAATTAATTCTCTCAGAATCTCATGGGATACGATAATATTTTCCCATCTATTTCAAGACAGAGCTAAAAAAAGAGAAAAGGTGGGAAAACAAAGGAAAGGAAAAATTAAACCTCAGTGATGACAGCAGCAAGGCTGGGCTGAGGAATCTCGGGGGGATGTTGCCAGCTGAGACTCTCGCTCCCAGCCCTGAACCCCCAGGACTGCAGGACCTGCCAGCATCCCCAGGAAAGCTCCCACCTCCCTGCACACATTCCCTGGTCCCTCACCTCCTGCACTAACCCTTTCCCACCATTACTCTTTGCCTTCTTCCTTCCTAATAGAACATGGCACTGAGAGTCACTGAAATCCTGCCTTTCCTCCTCAAACGTGTGTTTGGGACAGAACTGGGGCAGGAAACAACCTGTATGTGCTCAGTTCCTTCATCCCCTCCTGGGAACACTCATGGTCACTGACTCTGCCCTGACCAGACCTTTTCTCAAACCCTGGTACTTTCTGGACCCCCTTGTTCACCTCCCCTGAGCTCTGCTGGGGACACCAAAGGCCTCAGATGGGGCAGTAATGGCACAAGAAGCCAATTTTAGGTTGTTTGAGCTTTGCAAGAAAAAAACAACAACAAAAAAGTGTTTGTAACATGGGTTGAAAGACTGTACTAATTCAAGCTAAAATAACCATAACTCCTGTTTTAGCTCAGGGAACTCCAGGAACAGAGGCTGACCAAAGCTATTAAGATTGAAGTGCTTCTCTTGGCCTTACTGATCCCAAATCAAGTGGACCAGCCAAACCACCACCTCGAGGGGCAGGAGTGGGGACACACCTAATCAGAAAGTGATAACAACTTCCAGGGAATTCATCTGGAAAACAGAATGAGATGAATCATCGATGCTCAGCTGGTCTGAAGCCACTGAACAGTTTTTAAAGGTTTGAGTAAACAGCAGCCCACAAACCTCCCAATGCCATTAATCTATAAGGCAGCAACTGGTGATGTTCAGTCACCCTGGGAACACAATGTGGAAAACTGCAGGACTACCCAAAAAGGCCGTTTTATTTCAAAGCTGTATCTTACAGACACCCTCTCTCATCTTCTAGAATTGTTTGATGAGGACACTCAGACTGTAGAACCACAGACAGGTTTGGGTGGGAAGGGACCTCCAGGACCATCTAGTTCCATGGGGAGACAGCTCAAGGGAAGCTCAGAATTTGGCTCAAATTCACTTTGCAGGGCCCTGCTCAGGCTCCAGGGCCAGCTCTGCCTCAGGAGGAGGTTCTGCCATAGCTCGAAATCACCTGAAACTGTGGTTTTATCTGCATGGGGAAATAAAAGCCAAGCTGGGGGTGTGAAAGCTGACAGATCAAAACGAGAAAAAAAAAAAGGTTGCATGAAACCCTGAGAACTTCAGCTGCTGTTTTTCACACACACTCACTGTACCCCACAAACAGAACCCAGCACCACGGCCCAAGGCCCGGCAGTGGCACTGGAGGGGACTCTGCAAACAGCCATCCCTCCTCCAGTGTGATGCCTCTGCTGGCATCAGGGAGGACCCTTTGAGAAGAAAACAAAGGGGGCAATCAACTGGTCTGAAAGTGCTGCAGGACCAGTCCTGGAGCAGAGGGTGCTCCTGGGGGAGCTCAGCCCTTGGTGGCCAACACCTCTAATTAAAGCTCGAGTTCACACGCTCATGCTCACGGCTGATGTTCTGGGCCAGGGTTATTTCACAGCACAAAGAACCCTGAGAAATCCAAAAGCCACCACCAATCACTATCTGTGGTATCTAGTTTTTCCTCTGTCGAGTGTGCACACACAGAATAACAGCCTAAGTCTCTCTTCCTCCCACCTTAAAAAACTCCGGAAAAACAAGCTGAGACCTTTTACCACATCTTCTTCCAGTTTAGACCAGAAGGAAATCAGAAATTTCCTCTGGCAAAATTCTGCAAACCAACTGCTTGCAAGTTGTTGTCAGTAACTTAAAAAAAAAAAAGAGATTTTCAGTTTGAAAATGCTCCTGGAAAGCTCCTGGAAAATTCATTTTTCGGTCTTTAGAAGAAGTAGGAGCAGCACCAAGAGGTAACTGATGCTCTGAAGAAGGGCGGGTGGGCAGAAAAAAGGGAGGCAAAGAGTGTTGGCTGTGGGTGAACTGAAGGTCCCAGATGGAAGCACAGAGGGATTCACCCTGCAGTGAACTGCTGGAAACCTCAGCTGCACACAGCTACTGGAGTGGGGCTGCTCTCACCACAGCACTCCTCTCCAGCTCTGTTAAACCTGGTTGTTCACAGTTAAGACCAGAACTAACGTCATCCCTACCCAGGACTTAGCAGCTTTAATCATGAGCCCACCCATTCACAGATATCCCTGTTCCCTGGACAGGTAAAGGCTGACATCAGGTATTTACCACCAGCAGCAACAAAAGAGATGCCACAGGAAGGAAAAGCCAAGCAGAAGATCCCGTGTAATGAGCAGGACTGTGCCTTGGTGGAGCTGACAGGGAACAGTTGCAGTTGTTCTGTGCTCTGTGCTCGGGCTGGCTCTGCACCAGCCAGGCAGTGCAGAGCTCTCTCCAGTGGGTAATTTGGCTCAGACATTAAAAGAAGTTGTCAGAGCAAGAGGAGAGGGGAAAAAAGGTGTGGAGATACGGGAGAGGAGAAAAAAAACCAACATAAATTTATACTTAGTAACTGGCACTGGTTTTGCTGTTCTGTAACCAGTATGTGCTGATACTCCAGCCAGTTTTGGGGCAATGCTCTTCACCCCCTTGATCCTCTTGGATCTGAGGCACAGCATCCCTGTCCCTTGGAGCTGGGCTCCCTGCAGAAACACAGTGTCCCTTTTACCTTGTCCCCATGTTAAACCACGGGTGGGCAGGGACAGCCACGTGCACTTGGGATCTGCTGGAAAAGCAAACTTTCATCTGGACTGTGGCCTGAGGGCTCAGAGAGTTAATTCCCATGGGAGCATTTCCTCTGCCTCATCTCCCCCATCACTCTTCCACTTGATCCCACCCACCCCACCATGGATTTCTCCCCGCTTTTTTTCTTTTTTTTACTCAATATGCCAAAACCTAAGTTCATCTTTTCTCCCTCTGCTTCAGATGGTGAGTTCAGTGTTTATTTATTAACCCACAGCACCTCCCAGGACTTTTGTCTGCAAATCCAGCAGTTCATCGAAGAACTCCCAATTCCCCTCCTCTTCCCTGCCAGTAACTGTGCCATGACTCTGTCTGGTGGAGTCATTCCCTGTGTTTCCACAGAACACACTCTCCTCCCTGCTCCAGAGTCCCCATCCTCCTCCTCTCCAGGCTCTCTGCTCCAAACAAATGCACCTCCATGTTCCTGGGATTACAGGGCTTTGACTGGCCCTCTGCAGGGACAGGGATTTGGGCTGCAGAGCCAGAACGCCGGCTGTGGCTGCGGTTCAGGCTCATCCCTCTCCAGCCAAAAGGAAATTGTTGTCATGTTCCAGGACTCACTTTGCAGCTTCATCTGCCGTCTGCTGCGCGGCGCTCGGGGTTTGGATCCAAAAGGCTCCATTGATCTCGCAGAGGCTCCGTTCCGTAATTTATTAACATCAGAAATGCTGAGTTATGGAGCAGAAGTTATGGAAAAATTCGCCTCGAACGTTTACAATTTTTTTTGCACATCATTTGAGGTTTCCTGCTCCCCTAATTTGTGGGCTCTCTGTTGGGTTGTTCCTTTCACGTTTCAATGGGCAGCGTCCAAGGCCTGGCCCCGGCAGAGGTGTGCCGGGGGCCGCGGTGCCTGCGGATCTGTCGTCAGGTCGCTTAATGGATTCCTAGTGTGCATGAAGAAACGAAGCAACCAGGAGTTTGCCATCAGTGACCCAGCGTCCTGTTGCTATAACATCCCTCCCCAGAAGCCCAAAGTGTAATAAACCTTCTCATCCCGTGGTCGCAGGATCTGCCTCTGACAGCTTGGCCGATGTGCGCATTTTATTTGGCAGGAGTTGGAGATTTTTCCTCTTTTTTTCCTCCCCCCCTTTTTGCTTTAATGACCCACGAGCTGATTTAGAGCAATAAACTGTTGCCATGAAGTTTTGTTGTGTTTCTTTTAAATAAAGGGGAGGGAGGGCCTGCTGCAATTTATGACTTTCAGAAGTAACTGAAACAGAAACTCCATTCTTGCCACAAAATGAAGAGAAAAAGACTCCATCCAGAGAAACACCTCTGTCAATGTGTAGACATGAAGCCTAGATGAACTCATAAATTCAGCACTCTGCCCGCAATTAAGCAGGCTTCCTGGTGATTTGACAAAGAGTTAATGAGAAACGTGTCAGACAAAAACAGGTCATAGCACTGGAAAGCGATGGGAAGAGCAGCTGAGCCAAACCCTACTTGTCTGCTGCCCCAGCTCAGGGCCACAGGAAAAGCTCTGAGTGTACTCAGGGAGAGCCACTTTGAGTTATGTACAGTAAACTTCTTGTCCAAAAAAGCCAGTTCCCGGCCCCAAAACCACCAGATAAGGAGAGAAAGGGCTATCCCCTGAAAGCCTCTGCCTGTGCTCTCCATGAGGAGTGGGCAGCAGAGCTCTGGCCACCACCCTGGTGGTCAGAGCCTCGTCTGCAGCGTGACCCCCACGGGACACAGGCAGTGCAGGGGGCTCAGGGCTCAAGTCCTAAGGGCTGGTAAATGGCTGCAGGATCAGAGAACTCAGTTAATGTGTCTGACTCTGTGAACAGCCTCCTGTCCTCAGGAGTCTCCTCACCATTCACATCTTGTCCTCTCTGCAAGCAGACCTGCAGATTCCAGCAGAACACAGAACCCACCAGCCCTGAGACAAAAGCCCACAGTATCCAAACACTGGGAAAGCTCAGAGGAGAGGAAAAGAAATCTTTAGGGTTCTCCCACTGTCAAACAAGCAAGTTCCCTCCTCTAAACTGAGCCAGAGCCGGGAGAACCCTGAACATGAGGCAACTCAGCTGGACTGCACTGGGGCCAAGGGGATTGGCAATGCCAGGCACAGACTGACCAGGGCTGCTGCTGAGCCTGGTGACACTGCTGAGCCTGGTGACACTGCTGGGTTTGGTGGCACTGCTGAGCCTGGTGACACTGCTGGGTTTGGTGGCACTGCTGAGCCTGGTGACACTGCTGGGTTTGGTGACACTGCTGGGTTTGGTGGCACTGCTGGGTTTGGTGGCACTGCTGGCCTGTGGGAGGCAAAGCGCTGCTGCAGCCGAAGGGAGAGAGACCAATTCAGGTTTTCAAAAGGTTAAATGTTTCCGAACTTTCACTCCTGCCCAAGCCACACGTCTGGAGTGGGAATTTTCCACTGGTGTGTGCGTTTCTGAATCTGCTCTTGGGCTCCTGTGTCATCTGGCTTTGTGAGGGATCTGGAGGAAAACCATCAGTGGGCTGCAGGGAAGGCTGTTACTGGGACATGCTTCTGTCATGGAAAAATAACCTTCTCCTTCTTTTTTTTCTACCACATCTAAAGCACACGAGAAATCACATGAAAAAGCCTGTTTTCTACCAAAACTCCCTGTTCAGGTTCCAAGCAGAGGAGCCTGGATCACTCACACGAGCTTTGTAGGCGAGCTTAGATTTCCTGAGTGCATTTGAATCCAGCAAAGCCTTTTGAAGGGCTGCCCACTATGAACTGCTCTTCTCTTACACACCATCACAGACCAGCCAGTGAGTATTTCCCATGTGCCAGCCCTGCATCAGGATAAAACAACCTGCCAGCCCGCAGCGTCATCGCTGTGTCCCTCGGGCACCACACATTGGCTCCAGCAGAAGGTGCATCAGACCTGACCATAAACACAAACCCTGGCAGGAGGAACCACCAGCAGCAGCAACCTTCTAGGACTCCCTTTACATTAAATTTACGTTTTTACACATCAAATATGACCTCCAGGAAAGCATCTCCAGCTCCCCACAGCAGAGAGGCACCGCACTGACACGGGCAGAGCAAGTTCTGTGCAACAGGGCAAAGGGCAGAAGTGAAGAATCCTGAGAAAAACCCACACTGGCTCTGCTTTCCCTCCTCTACCTGTCACTCCTCATATTCCTGTTCTGGAGGTGCAGTTTTTCTACCCAGAAGACACCCTGAACGACACAGGATGTCACAAAAGGTGCTGCCAATGCTGATTCCTGTTGATGCATGAATCCAATCCCACCCCCTCGTTTTCCCCTCCCACTCTCACCCTCTCCCAGGGCAATCAGCTGAACTTGCGCAGCAACATCTAATCAGCACGCAGAAAAGCACAAAGTAAAGATGTCAAAACAGGAGACAGCCTCCAAGCTGATGGCAGGCATTTATCTCAACAAAAGCTCATTTTTCACCAGTAACGTAATTCATACCACACTGACTCAAATTAAACAGTAAACCCTAAGAAATGATGCTCGAATCAAATCCCAGGGCTGCCTCAGATATTGTACACACCAGTCAAGAAAGGGATTTCCAGTTCTTTGTAATATACACACTCTAAAACTTTGAAGTTTTCCTCCCCCTTGAAAGAGTTCAGGACATCCCACCTCTGTGTTCTACAGCATTTTGGCTCATTTCAAAAAACTGTAATTGTGGAGTTCTAAAAGCTTAATAGATGAGAAACGAATGGGAACTCGAGAGAAATCTTCATCTGACAAACAAAAGACAGAGGCTACTGCAGGCAGGGGAGGATTTGGAGCTTCAGGACATTTCACTGCATCAGGGAGAGGGAGCAGCAGCGAGAGGTTCTGAGCTCCCAGGGCTGTTCCAAGGGATTAAAACACACACAAGTCACTCGTGTCCCAGAGCTCCTGTGGAGACCCCAAATGCTTTGAGTGCTATTTCCAAAGGGAGGTGTGGACTAAAATGAGGTGGAGGAGGAGCAGGGCAGTACTCCTGGCAGAAGGGAGCAGGCACAGGCACAGAAGTTGAACAGAACTTCATTGCATGAAGATGGGAAGATTTTCTGGTGGTAATTTCTCCAAGAGTCCTCTTACCACTGAGACACAGCTGCTTCCCCTTATCCATACCCAAAAGATGCTTCTGCCACAAGGAAAACACAGCCAACCTTAAAAATAAATTCTGATGAGCTTCTGGAGGTGCATCCTGGGAGTATTTGATGGATACAATCTGTAGGTCTCACTGCCAAGAACTAAGAGAATTATTCTTAGAGCTCAATACCTGGACTTGACCTCCCACCTGGCTTTGGTGGCTGGGCCAGGTTTGAACACCTCAGCATACATAACACAAAGCAAACTTTCTGTCAGGGAATTTAAAATTACTGGGAATCAGAAGTGCAGGGAATCAAAGTTGCTGGCAGGGTAAGCAATGCAACAAGACCAAGGTGTTAAGTGTCTGGAGAGGTAGGAAAGGACAGGTAGCTTTCATTCCACGTGTAACTCGTGCCAGCTACACCCATGCAGTGACAACCACTGTGTTGGTCTCACTTCTGTCTTTGCCCAGAGCTTGTGCACCCTGCCTGGGGTGCTGCTTGGTCATGACTGACAGGCACCACCACATGACAGCCAGACACAACCACGGGAGGGAGAGAAGCTCCATCAAAAAAGCTGCCAGAGGTGTGGTTCAGAGTGGCAGGGCAAGTCCTAAGACAGACAGGTATCGTGCTCTTCTAGCACTGAATTTACCAGCCTAGTACAGAGCATGATTATCCCTTCTCACTTTCCCTGCCAGCATGGATAATGGCAACCCAGCAGGCTGGGATCACTCCTGTGGAGGTGTGCACTTCTCCACAGATCCACTGTAAATACCTCGAATTTACAGGCCCAAAGGGTGCATGTGTTACCACGGCTTCACCCACGGCCCGGCACTTTCAGAGCAGAGATTTTAAAAAAAAAAAACCCAAACCCCAAAAGCCCAACAAAAGGCAGGCGGGGAGCCCAGCAGGGCCGTGCCCTCCCCCACGGCGAGCACAGCTGCACCTCGGCCCCACTCACACAGGAAACCCCCCCAAAAGGGCCGGCTGGGACGGGGGAGCAGAGCCCCTGCAGCCCTCCTTATCACACACGGGGCAGCAGCTGCTCTGCACGGCTCGTGCCCTTTAGGAGGTGTGAAACAGATGAGTTTGTGAGCTGGGCTGGCACTGAGAAAAAGAACCAGAGGACATTCGAGGTTTCCCGACCGACCGACCGACACAGCTGATCAAAAACAGGAACCCCTCTCTGAGGAGCTGGGAAAACAAAGCAGCCCCCTCTCACCAGGCCAGAGACATTTTCTCTTGATGCACCAACAGTGTTCTGCTCACCCCTCAGAGAGCTGAGACGTGTGATCTCTTTAGAGTGAGATTTACCGAAAACACGACCGAAAGAAGGTGCAAAAACGAGGTGATGAGGCCTGTGAGCTCCAGGCTCCCCCATGCTGAGCTACATCCTGCCCAAGAGCTGCCCACTGATTTATTTTATAAATGTAATCCCAGAGGATGGCAAGAGATCTTCCCAGCACAAAGGCAGGGCCAACCCTCTCTGCGAGGTCAGGAATTTGGGGTCCAGAGGATGCTCAGGCACTGTGGGCAGGGCAGGAGAGGCAGGTCCCAGCTGTGGGGGGCTCAGAGGGGCCCAGAGGATCAATAATCAGCTGCTCCCCTTGCCTTGGGCTGCTGGAGGGACAAGAGGGACCTGGGCTGGGGGAGCTGTTCTGCAGGTGAAGCCTCCCCTCTGCCTGGGGCTGAGGGAGCAGGGAAGCATCCAGGCTCATCCCGAGCCTGTGCCCTGCAGCACAGGGATATGGGCTGAAGGACGAGAGCCAGGCCAGGAAAGCTGATCCTCAGGGCACTTCCAGCTTCTGGGGAAGCTGCTCCCAGCCTGGTTTGCCTCCCCAGGGAGGTCAAGGCTGTTCACATGACCTAAATCTTGCACAAGGACCTCAGTTTGTGACTCTTACACACAGTTCATCTTCAATCTGAGCATCACTGAAATGAGAACTGGGGACACCAGGGTGCACATTTTCCCTTAGTGGTTTGTTTCGACAGAAAAGAAGGTTTTGGAGTTGCTTCTTACTTGAAGAGCTAAAAGAGTTTCACAGAGGGGAGTTCCCCTGACATTCACCCACAGGTTAGCAAAAATCTCACTCAACAAATAACAGAGAACAAAAATGAGCAAAGTATTCTGCCCTCAAATTTACACAGTGAATATAATTATTTCCCCCCCTAACACAGTGACTCAAACTTTAATAGGAATTCTGAGGTGCTCCTTTTCCACCAAGGCCTCAGAACCAATTATTTCCTGCCAGTGGGACAATGTGACACCCAGAAGAGGTTCACAAACCTTCCAGCCAAACCTTGTTCTCCTTTCAGAATTATGACAATGAGAGAGAGACTGATTAAATTATTTCTTCCTGCAGCTGAAACCAAACCAGTGTCTTGCCTGAGATCACAACTGAAATCTCAGCCATAAGGAAGCACAGGGGTGAATTGCACAGTCCCAAGCGCTGCCAGGGTGAACTTTACCCCAGGCCAATTCACCTACTTATGAAACTGTATATTCCAGGGAATTGATTCTAATGATAAATCTGCCCTTTGGATACGCTGAGGAACAACATTTCAAAATCTCCAGCTCGGATCTTATGCCATCTCTGGGTCAAAAGACAGCTCAGCAGAGCAGTGGTGTCGAGGTAAGAGCTCGGATGGAGCCACAGGAGAGGGTCAAGTGAAAGGGGCTCTGATGCCTCTGCTTGGGTTGTTTTACTGAGGCAGTTCCAGCACATCTGGTTCCCTGACAGCAGGTCTCAAAACAATCCCTGAGCCCACATACCAGATCTCTCACACTGCCTGAGCGGGTCAGGTTTGAGTTAGGGGGATGCTGATAACCTCCACAATTCCTTATCTTCCGTGGACACCTGAGCCCAGCCCGACAGGCAGCACCTACAGCCAACACTGCCCTCAGAGCCACCTCCTGATCAAACAGGAGACCTCTGCTCCTGTTCTGTTGGGCTGTTCCGAAGTCAAGTGGAAGGGACAAAAAATACAACAGCATCTGCCTTTAGAGCAATTTTCTTACCTATCAGAAAGCCAGGCTCTGATCCAAAGATGGAGCTGAGGACGACAAATATTTGCTTTATACATCAGGATTCCCTGGGCAGGGAAAGGGAACCCTCCTCATTCCTGGGTCTCTCTGCTCCTGTGTGTTTGACAGGGAAGGCGTTTGCTCCCTGTGCAAAGTTTGCTTGTTATTGGGATTTCAGGATCACAATTATTGCAGGAACTCCTGCAACATGCACCTTCCCCCAGGAAAACTGCAGGAAAACTGCAGGAAAACCGCTCGTGGCAGTCAAAGACATGAGACAAAGGTAAAGGTCTGGAAAGGGAGGTTTGGGGCTTTATATTTAGTATATGAGCAGCGCAGAAAACGGTATCTGGGGGTTGGAGCTTGATGACCTTTAAGGTCCCTTCCAACCCAAACCAACCTATGATCATTTTCTCCAGGCAACTCTCAGTCACACTAAATGTGAGGGCGGTTTTGTCTCTTCAAAGCAAACACCCTTGGAGAAAAAAAAATCAGACTTCAGGTATTTAGAAGGTTCACCTGATAATAATCTCAGAATCTTCCTCATTAACAGATGGAAACACTTTTTTTTTTTGGTGACAGCTTTCTTCTTATTTCAAAGTTAAAATTCCTCAATTGCTAAACATGGGACTTCACAAATTCCTTGCAACCATAATAAAAACTATTAATTTAATGCTAAGTAGAAATTATCACATTTTTAGCAGCACTGCAGCATGCAAAACAAATGAAACACGGCGAGAACAATATTGTTTTCATTCCCTTCACAAATACTCACACAGAAGTTGAAGCAACTGCTCAAGCCTTGAAATGCTGCTGAAACAGTTTATTGTGCTCTAATCCTGCAGCCTTTAAAACAATCTAACGGTGGTATTTCCATGGTATAAATGATTCCTGCCTGTATCTGGCAGCCCCGGGAGTTCTCTAAGGATGAACATAAATTCAATTATACCAAATTAAATCTGAACATACATAAGCCACATAACATTTTAATTGGGGGCGATTCTTAACTTTTTTTGGAAGAACTATACAATAGTTGAGTCCCCAGAGATGATACGACCCATATGCTTACTCCCTTGAGCTGCCTGCTTTTATTAATTACTCTGGCAGAGATATATTTATATTGATGTAGTCAGTGTGTGAACAAAACCTCATGGACAAAAAATGGTTTAATTAAAGCAGAAAAACCTGGTTTACTGGTGGTGAGCAAATCTGGTCTTTAAAGTCAGTAAAACTTTCATAAGCGATTAGATAAAAATAAATCTCAGGAAAACATTTGCACCAAATATGTCTTTGACATTTCATGCTGGAGAATAGCATAAAAAAAAATTCCTGAGCAGGCTCATGGACTCAATAACCTGTTGGCTGCAGCTGGGAGTGAGTTCAGTCGGCTCCAGCTCTCTCATTCCCTTCTCCTCTGCTCTGATTAACAAATCTACCTCTTCTGCCCCAAACTGCTCCCTCCCTGCACCCCATTCTCTCTTCTGTCAGTGTGAACTTCCCAAAACTGGGCAAAGACAGGACCAAGCTCTGCCCTGTCCTGCTCTGCCTCCCGATGCCCAGCACCAGTTCACCGTTACTGGTGGACTGGGGAAGGAGTGAACTGGAGCAGAGGCTCTGCCAGCACTTTTCCAAGAGCAGAAGGAAGAGTCTGTCTGTAAATAACACAGAAATGTTTGCAAACCACTTTGCAATGGAAAGGATGTTTGGAAAACACAGCCAGAGACACTCAGGTGTGTACAAACCACCCCCACAGCTCTACCCCGGGCCTTGCTCGGAGTTCCACAGCAGACACAGAACATGGTGCTAAAGTGGAGAGTTTCACCCTGGGACACTGTCCCTGTCACCTGGAATCAGGGAGCCAGAAAAGCAAGTTAGGAGAACCCAGAGCAGAGGGCAGTGCCCCCCAGAGCACCCCCATCCCTCGGCACAAGGCGCTCTTTGTGCCGGACCGTGTTCCTCCCAGAGATGCTGCTCCAGACCAGAGCTGGGCCAGAGATGTAGATCTCACACACTAATAAATAAAAATAAATATCTGACCTCAAGTAAAAGATCCTTCGTTTGACACTCCTGATCATTTTTTATACTTCAAGCTCAGTTTTTACTGGACAGGATCCAGCCATCCTATGGAAATGGAACAGTCTTTTTCTTCACGTGAACAAAAGTCCTTTTCTAGTCCTGAGGGCCGGCAAGTTTATCCAAATATTCTCAGTTTACTACTAGCCCCTTTTGGAGCCGATACACTCAATAGAGGCACACTTTGTATCTGAGGAGCTGCTCAGGGCAGTGCCAGGACAGGGCTCAGCCCGGCTGGGAGGGACAACACACGAGCCCCGCGGAGCCCCTGCCCTCCTCATCCTCCCCCCAGGGCTGCCCACGTCTGACAGCAGCGCAGAGAGAAAGCACACAGCCAGAGCAGCTCCTCCTCCCCCCGCCATCTCCCCAGGAAGAATGTTTGGAAATGCTAAATAGTCTTTTCCATGTTTCTACATCGGTTCTTATTTTGGCTGAGCTCGTCCAACCTGTGAGCAGCTGCCAAGTGCATGAAGTAATGAGAAAGCTTCGGGAGGGAAGCTGACTTCACTCCAGCGGCGCTGGAGTAACACACCCAGTATGTTCTGGGGCTGTCAGCACGGCCTGAGCGGGACCTCATTAGCAAATTTGACTTGCACAACCAGAGGAGACAAATTCCTGGGTGCCACCTTCCTGCTGCTGCCAGCTGCTCTGACCTTCCCTGCCAGACCTTCCCGCGTCCTTCCCGGGGCTGCTGGGAGGTTCCCACCAAAGCCCTGTTTGCCCCACTGCCCCCAAACCTGACCTGTGGCTGGTGGTGATGATCTCAGCAGCCCCAGAGTCTGCCAGGGATGAGAGGAGGAGAGAAAGGCAGGACCCAAACACACACCTGAGGTGCCGTGTCTGCGCTGTGGGGATGCAGCTCTGGGCACAGGGACACGAACTGTGCTGGGTGAGGTCTGTCACAGCCTGGCCTCCAGTGCAGACAAACACCTTTTGTGAGAGTTAAAACTCCTCTGTGGAATAACACCCCACTGGGGTACACAAAGGGAGCAGAGCCCTCAGGAGAGATGAACCAGGTTCATCCTCCCCAGCGCTGGGACAGCGGCCGACACTCCCTGAGGAAGAGGCACAAACTGGAGTCACACAAGGGCAGAGCAGGGAATGAGCCAAGGTCTGGAGACACCCTGTGTGGAAAACTGGGAGAACTGGAGTTGTTTCACCTTGAGGAGACTGAGGGATGGGATGTAATAACGTTTGGTTCAGGCATTAGGACATGAACAGCCAAGAGTGATGAGCAGGACAACAACCAGCAGAGATCACAGGTTAGACAAACACCTGCCCCAAATGCCTGGAGATCCTGTGCTGGTCAGGGGGGCTTGAACTGGAAATGGGGGGTTTGTGAGTAGGGATGAGCAGATGGATCACACAAGATTGTTACCTGGTCATCTCTGGAAACAGCTGCAAACTACACCCAGCACTTCCTCTGCAAGTGCTACTATTTGAGGGGGAAAGAGTCAATGGGAATTCCTTCTCTGAATCAGCAGAGGAACACAACACATCCAATCCCTTCAATAAGGCACTGCCCTAGCTTACACTTTAAGAACAGTGTATTATGAAGGGTCATTTTATTCATACAAGCCTTACTCACACAATGACACAAAAATTTCGGCAGATAAGGATCCATAAATCTCTTTACCTTATTAGAAGGACTTCTAGCTCAGGAAAACGAGCCCAGCTTATCCCCAGACCATGTGCTGCGTTTTGGACAAGGGGTTTGCAATAACACAAGAGAACACAAGAGCAGAGCTGAGCTCTGCTGTAATTTCCATGGGGCCGAGTGCCACAGGTGCACTAATATAGGCATTAGTGAATGATTAGGCCTCGTAAAATATATGAATGCTGTTTCTTTAAGAAGCCATAAAATTTTATTGAGGAAAAAATCCATGTGTAAGGCTTTTGGTTCGTTTCATGCGGTCATTCAGAATTTCACTCATTTCTGACAGGACTATGATAATTAAAACTGTGGCCCGGGTCTGGTTTCTATAAAGTCCATCTGGCCTTCCGCGATGGAGAGTTTTGGAAGTATGTAATTGCCTGGGCAGCAAATAACTATTTTGCCATCCGCAGTAGTTTAATTTTGTCCCTGCAGCAGGGGAGCGAAGTCAGAGGGGCAAAAGATCATTAAGGTCTGTGGGGGAAGAGGGGCTCCCAGAGCCTCGGCTGGCCCGGATTTGTTGAAACGCTTGACACCAATGGGCCCCATTAATGCATGGGTTAGATACAATCTGTGGAAAAGGGTCTATTATAAAGGGATTATTTGGAAGTGTTCTGTAGTTGGGGGTGGGTGTGATTGAAGGACTTAAAACTGTTACATTAACCCTTAGGGCACTCCAGGCAGTAACAAACCTGGCATTAAAGCGCTGGTGTTTGTCACAATTTCTTCACTTCCCTCCTCTCTGCCACAAGGTCAAAGAGATTAAAAACATCCATAATGCACTCTTCGGAGCTACAAAGATGAAGCTTGTTTTCTGTCCACTTTATGGCTGCAGCAGCCCCCCTGCCTCTTCCCTCTCACCCCAAACACGATCGTTAAACAACAAAACAAATCGCGGAAGACAGGCACCAGCAATTATTTTATATATATATAATACATGCAAGTATTTATTTATACATCTAAAGAAAGCCAGCACAGATGGAGTGGTGACAGGAGAAGCTCTAGAGTTCCGCTTAAACACCCAAAATATGCCTGTTCATATTTTGCTTGACTAAAAACCAAGTTGGAAATTCCAGCTTCCCCGGGGAAGCTGCTTCGTTCTGTCAGGGAACAGCACACACCTTCCCCCTCGAGTGCCACAGCTGAACAAAACCACTGAGAGACTTGATAGACTTTAAAACACTTCCCAGAAATCCATGTAAACGCAAACAGTTTCATTTACATTTTAAACAGCATTTTGTGCTATTTTTTGTCTCTGCCAGTTGGACACGTGGGGCTCTCGTGGGAGACCAAGATCCCAGTCAGGCACTGTGGGGCTGAGGCTCCTGAACTGACCAAAACCTGCACCAGCAAGGGCAGCCACTTTCCCCATCACCCACAACTGCTGGTGTTTGTGCCTTTATACCTACACACATCCTTTATCTGCCCTGCTTTTCCAGCTGGTGGGATACCAGCCCCCTGTGTGTGTCTGTCTGGGATGAAGGACCCCTGGCCAGGATTCCTAAAGATGCAGATGGCATTTCTGCTATCAAACCCCAGTGCCCTGCACATCTTGTGAGCGACCTGCCTGCCCTGTGTTCTGGGCCCTGCTGCTCTCCTGTCAGGTTTTTGGAAGGCTCTTATCTCTCTGAATAGCCCTGCACAGACTGTTGAGCTCAGCTCTGTGCTGTTCACCCAGAGATGCCTTTAACAACGTGCTCTTCTGCTTCATCCCACTCACATTAAACAGCAGGTCCAACCCAAACATGTTTCTATTTGGCCTAAGGATGAGGTTCTGCTGTGCCAGTCATGTAAAAAGAGGAGAGGCCAGATCAGTTGAATTTGGACATTCTGAGTGCTTGGACACTCGATTTGTGGGATGAGAGGCAGAAAGTGCCACAAAAAATAATGAATAATGAAAATATCGAATGCAGCAACACATGAGGAAATAAAATGTGTCTCAAGGTGGAAAACCCACTGCTGCTATGAGGGGTTGGAGGGAATCTTGTGTTCTCCAGATTCTCGTGTTCCCTTCCTTGCCCTACTGAGGGGTGAAGGAGGGGAGGTCAGAGGGAGAACACGAGCTCCAGGCACTGGGCAGACCAGTCCAGGAGCACCTTCCTCTTCCTCTGGTTGCAGCCTGTCAACATGAGAAATCCTTTACACAAGTGTGTGCCACAAGAACCTCAGTGACTGTGATCACCAGCTATTGCCAGAGCAATTGTCTCTAGGAGAGTGGTGTTTGTTCTGCTTTCTTTCTGGGGGTTCATTCATTTCATCTGATCTTGTATCATCCCCAAATCAATCACCTGACTCACAGGGGGGGTTACAGGACTATTGAGATGTGGTAAAAGCCCCAGTGGCCAAAGACTGTCCTACTTCCTTTGAGACTCTGCCACCCTTTGCTGCAGGAATTTAGTGACTGGCTTGACTTCATTGGGCAGCTCTGGAAACTCTGAGGGAAAACATGTGCATATTTACAGTTCCCCAGACCCCACTTGAGACAACAGCAGAGATATCGCAGTGGAAAACACATTTTATAGAGAATTATTGAAACTGCAACTCTTCCAATACAGTAGAATGTCTGTTTGCTTTGGCATGTCCATCTCTGCTCACCACAGCAATCTGGCAGCATGAAGCACAGTCACAAATGATTGATGTTTAAATATGTCTGCTTGGAAGAGCAAAGAGGTTGATTAAAAACCATAAATTCGGGAAAAACAGGTTTAAAACCTTTATCTGGCACCCCAATCCACAAAGGTTTATCTGCACCAAGCAGCCATGAAAACAGACCTCCTAATTAACAAACTCCTAAGGTTGCTAATTGTGGTTAGTTCATACATTTGCTGCTTCAGTGCTGGGACCTGTTTGATGTGGCAAAGCTGCTCCAGCACCCCTGAGCCTGCAGGCAGAGTGTGCAGAGAACAGGGGACCATCAAAGGCAGGAACCAGCTGCCTCCCTTTGCTCAAGCAAGACACCAAAATCAAAGCCCCAGAGCCACTGCTCACCTCTGAACAACCCATCTGTGGTATTTGCCAGGAAGACAACACCTCCATGAGATGATACCTGATGGGAAACACAGCCAGGTACAACCTGCTGTGAGGGGAACTTCCCACCAAGGAACCCAAACCTGAACTTGGCCAACAGCAGCAGTAAAAAAGAACCTCTGAACTGGCATTGTGGCACAGGAATAACGCAAGGTTTGACTGGGTTAAACCCCCCTCCTGGTGCTGCTGTTCCCCAGAGTGTGGCTGTGTCACCCCATGCCAGCAGCACACCCCAGTGCCAGGGCTGCCCCTGCTTCCCTGGGCAGCACTGTCTGCCAGACACACACTGGCTGTCACAGAAGTGCCCTCACTTACTGGGAGAAACCAAACACAAATGGAATTTCAGGCAGGCCCTGCAACCCCACCTCATCTCCATCCCTTCTACTGCCTGAGCACTGCCCCATCCCATCCCATCCCATCCCATCCCATCCCATCCCATCCCATCCCACCCTGTCTCATCCAGCCCAACAGCATCAGCCTTGCAGGAGCTGGAGCTGCCTCTGCTTCTCCCTCAGCACCAAGCCCACCATGGGCTATAATCTTCATCAGCAAATTAAACATATCTGAATGAATCCACCTCTAGAGTTTGTTAAAATCCTCTTTAGGCAGCTATTTGGAGTGAACAGAGCTATTTACCCACATCAAAACAAAAGCTTCTGCTCTAAGTTTGCAGACAACTCTCCTAAAGATTTTATTTTCCTATTTTTTATGGAAATCATAACAAGCAGCAGGGCTGTTTTTTCTTGGAAATTACATTAAAAATATTCTGTTCTAAAGATATTGTAGATTCATGAAACCATCACCTCTTCTAAATCAAGGAGAGTGAAATTCTGCCAGGCAGAGTAAGCACGAGACTGCCAAAAATCCTGAAAAGGTCTCTCAGAAGGGAAAAAAAAGAACCAGAATAAAAGAAGCTGTGAAAGTTTATGAGGATAAACACTGATGACAGGTGGAGTAGAAGCTGAAATCTGAACTCCAAAGTAACTGCAAATAAAGATTTGTTACAGATGGTTTTAATATGACCTAACACTGGGATGCCAGCTACAGTATCACTTTTTCCTGTAGGCTGGACAAAACTAATAATACAGTTATGGAAACAGGCTACAGCAGCACAGACAGGGGAGCAACACACGGCCTTTAGGACACACCATGTCCTCTGCAGAGCACAAGGTATGGTCAAAAAACAGCTGATAAAGAGACACAGAGCTGGAACCAGCAACCACATGCAGTTTAAATGAGGAAAATCAAGTAATCACAGAATTGTTTAAATTGGAAAAGCCCTCTCAGCACATCGAGTCCCCCCTGTGCCTGATGCCCCCCTTGTCCCCAGCCCAGAGCTCTGAGTGCCACGGTCAGTCCTTCCTTGGACACCTCCAGGGCTGGGGACTCCAAACCTCCCTGGGCAGCCCCTGCCAAGGCCTGACAACTCCTCCTGTGAAGAAATTCCTCCTGGTGTCCAACCTGACCCTGCCCTGGCACAGCTGGAGGCCGTTTCCCCTTGTCCTGTCCCTGAGAGAGGACTGGCATCACCAGTGGTTGTGTTTGAATGGCATCGATGGTGGCTCAGATCCCACAGTCCTGTGCTGCTGTCACTGAGGTGACACCTGGAGCAGCTCCTGTGGAACCTGCCCCTCTCCAAGGATCCCACCATCCAAGGGCTGGGCCTGCACACCCTGCCCCAGCTCCTCCTGAGCCCCAGCTCTCAGTGATGCTGCTGGGACAGTGCCGACAGCTCTCAGCGGTGTCACCCGGAGATGACGGGCACAGGGAAAGAAGCCCCTTCTCTAATTTCCAACATAAATTCACTATTTTGGCAGCTGGACCCTCTCAGATAAGAAAACAAAGCGGATCTTCATTGGGAGAGCTGTGAAGTTCCCGTGCCTGAGCACTGACCTCCAGCCCCGTTTCTGGACTCTCTACGTCATTTCAAAAGCAAAATCCAGCTGGAACACGCGGGGTTGCTCCATCTCTGTCTAGACTTCAAGCATGTAACACACTTGGCAGGTTTAAGCATTCTTGCTGAGATCAATGACAACTAACCTGCTGCACCACAATTCTAGGAGGATTTGGGGTTTTTTTTTCCTACTACATGGTAAATCTGAAACGCAAGTCAGGGTAGGAAATGCTGTGCTGTTACTGCACTTTCCAGTACCAGCTGGTTAATTAAATTGTCTTTGTTGATCCAATCAGATTTTAGAAGAACAAATGCAAAAAATATTAAAGAAAGAAAAACTTGGCAAGATTTTCAGAAGTGCCAAATACCCTGATATTTTAAGCCATATTTATCAAAGACACATCTTAATGGGAAAAAAAAAAAACACTTTAAATCAGTACTACACTGAAATAAATGTATGAACCACTAATGATCACATTATCATATTAGTCACTCAAACCAATTAACACAGCTAACGACAGATTCAAAAAGCAGATAACTTAATCAGTTTGCACACTGCAATGTGTACAGATATAAACCCAGTTTATATGTGTGCATATAACCCAGGTTTGTGTGTTCTTCTGAAGGGGCAGGATGAGTGCAGACCATCTGAACACTGAAAACTCCACACTGAGGAGCTGCAACTCCTGCCTGGTGCCAAAGTGCTGCAGCAGGACTGGGGACTCTTCCTCCTCATCCCTCCCCCTCGGGATCCTTGATCAGAACACCACGGGCTAGTCACTTATGTGGGTTGGCTTGGAGGAATTCCCTGTGGAGGGAGAGGAGCCCCTGGCAGCAGGAGCTGCCCCGTCCCTGCCCGCTCCTGTCACCGCGCTGGCACTCGGGGCAGGCAGGGAGCACTGGCCTTGCTGGGACAACCAGCAGCTCCTCTCATTTGGCTGTAAAACATCCTGCATTTACCTGAGAATATGGTAACTGGGGGCTGGAGAGCTTTCCCCATAAATTCCTCAGGCCAGGCCAGGCCCATCCGAGGGTGCCAGCCCGGCCCCACGTGGGGCAGCGCCGCGGGCGCCGGCGCAGCTCGGCCTGTCAGGGGCTGGCAGCAACATGCAGTGGGCTTGGTGGGATGCCATGGCTCATAACACCAAATGGAGTCATCAATAAACCCAACATCAGTAATAATAAAGTTTTACCACTCACCTTATGTAACTTTTATTTTACACTCGATTAACTTTTATTGCCAACTCCAAAGAATAAAGGCATTCTTACAGGAGAGAATTGGAAACAGCTTTTTTGGGGGGAAAAAAAAAGAAAAACGGCGTATTCTCATGTGTAAGGGGCTGCATTCCCTGGCAGCTTAGGAGTACCAGGGACAAATATGGTTTAAAACATGCATGGCTAATTCACAGCTAACAGAGAGACAGCCTTACCTTTCCCGAGCCTGGCTGAGTAACCCCATGCTCTCCCACCACGCTGTGCTCTGCACTTCCCAGGATCAAATTCAAGTGAGACACCAAAGCAAGAAATCCCCGGGCTCTGTCTGTACAATAACTCAGTATGACAGCAACTGATTTAGCAATTCCTGCTTTCTAATTGCAGCAGAAGAAGACCCAACTGCAGGAACATTTACTCAGATCACCAAGGCAGATGCACCCGAGCTCCACACACAGGCAAAGCATTTCCCAGGAATTTGGGTTAGTAAACGCACGAGGAAGCCACGCCTTTCCATATTTCCTTTAACTCATTATGCTTATTTTCTGGCACCTTTATGAGCATCAATCACGAGCAGCCCGTGCTGAATACACAGCATTGTTTGTCAAACTGGACAGTGCCCTCGGCCATCATGCCTGAGAAGTCAGGGGACTGTCTAATGTCTGGTTTTAATATGGGCCAAGTCCTTTTTCGCCTCCTGTTTAGTATAATTTTATACTGGGTGGACACATTTAGGGCCTGAATGGTTTGACAGTAATGATTAATACCCTGCATTAGGAGATTCCAGTGAAAGTATTCAGGAGCACGCTGTGCAGTTTGGTTCTCATCAGATGGTCAGGTCTACAGGCCTATTAAAAACAGCAGGAGAGCTGCAGACTTAATCACAGAGGCTGGGCCCGTGGAGGGAGGAAGAGTGAGACACAAAAAAAGGAGAGAATGAATAGAAGGACAGAGCAGAGGTGCAGGAGAGCGTGGGGTAAGTCGTGCTCTCACCAGCAACAGAACCAGGTCAGGGTTTCTTTAAAAACTGTGCCAAAAATGGTTCAAATGTAAAATCTCTTTTCAAAGCCAAAGCAGGTAAGGGTGGAAGGCTGCATGAGGCAGTAACAGAGAGTGGAAAGTGAGAATTACTTTTATGGTTTAATGGCAAAAATTCTAGAAAGACAAAATCAGACCCAAAGCAGAACAGATAACACAGTGCTCCATATGGTAGCAGGCCCTGGAGAAACCCAGCATAACAGTCCCAGGAGTGAAATCAGAGCAAATAAACCACCCAGGGAAAGGCATCACAAGTCAGTACTGTTGTCTGGTGCCTTGCTATTAGTTCATGGAGTCAGAGTCATCTTGGGATGGCTGCAAACCTCAGTACAAACACTGGCCCAGCTGAGGTCCCCATTCATGCAGCAGGAACCTGGAGAGCTCCAAGCTCAGAAGGCTGAGCCTCACATGGCCTTCTGACTCCATTCCCAGTTCTCCCTGTGTTTCTGTGCAGGACCAGGAACTACAGAAGAACTTACTCTCCACAACAGGAGAAACACCAAACCAACCACGTGGAGGAGGTAAGTCTGGACCTTGTGCAAAGGCTGGATATTTGCCCCATTACCCAGAAAACAGCCTTTAGAGCACTAAGTAGCAGGTTACAAGCCTGTCTCGTGAGAATCATAATGCTTCCAATAAAATAAAGCCATCAGCACCTACCAAAATCCCAGGACATTCCATACAGCCCACACCATCAGGCTCTAATTTCCACAAATTTTCACGAAGTCAATATTTGTTTGCAAGGAGTTTGTACAAAGCTGCATCAAAAGCTGGAAGAAGCACATTGTGTTCATGGGCCTGATGGACAACCCCAGCCTCCCTTCCACCATCACCTCGTTGTGGCACAGAAATAGTATGGATTTGTTTCCAGAGGAACACAGCCCAGAACACATCTGTGTCTTATCAACTGCATCACGGGGCCCTATGGTTTAGAACATCCACCAAAAGCACCAGTAGAAGATTTCATAGAACAGCTCCCATGTTGATCAGCTGGTACCTGTTCTATTTAGGAAGGCTGGAGCCTTCCCACCTGCAAAACCAGCTCTGGGTTATTAAAACTGGGGGAACTTCAGCTGCATTTATAGCATTTGGTGGAAGTTTAGTTCCTAAAATGAGCTCCTCTCCTGCCAAGGGAGAGGGTGTTCTCCTGCCTTTGGAGCTGCTCTGCACACCCCAGCCCTCAGGGGAGTGCTGGGGCCTCCTGGGGACCACTGTGCTGCTCCTGAGGTTAAACTGGTTACGTGGGTAACCCAGGGCTCCACTGGGCAGGGCTGTCACCTTTCAGCAGTGCTGAATTTATATTAAAACCCAAATCACCATTAAAACCCCAACAACACACAAACGGCATATAACAAAGCCCCTGAGGTGTTCAAAGTCTGTAAATCCCCTTTTTTTGAACGTCTGAATAACAACAAACCCAAAACAATAATTAATTCTTCTCCAGTGCACAGACCCAGTTCAGTAACAAGCGCTAAAAATACATCTGAACCTTAGAAACAAAAGAGAAGGCATGGAGCACTTTGAAAGTTTGCTCCAATGATTAAATAAATTAGACCTGAGCTGCTAAGAAGGGAAGGACAGAAAGTTCACCACCAGCACGACAAGACGTTGCCAGGCCTTGACTTGTTTGCGAAGAGAAAAAGGGCGAAACCCAGCACATTTCAACAGATTTCCAAACTCTGGGCAGTTTTTGTTATTCAGTGACAATGTGATTTTCAACTGTGTGAGATCTCATGTGATTTCTGACACGATGCCCGTGGTCCCAGCTCTGACAGCTGCCAAGCCACCACTGCTGCAGAGGGAACGAGCATCCTCGGGGCTCAGGAGAGGCAGTGGCAATCCCAGCAGAGCTCTCACTCCCACCTGTCCTGAAATGCTGCATTTCTTGGTCCCTCTTGCAGCACTCCAGGGTATCCCTCACACTGCCAGGAACTCTGGACACCCCTGGTGCTATCAGTCCCACCCCAGGCCGATGCTCCCACCCCATCCCTGCCGGGATGCACCGACGGGGACCCCTGGGCCAGACCCTCCCTCCTGCCCGGGGGCTGCAGGGACACTCCCTCTACTCACTAAAAACACGTTCTGAAAACACAGCCCTTGTTTGTGAGACATGAGGAACACTCCCTTCACATATGTAGAAGCATCAGTGAAAAAGATCATTGTCTGAGGACAGCAGCTCTCCTTACACACACACAGTGGAAACAAGGATTTCACCAACCTTCGTGCATTTACACCAAACTCACCACTCTCCCAAACTCCTGAAGCCCTGCTTTTCCACTGAAACCCAGAACTATTAATGCACTGTAACGATTCTCTTCCTAGACACAGAAAGAATGCAGGGCTCCCTGTGACAGCACTTTACCAAACCCGGGCAGAAATTTCTCATATCCCACAGCTTTCCCACAGCTTGGGCCAGCTCCGGGAGCTGCAGAAGGAATGAGTGTTCCCCTCCTGGAAGCATCATCTTTTTTTTTCTTTGATCGGGTGCTTGACTGTGATGGACAGCAAGAGAATACAGGGACAGGACTTCTGAACACCCCACTGCTATCTCCACATTATTTGGATTTGCAGGTTATCAGTGGGGCAGCAACTTCTGCTATGACCTCATTAACTAATGTGGCCACATCAGCACCTCTGCACAGCCTTTATCACTCATCATGTGTCATAAAGCAGCCCGTTGACACCTCCCGGGGAATGCCGGTTGTATCTTATCTCCCGCAGGGATTGGACCCTCGCTGGGAGACAGGGAGCACGTCTAGGAATGCGGCGAGGAGACACGTCCGCCCGCGGCAGCTGACAGGGGATGATTTCTCAAACAAACACTGAGTGGGAAATTAATGGGCTTTGCCTTGCCACTGACAATGCCGAGCAGAAATACATTAACTCCTGGCTGCTATAATTTAAGAATTATGACTGTAATTTCAGACCAAAGCTACTGGGACGCTTCCATCAGCATCCAGCGCGCAGCTGCTTCACCCTCCTATCATCACCAGCAAGGTCCAGGAGCTTTCATTTACACACTTATTCCTAGTGGCTGAACGGTGGAATTCCCTTCCCACATCTGAAAATCACAACAGCATTTGGTTTCTTCACATAAAAATCCTTCTGTCTCACCTCCCAAACTGGATTCTGGGAGAAAAAGCAGCACACTCAGAGCACAGCATCTCTCAGCTAGGAGAGAAGGGATTAGGATGATGCCAGAACATTTTACCCTGTTTTACCTTGTATCATTCTTCTAAAGACAGTTTTTGAAAGGTGTGTTTTGCCAGGAAAATGGCACCTTTCCCTGTCAGAAACTGTGTCCCCCTCCTGATGCACAAAGAGTGCAGGGCACGGCAGGGAGAGGAGCATGGGGATGGTTTCAAGTCCCCAGTAAACATCTTTGAAAAGGTCACGGGGAACCCTCTCCACACTTTGCTGTTGTTAAACCAAAATGCAGTGGGTGTGGATATTTTAAATGATGCAAAAAACCAGTAAAAACGTGAAAACACTTTTTTAAATAAAACCACAACAAACCCATCAAATCCATCTGGCATGGAAAAATTCCTCGGGCTGAAATCAAAGTAAACATGACATAATCCACACTGGGATTGTGTCAGTCACTACTGGCTAAACTGGGAGGGCTCAGGTGACTGAAACAGGCAGTGGGCACAGCAAAGCTGCTGCATCCTGCCCACCCTCAGCGGGAACAATCCCTGTGTTCTTCCCATCCTGGCCTGCAGCTGGCAATCCTGTTCTACTGAGAGTCATGAAAGGAAAAATAATCTGCTGCTCACGGCACTGGGATGGCCAAACAGTGGGGCACGTGGCCTGATGTGTCACTGATGCTCTGCCCAACTTCGAGAGAGTTCTGGGGCTTCTCTCCCTTAATGCCTCAACTGTAAAATTGAATTAATCATCTCTCTGGCTCTGCTTAGAGCTCCAGCTGCCAGTAGCAGACAGTCTGGAATAATCTGGAGGTGGGTAAAACCTGAAATTCCCATTCTAAGGACTGAAGGCTGAAAAGGCAGTTCCAGTGTGTAACAACCATGGGATTCCTTGGTGGATCCAGTGACAGTCACAGGCAGGGCAAGCCCCAGACCATGGAACCACTTTGCACCAGACAAGTGCCAAACCTTGCCAAATTAATGAACTGCTTAACATTAAAATCAAACAACCAAACAAGGAAACCCACCCCCCTGAGTTCTGGAGTCTTACTGCAAAACATTCACCCGATGGTGTCTGTTCCCTGCCTGAGCCAAAGGGAAGAGCTGCTCACACTGACACAGGGCGGCCTAGATCCACCTCAGGAGCATCTCCTGCCTGTGGATATCCTGGCAAAATACCCATCTTTGATGACAAGGGGTGCTTCTCTTACCACTCCAAGATCTGTGGGTCATCCCAAAGTAGTTTTCATCCCGACCAGAATGTCCTCTTTTTTTCTGATTGTTTTTTTTTTAGTTTTTTTCTCTGCTTTTTAAAAGGGTGTCTTGTTCTCAATGACATTTTTCCTTTTGCAAATGATCTAATGGAATAACTCAGAAAGACCAGCTTGTGGGATCTGGGAAACCCCCAAGCCTGACAACGTGGTTCCCACCAGCTAAACCATGAAAATCACTGTGCCTTCTGCATTATTTCCTCGTATCCAAAACCTGTTGTTGAGTCCAGCGACCAGCAGATCCCTCACCATCAACACTGGGATAAAGACTCTTCTCTATGCCTTTTCCAGACGTAAAACCAGATCTTTTATTAAACCACATTAACCTAAACATCCTCCCTTTATTTCTCCCCTGCTGGGTAACACCATGTCAGAACATGAGCTGCCAGGAACGCGCCGTGTCCTGCTGAAAGCTGGAAAAGGGGCCGACTGAAGGCACGGAGCAGAAAACATAAACACATCGGCCTCACGTGCTCGGCGTGGATTAACCCGACCAGAAACGTCAGAATGACTCGTCCCGACTGCTGTAAACAAAAGCAGAACCTGACAAACACTTGCCGTGCCCAACCGTGCCAGGAAAAGCCGATTTGGGGAGCGAAAATGAAATCGCGGTGCTCTGAGGAGGTTCCACTCGGGCAGGAGCAGCTCAGAGGGTCACAAAGCCCATATTGTTCAAATGTGCACGTGGTCGCTGCTCCTCTGTGTGCTCTAGAGGCAGCATTGGCTCACGGATGGGCACAGGAGCAGGACAGGGCCCAGCTCTCCACCAGCCCCAGTGCTTTGCTCAGCCCTTCCCATCTCAGCCTCCACTGGTCCCTTGGCTGTGTCATCATCAGCTGCTCCTGCTTGGGAAGTGCTCTGGAACACCCAGGTGATGACACCCACACACTAAAGGTCTCTCCACCCCCTCCCTGAGGTGAGAAGCTCCAGGACAGGGGGGTGTTACACCCTTGTCCTGCTGAGCTGTCACAGCTCTGTGGGTTCATCTGCCCTGGCCCAGCCCCGACAGCGACTCTCGGGGAAAGGCAACGCTCTGCTCTGGCCACATCTCCACCCTGCAAACCCGAGCCCCAAACAGCATCTTCTTCAACAAACAGAGTGTTTTGCTCCAGTTCCTTTTTTTTCAAGTTTTTTTTCGCAGAAATAAAACCAAAAAGGCCAATCAATCATTACTGATGTGGCCAAAGAATTCAAAGTCCCGTGCAAGTGCTGCCTCGATATGGAAGCATTTTTCCTTTCATTTTTCCTTTCATTTTTCCTTTCTCTTGCCACCTGCTTTACCACTGCGGGTACGTGGCCCTTGAAACACTTGGGGAATTTTTTTACATCCTATTTTTCAAATTATGTCAAATGTCTCCAGGGCCTGACATAGCCTTTATTAGAAGTCAAAATTCATAATTACCTGATAGCCAAGCACAGAGTTATCAGTCAGAGCAGTGGGACAGCTCAGCAAATTCTCAGCAGGTCGCACCATGAGGCTTTGCCCTCACCTCGAATCCAGCGTTACCCACACCTGACTGCACACACCTCCCTTCCCGGCCCTGCACCCCTGGATGTGGGAATGTGCATCCCCTGACACCACCCTGAGCATGGCAATGTTTGTCAGGGACGTGCCTTTTGCACGTGCTGCTGTTTTCTTAGCAACTTAAGGGACTTTGCAAATAAACATCTGTGCCTCTGTAGCCCATTTTTAATTTCTGTATTATCTGTTTAATTTTTATGTTGTCTGTATGAAAAGGACGTGGTTGGAAGGAGCCCAAACCAGTCTGGGATTCCATGTTTCTGTGAGTGTTCAGCACACAGGTGAGCTGGGCACGGCCACGGGGACTGGGTGTGGTGCTCACCCACCTCCCAGAGAGATGGATTCTGGCAACAAGGACTCCTCCCCTGAAGCTCAAACACCTTCCCCTTCCCCAAGGACTCAGCCCTGACAGAATTTAGGTGTCCCCAGGCGATGTTTCTGGGGGCTGTAATTGCCCCAGCCTCGAGCTGAGCAGCCTCAGGGTGTGGAGTTATTGGGGTGGGAATCACCCAAACCAGCCCTGTGGCAACAGCACCAAAAAAAGCTGTGCAGGAACCAGCCCGGGGAGGTGGTGGGATTGTTTTCCCTCACACATTCAGAGCTGCAGCTTGACCTCAGCACAGAAAGCCCCCAGTGTTTGCCCAAGATGGGATCTTACTTTCCCCGGCCCTTTCAAGTGCCCCGGGCCCTCGCAGGTGTGCACGGCCTCGTTTTCTCTCTTTTGCTTTCTTTCTTTTTTGGGGGGAAAGATTGATTACAGGCTAAGCAGGGCTCCTTTAGCCAGCACTCCCATCTCTAATTATTAGCACTGCCAACTTTTCCAGCACAATGCTCAGTGTCAGATAAACGAAATCTGCTCCTGTCTGTTCTGTAACTGATATCAGCTCCATAGTGACCGTCCCTGACCTAAGGACCCCAGGCTTTGTTTGCTGCTACATCTTTACTCTGCTGAGCGTTCTCAGAGTCCATACACATCAAAAAAATCACCAATATTAATTAAACCCCAGATACTGTTATCACTGTGGTGAATAATGGGCTTTTTCAAGCCGCACTGAGTAGCCTCTGCAAGACTCTGCTCCTGACAACATTCAAAATATTAGATTTCCAATACTTCTTTCATCTCGCCCACAGCCTATTTGCATTAGTGGTTGTTACATTACAACAGTCAGAAACCTGTTAAAAATCTGTGTGTACACAGCACAACACGCTACAGACACACATTTAGGTCCTAAATTAGCCTTTTTTTTAATGGAAAAAATAATTAACCTCGTTATTAAAATGCAAATACCCACAGTCTGCCTGCAGAGTGGATCTTCTGGCAGTGAGGGATATTCTGGCAATGTGATATTTTATCACTGTGGATATTGTGGTGATGTCCAGCACAACAGGCTCCAAGGAACAGAATTTGGGATTTATAAGCACACACGACAGAAATAACAGCATTACTGGGATCACTGTCTATTTTTAGGGAGCCTCAGCACTCCAGAGAGTTGCCATTTCTTCAACACATCCCAAACAATTCAAATCCCTGATTTTGAAGACATGTAACCCATTTCCCCTCCTTAGGGCATTACTGGTTCCATAACACCCCCTCCAGCCCCAGCTCCTCACAGGGGATCCCAGTGTTTCCTCTGGGGCAGGAATGCTCTGCTCCACCCTGCACAGACACTCCAAGGGCTCCCTAAGAGCACTGAATGGAGCAGCTGCTGCTGCAGTAGAGAGTCAATTTTTAAATATTCATTACAAAATTACATCTCTAATCAATATGAAAAGATCTGCTATAATCATTTCAATATTTCTCCTGTTAATTATTTCATTAGTTTTATTGGTTTGATAAGTCTCTGATTTTTCTGTCCTTCAGATTTCCATATGGATTGGAGGCAAGGACAAAGCTGAGGGGTTGTTATCTGGGCAGGATGCCTGGCTGTGCTCTGGTACAATCTGGAAGAACTGGAGCCCAACAGATCAGGTGTTAGGAGGGAATCCCTCCCTTTGAGGGTGGTGGGACCCTGGTACAGGTGGCCCAGAGAAGCTGTGCAAGTGTCCAAGGCCAGGTTGGATGTGGGTTGGAGCAACCTGGTCCAGTGGAAGGTGTTCCTGCCCATGGGATGGGCTGAAAGGTCCCACCCAAGCCAAACCATTCCATGAGTTTAGATTTCCTGCCCTGTTCAGTTTGGTTTTTTTCTCTGTCTCTGGAAACCACCAGATTGATAAATCAGAAAAATTGTCACTTTTTGACACCCACAATGTTGTCCTTCCCCCCTAAACTCTTTTCCCCAACTTCTTCCATGACAGTTATTAGTTGATTACCTGTACAATTGACTGGTGCTGCTGGTAACAGCACCACAGCCTAATTGAAATGTATGAGAAACAATTACGAGTAATTGGAATCAATTAATTGATGATTTTCTGTGGAACTGCTGCTCGGTGCAGGCAAATCCTAATTACTTCACAGAGCCCAGGAAAAACCTGGAAAAGCTGAAATCACAGCACAGATCTTGAAGTAGCACTGTGCAGTTTTCATGGGGGCAGCTTCTGTTTGAGTGCAGGTTCCCAAGCAGAGGAACAAGGAGAAGAGGAGGGAGGGAGGGAAGGAGCAAGAAGAAGAGGGAGGGAGGGAAGGCAGGGGGGGAGCAGGGCAGGGGTCGGGGCTGCTCCTGTTCCCAAACACGAGGTGATGTTCCTGCCTCGCTTGTCAATGCCCCGAACCCTCCCCACAGCCGGGGCTGAGCTCGGTGTCTGTCCCTTATCAGATGAGAGCAGGCTGGAGTTTCACCATCCCGACTCCTGCCTTTCTCCCGCATTCAGTCCCACTTCCTGCTCTCTGAAAGTCAAGCTCCCATTCACAAAAGAGGGGCCTTATCTCCTTACCTCTTGACCCTGAATCAGGGCTGCAAATACAGGCTTTTCTTTCTGACAGCAGCAAACAGGTGACAAAGTCCTTTGGCTCTGGGCCTTTAAAGAATAAAAGAAACACCATCTTCCAATATATTTTTGTTGTGCTGAAGGTGGTAAATCTCAACCTGCAAAACCCCTTTACAAGGATCCAGCCTTTATAAAGCAATCTACCCTTTACAAACAGATCTGAGAAATCAGGATGTCTGCATTCAAACCAGAATTGCCTCGAATTAGGAGAAATTTCAGCAATAAAAATGGATGGGTTTGATGAATGTTCTCCTTTGTTTAAGCCCAAAATTCAACGGGACTGCCAGAGAACTGGCTCCTTCCCTGAGGATGCACTGCACAGCAGCTCTTATCAGAACTCCCTCTCATACTTAGCCTGGCTCTGGAGGAGGTTTATCACGTCTCACAGCCAGACCACTTGAGCTGAGGAGCTTTGGTGGGGAAAGGACTCGAGACAATTAAGGGAACTACAACACGAGTGCCCCTGAAAACTTCAAGTGGCAGAAATAGATGTGCTCTGTTAACGGTTTGGGAGAAGAACCATTTACTTGTGAGACAACATTTAACGTTCTTCCCCTCAAAATTAACTGTCAGCCTGCAGAAACCCAAGGATTTTTGGGTTTGTATTTAAGGAATGTGTTACCTCTGTGGGCTCAGGCTCTGCCCTCCGTCCCTGCTCGGTGGCAGGGCACTGTCCTGATGTGGGAGCAAACCCTCACCCTGCAGTTTCACTTAACATTTTGCAAATTAAAAACACATAAGAACCTCCAAACCTAATAACAAAATTGCTTTTTACATTTATGGCTAGTGAAATATTTGTTCCAATGTCTTCCAAGCTGTGCTGCAGTGTGGGAGTGGAGCAACCTGACAGGCAGAACACCCCAAGATAAGTGTCCCTGTAGCAATTCCAGGGGGGACAGGCTGGCCTTGGTACCTGTGCTGTACCTGCTGGTGCCTCTGAGGGGCATCCTCAGCTGCCCAGGGCCCCTGGGTAACAGAAGGAAACCATTCCTCCAGGGAATCCTCCATCCTCCCCCCGGCTGGGACAGCCAAGTGACCTAGGGAATCAGCCCCCAAGGGAAAACCATGCAGGATCCCACAACTATTTATTAAAAAGAATTCAGTGCTACCTCTGTAAACTTGTCCCAGGCGTGCAGTGTCAGATAAAAGTGACATGAAAGCATTTCTGCTGTGCCCAGAGCTGCCCGTGCCCGGGGACAGTGAGAGCTGACAGTGCACAGTAGTCCCCAAATTGTTGGGCAAACTATGTCATGTCCCAGATAGCACCAAGAGCCTGCCCTGGACAACGTGTCTGTGGGCCTTTGAACTCGTGATGAGCTTTGTGTGTTCTCTCCTCTTTATTTTTGTAACTGCTCCAGACCCCGGGGCAGGTGGTGCAGAAAGATCAAGACAGGGTTGGGAGGAGCAACAAACACTTGGTCTGAGGGCCAGGAGATGAAGAACCAAGTGCTGCAGCAGCTGATAAAAGATTGATCCCAGGACAGAGGGATTTCAGGCAGATCCTTTGGGATGCACAGCTATTTCTTTACTTCGATAGGAAGACAGAAAAACATAAACACAACCTCAAAAATATCTCCCCTTCCCTGAGAATCCCATAGCAATCCATCCCCATCCCCAGAGAACGGGGAAAACATCCTTTGCCCTCCTGCCAAAGCCAAGCTCCTCCTTTCAGAGGCTCACTGATGTGCAGGTACATGAGTTGAGTGGGCATCCCTTTCACATTCAACATTTGGGAAGAATCAGAGCCTCTGAAGGAGGAGCTCAGAAGGATGATTCTGGTGAGGGTAATATAGGATGCATTTTGCAAAATGTTACTGTAATTAAAGCATCTCAGTTTGACTCACAAATGTTCAGCTGCACCTACAGGTGATCAGAGGAACTCTGAGCTTCACTTTCATCCCCTCTTAACTGGTTTATCACTTTCCAGGCAGCCTAAACAAACAGGTTAATCTGGAATGAATTATTCAGAAGACCTTTCTCCCCAGTCAGGAGAAAGAAAAATGTCCTAATTTCACAACATTTTTATTAGAAGACATAAAAGCTTTTTCAAGGTGAGAGATTCTTCCTCAGTGTTCCTTCCCTGCCTCTAAACAGCCCAACTGCAGCATCCCAGATGTCAATGCACTGGATTTCACATTATCAGCAGGTGAGTGAGCTGGTATCTTCCCTATCAGAAACATGATCAGCCTGAAGGTCAAATAACTTATTGTCAGCATAAACAGAATTACTATAATAGGCCCATCTAGCCCTGCTGGCCCTGACTGTGTATGGCCTCAGTGGAAAATGATTCCTGGGGCACAAAAGGGTGGGGGGGTGAGGGCTCCATGGAATGGGGGCAGCAGCTGATCCCTTCCACACCAGGTGCATGGGTTAAAAAAGCTTGGATTGATCCCAGAGCAGATTTAGGCAGAGCTGGCCTAAAGCTGTCCAGCACAACGTGCTCCTGCCTTCACCACTCATCTGGCAGAAGCCACAGGAAGTTTTGCTTCCCATGGTTTGGTTTGGTTTGGGTTTTTTCTCAGCATGTTTGGATGCTCTGGATGCCCAGAAGGCTGAGGTAATCAGGGGGTCTGTGGGAAGGCAGAGATGGAGGAGATGCCCCTGTGCAGTGCCCAGAGCACAGGATTTACAGGATGTCAGAGGCAACAGGAACAAGCCATAACTGAGATACCTCCAAAGGGTATCCTTCCCTCCCTCTCTGCTTACCCACCAATGCTCATTTCAGAGGAGAGCTGGGAGGGCTAAATCACTGCTCTAGAGAACACTGAGTCACTGAGACTTCACAGAACCACACACAGGATTATTCAGGTTGGGAAAGCCCTCCCAGCCCATGGATCCCCCCTGTGCCCCAACCCCACCCTGTCCCCCAGCCCAGAGCACTGAGTGCCACTGCCAGTCCTTCCTGGGACACCTCCAGGGCTGGGCACTCCAAACCTCCCTGGGCAGCCCCTTCCAGTGCCTGACCACCCTTTCTGCCAAGAAAGTTCACATTATAATTGTGAATGTTATAATCATGTTATAACCACGCATGTTATGTCATAATTAGAACAATTCTCAGGTCCAAATATCCACCTCACACCCTGTCCAAGCTCATTCCAAGACATCTCTGCCCGTTCCAACCATCTGAGCAGACACACAACCTGCCCTGTCCCAAACACCCCCCTGGCAGATCTGAGCACCCTGAGGTCGGGCAGGCTTGGGGGTCTGGGCACCCTCTGGGGTCTGGGCACCCTCTGGGGTCTGTAGACCCCTTGGGGTCACTGCCTCCCTCCAGCTTCCATTTTTTCCCACTTTGACAAAACCTCCCCAGGACGGTATTTGACGTTTTCCCCACGGGAGGAGCAGTGTGAGGCAGCTGAGCTGTGCCTCCAGCAGGGCTGATAACAGGTTATCTGCTCAGCAGCCACAGGTCGGGCCTCCCAGAACGAGCGGGGCCTGGCGGTTGTGACTGAAAGCTGATTCCTGTCAGAAGCTATTTTCTCCCCGAGACAGAGGAGACATTGTGCCCCTTGGTGCTTGAGTGTGGCCTTGGCTACTGCCAAAAGACCACCTTTTTTTTTTTTTCTTCGCTGAGACAAAACAGAATCCCCCTGCTGTCAGCTCTATCTGGAGCTGCTGAAAGGGGATGTATAAGCCCAGTAATGCTGCTGAGGAGATAACTGTCAAACAGCATGAAAAACGCTGCCTATCTCCCCAGCGGAGCAACTGAAGCTCCATGGAGGCTACAACTCAATGCTCAACAGCTCCTGGCATCTGTGAGGTCTCTTTCTTAGTTGCTTTTTAATACCCTGGTGAAAGAAAACGCTGTGTGTGCACCAGTGGGATTCAGAGCCTGCTTCTGCTCACCCAACTGGTCAACTGGGTGGTTCCTGGAGATGTGGAAACGGGCATTGTCCCTCCTGAAAGGGGAAACAGAGGGAAAACAGGCAGTTCTGCCACGTACAGAGGGAATGTGAGCTACATTTTCAACCTGCTTTAGAGGGCTGGGCCAGAAAAACTGACCCAAAGCATTGTCAACGTGCACCAGAGGCCACAACTGTAAAGTCCAGTCCTTAAACTCCTGAATAGCAGAGAAAGCTGGACTAGTCCAGATTTGATGATGCTGCCCTCCTACAAATCTCTCTGCAAAATCAAAGCCATTAGAGCAGCACAAAGACAAGTTCAAAATTATTAGCTGGCAGCAAATCCCACAAATCATACAAATATATCCCTGTAAATATATATATTTATATATACATGTGTACATAGATATGAATTTGACCTTAAACTTCTGCCTGTGTAAGCCTGTGTGTCTTCCTGTCTGCAGGCAACCTCTTGGATTAGCAGAGTTTCATCAGGCTGAAAGGTCTGGGGAGGGAAACATCCCCCAGCCCCTCTAACCCAGCCACTGAGTCACTTGGAAACCTCTAAAAGGGAAGTGCAAATTGGAATCAGAGTGTGGTGAGGACACAGCACCCGATAAAGTGCTGCTGAAACCGTCCCAGTGCAGACCCCAGTGCACCCAGTGATTAATCAGATACCTTCTCTTTGTTTTCATAAATGATAAGTGGATCCACTCCGTTTGTGTGAGTTGTGCCTGCAGGGATTCCCTCCCCCTCCCCCTGTGCTGGGGTGGCCCTGAGCCAGCACGAGCACAACTGCAGTTCTGAGCTCTGTCAGCTTGTATGTTTATTTCTTTTCTTGGGGGGAAAAAAAGAAAATCAGCCTAGAAGGAATTGCTGGTTTCATTATTTAGTTCTGCTTTTCCTGCACTTAACCACAACATCATCATCAAAGCATCCCCTGATAGGGAAATACAAACTCTCCCATCTCTAATTCAGCCAGGAGCAGCACAGCCAAGTGCAGCAACCATCACCCTTCCCTTACTGAATGAAAAGAACAATCTTCACTCACAGTTTATGGCTAAGAGAGTAGTTTAAATTACAGATTTTTATATGTTTACACACCTAATAGTATAGAAGCCACTTTAGAGCTTATCAGCTGCAGTAAAGTGAGCAGAACTTCAGGGCTTTGGTGTGAAAACTTGGATGTTGGCCACTAGAAAGCTTGAATTGGGTTGAGAAATACCTCTTGGACAGCATTACATCCATCACATTGTTACACACGGTGGCAAAAGGCTGCAAATACACTGGGAAAGGCCCTTATGTTTCCTCAAGGCTCCCTGAGACTCCTGAACTGGGTTTTTACAGCCACAGATCAAGGCATGAGGTCCCACTCAGCTTTAGTAACTCCAGTCCCTGCACCATAAACTCCACATCCCCATATAACAATTACAAAAATTATCCTCAAGACTTGGCTCCTGATATCAGAACAGATTAAAGACCAGCTCCTGGTCAGCTCAGAGGGGAGAAGGGGCACAGGGCCACTCACCTGGGGCACTGCCACACTAAAACATTCATTCTTCAACCCCCAGACAATGATAACCACCCAAAACACTAACCCAGGGTGCTGCAGTTCACTCTATCATGTTAGCAATGAAAAAAAATACTGAACCACAAATCCCTGTTGAATTTAAAAATCTCCTCAGCTGTGAGACTGAAAGCAAAACTAACGAGCGCTGCGGCAACCCCAACAACTGAGCATTTTTCTTAAACTACAAACCCCCCCGAGCAGAGAGGCCATAAACTGGGCAATAATCAGAAGAATCCACTTTTTAACAGAGGCACCTCTTCCAGCCTGGATGTCTTTGATCAGAAATATCAGCGGGGAGAGGAGAAACCTGGACGTGTGAATTAATGGCTCGGCGCTCCGTGGCCAAGCCAGGAAGCTGCTATTTGGCTGAAGCCCCGTGCTCTGTATGGGGAGAGTGTTATCTAAACCACTAGGACGACTATAAAATATCTTAACAGCTTCTGCTGCTTAGCTGGGAGCAGGGCTCCCCAGTATCTAATATGAAACAAGTGGGCCAGGCTGTGAAAGGCAGCTCTATATTCGGAGGCCGCAGCGGCTGGAAGCTATGGGGTCGTCTCAGAAGCTCTCAATTGTTTTTAAATTCTGTTTTTACAAGGAGCGTGAGATTTATAGGCTCTTGAGGGGAAGAAAATGATGTAACTTGAGTAAATCAACAGGCCATTTATTCCTGGCCCTGTTTCCTCTCTGTCACTGAGCTCTGGAACGAGCCCCCAAGCACTCCCTCTTCAAAACAAGAGCAGCCCGGGCTGCAGAGATCTTGCAGGGACAGTTAAAGGCACAGCTCCCTCCCTTCCCTCTGTGCTGAAGAGGGGGCCAGCCCAGGCACCCCAGGGCAGGCTGTGCTGTCCCCCCCATGCCCCCCAAAGTCGGGACACTGCAGCTCCTCCTTGCCCTTGGAAGCTGAAACGTGCCTGGGAGAGTGAGCAGGGCTGGGCTGCTCCATCCTGGCACAAGGCACACAACTCTGCAACTGTTAGAGGGGCAAACCCCAACTTTTTGAGTCTTCTGATGAGAACATTCCCCAGAGCAGAGTGTGGGAAACAGGAGGGAGCCCACGAATGTGCTGAGGGGGCTCGGGATGTCTGAGCATCACTCGAGAGGGAATGGGTTCAAACTGACAGAGGGCAGGGATAGATGGGACATTAGGAAGAAATTCCTCTCTAAGAAGGTGGGCAGGCCCTGGCACAGGTTGCCCACAGAAGCTGTGGCTGCCCCATCCCTGGAAGTGTCCAAGGCCAGGTTGGACAGGGCTTGGAGCAACCTGGGCTGGTGGAAGGTGTCCCTGCCCATGGCAGGGGGTGGCACTGGATGATCTTTAAGCTTCCTTCCACCCCCAGCCACTCCATAATGCTCTGATTCCCTGATTTTAACCTCTGCACTCTGCACATTTCAAGCCTTGTTCCCATCCCCTCACCTGTTCCCTTCGCCTGGACTGGAGAGGGTAATTTTGGGTTTAAACCCCCCTTTGCTGGATCCACGCTGTGAATAGAGACCTTCACTCCCCCACCTCTCCTTTCCCAGTGCTCTGCCCATTCACAGAGCCCCAAACTTTTGTTTGCTGCTGACACCCAGCTGCCTGGGAGCTGCTGCTGCAGCAGGCAGGGCAGTCTGAGCGCTCAGGTCAGCCAGGCAGGCTGACCCCTCACCTTTGACAGTGATCTTTATCTAGACTCCATCTTAATTATTTATCTCAGGAAGGTCAGAAAGAAAATGCCTCTCTCAGGACCCCCACTGCTCCAGCCTGCACAACTTGTTAAAATGCGAGTTCTTTGAGGATGGTAATTCAACCAAGCAGGGAAGAAACTGCTGCATCACTTCTGCAGCCGTCGGGGAATGTTCAGAAAATTGCTCTCAGCTCACAATTATCATTTTTAAACCCAGCAATTGGGGAACTTTTCTCATAAAACCAGGACTCAAAAGGGCCACGAGAGCTTTGCTAACGAGACGCAAAAGATTTTACATCATTAACATGGTTTTGCCTAAAAGTTCAGCAGACACAAAAACCTCACACACAGTGACATTTAAAACCTCCTGGAAAACACAGGTAACATCTATATGAAGAATTCTTAGAACTTCAGTAGCATTAAAGCTGAAAGAGTTCTACGAAAAGTTTTAATAAAGTTATTAAAATAACATGCAACACTTTGTCTCCCTTGCAATGAGTGTTTCACAGCATAATTTAAAAAAAAAAAGCCGCACACACAATAAAAGGAAGAAAAAGGGGGGGAAAAAAAGCTTGTAGTAAAAAACTGGGGTATAATTTTCTTCAATCAACTCCAGCTCATGACTGCAATTACCCCAAATCTCTCCGAACCTCGCTGTGATACACCAGGGACAGGTCCTGGAGCCTCTGTGGGTGGCAACCTTTCATCTGCCTCTCAAACTGTTCTTTATTGTAAGGTTTCAAATTAGCGCGAGCAGCAATGAGCAAATTTGATAATTCGATCTCAAATTAGTTAATGTAATGTGCCAGGAACCACTGACTAAGGCCCTGCAAAGATGAAAATCTATCTCTGCTGGCTGGGGATGGAGGGTTAACCAGCCTGACAGCTCGCATTTGAAAAGTTGCTTTTTATTTTAATTAAGACGAAATTTTGCTTTAAATGCCCCCCCTCCCCTTTTCTTTCCCCACAGTGTGTTTTTCCTCATTCTGCAGGGAAAAAACATGCTAGAAACACGTGAGGGACATTCTTTGGGGATCCAGCAGGAACTGCCTGACCCAGAGAGCTGTGAAATGGGGGGAAAGCACCGGGATCCAGTGTTCTGACCCAGCCTTTGCAGATGGAAAAGTTAACTGGGGATCTGTTTCCATGGCAGCTCTCAACGAAACCAGCCAGTGATTCACGTTTCAGATCCTTATCTCCAGTTGAGCCAAACTCATTTGTCCTGGGAAATCACGATGAAATATTTAACAAAAAAACCAGACACTGAGTTTTCCAGTGATTCCCGGGTTGGACAGGTTGGGGCTGAGGGCATTTAGTTACACCCTGGTGGGTTTGTTTTTCTTTAAAAGGAAGCCAGAAAGACCAAGTTTGATCTTTAAGTACTTTTGTCTTGGGGGAACTTCTTCTCTTCCACCTCTACACCCACTTTTTCTTTTTGGGGCAATTAAATGAGTCCCAGAACTCACACCAGTCCTTGAGACTTTGCCCCAACACCCATTTCTGTGTCTGCTGCTGAGCCCCTTCTCCTCCATACACAGGCATTTCCATTCTGTTCCAAGCTGTTATCTCCCCTTCAGCCAAATAAAAACGTCATGATTTAGACAAAGTGAGATATTAAACAAGGGATTCTGAGGTAGCCCCAGGCAGGAGTGCCCCAAAGCCACTGGGAAGGAAAAGCATATTGGGAGAACCATGTTCAAAACCCTTCTCTGAAACCTTCTGTGGATTTCTGGCATTTTTAAATCCATCTTTCAGTTAAAAACATCCATTAAAACACAGCAAGTTTGTGATTACTTTCAGCCTCCTGAACAGAACTTTCTGGTGAATGAGGAGTTTTTAACAATAAAAAAAGGCACCCCAGCCTGCAGGACCAGCAGGTCTGGAGGAGCACAAGTGGTATAAAAACTGTGCAAACCTTTCCAGACTCTCAGATGCTCACATTTGGGCTGACACACGAAGCTTCAGTTCTTCCCCAGGTTTTACTGGAAATCAGAGTACAGGTCCCTGTCTGCACTGCACTGGTATTAACTGGCACATTTACACTAATACACTTACTCTAAAAGTAAAATTTACATTTGAAACCAGATAAAACTTGAGATGACCCAGACAAGTTGAGGATCCACCCCAGAGAATGAACCCCCCACGCAAAACCTCCCTCACTTCTGGGTCTGGCCAGGATGGAAGGACACTTGCTGGAGGGAAGGAAGTGAAGAGGCATCAAATCCATAACCCAGCAGCTCTGCAGGACACAGGAGTGACCCAGCCCAGCCTTCCCCAGGGAATTTGGGCCTGCAGTGGAATTACCTGCAGCCTTCCCATGCCGGGCACTTTGCCTTAAACTACAAGAAGCTGCGAAGCAAATTCTGGGAGTTCCAACGGAAAGAAGGACTGGGAAGGGTTTAAAAAGCATCACTGTTGCAGCAGGCTCTGCACCTCAGTGGGAGCTGAGAGGCCTCCGGGCCGGAGCCAAGTGACAGATGATTCTCCCCTGAAATGTTTTCAAACGGAACAGAAGACGTTCTTTATCTGTGTGGTCTGAGCTCATTTACTGCAGGAGAAACCTCCTGCTCCTGCCCGGCTGAAAGCCAGGTCTTGTTCTCCCATCTGATGGATGAATGGAATTCAGAAGTCTGATACTGTCCCCTGAGATGTCATTTAAATCCACAGATACACTCAGCCAGCAGGTAGAGTTATAATGTCATTCCACAGGCTCATCTCTCCCTCCCTGCCCCCTCCTCTCCCACAGGAGCCTGCCTTCACTTTTCCTGCTGCCACGAATCCCAGAACCTCGAAAATGAACCGCCAGGACCACGGGGAAGGGTTTAAACTGCCTGAGAATAGGGTTCCACTGGGTAATTGGGGAGGAATTCCTCCCTGTGAGGGTGGTCAAGCCCTGGCACAGGCTGCCCAGAGAAGCTGTGGCTGCCCCATCCCTGGGAGTGTCCCAGGCCAGGTTGGACAGGGTTTGGAGCAACCTGGGCTGGTGGAAGGTGTCCCTATCCATGGCAGGGGGTGGCACTGGATGAGCTTTAAAATCCCTTCCAATCCAGGCCATTCTGCCAACCTTCCCTGGGCAACCTGTGCCAGGCTCTGACCACCCTCACAGGGGGGGAATTTCTTCCTGATATCTGACCTAAATTTCCCCTCTTTTAGTTGGACAGACAAACTTGTCTCCTTTCTGACAAACTTACCCATCTCTTCAAGACTCAAACACAAATCCCAAGATCCATCCTAATCTTTTGCAAAGCATTTCTGGCAGTTTGATTTATTTTCCCCCGTTCTGTTGCTGTAAATTCAAAACTTTGAAATCAGAAGAATGCAGCAAAAAGTAGCAGAACAGAAGCAAGTTCTCCCCTTTTTTTTTTTTTTGAGCAAATGACTCATTTGCTGCATTGACATCCCCATAGATTCTTCCCCAGAACAGACTGTGCTCTGGGGTAACTGCTGAACTTTTATAAAAGAAATTCTTCCCAGTATAGCAACATATAGACTGTGAGGGGCTTTTGCAGCTGATTACCCACCAAAAACGTGCCCATTCAGCCCATCCCCACCCGACAGCACCCGCCTGCACATTTCTCTGTGTCTGAGGTTACCTCTGTTTAGCACAGAAAGGGCTCCAAGACAGTTCGAGCTGCTACTGTTGTAATCCATCCAAGATGGATCATGGAAAAGCCTGAAATAAAACCCAAGCTTCCTGCCCCATGTGTCTGCCAGACTCTGGAGAAAGGTCAGGGGCATCCTCACTGCAGACTGGTAATTGCAAAAAATGAAGGAGGTGAACCCTAACCAGGAGATCAAAGGAGGAGAGGGAAGGAGAGGATTTTACAGGGAACAGACCCACTACGGAGGCAAGACATGAGGGGGGAAGAAATACCTTGGAGTGGAAAAAAGGCAGAGTAATTAGCATTGCCTCCATGAATCAGCCAGATCAGAGCAAAGCTCAGCAGATAACTGGGTGTAATGGGCACTGGCCCACTGTTTGCTCCCAGTAAAGGAGAACACACTGATGTTTTATTTAAGTCCATCTTCTCTGTAAGTTCTAACAGCCAGTCATGTACCAGTGCTGGGAAACTGGAGCTTCATTTACCAGGAGAAAACAAAAGTGCTGCAAGATCAGGATCTTCAGAATAATCTGGGCACACAAGGCTGGGGAAGCCAGAGCTGTGCTGGGACACCCCAGGGGACCCTGCAACACTGACCCTAAACCAGTCCTGCTGAGCCCAGCCTGCCCTGGCACTCCTGCCCATCAGCCTTGCTCTTTCCTGGAGTCAGGGAAGGAACAAGAGACCCAGTTTCACCCCAATGTGCCCAGAAGAACAAATCAGAATGTGAACTGAACAGAAGGACCCCCCAAAGCCTGGCACCTCCTTCCAGCCCTCCCCTGCTCCCACCCTGGCAGTGCCCAGTCCCTCCAAGGATGCACACTGATCCCTCTGCCCGAACTCTCTCCTGCTTTCATTGCTGTTAAAAGGCTCATAAATTCCCCCAAAGCAGAAAACCCTTCCCTCTCCCCAGCAGGTCCAGCCTGGATGGGAGTGTGAGCACTGCAGGGACAGTGCACAGTGCCTGCCTGCTCCAGCTGGGAGTTAAAGGAATTCCCTCACTTTCAGGTCTGTGTACTTAATAAACTAATCCATTGATGACATTTCCTATTTAAATGAACAAGATTATGCAGCTAAACAATATTTTGCAACCAAAATGGCTAATAAATCATGCCTTTGGAAGTGCTAATGGTGCTCACATTTATTCCTATTAATGCTTCCTGGTTTTGAAAGCTGGGCCAATTCCAGAGATAATGTATTACAAACTTTCCTGCTGAAGGATTTGGGTTCCTCTAGGCTCGATTCCAGTTATAACTGGCAGCTAATACTTTCACACATTCACAAATCCCCAGCCCCTCCCCACGAGCAGAAGGGAGAGGAGAGGTTTTGGCTTGGGTCAGCACATTTTGGAGTGTTGCAGAAATGAATGGGAAGTGATGCAGTTCTCTTTGAACACTGGACTCTTCATGAATGCATGTTCTTTACCTCCTACCCTCAGATATACAGGCCTACACATCTGCACACCTATGTAATGCCCTGAAAAAAACCCCCTAAAATTAATGTCCAGGAATCCAGCATTCCACAGTTCCTTTCAGCCCCACAGAAGTCCCACTTTGTGTCCCTAAATAATGTGCTGCTGTAAAAACTACCCAAGGTGTTCCCAGCAGAGCAGCCCTGCAGAGAACGACCTGGGGGTGATGGCTGATGAAAAACTCCACATGAGCCAACAGTGTGTGCTGGGAGGCCCCAAACCCCCCCATGGCCTGGGCTCATCCCACAGCGTGGGCAGCAGGTGAGGGCTTGAAATTGGGTGATCTTTGAGGTCCCTTCCAAGCCCAACCATTCCAGGGTTCTGGAAATCACAACTGCACAGCACCCAGGCAATGTCTGCAACAGGCACAAGTGTGAATGTGAGGTGGGCACAGGCTGGAATTGCATTTTCCTGAGCCCAAAATACCTGGTTCAGGCAAACCCAGTCAGAGCAAGGGATGCTTGGGGTTTGGACAGGGATAACGTGGGGATCACCTGATGTTTACACAGACCCTTGAGAATGGAGAGGGACAAATATGCCATTAGGTTAGGTTGAGGACAGCAAATAATTTGTAGATTCCTGATTCTAGTCAATTAGATATCACAAAATACCTTAAATTTAACCCCAAAAGAAAACTACACAGATGCCATCCTATATACACCACCAGGCACGTTCAGAAGAGACTCCAAACCCAAAGCATCAGCGAGGGATCATCAGATGCACCAAGTAAACTCTGTCATAGTGACTTTATGGGATAACAGGCCTGTGGGGTGAGGGAAGGGATATTGTTCCATAATGGCTCACAACAAATTGCTTGCAAAAGCCATTCCAGTTCCCCAAACCAACCCCCTGCTTCTCCAAGCACGAGCTCGGACACACTGGGCATTGTGGAACCCTTCCCCCTGATCTGACAACACCTTCACCCCAGACCCTCAAGCATCTTTCAGAAGTTATTTCTGGAAATTCTGAACCTCATAACAGCAATAAAAGGAAAACACTGTTGCAGCCAAAATAAATGTCCCTTTGGAACGTGTTTAAAAAGCACTGGGGTATTTGTGCAAGTGGAAATAGTCGCCTCCACAGCAGAACAGTTCGGCTGTTGGGAGATATCGAGGAGCAGCATAAATTCATAAAGAGGTCAGAGCTGATTTGTCTGTTTGAAGGAAAAAGCTCAGGGAGATGAAAGCCTGAATTCTGATTCTTCTGCAGTCAAATCAGAATTCTGTTCCATCCTCAACCAAATCAGTCACAAAGCACGAAATCAAAACCAACAGCTCCAAAAAAAGCCTCAGCGCTGCGTGTTTTGATCAGGTTGCTAAAGACCAAGTTTCTGTTGCTCATGAGGGCAGGCAGTGAAAACACACAACAGACTTCGTGTGGCACCCAGGAAACACGGGCAGGGAGACGTGACATCCAACAGGGATGTGCAAAAATATTCACAGTTCAGGCAAAAGTGTGTGAGAAAACTGAATTTCTAAGGAAATACAGACTGGGTTTCAAAAAAAAAAAAAAATCTCTGTCACAGTTGTGGTCACTTTGCCCACAGAGATCCAGAACAAGGTCCTGGTCCGTGCAGGGCCAGTGAGATCTGGTCCAGAAAAAGCCCAATCTCATCCCAAATCTGACAGTCCAACTCTGCACCAGAAAGTAAAGTTTCTTAGGTCAGGTCTCCTTTTGGTCCTGGTGTGGGAGGGAGGTTCACAGGCAGGGATGGACGGGGCTGAGAGCAGGAGAACAATGTCTGCTCACCACAGTGAAACTCATTCCCTCCCTAAATACATGTTCCCACCCATAACAAAAAATTAAAAAAGGGATGCAAGATGAATTTCAGACTCTAACTAATTTTAATTCCAGATATTTTGTCTGAATTAACTTACACTCAGACCCAGACCAAGAGCACTGCAAACTCCCTCCCTTTCCCTTTTGCTTTGAAGACTCAGCATAGAGACCTGGAAAATAAAATTATTTTTGCCTTATCCTGATGATAACATAGATCATCTCTAGAAATATAATGTAGGGGTTCAGGGTTTTTTTTTTAGGAGAAACAACAATGCTGCTCCTCTGCAGAGAGGGCCGGTGTGGGAACAGTGGGATGATTGTTGGGGGAGTGAATCTGGTTTTCATTAGAGGGAAGTGATGGGTCCGGTTTCTGCCCGGGACTGTTTGCTCCAGCTCTAGTTGTGTTCTGGGTTGGCAGTTAACCCTTTCCCGAAGGGAGCAGAGCCTGCCCTGCAGATCCCACCCCCCTGGCACACGCAGGGATAACGGGATCGCTCCGGGCCCTGCGGCCAAGGCTGAGCAGGAATTCCTGCAGGGTCTGTTTGCAGCTGGTCCCTTCAGACCCAAACCACTCTGGGATTCTGGGATTCCAGGAAATAAGGAAAGCAGGTGAGACCATCAACAACAGCCTGGTCTGATGCCACAGACTTTGGGTCCATAACATGAGAGACCCAAAAGAAACCTGCAGGCAGTGTCTGGCCCAAGCACCAGAACTGGACACAACCTGTCCATCTTGCCCAAGCTTTAGGTGGTAGGTTTGATTCACCCCCAGAATGCAGCAGGATGAAATGTTTGCCTGAAGTGAGACTTCCTGGCCTCCCCTCTTGCCACCTCTCCTGCCAATCCCAACACCCCGAACCAGGAAGGCACCAGGGATGACACCACTCCCAGACTGGATTTTAGATATAAACTGGTATCTCACCCAGCTCAACAACCAGCTCCCCCAACCCTCGAGCTGCTCTGAGCAGATCTGCCCTGTTCCATTGCCCCCCACTCTGTTCCTGACTGTGAAACAGAGGAAACCCCTCCAAGCCTCTGCCCCCTCCAGTGGCACCACCTCACATCCTCAGAGCACAGACCTTAATAAATAAACAGATGAAAAAATGACTGCCAAAAGGCTTCTTGGTTAGATGAACCCAGAGATACTGTTAGTCAGCCACCAGACTATATCAGAATATAAAGAAGATTAAAAGAAACTGTCACCACCTATTGCTCAAATTGTTTTCCACCTCCTGTTTCAGCCAGTCTGCCCTGTCACTGGTTCTTTGGAGGGAGTTATCTTGGAAAGAAAATCCTGCTCTTCCTTTTATTGGATGAAAATCTCTTAGACACTCCCCCCCTTTTTATGGAACACATTCCTGCAGACATTCCCCACAAAGGAGCACCGAGACCGCAACAGCAGAAGAGGCTTTATTTGTGTCCTTGCCCTCAGCCCCATCCCCAGCTCATGTTCAGCAGAACCACACATGTCAGGGCGTAAAGAACTCCTGGTGGCACATCTGGGGTGGCATTTCCCCCGCTCTGCCCTGCACCAGCACTTCCCAGGCTCCCCAAAGCAATGCCCTGAGTGCCTTTTTCTGCTCAGATAATTCCCCGAATTACTGCAAAGACCTTTCGCTGCGCTCCATACATTTATTATAAACTCGGTGTCTGAAGCCAAAACATTAATTGCATCTTCCAGAAGGGCAAAAAAGCAGCCTGTTTAGCAATGTATTCATCGGGGGCCTGATTGACACAGCCAGAGCCGGGGGTTCCAATCGGAGCGGGAGCGGAGGCCGGGGCGCGGGGAGTTCTCAGCACTGAGCCCCAGCAATCTCACCTCTCGGGGGTTTATCTCTGCCAGTCGCATAATTTATCCTCCTCACGGCAAGACAAAAAAGGGAACTTGGCAGAGGGGGCAAGACAAAAGTAGAGACATTTTGTAACTGCTAAGTGCTAACGTTTCTGAAGATAATTTTTCGCAAAAGGTTTCTAAACAGCCCCTGTCAGCCAAGTTGTATTTTGTTATTTCAAAGTGACTGTGGGAGTCTAATCCAGTTCGAGTCCTTTGTAAATTTTAATGGAAATGCTCATACACAAAGGACGAAAAAATGTTTAGCTGCTGTTAGATATTCAGGAAATCTAAATCTAATTTACTCTCCTAATCAGCGCTTCGATCTCAGCAGTGCCTGTTGTTTCTCTGTTTCCTCATTTCAATTTCAACTGCAGCATCTATTTTCTATCAAAATACAGTTCCATATAGACAATTCTATATACAGCTCAAAATACAGCTTTAACCACAGGGGAAAAAAGGGGATTTTCTTGCAAAACAAAACCATGGTAATATTGCTGTGACTTAAAAGTGTGTGGAAGCATGGAATAAAGACCAAATTGATTACATCTATCAACAACCAAGTGGTCTTTTGTTTCTACACTTAGGGGAGATGATAAACATCCTTGTGCAGCTCAAACCATGGTCTCCCTGCAGCAGGCATGGCAAGGACCTTTTCCAGTGGAAAAGGAGGAATGAGACCTGATGGATCCTGCCTGGGAAAGACAAGGACAATGGAACTGGGACAGAGCTCCCCTGAGGGCACTGGGAAGTCACTTCTGAACAGCAGCTGGCAAGGACCAGAAGAAATTCTGGGAGAGAAATTTGAATTCTTGATGCTTAAATGGAATCAAATACTCAGAGGGAGGAACTGGTACAATCCTGTGCCAAAAGAAGCTCCTGAGCCCACGGCCAGAGCTGAGGGGCAGAGGAGGACACGGCCCTTCAGTGTCAGGACCTGGAGCCTCAGCCTACAATCCTCTGCTGGACCTGCCTAACTCCAGTCTTCAGAAATTTTGGGCCTCACTAATTATGGATAATCCTACAAAAAATGAAGCTCCTTGGGAACAAACAGAGGACCTCCTTCATCGCCCAGCCTGGAGGGTTAAGCAGACTGCAAGATGTATGGGAAGACATGGAATAAGGCAATTCCTGTCCATTCACTGTTTAAATACAGAACTAGCTTTACTTACCACAGTTATTTCTAAAGTTTGCCAGCAGCAGAGCAAACTCAGAGCAGTAGCTGTAACATTATTAAAATTGCAATTTATTAAAATAATCCCCCAGCAGGAAGGCAATCTGATGGATGAGGCCACAGCTGAAGATGGGATCGAGTTTGGCTGAGTTTTAGTTTGGGTTAAGAGCTAAGATTTCACAGTAAAAAAATCACAACTCTTAAAGGAAATAGATGAGGAAGACAGATGGAGAACCTAAAGTAACTGGGACTCTGGGCTGCCATATGCACAGAATTCCTCAAAAACCTGTTCAACAGACTCTGACAACAAGTCCATAATGTTGCTTGGATAAACAGTTCCCCAAACCAAACCCTATCCATGAATTCACCTAAACTGCATTCCCACACAATCACAGACCTGAACCCATTTCAGAGGCAATAATGGAATTAGATTTGAATCCAAGTCTGGTGCCTTTGACGAGTCTGTGCTCTCACTTTGCCCTGGGCAATATTTGCCTCTTATTAAAGCCTTGTCCTGGTTCAGGGCTGGATCCCTGCACAGGCAGCAGTGGGGGTTACCCACACTATTATCAGTCTCTGGGGAGAGCTGGGCAGGTTTCATTAGAACCCCATGGGCAGGAGTGGGGCTGAGATGCAAATGTTTGTGCTGATTATCAGAGTGATCCCTGCACGTTTCAGCTGCAGCTGCTTATGTTAAACTATTTCCACATCCTGGTGTGTAGCATCTTTCCTAAGTGGGACTCTGAAATTCTAGATTATACATTTACCCTCACTTAAAGCTTAATTTTAAAAATTACAAACACCTTCCTTGAAAAAAATGAGTCTTTCAATCTGTCTCATGACAAGAAAACTCTCCCCTGTCTTCAGCAAAGGGCACACAATTACAGATCAGATTATTTAATACCAAGGCTGGGATTCCCAAATGGCCCAGAAACCAACCCCCAGCCAGAGCACTGGCTGTGCCACAGCAGAACTGCTGGGCTATAAACCCCACTGTCTGACAAACAACCCCAGGACAAGTGTGAGGGAAATACTCCTTCTCCTCTCCATCCCTGTTATCATGAGAAAATGTCATATAAAGTAACTCTTGTTCATGTCCTTTATCCTCAAATTTATAACTGTCTCCGACAGTGCAGTCAAGGGTGAAGGTTATTTGTGTCATACTTGCCAAGAAAGTGCCCCTTTCAACACTTAAGGAACACAGGCAAACTACAGATAAAGAAGCAGACAAAAAAGATTCTGTCTTTTCCAAGTATTATTTATCTCCTCTATATTCTTTGTTTCCCTAATGGTGGAGATACCAGCCAGAGTAGGATTCACAGACGTAAATCCTTGAACCCAAGTGTGTAATTTAATTTTCTTTCATTTGAAACTAACCTCAGATGGGGACACTGAGGGTCAGATTTGAAGCTCACCCTTCTGAAATGCTCCAGCGTTCTTTTTCCTAAGAAATAAGTCTCCAATTGGTACTTCAAAGTGGCTTGATAAAATTAGGGGCAAAGCTTAATGTGAAATTCCCTGTGGGAAATTCACCCAGCCAAAATATTATTGTTTTCCCTACGTATGTAAAGTTTGTCAACAAGAAAGAGTTGTTATGATAACTCCCTGTGCTAAACACAGTATTTACAGACACTGACTGTATCCAGGGCACTTCCCATCATTTCCAGCCATGACCATCCCAAGCCAGCACCAGCTTTAGGGAACAAACCACTGGCACCAGGCACTGGAACACCTTCAGTCCCTGGCATGGTCACCCCACATCCCCTCATGGCTCTCAGCCCTTCATTGCTCCTGTGCCAGCCCTGTCGGGGTGCAGGGATGGGCAGAAGCCCCACAGTGCTCAGGGAGGAGCAGAAGGAGCTCAGCCCCAGGATTATAAGTCACCTCCATCACTGAATCACAGAATGGGTTGAGTTGGAAGGGACCTTCAAGATCATCTCCTTCCAACCCCTGCCATGGGCAGGGACACCTTCCACCAGCCCAGGTTGCTCCAAGCCCCGTCCAACCTGGCCTTGGACACTCTCAGAGAAGCCACAGCTTCTCTGGGCAACGTGTGCCAGGACCTGCCCACCCTCCCAGGGAAGGATTCCTTCCCAATATCCCATCTAACCCTGCCCTCTGACAGTGGGAAGCCATTCCCCCTTGTCCTGTCCCTCCAGGCCCTTGACCCAAGTCCCAGTCCAGCTCTCCTGTCAGCTCCCTTTAGGCACCTGAAGGTGCTCGAAGGTCACCCCAGAACCTTCTCTTCTGCAGATGAACACCCCCAGCTCTCCCAGCCTGGCTCCAGAGCAGAGGGGCTCCAGAGGCGTTTTGCCCTGCAGCAGATTCTCTGCCACAACAAGGTGTTTACACAAAGATTAGATCATTTTTGCTCTCGTGCCACCATAGTTTATGAAGAGATCCCCACCGGGGTTTATGAAGAGATCCCCACAGTGGTTTAAAAGAAGAGATTCCCTCCCTGGTTTCTGAAGTGATCCCCTCTGTGGTTTATGAAGTGATTCCCTCTCTGGTTTATGAAGAGATCCCCACAGGGGTTTATGAAGAGATCCCCTCTGTGGTTTATGAAGTGATCCCCCGTGGTTTTGGGGAGATCCCCCGTGGTTTTGGGAGATCCCCCGTGGCTGTGGGCTGGGGAGGCCGTGCCAGGTCGGCAGCGCTGTCCCCGTGCCCGGCGGGGGCCGGGCCCTCTCCTAATCATGCTGGTAAGACAGTTAATAAGGCTCCCGATGACGGATTCGGATGGATTTCTGCACCGCTAATTTCCGTAACTATCACCCTTTGAAAGACAGCCCCGGGGATCTCGGCCCGGGGTGCCCCCCGCTCCCGGAACACAGAGCTGCATTATCCGCCCGGCCCCATCGCCGGATCCCCTTTCACTGACCTAATGTGCTCTGCACTTACAGATGATACAATATTTTGAAACATGCAACTACTTTACTGATACCGTCTGTGCCTAAAGGCCTCGCTGCGGCCCCAGCAATGCCTGGGATCTCGTGCTCTGGGAGGTTACACAAAGCCCCGGCATGTGCTCCATTCTTTTCCGTCGTGGCTTTGAGCCTTTGGGCGCAGATCTGCTTCCACGAGGAGAGCAGGTCCTTCCTCCCACCCTGGACACGCTCCCACAGCCCCTGGGGCAGGATCAGCTGTGCCCTGGGGCTGCCATGGGGGATTCGTGTCCCACTGTCCCACCAAACCCTCAAGGGATTCGTGGCTCGTTGGTTCTGGAGGGGCACAGAGGGGTCCTGGGCTGTCCCCGGCATCACCCACACACCCAAAGGAGGAGTAAAGCACCGGGAATGTCTGGGAGTGAAATTATTCCCCATGTGCAGAGGGATCTGGGAGGACAAACCCCCCCACATTGGCCAAGTGGGGAACAGAGGCCGTGTCAGAGCAAAGCAAGAGAGAAGTCCCGTGTTCCACATCTGTGCCAGGTGCCCTCCTCACCAAAAAGGCCCAATTCAGGCCAAAGCAGACATTTTGACACAGTCCAATGCTGTGAACTCCTTGCTGGACAGGTTTCTCTTTCACTCTATTGTAAACCAGAAAAACTGAATTAACTGTTCTCCATCTCTCTACTCATATCCACACACACATATACCCTCTGCTTTGATTTTAAGAGAACCAAAGCTGAACCTGTCCCAGAAGTTTTCCTTTTTGAAGATCTTTCCTACATAACTGGCCTCTTTGAAGCAGAATTCTCTGTAGTGGTCATCGGCCCCAGAATTATTACTAGGAATTTAACCTGAGATTCTGGAGGCAAACCAACTAAAAACCACCCCAAAGCCAAGGACCGTATTAATTATTCAAACTGCTACTGCTGGGTTTAACCAGCCCTCCTGAATCCCAGGAAAAACTCAAGATTAAAGCACCAAGTCAAACTTGAAGGGGTATTTATACACATAGATGACACCATGTGCAAGCTACCTATGTATTATATTAAACAAAGTGTATTTTCATAACTCACTTATTGCTATTTTCATACCCTGAGCCGGGAGATGGAAGTGAAAATACCTGAAAGCTTGAGACAATGTCCAAGTTTCTGTCAGAACGGAATGTAATTAGTGCAAATTAAGCAGCATCCTGAGAAGGAGGAGGTCAGGGAGAACTGGCAGGGTCGAACTGGGTCATTACAGAGCATTTTTACAGCGAGCAAGCAGGAGGGAGCTGAGTTACCCAGGGCTGCTGGGGCTGAGCTCCCTCTGCATCCCAGACTTTCTGTGGAGAAATTCCTGCTGAAAGCTCATACCAAAGCAGTGGCACATGGAGCAGCTCATTCTCCCAGGCCCATGTGGGATCCTGGCCCTGGAGGCTGCACTGGCTGGGCTGGTGACTGCTCTGGAGGCACCTGAGCTCATTTGGATGTGTGATGCTGCAAAGGCCCTTTGTGGTGGATAATGGCCCTGGCTGCTCTCTGCAGAAGAGCACCAACACCAGGCTCTGCTCCCAGTGCAGCCACAGCTCCTGGAAATCATTTCTTTCCATCTTACTGAAATTTTGCACCTCAGAAAAGTTGCAGGGTGGGAGGGAAGGAGGTGAGGAAGAGAACTCTGAGCAGGATTGCAGGGGAGCTTTCCATGCCTTCTCACCCAGCAGCTGCTCAGAGCAGGATCTCAGTGGTATAGACTTTTTCTTGGGTCTGACAAAACACTAAAAACCCCTCCAGCATGACAACAAAAAATAAATATCAAAAGAACATTTGAAGAGCTCAATAAATTGATCATATTCTGCTGAACCTTCACCCTTGTAACGATAGTACCATTTAAATGCTAATGTCATTTTTAAAAAAGTCAATTACAGGAGTTTTAAAGTAATGGAGTCAGCAGTCTTGATGTAAATCTGTTATATTAATCTGCTCTGTACACTGTATCCATGGGCACTGATGCATTCACCCCCTTTTCCCTGGAGGGAATGTTCCCTCGCAGTGGTACCAGTAATTGAATCAAGTTGATACAGACACCAAAAATATTGTAAGTCTTGTAGGTAATGAAAAGCATATGTTGATAAAGCCAGTTGCTGTAATTTTGGATAGAAGAGCACTGACATTTGGGAAGTTCAAAATTAGAATTAACCCCTTGATGATTAAGTGACCTGAAATTGTCTTTACAAACTCTTAATTTCACTGAGAAAAACTGCTTGAAATGTGCCACGAGACAGCTGAGATCCTTTACCTCCCGTTCTCCTGCTTATTCCCAACTACACTCACTTCCAGAAAGATTTTTGCAATTTTTTTTCAACTGGTTCAGACAAAACCTAAGAGGAGCAGAAAATAAACATTTCTCAGGTTCAAACTCATTTCTGCACCTTTTCTCAGGCCAAATGAAGCTGGAATGCCTCAGCAAGAGAGATGTTTGGATTGTGCTCCTTATGCAGGTAAAAGGATGCAGCAGAAATCTCCAGGTGCCACTCAGCAGATTTTGGGAGCAGTTCTACACTGAACAGAATCACAGAATCCTCAAATCACTCAGGTTGGAAAAGACCCCCAAGGTCGAGTCCAACCTTTACCTGATCTCTAAGGGTCTGTAACACACAGGGTACACAAACGGTGTTTAAAATCATCAAATAACCCCAAACCAGAACAGAGACAAATACAGCATTGGAAGAGAGACTTTTAGTTGTGAACAAACTCGGACAAAGCCCACAGTCTGGCAGTTCCTCAGTCCACGTTCCCCTAATGAACCATTGGAGTTATTATTGCAGAGAGTTCAAACGGATCCATGGATGCACAGCCTTCCCTACTCCCACAACTCCTGGAAGCTGAAATGTCCCTCATGTTAACCAGGATTAATTTTGCTTCAGGAAAACAGGACATAATGAACACCAGGAGAGGGGGTGAACTCCCTGACTGAGGTAGAATTATAAATCCCTCCACGTACCTGTGTTTGCCCACATACAAAGACGTATCACCACTTATGACAGAAGATAAAACCTTTGAGAGCTTCCAGACAGTAAGAGCTATCAAAAATAACAGACTAAACAAACATATTTTTGCAAGTAGTATTAACAAGGGAATTGCATTCACCACTGCCCTGAGACAGAAAGAGAACTTCCAGATAAAATTGTCATGGAATCCATTCAACTTGTCACGTAAACACGGGGCTGGTTCTGCTGTTAAGAAGGGGCTGATTAATGTTCATCAAGATTTTCCTGCTTCTGCCCTTTGTGAATTGATTCTCAAGTGAAGGTCTAATAAAATTTCAGCAAATGTCACACACATGCCACAGAAACATTTCAGTGCCATCATAAATCTGAGCAATTTGGAACAGGGCACTTGCAGTGATTTTGTTCACTTGGGGCCTTCCTCTGCCAGGGGTTCAGGGGTTAAAGGGATCCACAAATATTAAACAAGGTTCGAGTTAACCACAAAATTCAGAACATGTCCAACAACATTTCAACATTCTCCAACCCTGGAACTTCTCCCGAAACGCTGCAGGCTCGGCTCTCTCGAGAAATCAACCCGGAATTTCAGAGAAGTTTTGTTATCCTAAAGCACCCGATATCTGCATCCCAGCCCTTCCCTCCACATTCCCACCCTGCAACGAGAAGGGGGTTGGAATCCCCCGGGCTGGCTCCCACTGCAGGGCACACACACGTCACGGTGCCACCCCTCCTCTGGGAGACACCCCCAGGATAATCAGGAGTCTGGGATCACCCAACAAAGCCAGAAACTCCCCGGCAGTGGCTCTGCCAAACCCCTTGCACTGCCATGAGGAAAGTGGGGGTTTTTCAGCAGTGTTTGGAGTAATTGAATAAACTGACTTACAAGGTAACACTTCTCTACTTCCAGGGAAATCTCCTAGTTAAATCTTTTGCTGTTTGGGCAAAATTGAAAATCTCCATTCTGGCCCAAAACGGTGGCACTTGAGCCCTAAAATCATTGTAGGGTTTTTTGGGGGGTGGGGTTGTTTGTGTGGTTTGTTTTCAAATGGGGATGAATGAACCCCGAAACTGGATCTCATTCCTAACAAATCTGCCCACACAATGCCCTGGAAGTTGTGTATCCAGGCACAGTTTACTTTGTTGGAATAATGATAATTCCCAGAAAAGCACTGTCCCTTTTGGTGCCCACAGCCCCACTTTTAGGAGCAGAACCACAACTCTTGAGGACTTGATAGAGACATAAACCCCTACGTGGTTCCTTTGAAACCAAACTTTCCTGGAAGTCGGCACTTTGGAAGAAAAAGGAAAGGAAGGAAACTCCTCTGCCACTTTGAGCAGCGTGAGAGGGAACAAGGCTTCAGGCAGCAGAAATACCTGGAAGAAAGGCTGGAATTCAGCGGTTAATAACAGTGCCTCTGACCAGAGTGGAGAAAATAAATTAAAAAAAATTTAAAAAAAAAAAGAAAGGGATTTTCCCTATTCCAGAGGCAGGAACAGGACGGTGGGATTAAAGCAGCTCCGCGGCAGCGTCGAGAGGGGGCGGCCTCGCCCAGGCGGAGCCGGACCGGGGGGATAACGGGGGATAACGGGGGATAACGGGGGTAAGGGGAGGGGTACCAGGGGATACCGGGGCGGGGGTAACGGGGGGACAGCCGGCCCAGGAGCCGCGGGGATGCCGCTGCGCTGAGCAGAGGGAAGGGCAGGACCGGGAGCGGGGGAAGCCGCCCCTTGGTACCCACCGCTTCCTTCGCCTCCCCTGCTCCAGGAGGAGCACGAGCCACGCGCGGGACTGGGGGGGACTGAGAATTTATGGGAATTTGTGGAGATTATTCTATAATTCTAGGATATTCGGTATTATTCTGATTTATAGAAAGATGCTCCCTCGTATCCTGCATCCCCGTCAGTCCCCCACCCCGCCCACGTGCCGAGGTCCCTTCAGATTGTCCCAGCACCGGGCTCATGGCACAGAGTTAGGAAGGGTTTTGCTTAATCCTAGAATGAAGCTCCTGTGTCCTGACCTGTTCCTCCAGGAATGCCAAAGTCCAGGCTGGGTCACTGCCCATCGGGCACAGCAGCAGCCACGGCCCCAGGCACAGGGATGCTCTCCAAAGGATGCTTTCCAAGGGATGCTCTCCCCAAGGATGCTCTCCCAGGGGATGCTCTCCCAAGGGATGCTCTCCCAAGGGATGCTCTCCCGAGGGTTTTCCCTTTCAAGGGGCTGGGGCAGGTGTGGCCAGGGCTGGGGGTCACACCAAAGCCCCCCAGGCCCACAGGACACCTCGCCCTGCCCTTGCACTGACCTCCCTTCTCCGTCCTTCAACAGCCACTAAGGAAAACCCCTTAATCTTTTAGCAGGAATCCTTCACAAGGGCAGTTCAGACCTAACAAAACCAATTTCAAGCAGTGTTAAGAGACAACAAACTCCAAACTGTTCCAGAAGGAATGGGATGCAGTGGGCTGAAGCGGTGACACCCCCCCAGGCCCTGGTTACAGCAACACCTCCCTCCCTGCACACAAACAACAGCCAAACTGAGGCTGGAAGAGTGGAAGGAACAGCTCAAAACCAGGAAAATACAAACAAACCGGGAGTGGACACGATATGTTTGTTTATAATTTTTTTTGCTCCTTTTAAATCTGTTTGTAAAGTAACAAGTGAAAGCAAAGGCAGACTGAGCCCTCCTGCACCCTGGGGTATCTCCATGGATTCAATGAGCTTGGAGGTCTCTTCCAAAATAAATGATTCTGTGATCTTCTGCCCCAGGTCTGCACTAGCCTGGAATGGTTTTCCAGCCATTCTCTGTGTTTTGCCTGGCACAGAAACCTTCATCTTTCGGCAGCAGAAACCACCTTTTAACTGGGGGCTAAAGAAATTAGGAAATCCGACCTGGGCAGAGGGGCGGCTACTTAAATCCTTCCAACTCAAAGAAAACCAAAAACCAGAAGAGTCATCCTGAATTCTTACCTCAGCCCCTTCCCAAATCAACTTCACATTCAAAAGGAAGTTGGCCTTGGGTTTTGAGTTTTGCACCTTTTATTTTCTTGTTCTGACAGAAAACCAAGGGCACTAAAATATTCCTAAAATACCTGCATAGGTCAGGGTAGAGAAAAGGTGGGAAGCAGGAAGGACACCCCTGTGCCAGGACAGACCCTCACGCAGGCAGGGTCCAGTCCTCCCTCCCCTGAGTGTTCCTCCAGCTGATGCTCAGGTGTTTCACACCCCTGCAGCACTTTGCTGGGTGACTGACAACCAAACTGCAATTACTCGGCTGTAAATTAGTAGTTTTAGTGGTTTTCAGTGGCTCCACACGCAAACACAGCCAAAGAAATGTGGGAAGAACACCCAGTCCTGGGGTGGTTTTGTCAGCACCGCGTGCGCTGCCTCTTGTGCAAACGCTTCCTCTGGAGACAGATGATGGATTAACAATTCCAATCCCACTGAAATCCACGGGAAAACTCCTCCCTCATTTGCTTGGGCCACAGTTCTGCACCTGAAGTTTTGCATCCAACTACAACAAGCCCTCCAGCACCGTGTCACTAATGCAGGTGCAGCAACAGGGATTGGGAGTTATTTAAAATCAAGTTATTTGTAGCCGTTTCTAGAGGACCAAGTGCTCTGAGTTTTCTTGCAAATGCGAGGATTTTTTAACTCCTCTCATCAAAAAATTGAACTCCTCTCATCTTCCAATAGAAACTTGGACATATTTGCTCATAGGAGCACGTCTTCCAGTTAGAAAATTTTAAAAACAAGTGGTTCAGACATTTTTATAGGCATAAAAATGAAAGCCAAGTTGGTTAGTGGTTTCAGATGCTTTTTATTTGCAAATCAGAAAGGGCTTCATTTATAAATTGAAATTGTACTGGCTGCTAATCCTGAAGGCAGACTTGGGCCTTTGGCTCTGCCTGGAGAAGTAGAAAAAGTGTATTTTAAAGACAAATTATTTCATTTGGACCAATGAGTGCTGTGGTTGGACAGGACATTTATTTTATAGCAAAACTCACATAAAGTGTTTCAGATTGGAGTTCCATGGATTTAAGGGCACTGCAGTGTGGGGACACTGCACTCCACAGGGAATCTGTACCACAGCCCTGATCCCAAACGTGTAACTTGGGAATTTCTGGGGTAATCACTGCTCCTGGTATTGCAAAGGGGCTCTGGGAGGAGCAGGCTCTTTCCACAAGATCAGAGAACATTCCAGCAGGTGCAGGGACGAAGGTGGCACAAAACCAACAGCAGCTGGGAAACCAGGGGCAAAACTTAAACCTCCTCTAATGAGCAGTTTAATAATTCCATGGAACACACAAAAACCACTTGCTCCAGTTTTTGGTGGGTTCCCCAACCCAACCCAGAACGAATTCATCTGAGTACCATCCTATTAATTCCCTCTGATTTATGGCCTCTACAATCCAATCTCATCCTCCTTCCCCTTCTGCTTAAATTTCCTCTCTCTCTGGTGGAGAGGAAAACCCCTGGTGCTGGTGGGCTGCTGCCCCTGCCCTTCCCTTGCCGAGCCGTTATCGGGCCGGGCAGCCCCGGGCGCTGTCTCCTGCCATTGTTCCTGCTCCAGTCACAGTGCTTTTTTGTGAGGGGAGAAGAGGGGGTGGTGTTTTGTAATTTATAGCAAAATAAGAATGATTTTTTGTAACAGAAACTGCTCTGTTATTGCAGAGCCCTTATTTAACTACGTTTGAGGAGCGGAGGGAAAGCCGCTCGGCCGCTCACGAGCAGGAGCAGATTGAACCACACAGCTCCTTCTCCTGACACCTCCCACATGCCACATATCAGCCCTTAACTTCCTAGGAACGATAGGCAGCATTCATTTTGATTATTCACTGTTGTTTTGGGGGTTGGTAGGCGATAGGCTTCTCTCTCAGTCTCTCACCTCCTCCCCAAACTGTCTGCAGCTCCTCCATGCCAACCCTGTGAGCAGGACCAGGGGGTTTCCTGCTCAGTGGAGAGCACAAACGTGGAGCTGGTGTGTTCCAAGCCCTCACCACAACGGTTACCACCATCAGGGATTACAGACAGTTGCCTCTCAGGCTCCTTACAGGTCCAGTTCAGTGTTTGGAAGGGACAGCCATGCCAGGCGAGTCAGCAGGGAGCTGTGAGCACCCTCTGTGCCTTCACCACAGAGCCTGACTTGTATTTTTAACACCGAAAAAGTGCATCCTAATATTTCATTTCCCTGTTTGCAGAGGATTCCCTTTCCTACTCCAGGCCCTCCCAGGAACAGGCTGCTTTGCTTTCTGATTTTTCTCCTCTGTGCTGGGCAAAATCCCCTTCTGGGCCTCCCCTCTGTTGGACAATTCCCCCTCAAGGTCATCCTCGGAGCAGACATCCCCCAGGAGGGGCTGGGGCTGGCCCAGTGTGTGCTGGCTCTGTGTGAGCACAGAGCACCCCAATGTTCCCCATTCCCACAGCCCTGGGGAGGGAACACTGTCCCCCCTTATTCTCCACGTGCCCGCCACCTCCTGCCAGCTCAATATTCCTGTTCTTTCCAACCACTTTGATCTGACCACACTCACCCAAGAAAACAACCACTTCTTGGGGGCCCCCGACCTCAGAGTGCGTCAGGATCCCAGGGCCAGGTTTGATTTGCTTCCCACATCCCAGAGATCTGGGAGCAGAGCCCTGGGCACCTGAGCCAGAGCAGCACCGAGCCCGTGCAAACAGGCACTGCCTGTGGATCCCTGGAAAAGCCTCCCTCTCACCCCCAGCCTTTCAGAGCAGCCAAGCAAAAGTTCCCAGAGTGGCTTATTTGTTTTGAAAACACTTCCTAGGCCACAAGTAGCTGCACTGGGTGAAAATTGTATTTTCAGGATTTAAAAGCAGCTTGTCTGAGAATTTTCCAGCATGCAGCCATCTCCAAGGATGCTTTAAGAATTCCAGTAAATAAGGGACTGAAGAAGAACTCTTGATTAAACACAAGAAAACCTGAACATTTTCTAAATCCTTGGAAGTGCATTAATGGGCTTAATGGCTTATTAACAATTTTGCTTTTCTGCTGTTTTCTTAGAACCACATGTCTGATTTCTACAGATATCAAAGTGCCAAGATAACCTAAAAAAACTGCTCAGGAGGTACTTGGTGTTCACTTCTAACTACAAAGGACAAATACTCTGACAGGTCTGGAGTGTTTGCAACCTCTCTGGTGCTTCAAAACCACCTCTGAGTCCTGGGAGCAGGTTCTTAGGCTCAAAGTTGATGGGATGTGATTTATAGCCTTATTTTTTAAGACATTTCAGATGTGAGCACTGCCTTGGTGGAAGCCTCCACTGTCTGTTCCATTTAACAAACCAGCTGTACAAATTTAGTGCAAAAATACAAAATCCATCATTTCCCAAATACCTGGGCAATGCTTTATTCCAGGGGCTCCTTCCCATACCTGCGGTGGTTCTTTTCCCTCACAGTTGAGTGTCCAAAGCCACAGAACAACCCATGAATCTCACAGGATTCTTGTAATGGCTTTTAAACCCTACATTGTGGGCTGTTTATGGCGCAGTTGCATTTGCTTTAGAGATTTGTTTTAATGCTGTTGGTGTTATTTAGAGAGATATTAAATTCAAACAGCTTTATGGTTGCTAATAAACATCTATTACCATTACAGACATTCTGATATAAAAGCCTCATACAGGTGCTTTCTCTCAACTATGCAGATTTGATTGATTAGGCCACAGTAGTTTATTTTACACTTCGGTGGTCACTAATTCTATCGTTAAGATTAAAAATTGCAGTTTGTGCAGTCTGGGAATAACTTCACGTTTAAGCTGCAAAATAAAAGTCACTTAACCAAAATTCTGAAGGGAAAAAAACACAACACACAGAGGAGGTTAAAAGAAGAAAAGTTTGTAACACCTTATTCAGTTCTTCAAAAGACGAATTTCATGGAATCACAGAACGGTTTGGGTTGGAAGGCACCTTAAAGATCATCTCCTTCCAAACCCTGCCATGGGCAGGGACACCTTCCACTGTCCCAGGTTTCTCCAAGCCCCGTCCAACCTGGCCTTGGACACTTCCAGGGCTGGGGCAGCCACAGCTTCTCTGGGCAACCTGTGCCAGGACCTGACCACCTCCCAGGGAAGGATTCCTTCCCAATATCCCATCTATCCTTGGCAGTGGGAAGCCATTCCCCCTTGTCCTGTCCTGTAAATAGTCTCTCCCCATCTTTCCTGTCAGCTCCTCGATCAGGTCACCCTGAAGCCTTCTCTTCTCCAGCTGACCTATCCCAACTGTCCCAACTTCCCCACAGCAGAGCTGCTCCATCCCCCACAAACACAGCCCGTGAAATCCCAGGCACACAGAGGGAACCAGGGCGAGCCTGCTCCAGTCAGGATCCCGGCCAGCACCGAGCACCATCCCCTCCTGGGCCAGGACAGGCCCTCAGCATTCCCTGGGAGCAGTTCTCTCCCTGGGGAGCAGTTCTGTCCCTGGGGAGCAGTTCTCTCCCTGGGAGCAGTTCTCTCCCTGGGGAGCAGTTCTGTCCCAGGGAGCAGTTCTGTCCCTGGGGAGCAGTTCTGTCCCTGGGGAGCAGTTCTGTCCCCGGGGAGCAGTTCTGTCCCCGGGGAGCAGTTCTGTCCCTGGGGAGCAGTTCTGTCCCCGGGGAGCAGTTCTGTCCCTGGGGAGCAGTTCTGTCCCTGGGAGCAGTTCTGTCCCGGGGAGCAGTTCTGTCCCTGGGAGCAGTTCTCTCCCTGGGGAGCAGTTCTGTCCCTGGGAGCAGTTCTCTCCCTGGGGATCACTCTGACCCGCTGCCATGTGCAGCAGGACCGTCCAGCCGTGGATCCAGCGTGTGTTGGCTCTGGCTGTCGGAGCAGGGCTCAGGAAGGGAAGTTGGCGACTGCAGGCGTGACATTTGCACTAACCATTGTGATTCCAGCACGGTGTCATTTGTTTCTGTCTCCTGCATTAGCTGCTCCACGGGGCCCACCGGCCCCGAGTCCATCTCCCCGTGGAGCCCAGCCTGCCGAGCCGTGCTCAGACAGTGACCACCTGGGAGCAGGTTGATAAATGGCCAGTTTATAATGCTGTCATGCCAGTTTTGTCCTATGGGAAATGTGTGTCTCTCTCAAAACAGCTTATTACCAACCTGTGGCCGAGGCAATGATCAATCAAACTGATCAGATATGGCAAACATGGTAACTGATATAAAGAAGATTTCTTACCACGCACTTTGAGGTTAACGTGACAAATGATGGAGTGAGAAAGAATAACTTACAGGGGAAAAGCAGCCCATTAAAGCTGAACTCAGAAGCAGCTTTGGGAAGCTAAGTTAACAACGTGTCCTTTTAACGTGTGCTCGCATTCCCTGCTCGTTGAGGTAACCCTGAATACATTCCCTTGCAAACTCCTTGAATAATCCAGAAGGAATGTTTTTTTAAACATACAGTCTGATTGTAAAGAGAAATTTAAACCACCTACACCCATCCTCAGTACCTGTGTGTGATGAGTCACGGTGCAGGTAATGCCAGGTTCCAGATACAACACCATCTCATCAAAATCCCAAAATATTTTGAGGGATTATATTGTCTGTCAGAGCAGAGCTGAGAATGACAGTTCTCCCAGAACTTCACCTATTTGCCTTCCAAGCAGTGGAATCCTCCACATGCACAACCCAACTGGGACGCAGTGGTTTTCCTAAAACATGCCCCAAGAACTCTGCAAAACAAGACCGAAGGAGGGCTCATTTTGGTCCTTTTTACACTGTCAGGATTACCCTGGAGGCTCAGATTGTTAAAGCCCTTTTTGCTTCACTGCTCACACAGTTCTGAGCCCAAATCTGGCAGAACTGGGTGTCGAATGTGTCCCGTTATCCTTTTGGGTGCAGAGCAGGGAGCATCCCTCCAGGATCAGCACATGGAGCTGTGGCTCCTGGAGAGCTGCTCCAGTGGCTGTTGAGCCTCTGGCAAACATCTGAGATTATTCACTTGACTGAGTTTGTGAAAACGAAGCCTTATTTGCTGGCAAAATTAATGAGAAAAGAGTCTTCAATGAGACAATAATTTATGGCTTCCGCAGCAGCGGGAAAGGACAGGGAAACTCATCCGGCCTGGTGCTCCCAGGAAAGGCAGGTACTGGGGGGCAAAATGTGGGTTTCTTTTCAGAAATATTGTCAGCCATTTCAACATGGGGTCCTTAGCTGGGTATTTTGTTTTATGAAACCCTTCCAAAATTGATGAAGGTTGAAATAAATGGCCCTTTGTTCCCTCCCCCGACCACTGCATTTAATGACGGCGAAATAAAATTCTCCTCCGTGGCTGCACGCCAGAGATCAGATGATACAACCAACTCACAACATATTTTAAATTTCGTGCTACATTGAAAATTGAGACACACTCAGCTGGGTTTGGAGCCGGACACGTCCAGCATTATCTCCCATTACTGCACGGAAATGTGAGAGCTGCAAATCGGGTCCTTTCCCCTGAAACTCCCATCTCTAATCCGGCCATAAACACCAACTCCTCGCCTTTCAAACACAGAAAACTGCCAGCAGAAAAGCCAGAAATGCAGCAGACAATAAGAAGAGCGATAATGGCCACCAAACTCCGCTCTTCTCCCCCCTCTTTTTTTAACAGATAGGTTTTAGACTCTATAATAATCACGCAGCTAAGATACAAGGTCTCTTGTTGGCAATAACCTACATGACATGACTTAGAAGGCAGGTGTTACTGTAATTAGCTATTGTTTGACTATCAAAAGTCAGAGCTGATTAAAGCCACTAAGTACAAGTGCACTATTTTATTTCAAAGAATATTATGAACTGCATGCTGGGACTCTTTCACTGCGGCCCTACCTTCCGGAGTCTGCTAAGAGCCCATGCCAGCAGTAATCAAAACTAAAATCTGCATAAACCTTCAGGGTTTTAATTCAAGCAGAGCCCTTTCATTAGAAATATGTTACTTTATGAAATCTGGTCGCCAGCAAGGGGAGAAAAATGTGACTTCTTAAGAAAAGTGAATGGCATCTCTTTAGTGATTAACCCAAGATTAATGGAGGCTCCTACTGCTCGGCCTAAGTCCATTTTATTGCTAATTCATTTAGGTACTATTTCAGATGTACTTGATGAAAGTCACCTGCTAAGAAGTCATGTTTTGGCAAGCAAGGATAGCCATTATGGTCAAATCCCAAATAGAATTTTTATTAAAGAAGCTTTGAAAAGTGTCTTGTATTAGTCTTTCAGAGACATACTATTTAATGTACTCAATTAGTTAAAAATTTGGGGCCCAAGTCACTAATCAAACATTCATAATGCCTTTTTTATATTTTTTTTAGTCTACATGCATCTTTAATGTTCCAGGTAGGATGAACACTGCACTGAACAGGGACATTTATATTCAGACAAAAGCAGCAACACTGAGACTCACCCAGAAGTGGGTGGGATTTGGGTAAGTGCACGGTGGGATCCGGGAAATGTTGGCTTGGCAGAGCATCTCTTTGTTCCCTGGGATGCTGTGGGGAGTGGGGACTTATGCAAATCACATGTTCCTAAACTGTACCTAATCACTGAGCTTTGGCTCGTGTGTACATTTAGAACATGAGCTTTGATCCCTTAACACAAATCATTTTAGTTTCTGACTTCTCTGCCGTTTGTTCTTTTGATAAATTAGAGTTTTGGGGATTTAATGATCAGAGAGCACAGAAGACTGATTTGTCACCTGCACCATGAGATCTGTTCAACACAGACAAAGCACTTCCACAGCCCACCCACAGCTCAGCCCCTGTCTGCAGGCTGGGCAAGCTTTGATCCATGGACAATTCCATGAGCTGCCACATCTCTGCAGGTTTTCATACTCCTCCTGAGACACTGAGAGACTCAGGATGCTCCATCAGAGAGACCTTCCCTCTGACAGTGTGAGCTCTGCTTCCCTGCACTGTGGAGATGTGAAATCCTGACAGCCAGGCCAGGATCTCTCACTCTGAAGAGGAAAAGAGCATATTCTGGAGGTAGGTGTGGTGGTCCCAGACATCTGAGCTCCACATGCAGTTGTGCCCTTCTTTCCAAAAAATGGACAAAGTCTGAAGGGGGTGAGAAAGATCAGCCCCTCACCTGCCAGGCCCCTGCAGTGAGGAGCACCTCCTAAAACCTACATTATTGAATTATGGATAACCACTCCTGGTGACCACCACACATCCAAGCTGTCCCCACTGCTCTGGGTGCGAGTCACCAGCCCATGTACGAGGCCAGAGAGGCCTGAGAACCCCCAGCCACGACCTGCACGACCCCACTGATCCTGTGAAGAGCAAGACCAGTGGCAAACCAATCCCAAAATGTCTGCTTTGGGTGTTCCAGCCTGCTTGGGCTGAGCTCTCTCCACACTGGGGGTGAAGAGTGACTTTCAACCTGCTGCTGGGACCCAACAGCACAACGACCCAAACTCTGCAAGTCACACTTTGGTTTTCCCCGAGAAGTGAAACAATCTGGTTCCTAAACGTTTATGTTTGGTTGTTTGGGGTTTTTTTTAAAGGCTGATACATTTTACAAAACACTGACTGGAATTGTTAGAATTAGAGGGAGCCACAAGACCAGGGAGACACGTGCAAGGTGCCACACAACACACAAACAGCTCCCTGATGCCAACGGGTGCCAACGTCCCCACCAAGGAGAGCAGGAGGGTTTCCAACACTCCTCCAGCAATATTCAGAATTATTAGTGATGGCAGCACATTCCATGGCAGAACTCTGCTCCTGGGGGACTGCACAAAAATCAGCCTGGACTTGAAACACTTCACTAAGGGAACGTCCCAGTAAAGGAGTGATAACAAAGTTCTCCTGTTCTGCTCCCCTCGTGTGCTGGGGCACTCACACATGCAAATCTTGTCTTGTTCAACCCTGTTTGTTCACCTCCAGAGTCCTTCGGTGATTCAAATCTGTGTCTTACTATCCTATAATACCCTTGTCTAACAGTTCTTTTTAAATGCATGTGTTAATTATCTTGCCACCGCTGTAATTTCTCCCTGTAGTCCATTAATTAAGAGGTCACAATCTAAGAGCATGTTTACCCAATAAGCTTTCTTTTTTAATTATCCTAATTGCTTGGATACTGACAAAGGCTCCATCCCTCCCCTTCCTCTGAGTGGATTAGAAAACGACATTTCAAAGCCCCACACAACGATGGGTCTGTAAAACACACATATAAACATATATAAACATCTGTTTCTATAACTCCACCATGTTCAAACAGCAAAGGTCAACAAGACACAAGCATTTGTATAGCTGCATAAACTGTAGATACAAATTGCCCTCCATTAATTGATCTGTTAGTCTGGGATGTTCTGTTGGGCAGGAAAAATACAAGCAAAACCTTAAACCTTCAGTACAGGAACGAGATGGATGGGCACAGCTTGGTCTGTCCTGGAGACCATCAGTGCCTCTTACAGCAGCACCTACAGGGATGTCTTTGGATAGAAGCAAGCAGAAAAAGAAAGAAAGAAAGAAAAAAGGCACTAAGCTTTCACTAAGCAGAGCAGATCAATTATTATTCTCCCCCTGCCCAATATCCCCTTCCCATAGGTCACATCTTGCCAAGCTGGTCCAAATACCTTTTTTACTGACTTAGCAAAACTCAACAGATGAAATCTCTACCACTTAAAAAATTTTAAACCCCTCCTTTTGTCAAGTTTTTAAAAGGGAAAAGTGGCTATTTTGAATTCCAGATAGGATTTTAACACAACAATTAGTAGAGGTTATGTCCAGAAAAATTACTACTGTGACAGAATATGAAACACCATTTGATATGTCAAGTAAAGTGAATTTTTTTGTTTTAATAAAGCAAATGTCTCATTCAGACTAGTCATCTCAGGAACTATATAACAGAAGTATAATTACTTAGAAATTGCTTAGGTAAGCGTGATTGATGCATGGTAAATAGATGTTTCCAGCACTTATTGTTTCTTCCTGATGGATTAGGAAGAGTTGTTTAACAGTTCATTTGACCAGTCTCTCCTGGTGTTTCTTGAGTCTGGCTGTGCCAGTCAGCACCAGCAGTTCCTGGTAGTTTAAGTCTCTTTAATAAAGATTAAGATGTCAGAGGTCCTGCATTGCACAAAATCCCGATTTTATTAACTTCTCATTATCAGCTGAAATATGAAGTGCATTTCTTTTCCTCTGAAGTGTGGCACTTTCTCAAGGGAAAGGGCAGATGAATCATATACATTTATATGGTTAAGAGTGGGTTTGCTCCAATGTTGGCTGATGCTGGTGAACATTTTCTCACCTGATGGGCATCACACACATGGACATTTCTCCCCAGAAAGCATCAGGATCCCACGAGTGAGGACCATCAGGACATATCAGTGAGCTGGCAGTGGTGAGCGTGGGGCTGAGCACCTACACTCCAGTCAACAGTGCTTCCCTTAGAGAGCAGCACCACAAATGTGCTGGGCAGCAGAACTGAGACCTCAAAGTCACCCAACCCAACTGGGTACCTCTGCCAACGCTCCGTTCCCCTCCTCGTGCTCGGCAGGGCCAGAAGAGCAACAGCACCAAGACTCCATTCCAAGAGATCCCAGAGGCTTTCCAAGTCCCCCCTGGCCAGCAGGCAGGTGAGTTCTGATGCCATCGAGGTGAACTCGGGCAGCAGCTGATAAAGGGACCCTGCTGAAGGGCAGCACCAAAGGTGGCCCTCCCAAAAGGTCCTGATTAATCCTGTGGGTGTGATCATCACCCTCACCCCAAAAACATCCAGGTCACTGACACACAAAGGGACATGGCAGCAGGTTCCCACTTTCCCTGTGTGATACCCACAGCCCTGCTCTTAAGGGATTTTTGAAAGCTGACAAATTGATGTATTTTGCATATTTTAAAGCAAGTCTTTGACAAACTCCTTGTTTTCAACCCTGACAATTGCAGGGAGCAAAGAGCTGGCACTGTGTGTGTTTGAACAGGATGGCTCTTGCTGGGAATCACTCCTCAGAAAGAGTTAAGAGGCAAAAACAGTTGTTCTGGTGTAACCCACGTCCTGCACCACGGGATCAAACCCCCAGACAGGCTCCCAGAGCAGCTCCCGGGAGGGTTAAGCTCTATTACTTCTGGTCTCTGACACTGCTAATGGCACTCTCTGACTAATTGCATTTCTATACCTCCACATACATCTAGGCAACAAATAAGCCCTTTAATCAAACAGCTTCATCTACTTCTAATTAATTCCATTTCTATGCCTTTTCAAGAGCACAGGAACATACACAGATAGAGATGATCGAGCACATTCCGTGGCCAGCTGACAACAACTGCTCTGCTCCAGCCTCCCTCGTGACTAAGACCAGCTCTGTGTGTCCCCACCCCACACCTTTAGGATTTCAGCTGCCTAAGGCCGGGTGGATTCACACCAAAGACACGTGGTGGCTGTTGGGAGTTAGTTCTGATTCCCTCAGTGAACTGCTTCTGCATTTGCTCACGGCTTTAATCACTTCTTGTTTCCCTCAGAACCTGCACTGGCCTTGCCCTGCGAGTGGTGAGGGACGACTGTGGCATCAGCTGAGCAAACACAGAGGGGTTGTTTGCACACCCAGACCCAACGTAAAGTCCACAATTCGAGGGCCACCAGCTTTGAGGGAAACGCCGGTTCCTCCCCGACATTTAGTTCTCTGATAAAACAGGTCGATGCATCGGGAAAATAAATCCCCCCTCTGTCTTTAGGAAGGGGAAACATCTGCCAGGGGCTGCCCGTTGCAGAGGTATGTATGTACAAAAGGCACGATAAGTGGCTGCTGAATTCCGAGGAGTGGCAATTATCAGTTCCACATATCATTAGAGTCTCTCAGCTTTTCAATAGCACAGAGTTCCTAATACTGTGTTTACTGGACCAGGTAAAAGGGGACTCTTAATACTGTGCAAATATGACTTACCAAAGGACTTTGCTTTCTCACCTATTCTTGGGCTTTTCAAATCAACATTATTAATTGGCGGCTTATCTGTAAGTGCTGTCTGGCAGTTAAAGGATGTTTCCACCCATTGCCACGATACATAGAAACTCAGCAATGTCAGCCACAAGGACAAAGAACTGCCATGTTGGAACAGAAAAATACTTTGACACCTTAAATCTTCTCTATAAAAGCCGGAAGCGTTCCAGCATTCATTTGCTATCCCTTCCTGCAGCTGTTATTCCCTGTTCTCTCATCCCTGATTTCCCTCAATGTATTAATCCAGGGCTCTGGTTTACAGCTGTAAATATTAGAGCTTTTGTAATGTTTTTTCCTCTTTCTTTAATTTTATTTTCCCGTGGGTTTCTGTTATCCAGGTGTCCATAAATACACGCTTTAGAGTCTGGATTAACCAGTTCCCACACTGGGGAACTCGGCTACGCGGGATTTCAGCAGGCACCTTTCAGCCCTTTCAAAGATCAGCTCCCTCTTAACCTGCCGGCTCTCCCGAGCACCAAATCCACTTGAAAACGGAGGGGGGAAAAAAAAAAGTTTGGCTGATAAGGAACGCTGAGCACAAAGAGCACGACATTCACCATCAGAGAACAGCGAAAGGAGCCTGAGGAGGGAAGAAAAGCCCCTCGTGCCCCCAGCTCGGGGCTGGCACAGAGCAGGGACAGCGGCTCCCTTGGCACAGAGGATGGTCCTTTAGTGCAGAATATGAATTTCAGCTGTTTATTTTACGGCCTGACATCTGCTTGTCTTAAAGCAATTTTCCTACAGAAGCACAGTCAGATCAAATTAATTTATTTACAGTATTTCTGTTTCTTTGAAAGAGGGTGTCCCCTCTGCCACCACGTCAGCTTTGCCTTTGGGAACCATGAATTGAGATGCTCAGCAGGTTTTTTTTGTTTTGTTTTGTTTGGGTTTTTTGTTTGTTTTTGTTTTTGTCTTTTTTTGTTTGTTTTGTTGTTTTTTTTAAATAACAAGAAATTTCCTTTTTTTTTAAAAAAAAAAGGAAATGGTTATTCATTGAGGTGGATATTTAAAGAAAAAGCAAAAAAGAATATTTGATGTGCTGTGTTAGCATGAAGGGGGAGGGAGCTCTGTGTGAACACAGAAAACGCAGGTGAACTGTTCTCTGTGAGTGAAAACCAACTGGGGGAAGAAGGGAGAAGGGCCACCACAAAGGTAAATCCTGGCTGTGTAAATCCAGAGAGAGGTTTGGTTATCCTCAGATGGGAGAGAGAGTTACCAAACACTGTTATAATTCAGTATTTGGCATCTTTAAGAGTCACAGAAGAAGAGTATAAAAAGCACAAGACTGGGAGAACAGGAGGACACAGTCGGTGAGAGCAACAGAATTTCTGTCCTATCCAAGGACAGTCCAGGCCATTTTCTGAGTGACACTAAATATTAATTTAACCACATAGCTGAGAAATGTATCTGGAAAATATATTCTCCCTCTTAAAACCTCAGATCTGCTCATTATGCCAATCCTGGCTGCGTTTGGGGTTCTGCTTTGTGAAGAACCAACCCATTTAGATATCCTAAAAGAAAAAGTCTTTTCTTTTTAATTCTACCAAATTTCTGCAAGAAGGAAAACACACCCAAAGCCTTGTCCAACTTTAAAGGATTTCTGAACTTTCAGAGAAAAAGAAAAACTCCATTAGTTCCTTTTCTCATCACTTATGTGCATAAGTTTCTAATACTTCCAGGCTTTCCCTGGCACTGCAAACAGCACAGAGAAAATGCAACAAGGAAACCTATTGCTCTGCTATTTCCAGCCCAGTTAGTCTGAGGAATTAGAAGAAATTTATGCAAACCCCTCTTCCCCCCCCTCAAAAAAACCCAACAAACCAGTCATGTGCAAGGTTTTCATCCATGTTTTTCGGAGCAAAGGGGCTCTGATGAATCTCAGAGATGCATCCAAACTTCGCAGGGAGTTTCCAAACCAAACAAAACTGCAGGCTCTGACAGTCAGCAGTGACTTGGCTGCCAGACTTCCTATCATGCAGCAAAAAGGACCATTTCAAACCATCCCAGAGAAAACCTGCCTTCATGGGCACCTTACTGTGTCACACTTCTGAGTCCCAATAACCCCAACATTCACAGAGCAGTGGCTGAGCCTTGGTCTGGGCACAGCAGGAACAGGGACATCCACCATCACCACTACAAACCTTGGCTTTGGGTCTTCATTCTGCAGAGAAAATCTCCTTATCTGGATATTAATAACTAAAATGTCCACATCTGACCACCATGACTTCTTTCCTTGGATTTAAATACCTTTAAAAATCAAAATGGACCATAGGTCTGTGGGAACAGCTTCTGGGCACAAAGGGAAGGGTTTCAGCTAAAGTCATCCCAGCTCCTGGATGAGGATGGATTCTGCTGGATGCCACTGGTCAGACACCTCCAGTATAGCAATTCCTTGGAAAAAGGAGCAGGATCTTACACCCCCACGTTTCCTACACCAGGGGTGCCCAGTTTCTACCCATTTTAGCAGAGATGTGCCGGGGGCTGCAGGAAATCCTATCACAGCAAAGAGCAAATAAGCATATGGTGAACATCAGACCTGGAATGGAAGATGGGACACCATTCAAATGAGAAGTTTTTATTGGCAAAAGGGCCAGCAAACGTAAACTGCCAGGAATAAATTTACATTGGAACTCAGAAGACATGTTCTAGTCATCAGAAGACAAAGAGCCTGAAAGAAATTATCTTACTTATGGAGAGCACAACCTACCCAGGGAAGATTGTCCATCCTTATGGGATCACAGGAACCCGGGCACAATAACCCCCAGGGCTGCTCCAGACCTCTGTTCCTGACAGGAATTCAGGTTCAAAGGAAACCCCCCCCCAGATGAGCTCAAAGCAAAGGAATGATTCAGTGTCCCGACCATCCCAGCCCCAGCCAGAGCCGGGTGTCTCCGGCTGACACTGTTTTCCTGAGTGTGTGGATTTACATGGCAACCTGGGCCTCAGCACAGCTGAACTCCTGCCACCAGCCTTTCAGGATTCACCTTTTTTAGGATTCCTGTGACCAAGAAAATGATTAATCTCCATTTCAGGGCAGCAGGAGCCGAGTAAGAGACTGCCTGGATTTGCCAAGATAACCAGGAGGAAGGCCCAGGTTATTTCTGGGCAGAACCACAGAAAGAGGAAAAAAAGCTAACCTGGTATTAAGAGAAGAGATGAACAATGAAAGTCAAGACTCTTCTGGGTTTACATACAGATATATGTAATTGGAAGGGTAAATATGAAAAAAATGAAAATTACTCTTGATTCATTTTTAAATTGAATTCTTAAGGAAAGAAGAATTTAGCACCATCATAAAAACTGCCTCGAGGCAACAGCACTGATGTACATTCCCAGAGTTTCCACCAGACTCCACGTGAGGAAGAACCAATCTTCTGGGTGAGGGTAAGCCTGAAATTCCAGTGGAAATTAGGAAAAGCAATTCCTTTAGGACTTGTGATTTATTCTTCTGGAACAGAAGGAATTACTGCACAAACCAGGGTCTAAAATGTTCTGACAGCAGAGATGCAGAACTATCTGTACAGTAATTATTAATGAGCTGGAAAAATGCTGGGTAGCAAACTCAACTCCTTTCTCCAGGGCCGACATTCATGTCAACAAATCCCTAAAATAATCAGCTAACTCCAGGAGATTAGGACATGCCTTGATATGACAGAAGATTTCTTAATTTCAGTTACTTACAGGGCACATTGAGCCTCAATAGAAGCAAGAGGAAAACTTCCTCTAAACTTTACAAACCAGTTTATAATCTATTCCACAGCTTTTGGTATTTCTTTTCTATATTCTGTATTACAGTCTAAAATAAGGAGGGGAAAAAAGTAATAAAAAATATTAATCACTTGGGTAGCCAAGAAGGGATTTAAGCACTTAATTTAGACTCCTTCTGCTACTACTACTATTGTTATATATTTGTTTTTTATATATTTATATATGTGTTTACAAAGTGTTGCTGTTGCATGCTGAAATTTCCATGGGTAAAGGCAGCAGTCACCACTGAACAGCACAGAAGAGCTGACTTCGAGTAATTATTTTTCTCATGAAACTGCTCTATGAAAAATAAATTTGGGTTGAGTTTTCTTTCAGAACACATATTTTGTCATCTCATAAAAACCTCATCTAATCTAAAACCCCATCATCAAAATTCACTGTGCACGGGACAACAGTCACACCTTCACTGCTTTGTAATCACTTGATAGAATAAAATAAAAGCATTTTTTGGTTTTGCTATGAGATTTATATATTTATATTTAATTATAGCTCACTGGCACCCAGTTCCCTGTGTTTTGGCTTCCCTTTTTGCCTTTTCAAAGCAGCACCATAAGTGTTGGAGCCAATTTCAAGTCACTCTCGTGGCCATTCACCCCCCACATCCCTCCCTGCTCCCTCCCCACTTGCTGTCCGGGTTTTCCCGTTTATCCGTGAGTTCTAACAGGTTCCTGCCTGGTCCATGTTCTCTTTAACAGCTGCACAGTGGGATTAACCCAACCCTGCACATCCCTCAGGATCACAGACTGCACTGACAGAACCACCTGGCTTCTCTAATGTACAGAACTGGACAAAAATTCCTGATTCCAGATTCCCCTCTGGAGGAGAAACCTGCCCTGGCAGTGATGCGTCCCCACCCTGAGGGGTGTTCCCTGTTCCATGGAAATACCTGGGGCCAGCCCAGAGCATCTCCCTCCTCTGCTGCTGGGTCAGCTCCCAGCCCATCCCACGTGTGGTACCAAATCCAGAGCTGACTCCAGGAACACCTCCTGGGCTCTCCTCTGCAGCCAGGGGGGGATTGCAGAGCAGGGCGAGGGGAGGGGGGGGTGTTACCTTCGGAGTTACCACACAGCCCTGAAATCCCAGAGGCTATCAGTCCAAAATTTGTGATGTTTTGTCTACTCTGGTGATTTAAGGTTTGTCAGAAAATGTCAGAAAGGCCACGGGGCCAAGGGCTTCCTGATGACTGAGGATTTTCTTTCACATGACCTTCCTGAGGTTGATTTTGGGCTCCAGACAGTGCTGCCTTCAGCTCTGACAGGGGCCGGCTGGCAGCAGATTCATGGGGATCTCTGGGGCATTCTGGCATTTTTAAACTGAGTCGGGGCTGTAATGCCTCCTAATCATCCAGAATATTATTTCACTAGGAATCGTCTTCCAGGCGGGATGTAAATGCCAGCCTTTCAGAGCGCGGGGGAAGGTCTGTGCTCCGAGGTATGCAAACAATTAAAAACACATCGGGAGCCCAGAGAACAAACGCCAACCTCGAGGATTTTCTTTACGTGGGGTTTTTAACAGAGTATCACTGAAACGAATCACCGAGACACAGGGAGAGAAGGGGGATTGTGAGAGAAGAGCTAAAACTCTCAAACGTGTGTTAAAACTGTTAATTTGTGTTCAAACTGGTTCAATGTGTGTTTGTGAGCATTTTCACAAACACCAAGCAAGGGCAGCTCGCTCACCAGGACGTGTGGCTGTCCCACTGTTTAGGAAGCTCTGAGTTTTAAAAAAAGTTCATGAATCTTAAATTTGCATGCATCATTAGCATAACTGATTGCTCAGCCAAAATGTCTTAATGAGTCTCCTTTATGCCCTGATCACAGAATGGTTTGGGATGGAAGGGACCTTAAAGACTGTCCAGTGCCACCCCCTGCCATGGGCAGGGACACCTTCCTCTAGCCCAGGTTGCTCCAAGTTCATCCAACCTGGCCTTGGACACTCCCAGGGATGGGGCAGCCACAGCTTCTCTGGGCAGCCTGTGCCAGGACCTCTCCACCCTCCCAGGGCAGGATTCTGAATCCCCAGTGGGGGGGGTTTGGTGATTCCCCCTCGAGCAGATCCCTGGTCAGGCACCAGACATCAACCTCAGTGCTCACACCAGAGACACGGCAGATCCCGAGTGGAACTCGTGTCTGGGTTGGTTTGTTTTGCCAGGGGAGCAGCTCCTGCCTCCTCACCTCCCAAAAATGGAGCTGGTTTGGTTCTGAACGTGAGGCCACCACGCAGTCTGTGTGTCTGTGCGTTACAATGACAAGGTGACCTCCCATAACTGTGCCTGGAGTTAACAGACACTTTATCTGAGGAGATGCTGCTCAGCACAGATGTGTCACTTGGCACAACGTGTGTAAACAGCTCAGCATTTTGGACACTTCCCTCAGCTACAGCAATTCAAGGAAACAAGACAGCAGGTTATAAATCAGTGCTAAAGGACAGCTCGAGTCACTGCTCTGGGGTTCACACTGGAGGGAGGAAAAGAACCAACTTACTCCACAGAAAGGTCTCACTCAAGATTGCACAAGGTGTTCACACCATATACAAACTCTACATTAACTTGCCATAGAGTACATGTTAATTGCCATTAACCATTTAATTGCCTGCACTTCTGGAAGCCCGGGGACAGAGCCCTGGGCCCAGACACTGTTACACCTCCTGGAGATGTGCATGGCTGGACTGACCCAACGTGCTGGAGATACAGAGAGAGCAAACTTAACCACTGCAAGTCTCCTTAACTCGGCCTGATTTATGGACTCAAAGCCCTGGAGCCCCTTTCATGGAACCATTTCTCATACACACAGACACACACTAAACAACCAGGCCCAAACATCTGTATCACAGAAATTAAACACACAATGTTATTCCCCCAAAATATTTTAACCATCACTTTCTGTGCCGACTTTTCCATGCCAGCCTTACACCTTTTTTTTTTTTACTTTACATGCTTCATTTCAGCAAAATCAAGGATGCAAACTTCTTAGAAGTACTTAGTTTCCATGGAAACCTAAGCTGACCGCAACATTATTGTTCTCAAGAGGGAACTGACTTTACTATATGTTCATTCACTGAATTAATGGACTCCTGGTTCTTTTATTAGCAGCTCTCTAACAATAGAAAGAGAGAAATGTTATAAAAAAGACTCTCAGACAACTGTCCACTCTTTTGTCCGGGGCTTATTGGAATGACGCAAGTCTATTCAGGAAAAGATTATAAAAATCAACTCAAAGCTGCCTCTGTTTGTGGCTGCTAAATATACCTTTATTTCATAAAGATACAACCTATAAAACAAGCAAATGAAAGCTCTCTCTGAAATAGTGGCTGTGAGGCAGTGACCACGGGGAAAGGGGGCTGTAACTCCCCTGATGGGGGTTGTTCCCCATTCACCATCACGTGGGGCTGTGGGGCATCATCAACCTCCAGCTCTGGGAGATCCTCAGCGAGGAGGAAAATTGTTTTAAAGCTCTGGGGGTTGATTCTTCAATACACGGGAAGGTGAAGAAACACCGCTGAAATTCGGGGGCTTAAATCTTCACTAACAGATTCGGAACCCCTCTCACCAGCCAGAGAAAATAAACATATTCCTAATCCAGGCTAACTGCAGGACTGCACGTGTGCTTTGTGCTGCAGAGCCGGGCCCTTTGCAGAGCCCGAGTTCAAATCTCCAATTTGATCTCTGGGGTGGACAGCAGCGCTGACAGCCCCAGCTCAGGCCCGAGGGGGTCTGGCCTGGCCAGTAATTGCTGCACAAAAGACAGTTAACAGTTCCCTTGCTCTTCCCTAACTACCTTCCTGACTGCTTATTGAAGTCTGATTTCTTACTCCTCTGGGTCATCATTCATCAGTCCCACAGATCCCGCCGGGAGAGCCCGGCCAGACCTTTCCACATCCCTCGTTGCCAGAGGCCATTTCTGACGGGCCCGTGATATAGAAAATGTCTTCACAGCGCTGAGCGGGGCAACCCGCGCTCATAATACCCAAATAATCATTTGGCAAATTATCATAATTATCAATCAATCATCTCGCGCGAACAATGTGTTCCCGAAGTATCAGATGGTTCCTGTGACCTGTAGCGTTTGGGATATAATAACAAACCCGGGGAGATTTATGGCCCCATCCCCGTTTCGCATCTGCAGCGGCAAAACATTCGCCGGCTTTTACTTTTGTTTCAGGACTGAAAGCTTTCCACCTACCTGAGGTTTTGGTTTTTTTTTTGTTTACTACTCAGTGCTCTGCCAGAGGTCGAAATTTCTCATCTCGCCCGGTTTTCTAACGGTAACTTTATTTTTAAAAACATCCGTGTGATTTGTGAGCACGGAATAAATGTGCTGCATAAATTACTTTTACTTTACAGCCTCATCAGCCTCACGCTCCCAGCTTCCAGTGTTTTGCAATGCCGGAATGAAGGCAGCCAAAGTAGGGGGGGGAAATTGGTTTTGTCTTCAGTTTTTGTTGTGTTTTGCACAATACCAGATTGAATCCAACCCTTTTGAAGCCGATAGCATCTCCCGCTCCCTGTGCAGCACATTCTTGTTAATGGATAAATTCAAGCTCTCCAGAAAGTCAAAGAATAAATTTAAAGCCTTTTGCCAAATGCCTATCCTATTGGATTTTGATAAGATGGCTATTGAGCTTTAATAATGTCTTCTATCCTTTTTCAGCTGGCCCTTAACATGTCTCTTTATTTGTCCCTAAAGCCTCTTCAGCAATGCCTTTTTATTACAAGTCTCTCAGCTTGCTCTCAAGGGAGACAGGGTCGACAAGAGTGATAGATAGATAACTCTATAGATTATCTCCCACAGATGTTTTCTCTCCAGTAGCCCCTCAGGCTATTCCCTCTAAGTAAACAGAAACTAAATAGAGAGTCTACTGAAGAGAGAAGTCCCTGAGGTCCCTTGTCACCACGGTCAGAAAAACAGCCTGTCCAGAGGAGCCTGGCTGGGAGCTCTGTGCACACACACATCCTTCCCCAGCTTCTCCAACCCTCAGCCAAAGTGACTCTTAGAGGAGAGACAAACACACCCACTGGAAACCTGGGATGTGTGAGGGACACCGGCCTCGCTTCCTGCCAGAGGAAGGGGAATCTTTCAGCTCCAAGTTAAAGCCAAAGTGACAACGATGCTGAAAACAACGACAACGAGCTGCTGTTCCCATTCATTAAACACAGCTGAGAAGCTCAGAAAATTCAGAGGGACAGAGCACAGGAGCTGCTCTCTGAGCAAAATAAACAGACTGCAGGGACATGGGTTGGGGAAAAGGCATTTGGGACCAGGGGACAATACACCCAAAGGTATAACTCATGGTTTGGGCACAGCTCTGAGTGAATTTCCTATTTTCGTATTGGTTTCACAATTGATTATTTAAAGCTAAACAATCAGGAGGAGCTCGTGTATTTTTGTCCAAGTTAAACTAAATATCAGCAAGCACAGATGACACAAGGAGAGAACTCATCAGGGGTACAGCACACTTTAGTCCATGGCACAGCACAGATACAGGAAATGAACCTGAGTACGGGTCCTTTGATAATATTGAAATCTTAATTCCTGTCAGATGACCACTAACAAAGAAATCAGCTTTGTGGTGTTAGTGGTCCCAGCAAAAATAACAGGAATACAAACTGAAAAATACCAGATATAGTGGGAAAATACTTATTTTGTTTTTTTGCTCCAAGCCAAATATAACAATCTCTGCTATGCTACATCTTCAGACTTCTCACTGCCTTTCAGTTCATGAATAGTTATATAAAAGAGCTTTTTTTTTTTCCCCAGCAGGTTAACAGCAGAGATAATTCTGGATCAGTTTTTAAGCAGAGATACCTTCCTGCACATCCTCCCTACCCCTCTCACTGCCATCCCCTTCCCTTCCCTGCCTTCTCCTGGTTTTACAGATTTTTTTCCCTGCATTCCAGATTTTTATTTCTCTTTCTAGTCCTTGTCAGTGCCCAGTTCTGAACCTGTGATACAGCAAAGGAGCCACTGCAGTGATGGTCTCTGCAGCTCCAGTTTAAATCAGCCCACCCACCACAGTCACATTTGTCTTCAGTCACCTTCTCGCCACCAACTTATCTCTGAAGGAACAGGAATAAATTGAAGTCAAATCTCAACTATTGTGTCTTCAGTGATGACAGCTGAGTGATTCAGAGAGGCTGGGAGAGGGGATCTGCTCCCAGGAGGGTTTTGTACCCCTGGAGCCAAACACCAGAGTGTTCCTTCCAAACAATTTTAAGACACCACAAAAAATGTCCAGAATGATTTCTCATTCTTTATTTTTCATTTTCTTCTGACTGAAAAGCTGTCTCACAGTAGTCTTTTCACAAGCCATAAAGTTTAGACTTGAACTCTTTACCTTACTGCTCTGACCTCCTTTACCCCAGCTGTAAAACCCTATTGCCCATCCTTCAATAAATTTATCACCTCATAAACCCACTAGTGCTTCTCTACAATGCATTTAAAAGACACAAGTGGAAGGCCAGTCCTTCCCCCCTTGTCAAATATCATAATTGTCCAGTTTTATATCTGTAGTACAGGAAATATTTAGGGACATGGTGTTTTACAAAGACCTGTAGTTTTTGCAACAGTCTCCCTTGAAATAGAAGGAATGAAGTTTAAATACAAACCCAAGGATTGAACATACAAAGGTGCCAGTCTCCTGTCTCCTTCTACCCTGTTTCACACAACTCCTGCTCTATTGAGGGCACATTCTGGAGGTGGGGATGGAGAATTCATTTGTGATACTGGAATTAAAGGCTGCACAAGAACCAGCGGAGCTTTCGCTCCACCCTCGTGAGAAGTGCGTTTGATAATAAGAACCTGCCACCTTGTCACCACGTCTGTCCAGACAAAAGGATCCCACAGAGGCAGAGACAGACACCCCATGAGTTATGGAGATGCCCAAGGTAAAAAGTTCAGCTCTGCTGCCACAGGTCCCTCCTGAGGTCACGGCGTGGTCAGAGGATGTTCCCCGTTGGGAGCCCGGCTGGCGAAAATAAAACCTGCTTTTTTTGTACGTGGTAAGAATAGAACAGTCCACACTGGACATGCATCTAAATACCTTTTCCCAATCTAACTTTGGAGCCTGACAAGTATTACATTTCACTTTGTTTGCCAGAGTGAAACAGGAGTTTGTTTCAGCTTCCCGAGTCAAGGAGCAGCAGCGACGCTGCAGGAACAGCAGTGGCAGCTGTGGCAAGTTCCAATCTCAAACATTTCCCACTCCCAAAAACTTTACAAACAGGACTGTGAATATCCTTCATAAGACAACTGCATAGGAAAGGAACCACAAACAACTCCTTATTTAAATGAGGACACACCAGCTCCAGCATCCAAGAGGCTCTAATCAAACACAACTTGTAACACTTTAATTAGTGAAGCCATTAACCAACAGATAGACACAGGAAAAAAATCTCATCTTAGTGCTTCTGAGAATAACTCCAACCAGAATAGTAGCCTGGCTACCAAAATATGTCGTGCTGAGGCTGCCTGAGAGCTCCAATGAAGACATTTATACAGCTGGGCTGACTGAGGAACACATTTTCTCTGGTCAGTGTTAGAGTATAAGCACCACAATGTGATGAAAAGCACCAGTAACACATCACATGAGTCAAATTTTACCCTTTCACATGTCTACTCCTTTTCCCTTGGACTTCACATAAGCCACATTTACACGGTGAGGTGACCTCCAAAAATTTAGCACTTTTAACAAAGGACCAACATTTTCTTTTACTGGAAAAGAGGTAAATGAGGTTTTCTGATTTGGGCCAGCAGCTGTTTATGTTGTAGCAGAGTCAAGGAACACCTCAAACTATTATTTTCTCTTTCATAATAACTGGAATCACAAAAAGACAGCAGAATATGCCAATAGAACCACAACACTTAATCCAAAACAGCAACAGCAAATACTGGAAAACTTTTATGACATCTTTGCGACAGACACACTTCGGGACAAATGTGAGAAAAAAGGTCCAGGTCTGTTTCAGAGCCAGGGAATAAAACATTTCACATAAGATTGAGCCACATCCTACCTTTTTTATATTGCCCTCTTGGGAAGTCACCTCAGGATCAGTCAGTATTTGCTGGGGAAAAACAGAACAGAAACAAAAGAGAGTTGAGTCACAACTAAGAATGTTACAAGATAATAGGGATGATTGCTGTGGTTGTGATGATGATGATTATAATAATGATGAAGATAATAATAACAACATTATCAATTATATTTATTATCAATATATATCAGTTATATACTATATATCGATACAATAGTTATATTATATATCAATATAATAGATGTATAAATTATCAATAATAATGCAATAATGACACCAACAACATCAACAACAATAAATTATTAATAGTATATTATAAAGAATAACGGCCAAAACTCTCAACTGCAGAAGAGTAACCCAGCCATTCTGGGAGCTGGATGGAGGGCTGATACCAGAACTATTACAGAATCATGGAGTCAAAATGTAGTGAGGTGGAAGGGACCCGTCAGGATCAATATTTGAAGGTTTTCTGTAGCTTCTCTAAATAATTCCCTTACATTTGGCTGGCAGTGCTCCTTCCCCAGCTGGCAGGGCTGGGAACATGGGCCCTAAGGGAATGGGGGCCCAGGGGCTCTCTGGAATGGGGGCCCTGGAGCAGGAACAGCCCCGGGATGCTCCAGCCCCTCCCAGCGCTCCCGGCGGCTGCTCAGGGAGCTCCTTAATTCCCCCTCCAGCAGAGGTGTGGGGGAACAAGTCATTAAATCGCTGCTGTGCTCCACCTCAGATTAGCTCCAGGTCAGCAGGCTTTCGGGGAGGTCAAGTACCTCAACTTTCCATCCCCCTGGATAGCCCAGCAGGGTAAACACGCCGGGAAGGAACCGCAGAGAGCAGCCAGGGATTGGAGCAGCTCCCGGGGCTCAGGGGCTGGGGTGGCCGAGGTCAGACACAAGGGAAGGAGAGAGGAGCAAGGGAAGGGAAGGGAAAGGGGAAGGAGAACGGGAAGGGACCAGAGAGAAAAGGAAAGGAAAGGAAGAACCCTGAACCATTCTGTGCTTTCCACCAGTCCCTGCAGACACTGAAACTGCGGCTTCAAAAGCAGCTGAGAGCAAATGGGATCAAGAGGTGAATCCCAGAGCCATAAAAACCTGTGTGTTCCTGTCCCTGTGCACATCCATACGCTGACAGCTCCCCGGGAATCACTGCAGTGAACTGTCCATCCTGAACCATCCATCCTGCCCAGCCAGGAGTGTCCCCTACCTGCCCGGGAATGCTGGCTGCTCCCGGGCTCTCCCCGGGAACCAGCAACCCCAAAACCTTTGGAGAATTAGGCCACGGAGCTCCCAGAGATGAAATACAGATGCTAAATGACTGGAAAGCCTCAGTGGGATGCTGCTGCCTCCAAATGAAGACACTTAAGCACAATTATTATCTGCTAAACCCCTTTAAATAACAATTGGTTACATCTGTGCCTTCAGATGCTTAATCCACCCGTTCAACGTGACCATAAACGTGGAGGGGAAAGAAAACTCAAATGAAGTGCAAATTGGGCTGTGGTGGAGTCCTGTATAAACAGGCTTAAGAGTCAGGAATTCCTGAGTCGGGATCTGGATGCCAACACAAGCTTCCTTTTGTTGGTTTGCACAGAGCTGCGCTCAAGGGGCAAGTTCTGATCCTCGAAGTTTTGGGGTTTTTTTCTTTTTTTCCTTTCAATTCATAGCAGATCCCAAATTTCAAAATTCTAAGAAAACACAATTCCTGTAAAAATTATTTCATACCTATCAAAAAAATGGTAATTGTGCAGAAACCCTCAGTGGTGCTGATGCCACTGCTCCTCTGAAATATCCAAAAGTGGCTGATTTTTGACTTTTCTTCTATTACAGAACTTCTGGGGAAACAAACCCTGATTTTATGAAGAATTTCAGCTTCAATGGAAGCCTCTCCACACTCAAACTCTCAGAACATGGACATTTAATGGTGATCACGGTGCTTGTGCTGAACTGGGTATTAAAGGTCTTTTCCAACCTTAAGGATTCCATGATTCTGAGTGTGAAAAAGCCTTTTAGCAGTGGTGGGAGACTAAGAACTGGGGTTAGATTATATTTCCTGTCCTTTCTTTACACCTGATTTAAAAAAAGATATCCAAAACGAAACAGTGTGGGACTGTGCCACAGACCATCTGCCCTGGCTGGGCCATGGCCCACAGCCTGAATGTCCTCAATGTCCCACTTCCCCAGCCAGCAGAGCAGGCTGACAGTTTGACACTGGGATGGTGTTGGGATTGGTGGGGTGTCTGTGTGTGTGTAGGGGCAGAGGCCAGAACCCCAAACCTGCTGCTGCCCAACAGCTGCCAGGGCTCTGACTGAGCCCCCAGAAACCTTCCTGGGGGGGTGGAAGAAACCTCAGAATTCTTATTCTGCGTTCCCAGTGTGGAATAAACAGTGTGTGACAGCACCTGTGTGGTCAGACAGCAGCTCAGGAGTCACACAGGTACCCTGGCACACCCTGGGAGATCCCTCTCCATGCCCAAGGAGAAGGGGGTGATGCAATGTGGGATGTACATGGCACCTCCTCACTGAAGGGGAAAGGGAGATGGAGGGAAAGCGAGTTCCAGATGTGATGTTTATTAATAAGAATAACAAAAGATACTTTGAAAATCTACTCATTGGGTAATTTTAGCTCAGGCTGGACTTTGTCTTGTGCGAATGCCGTGAGACTAAATATAGAGCTGGACGTGTGCTGGGGGCTGCACTCCTGCACTTCACACAGATGTTCCTAAATGTGCTCAGAATTTACACCACAGGCTTTTTCTATCAACTGATATGTTGATTTTAGCCAAGGGAAAGACAACATGTCAGCAGCAGCCACGTCAGAGCAGCCTGTGCTGTGGGACTGGGCTGGAGGTGGATCTGCCCCGGCGATGGATTTCACCTCCTTCCCTTTCCTGGGTCCAGGGAACTGGTGGCAACACAATCCTGACTCAGTTACATCAGTTGGGGATGTGCTATAATTTTTGCAAAGCCCCCTGAATGTATACTAAACATGTCAAGTAACACCATGTGATTCTTTTTGAAAAACAGTTTACAAGCTGGCATTCTGCAGCTGCAGTTAACCCTAATTTGATTACATTACCGAGACAGATCACAATGAGCTTATGTAAATAGTAACGTTATCCATTCATTCCCTGAGCTCAGATAAACTGTCATTTCAGAAAAAAAAAACTCAACCAAAACTTCAATAGGCACGGCCTGATGCATTCAGCAAACCCTGAAGGCAAAGAAGATGACAGAGTGGAACCAGCCCCTGCTGCACCTCTGAGAATCTTGATTTTAAAGAGGTGTTTACACTTCAGCTCCGAGTTGGAAAGGGAAGAGAATGCCCAGTAATTGCACAGAGGTCAATTGGCAGGTAATAGCACTTTTTCCAATAACCTGGTCTTCATTTTCATGTTAATTTTTAGTAAGAGCTCAGTACAACACCAATGGTGTCAGTAAGACAAAACTAAATGAGCACTTCAGTGCTTCAACCAGTGCCTGGGCACCTGCCCTTGACATTCACCCTTCCCAAGCCATCCTGCCCAGGTCAGCACCATGGGGACATCACTGCCAGCTCTGGAACATGGGCTGTGCCACCTGCACTGTCTCAAACCTGCCTCTTCTTCAGGGAACACCACACAGCTGGTTCATGGAAAGAACCGCCTTGAAAACACTCACTTTGCCTTAAATTAGCTGAGGGCCTCTGATTCCTACTTGCACACAAGTTCACATTAATATTTCAGATGAAATCACAGTCTGTGACCCTTCTGTGCCTAATTTGTGCTGTTAACAGTTGAGTTAATGGCAGAGTGACTCTGCCTGGCTGCAGTGCAGTGACCACACCAGTCCCTTGGAGCACTGGAGAACAACAGGACGTGCAGAGCAAACAGCTCCTCCCAGCCAGCTTGTTGTGGCTCTAGAAAACATCTCAGGTCACAGAATCATAAAATCACAGAATATCCTGAGCTGGAAGGGACCCACAAAGATCACCAGGGTGCAGAACTCCTGGCCCTGCACAGGACAGCACCAAGAACCCCACCATGAGCCTGAGAGCCTCGTCCAGACACTCCTCGAGCTCTGGCACTTTGTGCTGCTGAGCACCAGCCAGAGCAGCAGAGCAGTCCTGCAGCTGGATGGACAGTGTCCATCCCAGCCCTGACCAGGCTGTGGTCTCTGAGCAGGTAAAATGTCCCATCTGTCACTTTGAAGCCATTCCCCCCTGTCCTGTCCCTCCAGGCCCTTGTAAATAGTCTCTCTCTATCTTTCTCCTCAGCTCCCTTCAGGGACTGGAAGGCCCCAATTAGGTCACCCCAAAGCTTCTCTTTTCCAGGCTCTTTATATATACATATGTATTTTCAAATACAGCAGCCAACAGCCCACCCAGCCACATCATAGCAATGATGTGCATCCATGGGAAAACCAGAGGGAGAGGGAACCCACAGAAAACCATTTCAGCACTGGGAATTTGGTCCTTTGGCCATATCGTTAAAATACAGGGATTTCATGCAATTCTCTGGCCAAAAATGTATCAACATTTTACATTTTCTCTAGTTGGTAAATTTGTGAACCCTATTAACTAGAGGAAATTTTCAATATCCTGCCTTGGGAATTTCGAGTGAATGTGCCTGGAATTAAGAGGAAAGGGAGGAAAAAGCTCTTCTCTGAGAGGAAGAATTTCCCTTCCTGGCTGCTGAGGGGAGGAGGATGAACAGCACTGCTCTGACTGGCAAGAAACAAGCCATGGGCTGAAAAGAGGATAAAGAATAAACCAAGTATTCACTGCTAAGGGCTACCCCAGCACAATTGGGAACACTGTAGAGCAGCCAAGCTGTGGTTTGTGGACCAGCAACAGCCCCAAAGCCCCACACACCATTTTATAACCATTTATTTTTCAGCTGGAAGTGGGAACAAAAAGGTGGTGCAGCACTGCAGGAAAAATGTGCAAAATTAGCAGAGATCCACAGCCCAGAATTTCTGGTAATCCACTGCAGGGAACACCTCTGCACTTGCTCAAGCCTTTCTGTTTACCCACTTCAGAACAAAACACAGTTTACAGTGACCTGGGACAGGGGTTCAAATGAAAGGAACATCCTAAGTCATCCTTTAGTATGAAACAGCAGGTTTGTACCCCACAGAATAAACTTCTACGGACCCAGAAGGGTGCAGGGAAATGTCAGGGGTAGATAATGCTGAGAAAAATTAGTGTTTAAGAACAAAATATTGCTTAAGAACAAAGACTCCCAGAAAGAAAATAAACACGTGATTTACATCCCCAGTATCACAACTTCTGTATCACTCATTTTTCAAGACAGAACTGCTCTGTGACATTGGGATGGAGTTCACTGGAGCCACCAGGAAGTCAAACAGGATCTAATGGGGAGCGTTTGCAGTGACTTCAATGAGCTGAGGACTCGACACCCTCAGCCAAGACAAATACGAGAGGGGACTGATTAGGAAATGTCACCGTTTCTGCTGCCAAGCACTCAGGGCCTGGTGATAGGAGAGCATTAACCATAATCTCGCAGTCTTTAGGGGCTCTTTGATTTTATATTGCATTCTTATCGAGTTCTTAAAGCCCAGTGTTAATGAGCACGAGAAACTCACTTGAGAGTTTGGCAGTTTTGCTAAAAGAAAACATATTTCACTCAGTCCCTGTGTCCCTGGATCTGAGCTGGGGATCATTTCCCTCTCCTCTGGTGCCACACAGGACCTCTCACTGTTCTCCTTCTCCATCCCAGTAACCCAACATCACCCTGAACAACCAGCTCTTCACCATCACCGCTGGAAGAAAACAGGTTTTGCCAACTGCTGAGAATTGTCCCATCCCTGGCAGTGCCCAAGGCCAGGCTGGTGGGATCTGGAGCAGCCTTGGCAGGAGGGGGGAAATAAATGGTGTTTTAGGTCCCTTCCAACCCAAACCATTCTGTGAGTCTATGGCTGAGATCCTTAAGGACCCTGGAGAGGAGAGGAACATTTTTACAGTAAGTGCACACCCACTGCACCCCCTTTTGGCAGCCAAGTGATCCCTGAACGCAGAGCAAGCCCCAGTTAATAACATGAGCCTCTAAGTCTGGTATTTTCCTCACTTCATGAAAGACCTCCCAGAAAAGAAATATGTAACAGCACACAGGAGAAAAAAAGAAAAAAGAAACCATTTTCTTTTTAAAATCCCCCTACAAATACTATCTCCAACTCCCTTTTTCCTGCGGGGAAATTCCGTTTTAAAACTGAATTCTTGGAAAGATGAGACACTTCTCTCTGTGTCTGGCACCGAGCAGTGTATAAAGTCTAAGGATTAAAACAGAATTTGCAAGTATTGAGTTGTATCTGATTTACTCAGTTTGTTCATCCTCAGCCCTGGAACGTGCCTGGCAGCCTGTTCTGCTGAATCAAGCCCGAGATCCTGGGACACAAGGTGCTTCTGAACTGCAAACCAGCCCCATCTTCCCTCCCAGCACACAGAAAATAGCAGCAGGATGGAAGTTTAAGGTCATCAGCTCTAAATTCTCTCTGTCATGGAACCACATCACACAATCACTTAATGTAGCCAGAGCCATTTATTATCTGAGCAAAAATCATCTTGAGGAGTGAAGTGTAATGTTTTGGTTAACAGATAAAGCTCGGCTGTTTGTGGGGATGTAAATGGATTGGATGGTTAAATCCAGGCATATACAATCCATCCATCTTCTGCTCTCGACCCTTTTTAGTTATAAAAATGACCTTGATATTGACAGAGTCATATAAACGAACTTCCTCTGTACTTCATCTATTGATAAGCTGTTTGTTGGGATGATCAGTAATAATCATAAGTAAATAAAGAGAGACTGTTCATCATCTCGTAATGGCAGCGCTGACACGCACGTGGGCTGACGGATGGGGACCTCTGGGCTCTGGCTGAAGAGCTCATACCTCATATTAAATTACAGCCTTTCCACCCAGGACACGCAGTGACACATAAATCTATATAAAGCAACACAATGCACTCAGAGCTCGGTGTCCAATCATACCTGGGGTGACCAGGGTGGCTCAGAAAACACCCTCAAAGGGAACAAGTGCTGGGGTGGGTTCAGCAGAGACACCCTCCAGTCCCTGGAATCTTTCAGGATTTCACTGCCAGTCACTGATGCCTCCCTTTGGGGGGGTTCACGTGCAGCTCATCAAGGAATCGTTTCACACAATCATTTTGGAAAAGGCCTCCAAGACCATCCAAGCTCTCATTCTCAGACTGTTTCAGTTCCCCACATGCACAAACATAAAAGCCAACCTGCAGCTCACTGAACTTGCACCCAGGATTTGCCAGGCCCCAGCTCAGTAAAGCACAGCTCTGTTTAGAGCTGGTCCCAGTTCCATCCCAGTAAGAGCCCTCACTGTAACCCCAGTCCTGCACCAAGGGAAAGAGCTGTGCTGGGGCTGGAAACTGGATCATTAATCACACTTGAAGGGCAACATTCCCACCAACTTCCAGAGCCTGAAGTGGGAAATGCAGTGTCTCATTTAGCAGCTTGGCTTTGCTGCTCATGCCCCAAAGAGCTCCCTGGTTCCGTGCAGGGGAGTGGGGCTGTCTGGGAATGCATCCCTGGCACTCCCACAGAGGGGATGGGATATGTCAGCTTGATACCCATCAGCAGGATAACCCAACTGTCACTTTAACATGACAAGGTCACCTGCAGTCAGCCTGGAGCAGGAAGAAAAATGGCCCATTAAAGCCCCAGAACTGAGAGAGAAACACGAGGCTGCCGAGGGGACGGCTGAGTCCGGCGCCTTTGGGGGAAGATCCAGATGTTCAGTGCCCCTGGGCAGGGATAATCTTTCCTGAGAGGAAGAGAAGATGGTGACCAGTGCAGCCACCAAGGGAGCCCAGCACAGGGGCTTGAAGGGAGTTACATCACTTAATTCTCATTTAATTCAGCAGAATAAGTGTTTGAGAAACTGAAGATCTGAAGAGCCTCGGATGGGCTCTGAGCAGGATGGGAATTCTCTGTACTGGGGTCTTTCTTTCTGTGTTAACCTCAAGGAGCAGCTTCTGCTGTGCCACCCTCTGCCACTTGTCCTCTCAAAGTCAGAGTAAGGACTTACCCTGAGCTGGAAAGTCAACCTGGAGAGGAACTCCCTGTGGTGACACCGTGCAAGGAAAGAGCAACAGAGGGACAGAAAAGGGCACTTTGTCTCCCTTTATCCAGAAGTGATATTAAGCAAATGATACTCTCTAGAAAGAAAAGCTAATAGGGAATTATTCTGTAGCCCAACTCCAGCCACTGGCACAATCAGCTTTTTATTTAAAAGGCACACAGAGCTATTTATCTGAATTGATAGGGGTGCCAGGTGAGCTCCCTTTTAAGAGCTGTAGAAACAATCTCAGACCAAACTGGATAATATTATGCTTGGAATGATAATATTGTGTTTGGAAAAGGTCAATATTTTATTTAATCAGACAGACAGAGAGTGGGTGGCAATTTCAAGGCATTTTCTGGAGACAGGAATTCAGGGAGTCCAAATAGAAATAAGTTTTTGGGGTTTTTTTTCTTGGGCAGCCAATGTCTTCCACAGGTAGGAATTTGTGTTTAGGGTGTCCAGGGCCACGATATAACGGGGTGGGTGGAGCTCCAGAGCTTTGGGGGGAAGCTGAGTGCCCACAACTGCACTTTGCAGCTGGGTTGTAAAGCAGCCACGTCTCAGGAACGGGCAAATCAGAGAATTAAAATAACCAGCTACAAAAAAATTAACCTAAGGTAGTAGTTCATCTTTAGAGCACTGGTATAAATAAATATGAATCACTTCTCAACAGCAATCTATGCCAGTGTATCATGTCCTGTGCTGTGTGTGGTGAGCTGGGGAGGAAACAAGCAGTTTTCACTTCTTGAGGACACAAAACTGCTCCTGAGACATCACACCCATGGTTACAGTGTGGTTTGGTCCCATTTCCAAAACCTCCTAAAACAGAAGCAGCAAAAAGAATTCAAGAGTGAGAGAGAGAGCTTTTATCCTTGTTGATATTTGACAATATTTCCATATTTCTGCTCTTACTGGTATTATTCTTGTATTCCCCGTTCTAGTAAGGCCCTAGAAAGGATGGAACCTTAAGAATCCCTCAAAAGCCTCTCAAAGGCTTTCAAAGTAATCCTCAGAGAGAAGGTTGAAACCTCTTGGTTAGCAGGGCAAGGATGCCCCAAGTCTCTTGAGAACTCCCGAGCTGGAGCCCCGCAGATGTCCCAGGCAGCTCCTCCACCCACCCCAGGCACTGCATTCCAGCCAGAGCAGCTTCTGCCCCACAGGATGGGACACATCCACACCTCAGGAACTCAAACCTGCTGCTTTCTTCTTCCAAAACAGCAGCAGAGAAAGACTGACCCCAGCTGAGCCTCCCTCAGCTGTTCCCAGATGCAGTTCAACATTCCTCTGTATCAACACTGTACTGGAGACAAATTCTGGCCCTGGACAAGCCAATTCTGGGATCTCTGCAGAAGATTTTCCTGGAGGAAGCCAGAATGGCCAGGAGATTTTTTAAACAATTCCGTTGGCTAAGAGATTTTTTAAAAATTCCATATGTGTCCTTGGTAACCCCAGTTATTTGCTGTTGGAATTAAACTGGGTTCTACATCTGGAGCTCCTTCAGAACAGCATCAGAAAAAAAAAAAAAAAAGGAAAAAAAAAGGACCTTTTTTCACGAAAGGTTTTGAAGAGCACACACAGCCCTTATTGTTACTCAGCACTCCAAGTAAAGTTCTGAGGAAAATCTTGGGAGATCCAGCCCCGAGCATTGATTACAAGGAGTTTTTAATCTCGTGCCAAAAGGAACATTGAGGTTACAAGATGGCTCCACACACCATCTTGCCAAATAGCACTTCTGTTTACATCTTCAGAGCCACCACCAATAGATCATAGACAAAGAAATGTCCATAATGCACCAGCTGCTGGAAATGAAATGTGTTTAAGCCACTGAAGAGGGTTTAATGAAGTAAAGCATTTTTGTGACTGCCAGCCCAAAGTAAATAATCACTGATGTGAGCAGAGTTAAGAGACCCTGACTCACCAAATAATCTCAGTGTGCCATCAAGGAAGCTGCTGCTTTGTGGGAATAACATAACAGCACTTGAACATTCTCATAAACTTGGTTCTTGTCTTCCCCAACACCCTGAGCCTCTAGGGGCTGAGGAAGTGTAAAGAGAACTTTACAACATGTGCAGGCTCTACCAGCTGGTGAAAGTACCAAGGGTTTAATTCCCTGCTCTGAAAGTCAAAGCTATGGAAACAAGAGTCCTCAGAACACCAGTAAAAAGGTGAAATCCCTGCTTTGACTGATGCACGACGAGCACGTGATTCAAACCAATCCAGGCAATCCAGGGGTTTGGAGTAACTCACTCCACAGCTCCCCAGGTCAGAGCTTTGGGGTTTTCACCTTCCTGAAAACCTCCCAGGACGTGCCAGCACAGCTGGGAAGGGCTCAGCCCCACACTCACCCAGCAGACACAGCCAGGGCATTATTTTATCCAGGCACTGCCCTGGGTGTTGTCCTGCAGGATCCTGCATGGAATCAGCTCTGCAGGTGAGCAGGAACACCCTCCTTCCCTGGGGAATGAGCACCAGAGAGCATTCCCATCCCTTTTCTGCTCTCAGCCCCTCTGTCCACACAACCTCTGTAACTGCCCTGACAACCTGGGCACCATCTACACTGGTTTCCCCTCTGAGGATGCACAGTGAAATGACCAGCTGAGCACAAAGCAAGACACACAGCCAAAGAAGGGACAAAACAGCCTTGCTTTTGGTTTTTATATTAAAAAAACCAACAACCAAACAACAAAAAACAACCAACCAACCAAAAAGAGCTGCTACTCTGCAGAGGGAGATCTGGCCCTGCAGATTTTCTGTCCTAGGTCACTTGAAAAGAACACACAAAACAGTATTTGCAACATTATCTCACGAGCCCTAGCAGCAGAATTCAGGTTACAGGCCTGTGGGTTACATGCATTTATTTCCCACGTATTTCCTGCAATCTGGTTCAATTATGAATTGGACTGCTTTTCCCTTTTTGCAGAATATAAAACCCCTTTCCTTGCACCACATAATTGTGTTCCGTGGCAGAACTGGCATCCATCATTGCCCCGCTGTCCCCTGCCTAAAAGATAAAACATCCACAGGGTAATAAATGTCAAACTATGATTATTGATGCTTTCAATTAAATTGATTATCTATTTGAGGGGCAGAGCAGGGTGATTTATTGCTGTCTCTTTACGTTGCACTTGGCACAGCGGCTTCCCTGAAAGGTGGGTCAGTGGTTGGGCTCTTTCCACAGATTTTCTATTAAATCTGATTTTTCAGAGGTGGCTCACAACCATTCCAGTGCTTGGTGTGCTGAAATGGCACCGGATCCAGTTGGAAACACACTGTTTACTGGTGTCTTCTGGACCATGGGAAGCAATGTGGGAAAATAGAAAAGGAAAACTTCTAGGTCTGGGAGGACAGGATGCACCCTTGATTTACATCCCTCATTCCAAAACTTTCATTTCCAGACTGCATTAGACAAAACCTGTGCATAACCCTGAGCTCTGCTGAGCACTACCTGCCTCACCAGAGATGAGATGACCTTCGGCTCGTCACTGCATTGTGTTTTTATTAGTTTCAGATAACAGGAGCTATAAAATTCAAAGACATTTGCTCCCCAATGATAATCAGCAGCTGCTTCACAAACGAGGCTTTTGTTAACTGGCTGTGGGGACACGGGGTGACCTTTAGCTGATGATTTCCTGGAAGAAATGCCTGATGTGGCTGGACAACCCAGGACCACCTTCCACTGCTGCTCATTCTCCAAAGCACAGGACAGTTTGTTCCAGTCTGTTCCAAAAAGCAAATTTGGCTCAAACCCAGGCAACAGTCTCAGCAAGGGACCATGTTTTGGGAATTGCCAGAAATTAGCAGGAGAAAATCATTAAAATTTCCTTAGTGTGCTGCTCCAAACACGTGTAAAGCTTCTCTTCAAGCAGGTAGACTGAGAGAATCCCAGTAACAAACCCCACCATTCTCATGGGCAGTAAATTCCACACTGACAGGCCACTGACTTGGAGACACTTAAATTTTCTCTGTTATTCCCCTCATCTGACATTCCCAGATCCCAGGGAAGCTCCATGGTAGGGAACTCGTGGCTGAACTTCCCAGGGTGATGAGATGCCTGACCAAGTTTTCCACCATTTATCATCAGAAGCACGTGGACAAAAAGCCCAACTGGCACATGAAATAGGAAATGAGTCTGCCTGGGAGACCTTGCTAAACAAGTGACTGAGCAGTGAGCCCAGGAACAGAGCAGGATCCCTGTCCCAGCTTTACACACAGGACACCCACTCTCCAGAATTCAGAAATGGTGTTCCAAGCTCCTTGGACCTGATCTTAACAACAAGGCTGCCAGTCCTCCCCAGGTGCAAACACCTTTGGCCCCAGTGAGCTCAGAACTGCACACCCAGCAGCTCAGACTTTGAAGCCTGGCTTATCTGCAGCACTGTCCCCTCTGCTGGGACGGAGCAAACAGCAGACAAGGGAGAAAAGAAAAGCAGAATTCCTGCAGCTCAGGTGAGGATGAACCATTTCACATTTCACATTTCACAGCATCCCCGGAGCTGGAAAGGACCCACAGGGATCACCCAAGTCCAGCTCCTGGCCCTGCATTTGCCACGTTCCACCTCCACCCTGGCACAGCCCAGAGGGCTTTGCAGCTCTGAATGGGTGAGGAGTCCACAAAACACTGAGATGGGACCAACCTCAGAGAGGAACCCCCAGCCCAAGGCAGACTGCAGGAGGTGTAAGGGTGGGTATTAAAGGAGCATTTCCATTCAGAAGTGTTGACTGCACCTGAGACTGCAGAAGGTGATGAGCCAGGCTGAAATCTGGTCAACTGAGTTACCAGTTAAAAATCACCTCTCTAATAGCTTGGGTTCACCAGAACATCATTGTGGGCCATCAGCTCAGGGGAACAAGTGACAAAACCCCTACAACCCCCTGGTTTTTTCATTAAATATCCCCTTTCAGAGTGTTAGACCCTGGTTGACCCACAAGAGCAGATTAGGGCAGGACTCCTTCCAGGTACAGCACAGCACCTGCACTGGCTGCCAAAGATGAGGCTTCAGGGAAGATTCCTGCTGCTGGAACATGTTTTCCAGCACTGGACATGTGGATCCCCACAACAACCAACCACACACCAGGGCAGCCAGTGCTGGGTCATTGAACTGGGAAGCTCGAGGAGAAAAAAACAGGGTGAGAAAGACCACAAGCAACAGGGAATTAGGACAAATTCTTTTAAAAGCTACAGATCAAAGGCAATTTGCTTTGGTGTCTCTGGACATCCAGGCTATTTCCATAAAAAGATAAATATATGTACTGTACAGTGTCTGTGGCCAGCCACTACCCCTGCAGCAGAGGTTAGAAAATGGGACATCTGGTTTCCAAAGGAACCCTGTGTGGCCACACAGAGCTGTAATTGTGGCAACAATTTGTGGAGAACATGAATGGATGTTTTTGGCTTAAGGATGACACTGAAGGCCTGGAGGGGAAAAAAAAGATGACCAAAAAAAACCAGCAGGAAACCCCATAAGGATGGAAGGCACTGACTTCCCTCCTTAGCCCACATCCAGGGCCTCCAGATGCAGGAAACAAATTCCCAGTGACCCTGTGTGGTGGAGGTTATGGCACCAGGGACCAGCTGACAGAGTGTGCCCGTTGTGGGGGAGCAGCGCTCGGGGTGAGGGTGTTTGCATATGGAAAGTGCCTGGACAGCTTCCAGCCCTCCAGAACCCAGCAAAAAGGCCCATGTACAGGGGCACAGGAGGAATGGGGTGTTCAGGCTCCTCCTGCCTGGCTCTGGCAGGGGCTGTGTGTCCATGTCTGCACACCCACATCACCCTGCCCGGAGCTCCCTTTTCACTGCCCAACCATCAAACAAGAACTGACCGAGTGACTCAAGGCCACTTGCTGGGGTTTATTTCACTGATTTGAGGGATAACCAAACTCCTTCCCCCCGAACAACTTGTGAACCGTGAGTCCCCTCCCTGCAGCCCACAAACACCCTCCCCACTGACGCCCCACACACGCGGGGTCACGGCGCTGTCCCGGCAGCCCCGGGGGCTCAGCCCTCCACTCCCCACTCTGCATTCTTTGGACTGCAGCAATGTAATGAAGAAAAAAAAAGGGAAAAATATTTATTGCTGCCTCCCATCCAAGATTCTTCCTAAAATTAATTTTTCAAAACGTACAGGGCAAAGTTCTGTCCCAGCACAGGCAAAGCAAAGGCAAACAGAGCTGGAGGCAGCTGCGGTCATTTACTCCTTCAAGTACTGTGGCTCACAGAGCCTTCCACCCAGCCCCAACAAAAACTTCCTAAATCATCCCAGAAGTTCGAATCACTCTCTCCTTTGCTCTCCTTCCCGTACTAAAGGCTCAGATGTGCCTCCTCCAAGGAAACTCACCCTTGGATTTGCTGGACTTGCTTTTGCGCAGAAAGTGCCGGAGCTCCCTGCTCTGGCAGAAGCCCTGTGAAAAGCCCAGTTCAAAAAGGAAACACATATTTGGCCTTCCAGCCTGTAACATTCAAACCTGGAGCCCAAAACAAACTGATTTTTCCCTCTCCCTTCCCGTTTCCATACCAGAGCACAAATCACTGCCTGCTGAGAGCCACGGGAGCGAAGGAGCCACAGACTGACCCCTCAGAGCAGCATCTGCACTCTCAACACCATAAACCACCCCACTCATGCTCTGGGGTTGTCTGAGTAAAGGCAAGGTCCTTTTCCCCTTTTTTAATAGGGCCACGTTGGAAATGTCACTGCCTTATCAGGGCAGCTGCCCAGCTATCAGCAGGGACCGGCACGGCTGGGCTGTGCCACAGAGGAACCCAGCAGGCATCTGCTCTGTTTAATGCTCAGGAAGCACAGGGCAGGCTTTAAGAAGGAGGCAGAGGATGTAATGGAGCCTCTAATGTGTTTAGGTTTCTCCAGTGGAATCCAGTTTTATCAGAAAACAAAGGTCCTGGCGGGATTATCAGCAGAAAGAAAGCCAGGACCTGTCTGGTTGGGAAGGGGGCCGGGGGGTTGTTGTGCCAAGGTACAAGAGCTTCCTCCCAGCACAACCAACAGCATCAGTCTCCTCCAGCACATTATGTGGAATTGTGTCCACATGTAAGATTTTTCAGCCCAAAGAAATCAGTACTTGCCTTGTGCTGACTCCTTAGAGAAAGGATGGAGAAGTTAAGATCTCTGTCCAGCACCCTGGATTTGCTCCACAAGAGGAACCAGCAAAACAAAATGCTACTTGCAAGTGGCTCCTTAAGCAGCCAAGAAAGTTCATCCCTGTTCTCCATCCGAGTGCTGCCACATGCTGCCCATCTCAAGGAATCAAAAAATGTCTAAAGCTCAGGCACTTCCCACCTTCTGCTCCATCTTTAGCCCATTAGTCCTCACAATACACAGAATTAGAGCAAAAGGAACTAAAAGCACCAGAAACTTTTTCACAGGCAGATAATAAGATTGTAATTTATAAAGGAGTAATTGTTTGTGAGCTTGATCCTTGTCTTGGTGGGGTTTTTTTAATACCTGATTAGTAAAATTATTATAATAATTACTTAAATTCAAATACCAGCCTGTCTGTTAATCCAGACAGCCTGATCAAGGTATTCAAATAGTAGGTTTAGATGGGATAGCAGGAAAAAATTGTTTCCTGTAAGGGTGGGCAGGCCCTGGCACAGGTTGCCCAGAGAAGCTGTGGCTGCCCCATCCCTGGGAGTGTCCAAGGCCAGGTTGGATGAATCTTGGACCAACCTGGGCTAGTGGGAAGTGTCCCTGCCCATGGCAGGGGGTGGCACTGGATGGGCTTTAAGGTCCCTTCCAACCCAAAGCATGGTGTGATTCTCTAACTCCAGTACAACGTTAACCTCAGTGCAGGATGGACCAGTTCCACCTGAGCTGGTTGGACCAACTGGTTCCCCAGATGATTCCAGAGGGACTGGGGGAGCTTCACCCCACGGCAGCCACTGGAGTCTGGGTGCTGAGAGGGAAGCAGAGGATGAGCCCAGGCCCTTCCCTGCTGCTGGACTCAGCCCTCCTCCCTTTCCTCTGCCGTGCCCCCTCCTGCCGGCCCTGCCACCCCCTCACCTCCTCCACAAGCACCAACTAAAAAAGGGAAAGAATGAGAAAGTGAGTACTCTGGAGCTGGCACTGCAGACAATGTCTGTCTTGTGTGAGTAATTTAGCACTATGGCCAGTCAATCTGGTTTCTGGGCCCGATGCCCTGACCCTCTTTAGAGCCGCTCTCTCTCTCCAGCACAGTGTGAAACATTTCCTTTCACAGCACTGACACTTCGCAGATTGAGACGTCAGGCCTGTCCAACTGCAGCAAATTAGCAATTTTTCTTTTACTAATTGGAAATAAAAATGTTTGCTAAGGGAATAATTTGTAGGAATGCAGTGTTAGGTTTCCGGCTTTTTATAAGGATGCTTTAAACTTTATCCATGTGCACTTTCCTTCTGTTTTGATGCCTTGCACTGTAAATTTTAATAGCTTACTCGACTGTTAACTTTACAGTCTCAGCCTTCCAAAGGATTAAATGAAGTTTTTAATTTATCTTCCTCTCCAGGGCAGTAGGATCTTCTTAAAGCTGCGCCCAGCACAGCTCACCCACTTCTCAGCAGGCACAGGAACGGGACACAACTTCAAAGGGTTAAACCCATCCCCGGCGACGTGGCATCTGGATGAACCTCGGGCAGGCGATTTGTTTGCGAAGCCTTCAGTTCACAGCTCCCAAAGTTCCCTCGGAGCCGGTGCAGAGAGACGGGCAGCAGATTCGGGAACTCCTTCCAGCAGAAATCCGCCACAAACGGGCAGTTTTGTCATTCTGACCCCGTGGGTTGGGACACACTGAGTGGAAGCCCCGGCTCAGGTCTCTGCTCCCCTCCCTGCAGCTCCTTTGCACTGATCCAGCTCTGCCCATTTCCCGAGGAAACATCAGTGCTTTGGGCAGAGTTTGGTGGGGACAGTGCCTGGGGTTTTAAACTTCCCCAGGCAAAAATGGGCTGGGTACAGTTTGATCTGTTGGATCCTAAACAGATCCCTGCAGCTCACGTGGCACCCAAATAACAGCCGGGAAAGATTCTTCTCCTTAAAAAAAAAAAGTCCCTCAGGAAAGCGGGATTGGGAAGGAGCCTCCTAGAACCCAGGAAAACCTGCTAAGAGCTGGAAATGAAAACAAATGCCCTTCTGCTGCAATCCAATATTTCAGTCTAATGCCCCAGTAATTCCTGAGGCATGTAATGCCTTCCTGCCCGGCACCCGGGCAGTGGTACATGAGCTCCTGTAACAATGCCAGCACATAAAGAGTTACTGTTCTTCCCCCCCTGCACCCCCCACCCCCCCATAAAGCATTTGACAGCCATGCCTAATAATTCTTTCTGGTGTGGTTTTTCTTTTTCTTGATGTCTTTATGTGAATATGAAGCCGGAGTGAAAGGCTTTGGGTGACCCCCGTGAGAGAGAAAAAGTATGAACTACAGAGAAAAAGAGTGAGATATAGACTCCCCGCCGAGCCCTCGGCATCTTCCCTGGCAGCTCACAACTTGGCTTCAGAGGGCCTTTGTGAGGGAAAAAGGACTCTTCTTCACTCAGGCTGTGACAATAGGTGTTTTGTCAGCGAGGGACAGGATAAAAAGCAGGGGGTGGGAGGCGAGATCATCATCGGCAAGGGGCTCGCCTTTGGGGCCTGCAGATGTTGGAAGGAGGATGATTTATTGCTCCAGTGTCCTCAGTGGCATTTGGCTACCTTCCCAGAGCCCAGGAGTGGTGGCTGGGAGGGTGGGAGGCGGCAGTGCTGCACAACCAGGCATCTCCAACCCTTCTATGGGCACAGTGTGCCGGGGGCTGCGGGAGGGGGGCACGGCCAGGGCTGAGTGGGACCCACCCTGCCCTGGAAGGGCCATGGAGGGAGTGGGTTGTACTGAAGTGTTCCTAAAACACACACTGTATAGACCTTAATTACAGATATATTGGAGATATGTCTCTATATTTAATTCCCTGGTCTAGAAAGCCCAGCAGAGCTGTGCAGTCGTTACCTGCACGCCACAGGCATGGACAACCAAACAACAGGCTGACTTTGTGCTTGGAAAAACCCAACCCAAATGCACCACTGACATCCAGACATAGAGCTGAGGGGCTGGGGGGTGTTCTCTGGGTGTGGGTGTGCAGGAGATGATCCTTCCCCAGCTCCCAGGGCCAAGAGGAGTCACTTGGCTTCTGCACGGCCACGGCTTCACTCACTCACTGAGGGAGGAGAGAGCAGAGCTGAGGGCACAGACTCCTTCCTCTGGGCTCTGCCTCTGGCTGGCAGATCCCAAACACAACCTGGTTCGGGTGTGAATGGGAGGGAAGGAGGGATCTGGTGCCTCCTTGCTCAGGAGGAGCAGCTCCAAAAAGGCTTGGAAGCAGTGAAAGAGGATTTATGCAAATCGGCTGAGGAAGGGAACCACTATTTTGGATGTCTCTCCAAACCCTAAAAAAATCTCAGACCTGTTTGAAGTCTGCCCACTGCTCCATATATCCAGTATATTGAAAAGTATCCCAGACCACTGAGCCAGGAAATTCTGGATAATTTCCAAGAAGAAGGAATCACAGCCTAGCAAGAAATACACACCAAGACAGTGCAGTGCCAGGACTTTGATTTAGGACTTTTGCTCCAGCTTCTTTCCTCTTTTAATACACAGTTTTCCACCACACTTTCTATATAAATACTCTATCCTATGGCTGACAGCCTCTTCTAGTAGATTTATCCATTAGTGGATTTACTGAAAATGTTTTCTGCTGAAACAAGGGCAAATGCTTCACCTCAGCAAAGGACAAATCCAGAGACAGCATTAAAACAAAAGCCAGCAAATCCTAGACAAGATAAATGCAAAGAAAACCTCTGAGACTCCTCTTGTGCAGAAAGCCTGGGGGGGGGGGAATTTTTTAAAAATTAGAAAACAAATTACAGAAGTGAAAGACTGAAAAAGGCAAGACAGAAAGTGCCAGCCCCCCAAAATGAGCATCACAATGAGGCCCAACCAACCCCACCATGGAGAGCATTGTTTGTCTCAGCTGCCAGGACCCAACTGCACCTCCTGGGAGGGAGATCTCCAAATGCTTCCCTAAGTTCCAGACACACTTTCCTGCATGTCCTCAAAACTGTCCTGGCCATCTCCAGAAGGCAGTGGAGCATTCAGAGGATCAGTGACATGGCCAAGGTCACACACAGAGTCAACTGCAGAGTCAACAGAAGAGTAACCAGAGCTTTGCTGAAAATCCCTTGGCTTTGACTGCCAGACAATGGCTCCCCCTCCCACATAATCAACCAGTTATGGAAAGGCAGAAAGGCATATTTGCAGGGCTAAATATGTTCACTTGAGAATAAAAAATGTTGGGATGATTATCTATAAATTATATGACATTATCCAGACCTTTCTGGTTTGGAAGTTGGATAGAAATTTGATGAATTACAAGCACGACACAAATGTTATAAGAGAAGCTTTGCTTTGACTATTTCTCTTGGTTTCTGCAAAAACCCCCGGAAGAACAGCAGAGATACAGCAAAGGAACACAATCTCCACTGATCTGAGTTTTCCAAAACCTCTCAGGTTACCATTTCTATCTCTGATATCAGATTGTTCATCACTATTGGCATTTAAAATTCTGCTACTCATCTTGCCACAAACTGAGTTTTTTTAAATTAAAGCATTGACTGAGAAAAAAAATAAAAAGTCTATCTCAGAGGCAAAAGAAATTTCTTCTGGACTTTCACAGGCTGTCAGGTCTCACATAGCTCACATTTTCTGATGGAATTATTAATGCTGCTCTATGAATAACTCTTCCATAGTTTGGGAGCTGTAATTAAAATAACAGAGTTGCTTTTTTACTTCCTGATTGTTAAGGCTGTTCCTACACACACAGATCCTCCTCACTGGAGTGCAGCAAACCCCATGCACTGAGTGGTGTGGAGCTCTGCAGCTCCTGAGGGACGTCATGGGACTGGGAGTAGAACCCATGTCAAGCTCCCCTGCGAGGGAACACGCTGCTAAAAGCTGGCTTTGTCTAGTTGGTAGTTTTTTTCTCATAGGCAGTGTTTGGGCTAAAGACACGGATAATTCTGCATCGTGAATGCTTTGCACCAAATTGCCACATCAGCACTAAATACCTCCACTTAATTTTTCATTTGGACCCGATGAAACATTTTTTCCCATGGAAGGAAAAGTCTGGTCTTTGTGATCGTGGCACTGCCAGCCCAAGTTACAGTAAAGGTTAATCACAAACAAGAGACAAGTAAAGTAGACAAAGAGCATCATACACTTCACTTTTCAATGGATGTTTTCATAAATGTATGAATAATTTAAATTATCATTGCCGAGTATTTATTCGAGTGTTTCAGGGGAAAAAAATGCCTCCTCTTTTTTTTTTTTCCCCTCCTTGATTCTTTTCATTTCTGTCTCATCTCTTTTATGTGCTGCATCGGCTGTTTTCTTGCCATCTGAATCAGTTTTTTGGAACAATGGGATGTATGAGGGCTGAGGGGGCAGTGGAAGAATACAGCCCTTGTTGTACACTCTGTGACTTGACATTGATTAATGAGGGTGCGGACATGGGCAGAATTTGATGGAGAGAGAAGGGGAAATGGAAGGACCTGAGGGCACCAGAAGGAGGAGGGCAAGGAGATGACAGAGGGAAGAGCAGAACGATGCCAGTGACTGCACAGCCAGAGCTGGAGTCACCCCATCCACTGGGAGGGATCCAGAGCAGCTGGAGAGACCCTTCCATGGGCAGAGACCCCCACCAGTGATGGGGCCTTTCGGGACCATCCCACACCTCTGTCTGGGTTCATCCTGCACGTCCAGACCCGCTGTGTCCATAGAACCCTTTCCATGAGAACCTTTGCCCAAAAAAGATTGGTAGAAAGAGCTTTGTTGCTTCCTCTGTTCTTTCCCTCATTCCTCAGTCTCCACCCTGTTGGTTTAGTTCCAAAACCTAAACACACAAACCTAAACACAGCAGCAGCAGCAACTTCCCTGCAGGAGCCTAAAACCATTCTGAAAGTGAACCCTGAGATCCAGATCCAGCCTCTCTGGGTGCAAGGGGAGGGATGGGTTGGTACCACCTGGGAGAGAGAAGAGAGGTTCCTAAATCCTGTTCTTTTGGTTGGATGTCTCTTATTTTCTCATGCTGATAAATCAGAAGTACTGGTGCTGGTCACGAAAATGCCCATGCACTGAAAAGCCAGAGATGTTTTGGGAAGACTGAAAGTTTGGTGTGGTTCTTAACTTTTTTTTAGCAAACCCACCTTACCCCTCCAGGAGCAGAGGCCCACAGTGAGCTTAACCAGTCACTGAAGTTGTTGCCTGTCTTGCTGAGTGGTTCAGGCTTAATGAAGCCACAGTCACCAGGTTCCCTTTTCTTGTGTTAAACTAAAAAATACTCAGTGTATAATAGAAAAACTCAACAAGAAGAACAGTGACAAATGGCTGCAGTCCCTTAGGATCCAGTACCTGAAGGGGCCCACAGGAAAGATGGAAAATTTTATAAGAGCCTGGAATGACAGGACAGGGGGGAATGGCTTCAACCTGAGAGTGTGGGTTTAGATGGGATATTGGAGAGGAATTCCCCCCTGGGAGGGTGGTGAGGCCCTGGCACAGGTTGCCCAGAGAAGCTGTGGCTGCCCCATCCCTAGAAGTGTCCAAGGCCAGGTTGCACTGACTTGAACTGCTCTCTCAGGTCTGTCTGGTTGGGCCTGCCCTCTGCAGAGAAAGATCAAAGCTGCTGGCTGGGACAGAGCTCAGACGGTCCCCAGAGTGCTTAAAAACCACCTGAGAGCTTTACACTGGCCTGTGTGAGGGATGAGGAGCAGGGAAGCACCACTGCTGCTCTGGCAGGGAGTTACAGCACGTGTGGTACACCAGTGAAGACAGGCTCTATGGTACATCTTGGAATTACTGCTGCTGAAAACATCAATATCAGTCTTACTAGTCAGAAATCTGTACAAAACCCACTTTTGACGAAACCTGGAAATGAAGCTGCAGTTTCAGAAATTTCAATCAGAGAGAGAGAGAATCCCCCCAAACCAGCACCAGCCCCCTCTCGGGCTCAAATTCAAATTGTTTTGCCTTTCTCCACTGCCCCAGATAAATCCAATATCTGCCAGACCATGGACTGTTCATGTGCTAATCCCACTCAGACTCTTATTCAGGGCTGGGTCTCTTTTGCATAAAACATTAAATGTTGGTTTGAGGGGACAGTTGTCCCTGCCTTGTGAAGGAGCTCTCCCTGCTCCAACCCTGCCTTGTTTTCCCAGAGTGAAGCCCCTGGGCTTTGCTGGGTGTGCATGGAAAGGGCACAGGGCAGGGTTTCCAGGATGAGCACAGCCCCTGCTCCCTGTGCTGTGCCCCGGCCACCCCGAGCTGTGACCCCCACCCAAAGAGCAGCACCACAGGTCCCAGCTTGCTCCTGGTGTGGGTGCACACACGGCCTGTCTGAGCACCTGGGGGTGCAGGGGCAAAACCAGCCTCCTGTCCCCCAACATCTGGCCGGGAACGACGTCCCAGAGCTTTTCTCCAGGCGGGGTCTTCCAGCGTTCCCCTCCCTCCCTCCCTCCCCTCCGCGCCCGGGACGATCACCTGCAGCGGCAGCCCCAGAGGGTGACCTGAGCCCTAGAGCTACTGCTGGAACAAATGAGAGAGCTTAACTAGAGCAAGACTGGCATAAAAAGGAAAGGGGAAAAAAGAGAGGAACAAAGATTCCGTCCAATTTGCTCTTTTGGGCATTGTGCAAACTGGCCTGTTTCCCAGTATATCACTCTGCCATTGAATGAGGTCAATTGCAGAGCAGTTCTTCAGTCATCCTGATGGGTTTTCAGCAGAAAGTGAATGGAGTGCAAATTAGCCAAAGTCGTCACAAGCTTTTTTACTGTCACTCTAAGCCTGACAGTCCAAAGGAAAATGAGGATTAATAAATCTAACGAACTTTCTCCATTATCCGAGCCAGGTTAGGAAACTATTTATTGTCTCTCTTTTTCTGTGTTTCATCCATTTCGCCTACTGTGGTGAAGCATTTGGAGAAGAAAGAAACAACAGCCACATGCACACACACGCTTTGCACGCACACACAGGGCTCAGCCCCTCCAAAGCTGTGACACAGAGCCCTGGGCAGAGCACAGAATAAAGGCCCTGGCACCAGGCAGGAAAACCAAGATTTTAAAACAACTCCGCCTCGCACACACCGTATGGCTTTAGATGGATCCTCACAGCTGCTGATTCCCACTGATTTAATATTTGTGCATAATGGGTCCAACACAAACATTTCACAGGAGAAAGGAGCACTGCTTGCAACTCTTAAAAATTGCCATTTTCACAGAGCAAAAAATTGGTTTCAAGTGAAGGGGGAAATTTTTAACAATTCCCCACATGTGACAAAGATTTTAGTGCAGTTTCAAATTCTTTAGAAACAGAATAGAGCATTTCAGGAGCTACTGGTATGGAATGTAAATCTTTCCTAAATTATTAAAATAATTTGTCTTTGAGTAACTTTTGAAAAACCTGCTCAACTAAAAGAATTGCCTGAAACACTCTCAGAGCCCAGGGGGCCATGCAGAAGTGATGCAAAAGGCCTCTAGGAACTGTTCAGGCTTTTTGGGTTGTAAGCTTAAGTGTGTATGTTTAAATATATATATATATGTTTAAGTCTAGAATAATGCAAATGTGTCCAACTCCACAGCTGGACAACACGTCATCCCATGTAACTGTGATTAATTCAGTATTTTCCTTCAACGTTCCCAAAGTCCTTAAAAACTTCCCTGAACGAGGCCTGAACGTGCTGCCTGAAAACAGAGGTCCAAGTTTTCAGGTTTCGTGTTTTCAGCACCAACTAAACCCACTTCACACCCACAGTGAAAAAGCTGGGAAGAGCAGACAAAGGGATCAGGCACTGGCTCCTGCCCCAGGGGACAAACACCCCGGAGGAGAACAGCCCAAACTGCAGCTCAACTGGTCCCTGCTGCCACCTCAGCACAAAGAGATCCAGCTCCTGATTTCTGAGGACCAGGGATACAGTGAAATACCAGGGATAAGCAAAATATACCATATACAAGGATCCTGACTCCAACACCCCTGATACTGTGAGTGAGGACAGAGATGATAAAGGAATATTGAATGTACCACACACAAACCCATCTACTCCTCTGTGAAACTAAAAATGCTGGACACCAGCACTGGCTACAGGCAAAAAGGGGGCAATTTTCCATCGTGCCTCCAGTAACCATGAAAACTGTTATTTCAAATCCTGCCTCATGTTGGTGCTGACAATGAGCTATTCCTCTCCCATCACAGTCTCCTAAACTTCCTTCAGTGATAAGAAGGAAAAAGGTCAAAAGACAGAACATAGTTTCATTCTGAAAGCTACTAAAAACATTGCTTTCATTTCTTCCATCTTTCTTTGATATAATAAAAACTGTAGCAAAAAAAAAATCATTAAGTACCTGTTTGGTATTTAAATACTTGTGCTGCAGTGGGCAACAAACCAGGGTGAAGTCAAGTCAAAGAGTTTGTTTCAATGCTTTGTTTTCACCTTTTATGTGGAGACACTCAAGAGAATAAATTCCCCCTGAGGAAGCTCATGCTTCAACCTGAGTAACCAAAGAAAAACTGTTGAGCATTCAAAGCAATCTGGGCTTTGTTGAGATTTCCCTTCTCCTACTTTTACAGTCACTTGTCATTCCATTTAATAAGAGAGAAAACTTTCCTGACCAGCCAAATTATGCCATTCAAGATGTTAAGGAAAACACACATCCCCTGAAGTAAAGGTAAAATTATGCTGCAATCATCAAATCAGCCTTCTCTTCTTTATCCCATCTGTGTATTCTCCTTGGAAAAGCCCCACGAGCAGCTCAGTCCTACCTGCCTGCCACTGCAATTGCTGGTATTTTAATCTCATCAAAGAATCTGGGTTTTTCTTCCTGCTGTTTTGACTTTGCTGTCTCTTAGCCCTGTCACATTCACTAGTTTTGAATAAGTGCAGAACTTGCATTTACAGAATTTGCAATCTGCGAGATTGTTTAAGTGATTTATCAAATGCTTTGATTGAACACTTATTGCTGCTCCAGTTCTGAATCTCATTTAAGTTGACTGGGCTTGACATGAGCCTTTAGAGTGAACACAGGAACGAGCCCAGGCTGGGTCAGGTACAGCACGAGGGGGGAAAGTTCCCCCTCCAGCCACAGCCCTTCTGGGGCTGCCTCTGATAAAATCAGCTGGGCAATATATTCCTTATTAAGCATTTTATGCCTGATAGAACCATGGTACCAACAGTCAGCTGGGCTTTATCCTGCTCAGGAGGCAGCACAAGGGCTGTGCAGGTTGGTCCATCAGAGAGCATCGAGCAGCCCAGGTTTCTAGAACAGAAACGTGGATTGTCTGTCTGTGGAGCTGAGGGGTCCAGACCTTCAGCAGGCTCTGAACAGCCACAACCACACCACTGAAATCCAAGTTACAACCCCTTTGCACTCGCAGGCAACACACAGACCAGAGCAACACTGAGCTCTGAGTTCTGAAACATCCAAACAGTCGAAAATCAGTCATTTTTTGTCACCAAATGGATGATTTAATTCCGAGGGATGCTGAGCAAAATGAGGGCAAATGAGTTTGCAGATCTACAGAGAAACCCAAAGGCACAGCAGCCAAAGGGATGCAGTACAACTCTTGCCACCAGATTCCAAAGCACTGCATCCCAGACAGACACCACTGGGGGTTCAGTGCTCCACTGAGGTACCATTTGAATTTAACTATTAGTACATGAAATTCCTGCATTTAGAAATAAAACTGAGATGTCATTAAAAGTACACAAGGGCTGCAATAAATCTCTTCACAAAAACACGTGGGGATGGGCCACAGGCAGGCAGGAATTCAAGCACTCAGGACTCCAAAGTGACCAGGTCCAGAGTTTTCATGGTTAACAACAAGCAAGCAAAGATAGAATAAATGAAGAGGATTTGTTTCAGCCCATCAGGGATTAAATGACATTCTCCTGCAGCACAACAGTTCTGAGTCTTTCCTGCTAAATCTGTTGTCTTTCAGGCTCATGGCATTTTCAATGCTTCCTCCAAACTCATGTGGGATAATGCACTTCCAAAAAGTAGGCTCTAGGTATGCACATTCTTAAAATCAACCACTCAACACGCATCCAAATAAAAGTGAGCTTTCCTCCCCATTTTCCCCGAGAAAGGAAGCTCAGAGCCCTTTTATGCATTGTGAATGGCCCACCTAATTTAGACTGAATTATACCCTAACCTTCATTTCCCCTTTACTTCTTTGCTCCATTCAGCAGTTTCTGACTTCAGCTAATTCACTAACAATCCCAGCTGGTCCTTCCCAGCTCCCAGTTCTTTAGCACATTGTCCAAGGAAACTATGTGCTCCCATCTACACTGGTATTCCACTCTCCAATTAACCTACTGCTGAGAGGCTTTACCCCTTTCCACCATCCATTCCTCTGCACATACATTTTTTTAACCTTTTACTTCTTGAATTAAAGTGCAGGAGATCCCTTCCAGGTGAGAAGGTGTTAAATTTATTTGCTAAATCTGGTGCTGGGTACTCAGGAAGACACAACACACGGTCGGGTGACAGCCTTGAAAGAATAACCTGCTTGATCTCCAGAGCATTTCAAAGCCAAGCTGAGGCACAGATGTTTAAGATACAAGTAAACAAATAACAAAGGCACTTCCACCCTTGCTGGATGACAGGCAGGTGCTTGTTCTGAGCACTGGAACCGAGGTCAGCCAGAGGTACAGCCGGTGTTTGATCCACAGACACCGAGATGGGTTTGCCATTCTCGTTATTTAAAAATAGTCAATCACTTTTCTATGACACAATTATAACTGAGATGACAGCAGAAGGAATGTCTGTGCCCGTGCAGCCACGGGCCCCTCACTGGGAAAGTTTTACCAAGGTTGCAAGAGCAAAGCCTTGAGCCTGTCTGTGTTCCAGACACATATATATATGTGTTGCTTTACCTTTGTCTTATCAGGGACAGAGATGATCCCAGTTATTGGGTGCTGACCATCACTGACCTACTTGCACAATCAGAATAAACCAGCTGGAAACAGTTCTGCTGCCTTGGGATGAAGCCAAGACTTCAGCACCTTGAAGTCCCCTATGCAGTGACTCTGGAATTATCCACAGAGAATTCCCACAGCAAATGCTGATAAACCTCCCTGGATTCAGTCTAGAGACCTGCCTCTCCTGTCATGGTCAGAGTCTCCATGCAGCCCCTGTCCTCCTTTTCCCTTAAACTGTCATGGTTATCCCAAACCCTCCTCTCTAGTGTAGCTTAAGAGCACATTTTAGAAGACCTGAATTTCCATGCCTGCTTCCCAGGAGCCATTTAACATTTCCCTCTCTGACACAACACCAAGTGCCTTCTTTCCAGGTAAATGGCCCAGATCTCATCATTGACAAGATCCCAGCTAAAGCAAAGATAGGGAAAATGCAGTTGATGGCTGTCAAACACTTCCCTCCCCCAGCTCCTTCTCTCGTGTACATTTGCTTAGAAGCAAGTGAGCACAATAACAGCACAGTGCTCAGAAAGTGGTTTTCAGAATCAGGCAGTGAGAAAGTCAATATGGAGCAGTGTGTCCATTTGTTTTGATTTATCTCACTAACTTCAATTGACAGTTAATTCATCAGAGGAGGAAAATGCCAGTCTAGTGAAAACACAACTCGTGAAGGAGAGAGAACGGAGTGGAAAACACAGAGTGTGGATAATACAGGTAATAAATTAAAGGATACAGTATCAGTATTTTATCATTCCCATTCTGAATTCTCTATATCCCCACTCTGGCCAATTACAGTTTATAGTGAGCAGTAAATTTACACTGATGTATATCACACACACACGCCCTTTACAAAATGAGGTGACTTTGGAAAACAGCAAAAGAAGTGACTTTGGTTCAAATTCCTAAATCTGATATTTCCAGCAGCAACTACCAACTCTGGTAGCAAACCACAGGCGAGATGAGAATTTACACTGCGAGTGTTGGCTTGGATCTAAAATCCATAAAAATAATAAAGAGTTGAAAATGTGATTTGCAAGAGCAGCACTGGTACCACTAACACCAGTGCAGGGCTGCCAGGGAGCAGTGGAGGCTGCACATCTTCCCACAGCCAGAAGAGACTTCTCCTCTTTTCCAGGGCCACTCCTTGGTGTGTTCCCTGTTTCAGCCCCTTGACCCCCCAGCTCCTCCCTTGGTGTCATTTGTTGGCCCCCAGCAACATTTAATGTCTCCCTTTTTGGCTGGTTTGGTTGGTTTTTGGTGTTGGTTTTTTTTTTCCCTTTCTCCCAAGGAATGTTTTCCAGGTTGGTCTTTGCCTGACCTTGTGACAACACCAGTGATGACAACAAAGGCTGGAGGGGGGATTCAGGGAGCCCATGGGAGCCTGGCCCAGTCCCACTGTGTCACCTCACAGCCCCCAGTACCCAGAGCCATCCTGTGAGAGAGATTAGAGACAATATCCCTGGGGACACATCCTCTCATGGGCTGCACTCACACCATCCCCATCCCCTCCTGATCCCCCTCCTGATCTCCACAGGCAGCACATTCTGGGATTCACCTTTCACTACAGAAAGCAGAACTTGCTTGTATTTCATTCAAACACTTTTCCCAGTAGTTTCCTCCAATGCTCCTGGGACAAGAACCCTGTTATTTCTTAGACAGCAATCCCACTTGGAAGTTCAGCATTGCACAGACACAACTCGGATTATTCTGCCCTGGATACAGTCAATTAAATGGCCTGATGTTTATGTGAGTGAAGTCAACCCATGATCCTTCTAAAGGCCCATTCCCTGAGTTTTGCAGGGCTCTGACATTTTGGGCAGCACCATCCTGTGCTGCTGCCCCTCCCAGCAGCAAACCCCCGTTTCTGCTCCACAGAACACAGAAATCTCCACCACAAGCTGAACTTCCTGCCTTTTTTTTTTCCTTAAGTCACCTTGTACACTTATTGAAACCCAAGCCCAGCCTATAGGGGACTGTAGGAAACTCAGCTTCTTTCTGCCCATTTCCCAGGAAACTGGACAAGAGCCAAAAATAATCTGCCCTGGTTAAAATATCTGCATTTTGCAGACAGGCACCACCTCTGTCCCCCTGCCAGGCTGCTGGACTTTGCTTTGGAGATGATATAAGCACTCAGGAATAGCAAAAGATCCTTCAGTTCTGAGAGTGGAAGTGTCTCTAAATGAGGACTTGGACAATAGTTCTGTTGGTGGTTAAGAGATGAGCTGCCCACACCTTCCATTTGAGTGCAAATAAACATCCAACAAGGTGCAAAGCTTACTAACAGGGCAGAAATTTGGAATTATTAAGCTGTCTCAAAAAGGGATTAAACACAACCACAAAAACTAGTGTATGTACTCTAAAAATCCTCCAGCTTCCTTATTACTGGCTAAGGACTGCAAAGGCACAAATATGGGTTAGAACACAGGGGAGAGAAAGGAATCACAGCCTGAACTTTCACCCAGATGTCTAAATTAAATCACAAGTCTTCCAAAGGTTTAGAGAAGTCTGGATGTTTTTGTGATAATCACAAGCCACTGCATTACAAGGGTTTTTAATACTCATAAGTGAAAATACCAATTATTGCAGCAGGATTTATTGGTATGTGCAGTCACAGGAAGGTGTGAAAATCCTGCAGACAAAATGCCAGGCTTGTCCAGTGACAGGACTGAACCCCTCCTAACCTTCAAATAATTCCAAAACATTGGGCTTTTACCTGAGCCCAGTTTCTAAACACCTTGTGGTTGATGTTCCCCATCACTTGGCACTGAGATATGAGTTTCACAAGCTGGTTCCTCAGCACATTTTCACCTGCTGCTCCCTGACTGCATCCACCCCCCAGACCTGCAGCTCCATCCTTTGCACCTTCATTTCCAGAGGCAGGAAATTCACCCCCACTGGAGGTGACAACTCTCCCCTTCCTTCAAGAGACCAGGATTTATTCCCTTCCTTCAAGAGACCAGGATTTATTCCTCTCCTCACAGCAAGTCCTCTGGACTGTGCCTGTTGTCAGCTGCAAGTGGATCTTGGATGTCCTATCAGGTTCTTTGAACTTGCCAAGTTCACTTTAAAAACAAACTTCGCCTCTTGCAGCATTAAAATCATGCTCCCAATAAAACTTCTGCATTCTCTGCTGCACCAAAATACTTTTAGCACGTCGATACGTGATCCAGTTTGCAAAATTTGGCTTTCAATCAATAAATTGGATTTAAATTTGCCAGAACCCCTGGCTAACAGGAGCTGAGCCTGTGTGTGCAGCCTGTCCCCCCCTCAGGGACAGACTGAGCCCCCGACACGGAGACTCTGGTGAGGACCAGCAGCACCAAGACATGGGCACAGCTCGGACCTGCCGCGCTCTGCCCTCGAGGCAGGAGCTTTATCCAGCTCCCCCCAGCCCTCTCCTTTCCCAAACCTTTGGCTGTGGTGATTCCCCCGCCCCTTCCCTGCCCCTTCCTCCAAGTTGAAGGCAGTTCACCACTTACGGTCATTTACAGCTTTACAGCCCAGCAAATCCAGAAGGTGTCTGATGAAAAAGAGGGACTAGCCAAGCATCTTAATCCCCCTGTTCATTCATGCTCTCTGTAATGTTCTTTCAGGCCTCTGCTGAGAGACTAGGCTGAAATGAAGGCTGATAAATTAGTCTGGAGGGAAACAAGGCAGATTCTGCTTGTAAAAGGTCATTCCAACTTTGTTCTGGGTGAGGGTTTATCTTGACTGCAGCTGCGACAGACAATGGCTGGGGCCTAAACGGCAGAAATCCAAGCTCTGCTCACGAAATTACTGTGCTGATAAGGGAGAATGGGCTTCAAGGAGATCTAAATGGGAAAAGGGAGGTGGGGGACAAGGGTGAGCTGTAGGTATTTTTGAACACGACTGAACAGGGATGGCACAATAAGATGCACAGTTAAAGCAACGACTTGCCCGGGCATTATCCGAAAGCAAAGGAAAACAGAGCTGGGGAATCACATCCAAAGGGAGGAAAGATCCACTTGAGTGTGCTGAGCAAACAGCCTGGAGAGGGCTGAACCTGCAGCCTCTGCCCCAGACAGGTTGTGGAACACCCCAAACACCAGGGTGGCTCTGAGGGATCCTGAGGGGCTCCTGAATGCGGCACCCACGGCCCAGGGATCCCTTCGGGACACGCTGGGGATTCCTCCACCAGAACAGGGGGCCAAGGGCAGCCCAAACGAGCCCCACTGTGGAGCTGCACGAGCAGGGGCTGGGTGAGAACACTCTGCAGGGGAAAGCACTTTTAAGTACATTTTGTGCCTTTCTGGGGCAAAGAGAGCAAACGGTGGCAAGTCCTGACGAACTGCTCTCCAGTCTGTGCCTCCCACGTGCCCACAGATCCACTCCTGAGAGATGCCTCTCCTTTGTTTACACATCCCACTGGGACGTGCCCGTCTCCATCTGTGCAGACACGTTCCATGGGCACAGCCATGGAACCTCCCTGGAACCCCCTTTACACACAACCCAGCTCCACTCAGGCCTGAGCCTGAGACCCCCCTGCAGAGCTGCTCCAGCCCCGGGGAACAGCACAGCAAGGACATGGAGCTGCTGGAGGGAGTCCAGAGGAGGCCCCAGGATGATCAGAGGGATGGAGTAGCTCTGCTGGGAGGAAAAAGCTGAGAGAATTGGGATTGTTCAGCCTGGAGAAGTGAAGGTTCCAGGATGACCCAACTGCAGCCTGAAGGGAGCCAACAAGGAAAGATGGAGAGAGACTATTTGCAAGAACCTGGAGTGACAGGACAAGGGGGAATGGCTTCAAACTGCCAGAGTGTGGGTTTAGATTGGACATTAGGAGGAAAGCCTTCCCTGGGAGTGTGGGCAGGCCCTGGCACAGGTTGCCCAGAGAAGCTGTGGCTGCCCCATCCCTGGAAGTGCCCAAAGCCAGGTTAGACGGGGCTTGGAGCAACCTGGTCTAGTGGAAGGTGTGCCTGCCCATGGCAGGGGGTAGGACTGAATGATCTTTAAGGTCCCTCCAACCCAAACCATTCTATGATTCCATGATCTTGTCTGTTTGCTTTGAGAGAGGACAGAGAGGAGCAGGAAATGAGGAGATGCACAACCGAGTCAAGGCGGATGTTTTACAAGGACACCTCACAAAGCTGCTGGGCCTTAGTCACAACTTGAGAAACAGAGCACATGGTTAGGAACAGCATTCCCAGAGACACCCCCATGATCTGGAAATGCTCCTTCCTGGAGCCAATCCACCCCCTTCCTGGCCACTGGACCTCCTCCTGCAGACGTGCTTCTTCCATTCACGGGGCTAAAAATGACTCAAACTCAGCTTCACACCTTCCCTGGACAAACAGCCCTTGTTCTGCAGAGCTGGACACTTCCTGTCTCCATCTGTGCAGGTCCCAGCTCTTTGCTGGGCTGAGAGGCACAGAAGGAGGAAAGGATGAATAATGAACTGCTGTGTTAGCAAGCGAGGAACGAAGTCCCACCCGTGTCCCACCCATGTCCCACTGCTGCAGGAAGGGCGACAGACCCGGCTTTCCATTTCCATCTCTACGTACAACAAACCTCCCCTGCTTTTCCAGAGCCAAGGAAGAAGCATCTGAAGCGCCAAAACGTGTGAAGTCCTAAATCCCACAAGGTAAGAGCTGCTACATTTAGCAGCCATCCCAACCTGCGCTGCTGCTCCGTGTTTGCCACGGGAAGAAGAGGATGGAGCCAAACTGTGCAGAGAATGTGATTTGCCTGTTGTCTCAAAGCAGTTAACACAACATTTTGCTCTGGAAAACCCACTTCTCACATCGTACAGATTGAGGTAAAGAAGTTTAGAACCTTCAGGCTTTGGGATTATTAACCAGGAACTCAGGAAGGTTTACTAATGTCACAAACTTTCAGAGTCTAAACACAGCTCCAAGTATTTTATGGAAGAGATTGCTCCCTGTGAGGGTGGGCAGGCCCTGGCACAGGTTGCCCAGAGAAGCTGTGGCTGCCCCATCCCTGGAAGTGTCCAAGCACAGCCTGGACAAGGCTTGGAGAAACCTGGGCTAATCTTTAAGGTCCCTTCCAACCCAAACCATTCCATGATTCTACAATTCCATTTAAGCCTTAACTCACAGCTGAGTAATGACTTTCTCTAACCCCTTAACACAAGGTCACAGGAACTCAGGGGTTCAGCTACAACAAAAAAGGACCCTGGAAGGTAACTGGGCTCAATCCCCAAAGAGCCAACACATCCCTGACACCCCCCCCCAGGCAGCCTGGAAACCCCCACGTGAGTTATTTTACATTGCTCCCACCCCTTCAAACTGCGAGTCCCCAGAGCGATGCCCCCTCAAAGCTCCTGGATATTTATGGTTTCACTTATTGATCATTTCCTTTACAAAAGCCCACTGTGTCCCAGTGCTCCATCAGCCAGGCTTTTCTGGGAAGGGACAAAATCAAGGTTGGATTTCTCTGCAGGTTAACATTCCGGGGGGAGAAGCAGTGCCCTGCATTCTGCAAGGCTTTTGACAATGAAAAGAGCTGTTTTTCAAACCCTGTGGTCACCACTGAGCTTTTCACGGGATTTTCTTTTTCTCTCTCTCTTTTTTATTTTTTTTTTAAGTGGGGATGATAAAATCCTGCTTCAGGAGCTGGTATTCATGGATGTCTCTCAAAGACGAAAAGAAAATATTTATTTCCTTTTTCTGCTTGTGAATCAGAATGTTCTATTTAAAGAAAGTGCCCTCTGCCGGATTGCTCATGAGTTATTACCCCTTATGGAAATAAAGGAGAAATATCAGGAGGTATTCTTAGTCATTCCCTTCCCCTGTCTCTTCTTTTTTCCCTTAATTCCTTATATACCCATGTTTTAGCCAAGTGCCTAAGATAGAGCAAGATATCTTGGCATTCTTGGGCCTAAAAAAGACTTACTCCCTTAACCCTGACATTGGAGCATCTGGTGGAACGTCAAAAAACGGCACAGCTTTCAGTCGTTTCACTTGGATGTCATAAGGTGCACTTTTCCCTTTTATCCAGGGTGGAAATCAATAAATGAATGCATCAATAAATGATGCAGCTGCAGGGAATGGGGGTTTGCCTGTGGCACGACCAGCTGCTTTCCCTGAATGCAAAGGCAGCCCCTGTGCCACGGGCACGTTTGCAATGCCAGGCACAGGAACCAGCCCAACAACTGACAGGAGCTGGAAGCTGCCTCTGCCCCTTCCCAGGGATGTCCCCTGACACCAGAACAAGGGGCAGACCCTGCAGGGGCAGTTGGAGTGTTGGTGTCCCCCCACAGCTGCTCCCTGGGAAGGGACAGTCTCCAGCACGTACAAAGCCCAGCAACGCCACTGGCCCCAGATCCCACAATATTCAGGGGATTTAGAGGTCAGGAAGTTATTTCTCCTCCTTGAGATTCATTTTTCTTTCACATAAGCGCTGGGTTTTGGTCTAACCCAAAAGTTTCTCTGCAGTTTTATCCACGTGGGAATAAAAAATTCCACCTGGGGCTGCTGTTGGCAGCTCCTCGTGGCTGAGGGTACATCTGGGCAGTCCCAGGGTGCTCCCACCTTCTGCTTTCCTTGTGAAACCAGATTCTTTCTTTTGCGGAATAATTCCAGCCCAACAAATAAAAAAATAAATAAAATTGACAAGTTGTGAAATAACTTTGCCTGGGCAATACCTGCTGGGGAGGTGACACCTAGGAAAGGGCCATGCACCCCCTTCCTCAGCCACCTCCAAGGCTGCCCATTCCCTGCTGTGAAAACCCCAAGTCCTGAGCTGCTTTTCCCTGAGCATGGAAGCTGTTCCAGTAACATCATTCTCGAGCCAAAGGGAAAGGCAGAGGCCAGAGAGAATGAATGAACCAGGGGAGGCTGGAAGGGAAATGCCATCACATCCTCTCAGCCCACGAGCTGAAAGCACGGCAGAGAGGGATGAGTGCAAGGAGTTCTTTGCTCATTTAAAGGACTCACACCTTTTTTTAGCACCTTTAGTTAAGAAACAGGACAAACAAGAACATGCTGCTTTAACTGTCTCAGCTTGTAAAGGGAAATGAGGGAATTTCTGCACGTTTTTTTAGCTGGGAAGTAAAATCACCACAGTTAGAAGAATCTCAGAGGCTCCTTCCTATTTTAATATTTTGCAGATATTTCAGTAACTTAAAAATATATTTATTTTTAAAAATATATTTTAGTATTTTTAAGACTCAAGGAAATACAATATAATTCTCCTTTAGCATTTAAGGCCAGAACATGGGAAGTAAATTTCCCTTGGCACTTATGAGCATTTCTAAAAGCAAACAAAACAAAAAAGACCCTCGTGCTAAACCTTAAACCTCCTATTTTGTGGGAACAGGGAGGTTGAGCTGCTGTGAATCACTGACACTGTAAAGCATGTTCAAAACCCAGCAGTTTTCCACTGGCCCAGATGTGGAGCCAGAATTCTGCTCCATCCGGAGCTGTCGGCTCCTATTTTTTCCACAGTTATTTGTCTTCCATGGGACAGTTTCTATCTTCACCCTCGACTATGAAGTGAAAGCACTTATTTTTCCTGTGTAAAGGAGCAGCCTGGCTCCAACACTTCAGTGTGAGGGAAGTCTTTGTGCTTCAGCAAATAATCTCTCTTAAAATATAAATTAAAACAGAGCAACTAATAATTATTTATCAATGGTATTTACCTTGTGAGGCAAACTGAGCTAAAATCATCATTGCTTCCAAATTCCCTACAATTCAGTTGCTAAACTTCCCTCCAGGATGAGGTTCCCATTCTTCTCTCAATTAGCAAAATAAGCAGCACGATGATAAATGCCATTATTTATTCAAAGTGATCGAAATCATTATGTAATCGTTTTATTTTATTTTTTTCTAGGTCTCAGAGGCCATAAAGCACAAACCCAGGGTGATTTATTTGGGGTGCTCTGAGTGGTGTGTCCTGTGCCAGCAGGCAGGGGAGTAACAGCATCAGGGGAAATGCAGTCACATCTCACTGAATAATCACGAGGCTTTTGGGTTGGGTGGTGTCTTTTGAGGAATCAAAAGAGCCAAACATGCTCAGCAGTGTCAGGGACTGAGGCCCAGGGGAAAACCCCCAGCTCAGTGTCCTGCTGAATCACCCCTGGGAGGGGACACATCTGACTGAGCTGTGACACCAGCATGAATCACTCCCTGCCATCCCATGGCCAAAAAAGCCCTTCAGTGAGAGGTGTGGCTTAATTTAAAGAATATTTTTTAAAGCATATTCCACAAAGCCAATCAAGAAAGAAGATAGTGAAGCTGTGCTGCAGATAAAGCAGGGCATGTGCTCTCCCTGTCACAGCCCAGGCCCTCCTGTCTGGCCAGAAGGAAAAACCTCCATAATAAAAATAATTACACATCTGGCAAATAAGACACAGCATTCTGCATCCCCATTGATGTTTTGGGAGAAACAACGAGTGAACCTGAAAGTTTCAGCAAATAACATTCTTCTTGTACCTCCTGGAGCTGGATGTTGTACATCAGAGCCAGGGCTGCAGAGAGCAGTTCACATGAAAACAGAGCTGGCCCTGCCTCCAAACGTGAGGTTTGGAACTTTCCTCTGTGTTTCCTGAGGACTTGGGGTACAATTAACTGCTTTATTTTCATTTTCACAAATCTGCCCTTACTGGAGTTTGAAAAGGGAAAGCTATTTCTGCAGTGCTAACGCTTGGAGAGAGGGGAGAAATTCCATTTTCAAACCAAAGCCCTTAACAGCACGTTTTCCAACCCCCAAAACATTATTTGATTTTTTTTTCTAGAATACAGATATCAGAAGAAAACAGACATTAATTGTGAAGCACATCCTAGAGAACAACAAACCCAGCAGCTTCCAGCAAAACAGATGGTGCTGAGGAACGTTCACCTTGTAGCTGTTCTACTTCCAGTGGTGCTCTCAGCTTAGTCAAAGCCTGACAACAAAATTACTGTGATAAAAGGCAAGAAGTTTTTGTGCAAAGGCAGAAACACTGTTAAAACTGCACGACTGATGACTACTAAAACAGACAAAAGAAGACCAGGTTTTCAGAATTTGGGGGGTGGAGTGGGGTTTGCACCCCCCAAAATGGGATTGTCAAGAGCATAAACTGCAGGAAATCAACTGGGAAGTATGAACAGAGAAGAGACTGGGTGTGAAGAACAGATATCATTCCTGAAGTACAAATACCAATAGAAGGGTTAATTCAGGTATCACAGTAATGTCCCAGCTGGCCAGAAAAGAGGAGTTGTGTGTGGAAGTCTTACAACAGCAGTCGACCCACAAGTCACTGCAAGCCAAAACTACAAGTTTCAGAGAAATGCTGACCAAAAAAATAATGTCAAAGTGCAGAAGGAACACTTCTCATGGTACTGCAATCCCCAGATTTGTTAGATTTATCGCTCCTGGAAGAAACAGCACACAGAGGCAAATGCCAATAAGTTACAGGGTGACAAAAAACTCCTCCCCTTTCCTTTTTTCCCCTGGCTGCCATCTGCCTGCCTGCCCAACTTCATGGACAGAGGATGGAAACATATCCCAAGTTACAGCTTCCCAGCAATCTGCCCAGAACATCTCTTCCAGGCTTTTCCAACCTCACACTCGAAGGGAATGGCTCAGGAACTCCCACACAGGATTTGTTCCATGAGTTCTGCTCGGCACATGGAGGGATTCCTGGATGTTGGGCCCAAGTGAAATGCTGAAGGTGCTGAGTGACTAAAAACATGTCCCTGAACTGTCTTTAAACACACTGGGAAGTGGAAAACTTCGAGAGGTATCTGCAGGTACAGGCAGGGTCCAAAGAGAGAGTGTCAGGGTGGGAGGGGACAGTGTTTGAGGACACCTGATGGAGGACAAACAGTCCTTCTCTGAGGTGTGAAACGTCCCGGCCAAATCAGAGGACAAAGGAACAGCTGAAATGTGAGAAGTGCCTCGGAGAAGGAAAGTTTGTTCAATTACACCACAAAACCAAACAGTGTCACAAAGCCAACAGCTGATAGAAAGGGCTCCTATCAGGGCTGGCACCCAGAGCCCAGGGGATGTGGGGAACGGTTCTTAAACCGTGAATGCAAACACCAACTTTTATCAGAAATAGAGAACACAAGGACAAAGCTTGGCCAAGGTCACAGGAAGAAAAAAGATTTGCATTGCCCAAACTGGATCTGACTTCTAAGAGCCGGGGAGGATTGCACTGTGTCCAAAAAACCAGCCTGAAAACAAAATAACAAACAAAAAAGGTACACGAAACCAACCAACGCCACCTGTCAATATTTGGGTCAGAAAAAGGCAATTCGCCTTTCTGAAGGAGCCACTTCCACTTTGCAGCCTACAAATAATCAATATTGCACATTCCTAGAGAGAAACTGTGCCCAGCTTCAGAGAGACCTCGGGGTGACCAGAACCTTCCTCAGGGAATCTCCAGCTGCCTCACACCTGCAGCCTCCCTGAGCCAGACCATGGACTGCCAGCACATTAACAGGGGTTTTTCTCCCCCAAAAACCCATGTCTTGAAACTCATACACTCACACCAATTAAATATTCTGCAATGATATTCACACAAAAGAAGCCAAGACCAAGATGAACTTCTGAGGAACGTCACTGGAGGGAATAGAGGCAATTAAAAGTCTGAGCTGAATTTCCCTCTTTTCCCTGTCCTAAGACAGTAAGAAAAGGAAACTTTCCCACTCAGTCATTCAACCAAACCCTGGTTTCAGCTCTTCAGACATTCCCTGGTGCAGAGCGACAAAACACAATTGAGTTTGGTTCTTATAACAAGTGTTTTTTTGCAGTTTCCTGCACTTCAGACACATTGGAAAAGTAAACAAAAACATCTGGACCTACTTCTTTGGGCTTCACTGAATCCAACTGCTCGCTGATTTCTGACATCACAATCAAGAGTGTAAATATAATCAGACACAATTTCAAATGTTAATGCTAAAGTCTGGCCTTTCTGACCCCAGTTTCTAAGAAAACAGGGCTTCTGTGACTGCACTGCTGGCTTTCCCCCCCAGTGAGACTTCCAGTCCCATCCTGAGCTGCTCCCACCCTGTACTCCAATGTTTTCTAAACCACTTCACATCAGTAGTGGCCGAAGGAGAAAACAGGCCAAGTCACTGCTTCAGCCAGGGAAAAGGGAGGGAAAATTGAGCTCCCACTTATTTTGAGGCCTCCCCCTGTCCAACAGCCTGGGTGTCCTGTCGGGAAACCTCTGTGCCCCAGCTGCTCCAGACAAAGCTCCTCCTTGGGCCAACAACCAGCAGCTCCCATGGCAGCAGGGGTGTGGTGGGTTGGGATGGGCACTGGGACTGAAGAGAAGGAATTCCACAGTGTGTAATGGACGCTGGATGTGCTGGAACAGGGCTGTGACACAGAGCAGAACTCCCAGGCTGCGCTTCACTGCTCCCAGAATATCCTGTATTTCAGGATAATTAGGGATACGGACATTTTCAAACCAAGAATGTAGGAGCAGAAGAGATGGAGATGACTCCTGGGACAAGGCCAGAAAAGCAGGGAGAAAGATGTGAGTTGTGGGATAGGGCTGTTTTCCCTCTTGAGCACCATTTTTTTTGTGTTCAGCTCTCAGGGAAAAATGACTTTCACATTTCTCCATCTTCGCTGCGGAACAAGAACTCGAGAACATCTGGGCAGGTAATGGGTACATGGTATTTCCCTCTGAGCAGTTAATGATCCCTGCACTGCTGACAGGGCTGGGAGTCAAAGGTAACACCCCCAACGACAGAACACAGTGCCACTAATCCCATTCCCTCCTCCGCGACAAGTCCCGAACACAACCTCGGAATGACAAGCACTTGATGAAGTGACCCGACAGCGTTTAAAACCAACCTTCCAAAATGGTGCCAGAGTGGTTTTTGTAGCCCAAGAAGGGATCTTAAAGGGATTTCTGCTGATTTTAAACACTTCAGGTTATTGGGGGGGGACAAAATGATGGAGGGGAACGCGGCACTGGCAAAGTCACCGCGCCCGTCCCCGGGCCACCAGGCCCCAGTCCAGCCTCAGGAACACTTGGCAGAGAAGAGAAATGAATGTGGTGATCACATTCCACTCGCTTACCTCCCATCCAAAGTTTGTTTCCTTTAATGTGCTCCTCTGTCCTGTCATATAGGGTCCAAATCTTTCCCCAACTTCAATCTTCTTTTTGGCCCAAATCCCTAGCCCTGCCCCCGGGACCGAAGATTCTCTGAGTTCAAAATCTGGTGGGATTGGAATGTCATCAGGAATGTAGACGGGAGCTTCATAAGGTGAGCCCTCCTTGGGAGTGAAGTCCTCACTGGTGGGGAAGGGTGACGGAGGTCCCACGGGAATGGGGGACATTATACTGTCCTCTGTTTCCTCCTCTGCGCTTTCGCCCGCGAGGAGATCGGGGTCGGTCTCGTACATATTATTTACAATCTCGCTGTCACCTAAAAGGGGAAACAGCAGAACAAAACACACTGAAATACTCGGGTGAACATCAGTTAATCTCTCCTCGGGATGGAGTTTCCCCAAGCCGAGCTCCCACGCCTGGAGGGTAAAGAGCCAAACCTCCCTCGGGGAGCTCAGGTGGGGCTGAGGGGGGAACACCCACCCTGCCTGCACGACAGGCAGTGCTGCTGAGGGCTGGCAGGGAGGGGAGTGCAGCCTGACATGTTCTACGGGATCAGCCTTCCAGGAGTGCTGCTCTCTCAATTTTGGAGAGAGGGAAGAAAACACAGAAGGAGGCCGAGGTTCCCTTTAACCATTTACTGCTTTAACTGGCTCAGTGTATTTTTAGAGGGGAAGAAAAAATGGAGAAATCAAGCTAAAGCCAAGCTAAGTTTGGCAAGAGCTGTTTGCCTTGTATTTGGGTGTCTTGGGTTCAGTGTGTCCCACAACAGGAGCTGTGGCTGAGGTGACCTCCCAGCAAAGCACCCCTGCAGGGGTAACAAAAGCATCAGCAGTTTGTTACCTCAGAATCCCAGAATGGTTTGGGTTGGAAGGGACCCTTAAGATCATCTCCTTCCACCCCCTGCCATGGGCAGGGACACCTTCCACTGACCAAGGTTGCTCCAAGCCCTGTCCAACCTGGCCTTGGACACTTCCAGGGATGGGACAGCCACAGATTATCTGGGCAACCTGTGCCAGGGCCTGCCCACCCTCCCAGGGAAGGATTTCCTCCTAACACCCAAGCTAAACCTACTCTCTGTCAGTGTGAAGCCATTCCCCCTTGTCCTGGAGTGAAAACACTGGACACAGAGGGTAAAAAAGTTTGGGGATTTTTCCAAGAGGAGTCAATTGCTAAGCAAGGACACTCATATGGAATGAAAATGAAGCTTTTTCATCCAAAAAGGAAAAAAGGTGGGGGGGGAGTGAAACACGGGGAGGGGAAAAGAAAAACACATTTGTCATACAATACAAGTAGTTGAAGCATTTTTGGGAGCAGCTTTGCCATCTCTCAATTAAACATGAGGCAGCAGGACTGAGCACAGGAGCCCCCACTATGATAACAAGGCCAACAACCACCCCATTGTGGACCCTCCTGCACGGGAGGGACTCCCACGGTGCATATTAATGACTGACCCCTGATGTCATCGGGGGGAGCAGCACCCAACAGAACTCCCAGTTTTCACTGCAGCTCTGGCTGCCAAACAGGAACCATAGGGAAGAATAGCTGGAAAAGCATGGCTTGACTTAAGGTATATATAATTCATCCCTTCCATAACCTCAGAATGCACCTTCTGTCTGCGAGACACATCTCCTCCTCTGGTTTTTTTATGCCTAATAAAGATTTTCCTGAGTTCATGCCTAAGAAACCTGGTGGCAGACTTGACTAAAGAGGAGGATTTTGATTCCTTTGCCAACATTTTTTTGCTCCAGCTTTGGAGAAATACAGAGAACTGCCTGCTACAGCTTACATGGGTTTCCTCTGCTAGAAAGTGCAGCCCTCCCTACTCAAACATGTCGCCAGAGCCGAGCTTTCATGAGCATGAGACACTCCATCATCCTGAAAATACTTGTGGTTGCAGTAAATGTTTTCTCGCCCAGTATTAGCAAGTCAAATTATTTTCTCCTCTATGATTAGCCTCTTCTGCACTTAAGAAACAGGAATTCCAACTGAGTTGAAAAGCAAAACTAGGTTTACTGGAGCACGACCTGTGAAAATTTCCAAAGGATACAAGGAAAGTATAGAGACACCTCACTACTGAACACTGTAATTTCATTTCTTCTGTGGGACAGTCGGGGCAGTTCTGAATAAATTTCAATTTACTCTGAAGCTGAACCCACATCTGACCGACCTCTTATTTCAAGAGAAATCACAAAACACAGGGAACCTGTTCCTTCTGCTGAAGTCAGTACCCAGGCACTGGCAACAGGCAGGAAATGACAGTGACAGAGAACATTTGTGGGTCACGATGGTTCTGACACCAGAGATCCCACGTGGCACCTGTGGGAGCAGAGGGACACCGAGGCAGGGGTGTGAATGTGGGAGCAGAAGGACACCGAGGCAGGGGTGTGAATGTTGGGTTTGTCCCCACAGCCCAACACTGAGATAACAGAGGCCATTTCCTCTCCTCCTGGCACTTGTTGCCTGGCAGGAGACGTGGATCCCCCCCGGTCACAACCTCCTTCCAGGGGGTTGGAGAGAGTGAGAAGGTCCCCCCTGAGCCTCCTTCTCCCCAAGCTGAACAACCCCAGCTCAAACACACAGGTGTGGTGGCTGATGTTCTCCACAGGTCCTGTTTATCCCAGGGATTTGGGGAAAATCCAGCAGCTGGGGTTCAGTTTTGATGACCGCTGGTTATTCTGCACTGCAGAACCTTCCAGACTGCCCTCACTGCCCCTGTACTGTCTGTCACCCTCAGTGCCCCTCTCAGCCTTGGAACACAACTGGTTAAAAATAAAAAATGTGTTAAAGAAAGCAGGGAATGTCTTGTTTTTTGGGAACAACCCCCGGCTCTCCCGAGCTGCGCTGCCACGGGGAGCTGGACGTGGGACGTGGCCACTCCCTGGTGACAACCACGCTGTCCTACATCTGCCCCTCTTCAGCAGCAGGGACTGCAGGGCTGGGGAGTGTCTGCTGATGTGAAAAGCGGGACAGAAATACAACTTGACCTTATTGTTACTGTCATGAAACTAAAATTAGTCCCTCAAAGCTCACCAGCAAAATGACTCGATAAAAAGGCCCATTGAAAGGTTGTTTCCACAGATAATCAGATATGGGCATATGCTGAAAATCTGTGTGACACCAATGAGGGTCTTGCAACAATGAGAGTGATGGTTTAGTGTTGGTGAGAGACCTCATGAATAATCTATTTAGCAGTTGTAATGAAAGGAAAAGAAAGTCTGATGTTAAAGGAAATTCGTGGTAGGTGGAATAATGTGTTAGAGTTTGGGTGGGTTTCTGGTATGTTTTGTATTTGGTTTAAACAATAATAATAATAATAATAATAATAATAATAATAATAGAGGTGTAGCTGGGAGATCACCTCAGCCACAGCTTCTGTTGTGGGACACACTGAACCCAAGAAACCCAAATAGCAGGCTGTTGTTGTTATTATTATTATTATTATTATTATTATTATTATTATTATTATTATTATTATTATTTAATCCTGCTAAAGAAATACCTACTTATCTGAGATTAATAAGCATTTGCTACACTCACAGACACTGCAAAGAGCATCTTCAACTTCTTCCCTGGGGACATTCACAGAACAGACCAAGAATGAGTTTACTCTGGGCAGGCAGTGCCTGATCACCAGCCCCATCTGCCTCGAGTTTCACTGACCTTGAAATAAATACAAAACTGGGCCTGATCCCACATTCCTGCTGCCCCTGGAGAGCAGTGGGAACACTGGGAGCAGGGAGAACACAAATATTCCCCCAGAATTGTGACTTTGTACCCAGCAGTGAAACCACACAAGGAGAGACCAACCTGGGCTTCTTCCTTAGGGAGTAACTGGGTGTTGAAAGGGTTTTTTAATTCACCATCCAAACTTTGCAACTCCTTCCTAACTGGGAGTTAGACACACATACAGGTATGAAAACCTCAGTGTTGTCCAGAACTGTTTGTTATTGGGATATTTTATCATACAAAATACCATCAGGAAAATACCCACTAGGCCAGGACTTCCCTGGGATTCGTTTCCATTTTCCTGGCTCTACAGGAAGAGCAGTGGGTGACCTCAAACATCTTTGCCAACCCAAAGAGGGATGTTGCCACCACCTTTACAACCCCATGGACGTCCTGAGGTTCCTGCACTGTGCGATTTTTGCTTTAGAAACATTCCCCAGGGAAGAAAACAAAACGGTCAAACAAAACTATTCCAGATATAATGTCTCTTTAGGAAAAAGATATGGAATATTTGAGCATTTGGAGCAATATATTGAGGGGCACTGAGCAACCTGGTCTAGTGGAAGGTGTGCCTGCTCATGACAAGGGGTGGAAGGAGATGATCTTTAAGATCCCTCCAACACAAACCATTCCATGATTCTGTATTTCACAGCTCCAGATAACAAGACCACTTATATTTTGAACTCTGGGGTGACAGGATTCTGCCCCTCTTTGCTGTGGACTCAGAATGTTTCACCACCAAATATAAAGTCATTTTTCCTGACCCATTTGCAGACCAGAGGAGCTGGAATGGATCACCAGCATCAGAGCCCAGCTCAGCCACGAGTACAAATATTCACATTAATCAAGGATGTGCTTAGCTACTGCCACCAGCCAATGGGCTTCATCACCCAGGATATTGTGCTGCTCATCCTAACTTAATTCAGGTAAATTATAAGAAATATCTGCCCTCCCCCTGCCTTTTCCCACTGGGAATTCTGCAGGCTCCTCACTCCTACTCTGCCCTGGCCGGGGCGAGAGCTGCCAGCAGGACATGCCCAGAACTTGGCAGACACATCTCTAAGTCACAAAGGACACTGGAAAGCCCCAGAGAACACCCACCCCAGAGTGCCTCCGGCTCAGGATGATCCCAGTGATCAGGTTGCCACCTGATGGCCACAGCTGAACTACAATAGAGAATCCCAGACCCAGTCCCTGCCGATGTTCAGGTCACCCAGGAATGGTTCCCAGTCACTCTGCTGGGGAAGGGACCAGCTCCTGGGCAAGGTAGGGCTGCTACACAGGCACATTTCCCTCAAAGAAAAGAGAGGTTCCTATTTGTGACACACCAAAGACCTAAAACTCAGTGTCAGACCCTCTCTGGAAGCTCTTCTGAAATGTTTGGGTTCCCTCCTGCCAGAAAGGGGGCAGATTAGTGACCAAGCAGGAGAGACAGGAGTTATTGCTCTTTCATTAAGGATGGGGCTGAACCATTAAATGCTTTATGGCCATAAAAAATGTTTTTTTCACCATCCATGGACAGCATAAATTTAATTGAAATGGCTGTAAGGGAAGGATAATAAACAATAACTTATTTATAATAAACAATAACTTATTTAAGACTCTCGAGCCCATCCCATAATTTCTTCCTTCCATTCACTGTAAGAACCTTTTGCCTCTAAGCTGTACTGGTACCTACAGGGTTTGCTGGTGGATACTGGTCTGAGAGCAACACCCAAAGCAGAACCTGCCCATGGGAACCTCCTGGGCACCCTGGGGACCAGGGCTCTGGGCAGCTCTTGGGCTACCCAGGATGCTCTGACAGGTTTCCTGTACACCTCTAACTGCTGCAGGAGGGGAAGGAAATTCTGCTTTAAATGACCATTCAGAAATGGCTTTTTTCTCCTTCATTCACTCACAAAACCCCTTCATCTTCACAAGTTTTACAGTTGAAAAAAACTCCTGGGCAATGAATGCACAGGCAGGGAAGTGGTCACAAGTGGGAAGTGGTTTTGCCCCCGTGCCACGGTGCCAAAGGAATGTCACACCAGCTGCTTTTACCTTTGAGAAATGGGGCTGGGAACACAATACTCTCTTTAATTTTTCAGTTTAATGGGCACTTCTGCTACAACTTGTTGTGGTTTTGCCTATTTTTCTGAACATATCCAGAGAAACACAGCTTGAAATAGTATTTTTCTTCCCTTTAGATTCCCCCTAAATCTTGGGCATTTAATGCCAGATGACACCATCCCATCAAGCACGTTGGATCATTCCTCAGTGGAGTGAGCCTGGTGCTCCAGCCCCTGATGGCCAAGCTCCTGCAGCCCAGAAGCATCACCCTGCCAGCCCCAGACACTCCCACTCGCAGGGCTACTCACAGAAACGTTTATTTGGAATTGTCACTGAAATGAAGCCCGAAGGAGACACAAGTTCTAGCACATCCCTGTGGAACATTTCAGCCAAGCACCAGCTCTGGGCACTGCCAGCACAGGAACCTGCCCCGGGTGCTGCTGGGCTGGGGCTGCCACCCAAAATCCAGGGAACCTCCCTGGCTCTGTCTGCTGCAGAACTGCTGCAGGATCCATTAAAAAACAATTTAGTCCCGGGGAACACTCAGAGCTGCAGAGGCAGTGAGGGATGAGGCAGGAGGAGGAGGCAGGACGGCCGAAAAGGAAGAGAACTGCGATAAAACCCAAACATTTCAAGCGCAGCCCCTTTCCCGTGTTTACTCTGTATATTCATTTTTCAAGTTTCACGTTCATGCTCTGTTTTGTCTTTGCTGGAACTACACCTCTCAAAGCGGCTTCAAGTCCTTTTATTAAAAAGAAACAGAAAGCAGCTCCAAAGGAGCTGGAAGAGCAGATGACGACTGAGCACAGAGTTAATCGGGTGCATTTTTCAATAAACATTCTAAAAGCAGTTGCTTCAGAACTTGGCTGCGAGGAGAACAGGTATTAAGGATTTCAAGTGCCTTTGGTTTTAAGCAAAAAAAAATCAAGTGTTTTCTTTTATTAAGAGATTTCTGCTGGCAGAAATGAAGAATAAAGCTTGAAACAGTATTGCAGTGTGTTCCTTAATACGCATTTTCCTCTAGTAAAACCAGCAGGGAAAGTGTCCAAATTACTCTGCACTAAATGCCAGTATTATATTTCCAGTAAAAGTCTAGTTCAACCAGGGATCAAAAATATTTCCACATAAGATCCTTTTAGAATCAAACTCTTCAGAGAATGTTGTTGTCTGCAACTGCGTTTCACCTGATCACTGTATCCACTGTTTTGTTTTATATTTGAATTCAAATTGACATTTCTACAGACTGTGCTACGGTAAAATATTAATTCAATGCATGTTCGAATGCAGAGATAAAGTAGGTTTTTGGGGGGAAAAAAAAAAAAAAAGCTGTACTATCCTATTATTAAAGCCACTGGAAAAAATAGTAGCCTTTGGGATTTCTGTCTCTGAACTATTTCCAAGATAAAAGGTCCAACGAAGCGTCACGAGACACGTACAGTGTATTACCAGAGTGGGAGCAAACATTTACGAGGAATCTACGGAAATAACACAACAGGAGAAAATTCTGGGAAGGAAGAGAGGAAAGCCCGAAGAAAAGCTCCACTTTGAGCAGAAAAACCATCGTTGCTTTTCAGCAGTTTGCTTATTTTTGCTACAAACCCCCCTCCCCACGAGGGGAGAGCAGAAACCGCTCCGGCCCCGCAGACATTTCTGCGCTCTGGAAACGCAGCAAAAGTGGGACTTTGAAAAGCGCCTGCGAGAGAAACCCTGGGCCGGGAGCGATGTCACCCTGCTCCAACAAATAAATCAATGCAGCTCTCCAAAAACTAACAACCCAGGCTGGAGATTTCTCTCAGTCCTGGATGTCAAAGCCCGGAGCGAGAATAAAGCGTTTGTGAGCCTCCGAAAGGAGCCCTCGCAATTGGAATTCACGGCTCTGCCAAGCGCAGGCTTTGGGGCTCTTGTCACCGTCTCATTGTCATTCCGCTCACTGTGGGTTCCCCAGGGTCCAGAACAGGAGTCCTGGCATTATTAACACGGCAGATTAATAGCAGCGGGGAGAGACATTCTCACAAACATGCTAAATATTAATATTAATCGATAACAATTTCCAGTTCCCGACGTGAGGCGGACAAACACACCCCGGGCCTGGAGGAGAGGAGGGAGGGCAGGGCAAGGAAAGGGACACTGTCCACAGACTCTGGGAATAAAAGGGGATCAGTGAATCAATGCAGGACAGAGGACGGAGCCGTGAGGTGGGTGTCAAAAGCACAGCTCTATTTTCAGAGGCACACAGGCACATTTTAACGCCACAATATAAAAGTTGGATTTTCCATCCCCGGCCAAAAAAATTCCAGGGAAGCTCAGCAATTATATATCACAGGAGAAACAGCAGAGCTCTGCTAAAACAGGGGGAAAAAATCCTTCATACTATTTCTACCATCCTGAGGAAGGCTGTGCTCTGCAAACTGTATTTTCCCCAACACTCAGAGCACTACACGGATATTTTTTAAATTCAGATATGCCCAGATTTACCAGATTTCTATAGTTGCACTTCAAGCTATTTTGTACAAACTATGCCTTCATTTTAAATAAAAAAAAAATTGTAAAACTTGTTGCATTTTTTCCAATGGATTAGCCTGATTCTTTAAATTCAGTATTTGAAAGCCTTTATCAGTATCTCACACTCTTTTTAATTACAAACAGCAGAAACAGAACACACAGTGCTTGCTGTCAGCCAAGGAGGCTCCCAAACAATCCACCCCACAACGCCTGCGTTGGTTAAACCAAATCAGACCATGGCAGCTCGAGATCTCTCAGCAGAGCACAAACCCCACCCAGCCTCTGAGTCCCCTCGAGCCCTGTGGACCAGCGGGGTTTTTATTCACAGACACATTTTTGCTGTCGCCCCAAACTTCGGTTTGATCCCAAAATGTTTCTGTCAGCCCTGAACCCGAGGGGAAGGTCTGTGTGAAAGCCCCTCTTTGCCCAGAAGGGGCTGCCTGAGTTCTGCCCCAACCAGCCACACAAAGGGCTGGCAGACACCCAGGGCAGTTTTCTCTCTGGGGGCTCCACACAGCCAGCACCTGGGGACAGCAGAGGGACAGCAGGGACAGCAGAGCTGCTCAGCAGGGTGGGGACGGGGGGGACACAGCTCTGCACCACTCTGGGACCATCCCTGGGGGTGGTTCTGTCCCGGGGGACACCGAGAGCCCTCGGGCTGAGCTGCCCCAGGTGGTGCAGGAGGAGTCTGAGGCTCAGCTCAGCCCCTGGGGCTGCTGGGGGCTCCTGTCCTGCTGCCCAGGGGTGGCATCACAGGGGGGATGGCTCTCATTTAGGTGGGCACATCTCCCCCTGCCTGGGGGCACAGCTTTGCTTCACCTGTGCCAGGAAGGACCCTGGCTTTGGCTCCTGAGTTTCTACTCACAACCCTCAACTTCTCTTCTTTGGAAAGTGGGGTTTGGCCACGATCCCACATCCCTGTCCCGAGCCATGGTTCAGAGCAGAGAGGGCTCTGCAGAGAGGGATCTCAGTTGGACTCCAATGGGTTGCCTCCTAGAAGGGTGTTAGCACCTATGGATTCAGTTCTGAAGCCCATGGAATACTGTGGGGTTTCACAGCCAGCCTGACTGGCTTTGGGGCTCATGTCAGAGCTTCCACACATCCCCAGCCACCCCCAGAGCCCACCAAGCCTGCTGGTGGCCCTGACACCACACTGGGGGTCACAACCAGTTGTGTTTTCTCAGTGTCCTGGGCATCTTCTGAGCACCTTGAGAGCTTTGTGACCCCACTGTCAGTCCTTTCTTTGTGAAGCAGGAACTACCAACTGCTTTTTCTGAGCAGGAGTTGCCCATCCATGGATGATGCAGCTTTGTGAAGGGAAAAACATTGCGACAACCAAAAAACCACAGCAGCAACTGAACCTCAAATGTGCCCCTGACCTTGGGGTCTGAGACACCTCTAACTGCATCCATCCAGTTCCATCCATCCAGTCAACTGCCAGCTCAGGTTTAACCTGTCCCATTCCAAACATGTAAATAAGGAAAATTCAGCAAGGACTGACTTTGAGATCTACCAAACATTTCTCACCACTGGGCTGAGCAGTGAGGTTAGTCATATTATAGGATCAAAAATTAACTCCTTTCCTGGGCCAAACACCTTTCCTCTGACCACCAGTGCTCTTGTGATTGCAGAAATATTTAAATACTGTGAAAAAAAAAATAGTACGAAACAACTGCTTTTTAATGCTGTTCTCTGCAGAGATCTCTCTGTTTCTCCTGTCCCTACCCCTGTTTCAATGGATGTTTGCACTGGGAGCACCTCTGCAGAGCTGCTGTTTGGGGCACTTTTTCCCTGATCACACAAATACTCTTTTCTCTTTAAGAAGAAGGAAAGTGCCTGACAAAGAAGTGAGCACATGTTTAATCCCAGTGCTTTTTTCCACCGAGGCCTATTTACAAGTCATTTCTGATGGAGAAAGTGCTCCCAGACTTTGCCTGCAGAACGTAGCACAGGACTGAGGGGACACTCAGCAAATGCCAGTGGGATGTGACACTCCATGTAATCCTCCTCCAGCACTGGGTGAACAAACCTGTGGCTTTCCTGAGGGAATCTCATCGTCCCCAGTGGGAGTTTGCCCAGTGCCAGAGAACTCCACGGTAGTTTGGAGCCATTCAGTTCCCAGTCACACCACAGTATTCCCCTGGCTTGGCTCAGCAGCTCCATTAACATTCATTTTAAGCCGATTTCATCAGATTCACTTTTAAGGCAGGACCTGGGAAGCTGTGGAAGGAAGCAAGAGGGTCTGGGGTGTTTGCAGGGCACACCCACATCCAGGACAGCTACACCATCCTACTTCCCTGCCCTCTTCCCAGAGCAGTCCTGGGTGTTGCACCCACCACCTGGCCCTATTTAAAGCTACTACATTATTCTAAAAGGATTATTTATACTGAAAACACTCCCGGGACTACTGTATTTGTATTTCAGGGCCGCTGCATCCCCTATTTCCTCACTGCTCTAATATGGCCCCAGGCAGAGCGGCTGAAATGACTTGCGATGCCACTGTAATTTTTATCAAGGCTTGTTCCTGGTAAAAAGCCTCTTTGTTTCAAAGAAATGTGATTTGGCCTTTTTCCTCCTCTGCTCTATTCCTTGGTTAATATACCACTTCCACTTGCCCTGGGGCTAAGAAAGGTATTCCATGGAATTGGTCAAATCTCACTGTTTTTCTTCTAAATCACAACTGGCTTTTTTTCCTCGACCCTTGCTAAGCACTATCTAAGCTGACAGTCTGAACTGGAGATTTTATTTGTGCCTTAACTCTTCAACTCCTGGATTTTAGCAGTCACATGGGCACGTTAAGGAGATGCATGTCAGGGCTGGTCAATCTGCTCCTGCAAAGGAGTGACAGTGATTAAGGGCAAGGCAGGAGGAGAAGCTCTGGCTCGTGTTATTTACTATATAAGGCAGATTTGGCCATCTCTGAAAAGGTATATTCAGCCAGGTATTCATTTACTACAAATCTGAATATATCAGTGGATTTTCACATAAGTTACTAAGTTGAAATTTAGGGTTTTCACATTCTTTTCAGGAGACAGGCGTTTAGTTTCTTATCTACCATAAAGAATTTGGTTTTAAACACAGTAATGCTTAACCCAGATTTGGGATTGCTTAATCAAGTTTTAATTTATTCTGTCTCATTGACAAATAGGGTGGATTTTCCTATGAAATATATGCCAGGCCCAGTGTTCAAGTACACTAATCAAACACCCTTGGAAAGCAGAAGCTGCAGCAGGATGCTGTTTGGTGCTCCCCAGGAGGTGCTGGTGGGCTGCCCCCTGGTTCTGTGAGCCAGCTGCTCTGGAAATCACCCCCCTGAAGCAATCACCTCACTGAGGGGACCCAGCACTTCCCATCGGCACAGGCAGAACCAAAAGTCATCATGGAACCAACCCAGACTCTGGTGTGATCACCCGTGGGCTGCAGGGAGCAGGGAGCAGGGAATCGAGCACCAGCTCGGGCTGGAGCATCCCCAGACTCTCCTGCCCCCATCAAGGACTCTGCCTTGGCCAGGCCAGTTCTTCCTCTCCCACCCATTCTCCAGCCTGTCCTCAAACCCACCAGGCACAGGACCCACCTCTCCCACGGGACCACTCCCTGCCCAGGCTTGGTGTCAAGCCTGACTCCTGGAGCAGCTGGAGGCTGGGCTGGGCAAGGAAAGGACAGCAAGGCAGAAACCAGCCAGCCCTGGGGGAGCACAGAGGTGGCTTTGCCAAAGTTCTGTGCCCAGGAGCGCCCAGGGCACTCTGGATACATCCTTGAAAGAATGAAGGGAGGGATCCTCTACCTACCAATATTAAATGTTCATCCCCACTGCACCAGACCAAACCCCCCGATGCAAACACAGACACAAACTCCCCGAAAGCCTCCGTGCACCTGAGCACAAACAAAAGCCCCACCAACACTTGCCACATCCCATCACAACCGTAATAAAGATGTTTATAGTTTTAACCATCAAATAAAGTGCTTAATTCCACCGAGCTTGTCCCCTCCACTCAGTCACTCTCCACGGCTTCATTTAGCGGGCCAGCGGTAAAAAAAAATTCATTAATTTTTATTAACAGGGAGAGCCATTTGTTCCCTGTGACAATATTTGACTTGTCGAAATGATTTTCACCTCTGCCATGAGGTGCTCGCTCCCCACATACATCACCCGATTACTCCGGGAGCGGCCAGAGTTGCAGTCATTAGCCAGTGAATTAACGACAATCCACAGCGCTATTAATCACGCTGACAAAAGCGCTGGCTCGCTGCTGACCCGAGCACGGCTCTGGGACACGAGCACAGGGAAGGAGAGCACAGCCACGGGGCCAGGCAAGAAAGGAATTTTTTTTTTTTTCCCCCTTTTTTTTTCTTTTTTCTTTTTTTTTTTGGTTTTTTTTTTGTGTGAGCTGCTGAGGCAGGAAAAAAAGAGGGAGAGAGGAACGAGCCAGTAATGGTGGAGCAGAGACTAAAGGCAGTTGGGGTCTGCAAGGTAAGGTTTGGGGAGAGCACCTATCACTGGTCCTGCCATGCCCCCTGCAACTTCCCAGTGGGAGAGAGGGCAGGAATTTGGTCTTAAGCCAGCAGCACTTTGCTGTGGCCAGTTCTGGGAATTCTTGGAAGCACAGTTGGTTTCATCAAAGCCTATTCCCCAAGGCCTGTTCTCTCTCAGCCTGAAAATCTCAAGTATTACTGAATCCCTGAGGCTGGCAAAGCCCTCCCAGCCCATGGATCCCCCCTGTGCCCGATGCCCACCTTGTCCCCAGCCCAGAGCACTGAGTGCCACTGCCAGGCCTTCCTTGGACACCTCCAGGGCTGGGCACTCCAAACCTCCCTGGGCAGCCCCTGCCAAGGCCTGGCCAACCTTTTCCATGAAGAAATTCCTGCTGATGTCCAACCTGAACCTCCTCTGGTGCAGCTTGAGGCGGTTTCCTCTCACCTTTCACAGAGAACTGAACAGATCCTCCCATTCTACCTCCAAAATAATGGTCCCTGAGAACTGCTGGCTTCCAGATCCCAGAGCACTGGCCACTCGTGGCTGGGAACAGCTGGAAAGAAGCTGTCAGTGAACCCAGGGTGCTCCCTGGTGTACAGACCTGAGTGTTTTGCTGTAACGTGGCTTCTAATTTCAAGCTTTTGAACGCTGTGCAAAGTATTTAGAAAACAAACACACCAAACCCAACCACTGCAAACCTTTGAAACTGTAAGTTGTTTTCAAAGGCACAATCTTTGTGCTCCTTAGGACAGCAACCCACAACAACACAAGGATTTTGCTGCAGTTTTCAAACTGGGAAGTCGGCAGGAACAGCCAGGAAGGGAAATGTGAAGAAATTCAGCTCGGTACGAAGGCACGAGGAAGGAGATTCACACACACACTCCGAGGCAGGGGAAGAACAGGGCAAAGAATGAATCTTTGCAACGGTTTGGAATGTTCCTCCTGTCCTGGACAATCCATGGCAAGGAAAGCACATTCTTCCAGCCTTGCCCTGTCCCATCAGTCCTGTACTCCCACCACTGCAGCTCCAACAGTGAGACCATTGAACATTGAGAAGATAACAAAACCGTGGTGAGAATTCCAAAAATCCCTTTTGAAACTTTTTACTGCCCTTTCTTTTTTTTTTTTTTTCCCCATTCATGACCTAATAAGGGATTTAATGAAGGATTTTCAGAAGTGCCCAGTGGATTCTTCCCCCCAGTTGTGAAAGCACACACAGCCAAGCTGTAAAAGATGGTCATTCTCTCTTCAAAGCCAGATACCTGTTTTCTGCAAGAACAATCTCTTAAAAATCAAAACAGAGATAAAGAACCCGTCACTGATTTAAGGAAATTAATTCTTAAAGAGAGAATTTTATGGAATAATTTCTGACCCAGGACTGGTGTGACAGAGCCCCAGTTTTTGGGTGCTTGTGGTGTATTACCACCTCTAACAGACTGCAGGCCTCCATTGCAACCCCCCATCTCCTAATCAATTCTCTGCACTCTCCATCCCCTCCTTCCCTAAACCCCCTTTTTAAAAGAATTTTAAAAAAAGGCAGAACTTGTGAAAGCAGCAGAGCTGCCCCTGCCCAGGCCGGTGCCGTTTGGCTCCTACCACCCAGAACAACTCCAGAACCTGTTTCTCGTTACTCCCTTTCCCCGGTTAATTCCCCCTCTGCAGCAGGAATGTCGTCAGGAAAGCCGGGCTCGGAAATCCATGATTTCCTGCCGGTTAATTCAGTTCAGCCCAACGGGAGGGAAGGTGAGAGCACCGGGAACGTCACAGCCCCTGCGAGAGCCGGCCGGGCTCCAAGGGCTCCCAGGGCTCCCTTCTGCTGCCATTCCCTGCTCCCCCTCTGCTGCCATTCCCTGCTCCCCACAGCACCAACCACCACCTTGGGCCAGTTCAGGCTCCTCCACCCCGGAGCCATTCTGTCCCATTTACAACGCTCATGAAATCAAACACCAAAGCGGGACCAAGGAGCGGTGGAGGTGCAAACCACGGGCCCCACGAGGGGCTGCTCCCCCACCTGGGTTAGGGGAGGTTCCTGTGGCCTCCTCTCACTGAGGAACTCGGGCAAAAATAGCATTAATGGTAAAATTCTGCTTCAGTTTTGTGCTGCACAGATGCCTCTTTGGAGTCAGAGAACCCCGAAGTGGTTTGGGTTGGAAGGGACCTCAAAGCCCATCCAGTGCCACCCCCTGCCATGGGCAGGGACACCCCCCACTAGCCCAAGGTGCTCCAAGATCCATCCAACCTGGCCTTGGACACTTCCAGGGATGGGGCAGCCACAGCTTCTCTGGGTAGCAGTTGACAGTACCAGTATGTAACTCTAAATAAAAATAAAATGCTTATTTCGAGTGTTACGTTTTCAGGGCATCCACATTGTTTCCTGAAAAATCAACAGTGAAAAATAACAGCTATTTAGACACCTGGGTGACAGCACAAGAATTTTTCCTCTTAAAAAGAAAGCTTTGAGCTCCCTTTGCCAACAGTTAATATTTCAAACAACGTGGGACAATTGCTGGCCAGCAGAAGCAAAATGTAAAAATATTTTTATCTTAAATATTTTTCTTAATAATACCTTCAAAGGCAGACAAATGGTTTGTTCAACTGCAGTTGACTGTTCCTGCTGTGGCCTGGCAAACCCCAGTTGTAGGGGAGAGAAGCCCTTGAGTTGGTGTGTTACTGGTCAGGCTGGAATGTGGGTTATTTTGCCCTGGTATAGGGCCCAACAGAAGTATTTCTACAAGGAGCAACACAGGAGGAAGAATTGACTCCTGGATATGATCCTTGCTGTCATGGAATGTGATTTTTTTAAGTTCCTTTTTAAAGCAAAAAAATTAAAGAGTTCAGTACATATTAAATGACAGCAGGTTTTTTTCAACTTTTTTGATTAACTGAAAATAATAATTTTAAAATGTTTAGATCAATTCAATTCACAGTCAAAACTGTTTTTGTACGTCTGGGACATCTTAGTCCTTTTGTGCTTTCTCTTTTCTGCTTTTAAAATCGGGCCATTTCAGGTCAGAGCTCTATTTTTTAGCTTTTCTGAAATAAAATACTACAAAAAATATTCAGCTCTGGACATTTTTATAATTTTCCATTTTCTGATTGAAAAAAATGCTTTCCAAATTCCACCTCCGATATATTTTTTTCTTCTTTAATAGAACAACTATCTGTTTAAAAAAAAATACCCAACACTAATTAAACCTGGCCAGGCACTACACAGAGCTGGCAATTTGTCACTCGGGTCATCTCTGCTGGAATTTTAAGATTCATCAAGGTGTTCATGTGAATGTGGGCAAACTGAGGGTGACTCTGAACCTGATCCCCTCCATTGTCCACACCAGGTTCCTGCCAGGGCTGCCCTTGGTAAACAGGGATTGGAGACCCAGGGATCACAAAAAAGGAAAATCTGGCACTTGGTGTTTTTCCTGTGCCACTTTCTGGCTGCTTTATTTCTCCCTGTGAAACGCCTGGTGAACGAAAACATCCCGTGGCTCACAGATTTTTCAACTTAGGGTCTTCAGCCCCACATATTTTTCATATTACTCATATTCCCCTGCTTGAGTTAAACTCAAACAGGCCTGGAACAACTTCATTAACATAAAACCACATGATAATAGGAAACAGAGCCTTTTAATGGTTTATTTTCTTATTATCTTGTGATATATTTCATCTTCTCCCCCTTCCCAGAGTGCTACTACATTGTGTTTTCACTCTGCTGCCGGGCCCTGGCTGAGCCTGGCCTGAGTCCTGTGTGGTCCTGGCTCAGCTCAAGTTGGTCCTGACTAGCCCAGGTTGGTCCTGGCTCAGCCTGGTTTGGTCCTGACTCAGCCCACTGGATCACATTTGGCTTCAAACTCCCCAGTTTGGTCCCAGGGCGATCCCAAAGCCCCAGTAAAAGGTGTAAAATGGCCTGTGTTCAGTTCAAAATTAATATATCAAACACTATGTCCTATCCTGACATAACCCAAATAACCCCTGCACTGTCACACATCGTCTGGGAACAGCAAAAGAGTGTCTTTCCCCTCTAAATTTGGTAAGGATTCCTAGGTTGAGATGCTCAGGGAACACAGCAAGGGAAGCTCATTTGCAATAACACATTGGTTTTTTTTGGTCCCAAGACCACAATTTCAAAATTCAAGAGTTGCAACATTTTTTATCAGGGTTAAAGGAGTCTGAACTCCACGAGAAATTGCATCTGGTTCAGGATGGCTCTTCTGACCTATGCCAGTCATTCTTTTAATAATGACTAAATAAATCTTTACAGGATTTCTACTTTAAAATATTTGCCTTATTTCCCTTGCCTTTTAAAACACGTCTCAAAAAGCTTTCACAGCACCTTAAATGCTGAAGAATTGCTACAACTTCCTTACTATTTTGTACACAGTAAGTTAAACCTTAATTAATCAAAAAGCTCAAGGTAAGTGTACTATGTCTGACTATAAAGTACATTAACTTGGTATTCATTGACTATATTTGCTCTGTTGCTTGAGAGGCTCAGTAACAGCCTGAGACTCGTCTCTAAAAAGCCATGGCAATTCCTGGGATTCACATTCTATCACAGCTCAAAGTGGGCTCTCGGAATAAATGGGAGATGGAAATCAGTGAGATATATTAGCACCAGTCCATATTTTTCATTTCCCTCTGTCTGTGCTTCCAAAAGAATATTGGTGATGAATTTGCAAATGGTTCTGGATGATGACAGAGTTTTTTCCCCCTTCATTATTTATCCCCCCCACTGAACACCTCGATCAGGGATTACAGTGACAAATGCATGAATAAAAGGCAAAGACAATATTTGAGCACCACGGTGTAAATCTCCTTTTACGCATTATTAATTTAAAGAAATCCATTATCCCATCGAGCTCTGAGGGGAGGACAAGGTTACATAAGAACTGTTTGAGGCAGCTGGGGGTCACCTGAAGACAGAACCCCACTACCACCACCCCCTGATGCTCAGGCTCTTCTGGGAAATCTGCTTTGCTGTCATATTTTTTCCTCTCAATGTCTCTCTTTGCTTTTATTTAACAGAGGCAAGAGGTTGCTGACATCCTGGGCGAGTCCTGCCCACCTCAGACTGGGCACCACATGGGCAGAGAGGCGACCAGGGTGCCTCCAACGTGGATTATCCATGGGAGGAACAACAAATCAGGGGTGGGGGAAGAATAAACCCTCCTCTGCTGAGCTGCACGTTCACCCACTCACTGGAATTGCAAAGAGAAGAGATGGGAGAGGAAGGAGGGAGAAACCTGCACTTGCTGGAGAAGGTTTAAGTCTCTTGTGGACCTTTAATTCACCATGACCTGGACAAGGGCCCACACTTGTATGGCATGGGCCACCCACGAGCTGTGAGGTGGCAAAACTCCTGATCCTGCTCTGCCCAGGCTTCAAGCCTTCCATACACCCTTCCTGCAAAGCCTTGGAAGCAAAGGAGCAAAAAAATTACTCCTTCTCCCCTGTTTCCCCTTTTCTTCTCCCAAAGACAGGATTAAACCCTGGGCACCATCCTCTAACCCTGAGCCAAGCCAGGCTTTGCACAGAGTCTCCTCTCCACCCCTCCAGCAGCGTAGGAAGGGGAGGAAATGCTGCTCCTATCGAGAGGAAGGAAAGAGGAAAACAGATGGAAAGCACTCAGGACTGGAACAAGTGCTTTTTGAACAATACAGCAGGTCCCTTCTACTCCAAAATAACAGAACCCTTCTGTGGAAATCTCTGCACAATCAGGCCATCGACAACAAAGATAACGGGGAAATAATTCTGTGAACCTGGACCCAGAGCCCGTTTTGTGAGAGGCTCTAATCACCAGGCACCATCTCCATCCCGCTCCCATCAGGCCAACCCCAGCCCCTGCTTTCACTTGATTTATTTATTTTTTAGACCTTGCAACAAAAGAGCTGGGACTAAAATACTCCCAAGCTTGCACCTCCCAGGGGCTCAACAAAGAGCCACCCATGGGCAGGGATTTGTCACCAGCTCGGCCCTTGCTGGGACTGACCAGATTATCTCATGGGTTTGTGCCTTTTCACTGACAGTCTGCTGAGAGGTTCTATGTCTGATCCAGTTGAATCCTAATTCGATTGGAAATTCTTCCTAATTCACTGGGATTCTCTCTCCGTGTGTTTAAAGGACAACCTGAGCCTAAGGATAAGCAGCACTGTGTGTGTATATATATATATATATACACATATATATATGAATATATCCCATCTCAGCATACAACAGCTCTTCTGTTCCTGATGATGCAGCTCAGATGAATCCAAGTAAACACATAAAAGGGAGAAGATCAAATATGAAGCTTCTCAAAAGCCTGATAAGGGCTAAATTCTGACTTCATCTCCTTGTTCACTCAACAGTGTTGGTAAACAATCGCCAATATTTGAAATAACTTTTAGGAAAATAGTTAATTTGGATTCATTTTTTAGCTCATACATTTTGAAGTAACGTATGAGCTAAATTTCATTCCCCCATAGCTGAATGGACACTGGGAAATAAACACTTATCAAAGATACTGTTCTAAGCTTTCAAGAGTCATTTTAGATATCTCAGCATCTGCCACCCCACAGAAACACCAAAAAGGAAATGCCTGTGTAGAACGTGGGCACTTGCAGCTCTCTGAAAAATTGGGTTTCTTTAAGATGTTCAATATTGGAAACTTAAGCTCACCAGTTCCCTTTGAAAACGCAGACTATGGTTCATTGATTTCTTCCCTTCTGAACTGAGGAACTCAGTCAAGGGGGCTGAAAATAAGATACTTAATAGTAATTTTAAACCCCTAATTTGTTTGCCCTCCCCCACACTCCCTATACCTTCACAATAAATCCTTTGAAAAACTGGAAATGCTTTAGTGAAAAGACTGATGGGAAACGTTAAAAAATATCAGGCAAGAAACATGGAGTTATCTGTTATTTTAGGCAAAACACGTTTCCTGCTCTCTTCCCTTCAGACTCCCTTCCAGCCTGGTGCAGAGCTCGGGCCTCCAGCAGCTCTGCCCATCAGCAGGAGGTCACTCACTGGGGTACAACCCCCCTTCTCCATCCCCTCACCTGCCCAGAGCCCAGGAACCACAGCCAGAGGCTCCAGCCCCAGCTCCAGCTCATCCCTGGGAAGAGTTTAACCCAACCCAACCCAACCCCAGCAGCACAAACCCAACTGCACATTCCCACAGCTCCCACCAGCTCTGCAGGAGCAGGAAGGGCCACGCGAGGAACTCGAGGGGTTTTCTCATTTCTGGGACAGGGGACACCTTGTGTGAAGATTTTTATCCTCTGTAGGGACGTCAGCTTTTAAAACATTTAACATTTAATAAAATAGGACACCTGAAAGCCCCCACACTGCCACTTTTCACATCACCAGTGCCTGAAAAAAAACGCCACAGGAACTATTGCAAGATACTCAAATTTATGTAAAAATCAGGGAAATACTTCCATAACCCCTCAGTGAAGCCCATGAAAAGGGTCATTATTGCACCTCAGTGATCCTGTCCTCATAAAAAAGAAATTAGTGTGTTTAATAACAGTGCATAACGAAGACTGCAGAATAAAGCAGTGGATAATTTGTCAGTGATTAGAAGGTCAGTGGGTCAACTTGGGAACAATCAAGTGGCTTCACCTGAGGGGAGCCACGTCTGGGACAGGAGAAAGCCCCTCCTCTGTGCCAGTTATCTCCCCGTGGTGCATTATCAAAACAGAGCTGGAACTTATCAGTCACCAGGGAGCCCCAGGAGGTACCTGCAGAGCCCAGGGCCAGCCCTGCCATTCCCAGCCCTGCCATCCCCAGCCCTGCCATTCCCACGGGGGGTTGGAAGTGCAAACACTTCCCCCCCCCGTCTGTTTTTTCTAAAAAAAGGGCAAATTGCACTTTCATCACGAACTTCTACGGGATTACATCACCTCTGCAGGAATATTACTGCTGTCACCACAAGTGGGAAAGGCTGCAGAAATAACAGTGGTTTTGCTTGACCTGGTTTGTAATCCCAGCACTGCTTTCTGCTGATCCTGTCCAGGATAACTCCAGATCCCTTAAACACAGTGTCACGTTGGTGTCACTGCTGAACAAACCCCTCAAAAAACACTCACTGAGAAACCCAGAAAGGTGAATTACTGCCTGCCAGCCCTCAAATTCTAAATTCTGTGTTTTCCTGTGCACATTTGCTGGTATCACTTACAAGAGGCAGCCACGCTCTCACACTGGGCTGGCTCTTGTCAGCTGTAACCAGGGAGGAAAATGCAGAGCCCTGAAGTGCAGCTTTATGAGTTTCTGGGTATCCTGTATGTATTTGCACATACATTTTAGGGGCCAGTTTCATCTGGCCAATTCCCAGCCCAACTCCAGCTACAGCTTGTGTGTGTGGTGATGGCATCAATAGAGGCAAACACATATAAATAATAAAAAAATTAATGCCATTCACTCAATTCCTTTCTAACACAGATTAAGGAAGGTTAAACGTATTAGCAACTATTTTCAGTGCCCATGTGCACACACAGAATCAGGTAAAGCATCTCTGTTTCATAAGATCAGGTTCCACTCAGAGCCAGGGGACAGAAAAGCTCACTGAATTTGAATTGATAATAACACTGTGACTTGAGCTCCAAGGAATTCCCTCCCCCCACAACCACCTTTTTTTTTTTTTTTGGTAAAAATAATTAAATTGGACGGGGCAAGATACCTGATCAGTTAACTTTTCCATTCCTGCATTTCCAAGGAAATAAAATCTAGCAACAAGTTTGGGTTTTTTTGTAAAAGATGGTGTTCTATGCCAGTGGGTCAGTGGCCAATTTAACCATAACAAATAATAGTCTAGTCTTTCAAAGTTTCAACTCTTTTTTTTTTTTTCTTTTTCTCTGAAGGGGAAGAAGGAATCCAAGTGCTGGAGGACAGTTTGGGTTTCCTCTGCACCCCGGCCCTGCCAAGTCGCGAGCGCGTTTCCCTCTGCCTGGCGACCACATCTCCCTGAGAACATCTGCAAACTGAGCCTCAGACAGCACACCCCTGACAGCATCCGGGGGCAGCTCTGCCCCGGAGTGATGTCATTTCACAGCAGCACAAAACCCGGGCAATATTCAGGTTCGGAGCAGCTTCCCCGGCCCTGCTGTTTGCACTCGGTGGGTTCGGTGGCTCTGGCTGCAGAGGAGTTAAAATATTTCGGTTCTGAGTTAAGGAACAGTAAAGGTTTTAGTCCAGAGACACTTTTTTCCTCCTTCCCGATGGTGACTGGCTTCCCCTGCACCCCTTTTGTTTTGAGAATTTTGGAGTATGCAGACTTGTGTAATGCAGAGATTGCTTCCAATTTAATTTAGTTGTTTTGTCTTTTATCATAATGGAAACGAGCACAGGATCCTTCCCAGGCTTTCTGCCATGTGAGAGGAGGCAGAGTTTACCCTTGTGGCTCCCCAGAACAATGGGGGAGGGAGAGCAGGGGGAGAAGGATTAAATAGGATGCTAAGGGAGGGTCATACAGCAACTTCTGCAGGGCCAGCAAACCCCAAAACTGCTCCTGGACTCTGGGAATGAACATTTGCCCAAGCACCACACACAGTGTGCTGGATGTCAGCTCCCAACAATCTAGAAGGAATCACACTCAGGGCACTGGTTTCTCAAACAGCTCATTTCAGCCTTTGGCTGGTCAGGCTTTGACCCACGAAGGTGCAAACACAGGGCTATGAGAACAGACCTTCCAAAGTGACCTGCAGGAACCTGGGGCTGGTCACTGCAGACACCCCCACAAACCAGAGCTGGGGCTGGACAACCAACCTCCTTCAGCAGGAGAATAACAAACAGTGGCTGATGCCTTCTGACAGGATCAATATTTGAACTAATCATCATCCGGGGGAAATATGTGAAGCTTTCAGGATTTACAGACACTTCTCCCAGCCCCTGGAGCCCAGCCAGGCACTCACCAGAACATTGTGCTCCAAAGCACAAATCACACTACAGGTGCAAAGACAACCACGTGGGGGTTTCCCTTCAGCTACACCCCAAAACTAACAGTTGGTTTCCAGGGCAGCTGGAGCTCACAGACCTTGGTGAAATGGCACATTAGACAGTAGGGCACCTGATTTTGGTGGCAGAGGCACTTCTGCCTGTGGGAACAGACTTGGAGTTCATCCCATTCCCAGCAGACAGTCTGTTTGGTCAGATGAAAACTTCCAAGGAACATCCCACTGAAGGGATGAAAGGATGAAGCAAATCCCAAGGACCAGAGGATGTACGACTGCTCGTGCCTCTGCTTCTGCTCTTACACACACTGGGCAAATTCATGGCTTCTGGCACCAACTGCAAGGGATTATGAACCCAACAAGAAGGTTTTATCCTGCTGGACAAAATGTGTGTCAGGATCAAATCACCTCACCCTGTTCTTCATATGTGAATAAACATCTCTGTCAGCATTAGTGATTCCCACTGTAGTGCTTTGTCTTGCCTTTAATTCTCTACATTTTACAGTAAAGTAACTGAAACTCCTCTTGGAAAGGAGGGAGAGGTATGGGAACTTCAAGGCACACAACATCCTTTGTGTAATAAAACTAAATTAACAGCACCCTTAGTGCAAACAATGTTCAGAGAAGAGCAGGCACAGAACTTCATCCCCTGGGCATTCTGGCCACAGTGGTGACAGGACACTACATTCAGCCACAAACACTCATCCTTTCACTGTGTACTGGGTGTAAATCATGTTAATATTTGCATAAACCCAGGGCAGACACAGTCCTGCCTCGTGGGAGCACCCGAGGGACTCGCCCTGTAAGGATGCAACAGGTTATCAGTGAATTAGAACCATTACTTAACAATATGCCCAATCCCCGAGGATTTGAGGACATACAGCACAAAAATCAGCACATTCAGAAACTTTCCCAAAGCTCTTTCCCAGTGGGCTGTGTGAGCCATGTGACCTGGTAATCCCTGTGGAACAGAGGGAGCAGATTACAGGGAATCAGAGCATGCAGTTCCATTGGATTACAGCACATCACAAACATGGCAGGAGACACTCATGGGCTGAATTATTGGACAAATTCAAATACCTGCTCCTCCTTCCCTTGGCCAACTCCTCGGCCAGAGCTTCCAGCGATCTGCTGGAAAGCCCTGCAGGGCACCAGGATCCTGATTATGCTGCTGAACTCTCCTCTAAACGTGATTCAGCAAGACCCAGCCTGCACCCCTGGAAGTGCAGGAGCACTTCAGCTACAGGGTTAAAGGGGTGGAGAGGGGAGAGGAAGAAACCCCCACACGACACAACACAAACAGAGCCAAACCCTTCCCAGGTATTTGTCCACCTGCTTGGACTGCACAGGACTGTGGCAAAGCAAACAAAATCCCTGTGCTATCAGCAGATAGCACAGTTCATGGTTAACTTCAAGTAGCACAGAACACACCTCTTCAGAAACAGCAGCGGCTCAAACAACTCCAGAAAGAAATGAAAGCCCACACACGCACCAGCTTTGGAAGGGGGGTGTCCCTGGCTTCCAAAATCCAACCCCAAAGTGCACGAGATCACTGCTGCTGTACTTACACACCACGACTGGGCAAGACTGGAATGTTTCCCAATCCCCACCGAGCAGCACTTCTCAGGTGGCTCATTTTCACTACGTCAAGCCCAGGAGCCCAGTGGATTCTTTCTGCTCTCCAGATCCTCACTCCAAGCAGGCTACAAACCTCTGGGGTGGTTTGTGTCTCTGATAAGGGTGTGCAGTGCATCTCACCCAGTGTTTTTGTGGGTGGGCCCTTCAGACAGGACTGAACCACAAGGACCAGCAGGCACAGCAGCCACTGCCCCGTGTCAAGGACGAGGAGGGCTCAGGGGGGGTTTGCTCCTGCTGCTTTATGCCTTTCACACTCCAAACCCTCTGCTGTGGAGCACCCACACTGACAGACCTTCCCCTGCCCACAGCAGCCTTTCCCCCAAGCCATCCTTACTCCTAAATGGAAGACTATAAAACGTCTTTATTAAAGTTTGGTCCCGGATCAGCACGAGGGCAGCAGCACTGTGCCTCTCAGTCTCACACACACATCTCCCCCGTGCTGAAGGCAGGCAGGGGGGCTGTGATGGCTCTTTCCACCCCCCTGATTTATGGGTGTCCCTGGCTATAGGTCACAGGAATGAGCAGCACCTGGGGAGCGCTGCCAGAGCCCGGCCCGGCGGGAGGGAACCCCAGAGAGCAGGGACAGAACTGCCCCTGCCCGGGCAGACAAATTAGATAATTAAATGGAAACAGGCGAGATAAATTGCACTTTCTTAATTGGGTTATCAAGAAACAATAGTGACTATGAATGACCTCACTGTCTGTGTAGTCTAACACTTCTCTCTGTAGGAACTAGGAGGGAGTTATTCGTCTAGGCCGGGGTTATTGTTGGCCTAGAAAATGAATGTTTAAGAGCAACTGAGTTTTTTCCTCTCACCAGAAGCCATTACAGATAAAAATCTAGGTCTGCTGATTTGGAGGTAGGAGTGTGCATGGCATGGAAAGAAAAGGATTGCATGAACCTGGCACTAAAATTTAATAGCCCTCTCACCAAAGTGAGCTGATGTGCAGGTCATTGGTGCTAAATCTGGGCTTGCTCACACCCACGAGTTTGTCATCACTTGAATTGTTCAAAGAAAATGGTTTTGTGCTCTGTGCCTGTAGGGAGAGAGAAAATTCTGCTGTGCTGCTGAGATGCTACAGAGAACACAAGGGACAGGAGGCAGGAGACTGGGAATGAGTCACTCCCCAGCCAGGCCAGAAAAGAACCCATAATTGGGATTTTATGGCTCAAGTCTTCCCTGCTCCACAAAATCATGAGTGTGCATCTTCATGGGAGTTGGCACTGGGAGAGGGGAGGATGGGAAAGAGGAGGAAAAGTTCTCAGTTTCAAGTGATGGAGATGGAAGCACTGAACAGCCTCAGGAGCACAGGATCTGAACCAGTGCATGCTGAGCAGGGCTGGCAGGTCAGGGCATCCTGAAGCATGGCCAGGATCAGCCAGGGTGACTCCCTGGCCCTCCTCACTCCCCATTTGCCCCTGAGTTCACACAAGAACTTGGTTCTGTCCTACCTGCACGGCTAAAGGACTGTCAAAAGCTGCAACACCAAATCAAACCTCTTCTTTTCCTCCCTTACAGGGCCCTGCACCACGTTGGTTTGTATTTAGTAAATACTACATTTTAACAGGAATGAATAATTCACAAAAAATGCTTCACCTTCATTGCCAGGCAAAGTGGCCATTGATGTCTTTGTTCTGCAGTGCTGAACACAGACCTGGGGAAGCACTGCTCCAAAAGGAGCCTGTGTAGCCACTGAGCCAACCAAATATTTAGTCATGTCCCCTCTTCAGCAAAAATTGAGTTACATCCACCTCTCACCACGCTGCCACAGAACAGAGCCTAAAGCTCTCCAAATTCTCTACTTTAAAACAGTTCTAGTAATGCCAAGCTCTTGGTATTATCTGTGGAGCTTTCACTCCATCACACTCAGATCCAGCTCAAAAGGAAAAAGAAAAACAAACAAAAAACCATCCTCAGAAGTGCTTTGGAGCAAACCAAACCATACCAAACAACTGCCATGCTCCCAGCAGAGCACCCAGGGAGCCAGTGCAGGGCTGGGAAGCTGAGCATGTACTTAAAAGAACATTTGAAAAAGGCCCCAGCATATGGCTTATGTTTAGGAGCCTCCTTGATTCAGTGAGCCCCAGGCTACGGCTCCTTGAAGCCCAACTTGGGCCTGGTTGTCTGCGTGCTGTGTTTTGTTAAAGTAGCCCCTTTCCCCTCCACTGAGTTAATAAATGTTATGATCTTACTTGTGCTCAGTTATTAACATCCTGCAATGGATTCTAATTCCACACACACTCCCATTTACTTCTGTTCCCTATTTAGGACACCAAAAGGAGCTGGGCTTGACCAGGGAACAGCAAAAATGCATTACAGGATGTTTGCAGCTTGTTAGTTCAAATTTTAAGCACTTCCTCAAAGGCAGTGCTACCTAAAGCTACTTTTATTCAAGGTTCCTATTAAGAACCCGCATTCTCTCTCCTTATTTTTATTCAAAATGACAGGAAACTAAAAACATCAAGTGTAGACCTTCTATTTAAGCCTCCAAGAGATCTGATGAAAAACATGACTGGGGGCTGCTCCAAGAACGTGTTTAAACTCTCTGACTATGAAAGGGCACTGACAATTCCTCAGCTGGTGACCCAGCGTGGGACACTGGCACGTTTGGGCATTTTGAGACCCAAACAATAATACCAAAAAAAACAAAGGAAGACTTTTCTTTTTCTTCTGCACCTCGTGTTCAAACGTCTCAAGGTGTCACCTGGGCAGTGTCTCCACCCTCACTGCAGCAGGGAGGGACTGGCATCCTCAATTTTGGCAATAAACAGCCTGAGGCACAGAGAAAAACAGAGCCAAGGTGGCATCCTGTGGCCCCCAGACAATGGGTGCTTGGGGGAAAAATGATTACAGAGAGGAAAGGCACGGCCTGGTTGCCCAGCTGAAGGCAGACACGTGCTCTGTGCACAGCCCTGGCACCTCCCTGTGTCCCAGCCCATCCAGCATTAACAGGCTGGCTGAGAACTGGATGCTCTCTGAAAGAAAAGATGACAAGACTTTCCACCTTGACAAGTATCAGGAATTTAGTCCATCAGACACCAGTTTCCTCAGAGCCCCTGAGGGTGTTGGTTGGATCCACGCAGAGAACAGGCAACTGGAGAACATCCCAGTGCTGTTCCTCCCATTCCCACAGGCAGAGGAACCCTGTCCCCTTTTTACTTTTCAGGGAATTCTGAGAAGAGAAGTTGTTCCCAGCATTTTTATATAAATGGATTTTTCTCTATTGGTGGATGGAACTCTGTTCCCCCAAAAACAATACCTGAAAAGGGCTATATTAAATCAACCATCTCTACAGGAGAAAGTCTAACAAGGTAACTACAAGCATGAATATTAGTGTGGCAAAGTCTTCTTTTATCTTGTTAATATCAGGCATCCAAACAAATCTTTAATCATGTACAACTTTGAGTTTCCTGTGACTGAATTCAAGCAGAGTAATAATTACATTCAATTCAGCTCAAATCAGATAGTTTTTCTCCTATTTTTTTTAATAAATTAATTACATAATCCCCCCAAGTGCTACCAGAGAAGTAAAATTTGCTTTTGAATCCCCTCAGCCCCATCTCAAAGGAAGGAAGCCGTGAGTGCTCCCCCAGAAGCAGTGCCCCTGACGTGTAATGTCCCTTTCTGCATGAGATCAATGGATGTGGGTCCAACATAAAAACCCCAGTTACCATTTGGGAGATTTACATGAACCTTCTGCAGTCCTGCTTTATAGGCAAGCAGGGGAGAGTTAATTATTTCTCCAGAATTTATCTTCTGGATGGATATTCCCCAGCTCTGCTGCTCACCCTGCTCTGCAATGAACTCTGCACTTCCCTACTTTTCTCCCAGGAAGAGGCAATCGAAGACAAAAGCCTGCAAATGATAGACAAGGGCAGAGGCCACGTCCAACTTTGATATCTTGTTGATAACGTATTGTACAATTAGATCAATTTGACAATTTCCATTATGGCTGATAAAATATTTATTGAGCCTTGGAGATGATGTCTGATCCCTGTGCCATTTGTTTCACTAATGGGGGAGATATTTACCAAATCAGTGGAAAGCATTCAAATTCCAGATCCTCATAGCCTCCCCAACATTAGATTTGCAAATTACTGGCTGGAGCCATAAATTAGAGGCGAGCCCAGCCAGGCTGATGCCAGGCTGACAGGGTAGGTGGATGGCTTGCGATGACATTGTTTCACAGGAGCATTAATCATGGCAGGAAAGAAAATACTCTCAAATTGGTCCATAAGTCTAAATATTAAGGAATGAGAAGCAGGTTGCCGGGAGATAGCTTTAGCTGCAGCTGGAAAATTAGGAAATGAAAAACCCTTTCTATTATTTAACAAATCATCTTAATAATGTTTTATGCTGTAGTGCCAGCAAGCAAAGGAAATTCCTATTCTTTCCCATTTGCTCTTTATCCTCATTGCTCTTTAATAGGAATATTAATAATCTGAGGATTGGTGCAGATGCAGCCCGAGCTGTATTTTTCTTCTGCCATAGCTTCAGTAAAAAAAGGATAAATAGTGAGAGAAAAGAGAATTTTATTTCCGTGTTTAAACTGTTTGCTTTGTCAGCAACACCAACAGGGGCTTTAGCTCCTCTTCTGTTCTGTTCAAGGTCAAGCACACATTTACTTATGTGCAGGCCAAACTTATTAAAATCCCACAAATCAGATAAACAGCAGAATCCAGCTTACCATGGAACAGTGAGAGAGAGGTCTGTAATCTTAGGGGGGAAAAAATACATGTATCATTGTTGCTTAAATACGAGCCCTGCTGATTAACTTAAGAGCAAAGCACCACCTTCCAGGGCTGATTATACAACGAAGAGCTTAAAATGCTCCCTGCTAAGGGCACTGTCAGCCCCAGAGCTGAGAGTGCCCTGGCCAGGGAGATTCATAGCACAGCACCACTGGGGAAGCTGAAGGTGACATATTTGTCTGGCAGACATAATTAAAGGTATAATATTGGTGCTAGAGGTCAGAGCTGTAGAGTCCTAAGGCAAAATCACTTGGAAGGAAAGAGTTCTGAAATAAGGGAATGAAGGATGATGCTGGTCAAGAGCCTGACACGTCCCAGCAGGTCGAGGGGGGGGTTCTCCTGAGACCCCCACCTGCAGCACTCCCCCAGCACAAGGACATGGAGCTGCTGGAGGAACCCCAAGGGTCGGAGGGGATGGAGCAGCTCCCCTGGAGCCAGGCTGGGAGAGCTGGGGCTGCTCAGCCTGGACAGGAGAGGGTTGTGTGGAGTCCTCAGGGCACCTTCCAGGACAGGAGAGGGGCTGCAGGGAAGCTGGAGAAGGGCTGTTCTGCAGGGGCTGGAGGGACAGCACAAGGGGGAATGGGTTCAAATCAAAGGAGGGGAAATTTAGGTTGGATATAGGGAAGAAATTCTTGACTGGGAGGGTGGGGAGGTTCTGGCTCAGGTTGCCCAGAGAAGCTGTGGCTGCCCCATCCCTGAGAGTGTCCAAGGCCAGGTTCAGCTACTACTCAGTGCCTAAATAGTATCTGGGCATCACAGGCCCAGCTTTTGGACACACTGTTGGAATTAGGCCTCTACTTTCCCTTCAGAAATTGGTGGGAAAGCCAGAGGAGGGTTCATGGAGGACCATGAGAATGGGCAGGGAACTGCTCCCGTGGTCAGTCACCTACAGTCTGGCAAATAAAATGCTAAAGAATGGGTTTGCCTCGAGCTCTGCCCTCTGTCAGAGGCTTTGGCACTGTCTCTGCCTGCTGGATTGGTGGGTTCCATCAAAATGAGCAGCACCAGGTGACCAGAATGGTCTTGTGCCATGTAACCCCCTCCTCCCCTTCCCAAGGGAAGATGTAATTTCCTTTTTTCACTGGGGAAAAATGTCTTAATCACCAGGGCCTGCAGATTGTCAACCTCCCCTGATGAGTGAGTGAGTGAGACAAGAAAACGTCCCCATCAGCTGAACTACTGCCTGAAGGTTTAAAGATGCTCTTTCCATTTGCAGACTGGGTGCAAGTAAAATAAGAGCTGCATCTTCTCAGCACCTTTTCTGACATCCAAAGAACCTTTAGCTCAGCATCATCAAAACAAACAAGAGATTCCCCCTCTCTCAGGTGAGCACCTGATGGGGTTATTGTGCAGAGGAGTCACACAAGCAGCACATCTCAAAACAGAGCAATGTTTGTTGTGAAGGACGTTCTGAGGATCCCCAGCACTCCCTGCACACCTGAAGTGGCTGCTGCTTCCCACTGTGTCCTGGTGTCTCTGCTCCCCGTGACACCTGAGCAGTTTGCACTGGTTTGTGCTCCCCTTAGGCCAGGGAGAGTTATTTGTCAGCACAGGACACATTTCCTATATGAGAGGTTACATTTCAGCAGGAGAGGGAATTCACCTCCAGGTTCTCAGGAAAGCCCTTGTTACCCTCATGGATTCCTTGGAGGAGGAAAGGAATGGTGTGTGCAAGACAAGAGCTCAGGGAAGCTTCTCTCAGGATGCTCTGGGGCTCAGAAAAAAAGTTGAACTCCTCGTTGCTTCTTAAAATCTGGCACAGCTCTCCAAAGGCACCTCCATGCTCACGCCTGTGCACTTTGCCAAACCACCCCAGACTCCAGACAGCAATAAATCCCTTCCCATTGCCCTCCCCGAGCCCCTCAGCCAGCGATCCCCAGTGCCAAGGGGAAGGTCACTACACCTTTAAGAGGGAACTCTGAGCAGCGCTGCCTGTTGGGTCCCAGATAGCACAGTTATTGTCCTGTGGCTGTCTGGCAGCCCCTTCTGTCCCTTGGATTTATCTCACACACATGATGCAGCTTTGTGGAGGGGATCGGGAGAGACTTTGCATTCCTCTGGTGGGATGAGATGAGTGTGTGTCTAAATCTGTTCCATATGACCCACCTCACATGGTCGCTGTCTCGCCGATTCACTCCCAAAGGTCAAGAACTATTTCAGCTGAGGCTTCAAACTCAAGGGGTTTGTTAATAAAGGAAAAAACCCTACTGACAGAATTAGGACTTCATAAAGATACTGGGAACGCTCCTTGTCCTCCTGCATCCATGTGTTTAAGGAGCAGAGCAGGTGCAGGAGTGAGGTTGCCTTTGTGGGGCTGGGGGTGCAGTGCCCAGGGTCTCACAACCTTTCCACCTTCTGAGCCTTAAAACAGTCTGGGATGACTGAAATCCTTCCAAGTCCAACAGAATCCACTAAGTCGAGAGGGTTTCTCAGCAGATTTTTAACAAATAGCAATAATTTATGAATTAGTTGAGACACTCCTGTTTTGCTCCTGACCCAACAGGACCTGGAAGTGCAAAGCAGTGCAGGAAAGCGAACCAAAACCTTTGCAAAATGTAAAGATTAAACAAGCTGCAAACCATTTCCAAAGGCCTCCCAGTTCATCTGGCTCCACAATGAGCTGCTGGGAACCAGTGGAGGGGAATGGGGCCAATATTGCCCCAATTTTGTTCAGCAGGTTTGTCCCCCCCCCAGGCCACAGCCCTGACGGTCAAATCAACACTTCCAACAACAAACAGCTCACAGGGAGTTTATCTCTGGCAAACCAGCTCCCCTTTCCCTGGCCAGCACAGCCTCACAGCACACTCCACTCCCATATATATATTTTTGGGAGGCTGTGACAGACACCACATCCCAGATTTCAGGATCAGCAAAGCACTGACATTTTTGCAGGGAGAGAATCTGAGGGACAGGTGTAAAGCACACCTGAGATTTTCTGTTGTAAACTATGATTTTTAGAATTTCAATCTCTCTAAATAGTTGACGTTTCAAATCATAAAAAGAACAAAGCAGAGAAAGAAAAAGAACAGAGAACTAAGCTTGTAGCCAAGGCTGCTGCACTTTCCCCTTGCCAAGGTCTGAAGATCATCAGAGACAGAGCAGTGAGTGGCACCACACGAAGGTAAAATGCTTAGAAATACTTCTGCTCTCAGGGAAAAGAAAATCAACCCTATTTTTAATCAACAGGTAAAAGGAAGGTTTAGGTGGCTGGTTTCCATCTTATTATTTCTGCTGAAGTTTGACAGCAAAAGGGCTGCTCTGCAGTTGTGGGCTCCAGCTCTTTGAGGGATTTGTAGGTAGTATGGAAATACCTGTTTCTCATCAGGCAATATGACTCCTGTAATTACCAGTGATTCTCAGACAGGGATTCTGTTTAATGCCACTCCTATAGAAACAAACTAACCAAGATAAATCTATGAAAATTGCCATACTTTAAAAAAAAAATCCATATTGGCATTGGTTGGGATGATTTGAGGCTCTAATGTCCGAATACAGACAGGCAATATAAGAATTCATTCAGGAACACTATTAGAAAATCTGATTGTTGCTCCCAGTTTCAATGGCAAAATCCATCCAGCATCTCTAAATCAGGTTTGACACATCCTGCTCCATTCTTGGTCCACAGGTCTCACACAGACCACCAGCCAGGGCCAGAAGGAAAACTTCTGGGCCAGTGGCCTGTGCGTGACCTCCACGGACTCAGAACTGTGGTCACCATTTGAAGTCCCCCCAGTGCTGCATATTCATGAGGAGCTTTTATCCCCTTCAAGGAAACGTTCACAGATTCACAACTGACCATCTCACTCAGAGCTGGTCACACCCAGGGCAGCAAACAGGCACCTCGTGCAGAATCAGCACCTTGACTCCTTTCCTGGTGAAGATGCTTAAAATATTTCCCATTTGCATGTGCCCGTCGTGAAAAGTCACAGAAGGTTTGGGCTGAGAGGGACCATCCAGTTCCAACCCCCTGAAGAGACACCTTCCACTGTCCCAGGTTGCTCCAAGCCCTGTCCAGCCTGGCCTTGGACACTTCCAGGGATGGGGCAGCCACAGCTTCTCTGGGCAACCTGTGCCAGGGCCTCCCCACCCTCCCAGGGAAGGATTTCTTCCCAGTATCCCATCTAACCCTGCCTTCTGGCAGTGTAAAACCATTCCCCCTTGTCCTGTCACCATCTGCCCATATAAAAGTCCCTCTCCTTCCTTTCACAAGCCCCTCTCAGGTCCTGGAAGGCCTCAATAAGGTCTCCCTGAAACCTTCTCTTCTCCACGCTGAGCATCCCCAGCTCTCTCAGCTTGGCTGAAGGTCTCAGAACTACCTCAGGGCAAGATTTAGGAGCCTGCATTCATTCTCAGGGGTCACAGGAACGTGCAGAAGCTGAAGTGCTGCCCAAGGTCAGAGGCATCTGTTCCCCAGCAGGTCGGGGCCACCCCGAGGAGCTCGGGGCTCCCTCCCAGCAGCACCGGCAGGATCACTGCCCCAGTTTCAACTCTCCCTCAGAGAAACCTTTCACAAACTTGTGTCTCCAGCAGCCCTGGTGGGTGGTCAGTGTTTTCACTGCTGCACTGGCAACTCGGAGGTTTAATCCCCCTGCTAATTCCCGGCCTGACTCGCTTTGCTGGCGATGGATAAGTCGTGTTCCCGGGTCCCGCACACGGTGACCGGACACCACCTCTCCAGGGCTCACCAGCGAGCTCCTGCCTGAACAAAAGGCAGCCTGTTTGGTCACCCTTCCTTCAGAGAGGCTTAGGAACATTTTTGTCATTTTTGAACAGCTAATATCTCGCAGAGGGATGGAGGGGGGGGAAAAGGTTGTCTAATCTCTTTAAATTTAATCTTTACTTCTTGAAAAATCTGAGCACAGATGCTTAGTGCTGGACTATGTTCCATTAGACTAATTAGGTCAAGATTACCCAAAACGGTATGACTCCACCAACTCAATTTAAATTCCCTCCCTCCCAGCCCTAAACTTGCACTGTTTGGAATTTTACTCCCTTTTTCCTCTCTGCTCCCCCAGAGAGCACAAAGTGTGTGGGCCCCTGTTATTGGAAAGAACCAACAAACAAACAAAACACCTGAGTGAAGGAACATGGTGGTGAATTCCAGAATCCCAGAATGGCTGGGCTGGAAGGGACCTTGAAGATCACCCAGTTCCACCCCTGCCATGGCAGGGACACCTTCCATCAGCCCAGGGATGCCTCCCACCAGCCCAGGTTGCTCCAAGCCCTGTCCAGCCTGGCCTTGGACACTTCCAGGGATGGGGCAGCCACAGCTTCTCTGGGCAACCTGTGCCAGGGCCAAACCACCCTCCCAGGGAAGAATTCCTTCCCAATATCCCATCTAACCCAGCCTTCAGCCTCTGGTCTGAGTCAAGCTGGGTGTTTGCTTCTCCTTCTCACCATCAGCACAATCCTGGTGACTGGCAACAACCTTTAGGAAAGGCTTTATCAAAATTTCTCCTTAACTTTGGAGTAAGGGCTTTGAGAAGGTCAAAAGTTCCACAGAATTTTAGCAAGAGGAAGCCTGAAGCAATTCATTTTTCATCCCACAAACATTTAAACACAGGCATAACTTTACACTCTTGTTCACCCAGTGATGCATATCAAATGTGAGCTTGTTGTCATTTCCTTTCCTTGAAAATATGTTTTATCCAACTTAATATGGAATTTGTTTAAGACACAAGATCAGTTATTAATATGTTCTTTCAATTTTGGGAAGATATGAATATCTCCTTTGGCTGAGCAGCATAATAGTCCATTTATCAGTGAGGAAAGTCTCTGGGGGAATGAGATTTTTATTTCAAATACACTTTAGCAGTTATTGGAAAAGATTCAGCGTTTTTCTTGGAGAAATATGTCATTAAAGGAGAAAGATGAGGGAAATGCTTGTATGCAACACAGGCTTTTCTCTGATAGCAGCCTGGTGCCCGTCTGGACAGATCCCTGAGGACACAGCAATCCCAATTCAAGCCCGAGTGCAGCTCTGCCTGCACAGAGCCCATGTCTGGACCGAGACCTTGGAATGTCAGCTCCCAAATCTCCCTGGCAATTGCATCACACCCCCTCCTGATATGAAAAAGCTCCAGTGCAGGCAGGCAGTTCCCTCCTCTTTCTATTTTAGGGACTCTAAAGGAGTCCTCTGAGGAGAGAAAATAAAGGCGGCAAAAACCCAACAACGGCAAAAAACCCAAACCACGCAACTGCAAAAAACCCCAAATGCTGCATTTCAGCAGGAAAAGTGGGAGAGGAGGGAACCTGAGAGGTCAGTGAGCTGAGGGGTAGCAGATGAAGTCTGATGGTATTCTACAATATTTCAGTGAATTCTATGGCATGAAGTACAACATGAAATACAACACATATTTGATCTCTCTCACACTAACTCATAGTGAAGTAATAAATATTTCCCTACAGAATAATTTCCCTGGAAGCAGAGATTTACTGTAACCCAAATGGCAATCTGCTCATTTCAGAGCATTAAAAGCTAATCAGCCTCTCACTAGAACTTGGATCACTGGGAGAAGATTCCACTGCACAAGTCCCAGACAGTATCCATAGTGAAAAAACAGCTAGAGATGTTTTTCATCCACTAAGTTGCGGGCACGGGGCTGATTTTTGTTCTCTTTCTAGCCATCCAGAAGACAGGAAAAAATAAGATTATTAAAAGGAAAACAATAAACAATGGTGGCCTTTTAGCGACTGGGTGGTTATGTTTAGAACTAACATTTCCAAAATAAAATCGACAGGAACTAAACACAATCATGCTTGGGTCAAACAAAACTTCTGCAAGTAAAACAATGAAAACTGTACTGGCTACAGCAGAATTCCCTGCCCTGGAAAGGTTAATTCTCTCTCACCCTCACAGATCCAGAAAAAAATTCTGTATTTGCTGCATCGAGAAAAGATAAATAATATCTTTCTGATAAACCAAAATCACGTGTGGCAAAGAAGAGAATATAAAAGAAAAAGTGTGCAAAAGAAATTTGGGGAAGGTGGACTTCTGGCAAGTACAAACACAAGCGTTAATGGATTTTTTAATAACTCTGGGCCACACAGTAATAGGGAACCACCTGCCAAAAGCACAGCAAGGTCAAGTAAGTGTCACATCCCTGTTACAGCCGGAGAAATTCTGTGATCACCGGCTCTGACCTTCCCCAGCACTGCCACTGAGACACTCTCACACAGCAGCACAGCAGGTTCAGAACCTGCTTTCTTTAAACGTGTTTATTTTGTTGCACATTCCACCAAAAATAAACACCATCCCCTTGTGATGCCCACACTTGTCCCCTTCCCAGCCCCCTCTGCGAGCCCACGATCACTGGAGTGTCATAACACACTTGGAGCAGAACAAACCATCCAGTGTGTGTGTGTTTGGGGAAAAAAATCCATCACTGGGGCTCCCCTGGCTGCCAACAGCTGAGTGGGGACGTGGGGGGTGTGGGGAGGAGCAGCACCTTTGGGGAGGAGCAGCACCTTTGGGGCTGTGTCCCCACCTGCCCCGAGCTCAGCCCCGCAGCAGAACTCGCCTCGGCCACCTCACTCCCTCAATGAGCATCACAGAGTATGCTGGGCTGGAATGCACCCACAAGGATCATTCAAGTCCAACTCCTGGCCCTGCACAGACACCCCAACAGTCCCACCCTGTCCCTCAGGGCATTGTCCAAACCCTCCTGGAGCTCTGGCAGCCTTGGGGCTGTGCCCACTGCCCTGGGGAGCCTGGGCAGTGCCCAACCAGCCTCTGGGGGAAGAACCTTTTGCTGAGATCCAACCTGACCCTGCCCTGGCACAGCTCCAGCCCTTCCCTGGGTCCTGTCCCTGCTCACACAGAGCAGAGGTTGGAGCTGCCCCTCCTGCAGAGGCTGCAGATGAGCTCTGACCTCAATCTGCTCTTCTCCAGCTGAACAAACCAAGTGACCTCAGCCACCCCTCGTGTGGCTCCTCTAGACCCTTCACCATCTTCGTAGCTGTTCTTTGGGCACTTTTCTGGCCCTCCTGGCTGCCGGGACACCCTTCTGGCACGGCCCAGGCCAAGCTTTGTCCCCGGGCTGGGCATCGCCGGGTCCTGCCCAGCCCCCTGCCCACGCGGGGACCCCCGGCCGCCCACCCCAGCCCCCGAGCGCTGCTCCCCTCCAGCTTCTCGGGGCAGGTCAGAATATTTAAACAGTTGTATATTCACAGCCCACAATGGAGGGCCGAGAATTACCCAAGGACAGGGTTAGCCGTGCGATCAATGCATAATCAGATAACTGCTCCAGCTTTTTTACAAGTCTTTAAGCAAAGATCAGCCACTCAAATTCTAATTCCTTTTGCTAATTAAGCAGCCTGTTAATTGCTCTCGGGGTCTCTAATGCCATGTCATTATGCTTTTTAACAGCCTGCTTGACATCAATAGGGCTGCGAGCTCCACACAAACAAAGCGGGCACCCAGCACTTACTGAATTAGGCGACCGCGGGCGCTGGCGCGGCGCCTCCCGCGGGCGGCACTTGGGTACCGCGGGGCAGCACTTGGGTACCGCGGGGCAGCACCGGCATCCCCCCGGGCCGCCCTCCCAAAACGGGCGGGACGCGCGGGGAGAGCCGCAGCATCCCCCGGTGCCACCGCCCCGCACAGCCCCGGCCCGGGGGGACCGCCCGGCCCCGGCCCCAGCCCCCAGCCACAGCATGTGGCTCCGGCCGAGGGATTCGTGTCCACACTCCGTCATTCCCGCAGGAATTCCCCCGCTGAGCCGCTGGGTGGGGGGCCGTGGGTGCCCTGAGCTGTGCCCGCACCCCAGCGGGGTCCCCAGCAGGGACATCACCGCAGGGCACGGCACCGCGGGGTTTGTCAGTCCCCGCTCCCGGGCTGGAAAAGCTGGATCCAGCGGCGTGGAACGCGCGGGGCCCTTCCCCAGCAGGGGAAGGGGCGTGTGAGGAATTCCTGTGCCCAGAGAAGCTGTGGCTGCCCCAGCACTGCAAGTGCCCAAGGACGGGGCTTGGAGCAGCCTGGAAGAGTGGAAGGGGGTTGAATTAGACACCTCTGCAGAGACCCTGCAGCCACTCCCGGGAGTGGGGACATCGTTCTCCCTGAGCCACCAGCACTGCAGCCCCAGAGCACACCTCTGCCTCAGCTCAGCTCCTCCCACGGCTGCTTTTAGCACTGGTTTTTAAGTAGGCAGAGTACGACTGAATTCATCCCTTCTTAACGTTCCCACCTTATCTTGCGACAAAAGGCCGGAGCTGCCCAGCTCAGGGGCAGGTACAGGGGCCCGGATCACAGTGGCTGCTCTATTCAGCCCTGAGAGCAAAACAGGATCATTAGTTAGGAGAGGTCAAGTTAAAACTCTGCCCTACAAGCACTTCCAGACCCTGAGAACTGCCCTTAGGAATCTCGCTCTTGATGTGAGACCACCTAAAAACACACTGATCTTCCCTGTTACCGAACAGCCACATCATTCATGTCACACACAAGAAAGGAAGGGAAGCAAGAAAACAGCCTCGACTCCCCTGCCTCTCAGGAATAATGATTACAGACAGCACAGAGATCTTGGCATCCTTAACACATCAGTATCTGCATGGCCCACACTACAGCTGAGGAGTCACTGCTGTAACACATGGAAAATATTTTCAGTTATACCCAAAATACATAAACTGTGATGTTGCAAACCAGGACAAGTCTGGGGGAAGTATAAAACCATGAACAACTTGCTAGACCAGACCAAGATCTTCACTGAAGCAGAGTCAAAACAAAATAACTAAACCAAGTGTGATTGTGCTGGATATGCCCAAACTCAACTCTTCTTTCAGTCTTTATTTTTATGCCCCTTAAAGAAATTGCCAGTAAGCTGAGGGAAGAATTCTGCACACAAAGATGTATCCAAAAATCCAGTAGCATAATAAAAGTAACTCACATCCTAGAAAGAATAGGAGTAGGTATAAACCATATGTTAACAGCAGTTGTTTCTTAAGAAAACTGAGGTCTCAATTTGGAAAATGCATATTCATATTCCTAATTTTCCACTGGTTTGTAGTTCAGGACATAGGCATGTGATTTAAGATGATTTAATGTCCTCATGTGGATGAAGCTGAGCAGAGTCCTAAACCACAGGTACAGCAACTCAAAGTGCTGGGGAGAACAGGAATTTAAACCAGTGTCCCTCTCACTGCAGGTAAATACTGTCAGGATGGGAAACACTCCCCCAGTGCTCTCCCTCTGCCAGGGAATTGTCCCAGGACCATTCCACCTGCCCATGTGGGGCTGCTTTTGGGGGGGTGACAGGCTGAGGGAGACCCAGGTTTAAATTTGAGCTCCAGACTAAGCAGATAGAAATCTGAACCCACACCTTCATCCCAAGCAGTTGCCCTACTCACTGAGTGTTTTGGAGACCAAATCTGCCTGGATTTTAAGGCAAATGGTGAAAGATTTTAACTTTGTCCATGGGTAAATTTAAAACAAGTCTTTTAAACTGGGTTATTTTTCCAGGAGCAGTTGTTTGTTGCCCACTGTGCAGCCAGGCTTCTCCAGCCCAGCTCCACTCACACACCCCTTCCCCACTCCTTTTTCGTTCTCTCCTCCTCTGCTCTCCAGTACAATCCATCTTTCCCTCCATTCCTTCCTCTGCCCATTTTCCAGCAGCAGCAGCAGCAACACCCTCACTAACACTGACACTTTCCAGCTGGATGCTTGTCCCTGTGCTGGCTGAGTCTGGGAAACTCTCCCTGCTGTCCCCTTCCCCTCACCATTCCCTCTGTGGCTCTGGCAGGGCTGGATCCAGCTCCTCCCACAGCCAAGGAAGGACAGAGCCAGGACAGGCTCTGCCCTGAGCTGCACCCACAGCCTGGGCTGTTCCTGTCCCTCTGTGACCAGCAGAACCCACTGCAGACCCTTCCCCTTCACCCCCTGCCTTGTTTCATTGCTCAGTCCAACCTCTGCACTTCAGGCTGCAGCTCCCATCAAACGTGCCCAGTTATCAGCAAAATTAAAAGGCCCATTTCAGCTTCATTTTCATTTCTTTTTCCAGGAAATTTTGGCACATCAGAGGTATGGAAATATTTAATTTAATATTTAATTAATATTTAACCATGGCGGGGTTGTCTAAGGGCTATATCTGATATCACACAGCATTAACCCTTGGGCTGATGACTTAGTATTTAATCTATAAACGAGAAAATCACTCAATCTGTGATCTCAAACACTCTGTTTGTCTCTAAGAGGAATTAATCTGAGGTCCCTGTGTATGCCCATTAAGGGGCAGATATTTATGTGCACACATGTCACAGGTAAAAATGCACATACACACACACACACACAAATTTTCTGCGTGTCCTGGGTCTGCTGCAGGATGGCAGCACAATTAAGTCACCGTGACGGAGACAATTATCCCTGCAGCCAGGAAAATGAGATGTCCACAGTGTGCTGAGGAGTCCTGGAACATGTGGGAATAGAGCACAGAAACTGTAGAGTCATGCAGCTAATGAGCAATAAATACACACTGGCACACCCTCATCAATTTTAAAGTCTTGGTATGAAAAGAATGTAATTAATTAAGATATGTTGATTTATAAGAGGTGACATAACAAGATGGATAGAGAAATCTTTTCCCTCCAATCTGTCATGGTTCCTTTCCAGAAGACGGGCCAGCATGTGACAGCCCCTCCCTGGGCAGGCAGAGGAATCCCGAGTTTTGGGTTCCTTTCCCCCACTGTCCTAAAGAGCATAAACTTCCTTTTCAACACTTATTTGCATTTGGCACAACTACATTTAAAGTGAAACCGTTTTAAAGACATAAAAGGGGGAAAAAGAAAAAAAAAGAAAAAAGAGCAGGAAAAAAATTGTATTTAGAAAAATCCTTCCCGCTTTCCCCCTGTCTTGTGTTTCTGCACATGGAAACACAACCCCTGTTTCCCTTTCTTCCCCCTCCCAAGTCAGATGACTTTTTTTGTAACTTGGCACACGGACAGTCTGGTATAAGACAGGACTGGAGCATTTGTTGAGTCAAGATGTTTAATTTTTTTTCCCCCTCACATAATGATCCTTTTTTCCCCTCCAGCCACTTGAGTTTTGTTTATGTTGCCTGAGCCCTAAACTAATACATGAATTCCCCTCCCTGCCAAGATGACGACGGCGGCACCGGGCGGGATGAGCCAGAGGAACACCCTCACTTCTGAGGAGAGAAGTGTTTGAAAGGCTTTTTCTCCAGTTGTGCCAAATTAAATGCATTAAAGGGAACAACTGCTGTTGCAGAGCTACTGGGCTCCGAGGAGGGACTGGGAGAGCTGGATCTGCCCTGCAAGCACTTGGTTTTGGGAGGGGGCACTCTGCTCCTGGGCCAACCCTGGCTCACATTTTATTATTCTTAGGACAAAAGGCAGCAGCAATTAGAATTGGGAAATCGTGCTCAAGGAAACGGTGTCATCGGATAAATCTGATACCATTAAGTGGTTACAAAAGGTGGGATTTTTAGAAAGAAGAACTGCTTAAATATATTGGGTTTGTCCTGTCAGGAAAAGATGAATGAGAAGTCCAGCAACTTTCACTCAGGCCAGGCATGTAAACCTTGTACTTAATGACTGATGAGCAAAAATTTTTCCTCTTCCAAGTGCAGATGGGCAAATCCCTCGCAATTACAAAACACGAGAAAATCTAATTTTACCAACAGAAAGCAGTGCACTGCCCAAACGTTTCCCAAGCAAGAGCTTTAGGTGCTTGTTGAAGGCAAAAAAGAGCCAACCAGCATTTCCCATAATGTGATCCATATTCTCCCACATGCACATTTAATAGAGGGGCTATGTTTGATATATGCCGCCGGAGCATTTTTCTATTTTAACTGAAAGCCTTTTGTTCTGTCAAGATTATAGGAGGATTTGCTTTCATTTTTCCTGATGTTTCACTCAATACATCACTAACATTAGCAGGCCTTAATAAGCACCCACCTTGTCCTTCCCCCAAGCCCTTTTGATGCTGTTCCCCAAGAATCTCGGCCGCTCCCCCCGGCTGGGACGGGAGATAACGAGGGGGACGAGCCTGTGACAAACTGGGTGGTGCTGGAAGCACAGGGAGCAAAAAGCTTTGCAGCTTTAAGCCCTGCCCGTGCCGCGGTGGCTCTGACGGGCTTCCCTTCCTCCTTTTCCCCGCTGCAGATTCACATCTGTTTCTCTGCACTTGGAAACTGTGTTCATTTTTCACTGCTGCCCTTTGTCCCGCACTTACTCACTCTCGCCAAGGGCTTCATTTCACTTATTCAATAAGCGAGAGGCACTGCAGGCTGGGGAGAGCTTTAGGACAAAGCTCAAACTCCTATTAGGCCTCAACAAAAATGTTTTTGTTCCCTATCAAGGCACTTTTTTGCTCCTGCTCGACGTTGGCCCGTTTTGTGTTCAATGAACGTTTGCAGTTTGCCGTTGCCCGACGGGGCACGATTTCAAAGCTTCAGGGCAAATTAAAGGTAGGTGCAACAAAAATCTGTGTTATCTCGTACCAGAAACACTCTGTAGTACAAAATCCCATTTGTCCTTCAGCCTCAGTGCTGGGCTGTGCGTGCAAACACCCCTGGACAGCCCTGCACACACAGGGGCTGCCGAGGCCCCGGTTCCTTTCTGTGCCACACGTGTGTGAGCACACTGCCAACACACACTTTGATATTCTGCTGGATTCACACACGTTATATTGTGAGAATTCCCAGCTGCCAAGTCGTGCCAGGCTGCTCCTGGTTGTGCTCTCCAGCCCGTCCTCCCGTGATCACCGAGCTTTGCTGAGCACCACGGCTGGAGAGGAGGGACCAGCCACCAGGGTTTTCCCAACACGAGATTTTTGACATGGTAGTAAGTTTACTATGTCCTGTGGCTAATCTAAATAGCAAAGAGCTGCTTTTTGGAGAAGAAACAGCAAGGATAACACTTCTAACACTCTGCTGTTCTACTCACAGCTGAACATTTGCACGTGAAATGGCTGAACTCTGGTGGGTATGTTCATTTTGCCACAAGCACAGGAGTCAAATGCAGGTTTTTTCATGTTAAATCACCGTCCCATTATAGTGCCAGAGTTATGAACCCTCTTGTAAAGCTATGAGGTTCAGGAAATATTTCCAAGTGCCTGTTCCTCAGACTCCTGACAGTCCCATTTTCCCCCTTGCTGTATTTTTTGAAGCCCACAGCCTCCTCCTCTTTGATGCTCATTGATGCTACAACACCCAGTACCCATTGCCTGTGTGTGTCTCATCAGTAATCACATCCTATTTTACAGCTGGAGGCTTTAAAAGGCGCAGAACATGAAAGTCAACAGCAAATCTGCTCCTATAACTGCAATATCTAAGGAGAAAGTAACCATGGTTGTTGGTTTAGTGCCTCTCCCCAGCTTTCACATAAACATTTTTTGGGCCAAGAGGAAAACCCCCGTGAGAAACCAGCAGTGCTGCACTCTGGGGTGGGCTCTGACAGCAGAGCTCCTCTGCCAGGAAACAACCTCAGAACTGAGGGACAAGGTGTCTGCCACCCCTCACCACTCCCATTCACTCATCACCACCATTTCCTCACTGAGTGAGGAGCGAGCACTCCATCACCCCCCACCCTGCTTCCCTTGGGAATTCAGCATGAGATTCCCTCTGTTTCTGCTCCATGTTATTGCAACTGGTACCATCCCACTGCTCACTCCTGGTCTGCTGCCAAGGAGCTTTTGAGGGAGTTACCTTAAGACCCAACCCTGACTGTCCCAGCTCTTGTTTAGTGCAGAAGTTTGGGGCCTGGATGGGCTTTCCAACGATATTTACACTTGTCCCAGTCCCTGGTAATTTAAGCCCATAAGTCAAAGTGAACAACTGGTGACAGTAATGAGGCTTCACAAGAATGAAACTGGTGGTAACTCATATCCCATGGGAGGGGTGTTGATGATGGAAAAGGGAAACTGAATATTGGTGAAGTTAAATAATACTGAGTAAACAAGAGGCCCAGACCAGACTGGATCCATCTTTTTAATTATTTTGGGTTTGGTGTGTTGGGGATTTTTTTTTAACTAGAACCTGACTTAAAAGTATCTCTATTTTACCCAGGCCCCCATGGGAAGCAGAAGCCTGATATTAAAGGCCTTAACATTGCTCTTAAAGGGCTGGGAGGGGGTTGATTGCACAAAGCACCTTTAGATAGGTGAATTAATGTCTTGGTATTCAGACACCACCTCCACAAACCTGCCAAGTTTCCATCCCGAGGGAATTTAGCATCTGTTGGAGAGAAGACCCCAGGGCTTCCACAGGTCTGTGCTGGGCAGGGTTCATGCAGGAGATGGATGAACTGGGAGAGAGAAGGGAAAGGGTCGAGCAGAATTTGGGAGGCAAAAGCTGCAGCCTCATTCAGGTACCTCCACTTGGTCACCAGAAATAGAAGAATTCCCAAAGCAGCTTCCAAGACCTTAAGGAGCCCTGTGGCAACTTCTTTAATGCAGAATAAAATATTAGCATCTATGTGGGAAGACAGAGAGAAAAGGGGGGCGGAGGGGAGAGGGAGGAAGGGGGAGTTGGAGCAGCTGGTTTTTGATTACAAGAAAATTTTTGCAGTCTGACAGCTTTCCCAACAGATCTTCAGAGCCCTTCACTTGTTGCACTTCACTTTAGTGGCATTAAAAATAGTCAAAAGGAAGGAAGAAAAAAACTAACCCTAAAACACTTCTTTCAAAGGAGGTGGCTTTCAGTCCTAGTTGTACCCCACCCAAGCTCTTAATATTTACACTTAAAATCGTCAGATTCTTCCCATTCCTTCCCCATCCGAGCAAACCGGCACATGAATATTTACAAAGAGCTCGAAGCCGGTAATTGTCCGCCGAGTCCTCCTCAATTGAAATATCATCTCGAGCCGGAATCGTGTGAAAGATAATTAAAGAGGACTCCGAAGGGGACAAGCGCATCCCCGGCTCACCCGTCCGGCGGCACAAAGGGCCACCACCGAGCGGGCTGATGGCCCTTCACCGAGCAGCCCGGGCCGGGCCGGGGGACGGCGGCGGGACCAGCCCCGGCTGGGGGGGAACAGCGAGGGCTCGCCGAGAGCAGGGCCTGTCCCACCGGCACGGCATGGAAGCCATCTGTTCCTGGCTGCATTCGCAGGGGAGGGGGACCGGGGATGTTCTGCCTCGATGAACCCGCGGCAGGAACCGGCACCGCCGGGGGCGGGGGAGCCGGGCTGGGAACGCACCGCGGGCTCGTCCCCTCGGCGAGACTGTCCTGCCAACGTGCCGAGCTTTCCTAACCCGTGTCCTCCATTAGCGCGTGTTTTCATTCAAATTAGGGCCACAATAAAGACAAATGACTGTGGCGCAGCCGATGCATTTTTCCTTGTCAAGCGGCGCGCACACTTTCCCCCCGCACAGCTGGCTGGTGACTCCCCGCTGCAGCCGCCAATGCCAGGGAGAGCTCCCAGCCTGCAGCCCGGCCCTTCCCAGGCTCCTGGGACAGACCAAATCCTGCTGGAAGTGCCAACTGTCCCTGTGTGCTGCAGCACACACACCGCGTGCAAACCCCGAGCGCTGCAGGGGGAGGAACCCTTCGGTCGCAGCCACGTCCGAGCTTCCTCATTTTCTCAAGGAACACAAATTAGGGGATTCCTCTGAGACACCTGAGTGGGGAATTAGCTCCGGTTTATTTTATGCAGCAACCAGTTCTGATCAGCGCCTCCGTGGAGCAGTGTATTTATTATTGAGGCCGAGCAGGAAAGAGGTGGGAGCATTTTTGGGGATTCTCCGAGCTTGCCCCCGCCCCACCACCCATCTGACGAGCAATTCCTCTGGCCCAAGCAACTGTGTTAAAAGGAAGACAAGCCAAAATAAATGTGAAACACTCCTTTTTGCCTCCAGTTTCTTTGAGCGCACATTATGCATAAATTACGGGGGGGGGGGGGGGGAAGGAGAAAAGCTAATAAGTGAGAGATTTCTGCTTGTTGGTTGGTTTAAATTGCTGGTGTTCAAGAAAATTCGGGAAAACAGAGGCGATATTTGAAATATATGTGAAATGGCTTCACTTTCTCATTCCCAGCAAATCATTTCTGTGATTTTAGTCCAGTCTGACAACCAGGAGCAGTGAGATCATGGCAGTAACCACGCCAGCCAGACAATACTGAGACTAAACTTCTCTCTGCCTGCTCCCCCTCCCCCAGTTCACCCCCAAAACCTGATCTGAAGCCAGGTCAGCCCCCACGGAGCAGAGATCCTTAACTGGCAACTCTCTTCCTTAACCTCCTTGCATCCAGCAATAAAGGCAAGGCACACGAGCATTCCCTCTCTGGAAAGAGGGGAGAGGATGGCAATCAAAAAAGTATTTAAGCAGCAATTCCAGCTCCATGATGACTCCTATGCCTTAGCAATTCCCTCTCAGCTTCTTTGTTGCCCCTGGAATGTGTTATTGGTAGGAAAACAACGGGGGCACCCCCGTGGCAAGGTGGGCAGGCAGGGATGGGGAGCAGAGGGGCTGCAGTGGGCAGGCCCTTCCCTTATGGAATGGCACAGGTAGGAATGAAATCTCAGCCTTCCCCATCTCTCCTGCCTTGCACGAGGTGTAGCTGGGGGACTGCACGCCCTGGGAGAACCAGCCTCTCCTAAATGCATTTATTTTTCAATTGTTCTATTTTATAAAGTGCCCACATCGGTTATTGCAACTCGTGTGCATTTTAGTGCCTCTGTGCCAACTGAGAGTACTTGATTTTAATTAAATACTGCACCATTAAAAATATTTACGTTGCTCATAGCTAAATTTCTCCATGACTTATTTCTATGTATTTTGCTTGGAATTTAATTTGCTTTTTTTATTCCATGGCCTTCACATAAACCCCACCTTTCCATAGCATAGTTATATATATATATATATATATATATATATATATATATATATATATATATATATAATTTCTGAAATAGCAGCTTGTTAGGCTCAAATAAAAAATACTCTCTGGGCCTTCCAAAGAGTTCCTTCAGATTAGATAATTCCTATTTATCTAAAATATCAAATGGGTAGAGAGAAATATCAACAGAGAAACCGATAGGCACACCAGAGGCTTTCTTTCCTTCTCCTTCTGAAGAGACTTTAAAGCTGAATAAACACCTTGGAAAAGCACAAGCAGTAGAGGGATCTCCTGGGTTCTGAACCTGACCTTTCCAAGTTAAAAATACACATTTTTCAAGGCTGATCCTGCAAACCCTCGCTCACAGGAGCAGTCCCACTGATTCCATGTGAGCCCTTCAGTGGGATCCACAGGATGGGACCTCTCAGGTCCCACTGAAGTTTGTTAATTCTTTGTTTTCTGAATCAAGCAAAAGCATTCCCACCCTGTCTCCCTCCTCAGCATTCATTTCCTGCTCCTCCTCATTAGCATATAAATCTAAAAGCACGTGTTGGGATTCTTTTTTCCCATATTCCACACAAGGTTAATCTCATTAGCTCAGGTAGACAACTAACAGCTACTACAGGGAGGGCAATTTATCAGGAGACAGTTAAACCCTTGGGAGCACTGGGGAGGGAAGGGGGAACTGGCACAACTACAGGAGTTCACAAAATCCCAGAATCCCTGAGGCTGGAAAAGCCCTCCTGGCCCATGGATCCACCCTGTGCCCAATGCCCACCTTGTCCCCCAGCCCAGGGCACTGGAGAACACAGTGAGAGAACCAAACGTCAAAGCTCGGCAGAGCTGAGCCAAAGGCTTTTGAGCACCAACATCTCTCCAGGCCCAGCCTGCTGCTCCCCAGGGAGGAGATGGAGACGTGCACACCCTGCTCCCAGGCTGGGGGGGACCTGAACACCCCTCACTGCCTTCCTGCCATGGCACTGGGATCTCAGTGTGGCACAGAAATGAACTCACCCTCTCGTTTTTCTTCCTTCACTGCCAAAAATGAAAGCCCTAAACTTTCACCTCATCCCCTGAGAGTTCCCCTCTCCATACATGAGGGTCATTCCCATTCACAGAGCCCATGGACCATGCGCCTTGCCTTCATCACTCCTGCTTAACATGCAACCAGAAGCTGAAAAGAACCCAAAATCCTTATCCCTGCAGTTCTGGTGGTCCCTGCTCATGGAAATGTGTCCATAAAATGAGAGCCAGCCCAGGTGACAGGAATCCTGCCAGACAAGGAGATGGTGCCTGGGCAGCAACATCAGGGGTCCTGGGACACCCCACTTGTCTGAGCTTGGCATGGCACCCTCTGTCTGGAGTCGAACACACAGGCAGGATCTGCCTGTCCCAGACAACTGCCAGCTATTTTTCCCCCATGTGTATGTAAACACCTATTTTTATTGAGGAAGTGCCACATTTCTGCATCAGGCAGCTGCAACAGCACAGAAAACTCCCATCCCATCAGTTTTCCTGAGCTCCACGTGGGGTGATCCCAGCTTACACCAACTGGGGGTCGGGGGAACAGAAGGGCACAAGCACAGGAAAAAACCCAAATGTGTTCTGTTCATGTGCACAGCCTCCCTGGAAGTCCCAGAAATAAACCATTTTTTTTAATATCCTTTTCATAACTCTTCAAAAAAATAAAGAAAAAAAATAAAGAGAAAGGGAAGGTTCAGAAGAGAGAATCTCCCTGAGCCCAGGGCCTGGCAAGAACTCAGGCAGTGCCCAGACTCCACAAGGATGCAGGCTCTGTGTGTCTCCATTGCCAGCACCGAGGGAAAGGCTCCCGGGGGAAAAGCTCCCGGGAATCCCGGTCCCAGACCCCCCCCAGGCTCCCGCTGGGCTTCCCCCAGGCACACACTGCCAGCACATCTCCCTGCCGGCCCTGCAAAGCCATTCCCAAGGTCTGGGCTCCCTCCCGACGGAGAATCGATCCCCGGGGGCAAAGTCCAGCGTGCCATTAGTCCAATCTGTTTCCAGGCTGACACAGTCCCCTCATTTGTCATCTCCTCCTGTCCCGCTGCGTTTGTTTAGGAGCAGGATATTTGCTTTATCTGTCACTTCCCAATCTTCACTGTATTCTTTACCTGACACGGAGTTTGTTGGGTCCCCGGTTTTCTCAGAGTCATTAACAGGGGAGATTTTGTCCCTGGAAAATGATGATGCCCAGAGCTTGGAAAGCACTCCTGGATTAAACTCAAACTACATTTTGAGCGAGGATGGGTTTTGTATTTCAGGCTACATTTCAGTGGAGAAATTCCTAAAAAACATTCACCGTTCTGCAGCAAACATGCAAAAGGCCAGCAGAAGGCTGGCAGGTGACTGCAGCAGTGAGGACACCCGAGAGAAACAGCTCAGTAACCACCTTCCCAACTTCTTAGAAGGAAAAATAGAAATGCCTGGACAGTTGTGAAAACAGAGCAGTTTGCAGGGAATGCTCAGAAACATAAAGCCCACGTTAAATTATGTTTGTTGCATGGCAAACTTGTCGCTTTCTTTTTTAACCTCTAAGACCTGCTTGCATCTCAGAGCAAAAATCTCCAAAAAAATCTGTTGGAAGTCTTATTTAATCATTTCCATCTACTCCATCACTCACTACCAGCTCTGTGAATGAGAGTTAGCTGGCACTGAAATTTTTATCGTAACCATTGGTATTTTTACACTCACAGACATAAAAAGCAGCACGAGAGCAGCATCTGTTTATCATCTGATGGCCAGCATTTAGAGCCCGTTTATGATTATTTTTTCATGCAGATAACCTTTATTGCAGCAGCAGGGTCTCTGGTGGCTCACAGTGACACGGTGACAGGAGCAGTGCCTGACCAGTTCCCCAGGGCAGACACTCCTCTTATTAAAGCACTAAGCCCTAAACTTTGGCTCATACCTGTAACCAGTGAATTCACACACAGAAATGTCCATCAGAACCCAGAGAATCCACAAACACACAGCAAACAACCTCGGGCAGTGGAACAGGCACTTTTTAAACCTGCAGGTTCCATTGGAACCTCCCCAGTTTTGTTGCTGCAGGCTCTTAAAATAAATACAAGCAGGGCAGTTCTCCCCAGGCCACGCAAGGGCAGCTCAGCCCCACAGGGAAACAAGGGCTGGGACTGCCAGTGAGGCACCTTCCAGGCAGCATTCCCAGGAAAGCCAGGCCAGCTCTCGTGAAAGCCTCCCAGCACTGGTTATTCTTCTCCTTTCCCAAAGTTCAGAGTGCTTCCCACTGCCTCTGTGCACAGGGATGGGGTCCCAGGCATCCCCCACCTGCAGCTGGGAAGGTCTGATGTTGTACCCAGGGGACAGACGTGTCCACCCCGACGCCTGCACACACAGAACAATTTATCTGCATTGAGGACCAGCTTCAACTGAGCCTGGAAACCTCTTGTTTGTGTAGAACCATCCCCAAATCCTCCTCCCTGCTGCAGCTGCAGGTCTGAGAGCACAACAACAGCACTTTGCTACTGCAGGTTCTGCTTTTGTCCTTCACCACTGTCTAATAATTTACTCAATATCAGCGTCTTTCTGAGAGGCAAACTACTCACACTTCTTGCCTTTTCCCATTTGTTTTTGCAGCAGCAAGAGCAGTGCTTTGACACACAAAGAGGTTAGAAACACACCAAAATCTTTCTCTATCTCCCAAATTCTCCAAACTTGCTTTGCTCCAGTCTGGGCAACACCACAGCACCCCTGGCTCTGCACATCCCCTCTCTGTGTGCCCTGGGCTGTTCTTTTCCCTAATTTTTTTTTTTTTTAAAGCAAATGACCCGGTTTTCATATTGAAATACGTTCTGTGCAACGAGGAAAGTAGTAAAAAGACGTGGAGGAAGTAAACAAGAAGCCTGGGGAATTTAGGAGGTGGCATTTCAAGGGTTCTGGAAACCTCTCCCGGCTCAGCATCCTCCGAGCTTTGGATTAGGGAGGTTAGAGATCACAGGATACACTCTTCAATAAAATTTTAAGCATTCTCATTAGCTCACAGGAGCCCCTGTCCAGCAAACATCTGGCCAGCTGTCCGGGACTGGCTGTGCTCCCTCCCTGCAGAGGGCAGGGAGGAGGGGAGGCTCCCGCCTCTCCGGGACAGGGAATTCCTGCCGGGCTCCGGCTCCCTGTCACTCACCCTCACAGATGTTCAGCGAGTTTACTGCTGCTCTCTGCTCGCTGCTTGCAGGTTGCTGCAGTAATTGCTTGGACAAAAAAAAAAAAAAAAAAAAAGCAGTGAACTACTGCTAATAATACATTGAAAGTAAATTCTTGCCAGCACAGTAAAAATGGGAGGCAGTTTATGCTTTCTGGGTGAACAGTATGTGAATTTATGGACAAACGGGCCTCTGCCTTCTCTCCCTTACACATACTGGGGATAAGGTTGCGTTTTATTTGTAGGGAATTTTATGGCAGCAAAGCCCATTTATTAAAGAAAGAAAAAGAGCAGAGAAAAAACAGATGATTGTTACCCAGAAATCCTCATCAGCTCTCCCCCGGTTGTTTATCCTTTAACTTTTTTGAAGGAATTTTTAGACAAAGATTCTTTCTTTCTGCTCTGGAGAAGAAAGAGGAGTGGGGGGAAGACGTACAGTTTCACCCAGGCGCCTTTCAGATCTCTCTAGGCAGCGCCCTGAAAACAACTTTCCCTTTAATGAAGACCTTTCTGGAGCTCTCCTCAACATTCACTTAAAAAAAAAAAAAATTAAAACTTCACAAGTTCATAAGGACGGATCCCTGGGTAGGACTTTTATTAAGTCTTTTCTATTTACTTCCTACCTAGATAAGATCTTAATCACAGCCCCCAAATTATCCGCAATGACATTTATCAACTCTAGTCATCTTTTCTTTAGCGTGCTCCGCCTGACCAGTCGGCTTTTCTTCCACCCCTTCCTTTCAATGGAAGTTAATTTCGAGTACATGATTTATCTTGCTGGGCTAACAGCACTGAGGCAGCCCACCTTTTCAAAGGGCTGGCCAGGGAGTGAATTATAGCCGAGTTGTCCGGTGATTGCGTTCCGTGGGGAAGGAGAATAGGCAGCCAGTGTGTTGCCCCGATGTGGCGCTGGGACCTTTTCAGCAACCGAAGAAAAAAAGATTGGGCCTCTGACCGTGGGGCTGACAGGCAAGCGTTATATCAGCAGACAAAGGCTCGAATACCTGAAAGGATCAGAACTCCATGTACTCCGAGATGTGAGGTTGTTTACAACACCGGGCGCTGACCCTGGCCTGAATTTACATGATATCAGTGCAGCGGTCCTTTAACCTTCCCTCATTCTTCTTCCTGCATCCTCCCCCGGCCATTAGCAGGGGCAGAATTAGCGAGGAGCACATTAAATCCCCGATGCTCTGAAACCCTTCGCAGGCATTCTGCGCGAGCGCCGCGCGATGTGTAATTTCCCTGCATGCCCTGGATACATCCAGGGGCTCTGTTTGGTTTGGCAGTGGGTTTCATTCAGTATCTATTAACATTCAACTTCTATTTGTAAAGGGCATGTACAACCCACTCAAGTACATATTTGGCACAAGCCACAGTCATTTAGTGTTGGTCCAGGAGTACAGCTGGTGCCATCTGGGGCAGGATAATGGGAATCTTTCACAGAGCTCTCAGAAGCTGTGTTTTCATACTCCTTGTTCCTTCTCTTGCCTTACACAGATGGGGGCGGTTATGAATATGCTCCAGTTCAGAGTCAGGGGCTTGTCCAGAACCACAAACTCCAACTGTATTAGGAGGGGATCTCTCTGGGAGTTTGGGAGGTGTCGTTTCAAACAGGGCCCCCCAATCTGCAGAGTCCTGGCTAAACAACCCGAAACCCCACCGATTTTCAAGCACAATGAAGATTTCCAGCAATTTCTGGTTTACTTCCAGAAAACTAGGCATCTCCTTGCTAATAACTCCACTTTCCCTACCAACAGAGTTGGGAAATTGAGAAGCTGGGGCTTGTCTCAGGAAGAGGGAGAGGATTTCTCCAGTATAACAGAAGATTCTGCAGGGTTTAGTGCCAAAGCCTCAGCTGGTTCTTAACACACATCACTGCCCGAGTCAGCAGTGAAAGGAAATTTTGTACATACAAAAATCACTCAGCAGTATTGAAAAACCTGGGGCCAGAGGACTTGAAGTCTTGTGTGTCCCCTCAGCTGTTTATTTTGCTGTTCAGGGATTTACTCAAGATGGGACAGAGCGACTCGAACGCTTCGCGTCGACTTGGAAGAAATGAAAGCCCTTCACATTCCAGTTGGCTCATCCACTCCCACCCTGCCCTTCCAGGGAGCCTGGGGCAGCAGCCTGCAGAGCAAGGACAGCCTGTCCCCAACCTGGCTGCTCCAGGGACCTTCAGCTCGGGATCCCAACCCTTGGGGCCCTGCTTGTGTTCACACACCAGGACCAGGGCACGGGGGGTGTGAGCATCCACAGCAAGTCTGCAGGACAGAGGAGCAACTGCAGACACGAGAAAGCCACTCATTAACAGAGGAAACAGTTCTCAGCATCAAATTATGTGCTACAGGAGGTGAGACACTGAGAAATAATAACATTTCTGCCCATTACCAGAACATGGATCCCTTTTCAATCCCCCTATATCCCTGTGCCATGTCCCCATGCCCCATAAAGCCAAGATGAGAACTGATGTCATCCTCCCCTGACCCCAGGGCATCCTGGTTGCCCGGTCAGGCCAGGCACCTGGTGTGCTCCTCTCTTTTAGCCGGGTAGAATTTGTCTGCTCAGTGTGTGCTCCCTTTGGCTGCTTTCACAGCTCCAGGGAAATATGAACTTTTCTGTTAGTTTGGGGGTTTGGGCTTTCTGGGGAGGACAACACTGCTTTGAAGAGATCAGTTTGGAAGGTCCACTGCACATTTCCCATGATGCCAACACTCAGAATTACCATCACACAAACCCAAACTCAGCCTCCAAAGAGCCCAGGCCTGTCACCTGCCCCGTTTGTGACCAATGCAAAACACAGGCACCCCCTCCCAAACATTTCAGGAAGGGTTTGTTTCCCTGCATGATTTTTAAAATACTTTTCCCCACTGCCCACATTACTGGAGTTTTTGTTCCATTCCCGTGGAAAGAAGGGAATTCAGGCTGCATTCCTCCTCCAGTCCATGACTGACCAACAGCACTGAGGGGAAACCTTGGGTTATTTGTCCTTCTGCTCAAAGGGTTAAAATCACATTCACCATTCAACACGAAAATCAGAATATTTTAGCCAGGTTCTGTGTCTAAAGCATGATTTCCCCTCTCTGTACTGCAGCTGTCAGAGCAGCCACAGGAGATGATAATTCTGCCTGTGAGTTGGCCTGGGAGCAGGGTGGGATTTTCTTGAATCGTTTCACTGCCCAGCTCTCAACTTGCAGCCAGAGCAGCTCCTGAACGAGGGCTGAAACCTGAGCCCCCTCTGCTCCCTTGGCTGGACACGTCACCCACATGGCCCCGGGGCTGCCCTGCATTGGGGAACACCCAGGAACCCAACACAGAGTCCTGGAGATGTTTCTGTGTTCAAACTGAAAACTAAGTTCTGGTACAACAGAAGCACACAACTCCCAAACACTGCCCCACCCGCAGGGAAGCCCAGCCAGGAGGAGATTTATTGACAGGGAAAACCAAGGGCTGAGCAGGCAGAATGCAGGATGTTTGGGGACACTCTCAGTACTGTGCATTTCTCACCCAGACAAGATAAAGACATATCAATATATGTATAATTGTATGATGCATGTAACTAAATATTACACTGGAGAACAATAAGTTGATAACCAAACCAGATATTCATCCCTTGATCATTCTGCTCTCTCTGGCACCATCCTGGTCTGGATATTTTCTGGTTCATCAATAGCCACTGATTATGGGAATGGTGGAATCACTGGGCACCTACATGTCCAATTTCATGAAACTTTGCACATCCCAATCCCTTTAACACCTGCCTGCAGAGCCCCACATGGCCCTTCTCCAACCTCATCCCTACAAAGGAGGACACAAATCACAGACTGGCCATTGAAAAAAACCAGCACGTGGATATTGCCAGGTTTGGCTGGCATAAAGTTTGCCAGTGTATTTTTTTTTTGAAGAAGAAAGAGGGCAATATATTTTGCTCCAAGAAATGTGCATTTCCATTCCACTGATAAACACAGTTACAGAATCAATTAGTTGGAAAAGACCTCCGAGGTCATCGAGTCCAACCTGTCCCCCAGCCCAGAGCACTGAGTGCCACGACCAGGCCTTCCTTGGACACCTCCAAACCTCCCTGGGCAGCCCCTGCCAAGGCCTGACCACCCTTTCTGTGCAGAAATTCCTCCTGAGCCAGAGAAAGGTGAGGGAAGTCACTGCTGCCAATAAGAGAAATACTCCTTTTAAGAAGTTAGAACTGTGTGTACCAACACCTGAGCAAGAGATTGCCTCTCATGGAACTGAAGACCATCTCATGACAGTCAAACTCATCACACAAACTGTAAATACAGCTCCTTTTTTTGGCTGCAAACGTGTCCTCTGTGACCTGTGGGGCTCTGTAAGCAAACCCAAGGAGGAAACTCTATTCTGGTGGAGCCAACGTGCTCTGCCTGCTTTCATTATTCATACTCTTGGATTTCAACAATGTAAGAATAAACTGCAGAGGTGAAGAGGGGAAAAAAAATAATTAGGAGTGCAACAAAATGCACGAGCACATTAAGGTGTTAAAAGGGTTGGAGTGTGAAACCGAAAAATAAACATTCTGCTTAATATCTCAAGGTAGTGTTTTGATGTGTGCTAACCAAATCAATATTTGAAATCATGGTAGGAGCCTGAATTTCCAGCTGGTGCAGAGACATAAAAGTGGAACAGATTGTATTTAGAGCAAACCCTGCCACTGCAGGCTCTGCCATAGCACGACTCTGCATTTAGTGGCACATAAATAGTGTTATTCTTTGTTGACATTGGGATTAACTTTGTGGATTGACACTGAAGAACTGTAAAAAGAGTTTTAAAACCTCCTCACTTTTGTGATCTTTCCTTAACCACAGGAGCTACTGTAAGCTAAGCTGACTGGCCAGAAAGATAACTGGATTTTGAGGCTTTTTTAGGCAGGAGCCTCCCAAGCACAGTCCAGTTTGGGAACTGCTCCTGCAAGGGCTGCTGGGATGGAACCAGCTGTGACTTTCTCTCATCTCAGCTGTGAGCACTAGAAAAGCTCCACAGAACCCCCCAGAAAACCCCACCACACCCCTTTCCAAGAGCAAGGAACGTGCTGGACTCCCCATTCCCCCTGTATTGAAAGGCACCACTTGGACCAGCAGGAAATGAAATGTTTTGGGAGGGAAAAACAAAAAGAAAGCAAACAAAGCAAACACAGCTGATGTAGGTGAGGTTCAGGTTAGCTTGTCCCTCACCAGAGATTCCATGCTGAGCCCAACAGGAGGGATGGCTTACAAGGAGAGGGTTTCAGCAGCTGAGCCCTTTCTACCCTGCCTAAATTTGGGGGCAGTGGGTGCCATCCCCACCCACAGGAAACCACTTTATCCTCCCAGAACAAACCCCACAGCTCTGGGATGGAGGGGCTGGATGGGGAATGGCTGCCAGGAGCAAAAGGTGGCAGATTATCCCAGAAAACAACAACCAACAGGCTTTCTCCAAGCACAGGGCAGGCAGGGCACAGTGTCCCATGGGATGAGCATCCCTGTGCTCCTGCTGGGTGTCAGGAATGCAGGAAGCTCAGTTCCCTTCAGATCCCTTGTGCCAAGGCAGAGTTCAGTCACTGATCCAACTTCCACTCAGCTGACCTGTGCTTAACTGAGCCCAGTCCAGCCAGGCCTGCTTTAATGGCAAACAGCAACACTTCCATGTTTAACTCAGTTTAAAGGGAATCTCAGGAAAAAAACCCACCAACTTTGATTAGAGCAGTTTAGTGAGGGTGGGGAGGCCCTGGCACAGGTTGCCCAGAGAAGCTGTGGCTGCCCCATCCCTGGGAGTGCCCAAGGCCAGGTTGGACAGGGTTTGGAGCAACCTGGGCTGGTGGAAGGTGTCCCTGCCCATGGCAGGGGGTGGCACTGGATGGGCTTTGAGGTCCCTTCCAACCCAAACCATTCAGGGATTTTGTGGTTCCTTGGAGTGGAAAGGGCAAGAGTCACTCTGGAGCAAAGTCACTGCTCGCTCAGAAGCCCAGACAAAGCTGGGACAGTCCCTGGTGGCACTCGTGGCTCACTGTTAAGTCCTGCAGATGCCAACCTAAGGCACAGGCAGCAGAATTCCAAGGAAGCTGAAGCTCTCTGCTGAGGGCAGGTGGGTTTGCCAAAAGGCCAGCCCTGCACAAAGGCAGCCCTGTCACCGTGGAGGAGGTCCATCTTCATGGCCAATCTGACAAATGTCTTATTATTACTATTATTTTTTTTAAGTGGGCCTGTTCTCTCTGGGTCACTTTGCTCAAGCCTGCCCAACCTTGGTAATAATGAGCTGGGGCTGGTTAAGCAGCTAATTAGCATGCCGTTTGTTAGACCAGTTAAGAACGTAATTATTGTGAGTAGGCAGAGCCTGCCCATGGAATGCATTTGGAAGGTTACCATAGGAATCCTTCCTTGCTCTATTCATTCCCAGTGTAATACTAATCACTATCATAAGGAAGGGATTGCTTGGATATAGACTGTAGGTTACCATCTGATTAGATTGCCAGGGAACAAAGCCACGCAGGCCGGTTGGTTGTTAACCCTTTTGGGCTCTGCCAAAGTGTCCTGACCTGCACCAGGAGCTCCCCAGGGCCGGGGCTGGGGTCCCAGCATCCCTGGGCAGAGCTCAGGGCTCGGAGGGAGGGGGACAAGCTGAGCTCTGGCCTCCAAACAGGCTCAGACTGGGGAGGGGTTCACCCCACCTGGCACAGGGAGCCACCAGCCCCTGCCTTGGTCATTTGGGGGTCAGTTGGATCCAAGTCGAGCTGGGTAATTCAAAGATCTGATTAAAACAGTAACTGGGGAAGATTAAAGAGCAGAACTACAGCATTTTCCTGTTATTTATGTAAAATCCATGGCTCCTCCAGCACTCAGTGAGGGATCCTGCAAACAACCACCCCAGGGACGGGTCCAGCAGGGCGTTATCCCAGCTCTGCTCTGCACCACTGGCATGAGAGGTCACTGTGCTCAAGTGAGAAGCAACCACCAGCATTCATCACATGCCCATGGAAAGCACCAGCATGTGCCAGCCACCCACAGCTCCTCAGGGAGGAGGTGGACGCTGCCCTGAGCAGATCCAGCTGACACCACAGGACACTCCTCTGACAGCTCCCAGTGCCTGGGGGACAGGAGCTGAGAGCTCCACTCTGCAGGTCTCAGGCACCTCCATGTCCCTTCAATCCCATCAGCAGAAGAGTCCCAAGCTGCCCCAAACTTCTCTGCCACCCCCAGGTCTCCTCCAGGAGCAGAGGCTGTGCTGGAGCACCACAGAACCTGCTCAGTGCCATTCCTCGGGCACGAGGATCAGCTCCCTCTTTAAAGGGTGCAAACCTGCTCCCTTTTGCAGGGAGGAAATTCAGGAACATTTCTCCTTTGTTCCTCTGCCCCCGAAAGTGGCAGTCAGAGCTCACAGTTCCCCCGGAGCAGCCCTAGAGAGCCCTGGATGTTCATTAAATCGCCTCTGCATATTTTGCTCTTTTTTTTTTTTTCTTTCCCCCCTCAAGGCTGCCTACCAAAATCTCCCCGTGGTGTTCCTTAGCTCTTATCCTCGAAGTGTGGCAGAAATGAAGCGGTGAATGCCCCAATCTGAGAGCATTCTGTGGCCAGCCCCACGCTGTTCACAGCTCGAGGCCCCGGGCTCGGCGGGAATTTACAATTCATCGGCGACCAAACTATTTGAATGTTATCAACACATCCTTCCCCTGGCACACGAGAGTGTGACTTGTGACGAGGGAAGCAATTTGTTTCGTGAATTTGGTCCTTTGTTATTGAAAGCTGCTGGATTTGGATGTATAAAGACCTGTGCCATTAAGCCGCGGGGCAGAAGCATCCTATGGGCTGACAAGTTTGTTTGCTTGTTATTATTATTTTTTAAATACAAATTACTTTGAAAGTAGCATTATGTAGGACTCTGAAGGTGCTTTACTTAAAGCTTGTGCCTTTTCCAAAAGGTTGTGGAATATGAAGAAAAATGCATGGAGCAGTCTGTGATCTCAATTCAGTAGGAAAATACCAGCTGATTTCTAACCAAATTACTGTATATTATTCAGTGGGTTTACTTTGTCCAATCCAGTGTACCTCTAAATAACTGTATTTAATAGAAAATGTGGATTTACTAAAACGGGAATCTGTCTGGTGTCTCTAAAATTTAAAATGGTAAAGGAGGATCAATGTGAAAAGACAGTCTGACATTGACTGTAAGGCTCCTTTTTTGTCTGCTGAAAATGAGAGGTTTGATTTGTAAATAAAAGTCTTCAAAGTAAGGAGGAAATTGAAATAAGTATTTAAGGTTACTGAAGATTCTGACAGACCCAGCCCAGGGCTGGGCTCTGAGGGAATGGGGCAGTTCTGCCCCAAAGCTCCAGTTCTCTTGGATAACGTTGATCAACTCTGCCCAAGTGAGCAGCAGGTGCTGAATTACACCATGGCACTGATTTCAGCAGTAGGAATGTCATCCCAAACCTTTCTGCATTCACAAATTAATACAAGTTTTGTGGGAGATCAACCCTAGGTTTTACTTGAGTAAACTTGAGAACTGAGACCATTTTAAGCAACAAATAAATTGGATTTCCTGAGACAGCAAAGGACTATATCAGCTCTTTCATAAGAAGGAAGTATAAAAACTTTACTTTGTATTATTCCAAATATAAAAAAAACCCTCAAAACATGAGTCTGATCATTTATTTTCTCAAGTCATTGTACTGAAACAAGAAGCCAGGAAACTAAGAGGAATAGTATCTCAATCCAGCTTCCACCAGATTACCAGAACCAACAAGAAATAGAAAGAAGTGTTCTTTGGGAACTATTGTTCTCGAGCCAGTTCTTTCACTCCATTTTTGGCTAATTAAATTAATCTGGTAAGCAGGTGTAAACCCACTTGTTTGAGCAATGGTTTGGGTGGCTAAGAGGAGAGATTGGAGGTATTTGCACAGTGAGAGATTTGCACACGGGAGCATTAAACCCTATCAACAAGAGGAAACTCCACTCAGGATGCAGAAAATCCTGTTTAGCACTTCCCAAATTGTACCAAGGCGGCCCTAATCCAACCCCCCACCACCGAGGGGACATATAATCATCTGTTTGTTCAACTGCAAAGCCTGATCCCTGAGCTGGGGGTATGCTTTACCCAGTTAATATTTTATGTGGTAAATAGAAACATAAATGCTGCTGTCCTTCAGCATTTGCATTGTAAATGCACAGCCAGTAGAATGCTCAGGTTTGGCTCAAAACCAGTTCCTCTCCAATCTTTAATTGCAATAATGAACTTTTTCCATATGCATTTATTTTGTAGAAGTGCAAACCAACCAGGTTGTCAATACAGATTGCAGATGAGCACAGCATCACACACCCTAATCATCACCAAAGGCACAGGAAGAGTCAATAAAAAAGAATAAATTCTGATCAGAGAGAGAGAGAAAAGAAATATTATCAACAAGGAGGCAGAATTCAGTCCCACCTACATGGTTAGAGTGATATCACTCCTGATTTGCAGATAATAATTGGTTTGGTGCAATTATTCTAATTTAGCACCAAGGAATATCAGCTAACATGAAAAACTAGGAGTTTGTTTGCCCTTTCCCTGGGTTATAACAGTACTGGAGAAGAATGCCAGTTCACCCCTGGGAGTGCAAAGGGAGCTGGACCCAACCTCCAACTTTTGGGATCCCCCAGGGAGCAGATCCCAGCAGGTTCCCAAACACCTCGAGCTCGGGATCTGACACCTGGAGCACCCACCAGCCCCACACAGCCCCGTTTGCTGCACCTCAAAACCACCTTAAAACCACCAAAATAATGGCACAAGGTTCATTCCCCCCCAGGCATCCCCAGGTGGGATGGCAGAGCCGGCTGGAGCACTGCAAGGGGGAGCAGCAGGGGAGGAGGAGGAGGAGGAGGAGGAGAGGATCCCAGTGACAAGCTGGGACTGTGTGTCCCGTGTCCTCGCAGTGCTGGGCCACTGCCAACCACCAGAGGAAGCGTTCAGAGAGGCAGCAGTGCTGCTCTTGCCTGTGGGGCTGCTCCTCGAGACACTGCCTTGCTCCAAACATTCCTCCTGTGCCCAGCTCCCAGCCCAGCCCCTCGGCTGCCGAGGGGGAGCCACCTCCAGCAGCTGAGCCAGCACCTCACACACCCTCCGAAATCGCCCTGCCCAGACCACCTGGGTGGCACAGGGTGCTGGCAGCACACCTCACCCCAGCCTTGGCATCCCCGAGAGGCTGGTTCCTCCCCTGGGGACCCCACCGAGGATCACACCGTCACTCTGGGACGCCCTGGACCGTGCAGGGCCATCCCTTTGCCCAGAGCACCCTGGCACTGAAGGATGCTCGCTGCTCCTGTCAGTGGGAGGAAGCCGGACCGTCACCCAGAACAGGCATTTCATTTACCTCCTCCCTCGGCAATAACGACCTGCCAGAACAATTAACGTCCCTCCTCTCTCCCCCAGCCCAGAGCACTCCTGCTCTTCCCCCCCTGCCCGCCCCTTCCAGATTTGCTCCTGTTTTTCGTCTATTTGTGAAGGTGCCCAAGACAGGAGCTCACTTAATACGTTCCCTTACGCTTGTGGCGCAACAGCCTATTCAGCACAGATAAGCCCCTTTAGAAATGAAGGGGAATTTAATTCAGTGCTTGAGTGACAGCAGGAAGATTTATCCCCTCAGCAGACAATACGGCTTTTGGGGCTTTAATCTTGCCCAGACAATGGGCTGTTTCTCGGCCCTCATCTTGTGCTTTTCCCACGATGTTCGGTGATTAACCGGGGCTCCATTGGATGGAAGCCACTATCTCTCATTTAAGAGTGTTTGCGCCTCTGTCAAGGACCAGGGAGGGAGGTGGGAAGAAGAGAAAGGAAGGGGAGGGGTGGGGGGGAAGTTGAACTCATCTGGGAGCAATACTGGAGGCTGTGCACTGGGCACAGCGGATGCCAGCACTGTCTGCAGTGGGCAGGGCAGGGGGACAAGGCAGAGGGACACTGGCACTGTCACCTCCGGGAGAGCTGTGGGCAGGGCATCACGGGTTTAGTTCAGAGTAACAGAGCTTCTAGAAGCTCCTCATTTATTTCATTATTTAGAAAAGCCCCTGTCACAGACCGAAATCCTGCAGTCCTTGGTGTGCTCTGCCTAAATTGGCCCGTTTTACAAAAATTAAGGGATTGAAACACGCCCTGAACCTGGTCTGAAATCAGCCACTGTGCTCGTGGCTTGGAGTAAAAAGCTGGTATTATGCACCAGCCCAGCAAAGATAACTCACACCATGGCAGGGGACAACCACACACAGAGCTGGCACAGCAAAAACACCCACAAAATACAGCAGGTCCCCCAAACACCCTCCAGGGAGCATTTGCTGCCACACCTGCACTGCACAAAGTGCTGGGCACTGATTAATCCACTGCAGCGAGGAAGATGGTTTCTTCCTAACAACTAAAATACATCTAAAGTGATGTACTGCTGCCCTGGGAGGGTGTGGGGCCCTGGCACAGGTTGCCCAGAGAAGCTGTGGCTGCCCCTGGATCCCTGGAAGTGTCCAAGGCCAGGTTGGACAGAGCTCTGGTCTAGTGGAAGGTGTCCCATGGCAGGGGGGCAGAACTGGATGATCTCTAAGGTCTCTCCCAACCCAAGCCATTCCACAACTCTCTGATCATTAGAAAGTTCACCACCACCAGGTTTCTCCAGCCCCAGCTCTGCTGCTCCTTCCAGCTGTGCCCACGCGGAGCCGCTCCCTCCGGCCAGCCCAGGGAGGCTTTGTAGTGGCCACCACACATCTGGCACTCTGAGCCTGCAACTGCATATTTGGGTGACTCACTCAGCAGAGGAAAATGCTGCTGCCTTCTCTTTTGTTGGTGGGGGTGTCTGGGAGCAGCTGAGCCAGGAACCAGAAGCACGTGTTGCTCCTGCCCAGAGACACTGAGCCCAGGCCACCAGGGCCATGGGGAACCTGGCACACAGGGAGGGCACAGCCCCTTCCCCTGGGAGAACACTCCCAGTCCCCTGCAGGGTGGCTCCTGCCTCAATTAACCTGCACTAATCAGTCCCAGGGGGTTCTCCCTGGCAGAGCTGTGGGGCCACCACTCCTGGGCTGTGTCCCTCTGTGCTCCCTCCCCACCCCGGGGCTGCAGCACTGCTGCTTTGGGGGGCCTGTTTCAAACAGGAAAAGCAAATATTCTGTGCCATATTCCCTCCACTTGCACTAATTTTTACCACAAGACCGAGGAAGCCAAATGGGACCCCCGGGCTGCCACTGCTGAGAGGGCAGAGATGCTCAGCCTGGGCTGGGGACTCTCACACCAACCTCTGTCTGACACGGCCCCAGCCATCACCATTCACTGCCTCCCGTTTTCCACCTTTTGAATCTCCTGGAAAGGAGTGACCACATGGGCATCTTGGAATACTTTGTCCATCTTGCCTTCCAAACTGCTTCAAACAGCCTTTTCCTGTTCTATTTTAAATGGTGAACGCAGGGAAGAAAGAACGCCAGAGGAACAAAAATGAAATTAAAGACCATAGAGGGAGCCCACAAAAAAACAAATGTCACAACCCAATTCCCATGTTGTCTCAACCACTGTGAACCCAGAGCTGCTCCATTTAACTTGGAGACATCAAACTGTGGCTTATAATTTTTACAGCACCTTTGTCTGGCCCAGCATTTAGAGGAAGTGGGGAAAGTAGAAGGAAAATTATTCAGTACAGGCTTCCTGAAAACCAGGAGGGACTTTTGTGGTGGCAGCAGGAGGGTAGGACAGATCTGAGTTTAGAAGAAATACACCATAAAAATCAACTTCATTTTGCAACCTCCCTGCCCACACTGGGACACAGCCAGGACACAAACCCCGAGGGGAAAAACACACCTTTTGCTGCTGGCAGGGATTTGGGGGTTGGATTTCTGGTCAAGGGGAGCCCATGAGCAGGTTAACATCAGGCTGAGGTTGCCTTCACTCATCTGAGGTGATTATTTGTGCTGCAGCAATTCCCAGAGACCTCAAACAGACACCAGGCATGGAACAACTTGCAGTGAGAGAGTCCTTTCCCCAAAGAACCAACAAATCCCTTCACTGCAGAGCACAGAGAAGAAGTGACCACACACAGGTTATCCTGCAGGGCAGGGCCAGGCATCCTGCCTTCCCAAGTCTGAGCCCTGCATCCCCAAAACCAGCCTAGCTAAGAACAGCTTAGTCCAAACCACTCACCCCTGCCCTGAGTGCAAACAAAAAGGTGTTAAATAAAACCAAATACAATCTCAGCATCCCCTGCTTGCATTACAGGGTACATTCGATATTGAACTGCTTTAGCAGTTTTTTTGCTGCCCTGGACTTTAGCAGCACAAAGCACTTCCACAAGAAGTACAAAGCCCTGTGCCCTTCAGCAGTCTTTGCCCAAAGCCAGGCAGTGACACAGCAGTGATTATACACAGAGCCTCACCTTGTTTTTCTAATGGGTTTTTGCTTCGAGCATCCGTAACTTCCCAAGCCCCAGGTCAGGCCAACAGAAAAGTGCAAGTATCCAGGAAGCTCCTTTGCCTTAAAATTGCTGCATTTTGGCAGCAGCACTAACTCTTCACAGAATTACTCCTTTTCCTCTAATAATCCACTTAAATCTATGTAGGAAAACTTGTCTGTGTGAGCTGCAGCCTCTGCAACAACACATCCAGGGGAGGCAGTGTCAGGTGCTCTATTTATAGGCCTTTCATGCAGGTGTGTGTTTGCCCCTGAATACCTGCAGAGCCTCCATAAATAGGGATTGTTTCCCAGCACCAGCTGTTTGACAACTGGGATGAGCCTGGTTAGCTCAGATGTTTCCAACCACTTTTTCCCCAGAGGATTTTCCCCAGGTAAGTCCCACAAGCACAGTCCTGCCAGCTCACACTGATTGCTACAGATGCAATACTTCAGAGGCAGCAGAATCCATTTGTTAAGGGAAATATCCTTAGACTTTTGTCCTGACCCAGCACACGAGGAACAACGGACAGGCCGAGGGATCAAAGTCTCCCCTTTATCGACAGGCACTTGGCAGAAATGTAAACTTCCCCATATATGGCTTCAGAAATGTGTTTGAACTCACTCAAAGAGCAGCCAAAGACGTCTCCAGGAGTGAAAATTCACTGCCCCCCTCTGAGAGGGAAAGGCAGCCCAGGTACCTTGGACTGTGGAAGTGATTCTTTCCTTCCATCTGCTATTTCTATCCATCTTCTATCTTGAGTTTTCAGTGTTAAGATTGGGTATCTTTTGGTAACAGTAAAAGGAAGTATCAAAGGATTTTTTTTTCATATAAACGTAATTGATTTGATAGTGAAATGCTTATTTACACAAATAATCAGTTGGTGCAAAGATTGTGTAGCATCTAATCCACCTCCCACCCCTGGCTGTCCCAGCTGCAGAAAGTGGGTGAGGGAAGAGCAGATAAACCAGGCAGGAAAGAATTAAATGAAGAGCAACCTTACCAGGAGGAATAATTAACATCAAGACAGAGAACCAGCAGTGCTGAAGGTTCCTGAGTGTAGGTCAGCAAGAGCTAACCAGGCTGTGGGGAGGAGAACTCCTGGCTTCACTCAGTTCTGCAATTCCTGCAGCCCTTTACAAGGAGAATGGCTCAAAAAGTTTGATTTTGAAGTTTCCTTGTAACATGAAAAACAACACTGGGATCTGGTGAAAGAAAACATCAATTCTTTCCTATTGTTCTGTGATATACTTTGGGTATTCCTTCCTTCCCTGTTTCTGCAGCCATCCTTGCCCTGGAGCACAGAACAGCTGCTGGAGGGTCTGGAAACTGTTCAGTGGGAACAGTGATCACCTGGAGAGGGGGGACCAGAGGGAACCCCCCTGGGCTCCCAGGCTGGTGCTGCCTCTGGAGCCACAACACCCAAACTCATCTGAGATCCCACAGACAGAATGGGTGTCCCAGGCTGGGCTGCTGATGGAGACCAAAGACAAAGAGAAGGGTTGCCAGTGGCTGTAAAATGCCAAAGCCAACAATAACAGTTTAGGTGCGTGCTTAGATTTCAGACCTGCAGAGAAGTGGGTTTTATTTGGCAAGAGAAATAGCCTTTAATATCCTCCTGCTCCAGGCCTCAGGCAGGTACTCAAAGGCAAATAAACCAGAACTGATCAGGACTCTGGGAATGAAAGGCAAGAGTGAGGAATCTTCAAGCTGGGGCTGATAACCCCTCAGTGATGTGACAGGTCTGGGGAAAAGTTTAGGATGACTTCGAGCAGACTCGGGTGCAAAGACACCTACAGTTGTTTTTTTTTTTGAATAAAGGGACTTTGAAGCAAAGTCATGAGCAAAGGAAAAAGAAGCACCTACCCCAAGTCAGCAGCAGCCACCCTGATGCAGAGCTCTTCACCTTCTACTGCCCCTGGGATGGGATCTTGTGGGAGTGGGTCTGATGTGGCAGAAAAACCTGCACTGCTCCTCAGAACTCAGATCCACCCCCCTCAGGTGAAAAAAGCACCCAAGACTTTGTCTTTCCTGGGGGACTAATGAAGCTGCTTCACCTGACCAGCCTCAAAGAGGAGGAATTGGAGATGTGGGGTTTTGTCTGTAAAAAAAGGCAAGACACCAGCCAGAGACAGAAAGGGGAAGGAAAGAGGGGGAAGAACTAAGAAGGAAGTGCCAGTTCTTTGACACCTTTTTGATGGAGTTGGATTTGCAAAGCAGAACATGCCCCCTTCCCCTTCACAGGCCTGCCCTCTCTAATCTGATTTTAAGAGAACTTGGGATGAATCATCACCCCCTGCCCCACAGGCTGCAGCACTTCTGCCCTGGAGGGGTCCTGCAGGCTCATCCTCTGCCCTGCCCATCCACCCTGGGCTGGAGGTGCCCCAAGTGCCATCCCCTGCCCCAAGTGCCATCCCCTGTCCCCAGCAGGGACACAGGAGGCAGCTGCCCCTGGCACTGTGTCTGCAGGAAATGGGGGGGTGGCCCTTGGGGGTCACTGATTCCAGAGCAGACCAAGCTCCAGGGCTGGAATCCCCTCTAATGGGGGTGGAAATGGCTCAGGTTTTGCTTTCACTGCTACCAACAGTTTGCCAGCAAATTTATCTTATTTGTCGAGCCCAGTTTCTCTCCTTTATCCCCCCGAAAGCCACAGGGTTTGGTTTTTATGAGGTGCTGAGCAGCCACAGCTCCTGTTCACTGCTCTGTGGTTGGAGGTGGAGGGCAGGGATGCTCAGCCCAGCTCAGCCCCTCCAAGCTGAACACATCCCTGGGGAATGCTCAGGCACATCCCTAAGGAATGCTCAGGCTGAGGTTGGCACAGGACCCAAAATGCAAATTGATAATTCGTGTAATTAGGAAACCCCATTCAAATAGTTATTTCTGTTCATTTCTGTGTCATCATTAAAGAAGCAACATGATAAACTGATTTAAAATGTCGATTATGAAACCAAACCAGAAATGTGCAGTAACACCACAGTAAGGAAAAAAAAAAAATCCTCTGTGCCAAAATTTACATTAAAAAAAATTAGTTATTTACCCTGGCAGTGCTACAGTTTTTCTCTCTGAACTTTGTAAAACTTCATCCCCAAATGGATTGACTTCTACATTATCTGACATTTCCTCATTAGCTTCTTTCCTTTCTTTCTTCTCTCTGCAGAAAGGCCCTTGAGTCTAACCATGTCAGAAGTCTCTGAAATTTGACAGATCTTACATTTCCAGCTCATTTTCTAATGAGTTTGTACATCAGGACTGATTAGTGTAATAAAGAATTCATGAAGCAAATAAATGTAACATGAAGACACCTTGAAGAGAGGAAAGAAAGAGCAAGTCAAATATGTTGAGAAAAGGTCTGGCCTTTTTAACCTTCATTTAATCGTTCTGACAAAGACACTTCATCAAAGAGACTTGGCAGGTATTTGGACTTTGTGAGCAGAAATACCAGGCTTTGAACTTCTTTCTCCCCTGCATTGCCCAGGAGAGCCCATCATTAGCCTAATTTAGGCAACTTCTTATCAAGCCAAGGCTTTGCCAGCCACGTCCTGACCTGCTGAACACAACCCACGTGGGCAGAGGGTGCAGAGCAGCCCCGGGGACCAGCTGGCACAGCCCCCTCTGTGCTCCCAGGATGGCATTTCCCAGGCACAGCCACCTCCTGCTCCCTCTGTAAATCCATGGGAAAGCTTCCTGGAGTTCCCCTGGGGCACCCCCTCACCCTCTGAGCCCATCATTCACTGGGGTCCTGGGTGACCCTGCAGGTTTTCCTCACCAGGTGCTGCTCCTCCATGTGAATTAAAGAAAGGAAGCACAGCCTGTTCCCTTCCAGGACCCCATCCCTGCATTCACCTGCCTTTTATTTGCACCACGTTCAGTGGCACTTCTCTGTCACCTTCTCCTCCCACAGAGCTTTGTCCCCCTGGTGTTGTCTGAGCTAAAGAAGTTTTGTGTTCCTTCTGGACACAAACTCCTGGCAAAGAACAACCACCCAGATGTTCAGGTCCCCCGGGAAGGAAAGCTGGTATGTTTTATTTTTATTTGTTTTTATCTACAGAATTAAAAATAGGCTTTGTTTAAATAGAAGCTGAGTTGATGTCTTTGCTGGGGAAACTATACATTTGAGATGTTTACATGGAAAACGTGCCAGAGGTTTTAGTCTGACCAGCTTTAGTTTGGGATCTTTCCCACTCTGGACATGAACTCTTGGCATCAGAGTCCTCAGGCTCAGCAGGAATTGCACATACCATGAGAGAAAGCATAACAATAACTAATATTAAGAAAGAATAATTCTGTTACGTGTGTTCGGATGAGTAAAACTGGTGGGAATGTCAGGATTCAGATCTGTTTCACCACTGGACAAGGAACACAGCAAAGGATCCTGCCCCTTTCCCTCAGCAATGCCCCAGTGGGCCTCAGCCAGTTGTAATCCTGTTCTCCTCATGTCTTCACCCAAATGGAACATTGTCAGGGCTCCTCAGGAAGCTGCAAGAAGATTCTTTTGAATAGGGACTGTATGTAAAATAGTTCAAAAGAGTCCTTGTCCTTGCACAGGCCAGATCTGCATGGGAAGTCACTTTTTTGTTCTTCAGAAGAAAGCAAAAACCCACAAGGACAAAAAAAAAAAAATGAGAAAGAGAAAGAAACCAAAGAAACCTCAAAGAGTTCAAAGAGTGTTTCATCAGCATCTCAGGCCTCAAGAGCAAGGACCCCTTTGTCATCTTTGCTGACTGACTTCTCCCCTGAACTGGATGTGACGGAGCAAAATTCTTCTGCCTGAGCCACGGGGAAGCTCCCCTGCCCTTCCCAAACCTGCTGGGCTGTTTGCCCCCCTCACTGCCAGGGGTGAGGGGCTCCGTGCCCAGGTCACAGACCATCAGCAGAGAGACCTGACCTCAGCACAGCACTCCAGCAGCCTGCAAACCCTGCTGACCAGGCACCATCTGCCTCTGCAATCAGCATCCCCTCTTTTCTAGTCAAGTTTTCAGGGTGAAAAGTTTCACTAAATAAAAAAAAAATTCCATCTAAATCGCATTGTCCTTGGAGTTATAACATTTTATCCTTCTGAGGTTCTCCCAGCTAAAGTTTTAAACTGATGTCTATCTTAAAAAGGTCTCACGGAAAACTGCAGCACAGAAATGCTCCTCCTCCACTCCACTTCTTATTTTCTGTGCCCTTTTGACCCCTTTTGTCCCAGCCACCTTTTTCCCCTTATTCTCCTTTTGCATCTGATCACACTCTGCATCCTCTTTATTCTTATCTTCCATCGCTTCAGCTCTTCTCCCTCGAGTTCTGCACTGCTCTGGCCCAAACCCCCCTTTGCCTTATCTGCCTCTTCACTGACCACTGCAGCAGAGGAGCCCTTTCCTGGGGGTACAGCTGCTCTTTGCAGGATTTCCATGGACAGCAGAGCTTGTGTGTGATTTCCAGCAGGGAACACACACCCTGCAGGTCCCTGTGGGGCACAGTCACACACACCCCACGGGCTGGGTTTGCATCAAGATGCACTTCAACCCTTTTTCTTTGCCTTTCTCACCCACTTTTAGGGAAGCTGCCCGAGCAGCACTGCTGTGGCAGCAGGTCATGGCACAGAAAACTGCAGGAAAAATCAACACAGGGGAGAGAGGATGGGCAGAAACCTAAACTGGTAACGGGATACCGGGGAAACGTGTCCAGACATTCTGGCATAAGAAATGGTTTGTAACATATATGATAAAAACAAGATACAACATAATTAGCACGGCCTTGGCAAACTTCCAGCGTGCTGAGCTGAAGAAATGGTTCTGTAGTTGGTTTAAAGCACACAGAGCTATTTATACTCTTATTTATCCCGTGATCCCAACGCTGGAGGGATCCCTCCTTCCTGGAGTAACTCCCCATGCCACAGAAGTGCAATATTGGCCCTTCCTTTCGAACTGAGGCTTCCAAACTGTGGCTTGAATCCCATTCATTCCCTGCCTTTGCACCTCTTACTTGTGCAAAATCACAGAAATGCTGCAAAAACACCCAGACAAGCTGTGATCTCCCATCCACAGAGCTGGACAGAGGCTTCCAGCAAGGACTTCCATGGAAAAAGACACTTCCCAGCTCTCTTTTTGACCAAATTGGCCAACAAACAAGTTTTTTCCACCTTTCCCCCTCCCCACCTTCCCATTGACCAAAGGGAAAAGGGGAACTCTGCAGCATTTATAAAAACTGAAGTTTCCATAAGTTTTCCAGAGGAGTGTCCAACCACTCACCCTCCTCAGAGACAGGAAAGCTCCTTTTCAAGACCTTGGGTTTGCAACTGCTCAGTTTTGGGAGAAAAGCCTTTCCCACTCCCCCTGGGCACCCCTGGGGTTCCTCCTGCCCCACCCTGGGCTCTGGCAGCTCCTGCAGGTCTCCAGCTGGGTGACACCAACCCGGGAAAACTCCCAGGTAATGCCACCACTTCACCACTTCTGTTAACAAACTTCTTCATTTGGACTGACCACACAGAACAGTTGCACCACAGCAGCAGAAATTCCTTATCACACGGGAGGAGGGCAGGGTGGGGACACCTTTTCCCATGGAGTTTGTGTGAACATCTGGACATCCCTGGTCCAGAGGTACCCGAGAGGAGACAGCTCTGGCTGTGGAACCATCTGAAAGGACCTTCATCATCCTCGTGGTCTGGCTGTGACCTCAACATGGTCATCAATCCCCATGCAAACCCCCTGCAGACTCCAGCAGGACACAGACAGGTGCCAGGTGACCAAATTTGATGTTTAAACACAGCTTTTGGAACAACCATGGGTGGAACAAAGTCGTTTCATAGAATGTGTTGCAATGAGGTGGAAGATAAAAATACCTGCAGCTGTCCTCTGTTTTATTGAGCTCTGGTTTTAGCAGGAGCAGAAGGACACTTTTAGCCCTCTAAAATACAAAATATCTATGAAAACTGTCAATCCCAAATGACAGACCCAAGTCCAAGGTAAGAGTGACAGTGACCTCCCAAAGGGCGAGGTCAGAAGGGACCGTCCTGTGGCTTTGCAGGGTGACCTCCTGTGCAGTGAGACTTCCTCAAAGCAATTCCTGTTTGGTGCTCACAGAGCTCTCAGGAGGCACCAAAGCTCAGCCCCTGAGTTCTCAGCAGTGAACTCGAGGTCCTGGTGAACTGTCTGAGTGTGGAACCCTGTCCTGGGGAGTGCTGAGGGACACACTCACTGCAAGCACACCCACCAGGGTGAGGTTTAAACCTTCCTGCTGTCCAGGGGGATACATGAGCTGATCTTTCAGATCGCTCTTCCAACCCCTTTTTCCCAGATTTCTACTTTTTAATTTTCTTTTTTTTTTTTTAATAAAGGTTTCCATTAAACTGGGTGTTGTCACACCTTTAGCCTATTGACTCGAATTTTGCTGTAGGTAAGCACTTTAAGGTGACATTTCTGTCACCTTTCCACTTTCTCCTCATTAAACTAAACAGATTAAGCTTCTGGAATAACAAGAAAACTGTTTATTTCCAGGTTTATAGCTGCATATTTTCGTTAGAAATGGTGCATGAAGGTTTATGTTCCAAAACATCAAAACGTGTTTTTGTCGTTGTTCTTTTAAAAAACCCATTTCACAATGAAACCCAGGGAGAATCACAAACCAAGATGCATTGTAATCCCCTTCTTTAAAATGTTTTAATAAAATTAAATTTGAAGATACTACAGTAGGGCCTTACCCACTGCTCTCAGCTGAAAGAGGGAAGAAATTAAGTGACTTTAAAATGAAACAGGTTTCTCTTCTGTCTGACTGAAAGTTACAGGATGTTGGTAGTGAACCAATTAAAACACATCTTAAAACGATAAATACAAACCAAATGTACATTATCAGCATGTTCAGCCTTTTGTTTCTTGGTCCTGTTTTGTATGGGCTTATTGCAATCATATGTGTTTGGAAGGAGGGGGAAAATCAAATCATTTTAGGAAATAATAAATAAAGAATTCGGTGGAGGAAACAAAGGAGGGCTGCGTTTGTTCAAACATAAAATAAACCAGCGGCAGAGGGAAGGCTGGAAGAGAAGCCACAACAGCCATGGATCAGTGGAGCTCAGAAATATCTAGAAAACAGAAAAAACTCTGTCCCAGCTGAAGGCATGACGTGGCTGGGCAGGACCAGGACGCTCCTGTTCCCTCCACCACCAGCCCCCGACTCTCCTTGGATGCCTCTGGTCCCTCCCCAGGATTTGTTCTGTCACCTGAAGTACCAGCTCCCCTCTGAGCTGGGCAGTGCCCCATCAGCCCAGTGTTCACCCATCAACAATTCCACAATCCCTGAGGCTGGAAAAGCCCTCCCAGCCCATGGATCCCCCTGTGCCCCATCCCCACCTTGTCCCCACCCAGAGCTCTGAGTGCCACTGCCAGTCCTTCCCTGGACACCTCCAGGGCTGGGCACTCCAAACCTCCCTGGGCAGCCCCTGCCAAGGCCTGACCACCCTTTTCCAGGAAGAAATTCTTCCTGAAAGAATTTTTTCCTGTATTTATGTTTCTCATTTCTTTCTGTTCACCAGCAGTCACAGATCAGTGCTGGAACAAAGTTGCCATTTCTGCAGCAGATTTTCTACAGTTGCAATGAGTGGAAATAAGTATCTGTATAAATGTACATATATATAAAAATACACAAGCTACAGGCGTTCAGTATTTTCACATTAAGATACACAGAGGTTTTAGAAGTGAAAATGTTTCACTTTTTACGAGTCTCAGAAAAATAAAAATTTCCTATATTTTTACTCCCTGCTTTCAGCTTTCCCAAGGCATAATTTTTTTTTTCCTATTGATCTGTCCCCAGTCCCACACCCTTAATGGATTCTTCTTAATGAAAGACTGCAGCGAGTTTGCACAATTTTTTCATTCTTTGGGGCTGCAGGTAAGTAGCTGCTCAGTCCTGTGCTTAGGGGAAGGAAGTATTGAAAATCTCCTTTGCTATTCCTCGTTTCACGGTTTATAACGTGATACTTATAAATACTTTGGTAGCAGATTAAGCTCCAGAGAAATGAAAACATTTAAAAAAGAGCACAAAGCCTGCAAGTGTCCAAATGAGGGAGCAGAAACTCCGCTTTAAGCTCCAGGAGGGGGTTTATGAGATGTAGTGCCATGTGCCATACAATACAAGATAAACATCTGTTGTTATTTCAGTAAACTTAAATCAGATGTTAAGCTTTTTCTTCAGGGGGATAGTGGCACAAAGAGAGATTTTATTTTTTTTTTCTCTCTCTCTCTCTCTTCACCAACGTGGCTGTTCCTGTGCCAGGAAGACTGGGAGAAGATTCTGGAGGGGACTTACACACCCTCGAAGCAATCTAGTGGTGATAAGGTGGCCTTTTGTAGCCTCTGATGTACCCTAGACCTTCAACCCTGGATTTCTGCCCAGAAAGATATTTATTAATAAGGAGTCCAACACTGCAAGTACCGAGGAGGAGTTATTGCATTCACACATTGAAACACAAATCCAAAACTAGGTGAGTCTCAGGCTGAGAACGTTGGGGCTGTTCAGCCTGGAGAAGAGAAGGGGGTGTGGAGACCTCACAGCACCTTCCAGCATCTGAGGAGGCTACAAGGAAGCCAGAGAGGGACTCTGTCCTTCAGGGACTGGAGTGACAGGACAAGGGGAAACGGCTTCAAACTGACAGAGAGGAAATTCAGATTAGATATACAGAAGAAATCCTTCCCTGGGAGGGTGGGCAGGCCCTGGCACAGGTTGCCCAGAGAAGCTGTGGCTGCCCCATCCCTGGAGTGTCCAAGGCCAGGTTGGACAGGGCTTGGAGCAACCTGGGCTGGTGGAAGGTGTCCCTGCCCTTGGCAGAGAGTGGAAAAAGCTGAGATTTGAAGTCCTTTTCAACCCAAACCATTCCATGGTTCTACGAATCAAATACAAAGATTTTGGTGGGCTCTGGATTAAAGCTGCCAAAGGTGCCAAGCTGACCCCCCCTGTGCTGGAGAGCTGCTCTGCCAGACCCTGAATGGATGAAGGGCAATCCTCAGAACCTCCTGGTTATCTCCACCACCACACTCTCACCAGGGCACCGTCTGACAGCTCCTCTTCCCCCATTACACCCCCAGCACAGCCCAGTTCATGTTCCTGTTCAAAGGGCCCGTTGGTCCCAGGCAGCAGCATCTGGAGCTCAGCTCCAGCCTTGGGCTAACCCTGCCAGGGCTGTGCTGGCACTGCAGGGGCTGCAAAAGGAGCTGTGCAAGGAGGGGCTCCAGGAGCTGCTGTTCCTCCACACAGGGGTTCCCAGCAGAGCAAATGAACCATGGACCCAGTGCAGGACTCGGGATAACGGCCCAGGAATCTGCTCTCATTCCAGATGTGCTTCTGTTCAGCTCTTAATTTGGCAATTTTGTGGCATAGAGCAGTTTAACAATGCACTTTTAATGACCCAGCATTTATATATATATATCTTTTGTTTCATTTTTATTTACCTTAGCAGCACACTAAAACGTCCCCAGCATACCTCAGGTTTTTACATTATATTTTAATTAGTGTTTTTATATATGAAAGACAAAGACACCACTCAGTACAAACACACATCTACTGTACTGCATTTCCCAAGGCACATAATTTAATACCCAGAACACCAAGTCTCTCTCCATCAAAATTAATATTCCCTTGCTGGGTACTGGGTCCATCTGGTAGCTGGGTTTGGGATCTATGGGAGGAGGGAACAATGTTTGTTGTTCTTGTAGAAGTAGTTAATGTTTTATAAACTCATGAAACTCCACAGAATCAGTATCACTGTGAAAGGAGCTCAGGGCAAGCAGATGTGCCCCTCAATTAATTAATTTTAGGTGGGTTTTTTTCTGTTTTCTTTTCTTTTTAATAGTCACATATTCAATAGGGAAAGTGTAAGAGGAAAGACCAGGACTTTTCCCAAAATGAACACTGAGTACATTCTGTGCTGCTTATTCAACTCTACCTGGGTATTTTCCTGATGGAAACCCTTCCAATGCCAGAGCAGACCCAGAGGGTGCCCGTGGTGCCAGAGCACAAACCCCGGTGCAGAGGGTGCTCAGAACCACTCTGGGGGTGCAGCAGCCACCAAAACTGCTGGAGGTTTAGGGGCCATTGGGTGGGAAAGCAGCCAAGATGAAAACTTGCACCCAATGCACCCAAACTGAGCTGTCGATGCTTCACCCCCCAGGAGCCCTGCGGGGTCTTTGCCTTCCCCACCCTCCCTCAGCCCCGACAGCAGCATCATCCCACGCTCAGCTGGGGCTGGGAAAGCCTGGAAGGAGCAAGGACAGCCACCCCTCAAAGGCCAACTGTGGTTGGTAATTCCTCCAGGCTGCAGGGTCAGCCTTTGGGTCTCCATGCCCAGCTTTAATCCCGTGCAACATTTATGGAACATTCCTTCCCTCCTCCTCTGGAGCAAGTGCAAACACTGCTTGGCAAAGAGGAGCTGCCCACGAGGAAGGAGTTCCTCGGAGCAGTTGCACCAGAACTTGAACTAACCATAACATAACACGTCTGAATAATGCTGTGAAAAATATATAAAATCTGTCATGGCATTAAAAGTTTAAACACCATAAATCTGCAGTGTGCTATTTACTGGGCTGAGAAGGTGATAGAAACAACATTCTGAAGTGGAACGAGAGAAGAAAAGAAAATGCAGCCTGGAGGCCAGAGGGCAGGGAAAGCCCCTGGGAGCTGGGCAGGAACAGGCTCCAAGGGAAACGTCAGCCCAGGGCCCGTGGCTGGCAGGATGTGCCTCAGCACTGTGGGCACACACCTCCTCAGCAAACTGCTTGGTTAATACCCTGGAAAAATGTTTTAAAGGAATCTACCAAAATAGGTGGGAATTTGGAAGAGGAGGGGAAAAAAAAATCAGATCGGAATTGGCAGCAAAGAATATGGAACAAATAAAATTCAATTCTCAGAAGGTGCCCGAGAGTCCCCGTTCCCCTCATGCTCCCAAAGGCTCTGTCACAGACTGGTGGCTGGGAGGGGGAGATCCTACAGAAAACAGGGATTCGAATTGCCAGCTACAAGATTTGCTCCAACATTTGCCAAACTTCAGTATGAATTCACAGTTCAAGTTGAAATAAAACCCTCACATTTTGCCAGTTTTCAAGTTGGAGCCTTGTTAATGTGTCAGATTGGTTTGAGCTCCTTCCTACAGGCAGGATCTCCAAGTTGTGATCCTCAGACTCTGTGCTACGTCGCAGAAAATAGAATATTTCAGTAGTTACTGTGAAAAAGATGTAAACAAGCCACTGCAAATTCTGCAACCTGTCAGCCCAAACCGTGGGGAAGTTATCTGGGGGCTCCAGCTGGAGACCATCCCTCATGCAAACTGACTTTCTTTCAGTTATAATTGAGAACAAATTCCATTTTCATCTGTGACTGAACTTTTCAAGCTTTTGTAAGCTCCAAGTCAGCTCATTAACATTACTTAGACACCGGGTTTATAGTTGAATTATACCATGTTTATACTGTGGAATTCCATTACTTAATTGCTTCACTACTGGAAATTTCAGTGGGGTTCTCATTTTTCGCATAAATCTTGGGAATAAACATGTTTCTGTATTTCTCTTACTTAATTAAGTGCATGTTTCGTAAAAATAGCCAACACAGACAAATTAAGCAAAGCATCATTTGTTTAATCAAACGGGAAACTCGCGCCACGAGGAAAAGGGGAAACTCCAAAAGCTTTGGCACTTGATTGCGGGGAGTGCTGGGGGCTCAGGGCTCCTCCAGACTGCCCAGACCTGCTCACCCTGCATGAAACCAGCCTGGGGGTCACTCACACCAGGTTCTTGCAGGAAAGGAACCAAAGGAACCGTGACCCAGGTCCCTGCAGCATCCCCCGGGGCTGGAGAGGCCGAGGGGCAGCGGGAGGGGGGACGTGGCACTGGGGTGGCACCAGGGATGGGACCTGTGCCCTCACCCCCTGCCAAGGACAGTCACGGCACAGAATCATCACAGCTGGAAAAGACCTCCAAGACCATCACGTCCAACCTCAGAGCAAACACCCCCTGCCCACTAAAGCTCGTGGTGTCACATGGAACAATCCTGACTGGCAAACATCTGCAGGTCCTCGCTGGTGCATCCCCCCTCTCCCGGGAAAACTGCCCTGGAGTCACTTGGGGCTTGTTTTCTTAGGGTTTCTATCTGGATAAAGTGCAGAGGATCCATTTGGATCACTGCAGTGGCACATTTTGGGGCTTTTCCTTGGGTATTTCCCCTTGTTTGTAGCAAATCAGTTTGTAGCCAAGTGACTCTGGGTGACAGGGCTTTAACAAAACTCAATCACAAACACCCAGAGTATTACAGCTCCTTCCCTCTCCCAGTGTGGAAGCAGCAAACAGAGACAGACACTGCAACGAAGGAGAGAAATGAGAAATGAAGCTGAGGAATACCAGAAATAAATATCTTTTAGGTCAATAGTGGGATTATTTTGTCTTTTAACAAATTTACTTCCTCTTCCAAACGCAAGTTTTCACGACTGAATAGGTTTGGTTTAAAGTTTAACAGGGGATAAAATAATGCCTCAAAATTATTAATTGCTGGAATTAAAGTAATTAAAATTTTAACAGCTGTTCTCTGTAACATGAGCTAAGGCAAAGAAGAACACACTTCAAAAAGAAATGGATTTGTTGCCACCAACATGTGAAAGATCTCCTCTCATTTTAGCCACACATTCATTTTAATTCAACTCCTTATGTAGAATCTCCTTTATGATGTGTAAGTCAAGGTATAGGAGTAGAATTTGGACTTTTTCTGCAGCTCTCAGAATTCCTTTCCCTCACCAGCTGGAAAGGCAAAGCTCTTTGTGTCCCCCCATCCCAGCTGCCCCTTCCCACAAAAAAACCCAGTTGGATGTTGTCTATTTATCCCCCAGTGCAAAATTCCAGCACTTGACTCACAAGAACTCCCTTTGCCAGGAGCTGCTCCTGCAATAACTGTGCAGGCCAAATTCCTTCAGGAAAAGACCTTTCATGTGAAGATCCTCTGCTGGAGGGAGCAGTGGGGGCTGACTCGGGATCCTCCACAGCTCGGTGCCCTCTCAGAGGTGGCATCACCTGCCCCCTCTGCCCTCTCCTTCCAGGGATTATGCCCTGGGAGCCAGTGCCATGTGTTTAAGACTCACAAATACTGATGGATGCCATTTGGAGCAACCCTTTAGTCAAACATTTTGGAAATGATCCCCTGCCTTGGCAGGGCAGCAGCCCCTGGACTCTGTGTGAGCCTCACTCATCAGCTCCTGAAACACAGCCAGGGCTCTACTTCCCAAATGAAACCTGCCTGCACCCTGCCATTCCCTTCCCCCGGAGTCCTGCAGCCATCAGGTGATTCATGGAAACCAGTTCATCTCACTTGAAGGCTGGGCTAAGTAATAATCAATAATTTACCAATGTTTTTAATACGACGTTACAGACTCTGATTTTCTCCAGTGAGGTACATGAGTGTCACAGTCACGTCCCTGCTGCACCAGAGGAAGGTCTGTCCATAGGACTGACCCCCCAAAGAGCCATCTGTCCCACCCTGTGTGCTCACAAGGGGTCAGGAAAACACCCCTGCAAAGGCTGGACTGGGGAAGGGGCTTCCACGGGGCAGCTTCGGGTACAGGAAAAATCAAAGGTATGGTTTTCAAACTGACAGAGAGGAAATTCAGCTTAGATATGTGGAAGAAGTTGTGCCCTGTGAGGGTGGGCAGGCCCTGGCACAGGTTGCCCAGAGGAGCTGTGGCTGCCCCATCCCTGGGAGTGTCCAAGGCCAGGTTGGATGAACTTGGAGCAACCTGGGCTGGTGGAAGGTGTCCCTGCCCGTGGCAGGGGGTTGAACTGAATGGGCTTTAAGGTCCCTTCCAACCCCATCCTTTCCATGGTTCTTTGATTTTTTTGCCTTCCAAATGGTTTCAATTCGGTCTGAGTGACCCAACTCACACACTTCAAAAACCAGGTTTGGTTTTTAGATGTGGAGATGTTTCCAAATTCAGCTCATGTGTTCCTGCTGATATCTGCCACATGAAGCCTTTTCATACGTGCAAAAGTGAGGGGGATTCCACTGTTCCAGGGGTTTCCTGCAGCTGGAAGGGGTTTATGGCAGGATACCCTAAAGATAAAGGGCACCACTTGGCTACACAGGAGTGATTCTTTTCTGTAAAACCTGGACTAGTCCCTAACCCACCTTTACCCAAAACCACCACGTGGTGCATTTTAAAGAGAACACAACACAGAATAGAGGTTTTATTCCCAGCACATCTGTGTGGGGCTCTCAGCAGTGCAGGGGGGCTGTTCTGGGCCTGCACGTGACTGCAATGGGACACTGAGTCTTCTTGTAATCCCCAAAACCTTCAACACGTTGGCACAGAGATCCTTTAATCTTGTTTCATGTGTGTAAAGTCCTCTCCCCTTGAAAAGAGCCCTTCCCCATCCCAGAGCCTCGGTGGCCCACGGAGCAGCCCGTGGCTTTCAGAGCAAACCCACCAGTATTATTCCATTTTCCGCTGAATAAAAGTATTGAGGTTTCTTTGTCAGGGGAAAAGCGAGGCTGGATTCCTTTATCCCCCTGCCCTCTCCTCTCACAATGCCAGACTCTGTTTGGTGGGCCAAGGAGGGCTGTCTCCCCAGAGATCCCAACAGGATTCAGTCCTCTGGTAATGGACTCCTAATACTGAGCAGAACCCTCAGCCTCCTCCAGGTCTCCCTTTGAACGAGGGTAGTCTGTCAGGGGTGGGGAGCAACCTAAAACCGCTGGTAAAGAGAGAGCTTAGGTGGAGAAGAATGATTTCTTATCAAAGCTGCCAATAGAGAAGACCCAGGTGGTAGGGCCGAGGGGGATCCCAAAGCCCTTCCTCCTGCCTGGAATTGGCAGATGGGATTCAGGAACAAACGGTGGCTTTGAGCAGCAAAGCCCGGCCTTGGGATGGGGACGATTAACACCTCTGGGGGGGGGGAGAGAGGAGGGAGGGAGGAGCCTGACCCGTCCTGGGGGCTGCAGTGCTGAAATTCCCCCTGTGGAACGGGAGATCCGCAGGTACAGGCGGCACAGAATTCCAGAGGGGGGCTGGGATCCCAGGGAATATTTTATGGACATTCATACGTGAGAAAAGTGGGCAATGGGAGGTCACAGGAGCGTGTGCCATGCTCAGAGATGATGGTTAAAGAGCTCCACAACCCCGCTGGGGCCGGTGGGGAGGCACAGAGGAGGAGCACAGCACATTTGTCCAGGAGTTCAGTGATTTTCTCACTTTGTCTCTGTTGTTGGGCCCTCTCAGAGGTGGGTCACTCACACCCTCCCAGAGCTGCCCCGTCCTGTCCCATTTCTCATCCTGAGTGAAACTAAATTCTCATTTCTCTGCATTTTCTGGGACGAATAAAAGTAGTTTGTGTAAGAAACAAAGTTATAGGAACAAAGCATGTTCTCAGGCAAAAAACCTCAGCATCTGCTGTCACCAAACAATTGAGGTTTAAACACATGTACATTTAAACCCATGTTTTAAAGCACTATCTGTGGACAGGAAACACCCCAGACTGCAGTAAATGCATTTGGAGTTCTTCTAATACCTTTAAGTGTGTGGGGGGAAGCATAATCTGTTTTGATAACTCCTGACATTAAACAGTGATAAATAATTAAATATGTTTAACTGTTTCATTAACTAAAGATAGATGGAGAGCACTCCACAGATAGAATATAGATCAAAAAGATTGAGGCTGGCTCTAAATTCCCCTGATGTTTTATGACACCATTTGTATTCTGTCACTCACTAGCTTTATGTATAGTCCAAGCTGTGAACTGAATACCCCATTCAGAAAGCCACTCACTCTGCATGTTATTGCAATTTAATATTTTCACACACAGACACATCATTATCTTGGAACCCGACACTGCAAGGAGAATTCAGTAATTTTTCAAGAGTGCTTTTTTTTGTTCTAATGTGAGCACTGAGGCACAGGGCTGATCTAATGGCCACTCTCCCAATATTCAGCCTCTAGACAGAGATCAGCAGGTTGATATTTGTCTGTTTTCAGGGATTCTTCTCATTTCAAACTTGTGTGATGTCATTTTGTTGAAAGAACTCAAAAGAAAGGTGAAGAATCCGTCACTACCAACAAGAAAAAAACTCCTCACATACTTATAGCTTGTGACTGAACTAGATATATAGGTCTAGATAGATATAAAATGTATATATTGACATGGACACTGCGTCTTCAGTCTTCCATTACAAAAACACAACTATGGACTGGGGTTATTCCACTTATCCTGGGATTCTGGGGGGGCAGAAATGCACATTTCCCTGGGTTGTGTGAAAAGAATCAGGCACACAGCTCTCCAAACTGCAAGTTAAGAAAAAAACAAGCACATTTAAAAGTATTTAAAAGCCAAGTCACACCAGAAAAAGGACTTTAAAGTGGAGAGAAAGGCAGGACTGACTGAGGGAAATAAATGTCTCTCACACCAGCCCCTTGGAGCTAATCATTAACAGGCTCTACATGGAGACCCAGGTACAAGGAAAAACTCCAGACATGCAAATCCCATGGATGTCCCAAAGAGTTCAGTGCCTTCAGGGCCTGCTCTGAAGTCCAGCACAGTCCATGGACAGGCTGCCAGGAGCTGCAGCAGGGTTTGGGTCCCAGCTTTGTGCCAGGGAATGTCCAGAGATGGGGAAGGTCCCCTGAGGACACTGAGGAGCTGCACGAGGTGAATTCCACCATGGAATTCACATCTCCTGGTCTGGGGGCAAACAGGAGCCTGGGTTTGCCCTGTTCCAGCCCCAGGGTCTGCATGAGGGTAGGAAGGAGGCTTCGAACCAAAGCAGTGCTCCAGAAAATTCCAGAGGTTCTTACTCCCTTCCTTCCCCCTACCCTATTTATTAAACTGCTGGATTCATCAATAAGAGACAAGGAATTCTCCAGGCAGGGATGGTGGGGAACACTGTTTCTCTCTGTTTGTTCTCTAGATGTGTGATTTGGGTGAGTCCCTGATCCAGGAGAGCCTCAGCTTCCCCAGACCAGCCTGCAGGGCTTTCTTCCGTGGCTGGGAAGCCAAATTCCCCAATATGACCCAAGTCACTTGGACAGCACAGCCACGGGCACTCTGAGGAGGTGCTGAATGGAATTAATGCCCAGCAGGACATTTCTCTGGTCAACACCCCAAGACTTATTTCACAAACTGCTAAACCACAGTACTTCATAAAAAAACCCCAAACAGTCACTGTCCATTGGGCCAAAACAGATTTATAGATGGGTATTAAAGGTGGGCTCCTTCCCCTGGCCTGCTGGAACAGACACTGCTGTTCCAACAATCCATATTTAGCTGGGAATTGGCTCCTGGATCCCAGGAGCAGCTCTCTGGCTGTGGCTCCAGGCGATGCTCCGGCCCCGGCCCCGGGATCCACACGTTCCCTGCAGAGCCACCCAAAAACACTGCTTCATCTGCAAATGGGACTGGAAAAGGCAGAGTGAGCTAAAAGAGGAAATGAAAAACATACTTGGAAACATGTAACATCTGTATCATCCACCTGCTGGTCTGAGCAGCTGCTGGGAATCCCACGGGGATTCTCCGAGAATCTTTAGCAGGTTGGTGTCTCTTTGCTGCACAGGTGCAGCCCTTCCTTTTTATGGAAGTAATCACGAACCCCAGACAACAAATTATTTGAGGAAGCCCCAGAATTACCTAAAAGGCCTTAACTGCCCAGATATTGTATTTGTGTGGAAAGCCAGGAATCTCTGAATGTCTGAGGGAGCGTCGGTAGCTCCTGAGTTATTTCCTTAGAGACATCCCTGAAGATAACTTGGATTTCCTGCAGGCTCACCTGTGAAAATCCCTCTTTAATAGGCATTATCATGAACACAAGACAAAAGAGTAAGGTCCCTCCTGAACTTTCTCTGGATAAACACTTGCAGAGTATTCTAGCAGGAAAAAAATTTAAGAACTCCCAAAGTAGCCAAGATCTGGTTTTGTTCATTCTATATGGGATACATGAGCAGAACTGTTACTGAGCAAAGGGCTTTTCAAAGTTCTCTGTGAGGTATCAACTGCTTTTTAAACCCGACTATTGTGCCATGTAGGGATTTAAATTTATTTTATTCCTATGTGATAATTCTAAAATAAAATATATGTTCACTTGCGAGTTGTGCAGGTTCTTTATTTCACATTTAGGTAATAAAATATAAACTGAAACCAGTCCTTTTCTATAAACAGAAAAAAAATATGGTAAAGCAATTTTATACTACATGAACTTCCAGCACAGCCATTTAAAAATTAATTTACATGATTGAGCCCAAAAGGTCCATTTGCCATGAAATAAAAAACACTAAACACTGTCCTGAAAGGAAACAAAATGCCAGGCTACACGTAAACAAAAGCCTTTTTTTTGTTAGGGTCTGAGATGGAATGAAAGATTTTTAGCCAAATCTGAAACTTGCAAAGGAAAAAAAAAAAAAGGGGGGGGGGGGGGAAATCTGATGCAGTAAATTCAACCAAATCATCCCCAAACCCTTGGTGGGAGCTGGACCAACACAAAGGTCATTACTGAGACACTGCTCCAGGAATCACAGTGATGTGGGTCCCTCCCACTCCACAGATGGAGTAACTGAGAGTAAATTATTTGCTTAAGCTGGAAAAGTTAGTTCCTGAGCTTAGCAAAATACCAAATTCCTGCTTCCTCTGCATCCTGGAGCAGGCAGTGCCATTCCAACGTGCTCCAAGCTGGCCTTGGTTCAGGGACAGGCTCAGGAGCCGCCCCTGTTCCACCACTGCTCCTTCTGGGGATTCTCCAGGCTCAGAGCAGAACTCCACACCCAACTTCCTGGGTTTTCTCACAGCCAAGGAGCCCTGCACCCACTCCTGGAGATGCTGGGCAGGGACAGGAGCTCCCCGTGCCAAGGGCAGCTCTGGGGGCAGGGCTGGCCCAGCCTCGTCCTGCGCCTCAAACCCAGGTACAGCTGCTCTGCCAGGAGGGTTCACACAACAATGATGGAAAAGTCCCTTTTTTCCCCTCACCCTGCAGCTCCCCCGACAGCCTGCAGAGCTCAGGAGCAGGGTTGGGCTCAGGAGCAGGGCAGGGAACCCAAACAGAGCCGTGGTCCCACTCCCACCCTTCCCACACCGTCACTGCCACCACCCTGCGTCCTCCAGCCCCCCAGCCTGAGGGGACACACTGCCTTCAGCTGCTCGAGTCCCCCCAGAGTGGTTTTATACCAAGTAGGAAATAAACTTGATGGTTTTTTTTCCCCTGCAATACCCATAAAACAATAACTTGATATCACTCCTAACAAGACGCCGCTGCTGTAAAGTCAAAGATAGGGAAAGAAAATTAACTACTGGTTCTGAGAGCAGGGAAGGGAAAAGGAATAAATGAAGCTGAGTGCGTGCAAGGGAGCAGATGGCTCATGTCCAGGGTGGCCCATCCTCTGTGGATCACTCCTTTGGAAAGGAAGTCCCTGCCACTCCAGAAAACAGCAATCTGTCTGCAAAATGCTGAGGTACTAGAGTGGATCACTCCTGACGTTAAGGAGAAGAAACCAAACCAAACTGCATTTCTCCATCAGATATTGATCTGCAGATGCTGAGAGCAAATCCCCTTAAACCAGTTATAGACCAATATTTGTGCATTTTATGCACACACACACACGAAATCTCTTGGGTCGTGTCCCCAGCTGGTGAAAATTAGGTTCATTGATGTTGATGCTGATTTACATGAGTTGAGGATTTGGCCTCTCAGTTAAAAAAAAAAAAAAAACACCTCAGTTTTATCAGTTTAACCTCCAAATCAGGCACAGGGGCTCTGCCCAGCATTAGTCACTGATTATCCGTGTCTGGAGCCAGCACTTACGTGGGGAAGAGACACGTTGAGATCAGTAAAGAACAGGTTTGTGGCTGCACTGTGGTATCTGAAAAACACTGTCTGTGGGGAACACAGGGTGAGCCAGAGCAGGTTCTGTGTGTCCTGCCCTCCTCTGGGTCCAGCAGAGCCCTGGGAGCTGCAGACAGGTTGTGCTGGGCTGAGTCCCCCAGAATCAGGACAGAGGGTTGGACAGATCTCCCCTCTTCCCCTCCCAGCCTCAGAGCCCAAAGAACACTCAGAACTGCTCCAAGACCTTGCCTGCTGGGTTGCATGGAAAGACAAGCTGGCAGAAGGGGAGGTGGTGGTTGAAACGATGCTGGATTTCACAATATTCTTAGTGTGAGCTCCAGGAAAAACTGCTCCTTGCACTTGCACTCCCAAAAACTGGGCTCACAACTGGTACACGCACGGTTGGTTAAAAAACACCCCTTGTTTCCCTGAGTGTCCATCTCCAAACCAGGGAGCCTCAGGGAGACAAGGCGTGGATTTTCTGCTGGGGAAGCCACCTCTGAATCACTCACTAAAGCCTCCCTGCGACAATGAACAGCCAACCCTCTCTGGTGGTGATAAGATGTTTTAACTGAAAACATCGGGGCCGTGTTTAAAAAATGATTACAAATTATTTTAACAGTGTATTTGCAGAGGGTTATAAAAACAGCTATAATATTTTTGTCCTGGATTCTAGAATTACCAGGGTGACAGCTAATGCAGTAATGATTTGTTTCAAATGCCAGTGTTTAAGCTGTATAAAGCTGATTTTATACATTTTTCCAGTAGGCCGCATTGTAGTTAATGAAATTAAACACACCAATCGCATTTTTCCCCAGGGGATGAGGAACTGAACACGCCACTGGTTTATTTTTTTATTAAAATAAATTGCAGCCAGCAAGATGGACTAATTGCCTACAGAATTGAAAAAGAAACATTCCATTGATATAATTAAGCCAATTTTCGTGGACAAAAATAGTTATAGTGGATATAAAATAAGCAGAGCATTCAGTGCAGTTTGACTTCTCCCCCACCCCTCTCTGTATTTTGTACAGAACATTAACTATTAAACAAATATGGATCGGGGCCGGGCTGACAGCATTATCTGGTAATGATGCCTAAATTGATCCCAATAGCTGGGGCCGGGGCATTGTGTCTCAGAGCTCTGCTGAGAGAGTTCCCAAGCCAAGAACAACAGAGCAGCACAAACCCACCACCACCAAGTGGGACCTTAGAGCAAAACACCTGAAAGACGTAAAAAACTCTGGGGACAAGAATCGATCCCCGCCAGGTTTGCTCTGGGCTGACACCTCGCCCCAAACTCCTGAGCAGCCCCTGCTCTGGGGAGGGCTGGGCTCCAGCCACCCCCACTTTTGGCCCTAATATAATTACAAAAAGTGAGTGGCTGGGAGAAGACAAAGTCTTTCCACACCAGTTCGATGGAGGCTGAGAGTTACCGTGCTCGGAGCATTCTTCTGTGGCCTACTGGAAATAATTTGGCTGTCTCAGTTCATTTTCACCTGGAAAACGTCTCCCCAAGAGGACCAGTGGCCTCATTTGCAGCCCCAAAGTGGGTTCAGTGGTATATTAAAAAAAAAAAAAAAAAAAGCCTTATTAACTTTTTTTGTAAATTGGGGCAAAGCACCTCTTTGGGGGGAACAGGATGAAAGTTTAGTCACCCTCTGAACAGAAACTTTCCTTCCTCCCACTGTCCTGCACACCAAACACCTCTGCACAGAGAAGCACTTCACGGAAAAGGATCTCAGATTCTAGTCCTGCCCACCAGCACATCCCTCATTGCAGGGAAATTTCTTCCCAATTACAAAAAGAGAAAATAAAATAAAAAAAAAAAAAGTCCTTATTCAATATGAGCATTCAGAAGCAGGAAGTACACTTATTCCAGGGATGAAAGTCGTATTTCATTTTTATTAGCAAAGAGGGTCACATCATTCACTGAATGAAGACAAGGGAAAAAAAACTCCTCAGGACAGGGACACTCCGTTACAGATTTTGACGCTGCACAACACACAACCTACTGCAATAAAAATGAAAATAAACAGCCCATGAGTAGGTAGCAGTGATGCATGAAAATCCATTAAGAAAAATAAAAGAAATAATAAGGTCATAGATCTTTTCCACTCCGACATCCCTGACCTGAAATTCCTCCAGAAAAAAAAAAAAAAAAGGCATATTTAAGATCAGAAAGCACAGTAGCAATTTTGGTGTGGAATGCTGGGCAGCACTGACATATCAACAGGCTGTTACCCAGAGTGTGGAAACAAATGTGTTTGCACATCCCCTTCAGATGTCTCCATCCCTAACTGCACACAGACACTGTGGACGGGTATTTATTGATGTGCTGGTTACTCACCCCCACGGCATTAACAGCATCTTTGGGGAAATAGGCATGAGAAAAATCATTATTTGGCTAAAATGTGGATGCTTTCAGTTAGCCCTCAGAACTGTGCAAGCTGGTCATTTAAATAATCTCTAACTGAGAAAAAATAAACACATCCAGTAATAGGGGAGAGCCAGCAGGTTGTGGAAACAAAGCCTGAGCTTGTCCTGGCCCATGGAGAGCACAGCCAGTCTTAGGTGCCATCAGCTTTGTGCTACAGAAAAGGTCTACACTGGAAACACAGATTTTACTTCCACTGAACAATTCCACACCCCAGAAGTTTAATGCAACAACGGGGGGAAATAATAATAAACAGAGAGAATGCGAGTTTTACAGCTGGAAGGGCAAAAGCAGCTCTGGAAAACGTGGATTCTTCTCCTGGTCCTGTCACCGGGGGCGGACAGGGACAGGGACCCTCCACAAGTCACCTCCTTCCCTTCCCCAGCTCTGCCGCAGGACTGAGCACATCCCCTCCAGTCCAGGTGGCTCCCGAGCCTCACCTCCTTCATGTTTGCAAACTTCCCGGGCCTTTGTCTTTAAAGCACTGTATTCAATAGCACAGAGCTTTTATCAAACATATAAGCCATAATAACCAGAGCCATAATCACAATAATAACGCTTTTCTCTCAGTGGGGCCTTTCCTCGCCAGCAGCTCCGGGCGCAGGCGAAGGAGCGGCCGCGCCGCGCAGGGAGGTTTCCCTCTCGCCCCGAAGATTCCCTGTCATTCCCCTCGGGTATCCCGGCCCACGGCCGGGGCTGTTTCCAGCCCGGGCGGGCAGGTGTGTGCCCGGCACAGCGGGTCCTGCAGCCCCGGGCTCCATGGGCTGAGGAGCGGGGGGTTATCCCAGCGAGCCCGGCGCTGTTCCACCGCTGCCGGGCTGGGAAATCCCAGCTCCTGCCTTGCCTTCTGCCTGCACGGCAGTGCAGATGGTGCGGGGTCCAGGTACACTGGGCTTTCTCCCGGCTGAGAGTTCCGAATCCTGCCCGTTTCGGGGTCCTCTCATCCTGGGAACGTGTGGCCGAACACCGGACCGTGTCCGTTCGCATGGGGAGCACAGGAGGAATTCTTTGCTTTTCCTGACCTCAGGTATTTTTAATAGCAACCCTTAGGAATGCACTTGTTTTATTTTTTCCCTTTGGCTCATTAAAGACCTCATTTGCCATCACCGAACTGACACAGCAGTTCCAGCACAAAGTCTAAAAAATAAAAACAGCTTTAGGTGCTAAACAAATTTTTTTAAATACAAATTCAGCCCACTTTCTGCACACAACATTCTGGTTCCTGACCACACAGTACCTGTGATTTTACTGTGTATTGTAAGACCTCTGTATGTGCATTGTCGGCTCGACAGACAAATGCATCTGCACAGACCCGTTTTGCATCGACACGGAGGTTTTATAGGACACGGGAATTCAGTGAAATTGGAATAACGTGCCTGTCTTTGATGCACTTTATAAACTTACATTCGTACACGCACACGGCAGTGCCCTGTGATGTAAACACACGTGGATAGACATCACAGGCACTTCATCCGAGGGCACGGACACCCACGAGCGCGGCCGTTATCGCAGGCCAGGGCTCAATCCCCGATTCCTGCGTCTCCTTTGGCACTTTGGCACCTCAGAGCTGCTGCTCTGCGGGCGAGAGCAGCCAGTCCTCACGTCAGAGCCCCGGCTCGATCCCCCTTTGCCAAGTTCCTGCCCAGGCCAAGGAGAGGACGCGCTTTGCGCTCGTTCCCTCTGTGCTTTTTCCCAAATAAATCACGCGGGCCGGGTGGGGGAACTGATAAATTATATTTGCAGAATTCGGATAATTTTTTTTTTTTTTAAGAGTAAAGCGATCCTAAATCCTCGGCAATTTTTGTTGAAGCGCTAATTACACATCACCTTAATTATCGGATCAACCCCCCCTTCCCTGCCCAGCATCCCTAATTGCCTAATTGAACAGATCCGGGGCAGGACGGGGGGGGACCCAGCGACGGCGGGGACCCGGCGGCGGCCCCGCATCTGCGCGGGGCTCCGCACCCGCGGCGGTCCCGGGGAGAGGAGCCCGGGAGAGCCCCGGCGAGCTCCCGGTCCCGAGGGAAGGGGGAGCCGGGCCGGGCACGGCTCTCTCCGGGGCCGATGTCCGCCCTCGGGGCCAGGAGCTCTGGGTAGGGACAGGGCGCAGGAAAAGGCTTGGAAATGGGAAAAAAGCCTAAGCGGCCGAAAGCGCCATAAATTTTCCTCCTTCGTGTGTTCCAGCGTTGGAACCGTCTGTGGGAGCACAAACAGAGCCGCACGCCGGGAAGTGGTGCTTGGGCTGCAGCCTCTGCCTGCGCTGCTCTCCCGCTCCCTTTTCCCTCCACAGTCTCATCACCCTTAATCTAAAAAAAAATAATTATATATATATATAATGTATATATATGTATATCAGTATACGGGAAGCCTGTCTCCTCCTCAAAGGCGAAGCCTTAAATCGAGAAGCAGGTCTCGGGGAGAGCAGGGCTGGCTTCACAACCATTTCCCTGCCACTCGAACCTGCCCGCAGGATGCACCGGCTCTGCCTGAAAACTCCGTCTCCAAACTTTGCCTCGGTCATATTCCTAATAGTGAAAAGCAAACGGGACCGTAGAAATATTGGCCACCGTTTGCCAGCACGAGCACTTATTTAGAGCCTGCGATCCTGGCCAACCGTGTGTGGCTGGGAATTATATTCGCACTCTGAAATTCAGGGATTTCGAAAGGAAACGAATTTGCTTTCTGCGTGCAGCACCCAACTCCGGTGTTGTTTGCCTCCTCTGCACCCTCTCGCCAGCAGCAGCGAGACCCTCGGTCGCTGCAGGACCTTCTCCCCACTCACCCATATTTTATTTTCTCGCTGAAGGGCGAGGCCCGCAGAGCCGGGACGCGGCGTGGCCTTCTCCTGCCTGCCCTTCTCCTGCCTGCCCTTCTCCTGCCTGCCCGTCCCGCACATCCCCCGGAGCCGCGGGCACAGCCCGGCCCTGGTGGGATGCGCACCCAGGGGGGCTGCAGGGGCCCCGCTCACCTGGGCACCCCCGGGGCTGCTGCGCCCCCCGCACCCTGCCCGAGCCTCGGCTTTTGATTTACAGCCATTACTCGAGGCTCCCAAGCCAGAGGGAAGCCACAAAGCGAGCGAAAACCATTCCCGGCCCCGGTTCAGCTCCGCTGCCTCCGGTACCTGCCGCTGTCCCGGGGAGCCGGACTGAAAATTGCCGAGAATTCCTCTCCCACCCCAGCGCACACGCGTTCGTCCCCTTTCCCAGCCAGGTAATAGAGTCGAATTCCCAGCGGAGCCTCACATCTGCTTAAAATATTGTCCAATGAAATGAAATTCTCCGGCACACCGTGTTTCTACTGCCCCGCGTCCCGCTCGGCTCGGCGGCCGCGCACCGGGGGCCGTGCGGGCTCTCACGGCACCCGCACCCGCTCGTGGGGCCGGAGAGCCCCGGAAGGGCAGCTGGGCAGGGACCTGCGGGGTTCTGAGCCCTAACCCAAGTTCTCGCTACCTCGCCGGTGGAAACACGGCGAGATCCCCACACTCGTGTCCGTGTTTAATCTGTTTCGCAAATAAATACTCCTGGGATACTGAAACCTTAGCTTCGGACTACTGTTTTGAACTGTGATCCCTAAAAAATCCTCAGCTGAAACCCCATAAACCGTTGGGCCTCGTATTGTATTAAACACCTGATTTTAATCAGGGCTCAGCCTCTGAACAGGCGCTTTCCAGGCGCGTTCGCGGCCGCTCCGCGGCTCCCGCGGCCGGGAAGGGCTCGCTCCCGGGCACGGAGCTCCCGGCTCTTCTCCGAGCACTCAAGATATCCAGGCACCGAAAACCTCCCAGTCCCTAAGCTGCAGAAGCTCGCAGAGCTCCCCGGGGGAGCCGGGGCAGCGTGGCGGGTCCCACCCGTGCTGAGCGCGGCCGGACCCGCATCGCGCCCACAGGGGCACATCTGCAAAAACCCGGCCCCGCGCTGCACCCCCCGGGCACATCTGCAAACACAGCAGCAAAAAGAAAGAGAAGGAGGGGAGGAAAAAAAAAAAAAGAGAAAAAACAAAAAAGAATAAAAATAAAAGAAATATTCCACTTTATTCAACCGTTCAACTTCGCTTTTCCAACCAAGAGAGCTGTGAAAATTACTCTTCATTTTAACAACCTAAAGCAATAAGTGATGACTTTTTAAAAAGTTATTATTTGAATGGGGGCGTTTAAAGCGGGTGTTTACTGAAAAATGAAAAATAATTAAATGAAATTCCAGGATTAATCGAAAAAAGCTTCGTAGCAGCGATGTGCTGACAGTGTTGACCACGGAAACTGTAACCAATCCCACTCTGAGCAGGGTTTGTGCCCGCAGAGCCGAGGAAGGTGTGCGGGGGACACACGGACACGGCTGGGGGGCGGGGGGACCTTCGTGGAGCGCGACGGAAAATGTCGCTACACGAAGGTAAATCGCGAGGCCTGGGGCTGCTGCAAAACGGGAGCGGCGGCCGGAGCTCGGGGCCGGCGACAAACCCGGCGACAGAGCGACTTTGGGAGGAAAACTGGACCGAGGAGCCGCGCTGGGGCTGGAGAACGGGATCCCCCTGGAACGGGCGCGTCCCCCCCGGGAAGGGGGAACTGCGGCTCATGGCGAGGGGCCGGGACCAGACCTGACCTTGGCCGCTGGAAACGGCTCCGAACAACGAACTTGAACGACAAAATGAACCCCGGAGCCCACGTGTGCGAGCGCTGCGAACGCCCGGGACCCTCCGCCAGCCACGGTTTGAAGCTGAACCCCGAAGGGTGTCCGGCAGGGCCGCCAGCTGCCCCCCTCACCTGGGGGGATCCCCCTCACCCGGGGGGCTCACGGAGGGGGGTGCAGAGACCCTCCCCCGCCCGGCTCTGGGCGCCTCCACATCCCCCGGGAGGCTCCCGTGGAAACCCACGCGGGTCCAGCCGGAGCAGCCGCCGCTACTCCCCGGAGCCTCCTCCGGGCACTACGAGCAGAGTTTCTAGCGGGGCACAGACTGCGCTGGAACTTCTGCAGCCTCCAGATATTTCGCACAGAGCCAGAGCGAAACAGAAACTAAATAATAATAGTAGTAATAATAATAATAGTAGTAGTAATAGTGATAATAATATACAAGAGGAGGACAGAAAAGCTGCCCGGGCTCCGGGATCCTGAGCTGCACCGAGCCTAAGAGGGAATCGGCGAGGAACCAGCCCGAGCCTTTGCAACGGGACTCTGCGGGAGCGGGGACAGAGAAGTCCCGCTCTTCTCTACAAAAGCCACACTCTCCTTCTCGGAAAATCCATTCTAAAAACGACTCGAACGAAAGAACGGGAAAGGGTCCGCTAGAAGACGGAGGGAAAAGCTGCGCGAGACTTACGAGCTGCAATTCCACCCCCAAGTAAATTTTAAAAAATTAAAAATTAAAGACACTCCCCCACACTCCCCTCCCCCAGACCTTCTTAACCCCCAGCTGGGACACCCGAGCTGCCTTCAGGATCTTCCCTCTGGACCTGCGACTCCAAAGCCCCTCACTGAGAGCGGATCCATTTTTGCTACAAATTCTCTTCCTTCCCTCTGCTCGATAATTGTTCCCGAGACCAGAAGGGTTTCTCCCACCCCCCCCGTCTGCCTCTGCCTGTCTCTCTCTCTCTCTCTCCCCCCTCTCTCCAGCGCTCCGTCTCTCCGCTCCCGCCGGCAGATGCCAAACGCAGACCTCTAGCGCCCACTATTTCAGGACCCGGGAATATTATTTCACAAGACTTGGAACGACTCAATAAAAAAAAAAAAAAAAAAAAAAAAAAAAAAAAAAAAAAAAGTTGCTATCCCCTTTCGTCAACTTCCAGCTAAACTTTCGCTTTTCTCCCCCGGCCCCGCGCCGCCCGCCGCAGCGCGGGAGGGCGCGGGGCAGCGCGGAGCCGAGCGGGGCAGCGCGGGGGGACCCGCGCCCACGGGCGGGCGGGAGGGCGGCGGGGCTGCGGCCGCCGCGGGGAGGGCGAGAGGGGCTCGCAGCCCCCGCAGCCCCCGGCCCGGCTCCGCAACCCCGGCCCCGCCGCCGGCGCGCAGAAGAAGGGAGAGAAAGGACCTACTTTTGGGCAGTTTTCTCGCCCTCGCCTTGGATCTCATCGTGTCGGCGTGTGGATTCCTCTCCTCCTCCTTGAGCCCAGAAGCAGCTACACACTATCTTCATCTCCCCAGCATTGTCAGTTTGGACACCTTCGCACATGCGCACAGAGCATTCAATCTGACACCCTCACCAGGGCCAAAAAAACTTTCCAATGTATTCATCATCATCAGCCTGGTTTGGGCTTTTTTTTTTTTTTGCCTTTTTTTTTTTTTTTTCCTGTCCTATCCTCTTCCTCAGACCACTTATCTCTGCCCCCTCCTCTCTCCCAGCACCCATCACAGCCTTCCCCTGATCTGCCCCTTTAAGAAAAATCAGCCCTCTCCGCTCCTCACCCTCCGCACACTGACCTTACACACTGGACAATATTTAAGGATCAAGGTGCCATCCTATAAAGAGGTGATTATCATTATATTATTATTACTACTACTATTATTACTACTACTAAATAGCAATGCTGAAGAGAGTTTAACAGATGTCATCTTGCAGTCGTAGTTTAGACATGCTTTTGTTTTTAGTCTGAAAAATATTTTTTTACGTAAAGTTTTCAACCAGCGTCTGTCTTTATTTTCTTCCCTTTTTTTTTCCTTTTTTTTTTAACCCTCTTCTCCTTTCTCGCCCCCTTTGGCTCGGGGGGGGATTTCGCCTAACTTTAAGAAAAACAACTTTTAAAATAACAGAATTTGCGCTGTTGTGTTTTGTCGGCATTTCTCGTGTTTCTACCAGAATGTTTCGGCGCTCGGCGGCTTCTCCCCTTCTCCCCCGCTCGGGTTGTCGGTGTTTGCGGGTGTTTCGACCCGGGCCGCGGCCCCCACGTCGGGAGGGCCCCGGGCCCCGCACCCCGTCGGGAGGGGACGGGGAGGGAGGGCGGCCGCTCCCCTCCGCCTTGCAGGTGGAAGGAAAGCAGCGCGCCGGGGCAGCGCTCCCCAGGGACGGGGGAAGCCGGGAGACACCCGAGGAAAGGGGGGAGAGGAAGGACAGACACCCCCGGAGCGTCGGGGAGCCCCGCAGGACCTGCCCACCCCCCCGGAGCGGAGGTAGCGAGAGCCCGGGCAGAGCCGCTTTGAAGAGAGGAGCGAAGTGTAAATAGCCGGTGATTGATGTGCTGGCTTTGACTGCGGAGAAAGCACTATTTTAATTCAAGTGGCCAGGTCAGATGGTCACGGAAGAAGGTTGAAAGGTAGGATTTAATGAGATTAATATGGAGAGAGGGAGAAACGCGCGCCTTCCTAAACATTCCATAAAATATTGGGGCGAGGGGAGCGCGGCGTCCCCGCTGGAGGTGCGGACCCGTCCCGGGGAGCCCCGGGAGCCCTGGCACCGAAGGGCACCGCAAAAACAAAGCAAAACTTGTGCGGGTGCGTCAGGTCCCTGCTGGAAGCCATTCCGCCAGCTGCACTCCTGCCCTGCAGGTGGAACCGGGGAGGGGGGAATATTCCTGCTAATTACCGGTTTTCCCCTCCTCAATAAACTCTTTAATTGCAAATGGGAGCGGGGGCCTTTCAGATGCTACCGAGGAGCCGCGTTCGAGGGCAGGGTGGGGGAGCAGGAGGCCAAATAAAATCAATCCGTTTGAAGGGAACTTGGAGCCACGTGTCGCCTAAAATGCCGAAGCGGTGCCTGTGAATTCCTGCCTCGAGGACGCCGTTCCACGGCGCGGCGGGCACCCCGAGGTTGGAAAAACAAGCTCTTCCCAGCCTCACCGGTGAAACAGGAACTCGAATGTTTCCAACTCATTGCAATATTTCTTCCAGCGCTCCCGGACGCTCACTGTCCCCGCGTCCCCCACCGAGCTGCTCCCGGGACGGACGGATTTCAGTCTGAAAACGTCGTCCCGGGTTATTTGTCCCTGTTATTACAGCGGTCTTCTGGCAGAAGACCGAGTAAAGCCGGGAGACCCACGGCTGGCGAGGGGAGAATGTCCCGATCGCCGCGTCCCCTTCCCCGAGCCGGGGGACGAAGGGCACGGAGGGGCCGCAGCACCGGGCCGGGACCGCGGCCGTGCCCCCCCCCGCAGCCCCGGCCCGGCACAACCCCTGCTTTTGTTTTCTTGCCAAACCCTCCTGCATCCCCAGCATTCCGATTCCCCCGGGAATCGGCTCCTGCGGTAAATAGCCAAGCTCCAGCGGACCCGCTCGCAGACATTTAGGGAGACGCAAAACGCTTTCGGGGGCGCACGAGGGGTGTGGGGGGGTTCGACCGTGGTTTTGGTGATGCTTCTGCCAACGAAGCCACCGAGAAGCGGCCCCGCCGGGTCTGTCCGAGCCGCTGCGGCCGTTCCTGCCGGGTTGGAGCGGGGCTCCCGCGGCCACCGGCGGGCACCGAGCGGGGCCGGGCTGAGCGGCGCTCCGCCGGGCCGGGAAAGGGGGAAAACGGAGGGGGGAAAAAAGCCCTAAAATAAAAATGCGTGGGAAAAAATGGGGGGAAAAAATAGAGAACGAATTCTGAAGGGCCGGTGCCGGGGTGTGCCGGCGGTGGGCTGCGGGGCGTGGGGGAGAGGACACGCTGCCACCCCCACACGAGTGGGGTCCCTTCCCGCACCAGGCACAAGCGGGTGATTGTGGTTCAGCCCCCGGGAACGGGCCCCGTTTCCCCTGCTCGCTTTAAGCCAAAACAGCTCGAGAGGCTGCAGGGCCGGTGGCGAGGGCAGGGGCCGGGGCGCTCCGGGGACGGCGTGTCCTCGGGACACGCTCCTGTGCCCACTGAGGGTCGTTCCTCGCTGCATCCCAGCCCCGAGACCCCCGGGGAAGGAGAGGGGCTCCTGGGGTTCAGCAAACCCCCGGAGCGAGGTGTGCGGCCCTGGCAGGGAGAGCCTCACAGCCCCCCGGAATCCCCGAAGCTCCCCCATCCCACCGGGTGAGCATCCCGGGGCGGCCACCGGCTTTTCCAGCCTGCACCTGTTTGAGTGCGTGTCGCTTCCACGGGGAACAGCAAACTAATTCGCGGGGAGGGAGGGAGAAGCGCCAGGAAGCTTCTGGGCTCTCCCGGGTCAGGCCGGGTGGCTGCCAAGGAGCCGGGGCCCTGCCCGGCCTGGAGACACGCGTGCTCCGCCACTTCCCGAGGAACTCTGCCCACGGCGGGCCTGGGGCACCCCGGGGGTGGCGGAAGGGAAAAACGATTCCCGCTGAGGTGGCCGAATTTCCACCGAGCCTTAATAACTGTCTCTTCCAGGGAAAGCAGCAGACATGCCCCTCTGCACCACACGCGTGGCAGGGGACAGGGACCCGCAGTGCCCCAAGGGTGGCACGGCCCAGGGTGAGGATGGGGGGGCTGGGGGCACAAGCGAACGAGCGGTACCAAAACGCGCCTGTCCAGAGTTTATCCCCTCCGCCCTCGCCCCTCTTTGTGCCTCCATCCCGCTCCTCTCCCCGCTAATGGACATTTCATCCCGCGGCCCCCGCAGCTCTGGGGAGGGGTCGTTGGAGCGGCGGGAATTTACGGGTGGGTTCCCTGGCATCAGCACTACAAGCCATGTGTTCCCAGGTACTTTACAAGGCCGGCTTGGAACACACTCTCCAGGTGAAGCGCTGCGTGGCAGCGGCCCGGCTCGGCTCCCTTCGGGGCCCTCCCGGGAGCGCCGGGCTCGGGTGGGCACCCACGGGCAGCGGGGGCACGGGAGAGGCGAAAGGCGCTTTGCGAGCTGTTTTGCACAAGTGTTTCTTAAGCAGTAAAGAAGATTAGAATGGTTGCGCTAGTCCGGCTTGTCCGGGAGCTGCCGCACACCCCGAGTAACCCCTTCCCAAGGATTTTCGCATAAATCACTCTTTGTTCCCGCGCACGGCTGCGGCGGGATTAAATCAAGAATTAATATTTTCAACTACGCAAGAGCCCGGTGGCACAGGACGGGGCTGCGCTCCGCGGGGTCAGCGAGCCCCGCGCAGATCAGGCGGTAAGAATTGTCACACACTTCCCGAGGGATTTTCCCTCCTAATCTGCCCTTAATAAGCGGGGGAAGTGCAGCCACGGGGGGACGAGGGGCTGCCTCGCAGCCACGCCGTGGAGCAGCGTGCCGCCCGTCCCCCGCCGCCGGGGAATTCCAACACCTTCGGGACGCGGTCCCTGCGTGGAGCCGGCGCAAGGGGGCGGTTCAGGACAGGCGGGAGCCCCGGGGGTCCGGGGGGAGCCCCCGCCGAGCATCCCCCGCCCCGGGGACACGCGGTTTGCGTCCCCAGCAGCGGCTCCGCTGGAGGCCGGGGCGAGGCGAAAGACACAAAAATAACAAAATTAAAACTCTCCGAGGGTGGCTGCGGCCCCCCCGCGCTGAGGGTCCCCCCGTTCCCGGGCTCACAGCCGCTCCACACGCAGGTGGAGGGTGACCGAGGCTCAGTGCCAGAGTCACATCCTCCACCCGCCAGACCCCGGCAGGTCCTTTCCTCAACTGACCCATTTACACACTCATTGGTTCAAATCAGTATTTTACCCGAAAACCTTTGAGAAGCGCCGGAACAAGCACCACCGAGAAAGACAGAAATGGCTGCATTTTGTTGGGGGGGGGGAGAAGAAATTAAATCACTCTTTCTGGTCCTCTTAGCGATGAAATACAGAGGGGAAAGGTTAATATCGCTGCAGAACCTGTGCCTGCACGTCACTGTCCTGTACCTCACTGCTCTGATATTCCCCTGCACTGAAACCCGCCTGTGCATCAAAATGAGGTTATGAGACTATTTTTTTTTCTTATTTCTAGAAGAAATCGCTGGCTCCTCTGGCCATGAAAAAACACCGTGTAAATTGCCATTTCAGATTTTTCAAAAAACATGTTCAGCTCTAAGAATTCTTCCGAATTCGTTACACTCCGCCGCGCGAGGCTGCGCCTTGATGGCCCCGGCGAAGGTAAAAATGCACGTCGTAAAATAAGTCTTAAAAAAAAAAAGACAAGCACCATTTACATTTGAATATCTAACTTGAACAGGATTATAGTTACAATCGTCAGAGATCGAGCAATGTTGTCTCCAAAACGGCAGCCCATGAACAGACAGTTTCGGGGATGTAAACACAGCAGATTTAATCGTGACGGTCTCTGGGAATGAAGGGAAATTAAGGAGTTATAGCAATTTTTTTAGACGTTTGATCAAAATATTTTTGCCCGGAGATCGCTTGCCAAATGAAAGCAAAATGGAAACGATGGGCGCTGTAATTCGGCAGTTTTGTCATGGAAAGAGCTCAAAGTCCCCGGTCTCTCAGGGCAGGGGGTTCTCCTTCACCCGGGGCTTTGGGGAAGGTTCTCTCCCTGAGGGAGGGGACCCTGGGAAACAAATATCGGGGAAGTAATTTTCGATCAAGCGTTTTTCAGCCGAAATACCGTATACTGAAGGCACTAAAACGATCTATGTTCGCCTTTTCCCTCGGAATTAACAGAACTCCCCTAATTTAAGGCTTCCATCGAGCTGCAGCACCTAGCGGGGTTGGGGGACATTAATCCTCTCGCGGCACCGGCACAGGGGCTCCCTTGGCCGGGGGACCCCCCGCTCCCCCGGGGCCAGGCCCGCTGTACATTACTGGCTGTAATTAAGTGTTCTGGGAGCAGAGTGGAGGGGGTGTGAGCGAACCGCAGCCCCCCCAGTGCCATTTGCTGTCCTGCCAGAGACCGGATCGGAGCCCTCCCCGCGAACACCGCCCGCTCTGGGGGTGTCTCCCCTCCCCGGGGGATCCCCCGGGAGATGCCCCCTCGCTCCCCTCTGCCCGGGATCGGTGCCCGAAGCACAGAGCGGTGCTGCCCTAACCCGACGGGGGGGACACTCGAGGCGGTCCCGTTTCCCCTCCGCCTTCCCCGGGCACGGCCGGCCTGGGGTGCGGAGCCCCCGCCGCGGAGGGTGCGGGGCCGGGGGTGCGGAGCCCCCGCCGCTTACGGGCCGGCTTTGTTTGCGCTTCCCCGGCTAAGGACGGCCGGGGCGGAGCTGCCCGGATAATTATTAGCTATTAATTGAGTTCAAGACCTTTTATGGCGATGGGAAATGAGGAGCCCGACCACTAATCCCGAGGAGGGGCTGCGCGCAGCCAAGAGCCGCGAACGCGCCGTCCAGGGCTGGCCTGACACAACGTCCCGGGGGCGGGGGGGAGAGGAACGAAAAAATTCATTAGGTGAAAATTACAGCAACTTTAAACGGAGGGATTTATTTAGGAGACACTTTTGGGAGCTGCCGCCGAGAGAGGGGGGAGAGGGGCGAGAGCCCCCGGCGCTGCCCGACGGGGCGGATCCAGGGCTGCCCCGGGCAAGGTGAGGAGCGACGGCCTGGCCTCCCCCCCGGGCCCCCAGGGAGCAGCGGGGCTGCTCTTACCGATTCCGTTTCCTTATCTTTACACGCTTCCACCTTCCAATTAAACTTCCCCAAATTGCCAAAAGCCTGATTTGCATGCAAGGGACCCCGCTCAAAGATGCTAACTTATTGTCTCCTCCCAGAACTTAACATTTCTCTCTTCAGTTCCCACTTGAAAGAAGTTTTAGAACAGTATTCAAAGACTGTCCAAACGAACAAAACCTTCCCCTTCGCTCGGGAGAGAAATCCGGTGTATTCAATACGAGGGCATATTCTCAAAAGTTTGCAGATTTGGGTTTAAAGGCGGTATTGTTCGTGCCTTTTTCCTGAAACTCCTTTAGTTTTTCCCCCCTCAGCGCGCGGCTCACATGCCTACAAAGGATTATTAAAATAAAACATCATAGAGCATTTTTTCCTTTTTTTTTTTTTTTCTACTGTTTAGAATTACTTTTCTGGAAGAGCTTTCCAAGCATCCCCCCCCCCCCCCCCGCAAGTCATAATTAAGAACACTTTTTTCTAACAAGCAGGAAAAGTAAGGAATCAAACCGTTCCCCGAATACGCCTTTTTTCTTTAAACACTAACAGAGTTCTAAAGCCGGAAATATTTATCTGTTCCAAATACACCTGAAAAAAAACTCTCGGTGCTGGATAAACACTGCTCTTCTGCAGCAGAAGGAATTAAAACGGCGAGATTTTGATACCAGGAAGATCTCTAAACGCGAACCTCAATTCTTACTGTGTTTGCAAAACCTGTTTACAAGGCGACATGATCTCTGCCTTCGAACACCCCCTCACACACACACGCCCCCGCTGTTGTCTTTTTAGGATTAAAAGAAGATGATCCAACGGGCTAAAGGATGTAAAAGTCCTTTTGGGAACGCGATAAACTGCAAAAAGCCAGTGGCAACTCATTTCTGATTAACTCCTTTTTACAAAGGGGCGGAATGGAAGCGAACAGGGACCCGACGGGACACGAACATATTTTATTCATTTAATACAAAGCAGCTTTAAAAAAAAAAAAAAAAATCTTTAAAAAGGCAGTTCAGAGCATAACTCACGGGCCGGGGGGGAAGGCAAAAACCTGATGGGGTGTGAGGTGATGTCGCCGTCATCCCTCGCTCCCGGGAGAGCGGGCAGCGCTCCGGGCAGCGGGAGGGACGCGCTCCCCGGGCTGCGGGGCTGGGGGGGACACACAGCCCTGGACCCCCGGCCAGCCCCGGGGGGGGCAGCCCCTCTGCTGGGGACCCCCCCAGCAGGACCCCGGCTCTCCCCGCTCCCCGTAAAGGCGGAATCAATGAAATCATGTAAGTGCCCGGAGCACAAAGAGCTCCTGTCCTCGGCTCTGCAGATCTTAACCAGAGATGGGAAAGTATTTACAGCACCCTCCGAGTGACTGGGCCATCGCTACCAAAAAAATAATATTTTTAACCACAGGGAACCGAGAGTTCACGTAGATTTACAAATTAATGAGGACTTACTGGAGAAAGTAACTGCAAGAACATGTGTTAAAACGCAACAGAAAGAATTCCATCGATTTCCATGAGAGGTGGACTGCATCCAGGAAGAATGAGTCAACTTCATTCCTTGGGCAAAACTCACGAACTGAAGAGAATTACTGCAGGCATGCATTTGGATCACCCCGCGTCCCCCCATTTCGTGTATTGCTGTCCCACTAACTGCCTCTTAAATGCTGTGATGGGTTAGAACGGGGCGGGGATTCCTCCAAAGAATGCTTTTAATCACTGGAAACTGATGTTTGAACAAATATATTTCCCCCACGATATCACATCGGTCACAAGTAACTGTTCAGCCAAAAAGGCTCTCGCAAGACAACACAAAGCAGTGCAGGACAGAACAGCTCAGGGCACCAGGAGAACAGAGGCTTTCACACACCACAGGGACTCACTCCTGAGTTCTGGCTGTTTGTCCTGCTGCTAAATCTCGTTTCTCCTCTCCCCACAATTTGAGTGTTAAACTGTGCAAGGTTTTGGTTTCGTTTCCGTGGAGGAGGTGAAAACCCTTGAAGCCACTGAAAAGTTTCCTCCCCAGCTCCATTCCCCTGCTGCAGGGAGATGCTCTTCCCCTCAGGGGAACGAGCAGCACCTTTAACTGAGAGAGAAACCCTTCTCCAGTCACACATGCACATTGCCTGTGTTTATTTTACAGGTGGAGGAACAAACTACCCATTAATTTAAGAGATTTGGGTTGAAACCTCAGAACACTGTGATGGGAGCAATGAGGAGACAAACCCTGACACACTCTCAGAGTTCTGCTCTTTGCCTTCAGAAGCCCCAAGTTTCACACAGACCCTCCCATAACTTCTATTAACACACAGAGGGCATGTCAAACATTTAGAAACAAGGTCATCAGGCTTCTCAGCCTTACTGGTGGCTTTTTAGCCCACAGATTTCCCACATGAGAGCTCTTGGCAGTCCCACAGGAGAGCCACAGGTTTGCTGTTGAAAATAAGTGAGGTGCAGCTCGTGATAAGATAATCAATGAACAGTTAAAAACCAAGCTCCAAAGACATGGTTAGAAAATTAAATGCAAATATATACAAACTAGTCAATGGTTTCTATGAACATAAATGTCTACCTCATGACTGCTATTTTCCAGCCAGCTTTCCAACCAGTGCAGTCTTTGCACTTCTCTATCTACAATTGTACCATTTATAAGCCAGGAGCCCACCTCGCCCATGTGCTTGTTCCTACAGTGACTCATGTTCCATTGGGTTTTATTCCTGTGAAGACTTGTGCTGAACCAGAGGAAAGAGCAGAACCTTTGGGGAAGGAATGGCATGGTTTGGAAAGCATCAGACACACTCACTGCTCCCTGTCAGAAAATGAAAGCTCTGGTTTACATCTCATGTGAGAAAATGGCCTTAAAAATAAAATATTGCTTTGATAACTGGGTCAAAAGTCTTGCTGAACAATACTGGGATGGGTTGCCCAGAGAAGCTGTGGCTGCCCCATCCCTGGAAGTGTCCAAGGCCAAGTTGGACAAGGCTTGGAGCAACCTGGGCTAGTGGAAGGTGCCCCTGCCCATGGCAGGACAAGTTTTAAGGTCCTTCCCAACCCAAACCATTCTGGGTTAGATTCCATGCTAACAGAAGGAAATAAAATTTTTTTTAAAAAAAGGATGAAGTGTTTTACACAAAAGCAGCACAGCAAGCTGCAGACTTGAGTCCATTTGACAGGAAAGGACATCTCATTTTTTCAGGCCTTCCCCTCAGCATTGTGTCCCATTCATTCACTGTGCTCAAGGTGCCCACCCATTGCTGGAAGAGCAGCTTCCAGACTCACTGGAGAAAGAATAGAGGAGCCAAGTGTACTACAGGAACAAGCAGGTTACTCACATCCTCAGAGCCACAACAAAGCTGGGCAGGGTGATTGGGAAGAGCTCCTGCTCTGAGAACAAACCACTTTTGAATGTGCCAAACCGCAGTGAAGAGCAGAGGGCTCGGGCACCTCACACCAACCCAAGCCAGCAGATGCTCTGGCTCTGAGCCCTGGGCTCACAGAGGGTGTTCTCAGACAGAGAGCTCGTGCACACACACACTGCCACCAGCTCCAAAACCCCTGGGTGACTCTCAACACCCCCCCCAGAGCACAGCAGCACCGGTTCCTGACACACACCTCCCCATGGTTTCACCCCAGATTCTCTCAGTGCCCTCAAACAGAGACATCAGGAGTTGCTCCACTGCCACTCAGCTGCAGTTTTGCTCCTTCAGTATAAATGAGACGGGGAAATAGTTTCATTTCTCTGAAGTATAAAGTTAAATAGAGTGAACTGAGAAGTTTCTTGAAAAATAATGGAGTGAGATCATCCATACAATGATTTAAATATGTTAAGGAAAGCCCTGTCTGATCATCCAGGAGCTGCTCTGGCAGCCACACTCTCACCACCAGAGACCTTCCCTGCTGGGACTGAAGCCCTTCCCAGCAGAAATCAAGAGCTGTGTTGTCAGGGTTGTCATTCACCAGGACACTGCTGGCTCCCCCCACCCTTAAACATACCCCAACCCACACTAAACTGTTCATTTGCTTATCACTCAGGTTGCTGGAAAGTCATAGCTCTGACAGTTACACCAGACATTTTCTCACTGTTCATACATGCTGATATCACACAAGGAAGTTCTTGATTCTTCTGTATAAATAATAAATTTATCATACCCACAGTACATATATCTGGAAAATACTCAGACACCCTTAGTCATATAAACTGTCCCAAGCTCACAGAAGTAAGAGATGATCTATTAAAGAATAACCAAAACCCAGGACACATCATCCAAGAACAGAACCACAACTCACAAAGTTATTCAATGGGTAAACCCAATATTTTTGTCACTCAAGTGGCTGCATTTTACCAAGAAAAAAAAATCTCAATAAAAGAATTTTATTCTGGTAGGATGAGAAAAATGCTAAACATGTTTTTATGGGAGAAACAGAGATAGAGCACTGGCTTGAAAACTGAAAATCTCTCATGCCCTGATCTATAAATAAAACTCGTTGGGTTTTTCTTTTGTACTAAATTTAAAGGAAAGCCTTTTCCATGGAGAGTTTTCTTTAAAGCAGACTGTGCCCCAAAAGGACTTTAACGATGGTGTTTCCAGCAAGCAGCATGAATGAATTAAACAATAAATGCAGGCAGGAGCAGCTGTGTGTTCCTTTAGCAGAAGCAGATGGATGTGCAGTTCAAACACAGGGTTCTCACAAGAGGACGGTTCCAGACAGTTCTCACCCACACCACAACCACAGGTTTCCTTCCCCCTCTGCTCCAGGGCCTGGCCTCAGGTGCCATTTGCCCTCCAGCATCACAAAGAGCTCCAAGGTTGGCACCAGCGACCATCGAGCAGAAATCCCACATTTTGTTACACAAAAAACATCAAATTATTGATCTCTTTCACCTGTTTATCCCCAGGCTACAGGGGAAGGGGTGAAGAGAGAGACTCAGCCCTCCTTGGCACACTCAGGTCAGCTCCATCCTCAGCTCAGAGCAGCCAGAGCCTCACTGCCTGTCTTCACACAGCTCCTGCCCTTCACAGATAAACCTCAACATCTTCTGGAATTACTCACTCTGGAAGCCCCTCAGGGTCTCTCCCCTCCTCACAAAAATCTCACAGCCACCTCCCTGGGGCCACAAGTTTCAAACCAACCAACTCTGAGGGACACCAACACTGTCTCCTGCAATTCATCTGCCTTGATGTGAAATGCTGGAGTGCTCTGGCACTACAGGAGAGCCCCACGTCCTGTCCAAGAACACCAACCTTTGCTCACCAGCCTGGCAACAGCCACCAATTATTGTCACCTGGCACTTCACATCAACACTGCCACCTTCATTGCCTGCCCAAACTCTGACCCAGAGCTGCTGAAAATGCACCATTTCACACCCAAAACAACAGCATTTCAGCCAGAGCAGAGGACAATAATTCAGCTTTCCCAAATCATCTTCTGTATTAGTTCCACTTGCTACCACTCTCAAGCCTTCCCATCCTTTACCTTTCATAGCAAAGAAATAACGTTTTTCCTACCTGCTGTTTTCTTCTTTCTCTGCAGAGAAGAGGTTTCTGCTGGCACAGGGGAGTTGGGCACTCACACCAACATCAGGACCCAGCAGACCTGTAAGAAACATTGAAGTTGAAGCAAACAGCTCATCCCCTTACAGCTTCCCCAGTCCCACCCCAGGCTGTGCTAGCGAGGCAGATCCTCCAAATCTGGGGAGTTTTAACAGAGTAAGAAACCCCACAAACATTGCAAAGGTTCCTGCTGGAACCAGCTGGGCCTTTGCTGGGGGCAGGTTTTGCAGCCCCGGGTTAGTGGGGCAGGACAGGCTCAGAACAGGATTTTGGGGCTGTAACTCAGATTCTCTGCCCCGTCCCTGTGAACCACCCCCAGTTTATCACACCAAAGGAGCTGGAGAACACACAAACCTCAAAGAGGACGTGGAGCCTCCAGTTTGCAGGTCAGTGCAGCGAGGAGCCCACAGGCAGCAGAGAGAACAAAACCTTCCCTCAGAGAGAACAGAACCTTCTGGAAGCCCCCAGAGCCGCCTTTGTAGAGCTAATTGATGAAGGTAATTGGAGTCAGGTGTGTGGGCCAGGTGGCTTCTATTCAGTTCATCAGGGCAGGTGCTGGTGCTGAAGGGCTGGGATGATCCCACTGAGCCAGGGACAGCCCCACACACAGTGGCTGCCACACCTGGGGTGGCCCCTTTGCACGGGGAGGGAATTCCTCTGGCAGTGACTGAGAAGCTCCAGAGAAAATTGCCTGGGCACCACCTGGTCTGGTGGAAACTGTCCCAGCCCATGGCAGGGGATTGGAATGAGATGATCTTTAAGGTCCCTTCCAACCCAAATTGTTCCAAGATTCTTTGGTTCTCCAGCCACTGACTGACTGGAGAGATCCCTGTTGTGTGTTCTGAGAAATGGAGATTCATTACATCACAAAGAGAGAAAACCCACATATGTTTAAACAGCTCACCAAGGCTAAAGAGAGACAACTAATGAATCTTAGGTGGGCTGCCAATAATTCCCAGAGATATAAAGCACATCTTGGCTCACTGAAATAACAGCTCCTCCTTCCCCCCATATGCTTATGGTGACCTGGGAAAGGCAACTCTGGCAGCACTGGGGAATGTGGGACAGATGAGTTAACTGTGATGTATCCCAAAGGCTCTGCACTTCATACTCATTAATACTCATTGTATTTCCAATCCTTAAAATCTCCTATTTGAGGTAACTGTATGTTTTGTAAGCCTAAAGACAGAACTTCCTTCTCCACACTCTGCAAACCCTCGAACCGTCCCGTCATTCAACCTGCTGATATTTTCTGTTTCCCGAGGAGAGCAGGAACACTGAAAAGAAAAAAGAAAAGAAAAAATTAAAAAAAGAGTCTTTCCCAGCAAATTCTGATGTATAGGATGTGACATAATGGTGCAAAAACTTCTGGCAAAACCCAGGGATTTTAAATTGCTCTGCTGGATTTTGCTGTGGTGGGAGGTTTAATGTGCTGCACTTTGCCTCCGACTCACGCGGCAGAGCAGACACTCACCTCGAGTGTGGGACAGGCAGGGAGAAAACAATTTTCCAGGCAGAAATATATTGAGTTCAGAACACTGTTTATAGGCTACAGTAAACAGAAGTGTTTGATGTAATGGGGCTCTCTGGCTACCAGGGAACCTTGGCGGGGCCCCGCGCCGGAGGGAGGTGGCGGTGATGAGGTGGCAGGTACACGCTGCAGGGAGGTGAGAGGGGACACAACTTGATTTCACTTCTTACAGAACAATTTGCTGGGCTCTCTGTATTCCCCTGGGCCCTGTCAGGGCAGGAACAGCTCTCTGAGGCACAGGCAGGGCTGTCCCCCCCGGGGGGCTCCGGGAGGTGACGGGGTTCGGGTCCCACCTCTGCACAGAGGGGGTTTCTGCAGCCCTGGCTCCTTCAGCAGGGCCTGACTGGCCACAGGGAGCTGTGGGCTGGGAAGGGGTAGCTTGAGCGTGATCCCCTCTTAAATCCCCCCCATAAATAAAGCAGTGAATTTAGAGGGGCTGTTCCCCTGCAGGATGCTCCTCAGGAGAGGGCAGAAGGTTCCCAGTGAGAAATAACTTTGTTATATGACCATGGTGTCCTTAATGTGACCTCATTTGCTTTATTCCCTGTGCCTTGGTGCAGGGCATGATGCTCCTGCCATGATTTGCATTTGAAGCATCTTCCCTGAGCACCTTCATCCCCTCACAGTTCCCAGCAGAACCTCTGCAGGACCTTCAAACCCCATGGAACATCTTCCAGGAGGAATTTCTTCACAGAAAGGACTGTCAGGCACTGGAAGGGGCTGCCCAGGGAGGTCTGGAGTGCCCAGCCCTGGAGGTGTCCAAGGAAGGGCTGGATGTGGCACTCAGTGCTCTGGGCTGGGAGACAAGGTGGGGATGGGGCACAGTGGGGATCCATGGGCTGGGAGGGCTTTTCCAGCTTTAATGTCCTGTGGTCATCACCAGGCTTGGGGCTGTTTATCCTTCACACCCCAGTGCCAACACTGCTTCCTTGGACATCCTTCCTCCTTCTCTTCCCTCTCTCTTTTCCTAATGAAATCTTTCCGTGTTATTAATGGCTGGGGTGGATCCACAAAGTGTGTCCCTTCCAGGATTTTCTTGTTTTCTGTAGTCTTCAAATTTTCCAGTTCATTTCCTATTTTCCTGTTCTAAAACCCACTGCCAAAAAAAAAAAAAATCCCTGAAGCACATTCTGGTACTGGAACAGAAAATCCCAACTTTTGAGAATGGACATTTGATCCAGACTCTTGTTAATTGGCAGCAATTTACCCCTCAAATATGAGCCATGTCCATCAGTGGCTGTCTGTTCCTCAAAGTGAGCTTTTATCTAATGCAGATGCATTTCAGTCCCTGAAATGGCATCTAATTTATGATTTCATTTTCCCTAAATGGAAAGGAATAAAAGCTCAGCAGCTCATGGGTAGGTGAAGTCTGTCTCTCTCCCCTTACCTTAATCAGAGTGTAAAGATTTTTCCTTTGGTTGTAGAGGTTAGATGGGGTGAATCCAGGTCTCAGTGACTCGTCCTGGAAAGCCTGTGACAGGTCTGGAAATGCAACTTCCAAGAGGGCAAGCTGGAGGTTCTCCAGGCATTCTGGATGTGCAGGGATCCATCCCTCCCCCAGCAAAGGGACAATGATCTCAGCAGTGAAACCCCACAGTTCTGAAGCAGATCCCTGCACACAGAGGGCTCCCAGCAGCAGAGCTGGAGCAGCATCTGCACTGTTGTCTCGGATACCTTCAAACTCCACCACTTCTTCCTCTGGGGGACTGTGCTTCCAGGAAATACATATTGTTTTGGCTGAGAGACAGCCCTTCAGAGGATGTCAGCAGACCTCCAGCACCGTTCCACTGCTCTGCTGGTCTGAAAACACCATTTTCTGGAGGAATTCAGGACTGACCCACAGAAACAACTTTGGCAGCACATTCCCCTTTGCACTGGTCAGGGCAGCAAAGGGTCTGAAGGGCTCAATCTTTCCAAATCTTCTCAGCTCCTCTGCATTACAAGGGCTGAGGGGCTCCTGTGCTGGTCCAGGGCTCTGACATCCCAAGGGTTGCACTTGTACTGACCTGTCCTGGGAGCCTCGAGGAGGGAAACGTTTCCTGACCCATCAAACTCCCCTCTCTGCTCTCAGGGAGAGATTCATTGCAGAAACAAGCAGTAAATCCTCAAGGGCTGCAGGAGCAGAGCACTGAGGGACAGGCAGATGGAGAAGGATGTCCTGAGCCTTGGGATGGAGGGGATGTGATGTTATCAACGCCACTGGAGGTCCTTCATTCTCCCAGTTCCCTTTCAAGGAAGCCCAGTCTGTGGCTCAAGTTTGACACCCATTGGAAATGAGAAGGAACAGTTCCTACTCCTTTTTTCCACCAAAAATCTCAACCATGACTGACAGCTGTCACATCACAGCACGTTTTAGTACTTCCATACTGTCACTTGTGGTCACAGTTTTCCTAACATAAGATTTTTCCTCCTTTCCCTCCTTTTCCTTGTATATAAATATCAGACTGTGGACACAGAACAAATCACCTTGCTGGGAATGGTCCTTAAAGACATGGATAATATACATGTTCCCTGTGTCCCACATGCTTTTCCATTTAAAACATTTGGCTTGAGAATGTGGGAGGTAAAGAAATTACATGTGGAGGCCTTTTTAAAACATATCTTCCATCCCCTGATTTATGTTCCTTGGGGCTCTTTTTATGTAAAACATTGAATCAGTTGTACTTTAGATAAAAGAAACATCTGAGGTATTGGTTGGTTTGGAGTTTCTCCTTCTTTTCTCCCATATATCTCCATAAAATTTAAGTGCCAGAACCCTTCCTCTTGTTCCTGAGTTCTCTTTTTTTTGGTAATGTTTATAACCCCACTGTGATGTTCTCCTGCTCTGCTGGGCTCTCGGGGCCCACACGGCCCCTGATTACACAGGAGCAGCCCGGGGCAGCTGCTGACACAGGGGTTTGGTGGTTTAGTTCCAGTTCCAGGGGATCCTGAGTGGTGCAGGTCTCCTCTGCCCTGTCCCTCTGCCACCCCCCCTTGGGACACACACACACCCACCCTGGGGCAGTGTGGCCTGGCAGCTCTGGCACTGAAAAATCTGAATTAAATCATGGAATCACAGAATGTCCTGAGCTGGAAGGGACCCCCAAGGATCATCCAGTCCAACTCCTGGCCCTGCACAGACACCCCAGCAATCCCACCCTGCCCCTCGGAGCATTGTCCAAACCCTCCTGGAGCTCTGGCAGCCTTGGGGCTGTGCCCACTGCCCTGGGGAGCCTGGGCAGTGCCCAACCACCCTCTGGGGGAAGAACCTTTTCCTGAAATCCAACCTGAGCCTGCCCTGACACAGCTCCAGCCCTTCCCTGGGTCCTGTCCCTGCTCACAGGGAGCAGAGATGGAGCTGCCCCTGGGGAGGAAGCTGCAGACAATACCCCCGGCTCTGCTGCACACTCCAGCCAGGAGCTGAGCCAGGCATTTACTTCCACCTGTCTCTGACTCTCTTTGGTAAAACAGTGGCAAGATTATTTAATTTCTTCTGCCCTGTGTGCGAGGCCCATCAGGAGGTTCTGCAGGGTTGGAGACCCCTTGGCACGTTCCCAACGTGCTCCCTCCTCCCTGGGGAGCTGCTCATCCCCACCAATCCTGGGCTAACTTGGTCCAGGGGCCCAGGAATCCTGCTGACAGACCTCTCCTGCCCGTGCCCAGCGTGGCACTGGGGGGCCAGACATGCCACCAGCACAGGGACAGCCCCTCCACCCTCCTCCCTGGGTGCTCTGAGTAGCCTCAGCCCCTGCCAGCTATTACTGCAGCCACAGATACACTGCCCTCAGAGAAATCAGAATCAATTTAGGCACCTAACCCTGGGATGTCTGGGGGTGAATTGGTTTGGAATTAATCGAGTCAAACAAGGCAGTGAAAGCCCCTGGAACACGGGCTGGGAGCGGCTGCGGCCCCGGGGAGGGAGCGACAATGCACATTCTGCACTGTGAATTTTTTATTAAGGGCTGGGTTTTTTTTATTTTTTATTTTTTATTATTGAATATGAATATTTTACACGTCCAAGCTCAGAACAATGCTTTTTTTGGCTGGCTCTGCACTTTTCATGGTTGTGTACCCTTGCATTGCATAACTGAGAGAGATCCATTTACACACAGGGGGAAAGGGGACTAATGAATCTCAGCAAAGCTAACTTTACTGTGTGTGAAAAAACAGCACTCTGAAGTTTTCCAAATAAAAAAATATACATACATAAAATACTTGCATGGAATGGCTTAATAAAATCAGTGTGTGTGTGTGTGTGGGTGCACGTGTGGGTCTGTGTGTAATGACTCCCTCACCCAGAGCTGCAGCTCGCTCCATGTGAGGACATCTCCACCTGGAAAAGCTCTGGAAAGTTCTTCCCTCTTCCATATCAAACCCCTCATAGCTACTCACCTGATGTGTCCAAAGCTGAGAAATGGAGGTGGAGCTTCCAGGTGCTCTGTAAATCCTCGGGTGGAGCTGCTCCCACTCAGTGCAGGGCTGGTATTTACCTGTTCCTGGTGACACCTTTATCCTTTCAGGTCATTCCTGAATGTCCCAGAGGTTGTTTCTGGACACCCCTGCACAGCCCCTGTGGCCCCATCCCTGGGAACATCCAAGGGCAGGTTGGACAGGACTCTGAGCATTGCAGGGGGATTGGACTAGGTGCCTTTAAACGTCCCTTCCCACCCACACCATTCCATGATTCTTTGATCCTCAGGCATCCCAGGCTGAGCCAGGTCCCCACTGGTGTTTGGGACAGGCACAGCTCCATCTCTGGGCATCTTTGGCAGGTGCCAGTCTGCCCTGAGCAGCTGCTGGTGTGTCAGTGCCAGGCTGCCTGGCATCACCTGGTTCTGCCCAGGGATGGGGGAGAAACTCCTGATTTACCTGGATAATTCCCACCTGACCCTGCTGGCTGGACCTGGCTTTTCTGAGCTGCCTGTGCTGTGCCCTGGGCATCACTCAGGGCAAACAAAGGATGCTCCTTTGCCACCTTTACCCTGTGTCCCTTTGGAGGAGGCACACCTGGCACCTCTATCCAGCTGTTTTCAGGACAAGCTGCCCATCCCCACCCTCCTGGAGCCCTGCAAGGTGGGCTGAGGGCACCTGTCAGCACCCACACAGGATGAGGGCAGGGGGCAGGAGACTGGAAGAACAATTGTGTATATTTGAACCCAGGGGGTTTATTGTGTGTGTGATAATGGGGAGGAGAGGGAGAAAGCAAGAGCTCTCCTACAGCTCTGGAGAGCTCACAGTCAAAAGTGGGCAGGGTGACAAGAACCACATTGTTTGGGGTAATCGGTGTGCATTGTCCCGGGCTGACACTCCCCAGTGCCAACAAAGCCTTTAAATTCACAGGGAATGGGCAAAGTGCAAAATGATGAATTGTTTGACATTTAAAAGAAAATAAAGAGCTGCTGCTGGATTGAAATTTAACTGGGACTTGGGGAGGGAGGGAAAAAATTCCCGGGTTCTGGCAGGGAGAGAGTTAATTTTCCTCCCGGTAGCTGGTGTGGGGCTGTTTCAGATTTGTGCTGGAAAGAGTGTTGATAACACAGGGATGTTTTCATTATTGCTGAGTGGGTTTTACACAGAGCCAAGGCCTTCTCTGCTCCTCACTGCACCCCAGCAGCAGTGGATTGGGGTGCACAAGGAGCTGGGAGGGGACCCAGCAGGGACAGGTGACCCCAACTGACCCAAGGGATATTCCAGACCATGTGGCACCACGGTCAGCATGGAAAGCTGGGGGAGAAGGAAGGGGGGGATGTTCTGGGTGATGGCATTTGGCTCCCACTCTCTAATCCCTGCAGCCAGTGCTCTGCTCACCTGAGCAGTGCTGCTTTCCTGAGCCTGGAAGGATCCCAGGTACTTACAGAGTCACAGAATGATAGCTGGGGTTGGAAAGGACCTCTGGAGAGCTCAGCCCAAGGCAGGTGACACAGGAACACGTCCAGGTGGGTTTGGAATGTCTCCAGAGAGGGAGACTCCATGCCCTCCCTGGGCAAATTCACAATTTAAACCCTCGGTGCATCCCGAGCACAGGGAGAGCACAGGTGGAAACACACCCGAGGAAGGACTCCTGCAGCTCATTTCCCGTGGTGTGGGGACTCAGGGAATAAGGTCCCAAATGAGTGGGACCTCAGAGCCTTCACAGCAAAAATGAACTATAACTGAGGGAATGACTTTCCAGTGCCCTGTGCAGCCATGGCAACACAAGGTGACCAGGAGGCTGAAACAAGGCTGGAGTCAAGGAACATGTGCCAGCTCCTGCTATCTCGTGGTGTGTCCTTGAGCAAAGTCGTGCCTGGGTGGGAACAGCCCAGCCTGGGGCTGCTGCAGGCCTGGAGTGAGGGGCTGGGAGGAGCTGAACCAGGTCCCTCCACGTAAGAGGAGTTTGGTGCCAATGAACCCATCCAGGACCACATCAGGCCATGTCTTGCTCTGTGAAGGTGAAATCTCACTAAAAGCACCCGGAGGGCTCTGCTGGCTGGGACTGTGTGAGCACAGGTTGTGTCTCACTGGGTCTGCAGAGCTCTTCTCCTCTTCCCCTTCTCTCCTCTCCCTCCTGACAGCACCCTTGGGTTGCACCATTCCCCTCACTCAGGTCCCCTCTGCTTTCCAGCACAGTTTTTCGCATTTTTGTTTTGCATCAGATTTTTTTGGTGCCCCCCCCTTTTTTTTTTTTGTTTTATTTGCATTAGATTATTGGAGCAGGAGTCCAAACACTTCAGCCACTGCAAATCCCTCCTTGCACAGAACTCAGTGAGCTGTGAAATATTTAAACTGTCCACAGTTGTACCTCGTTTGTTCACCCATTTCCAGAGGGCTGCTAAAAGGTGACATTCTGGAGGAGCAGAAAGACCCCAGGTTGCTGATTCTGATCTCTCAACAGCTCTAAAGTGCTCTGAATACTCACCTTGACTTGATGGAGGAATATGGATCTCAGCTTTGTGGAGCCTCTGGGGCAGGAAAGCCTCGTGCTTTCCTCCAGCTCTTTGCTTTGTGCTTTCACTCTGCTCAAGGGGAAAATGAGGCTTGGTGGGTCCCGTGGAGTCGTGTTCACATCGTCCTCCTCTCCCCTGCCCTGGTCCCTCCAGCCTGGTGAACCTTCCCCTCGCCCTGCCCAGGAGTGCTCGGGGCTCGGGGGGTTCTGTGCCTCCTCCAGAGCACTTGGGAACGTCTTGGAGGAAAGCAAAAGCCTTGTGATGCTGCCGCAGGCCGAGGGAGGAGGTGACAGGTGACTGCTCGGTCCCAAGGCAGCAGAGGGCATCCCTGAGTCTGGAGAGTCACCTCCGGGGCTGAGCCAGCTCAGCCAGCCCGGACCGAGGGGTTAACGAGCCGCGTTTCAGCTCCGCTCCTCTTCGCCTCTTAGTCCCGAACAGACCCAAGAAGCTCCCAGCTCTTCAGGGTCCTTTTCTCCCAGGTGTATCTTCAGGGTCCTTTTCTCCCCAGCAGTTTTTGAACAATGTGTAAATCCCAGTGCAAATCCCTCTCCCGAATTAGGGGGGGGGTTTCTCCTGCCTGACTGGGAGCAGTGCATGCACTTGCAGGTGGATAAAGATGAGCCCTGTCAATAGAGAGTTTTCAAGTTGTTTGTTTGAATGCAGATTTCATTGCTGAAGATTCACACCTTTGTTATGAATTTCATAGTTCACTTTGGCAATCCAATCCCATAGCCAGGGTGTTTACACTGGTGGGATTATTTATAAACACCGAGCTCGGCAAGGCAGATTTGTTTAGTAATTCCAGCAAAAGTTTGCAGGATCATCCCTTTCCCCAGGGCTCAGTGAGGAGGCAGAGGGATAACACTTTCTCCTAATGGATTCAGCTTTTCCCAAAGAGGATCCATGCCAGCTCAGGACCAATCCCTCAGATGCCTGACGTCAAAACATTGGCTCAGGAGTGCTCCAAAAATCCACCCAAACCAGACACCTTTCACCTTGTGCTCCCTAATTTACTAACTTTAATGAACATTATATTATCTAAACTTAGTCTCACATAGTCCCTCTGCTGGAATATTGGTGGAACCCCACAGATGGACAAACAGAGGTGATGTTTTATGGGATGTGACACAGCAAATCCCACCAATAGCGCAGAGATCTTCTGGGGGTCAGAGCTCTGCCTTAACAACCAGATCGACTTTTTTCCTGAATAAAAAACAACTGCAGAAGTCCAGCCCCCCCCGGGCTCCTCCAGGAGACCTCCAGGGCCATGGGGAAGGGTCAGCAGCCCCTGGTTCCCCCTCAGAGGTCTCTTTGCCCTCCTTGGCAGTTTACAGGGAGTGGCACAGAGCCAGTCCCCGCGGGCACAGGAGTGCAGGGGCTCCTTCTCAAGTGTTTAAAAGTCTGACAAACTGTTTGCAGTTCTAGCAGGGATCAACACATTTCTAGAATTAAAACCAACATCTTGGATGGCAAAAATGCTCCGAACAAGGACTCTTTCTTCGACCCAATGCACAAGGGACCTTTCTTTACTAAGCTATAAAATCACTTACTATAAATCAATTATTTTTGTACTGATTTATTAACTGCTCTCCAGCTGTTCAGATTGGCACTTAAAAAAAATTCTGGATGGTCCCACCAAAATGTTCAAAAGCATTTTCTCAGGAGTACTGTTGGTCCAACCTCATTATAGTCTCCCCTGGCAATCCACATATTCCTGAATGCTCTTAAACTGCCAAGCATGGAAGCACCAATCCACATGGAGCACACCCAGCCTGGACATGAGTTGTGTTGGGAACTCCTGCCTGGAGCTTCTTCAGCAGCCTCTCCTTGAAACCCTGGGAGAGAGTCAACCTGCCCAATTTCAGCAGGTTCCTGGGGATGTTGGATTTAGGTGGTGGATTTGCTCACAACGCTGGGTGGGTCCTCCCAACCCCTGGCCCTGGGATTTCTGCCTCTGTGGGCACTTCAGGAGCTGGGAATATCTGGCCTTCTGCCTTGACAGCCCTTCCATCAGGGAGAATGTACACACACAAGCTTTTCAGGCTTTTCCTGTGTATTTTGGCAGAGACCTAAGGCAGTAGAGCACAGCTTCTCCTGCACATCCCTGACAACTGGGCACGGGCACAGAGGGATGGTGGCACTGGCAGAGCAGGGACAGGGCACCCAGACACACCCAAACACCTCCTCACTCTCCTGTTCCTGATGGCACAAAGCACTGAGGGGGTCTGGCTCAGCAGGGCTGGCCTCTCACTCAGCTTCATTCTGAGTTCTTGTTCATCCAGGTGTCTCCAGACCTTCTCCATGTCATCCCAGGATGTCACTGCCCCAGTTCCCACTGGGAAAGCAAAAGACAAAACGCCCCTTTCGGTCTGACTTCCTTCCACAACAGAACAGTCGTCGTGACTCGCCCCAGACATGACCAGTTGGCATTTGGGGTGTCCCCCAACAGTAGAAATGACCCAACAGAGGGACCAGAGATAACATCCCCAGATCCAGGTGCAGATTCCTGGCACCTCAGAGCCATCCTGGCCAGGGCTGACCCTCTGCTGCTGGGGTAGAGCATCTCCAGAACCTTCCAGATCCTCCTGAGCTAAATGGGCACCACTCCACTGCTGCCCCAGTGCTCCTCATTCCCAGTGCTCCTCATTCCCAGTGCTCCTCATTCCCATCTCTCCTCATTCCCAGTGCTCCTCATTCCCCTCTCTCCCCACTCCCAGTCCCTGCAGCTGCACCGGGATCCGGAGCGTTTGACTCAGGGCTCGGACTTGGAAGTGAAATGGGGTGTTCTTACTTCCCAGATAAATTACAGCAGAGAATCAATGGATTTTTCCAGACCCTGAGGCACAGAGGAAGGTCGGTTACAGTAATTGCATTTGCATTGATTTATATTTGGATTCTGTTTGGGGTTTTGCTGGGTTTCTAAAGGAAACGTTTTTAATGAGGTCAAAAATAATGGGAGAGTCGGTTTAAAATACGAACCCCAGGTATCCCAGAAACCTTAAGAGGGAAGAATCTCCCATTGGAGAAGGTGTGCTGCTCCCCACAGGACTCCAAGACAGGAGTTACTGCATCCCTGCAGTGTGTGCACACCTGGAAACTCCGTGGAGGGGAAGAGAGATGAAAAACAATGAGATTTTCACATGTGCCTCTGGCTTAGCTGAAACTCTGCAAATATTTCCAAGGGTTGGTGAAAATTAGGACAATTTCACCTCCCTGTAAGTACTAACTGAGTTACCAGTTTGCTTTTCCAAATAATGTCTGCACTGGAATGAGACCTTTTCCAACTGATCCTTTATGGGAAACTCCCAAGAATTATGCTGAAATAGTTAGAACTATCTTTGGCACTGATTTTGGCATTCTGGAATATTTTTCCCTGTCCTTGTTACTTAATTTAAAGACTGATTTTTGGTAAAATCACGAAAGTGAAATAGTAATTTCATTTGGCTTCAAGAGAAGATTTCCCAAAGAAGGAAATTTCTGCAGCTTTGAATCCAATCAGATCTGACAATCCAAATCCGTTTACAGGGGAAATTTCCTTTAAAAAAATAAATAAATCACTCTATACCTTCAGCTGGAATCCGTGGCTGCCGGGGTTTAATTGCTTCTCCTTGTGGCCCTAAAGCCAGGGCAGCTTCAAAGCAAGGGTGGCTCCTATTAAACTTAATTACCCTTTCCTGCAGCTCCCATGGCAGAGGTGCCAACTGCTGCAGGGAGGTGGTTATGAACCAGGGGCACATTCCAGACAAAGACAGGGATTAAACAGCAATTTGAAATGCAGGCAAGTGCCCTCTGTGCCCAGGGATGTTCATACCCCAGACAAACACCAGCTCTGTGTCTGTTGTTTCCATCCTGCCTCCATTCCAGCAGGTTGGGGTTAATGTCAACCCTACTGCCACCTCAGCACCATCCCCATCCCCTCAATACCTGGGAACATCCCTCCCAGTGTGAGCTCCATGTCCCACCCACGCTGCTCTATTAATGCCAACAGGCACCCTCAGTGTTCCAGGGGTTGTTCCAAACATCCCATTCCAGCTCCTTTTGATCCTGGCTGCTGTGCACATGGATGGGGCACAGGGAGGGGCTCCCCTGTGAACATGAGGCTGAGCATTAAAACAAGGGAATATCGACTGGGATGATTAAACCCGGACACGGGAATGCGCATCTGTTCCCTCAGATTGGTTCTGTCACACCTCACCTTAAAAAGGGCATGTGTGAATTAATTTGGGGACTGTAGGGTTTGCAGTAAGGGAAATGGCTCTTGGTGTTTAGCTGGAGTGCAGTAAATTGAATTCACAGATGAGACAATGTGAGACACCAAAAACACCTCGTGCTCACCTCGTGCTGATGTGACAAGATCTCGTTCAGGAACGGAAAGATGGTTCATTTTCTGAGAGCTGTGGAGAGACACCAGAGGAACTGAGAGCAGCACATCCATCCCACGAGCCAGCAGGTCCTGCACAGCTTCCTCCCGAGGGGCAGCTCCAATCCCTGCTCTCTGTGACAGCCACAGGACCTGGGAACGGCCAGAGCTGTGTCAGGAGAGACTCAAAGCTGAGAGACATTGGAAATGTGGGAATAACGTAATTCCCACAGCACTGCAAACACAAAGGAGCTCTGTCCCCCATCAGCCTGTGGGGACAACGTGGGGATGTGCCCCAAGTGATCCTGGTACAAACCCAAACCCAGCTGATGCCTCCCAGTGAGACAGTGCCTGAAACAGTCGGGCTTTTCCTGACTGGAGAAACAAACCCTGCTCCAAAGGATCCAGCAGGGAAGTGAGACAGGGCAGGTGGGAGAGACAAACGGGCAGGTCAGGCTGGGAGGAGAGGGAGACAGTGGGAAGGAGCTCAGGGGCTGGGAGCAGTTCTGGGTGTAGGAAGCAATAATCACCATCACAGATGCTTAACTCTAACAGCTTGACAAGATCCCTTTCCTCACACTGGAGCTGTGTTTGATTGCTCCCATACACGTTTCCATCCCAAATCCCTGTTTTGCAATGTCTTCCTGACACTCCAAACATCCACAGAGCTCTTTGAAGTCGAAGTTTAATGTGTTTATTGACACCAGTTATGATATTTCAAAACACATGGGCTACAAATTGTTACCATGCACTCCTAGTGTTTACAGTAATCCCTGTATTAAAACAAACTCAGCCTTTCCTGATGATTTTATATCTTCTTGCTGACTCACTTGCCTGTGTTTATTTAAACTCCTGTTGAGTTTTTTGATTTTTTTTTTTTTTTACTATTCAACACTTTTGAAACATTTAAAAAAGAACCCCAACCCTATCTTCGTATTTCATATACTTTTGAAACATTTTGCCTTCATTTTTATGGGCTCCACACGGCCCAAATCTTCCTTTTGAGTTTTCCTTGCAGCCCAGGTTTTCCCTGCTGCAGCCCAGCAGGTGTGTGAGGATCCCTGTCAGGGCTCAGCCCAGGGATGGGCAGCTCCAGGAGCTCAGCCCTCCCTGGCCACACGTTTCCCTCTGATCTCCACGTGCTGGAGATGGGCTTAAGCTGCAGCAAGAGGAGATTTTTGGAGTCCTAAAAGATATGGAGGAAGGGAAATTAAATTTGCAAAGTAATTCTGAAATGTAAATAAGGTTCCAATCGTTGTTCTTTTAAAGGAAACTTAAATTACTGTGTTGCTAAATTGGAGCAGTTTTGGGGGCTCTTCTGTTCTTCAGACTCACAAAGTCAAACCAGCATCTCCAGGGGTGGCTGGATTTAACAGTATCATCTAAAATGTAATAAACCCTGCGAGTGATGAACAACTGGGAAGGTGCAGGACCCACTGGGACTCAAATTTAATCCCAATGTTTTAGAATTCAGCATCTGAGAACTACTCAGAGCTCACATGTTATTTTCCATGCTGGAGAAAAGCAGATAAGATCTATACCTAGGAAATGCTATAAACTATGCCTAAACAAAAGTCTTGGTTGAAAAATTATATGTTTAAGGTAATAGTCTGGATTATTTGAAAACGAAGAGAAGTCCAGGGAAATACTTACATTTTTTAATTTTCTGAATGCTCTGAATCAGGTTAAACAATTTCACTAACCTGGGCTCCAATCACCACCCACAAATTAACCTTCCCTGGAAGAACAGAGGCCTTGTGACTGCACTCTGAAATAACTCTCCAGCTCTGTGCTGCTGCAGTGCCCAACCCCTAAACCCCTGCAGCCTCCTCCCACATCACCTCCTGCATCCCCAGCCGGCAATTCCGGGCTGCACCGACCCCTCCCAGCACAGATACCAACATCTGGCGTGGAAACTGCAGCAGAACAGCACTTCTTGTCATCCTGCAAGGGCACCACCCCCTGCTCAGAGCACTCTGGGGTGAGTGGGTGGCACAAAGCCCCAAAATCTGCTCCCAGCTGGGAGAGCTGTGCCCGGTCACCCCCCGGCTCCAGGTCCGTGCAGGTGAGAGCCTCTGGCAGAGAAGTCAGAGCTGCTGGGAGTTTTGAGGCTGTACAGTGGTAAAAAGGGAAGGCAGGGCTCTCTCACCCTTGGCAGGCTGTTAACTCAGCACTAAATGCTCCCTGAGCTGCTCTGGAATCTCGTTGTCACTTTAAGGGCCAAGTGCCACAAGCTCCTGTCCAAGGGCTGCGGGCCTGGGGTTGGGGAGCAAACTGGTAAAAGCTGGGTCTGAGGGATGGAAGCAACAAGTGGAAAGCATTGCCATGGAGTGTGCAGGATCCCTGGAGCTGGGCCAGGGCCTCGGATCAAACCCAGTCCCTTGTCCCGGGAACATCCCATTCCAGCTGGTCTGGAACATCCTCCCGGTCCGGCCAAACCAACAGCCCGGGAGCCCCCGGCCAAGGGCAGCTCCAGCTGGCACCCACAGGGCACTTTGGGAGGTTATGAAAAGTTTACTAATGAAAAACATTTCAGGACATGGTGCCAATGGTTTTGCCTGGAGGAAGAGCTGCCACCACACGGGGATATGTAACTTCGGTGGAACGTCTGAAAGGGCTCCACACCCCCAGAGCCGCCTCCTTTTTGTACATCCCAACAATTCTGGGCATCAAGGAGGTTGTCTGCCTGCTCTAAATATGTTTACATTGTGCTTTCTAAATATTTAAAGCCATTGATGAAATTAAAGGCAACTTCCAGGATGTTGTTGCTCCTCAGCTATTTCGTTTGGGTTTGCAGGACCAGCTCTTCTTCTGTAAACAGGAATTTGATACAGCAAAGGGCTGGGAGAGCCCTGAGCAGCCAGGGATCCTCAGCAAACAATTTTGGTGGCCAAGAGAAATCTCCTTAAATGATTTCACCAAATTCCTGTTGGGAAAGACTGAGCTGTTTTCATTTCTGAGGAGGAAGCACTTGCAAATTTGGTTTTCCCCCAGCGCAGACAGTCAGTGATCAGCTCGATCTCAAACACCCCCTTGGATGCAGAAATCACCACCAAAACTTCACTGGCAGTTGATAAAGCAGCAAATCCCAAGAGAAGCTCCCTCTCTGGTGGGTCTGATGGGAGCAATTCCAGGCAGTGCTGCCAGGGCTCTGCACCCATCCTCACTGGGAGCCAAGGTTTGGGGGCACAGCAGTGTCTGTACCAGTGCTATCCATCACTGTGTTTACCATATTTCCCTTTTCTTTCCATAACTCCTGGCTTCACTCATGTCTGGGTGTTTTCTAACCAGCCTCAAGGCAATAAATCAAAGCTGTCAGCATTGGAAGAAAATTAATGTGAGAAGTTGTTCCAAAGGCCACCAGCCTTTCCCTCCTCGGTGTGTGCTCAGCTAATCCAGGATTCCTCAACAGCTTTCAATGTTTTCCTATTTTCACAAGGTTTTGAGACTCTGGGTGCACTTTTTTTTTTTTTTTGAAGGGTGGCTTTGACTTGCACCAGGTAAGGGGCCAAATCCCTGCAGTTTCTGTAGGTTTTAAGGAGAAGTGAGGGTGCTCAGCACAAACCTGACCCCGGGCCATCCCTGGCCAAGCCACAAGTGAAACCCAGATCCCGAGCTGGAAAACATCAGGGCCTGAATGTGGGTTGAACTTTTCACGAAGGAAAAGGCCAAATGATTAGAAACCAATCCCGTTGCTGTGCCCTGCTGATGACGCTGGTTGAATTATTCATTGGGAGTTATTTATCCCAGGAATGTGGCTGGCATGCCACAGGAATACATTACGTGCAAGTTTTGATTTCTTGTTTCATTACTCACCCTGCCCCGCGCCGCTCAAACCCCAACCTCTCCATTTCTGAAAGTCCCCTTTCCAAGTCTGAGAAAAAGAACACTTGGGACATAACCTTCAGCTGATCTGATCCAGCAAACACCTCCCTGGGAACAGCCAGCCTGGCAGCTCAGGCATTTTCCTGGAGCCCTGGAAAAAGCAATGTTCTTACCCTATTCAGCTGCAGATGAACTCTGTAACCCTGGGCAAATCACTTTGTTCCCTGCACCTCTGGCTGCACATTTATAAAATGGACATGGTATTTCTCTGTAAGATACTGTAAGGCCAGATATGTTAAATTGCCCAGTTACTATGGAAACCGGAAAAGCACCTAATGCAGATGGATGAGTGCAGGAACAGATCCCCCTGGCTGAAAAATCATGAGCAACTGGGAACTTCTTTAGGCAAAATCAGGGTGTAATCAGAAGGATCATGGCAGCCACCAAAAATTCCTTTAATAAAAAGTAAACAGATTATGTCCTGGTTTCAGCTGGGGTAGAATTAATTTATTCTCAGCTTATTAGATTTGCCTCTGGATAGAAACTGAAGGGGTTCCCTTGAATATTTGCAAACCCTCACATTTGATTCTTCTGTTTAGATTTGGATTGGGATGTTTAGGTAGCAACTCAAATTCTTTTTGTACCAAACAAAGATCATTAAAACCAGAAGAGTGATTGCAAAATCAGCCCAGAACTCTGAAGTCTGGGATGTGTTGCAAAAGAAGTTTAATTCCAAAACTAAAATCTCAGGAGCCACTTAAAGAGAAAATTGTCCTTCCCAAGCACTGATTTTTTTACCCCTCACCCTGAGCTTGCAGATCAGAGGTTAATAAACTTGGCCCAGGAAATCCTTGTCAGGAAGGCACTGAATTTCAGGAATAAAGACAACTGGGGAGGAATCCACAATTACACCTCACAGTGCTGCAAAGGCTCCTTCCCCACAGGACCGGGAGCTCTTCAGTAAACACAGCAAAGAAAAAACTAATTTTATTGGTTTAAATTATTATTTGTGGGTGTTTTTTCCTCTCTTGCAAAACTGGCCTAACGATGGGAGTGATTGCACTGTGATGCCTCCACTGCTGTTTGAAGAGGGCAGGCTCCCCCTCACGCCAGGAGGGTCCCAGTGCCAGCAGCAGCCACGGAACAGCCGCCACAGCGGGCAGGATTTTCCAGCTCACTGTGTGATCTGATCTCCACAGACTCCCAGAACACCGACTGCAGGGCAGTAAATCATCTCCAACATTATTATCTGCCCACCTGGGAGCAGAGTGCAGCCACCAAGACAATGCAAGAACCCCGGGCTGCTTTCAGCACCCGGGGAGGGGGAGCCTGGTTGGTCGGGTTTGATTAATTCAGCAATTCAACAGCTCAGTCCCACTCCTGCAGCAGGGACAGCACTTCCCACCCTCTGCCTTCCTCACAGCTCCCAGGGCTCAGGGATCTTTATTCTCTTTAATTTTCACTTATATTCCAAAATGGTTATTGCTTGAGTGTTGTTGGCTGGTGGGTCCAGTCCCTGTGAAAGAAGGAAGTGGTTTCAGAGGAAAAACCCCTGTTTTCCAAGTTACCATCGGACTTGGTTCCCAGCCTGGCTTTGGTGAAAAGCCTTCTGCACTCCCCTCCTGCTAAAGCTCTCCTGGATTTGCTGGCTCAGAACTGGAGTAGGAAAGTGTAAGAGGAATGGCCTTAAGCTGAGAAGGAATTCTTCCCTGGGAGGGTGGGCAGGCCCTGGCACAGGGTGCCCAGAGAAGCTCTGGCTGCCCCTGGATCCCTGGAAGTGTCCAAGTGTCCAGGTTGGACGGGGCTTGGAGCAACTCCTGTTGCTGGCCCTGGTACAAAGAGCTCAGGAGTGTGGTAAACCATAATTATCTGTATTTTTCAGCACAAAAACCAGCAAAATGAAAGCTAAGGCAGTGACAGTGACTGTCAGCAAGCTGCTCATAATCAGGTTTTTTTCCTTTTCCTACACACACCTACAGCAGTATTGGAGCTAAATAAAAGTAACAGAGCTCACCAAATCCATTCAGAGCATCATTTATTTTAGAGCCTCTGAATAATTTTCTGTAGGCTTCATCAATTCATACATTCACACATTAACTAACTAAACTGGTTACCTGAATCCAAGCCAGTTCTTTGGCTACAAGCCTATAGAATTCTATATGTTCTTTAGAATAAAAGGAGAAATTTACTGCTTTTGTACTGAGCTGCTTTTAAATCAAAGTTTTTTTGTGTCAAGAAGGAGACCAACTTTCAAACACCTCCCCACTGCCCCTCAATTCCCTGCTGCCATTGATGGTTTTGTAGCAGCCCTTTTGGAGAAGATTCTTTTCTGATACACCGAGCCACAAAACTGAATTTTCTTTGGGTAAATGTGCAGAGTTCCCCTCGTTCCCTTACAGTGCTGGGGGTGACTGACAAGTCCTCCTTTTCCCAAGGAGGCCAGGTCTCCTTTGGGATGCCCCCTCTGGAACCCCTCCAGGTTCCAGACCTGTGGTAGGTCGGGAGAGGAGCCTTGTTTTCACCCCCTCAATGCCCAGCCCTCCTCAAATGTCTTTTCAACACCCCTGATGGGACAGAGCATCCCCTGGCCCTGCCTGTGCCAGGGCAGAGCATCCCCTGGCCCTGCCTGTGCCAGGACAGAGCATCCCCTGGCCCTGCCTGTGCCAGGACAGAGCATCCCCTGGCCCTGCCTGTGCCAGGGCAGAGCATCCCCTGGCCCTGCCTGTGCCAGGACAGAGCATCCCCTGGCCCTGCCTGTGCCAGCAGCTGGGCTGGCTCAGCTGGCAGCTCAGCAGGAGCTCAGCCAGGCTACAGGTTTGCTGTGTTGGGGACACCTCAAAGCACCCCGAGGGGGTGAGCTCCCTCCATCTGGCACAGCTGGGGCTCACAATGCCTGTCCATCCCCTGGGATTTAACCTGTTCCTCCCCTGGGATTTAGCCTGTCCATCACCTCTGGGTGGGGGTGAATGGAGCAGCCTCCTCACAGGCTCCCACTGCCTGAAATCCAAGCATTGCACCCCCAAAACAGCTCCCAGCACTGCCCTCTGGATTCCAAACCAGCTGCAACTGGGGACATCTCGGGTCCTTCTCCCTGTGCCACACCCACCCCCTCGGCTGTGCCTCCCCAGGGCAGCAGGGAACACCCCCACGGCTGAAAAGCCTCTTCATTCACTTGCAAAGCCAAAGGAGACCAAGTTCTCAAAATAAAAACCAGTACAAAGCCACAGATTTGAAAGCAGGGACCAGAGCCATCTCCTGCTCTTTTCCTGCTTGCAGTGCCTCCCTGGATTTTGACTGAAACAGCATCTTATCCTCACAGTCAAACATCCACCAGTATACACAGACATATATATGTAAATATTTTCCAGTTCTAAGTAGCAGCTACTGAGGTAATATTTGCCTACACAGACCCATAAACTACCCCCAGTGCCAGGTGTGCCATAATAAATTCCTCTCTGCTCTGAGTGGTTTTGATATTCTTGCTACTATCAAATAGCTCACACATCCTCAAGACAAAACCAATTTGTTCTGGAAAAATCCCAGAAGGTTTTTATTCTCAGCATAGAAAGCATCATATTCTCAATATCTCAGGGCCTGCCCAGGCCAAAAAATGCCATGGCAGAAGGTCCCTGGCTGGGGGTGGCTGTGTTCTGCTCCAGCAGGTACCAAAAGCAGGCCAGTCCCCACCCAACACACACATCCTCACCAGGACTGGGGGTTTATTCAGCCTAATCTAACCTGGATGTCTGTTTGCAACGTAAGTGAATATCTAAACAGGTTATTAAATGTAATAAGCAAGATTAAATGTAAAAAGCAAGAGCTTTTTCATGAAAATCACCGGGATTATTCAAACTCTGGAAGAGAAGAAAGTGGAGAAGAGTGTTGCAGTAACCTGATCTGCCAAAACAGGACGGAAACCCTTTAACAGCACCTTGCCAGAAACAATGCAGGGCTGAGTCTGCTTTAAACAAGATGATTTTTCAGAATATTGTTACTGACTTTTTGTATAGTGTTAGTGAGGTTTGTGTACACTAATAAAAAATGAAAGCTGCTATTAAAAACAAATCAATGGACTGGACCTGGTTTTGATCACACCAGAGCTGGCCATTTGCATCGGTATTTGCAGCATCTGTTCCAATTAAGACTTGTTTTCTAGTTTAAAGATATTAGTCCAATCACTAGTGTTCTGTTGAGAACATGAATAGAGCATTGTTCTGGCAGAATGTAGTTAAACAGACTCCACAGACTCTATTAAACAGCTTTGCTACCCAATTAGAATGGGAAGGAGTCAGGCAGACATGGCTGCACTGGGTACCCTCTGTTCCACATGGATTTTTATGGATTCATAGTCAATGAAAACAGCTAACGTGGAACATGTGTCGGGAAAACCCAGACTGCAGGCTGGCTTGGAGCGTGGCAAATGGAGCATCAGGCCCTTTATGGCTGGGATTTAATGGACACCGAGTTTAATGGGTGCAGGACTGAGTGGAAAACAATGCCCAGGGATGGCCCCGTCCCCAGCCAGCTCAGAGGGGCTGCTGCAAGAGCAGCACTGGGGGGATCCCCCCAGCACCAAGGGCACAAATCACTCCAAAGGCTCAGCATGGAGGAGCCTCAACCCCAAGGAATGGATCCATCCTCACCCCAAACCCCTCCTCTGCAGGGATGTCCCTCACCAACACCAGCCAGGAGTCAAGGCTGGGGGCCAGCCCAGCTGAGAGGGATGCCATGGGCAGTGCCCACATTTTGGGCTCAGTCTGCCATCCCACAGACTCCCCTTGCACGTGCAGAATGTTCCTCCACCTCGGGCTCTGCCAGAGGGGAAGGGACTGGCCTGGATTCCCTCTGGGAATTCTCTCACCCCTGAGCACTGTGTGAGCCAGGCTTGGCCAAGCCAGCGCCTGCAGAGGAGCAGGGCCTGGCTGAGCCTCGGGGGCAGCTCTGGGGCATGTGCAGGGAAGAGTTCCCCGTGTCCCTGGGCAGTTTTCTAAGGCATTCCATACCCAGCAGTGTGTCCAGGCTGGGCTGCTCTGACTGCAGCTAATTAGCTCTCCTGGCTTTGATGGATGGATTGATTCCACACTTAAACAGAGATAAATTAACTGTCCGTCTAAACAGAGTTTAAGTGAGGAGGGAATTCTGATTAGAATGTTATTTCATGCAGTGCTGCTCTTCCTCCTCAGCCAATGCTGAGAACCTCTCACCTCCCTCACAGAGGAAGCCCAAGGAGCCAAGCCCAGACCTGCAGAGCTGCCCAGGAATTCAGCAATCCCAGGGAGAACACACTTGGTCAGGCTGTGCACTGGGTACAAACCCCTGATGCTGCAGTGATCTCTGCAGGCTGAAGAACTGGTCTATGGAACTGAATGTTCTAATGCTTTCAGGAGCATCTGAAATGTGTTTTATTCTGAAGCCCCTCAGAGTGCCCAAAATCCAGCAAAAAGTCTGATTTTCTACTCACTCTAAAAAACTTCTATGTTAAAATGCCTTTTCTTGTCCTGAAGTGAGAAATACCTATACATGTTTTTAAAGGGTGTAATTATAGAACTAAGGAAAAAATCTTTAACAACTGTGATAAGGGCTTGGAGAATGATGGGGTTTGTTAAAATTGAAGTACCTTAAGGTGCAAATAGTTTAGAAAAATAAATACAGCCATCACCTCAATATGTTAAACAAACAAGGCACCAAGCAAGATGAATTGTGGAACGTTTCATGTAAATATTAACTTTTGAAGCTTTCCAACTGACAAAACCAAGGCAACAGAGAATGTCCCTTTACTTGCATCCTCATACACTCAACAGTCCTGGAATGGGACCAGGAGGGGAAAAGAAACAAAAACAAGCAAATGAGAAGTGAAAAATAGCACTTAACATTTCTGCAGACATGGCCAAGGAAAGCTGGCACAGGGATGGACTTCCCTGGGTGCCTCACCTCTCCAGTAAGGTACAGGGCTCCAGCTCTCCCCCAGCTCCACAGACCTTTTCTCCACCTCTCCCCCCAGCTCCACAGACCTTTTCTCCACCTCTCCCCCCAGCTCCACAGACCTTTTCTCCACCTCTCCCCCAGCTCCATAAACCTTTTTGCCCCATCCCAGTAGGATTCTCTGACACTTGTCTGCTGTTGTGAAGCATCTGCTCTGTCAAACACACCCAGCTTTGCTCTGTGTTCTGAAGTGAGAACACTCAAAGGGACCAAAGCAGGTAAAGGTGAAGCACAGAGGGAATTCTCTCACACACACACAAAGCACATTTCTTTTCATCTGCCTTTTTTTTTTCAACTTTGAGAACCTTAATGAGGCTTGGTCTCACCAAGGAGAGCCAAGGGTAGGAGATTTTTCTTTTCTGTTGAAGAGCCTGTAGATACATTAAAACTAATTACTCCTTGTTTTATGCTCCAGTAGGATGAGAAATTCCCTTTAAGTTGGGATGGGACTTAATGCCAGTGGGTAAATTTTACTGAGTGAGAAGAAAGAAGCAGGTAGCACCCAGCCGTGAGCTCTTTCCAGCTTTTTGAACACTTCCAGGGATGGTGACTCCCCTGGGGAGCCCGTTCCAGTGTTCAACCACTCTTACAGTGGAGAAATGTTCCCTCATATCCCACCTGAACCTCCCCTGTCCCAGCTCGAGGTGGTTCCCCCTGCCCCATCAGCACCTTCCTTGGGAGCACAGGCAGGTTTGTGCCTCAGCCCCAGAGCTGCCAGAGGGAATCACTTCCACTCCTTGGGAGATCTGAAAGAGATATTCTGAGTTTCCAAAGCACTTCCAAGCTCTGAATGCAAATTATTATTATTAATAGGACATTTTAGCCTGTCTGGGTAAGCTGTGCAAAGAGCAGAGATATTACCCAGGGCTTCTCAGGTTTGTGCACTTCAAGCAGATCACCTTACTCTCTGTAAGCAAGGAACTATGCCTTTATATCACATTTGGCCCCTTTTTTTGTCTTTCCAAAGCTGTTTAGCCTTTTGTTATTATTTTAACTGTTTATTTCTTTAACAGCTCATTATTTTCAGTGGGCTCCTGTGTCTCATTACACACAGTTCAGCTTTAAGAGGAAATTTGTCCTTTATACAGGTTTATTCTGCCTAAAAACATAATCATGAGTGTTTTCTCCTCTGATAGTCATCTTTATAAAGACTATTCTGTGCTTTGTGTTAGAATCCTTCTGTAGGAAATGCTTTACTTGCTTGAAGGGAACCAGAAAAAGTCACAAATCACTCCAGAAGATATTTTTGATCTGTTCTGATTGAACCTGTGTGCAAGAATTTTCGTTCAAGGCTAGTCTGGGGGGGATGAAATTCTTTCACTGCTTGTATTAGCAGTGCTATTTCTACAGAGCAGAACTGGGATGGAGGGAGGAGGGTGAGGCCAACACTGACCCACCCAGACACGAGGGAGGATCCACCACCTCCTGTGTGTGCAGCTTTAACCTTCACCCTCATCCCTCACAGCCTGCTGGCTCCAGAACTGCCCAGAAGTCTGTTACCTGCCCTGGTTCAGGTCAGGGATCCCCAGAAGGACACCCACTAAAGCGAGGCAGAAGCACTGGACAAGCCTACATGTTCCATCACGGGCGTTTCTTTGCAGAACAAGCTGTTCAAATTCCAAAATTCAGGGGCCATTTTTCCTCCAGTGACAAACCCCAAGGGCTTGAGGTTTAGTTTGCTGCTGGAGCCACTCCAACCAGTGTATCACAGAGCCACAGAATATATTGTTGGTGCAGGTCCTCATATTTGGGATCTCGGAGCCAGATGTGCCCCAGGGTTACCTGAGCAGGTAATAATCAATGAATTTGGGGGAAGCTGAGATTCTGAGGGCTTGAGAGGAGATGATTCTGTGCAGTGCTTTCATGTGCAGAAATCCCTGTTCAGTGGGAACTGGGGCTCCTTCTATCCAAGCCCTCAGCCCCAGTGAGAGGCTGGGGGTCAGTTCCAGTTTTAGGGTCTGTCCAAGGGTGACAGCCCCACCAAAACCAGGGGGTTTCAGAGGGGAGGGTTGGATTTGCTTCACAAAGTAGGTAGGTGGTAGGTAGGTGACAGCAGCACTCAGACACTCTCTGTGCTGGCTCCCAGAGAACACAATTTTCACCACTTCTGTCTGTCCCCCAGCAGGCAACATCCAACCATCAAAGGTGCCTCTGCAGATCACCAGTGACCAGAGGTACCTCTCTTCTACAGCAGTGCTACCAAAGTCCCAGTGTCCCACAGCATCACTAGGGGTGAGCTCTTTGCCTGGCCCATCTCCCTCCTTTCCCAAGCAGCTCTCACAGGCATGGGGTGCTTGGGACAGGCTCTGACCAAAAGAACAGCTCAGCCAAGACACCCTTGCAAAAGAAAACTGGTTAAAAGAGAAAAACACTCCTCAAAGAATTTGGGCAGCCGATTTTCAGTCCAAACAAATTACACAGAGTAAGAGGGGCTGGGGAGGGCAAGAGGGATCAGAACTGAGCTGAGCTCTGGAACCACGAATTCCCCGGAGCTCTCGGACCCGGCCAGTGCAGCACACGAGTGATTGCCCAGACAGACCCAACATCACCCTCTCCCTGCCTCACTCGTGGCAAACCCACAGCAAGGAGTTCTTTCTTTTAAACTTCCAATGCCCCAGAATTCCCATGAAAGCAGCGAAAGGAGCCAAAGCCAGAGGAGCTGAGGTGGTCAAACACTGCTGTAGTGCCTGCATTTAAACACCTCCCCAAGCCCTGCAGCTCCCAAAGGTGATCCCAGCCAGAGGCAGCCCTTTGCCCAATACCTTCTTTCAAAATAGAAGCCCAGGAAAGGCTCTGACCTGTCAGCCCCACTAACCTTTTTCTTTTTTGGTTTAATTTAACATGCCCCTCAGATGTTCAGCCCCTCACAAAGGAGGTAAGTCTCTGCCCGGCGTTTTTTTGGAAGGAAAATGTGGCATGCACCTATTTTGTTTCATTCTGTGCCAGGACCTATAAAGTTACTGTGGGCTGCAGCTCCTGCCAAGTTCTAAAGGTGACAGGGCAATGGGCACCCAAAGGACGCTTCTATCAATGCCCTTTTATTTCCCTCTCTTTCCCCTTCCACCGAACCTTTTTTTTCTAATAGAATTACTCTTATCTGCAAGTGATTTAAACTCTAAGGTTTACAGAAGATTTAAAGAGTGCGAACACAGTTGGAATGTTTTAAACTAACAGTACAAGTTGCATTTTAAGAAAATAATTAACTCCCAGGGGAGGTGCGGTTCTTGGAGTAATGACAGATTCAAGGCTGGTTTTCCCTATATGGAGTTTCCAAATAATAAAATATCTTCGGTTCCCTACTGGTGTCAGATGAGAACCTGTTAGTGTGCTAGTTGCTGGTGGACTGTCATGGGTTTGGGGGGTTTTTTGGTGGTGTGTTGGTTTTTTTTTTTCAGTGGGCCATTAGTGTTTTAAAGACACAGTGCACGGTAGGGAACCTCACATGCAAAGCTGGAGCACAGAGTGCTGTAAATGCATTGAGTTTATGTGTTTACAACCTTTCCCCATCCCTCCTTCTTGCTGAAAAAAAAAAGAAAATAAAGTATTTTCCTCTTATTTTTGCAATCTTAATGTCTCTGTTCTGGCTGAGGACTTCTCAGAGGCACAGACAAGCCCTGAAGGAGCCCAGCCCACAGCACCCAGCCCAGGCCAAGTCCCAGTCTCCCTCCTGTCCAGTGTGAGTGGGGACACAGCACAGCCCCCTGCCAGGGCACAAGAGCAGAAGCAAACCCTCCTTTTTTAAAAGGAGAGTGCTCATTATTGGAGGAAAGGCTGCTAAGAAGCAGGACCCAGCAATGAGTAACTCCCAGGCAAAGCAGCTCCTTCAGGAGGGCTCAAGCAGTGAAGACTGGCAGGACCCTACCAGGACCTGAGAACTTGGGCAGAACTTAAGGTTGCTTCTTATTTGATCTGTGACATCTCCCATCTGAACTGTGCTCAGATAAGCCCAACAATTGAATTTAAATACCCTGGTCCACCAGGCGACTGAAGGATGGCACAAAGGTTTGGGCAGAGCTGAGAACGACTTTATAAAAACCAGAATGGCTGAAACATAACAGGCAGGTTCACTAGGACTTGTGCACAAATCCCAAGACAATGCTCTTATTACAGACCCACGTTTCAGGAGTGCACTATTTTATACACACAGCCCAGGCCTCCTCTTTGTAGAGCATGAGTAACTTAATGTATAACATACACGAGATTCTCAACTTGAATGCACTGAACCTTTTCCTATGAAGTGAATGAGTTAAATCTCATGTCATATATTCACGTCACTTACTTTGCCCAGTGAGAAGATCAGATGGTCACATCCATAGTTTCATAGTATTTTGTTATTGAGCTCATGGAACACGAGCACAGTGGTGTGTGTAACCCCTGAGCAGGTTAAAGGAGCCTCCTGGACTGATGAGGATCAGCCCTGTCCACATTACTCACAGCTCTCCTCCTGAAGTTTGAGGCTCAGCAACACACAGGCACAAGCCTGTTCTCAAAAAACACCCTCAGCCTCTCAGGGACAGCGCTTTCCACAAATTTAATTACTTGCAAAACCTTTGGTCATTAACACCCAACCTAAATTCTACTGCAGGTCACAGGCTATTAAAAAAATGAAGTGTCCGTGCTCCCCGAACAATGATTTGTTTAACTGGAGCTTTGATTAAATCCGAAGCCACAACAGCACAGGAATCCTATTGCTAATGTCCTCACCCTGTTACAGAGCCTGCCAGGAACCTCACCAGGTCATTATTCCTTCCTGAGTCTTTGCATGATGATTCCTGGGCCCTTCTTCCAGGCCAGGCTGGACGGGGTTGGAGCAACCCAGCTTAGTGGAAGAGTCCCTGCCATGGCAGGGGGTGGAGCAGATGGTCTTTAAGGTCCCTTCCAACCCAAATCATTCTGTGATTCCATGATTCCACACTGGTTTCCACCCCCCAGGCCACTGAGTGTCTGCCAGTGTGTATTTGTGGGCCAAAACATCCAATCCCCACGAGGAACCAACGTGAGCCACGTGGTCACTGTCGGTGACAAACACCCCAGAAAGCACCTGTGCTCTCTGAATGTTCATTCATCCCCCTGTACGAGACTCTGGGGTGCTGGGGCAGCTTTAAGGGCTCAGGACAAAGCCCATGGATGGAGACAGGTCTTTGTTCCCTCCCTTGGGCACGAGCAGGCTCTGTTGGGGACACAGTCAGCTGCTGCTCCTGTGTTCCCTGCACTGTTCCCTGCACCTCCCTGGCTCCAGCACAGGCCCCAGGTCTGGCTCTCCTGGAAGGAGCTGGCTGGAGACTGACACGTGGCCAAATGGGAGTGTGTGTCCTCACAGGGGCAGAGCCTCCCCGGCTGCTGCACCAGGGATGCTTTATTGCTCTCATAATATTTTCTGGGTTCTGAAACACAAACCACATGTGGAATATTTTTTTTTTTTTGAAAATTTACACATTGCACTTGCTGGAGAGTGTTCATTCCAGCACCCACAGCCCCAAACCCTTCCCAAAAACGAGGAGAGGGAGGAGAAGGAGACACACCAAAACCTGCTGCCACAGCTCTGGGACAGCCCTGCTACCCAGGCTCAAAATCCCCAGGTGCACTCCTGCCTACTTGGATTTTACTGGGCAGTTAAGGGTTAATTTGGATTATCTTGTCATCAAGGAAATCATTAACACCCAACCAAAGGAGTTGGACAGCTTGCTGCAGGTGGAAGGGGAGGCAATGCTGGAGGCCAAGCTCAGCTGGGCTGTCAAACCCTTGGGTCCCTCCACCACGGGTCACTTTGGCACAGGAAGCTCCTCTCAGTGACTGAGTAGTTGAGGCAACCCCCAAATTTTGCTCCAGAAGAGAATGGGAAGATTCCTAACTTTTTGCAGCTCTCTATATAAATCAAAGACAAGGATTCTCCAAAGCAGGCAGGAGCTGAGCTTTCCTTGGAACCCCTTGGATCATCCTTCAGGAAAACTGTGTTTACTGATGTTATGGGTGTTGTAAAAACAGAGAAATGACCCAGTGCCCTGGGGACATCACAGCCAATTGTGCTCACATTCACATCCAAGGTGCTGCCAAACAATTTGCAGGTCAGTGGGACCCACACATGGAAGAGCCTCTGGTTGAGAATCACATCCTTGGAGCCAAGGCCAATTCCCTCATGAGAAATCAATGGGAATTAGACACCCACGTGCCTCTGAAAACCCTGTTAAGTACCTATTGCATCTGTAATTCCCTTTAAAATCTATCCCTCTCCACTTGAGTCTAACAGGTGTGGAACTGAGCCCTCAATGGAAGAAGGGAGGGAAGAGTCCAAAAGCCCCTTCTGAGTCCCCCTCCCACAGGATCCATTCCTCACAATCCAAGGGAAATAAAGATCCTCCCTGTCCCAGTGTGGTGCTTCCATGCAGAGACAGGGTGGGAATGCTCCTGGAATCACCGAGCCCCTCCCTGATGCTTTTTTATTGGTGCCAATAAATCCATAAGGAATACCCTCTTTTCATTAAAGAAAATGCTGAGCCAGGGAGGGATCAGTCAAAATATTGGGGAGTCATGTCTGCTGTGACACATTTTAATGAGCAGAAGCTCTGTGTCCCCCAGGCAGGTACAGCCCACCCTGTGCTGCCCTCATTAGGACTCATTTTAATGGAATAGTAAGTCAAAAATAAACACCAAAATCACATAAAGGACCCATATTTGTGTGTCAGGGCTACTCCAACACGGCACTTTTTCAGCCACCTCCCTTCACTCTCCTTTCCTTGCAAGAAAAAGAGTTCCTGGCACTTTTGCCCCAACTCCTGCCACGCTGCAGCATCCCCAAAATACTCGGGTTGTTGTCAAAGGCAGGCTCGGATCCCTGCAGTGAGGGAAGGCTCCCTGACAGACGAACAGCATCACCTAGGGGCAGAGATCAGCACTGGGACCCACACACGGCCGGGCAGCTCGGGGGATGCTGCTCCTGAGCAGGGCAGCACCTCGGGAGGGGCCCAGGGTTTGGTCCCTGTTTGATGCAGCACCCTGTGCAGTGCCTGATATCCCAACAGCAAAATGCAGCTCAGCTGGTTCAGGATCACGAGTCCCCTTCACTCTGGGGATTCTGCAGCAGGTGCAATTACCCCAGACCAAAGAAAGCAACCCAGAGCCTTTGCCCTTGAGCTGGAGGGAGGCACAACACCTTGTCCACAGCTTGCACAGTCACAGTAACATCATGACAGAACTTGCTTCAAAAGCCTCCAGAGATCTGGCCAGTGGGAATAACAAACAACCAAATGGGAGCTGGCTTCCCCTGTGCCCCCTCAGTCCTGGTGTCACCAGCCCCTGTCCCCCAAGGGGACACCTAAATCACCAAGTGGTCTGGGAGAAAAGGCATTCACAGCAATAAATCCACTCCCCCTGAATGCACACACTCTGCAATCAGTGAAAAAAACCCCACTGATGCCCAGCCCAGCTCAGCCCATGAGGCAAAGCAGCTCTGAGGCCCCAGCTCGCAGGGGCAGAGCTGCTACTTGTTTGTCTGTTTAAATCACTGAGTCCTGCAAGCTGCACTTGGACTCTTAAGTCAACAGATTCCCACAAGGATGTAAAACATCCCTAGAACAATGACTCCAAACCACATCATGTCCAGAGGGAAGTGATATTCACTGGGTGAATGAAAATTGTAAAAACAAACATAGGAACGATCCCACCCCCAGGGGACAATCCCAGCCCACTGCTCTCCTACTCACAGCCCCTTTGCTGCCAAGAAATTTGGGTTATCAGGGATTACACGTGGAAGAATCCCTGTGAGGCAGGAATGTCCTAAATGATGGCCAGTTTTCTTGCATGAAATTATGATTTGGAACTGAAATTCTCGTCCTGAGACCAAGAACTTGTGCAAACATCTGATTACAGGGATCCCGTTGTCACAGCTATGAAATCAGTCATTTGTTTGCCATCACCAATTTAAGATATTATATTAGTAAGTGCTCTCATCACAATAATACAGTGAAAAATGTGATTTCCTCGTCTTGTCACAGTAGGGACAAAGGATTCATGTTCTGCTGGGGAGAGGAATGATCACACCTGGAGAACAAAAGCCTAAAAGCAACTTGGCACTCGTTCCTTGGGATGCAGCTGGAAGTGGCAGGAGCAAGGACCAGAGCATGTTTAACATGTCCCAGATGAGGTGGATGCACCTCCCACGTGGGACACAGGGCTGGGACACGCCTGGTTAATTGTTGTGTGTGTGGTGTCCAAAAACCACACAGCCAGAGCTCCAAGGCAAACAAGCCCATGGCAGGAGTTCATTTCAGGGACTCAGGAACAGGCACGTTCTGCAGGATGCTGTCAGCTAGGAGCAAAAAAAGGCCAGAAACCACACAAAGCAGGGACATGGGCCCGTGTGTAAAGCCCAGCCTAAGTGTAAAAGCCTTGCTGAAGTGGGGGTTAACAGAAGAGGAGCTGCTGGAAGCTGCCAGAAAGTCAGTGGGCAAAAGCTGAGCAGGTTGTTCCCTTCAGATTCCCGACTTGGCCAGGGGGTGGCTGAGGGGGCACCCGAGCTGCTCCAGACCACAAAGACATCCTGGCACAAAGGCAACTCAGAGAGAAGGGTTTTTAACACCCCTAAAGCCACCCCAACAGAAAACAAACGACTGATGAAATAACAGAGGGCCTGACAGTCCCTGTTCCCAAACGTGGAGTTTGGGGCAATCCCTGGCTGTTATTTTCACAATACCTTGCATTCATTACTTTATTTAAAAATGGTGTACTGTGTCTGGAAAACAGGAAGTAAGCCATAAATCTCTAGTTTAAAAGCCATCTGAAGCCTGTGGACCAGATATGTTCTCAATCAGTAGTCAGGCAGTAAATAAACATTTATATACAGCAACTGCTCTCAACCAGCCTGACCTCCGGCTATTACAGGGCACATAAAGAGGAAATTTGTTTAGTCCCATAAAAGCCCAGGCAATATATCAATAGATTATTAAAAATGGAAACAATGTAGGCTAATGGATTATATTGATTTTAATAAACATAAGTATATGGGATTCAAAGATAAGAGTCAGATATGACATCCTTCTGAGCTCACCTTTCGGGATGTCTCCTAAAATGAGCCAAACTACATCTGTCAAGGACAGCACTGGCTGCTATTTTTATTTTTTTTTGCTTTGCAAATTGACTTTTTTTTTTGGCTGGAGGACTTAAATTGGGGGGTTTGCATTTTTTTTTCCTGCTTGTGAACCATGAACGCCGTCAAAAAATAAAACTGGTGCATCTTTTAACGTCATTGCTGCACAGAAAAAAATCTCCAGCAATTGCAGGCTCTCCCCAGGCCTGGTGGCTGGGAGTGCACAGATGCTGCTGGGTTGGGGGTTTTAGGAGGGCTGCTCACTTCTGCTGCAGCAAATATTGGTGCAGACACTGGAGCTGGGTCTCTGATGCTCTGGAAGCCTGGCAGGAGGCTCAGGTAGCCCCAGTGCATCCCTCTGACTGTTTTCAAGACTGAAACATGTCTTTACCTTTTAAATAGCTGGGGTGTGTCCTCAATATGTGGCTGGTTGTCAGAATACTCTGATATTTGTCCACTCCAGAGTCTATTTTCCCTCTGCCTTGAGGAGATCCCTTCCCTTCACCCCCCAGGACTGCTCCCTCTGGTTTGACCTGGGAGTTCAGCACTGCTTTGAAAAATAACTCATTTTTAACCTCAGGAGAAGGCTTGTGGAAGGATTGAACTCATCAGCCAGGAGTTCTCAGGGATAAGAGAACAGAGGTTGGCTGAAAAAACAGGCCCAGGCAGCCCCAGAGCTGAGGGACTGTGACACAACTGCCCTGGGCTGGAGGGAGCTGCAGCCACTGAACACACCCCAGTGCCAGGGTGGGGAGACAGAGAGTTCTGAATGATCATCAGGGAAATGTGACCACAGGTTTGATCCACCTCAGCAATTATAACCAGGCTACAGCAAAGTGACTCCTGGTGCTAAAGAACAGCCCCGTGGACAAAAGCCCAAGCTGCTCTTCTCTTGGTTTTCCCATTTGTTTTCCATCAGCACAAGGCAGAAGTGCTCACAGTTATTTACCAGCTCAGGGGACCTGAATTCACCCTTCCCAAAGACCATGCAAAGCACATTCAACTCCCTAATTATGACCATCCTTAAAACTTGAAGTAACTCAACTCCAAGCTTTGTGGAAGGTCAGGACACCTTCCTAATTTATGGCCAGGACAATGTCAGGCCTTTCATGGTACCAATCCAATGCTACTTGAAAGCAAATGATTTCAGGGCTGACCTCAAACACTGGGGAGTGTGGATGTACCCCCAGCAGCTGAACACTGATGGCAGAGCCACCTGCACTGCCCATCAAAGAATGGTTATAAGACATTATTTACCTCACTGCCTACAATTAAAAAGTGGAGAATAAAGGAACTAAATGAGTTCCTTTCAGTAAATACTAGAGATGACCAGAAAGTTTTGAGCCACAGGACAGACATGAACTCATGTCCTCCTCTGTTCATCACTTACTTGCCTTTAGCAGTTACCTGAAAGCCATGAAGGAATATGTCTCATTTTTATTTTCTGTGTTTGTAATTAAAACAAGCAAATTCAGGAGCAGCTGAGGGAGCTGGGGGGGCTCAACCTGGAGAAAAGGAGGCTCAGGGGGGACCTTCCAGCTCTGCAACTCCCTGACAGGAGGGGGGAGCCGGGGGGGTTTGGGTTCTGCTCCCAGGGAGCAAGGGACAAGACAAGAGGAAACGGCCCTAAGTTGCCCCAGGGGAGGCTCAGGTTGGATATTAGGAAGGATTTATTCATGAGAAGAGTTGTAAAACCTGGGAATAGGCTGCCCAGGGCAGTGGTGGAGTCACCAGCCCTGGAAGTGTCCAAACTAGGTGTGGATGTGGCACCTGAGGACATGGTTTAGGGTGAACATGGTGGGACTCGTTGGATGCTTGGACTTGATGATCCTAAAGGTCTTTTCCAGCCTCAATGATTTCATGGTTCCCTGATTCCTTTCCTTGCTGAGGGAGGGACTAAAAGCAGGTGGACATCGGGGAGCACCCATTTACCTGGAAGCAGAATTCAGTGTGACACTCGTTGGGATGTTTTTCCTGATCACAAACCAAAGGCCAAAGTCTTTATTTAGTGCCAATCATTTGCTCCAGAAGGACGCAGGGATAAACTTACAGTAAATATCTCCCACCGTTCATTAGCCCCCAGTGGTAGCAATAACACCCTTTGCTAAATCCTGAATACCTCACAAATTACAGTAATCTGCAATTATAAACTCCAGTGTTAATGAGCTTTGATTGCCCCTTCTTTGTGATGCCACCTATAAATGCCACTTACATTTTACAGCATATTCAAGTTAACAACCTGTTTTGAGAAGATCACTAATAGTCAAAATGGGCTTTTAGGAACACCTTTGGTGCTGGCAATTTGTTACCTGGAAACCAAACGGGGCCAGGAAGCCTTTACCCCCCAGAGCCACATCCCCTGCACCCTCCCAGCACCCACTTCCCTTCAGCACTGATACTGATCTTTGTGCAGGAGGGCCGGTTCTCTTAATTAAGGAGAGTGGCATCTGAATTTTTATGCTTGACCTTTAATAAGCAGTATTTTGGTAAGTCTCTAAGAGGACTAATTGTGTCATTCATATACTTAAGGGATAACGTGCCTCGCAGAGCAGCACAGAAGGCAATAAACAGCTTTTACAAGAGATTAAACGCCCAAGCACAGCCAAAGCATTTAGATAACTGCAAAAGCCATTTATTGACACTGCTCTGATGCCAAAAAACACCTGTCTCATACAGTTCTACTCATAAAAAAAGCAGCAAAACCCACTCACAGCCTTTGCTTTTCTCCCTTCCTTAGAATTTTCTGTGGTTATGCCCCAAAGATATTTCTTCAGCAAATCTAACTTTTTTTTGATGGTTTGCTTAGGAAAGAAAAGCAAAGCTCTAAGGATGACTGAGGAACATGGTGTTTTCACACAGGAGATTCAACTTCCACAACAGGGGAAATCTTGGACTGACTGGCTTGGATTGGACCTGGATTTGTGCTTCTTTTCTCAGTAGTGGCACTGATGCAATCAGTCAGAACAGACCTGGAATATCCACACCAAGAAGTGAAAGCAATATTTTGGGAGCAATATTTGCTGTACAGGGATTTTGGGAGAGATGCAGTGTTAAAAAGAAAACAGTAATAGTTAAAATACAAAGGCAGTCTGCTGCAAAAAGGGGGAAATTAAAGACTAGAAATGTCTAAAGTCTTATTCAACTTCTCCAGGTCACCAGGCTGGACTCCCAGCAGCTCATGGCCACTAAGATCTGAGGGCTGAATGCCACCAGCCACCAGAGCCCAGTGTGAAATGTTGGCAGTGTCACCTGCCCTGAAGTTATTTTCTAAATCAAAGGGAACCTTTCCTAGTTGGGAGTAGGAAGAGCTAAGGCAGGAAAGGGTGGTAAGGATGTTTGAAGAGCAGAGAAGGAAAAATAAACCATTTGCCAGCGTGTCATTGTCTGTCCCACAGCAGATAATTCCCAATAAACACTGAAACAGCAATTCCAAACCAAGCACTGCTCCTGGGTCCAGTCAGCATGGAGATCATTCCCAGGGAAGCCCAAGGCAGACAGTTTGGAGAAGAGTCAGGAACCAGCTGCCTGGGAAAACCAGCACATTGCTGAGTCCTACAGAGGAAAATACCTCCTGCATGTGGCAGAGGGAATGTGAGAGATGCTCAAGCCAATGCATCCCTCAATTTTCCTTCCACAGAACGTCCCCACATTTACCTTCCAGACCCCTGGGAAATCTGTGTCTCTTTAGCAGGTCCCTGCCAGTGCCTCCCACCCAGGAGAGGGGAATTAATGTGTCCCCTGCACCAGTTAAGTACATAAACTGTCACAAAATATTAACACAGATATGAAGCTATTAGAGCAAACCCCACTCCATAAACAGACTTTAGATACGGGCAACCAAGATAACCGCAAAATAAAAGGACACATTAAAGTTACATCCCTTTAAAAAATTAAACAAATCAGTTTTATAGCGACAGGCACTTCAGAAAGCTTAGCTGGGAAGTCTGAGGGCAGTCAATAAGGCAGAGCTAATTGGAGAACAAATTGACATTCATAAGCAGGTGTTTAACACGGCCTGGGTAAACAAGGGAATAGACAGTTAATGCAGAGAACAAGGGCGGGAGCAGGAGCCATCCAGGTCGAATAATGGAAAGGGACCAATTGAGCAAATTCGAAGTGCAAACACTCGGATCTCAGCCTGCTCAGCAGGGCTGGCCCAGCACCTCCCGGCCCTAATAGGGCTCATTTGGGCTGTTGTCTTTAGAGAATGAGTGTGTCAACTAAAAAAAGAAAAGAAATCTCCATAATAGCAAATGATTCCGGGTTACCAAGTGCGGGCACTGATAAGGTTCAGGTGGGTAAATACTGGAGGCTGCTTAGCACTGAGGGATGGCTGAAAGGACAGCAAGCAACCAGCCAGAGCTGGCCAGGGGGGAATAATGGGGCATTAGCTTCATATAAAAATTACAAGCAGGCTCTGGGGTTAAGCTCTTCCTTCCAGAGAGGCCTCTTGCTCCCTGCTCTCTGTGGGACAAAGTGGAGCTGGGGGGATCTGAGCCCTCTTTCTCACACAGCCACAGAGTGAGCACTGAAAGGTTCACTAGAATTGTACAGTTTAACATTTCCCCGTGTCCTGAACTCTCCAAATGCTTCCTGCAAACCTCATTCCCCCTGGATGCACCCGTGCACCAGCATCACCAGCACAGCCACACTGAGGCAAAGCTGTTCTGTGGGCCAGGGACTCCCCACGGACCTCAGGTTATTGCAGCACTGCTATTACAGACCAAAAGGGCACAGTCTGAGCCTCAGAAGTTCTTTGGAGGCCTTTCTTGAAAGTGAAGGGAGGATTTGAGAATGTTAAATGGAACAAGAAGAAAAGAGATTTTCTTGCCTTTCACCTGGAAGGCAGAGCTTTGGGTCTGGGAGGGGAGAAGTGGAGAGGACAGGAGACAGAAGATAAAGCCAAGGCTGGAGGTCCAGAGATGAGTTTCATTCTCTCACTACAGGCCTTCCAATATGAAGACTATGTTCAATCTAATCAGTTATGAGTAAAAGAAAATTTTGGAAGCCAGAAAGTTCCTGGTTTCTCGCCAAGAATCATCTCCACCACTTCTCACCAGAACCTGCCCAGAAAGTCAAGGCCCGATTTCAGAAGTAGAAGTGACATTTTCTTATTAAAATTTCAGTGAAGTTTGATGGTCAGGAATACTTGAGCAGCTTTTGGAGCTTGTGCTTTCCCTCCCAGTGCAGTCATACAAGGGGCTCTTTGCCCAGCCAGTTTTGGGTGCCTTCCATTCCAATGGCACCTCTTCAACACCTTCCTTTCCAACACTGCCCAGATAACAGCCAGGAATCCCTCTCCCTGTGCCCCAGAGGTGCCAGGATGTGTGTAAGGCCTTCCCTTTTGCCATCTGCATCTGATATGGAGGCACAGCCCAGCCTGGCTTCCCCATCCTCTGCCCTGCAGCAAAGCACCAGCCTGGCCCAGTCCATACAGCAACCTCCACAGCCAGACTGGACAGACTGCCTTCCCCAGTGCCTTTGCTCTTCAGAAACCTGGATCCCATCCAAGCCCAATTTAGCCCTTGAAGACTCTAAAATACACCAACAAGCCACTTTCTGTCATCCACGAAATATTTGTGTTCAGACAGTCCTCGAAATAGATCTGGGAAGATGTTCAGACATGTCTATATTAGGGGGGACTAAACCAGAATGGATATAATAAGAAGCAGCAGCATTTTGCCAGTGAATAGGCAGAATTTTTTTTTTTCCCTTCGAGCAATCCATGGCTGGATTTGGGATGTGAGGAACAGCAAGGAAACTGCATCACCAACCCAAATAAAACTCCTGCAGCGCTGGGGACGGGTGGATGCATTTCCTGGCTGTGTGCACAGGGAAGGGCAGGTGAGGGGGGATCTCTAGCACAGCTTCCTAACAGGCTCCACCATACATTAATGACAACCCCATCTATTTACTAAATCAAAGGGAACCTTTCCTAGTTGGGAGTAGGAAGAGCTAAGGCAGGAAAGGGTGTTAAGGATGTTTGAAGAGCAGAGAAAGGAAAATAAACCATTTGCCAGTGTATCATTGTCTGTCCCACAACAGATAATTCCCAATAAACACTGAAACAGCAACATTGTCCTTGCAAGGCTAATATTGATAGTTGTCCGAGTCTCTCAAAGCCTGCAAATGAACTGACTGCACACAGCTAAGTCCCAGCTGGGAAGGATGCTTCCCCCAAAGCCTTGACTCCACTAAGTGATGGCAAAAGCTTCCTTTTCTCCTGGAGGTGGGAGGCAGCAGGAATAGTGTTCCCCATCGCCAGGGGACAGCCAAGATCCAGCAGGTGCTCACTGGGGTCTGAGCCCTTCTGCAAACAAATAATTTCCTTCACGAGCAACCTGACTCACAAGGAACTGTGTGGGCTGGGCCACCTATTTGAGTTTCTTCCCCACCAGACAGGACACCCAGAGACCTTCCTTTCCCTCTGTACAGCTCCAGGTGACACACATGGGAAACGTGTCCCCCTGCAGAGAGAGGTACTGCCCTCAGAGCCTGCTACAACAGGGATCCACCCTGTGGTAGAGCACCAGAGGAGGAGCAGTTTATTTGTGGAGATCACAGAATCATTAAGGTTGGAAAAGACCTCCCAGATCATCAAGTCCAGGTGGCAACTCAGCCCCAGCACCACGTTCACCACCAAACCACGTCCTCAAGTGCCACATCCACGTGTTTTCTGAACCATAAGAATGTCCTGAGCTGGAAGGGACCCACAAGGATCATCAAGGTCCAACTCCTGGCCTTGCACAGGACACCCCAACAATCCCACCACGGGCCTGAGAGTGTTGTCTGGGGATGGTGACCCCCCCAGCTCCCTGGGCAGCCTGTTCCAACACCTCACAACCCTTTCCATGAAGAACTTTTTCCTGATATCTGATCAAAACCTTCCCAGCAGGACTTGAGGCCAAGGGAGGATCAGCACCAGCTTTCTAAAGGGCTTCTCTCCCACCCCAGACCTGAGGGCAAAAAACTTCCCAGTGGTCACCCTCAGCCTGCTGCAGTGCTGGAGCCAACACAATTCCTGAACCTTCCTTCCATTTGCATCCTTCCATCAGCACCTTAAACTGGGGAGAAAAACCCTCCCAGCCTCACCACTGTGAGCAGGGAGGCTCTTCCCTCAGAGCCTGGGCTGTGACAAAAGGCCTTTAGCCCAAATAATTTCCAGTTTAGCAAAGCTGCAGAGGAGCTGTGCCTGGGCACAGGCAGAGCAGGGCTTGGGGCATGAAGGAGTTTATAGGGACAGTTGCACACCACAGGCATCACAACTGTGTGCTCAGGGGAGAGCAGCAGAAAGGCAACTGCGAGCAGAGAGGTAAAAGCACGGGGATATAAAAGATCTCAGGGTTTATTTTAGCCAGAGTTAGAGTCAGGACTGCATAGGGGCAGCTCATTGTTCTGTTTTCATAAAGTCATTTAAGTAGCAAATGGCCCCTGAAACTGATACTATGATTTGAGTCATGTTGGAAGACATATTGAATTAATGATGCAGGTGTGGGTTGTTGTTCCAAAAAACTTTTTTATAGCAACAGTGGGAGAGGAGAAGGGGAGGGGGGGAAAGCTAAATGAAAAGATTTGGTCTATGTTATGTTTTTCTAATATTTGAATTTTAGCTAAGATTACTCTTTCTCCTCTCTTTAATATATTGTTTTAAATAAAAAATGCTAATAAATCTTGAGAGAAATATGTCATAGCAGAGTTTAAAAACTGTAGTGCAATATATAACAGTTCATAAAATATTCTATTCAAATAGCCAAAATTGTAGAGCGTTTGGACCAGAAGTAGTTAACTGCAGGAACAGCATTTTATTAGCTACTAAAATTAAGAAAGAGTACTGCTGTTTCACAGCCAGATAATTAAGTACCGTTTTCTCTTTTTTAATACTATAAAATTAAACTTCCTGTTTAAATGGCCTGGTGGGGACTGTAGGCAAAGGGTCGTCTGATGAGCCCTCCGGGCAAATCCAGAAACACAACATAGCACTTATTCACACAGGACTTTAACAGGGTGGAAAACACTGATTGAGGGGAAAAAAATGCTGCAGTAAGCGAAAAATTGCAGGTCATAAATCAGAGATCCATTTTTTCACATCATTTTGGCTAATCCATTAAATCTCAGTGCAAAGGAATCTATCAGAAACAGAAGCCACTGCCTCCACTTCCCCGTCTCCAAACGTTATTAAAGCAGTGAAAGAGCTCAATTAAAGCCAGAGCACTGAGGAGATGTTCCAGCCTGGCTGGGCCCACCAACCTCTCCTGGCTCCTCTCTTGTCAGGGACAGTTGTGTAATTCCCATTTTTCCAGAGGGGTTACACTCTGCACTCCTCAGGGTGAAGGTTTTACCCCACGTTGTTCCACACTGTGTTTTTTCCACTTGGTCTCTCCCTCAGTATCTCCCCCAGATTAATTGCTGGTAGCAGAACAACACTCAAGTGAACAACCTGTAGTAGGTGCACCTCTTACCTCCATCAGTCCCGCCCTGCTGTGGATCCAAAGCTGCAAAATGATTCCTCTTTTGGCCGAGCAGCACCAACACTCCGGAGAATTATCCCAGTTTGGCAGACACTGCCCCCAGTTCTGACCATCTCTGGTCACCCAGGGAGTTCCCACTGTGCAGCACGTTAGAAAATCCAACATTTCTGTACAAAGCAGGGGAGAGTCTCACCATGAACCCCCCAGCCTCTGTTCCTCTGTGTTCCAGGGTGGGGTTTGCTGCTCACACCTGATACAAAACCTGCTGTCAAAGGTGCTGCTCCAGGTGCAGGTGATTTTCTATTTAAAGCTGGAGAGATTGAAATCACCTGTGAAGGCCTCCTAAGTCATCAAATATTGTCTCCAGTTCTACCAAACACAAGTGCAACTGCTCCTGCTCTGCTCAAGCAGTTTGTGTTCTGTCCAAACCCACATACTAATAAATACCAAAACCACAGAATTACCAAAAGAAATGATAATGTTGTGGTTAAGGCACTTCCTTAGGCTTTGGGAGATTCAGGACCATTCCCTCCTTTGCAGAGATGTCCTTTAGACCCCACAAAAACCACTTGGTGGGAATTCATCCCATGGCACATTGGCATCCAGATAACCAGGTGTCTGGTGTAAACTACTCACTGAACTGCTCAAAGACTTGTGCACCACCTCATAGGAAGGGAAGATCAGGCCCATGCAGAAAGGGGCTTTCCAATTCATAAAGAATTCTGAGATTTTAAAATTCTCGGGGTTTTAGCCGAGAGCAAAAATTCCAAAATACCAAAATCAAGTAAGTAACTCAAAGCTTGGATTGATGGAAATATTTTATTACATCAAAACATTACTCCAGTTTCAAATTTCTAACAGAATATTTCGTTCTACTGGAAAACTTTAGAAGAAATCCCTGAAAATCCATAGTGACACTTGATAATGGTATGACCTGGATTTATTTCATTCTGCCACAGCTTTTTTGCTTACATTTTCCTTCTGAAACAAAAATTCAGGAAAGTCTGACTCAGCTCTGTGAAACATTTGGATGTAAAACGGGTTTGGCAACATTTCTGTCTCACACCAGAACATCACATTTGGTTTGCAAAAAAAAAACAAAAAAAAAACAAAAACCTGAGCAGAAAGTGGGATTTGTTTTGCTCAGCTTCCTCCGGGGATTGTGAATCCCACTGGTGGCCTGGAAGGCTGACACTGCAGGAATCCTGAGACTGAAGGAGTGGGTTGGTTGGGTTCTTTTCTCCCAAGAGCACAGGCAGAAGAGAACAGGAGGTTGTGTCAATCTGTTCTGTTGGTTCCCTGTGGACTCCTGAGAGCTGGGTGGAACTCACCTGGCCAAGCATCACTTCATTCCCTCAGGGAAAACCCAGGATGTGTTCACATCATTTCACTTGAGAGAAAGTGGGAATTGAGAGAGGAACCCAACGCTCACCAACTCTGCCACAGAACAGTGTTTGAAGCCCAGGGAACGTGTCCCACTGGCAAACAGCAATTCCTGCTGGGAGAAACCAGTTCCCAGTCCCACCAACAAGCAAAGCCAAGGCAAGCCAAGGATCTTTCTCCCAGAGCCTCATCCCAGAGTGTCACCCGGGGGTGCCCAGAGCTGGAGAGCTCTGCCCAGGGTCTTTGCCAGGGGACCTTCAGCAGTGCCCAGGTGGTTTTCCTGGTTTCACTGGGGGGTGTTTGTGGCCCTGCTCACACATCCCCTTTCCCAGCCCGTCCTGGAGCTGTGCAGCTCGGAGGGCTTTGCCCCTCTGCTGCATTAGGGAAAGGCGACACCGCGGCTTCCCCGCGAGGGGCACTGCAGACCTTGAAAGGGAAGAGCGGGGCTTTTATGTCGCTATGAAGTTCGAGTAAAGCCCAGTCATCAGGTTTCCCCCTCCTCCGTCCCTCTGGGGCCGTGGCATCAGATTGCTCTGCAGATAAGCCCCGAATCTGCAGGATCCCCTCCGAGCATCCTGGGCCAGCCCCGGGAGCTCCCCGGGAGAGACCAAACCCCGAGCACCGCAGAGAGGAGGTGCTTTGCATTAGAGCCACGGCAAACCTCTCGGAGCAGGAAAATCACCCTGGGGAATGTTTAGTCTCATTTAATCTAATATTGGTTGCTAATGGGCTCTGATCTCGCCCGTGTGCCCAAGGAACTCCTTCCAACTTGGCCAAGTGGTGAGATCAGCTTTTGCATTTCGTTTGGAGCACTCAGCACTCGATACCCGGGGAGGTCACCACGAGCTGCTTTTAAATCAAATACCCAGAGCCGAAAAGACAGGAGTTATAAACTAACACTCTTAAGATTTTATTTATTTCCTACTAACTTTAAAAATTATAGCAAGCATAAAGAGATGGACAAGGGCATGCAGTAGAAGGGGTAAATATTGAGGAAAAGGCTTGTTTAAGTTTTCCCCGGGCTTTCTATTTATTTGTTTTTAGAAAGTCTCAGGACACAGCATAAATATTAACCTGATATTAAGAAGGGGTGTGAGAACTGTTTAGTAGCAGAAACCTTTCAGATTTTGTTCTGCTGAATTTCAGACACCATTAAAAACACTGCATTAAGGAAAAATAAATTATTTAGGCTTCTTACTGGGACTGAAAGGGACACAACTGCTTTTATCCAAAGAAGCATCCTCCCATCACAGGTGCTAATGAGACCAATGATTAAAACTGTCTCAAGTTTTACTGTTCCACAATTTTTCCACACATTCATTTCGCTCTACACTGTGATAATTTTTTCCCAATTTAATTCACACAGTTTTCAGCTGTGTTTAACTTTGTCAAATTGCAATTGCAATGCTGCACAGAGCATTGAAATATAAGTTGGTGATATTCATCTTGCTTATAATACATAGACCAGCCTTTTTAGTGTAATAGGTCGTGTGGCTCTAACATGTAGAGCACTGGAAAGGCAGTCTTGTGAAATTATGGTTGAAATTGCAATAAAGATCATAGACCCAAAATGTAATAGAAGCAGAATAAAGGGATTAAAGGGATCATGTTTTATATCAGCCTAATTTTGAGTCAGATTATCTAGATTTGTGACCAGTTTGATTTAAACATTGGATTAACAGCAGAAGGAAATATCTAACTTGAGCTGGTCTCTACTTTACAGACATTTTCAGTGTTGTATCTCTTTCTCCACTTTCCACAGCTGAAAATGATCCTGTTTCCATACAAGAGTTCCCTGGAAATCACTTCTGCTCCCCATTCCCAAACTGGCTCTAGAGCCCAGACATCCACTGCCAGGTGCTCCCTCAGGCAGAGGGGCTGGCAGGAGGTTTGGGGGCACTGCTGAAAGCTCAGCCCAACTTCTCTGCAAGTTCCTTCTCAGTATGGGAAAGTTCAGACAGACTTTCAGCGAACCCAAGATGAATTTTGAGCCCCCAAAGGACACAGGGGCTGGGTGAGTGTGAAGTTTTAGGGTTCATTAGCACAGTGAAAGTCCTGAGAAATGGCCAAAACCCCCGAAATCTGGCCCAGCCTCCTCCTCCTCCTCCCACCAGCCACTACCTGCCCAGGTGAAACCCATTTTCCCTGTTTTTAAACTGCCTTTTTATGGCCCAGTCCCCTCAGCCAGGCTCTGCTCTGGGTGCCAGGCACACCGAGCAGGAATCTCTGCATGAGACGCCCTAATTGGCAGCAGAGCCCTGGCCTGGCCAACATCTGCAGCTGGTTTTGGTGATAATAAATCAGGGCTGGGGGGGCTCGGTGTGGCAAGCTGCCAAGGAGCTTTCCTTTCCCCAGTTAGCCAAGAAATAGGAAGACAACAGGGAGGACTGGGGCAGCTCTGGGTGGTTAGAGAGCAAAATGCAGTCAGACACGTCCCCAGCCAGCCATCAGCCTCCAAACTTTCTAAGAAACAAGCTGGACCAGCCAACAAACGTGTTTTTTCAGCACTGAGCAGCAACTTGTCCAGGAACCCCCCAAAAACATCATTAAACCAAGGGCATGAATGCTGGAGCAGTTCCTTCTCGGGAATGAGGGTTCCCACCCCAGCCCTGGGAGGGTTTTGGAGCTGGCTGAGCTCGTGGTGCTCTGTGATCACCCAGCACTCACTGCAGACACCCCTGCAGGTCCGTTTGCAATCAGCAGGTTGGATGCTCAGCCCCAAACGCTGGATTTCTCCAGAGCCTGGAGCACTGACAGCTCAGTCCTCCTCTCAAAACCCAGCTCAAACAGAAACCAGGATGGGAGGGAATTCTAGTTCAGAACAGGGAAATCCAGACTCTGAAAGAAATAACAATCAAAGGCTGGAAGAGTTGAATGAAACCACTAAGAAACCCAGAGCTGTGGCTGACAGAACTGTTCATTTAAACATTGCTGAGTCTTTCCTGCTGATCCTGGCAGCACAGTTTAATATTAAGTTTTGGGGTGAGGTTTTTTAGGTCAGGTTGCTGTGGCATTGGGTGATGAGGCTGCAGAGGCCAAGTCCCTGAGCTCTGCTCATGGCACATTCCCACCCCCACCACTCAAGGAGCAGGAACTGCAGACTCTGCCTTCCAAGGTGGCTGGTGCTGCATCAATTCCGTTTGGCAAATTATTTCTACCGAGATCTTTCCCTCCCCAGAGTGAGCCAAAGCCTCGACTCCCAAGGCTGCCTTCACCCCAGCCCTCTCTTTGCACTAGAACAGCTCTGCACCCTTGAAAGTTTAAGTCATTTTTGGACCATCATTTACCATTCCACCCATCAGATATTTAAGGCATTTTTTGATCTCCTTTCAACCATCACATCCAGTTCCCCCCAGTCTTTCCTTCAGCCTTAGCACTTTGCCACCTCACACTGCTCTCTCTTGCTCCCCACCACAGCCCCTCTGCTCCAGGAGTTATCTTCCACAGGGAACATCCACCTCATTTGCAAGGTCACAGTTATTTTAGTCTGAATCCAGTTATGGAACAAACCACCCCACTCCAGTGTAAAATCCCTAAAGAACAGTGACAAGTGGTTCATTTAGGGGAGAATTTAGTCCTTTCAAACCAGCAAAAATCATTAGCCCAATTAATTCATCTGCCCCTTAATGAGATGCCACCTTCAACAACCACAGCCAGGTATTTCACTGCTTGGAAATGGGGATCCACATTTGCCAAGATAATATCTGGCAGGAAGTATTTCTTGAGTTTATTTAAGCTTTAAGATCTATGGAAGGAGCCGTGCACAATATCCTGTTTGAAGGCATTTCTAATTTAAATTAATGACCTGAAGGATATCTCAAGGCAATAATGATCTTATTGTACCAAATCCCACAATAGCTGAGGTGAATTATAAATTCCTCTAAGTGATTTAGTGGTTAACATTCCAAATCACAGCCACCCGACGTGACGCTTGGAGTTCCAGCACCAGATTAGACAAACCACACAGGCTGTCCTCAGCCTCCCTGCCTGGTTTGGAACAGGCAGGGAAAAGGGTTCTCCTGAGCCAGGGGGAAGCAGAGCAGGCCTGGGGGTGACTGGAGTTCTGGGAAGGCACCTCATTCCCAACACTTGGCTTGGCAGAGGTGCTGGAGCAGCTGAGCAGACACCGGGCAGGGAGGGGAGCTCAACCACGGGGTGGGACCTGCTCCCCCAGGGACACCTGGAGGTTTGTCACCGAGTTATGAAAAGCACAATTTGGCTAAATGAGGAAAAGAAATGTCCCTTTTCCCCCCCGAAAATGCTCATGGCACAAGCCCAGCTGCCCCCGGGAAGGGTCGTTCCCGCTCCGGTGACGAGTTGCACATTTGTAAGTCCATCTGTCACCGGTAAACAGAACACACTGGAAAATAAGATGGATAAAATTTCCCTTTGAAAAGGCAGAGAACCAAATTGCCCCTAAAAAAGGGCTTTCAGCAGCTGAGAAAAGCAGTCTGTTATTTCACTCACAGGCCCAACTGCACACGAAGCAACAGGTCAGGACTTGCATCTCAAACTTGTTCCATACACAGGAGCACACAGGTCTTGCCCACTGTGTAATTCAAGGGATTTCTGTACACTTGGAACAGCCTATTTTATACTTCATCTGCTTTTCTCAAATTCTGCCCTTTCTTATTGCATTCAGGATGCCATAAACAGTGAACTTACTCCAAACATAGCTCCATTTTAAGCCCTAAATATTATTAGTATTATATTTTGTGCTCTGTTATAAACCTGAATGGCACACCAAGCTGTAAAATGTGTGAGTAAAAGTATTAGTAAACCCACAATCCCTTTCCAAGTGAAATCTCCCCAGTTTGCTGTTGGGATACCTGACTGGGAGGAAGGCAGTGTTTTCAACTCCATTTCCTTTTGAGCTGAGCAGATTTGTTTGAACCCCTAATTCAAACCACAGCTTGACCTTTCCCTGCCCACGTGGCAAAAAAAAAAACCAAACCCCACACCCAAACCACTGGTGCCAGTGTAAGTAAATCACCAGTACTTAATTAATTATTACCAAGTACCTTGGAGAAGAGGAATGGTTCCTCTGGGCACGGGACATCCCAACAGTGAGTGGTGACCTCTCTGCTCTCCTCATGCCCCAAAACATGGAGCCAGCTCAATACACAGGGATACTGGTGTCTACTGGTATTGTACTACTGGCAATGGGTAATTTATTTCCCCCTTTCCAGTGTACACTTTATTATTTTAAGGCTCTTTTCTCAGGGACAAGCTTCACCTCCCATTATTTCTAGCTTGTACCCAGCGCTGAAAGCCTGAAAAAAAAAATGATAAATTAAATGAGAAGGAAATGTTTAAGGGTTCCTATTCATAACAAAAATACTTAAGGCAGCTTGGGCCATGAATCTTCCACGAGCAAGTTGAGATGCACATAAAGGACCTGATTCAGAAGAGAAGTGTGGAGGATGTTGGTGGATGGCTGCTGCTCCTGGGATTTATGGGGGTGGGAGCTGGTATGTGGGGAGAGTCCAGGCAGGTAATTAGTTCCTTGCAGAACTCAAGATGGAGTTGGCTTTTCCCAACTGTTCAAAGGCTTTTCCCCCAAGCAGTGGGTCAGCCCTGAGCAGCTCTGCCTCACGTGGGCTGGGGGCTGCACTCAACCACTGGGTGAAGATTAATGAGTGACCAAGCCCTGCTTTTCTGTCAGCACAGACACGTGCATCTAATTAAAGGATTCAGAGAGCTGGCAGCAAAGTCCCAAGGTGTTCTCCAAAGCCACCCAAAGTTTGTGTTTGGTTTAATTTCCCAGTTATGCCCAGTTAATAGGGATTAACTCCCAAACCTCATTTACCTTTTTCTACATGTGTCAGCTCTGGGGTTCATGTGGTGGGGAAACTGCTCCATCCATAAATCCTGGGGATTTGAATCATGTGTTTACCCAGGGAACAGGAACAGGCCTGGACTGTGGCACAGAGGTGCCCCTGTCATCATGTCTCACTGACACAGGGACCACCTTTTGCATTAAATCCCCATCATCTGCCCTTCCAGCTACAAGGATTTTCAATAAATACCAATTCCTGCCAACAAACCAAGATTCTGGGGGTTTTTTTAGTCACCAACTGGACCAGGATCATCCCTTTTTGCATAAACAAACAAAACCAAGCAGAAATTCTACAAGACTGGAGGGGGGTTATGGACAGAAATGTTTAAAGTTCCTTTTCCAAACTGGTGAAGATCCAGCAGCTTCTTTCTACTGGTGCATCTCCAAGAGCAGAAAGGTTCTGCTCACAAGCCTTCCCAGAAGTCCTGCCACAAAGGGAAGCTCCTTTCCCTTGGCACAGTTCCTTACACAGCCAGGGGATAACCATTTTCATGGGCAGTTCACTCTGAACTGGGACAAAAAGAGCCTGAGAAGTCAAAGTGCAGGTTGTGAGAGGGCAGAGCTGAGTGTGACAGCCCGGGCTGGGCAACCAGAACTGGGGCCAGACTGAGCCCACCTCCATCAGCCACGGCTGGGCTGCTGCTGGGGGGGAATAAAACAGCCTTTAAGCCCTGCTTTAAATGCTGAAACATAGTCACCCTTCATGTGAGCCACCTCAACACTCAGCTGGGTGAGCAGCAAGCCCTTCATGTGCAATATCCCCCAGCACCCAAATTTGCCTGCACTTTCAATTATCCAGACAATAATGAAAACATGTTGGCAGGGCGAGCGTCAGGTTACAATCACAAATTCTTACTTCAATAACAGCCATAAAACAGAGACCCAAAGCATGTTTTTTTGCTTTTTTTCCAAACATTAGCAACTCATCTGATACTTAGTCCAAGGATCCAGTTTCCTGCAAGCTGATGACATGTGAGACCACAACCCTGAGGCTGATATTAAATTATACATATATACATATATAAATATACAGAGAGAAAACCTGTGAAATTACAGACACAGATGTGTTATTGGTGTCATAATTTTTTCCCATTAAACACCGTATTAGGTTTATCCCCTTTCTATACTTGAAAATCTTCACATATAAAAGATGAATAGCAACTTCTCAAGGGGATCCCTGTGGTTTAACCTTGTTACAGGAGGTCAAACACAACACACAAACTATATTGGTACAAAGATGACTGTAAAATGGAATTAGCCTTTTGCTCCCCGTTCCAGTGGGGAGGAAGCCAACTTTCACATCTCTGAACCACTCCTGCTCCAGCACCCCAAAAGGACTCAGGTCTTGGAAAAGCACATTTTGTAGGGGAAGGACCAACAGATATGACAGAGATATATATACACACACATATATATGTATGAGACAGAGACACTACCAAGTGGAATCCAAAGAGAAATATCAAACCAGGATTTTCTCACAGTGCCCTGGGTACTGTATCCATTGGGATTTCAGAAGGAAGAACTTCCTTCTCCCCCAGCTGCTCAGCAGGCAGGACATCTGCAGCCCTTGTGAATCCCCCAGCCCTAGGAACAGAAACACAGAGCATCAGAACTCCCAGAGAAGACACCAGCAGCAGCACAATAAAGATCTTCATTATTTCTCCTTGGCGTTTTCATGACAGAATTCATGTAGAACATAAAAAAAGCACAAGGCATGTTTACTGGATGCTTTATAGTTCAATAAAACATAAATAAACAGCTTTTTAGATCAAAGCTACAGAAATAAGGAAGCACTGTGGCTTCTGAGACCTGACCAATATATCACATCACCTGAAGTTGAAAGAAGCACTCCTGCTTTCCTCTGGAGCAATCCCACCTTCAAGGCACCGTGCCCACCCTCCATCTGACCTCAGGGACTTTACCAAACAAGTACAGCTGTGCTATTTTCAGCTTTCAGAGTGTCCTGTGAAGCCTTTTGGGATGAGACTTTGAGGTTTTATAAATAAACTAATAAAAAAGGAGCAATCAGTAACATTTCCAGGAGGGCTCAGGATGGATTTTCTGTGTGTTCAGCACCACTGTCCAAGCGCTGAGCTCATCCCACACCATGAGGACCAGTCCAAAAACCCAGCTTTCCTTGAAAGATTGTTGCTTTGGATCCAGTCCTGGCCTTTCTGAGCAGCACAAGTCACTCTAAATCCCACACCAAAAGAGAAGCCAAGCTCTCTCCAGACTTTCATCTCCTCATGGATACACACCTTCCTTCTCTGCCTTTCCTGTGTGTTGGATGCAAACCTGAACCTGCAGGCAGGAGGATGACTGGAGTCCCAGGGGGGTCTCACTGGTTTTACTCACACTGGTTACCTACATGTGAGTGTTGGTGGGTTGGGATTGCATGTGATGCCACCAACCCCTGGAAACACAGATGGACCAATGTCTGGCTCAGTCATCCCCAAACCCAAGTCCTGACATAGTTTGGTTCTATCCTGAAAAACCTTTTCCCTCTCAGCTCAAAGCAGCAGCACATGATGTCACACAGGGGGACTTCTGCTGCAGACTCTGGGTTGCCCCAGAACACACTTGGTGCTTCCCTGCACACATATTCCAGGATCCTGTGGGGTTTGCTTTCCCATTGCTGCCAGAAAACGTGTGGCCTTTGAGCATTCCTGGTGCTCATGCCCTGGTCTGTGCCCTGCTCTGCCATTTACATGGTGTTCTTTGCATGGCTATAGGCTTTTGCAGTTATTTTGGTCCCACATCTCCTAATATGGGGTGGTGGGAACTGAAAATACCACACAGAGTTCATCTGGGTATGTATTTATTAATCTGATGCCAGGGTATTGCTGGCCACTCCTAAAAATACTTGTGTGCCCACCAAGACCAGGGCACCCCTTAAAGAGAACTAAACCAAAGCAAAACCCTCCAGGGAGGCACCTTCACCCAGGCACACCCCAGACACCCCCAGACACCCCCAGACATGGGGCTGTGACCCCAGGGACACTGATGTGTCCCTCCTGAGGCAGAATGGAGACCTCCTGTGTGCCCTGGAGCTCCTGGGTGCCAGGGGGGCACAGGAGAGCCTCGGGGTGCAGAACAGAACCCTCTGGACCACCCTTGTAGCTGCAAGGCATTGCCAGAGCACAGAGTTCTGCCTCTTCCACCAGAGCACTGGGGTTTGCACCAGGAAACCTGTCCTGCTGTCCAGGGGGAGCAGCACATTCCAGGGCAGTCACCAAAAGTCTGGTCAACCCAACTTAGAGGGGTCAGGGAACTGTGGGGGTTTGGAGACGTGACCCTCAGGTCAAGGCCAGGCTGGAGGGGGCTCTGAGCAGCCTGGTCTGGTCAGCAATGTCTCTGTTCCTGGCAGAGGGAGTGGACCAGGTGACCTTTGAATGCCCCTTCCAACCCAAACCATTCCATGACTCCACGGCTCTCACAGCCAGGCCAAGCTGAAGGGCAGCCCTCGATGGGCTGGAAAAGTCTCTGTTTGGGGAGGATTCTCCCCTGGGCTGAGGCTCCATCTGTGTGTCAGCACAGCCCACAGGGACACGAACCCCTTCCTGCAGCAGCTTCTCAGTGACTCAAACCTGTCTAAACAGCAAACCCCTCCGAGTCCAGGCCCTGCTCCAGCCCCAAGGATTCCCAGGTCACACTCACTCACAGTGGGAACAGCCCTTTCCCTGCCTCTGTGGTGACTGTGCCCAGCACCTGAAGGCCAGGCTGGGCTTTTTCTGCCTCACACATCATCACCCTCCTCCTCAATTAACTGGCAAGGCTGGTGATGATGCGTGAGGCCAAACAGAGCCCAGCCCGAGCTGCCAGGGATGCCTTGGCTGCGGGTGCTGACAGGGCTGCAAAAAAACTCCAGGCCAGTCTGAGAGAGCTGGATCCCAAATCCCTGCCCAGGGTTTGAGCTGCAGGAGCAGACAGGAGGTGGTGGGAGGCACAGGGGGGTGGACCACGACCAGGAGCTTGCCTGCAGCAGTGCAGGGTGTGGGGGACAGGAGGGTCCCTCACCCGCCTGGGAACCTCCTTTCCCAGCCCCTGTCCCTGCCCTGGGTGACTCAGGGGGGGTCTGCTCAGTCCTGCCTGTTCTACCACAACACCAGGGTGGTCAGTGGGTGTCCCCCGAGCCTGCTGTGGGGAACACACGTGGCCACAGAGGACACACAGTGGATCAGGTAATGCCGGGGAAGAAGAATTCCATCTTCTCCTTACATCTTCCTGAGCCAGCCCACGGTTCTGGAGCAGCATCAGTGCCCAGCCCAGCAGCGTGGAGGAGGCACACTCTCCTGCATCCACCCCAGTGCTGCAGACAGACCAGGTTGTCCCTGTGCACACCAGAGTGGGTAATTTTATCCCAAATGTGCCTGTCTAAAAATATCTCACTTCTGTGTTTTTTGACCATATGCCCAGGATCGTGAAAATTTTTCCGTAGGAAAAAAAAAAAAAAAAAGCTGAAAAAAACCCCTTAAACCCATAACATCTTGGAATGATTTGACCACTTTCTTCTCAGGACATTCTCTCCTTTTTATACCATGATGGGGTTTCTCCTGAATTTAAAACATCAATTTGGCCTAACATGAGGAGAGTGTTCATTCTTCCAAACCGTAAAGATCAGAGACTATAAACTGTTGTTTCTTAAATGTTTCATGGCAAAAGGCATTCAAAGCGTAACATTAACACAAAGTTTTTCTGTAAAACAATCTGGGAAGTGTAATCTCTGTAAGAGGTTTTTTATGCACCATGGCTAATTGTTCCTGACAGTATGATTTTACATCAGGCCTTTTTTTGTAAATTCAACACCATTGGAACTTTATGGCAGGTAATATTCCTTACAACTCCTAAAATCCTCACCGTGTCTAAATTAGTGTTGCAGAATCATGTTTTGGCTGTTTTGGTGGTTTTTTTTTAACTACAAAACACTGGGAGCAAATTCTCTCCCGCCTTGCAGTTGTAGCACTGGAGACAACTTCATGGAATTCTTCCACAGAGGGTTCTACAAGGAGCTTTTACACCTTTTGTGCACACCAAGGTGCACTGTGGTGGGCCAAGGGCTCTGCCTGGAGCTGCTGGGCCATGGGACACATCAGCCTCTGCAGCAGAAGGGGTGGAGGAGGATGGAAACCCTTCCAGCCTTTGAGGCTGAACACGTGGCTCCTTAAAATGCAAATTCTGAACCTGCTTTAAAATGGCTGTGTTTGAAATGTCACAATTTCCCAGAGCCTGGCTCGGGGTTACCTCACCTGCACCAAGCCCAGGCTGCCAACAAGGGTTTTTCCAAGTGGTCACCAGAAGGCATTTCATAGGATCATGGAATGGTTTGGGTTGGTTGGAAGGGAACTTAAAGATCCTCTTGTTCCAACCCTGCCACGGGCAGGGACACCTTCCACTTGCCCAGGTTGCTCCAAGCCCTGTCCAGCCTTGCCTTGGACACTCCTGCTGTCTCTCTGACCAGTGCTGTTCCATTCCCCAGGGATTTACTCTCATCCACACCTTTGGGGTCAGTTTATACAGCCCCTGGTGCAGCCTGTCCTGCCAGGCTGGGTGACCTGTGCATGGGCCTGGCTCACATGCACACACCCACCCCAAAAATGTCCTTTCGACCACTGTACCTTATAAAATATGGGTTATAAAAACTTTATGGAGCCTGTTCCTCCGAGGGGCTCATTCCAGAGCACAGTATGCAAACCCAGCTCTTTATGGCAGAGAAAGGGCTCGCTCTGTGCCGGGGCCCCCAGGAATCAGAAACAGGATTGGGCTTCCAAAGGGACCACACAGCCCTGCCAGGGCTGCTCCCAGGGCAGCCAATGGAGCTGGGCCTGAGCCTCACTGACAAGGCAGAAAACACTGGTTCTTTCTGCCTGGAATTCCTCCTCACCCCACCCATGAGCAGCTCCCTCCCAAAGGTCAGAAAGAAGGTGATGGAATCAAGAATGGGCCTTTGACAGGCACCACAGAGGGACAGCAATTCCAGAGAACCAGGGGCAACCTGGAGCTGCCTTTGCCAGAGACAAAACTCCTCACCTGAGGTGGCTTCACTCAGCTCTGGGTCACTCTCAGCCAGGAGGGAAGGGAGCTCCAGAGGATTGTTGGGAGCACATGGACTGATCTCCTCCAAAAAAGGGGAATTAGACTCCCGGCAATTCCTGTACCTGAGCATAGCAAGAGCAATAATGAATGCTCAGGGTGTGAAAGTTATGAAAATTAGAGAGTAAATGGGGGTCGATACAGTGAATATATAAAACAATTTCCGTGGAGGCTCAGACCAAATCAAAATAGTTCCAGCTTTTTTTCTCCGCCCACCCACCCACCCACCCATCCACCCATCCATCCATCCATCCATCCCCTAAACACTTTCACTGGGGTTCCATCCTCTGCTTGTGCCTCCTCTTTGCTCTCTCTGGAACTCTCCCACCACGTCCCCTTGGAGCCTTTCCCAGGATGACCTTGACCTGCTGCAGTGACCTCCTGCCCTCCCTGCTTTCAAGTGTCGGCCTCAGCTTTGCCTCAGCCATTGAACCCAACTCCTGGTTTGAAGATCTGGCAAACAGGACACAGCAGGTGCTTCTGCAGGTGCAGCTGCTTCCAAAATGACACCGACTGAGTCTGAAATGCTTCTAAAATCTGCACTATTATCTGCACCCTGTATTACAGACTCACTGCTGGCTTATGTCTTGGGGCTATTCTGGGATAACTGAGGCATTTGTTTCCAAAGAGAACAAATTTGGGTCCTGTTCTACAGACAAACCAGCTCTAACCAGCAAAGCTCTCCTGGCACACGATTTAATCTCACCACTTTTCATGGGACCTCAGCTCCCACTTGACCTTGCAGAGGAAGGCAGCAGCAGGGACTGAAGTATTCAGTATTTCAGACTGCGAAACCGAGAATAAGAGAACACCAGCACCTTCTCCAGGGTCACCTGCCTGTGGTCTCTGCAAAGATTAAACAATCTTATGGTAATTCTGCAGGATAACATGGACAGTCCCAAAGGCTGCTGAACTCCAGGGCTGTTCAGGTGCCTTTCACTCAGTGCTTACAACTTCTCACTGAAAGTTGATGTGAACCTGCTGCTGGACCTTCACTCTCTGACCACATCCCACCAGGGCAGAGCTGCCAGCCCAGCTGTGGTGCCTCCTCCTGCCCCAGCTCCTGACTTACCTGACTGGAAACATTTGAAACTCTCCTCTGATGGGTTCCTGAAGGACCACTCACACCAGCAGCATCCCCGGGGTTCTGTGGCACAGTGATGCTAAAAAAGATCAGTGATAACAAAGAACACCACTAATGACAATATTACAGAGGCCTTCCTGCTCTACTCTCATTCCTGATCCAGACTGTTAATTTGGGTGATCTGGACTAGTTCACCCCCAGATTTGTTTTACACTTGTTCAGCAAATCACTTTCCTTGGCACAGACTTGAATTATTCATTATAATTTTTTTTTTCTAGGATGGAGAAGTTACTAAAAGGTTTCTTTCTTGTATAAAGCATTTTCGTGTTTGAGTATTAATTTTTAAAATCTCCTGTAAATCCACAGTACTTTGCAGTTGTTTGCTTTAGCCCTTTGCAGATTTATCATTAAAGCTTGGGAGTGTGCACGCACAGGCACACACATCTATATAAACTTATACAAGTAGATGTTCACATACTTGGTCCTGTTCTTTTTACAGTGGCTCCCCAGGCACGTGTGTCAGCCTTCCAACATCTGTCCTTCTTGAGAAACACCACTCAGTGTCTGCTGACCTGAAGGTGGACAAGAAATCTCTGTAATTTCAGGCCTGGACTCATTTTCAGTAGAGGAAAAAGTCCTTTACAAGTCCTGAGGTCCATCCATCACTGTCAGGTGAACACATCCATCCATCTCACTGGGGCACCTTCCCTGGCACCTCATTTGGGAGGGAGATAGCAGGATTTTTGGTGGTGCAGTAACAAACACCACAAAATATACCATTAACATTGTGTGCAGCATTAAGCCCATACTGATTTCTTGGCCAGGGCTCAGACAGACACAGGGCAGCACTTCTGCTTTGTGTGCCCACTTCTGCTGGGAAATGGAGTATTTTAAAAGCTTCAGCAGCTCCATGAGGTCACTGTAGCTACAGAAAGCTGTAAAAACTGCCTGGGTTGATGGTTCAAGCAGCCACAGGTCTTTCTCATTACAGAACAGATATAACTCTATGAAATTATTATAATAATAACATCATTTATTTCAACAGGACTGAAGCAAAAAGGCTTTATGATAGTGTTTTATATGCAACATGTGCACTATAAATATTTCCATAAAAATATGCATTAAAATATAAAGTTGGCAGAAAGAAATCAAAAGTCATGAGGAAAAAAAAAAATCCAGTTAAAGAAGCATTAAACCATAAGCCAAGGAGCAGTGAGCAGAGAGCCCCTGCCAGTCAGGGCAACAGGCTGCTCTTTCTCTGCTTTCAGCTACTTCCCAGCACAAAGGAATGAGCCAAGATTCCATGGAGAAAGTCCCTGACAAACTCACACTCACTTCCCCAGCCCGTCACTCCTTCCTCCTGGGAAGGTCAGTGCAGGCATCACAGGATCACAGAACGGTTGAGGCTGGAAGGAAACTTAAACCCCACCTTGTTCCACCCCCCTGCCATGGACAGGGACACCTCCCACCAGCCCAGGGTGTTCCAAGCCTGGCCTTGCCCTCTTCCAGGGATGGGGAGCCCATGGGAGGGAGCAGGTGGCTGAGGCAGAAGCTGAACCCAGACCTCAAAGAGCACCAGGAGACCATCCAGGGCTGCCTTTGCACTCCCTGACACAGGACTCTGCCTGTGTAGGGTTCTCTGGTCCTGCCAAGTGCAGTTCTGCTCCACACAGATCCCTGTTGGGATCCCTGTTGTGATCCCTGTTGTTTCTGAAGGAACCTCTGCCTTTCTAGTCCATATCAGGCAGAAAGCCCTGCACCCCGAGCTCTCTCCTGCTCTCCCTCCCTCCCTCTAAACACCAGTTTAGGGGGTCACAGTTATTGGTCCCTTCAGGCTTCAAATACAGAATCATGGAATACCCTGAGCTGGAATGCACCCCCAAGGATCATCCAGTCCCAACCCTGGCCCTGCACAGACACCCCAACAATCCCACCCTGTCCCTCAGGGTGTTGTCCAAACCCTCCTGGAGCTCTGGCAGCCTTGGGGCTGTGCCCACTGCCCTGGGGAGCCTGGTCAGTGCCAACCACCCTCTGGGGGAAGAACCTTTCCCTGAGATCCAACCTGAGCCTGCCCTGGCACAGCTCCAGCCCTTCCCTGGGTCCTGTCCCTGCTCACAGGGAGCAGAGATGGAGCTGCCCCTCAGGAGGAAGCTGCAGATAGAGAAGTTGTGAAGTCTCCCCTCAGTCTCCTCTTCTCCTGGATCACCAGAGTTCAGCTCCTGAACATATAAAACATGGATTAATCCAACAAAGGCACGGAAAGGAGCCCAGGAGCTGCCAGGTCCCCCCAGGTCTGTGCAGCCCCGTGGGAGCTGGAAGGCTCCAGGGTTTGGCTGCCAGCCCCCCAGGCACTGTTTACACCAGCAGCACCCACACAACACAATCCTGCTTCCCAGGCCAATTCTGCTGTAATACATCATCCCCCAGCAGACTTGTCAGATTGGTTTGTCTACAAATATGTTCACACTTGGAAATATCTGCCTTCTGTGAGCAGCAATCCATTAAACATGCATCTCTCTGGTTTTCCCATCTTGCTCTCTGTACATAAAATCAGTTCTCTTCTTTTGTCCCCAGTAAATGCCTATTCCACATTTTTGCATGTTTTAAATATTCACGCATACGAAAGAAGCTGTAAAAACATCACAGGGCTTATTTATTATTTAGTGCACACACTTTTTGCTGCAGAATACCAAAATAAAAAGACATTTTAGTCAATTTTTTTTTTGTTCCCTTTGTATTTCCATTACTCTGCTCGTTAAAGTTTAAAAACTACTTTGTTCCCTGACAGTCGGGATTTACGTGCCTCTGAGCCAGGGAACACATTTGTACCTGCTGGGGCAGTGGCAGAGGTGGGGGTGAGACACTGAGGGAACTTTTGGCTCCTCACCTGAGGGTGCAGGGAAGCTCCAACCCCGCTGCTGTGGCTGCTGGAGCTGCAGAGTTCCCCATGTCCCCCAGGAAGCAATCCCCGTGGTAAATTATCTTCACCCTCAGACATGTGCACACCAGTTCCTGTTATTTTTACAACTTCACTCTCCACAAACCCCTCATTCACTCCAGGAATCACCTGTACAGAAAATCCCTGGCTGGCTGGAGCTCCCTGTGGCATCAGAGAGTGGATTTAAGCTTTGCAAGCACCCTGAACAACCCCCCAGCACTCACAGGAGGTGGGAAGGGTGCCACCACGCCATGGCAGAGATGTCCACCCAGCAGGCACAGCCAGGGAGGCTTCCTCATGTCCTGACCCGAGGAGACCACCCATGGGAGTGGGCTCTGCCTCCGTGGTGCTTCCCCAGCTCTCCTGGCCACTAATCCCTCCCCAGCCCTGCCAGGAGGTCTGGGCACCTTTCCATCAGGAGCTGGAGTGGGCCCAGGAGCTGTGCTCACACAGGTCACTCAGCAGGCAGAGCTACCAACCTGGGCTGCAGTCAAAGCACTGGCCCAAAGGACTGGCTGGGCTTCCAAGGGACGTGGAAAGAGCTGGATCTTGTCACTGGTGCCGTAAAAAGGGCCTCGTTTTTCAGAGAATGGTCCTTGCTCCTGGATCAGGTGGTTGGGAGCTTGTTCCCAGGGACAGGCTGCAACAGCACACAGGGAAGGGCAGTGTAGGAGGGTTTAGCATATTTATATGATATTTTATAACACAGAAGTTTAACAGCACATTGTAAAGCACCTGAAACATGCTGCACAAACACATTATTGTGTCTTGAGGAATATAATCATGTCTTGCCAGGGAGCTGCACCAGGGAACTTAAAATACACTTTCTGTTATTTTAATCTGGGAGTTTTGCACCATTCCCCCCCCCCAGAATTTGCATATCCTTTCTGTTCCTGACTCTGAGACATGCACACATCCCTGCACACACAGGGAGCCTTGCCCCCTCTCCCAGCAAGAAGCTATTTCCTGATAACAGGGAACACCATCATTCCAGGCAATTCAGATGCACTGATATGAGACAAGTCACCCAAGGTCCCCAACCTTACAGTGGGATGGGAGAGGACGTGACCAACTTCACTGATTCCAAGGAATGCCATTATTAAATCCACGGAGCCGAGCTTGAAACGAGGGAGGATTTTCCTTATGGCCACATCCTGTGTTCAAAGCACAACAGGCATTTTCTGGGACATTCTCCTCACTTCTGACTTTCTAATTTCCCTCAAGGTATTGACTGGGGGGCTCAGGAGTCTCCTCACTAACAGGTTGTTCCCAAACCTTGGCAGAATCCTGCCCACGTTAAATGTTAAGGGCAGCGTGGCACTGATCACCCAGGGACAGCATAATTACCCATTAATTGGTGCACAAGGGTATTTAGAAGGCGGGATGTCAGTGACCTCCCGTGTGCTCCTCCAGCTCCCAGCCCTGGGTGGAGGGGGACCCTTCTCTCAACAGCCTTGTAACTCAAGTGTTACACCCGGGCTACTCCAGATCAAAGCAGGAGTCCCTGAGTGCCTCCCGGGCTGCCCCAGCCCCTGGTTTATCAGAGACAGGCCCAGACAGACCCTCCCACTGCTGCTGCTCTGGGATGGGGAACTCAGGGATTTAAGGCAGGGCTCCTTTCTGATGGAGGGCTGGTGGTGGTCAAGCCAGTGAGTGCAACAACCACAGTGAGTGCCTCCCAGTTCTCAGGGCAAAAAACCTGCTGAACTCCTGCTCTGTGTGTGCACAAGTGTGTGAGAGTGTGCTGGGAGCACTGAACGCTGCAGGGGGAATGAAGGATCAGGTAATCCTGGAAGACAGAAAGAATAGAAAAACACAACAGGATTCTGGAACATTTCAGTGTCCTGTTGACTCATAAGATTGGAGCAGACAGGTACAGCCCAAAGACAGCATGATCTAAATGTGGGCCAAGCTCTAACACACAGCAGGAATGTCTAATTTTAGTCTGTCCAGTTTTGGCAATGTCACCTTTAATTGCATGGCTCATTTGAATTGTAAAACACCTTTAAAAGCTAACTAGTAAAAGGAAATAGGCCATATTTTCTAGACTAACAGTCATATTCAATTTTAACTGCAACGAAATTGGTTTTAAACAGTTAATGCACATTAGGACTTGAGTTACCAGAGAGAAACCATGGCCTGCAAACCCACATGCAGATGTTTTGGGCCTTGAACTGGGACTGCAGTGGGATCATTTTGGGGCAGTGCTTCTGCAAACCCTTTTGTGTGACCCACAGCTCCCTGGGATGGAATTTTCCTGGCTAACAAGTTGCAGATTTCTACACTGTGTGTGCTGTGGTGAACTGCATTTCAGGTCTTCACACACAGGACTTTGTGGGGCTCAAATCAGCCTGAGGAGCAGGAGAGCCAGGCCAATTCCACCAGTTCCCAAGGCACAGGATTAGGGAATGGCCATATCACAGTGGGCAGTGCCCTGGATGAGTCTAATCTGCAGTAAAGCACAGGCCTCAGCAGGAACACAGATATGTCAAAAATCTGGATACTAAATAAAATCTATTTAGCAACTATATTGTTGCCTCAGTTTAGGGTTTGGAAAAAAAAAAAAAAAACAAAAAACAAACCCACAAGGAAAAATGTTTTAGAAGAAGATTTTCTGAAAATCCTGGGCTGAAGCTGATCAGCTGCAGTGTTGATGGATTTTATCTCACACTGGGTACGGGGTGAAATTTCCCAAATTTGTGATTTTGTGAGTGAAAGAATCCGGTGGAATCACCAAATCCATGTGGGAAGACTTTCACAGCAAACTGCCCCTGGTCAGCAGAGGGAGGAGAAATACCGAGGGGTGCAGTTAAATAATACTCACACGTGAGGGATAATTCCCCTGGGAGCCCAGATGGGAGGACTGGCACTACTTTGCTCTGACTTCCAGCCCTGATTAGCCAGAGCCCAATTCCGAGCCGCTCTCCCGCAGCACCCTCTGGTTCTGCACTCCAGTCGTGGGGCTGCAATTGCAGGGAAGTGCTGAACGGCTCCTGCCAGAGCCAAATCCTGCTGAGCCGGTGATGGAGGGGAATATTTAAGGGCTTTGCCGCTGGCGGGACCTGCGCTGCCACCTGAAAGACGCCTGACAAAGAGCACTTTTTTGTTGCTGCTGATTGTGCCGCACGGAAAGCGGGGAATGTTCCCGGAGCAGTGGCTCTCTGCCTCCCTCTAGAGCGGCTCGGAGGGTACTCACAGAGCAAACTCCTGATTTTCCAGCGTGTAGTCAAGGGGTTTATCTCGCTCTTCAGGTCTTCCTAAAATGTTTAAGCCCCCGGCAGCGACAGGACCTGGGAATGCAGCAGCTGAGCTCTCCCAGCTCTTCCATCCCGTGCGGTGACATGTCCCAAGGAGGGACAAACTCGGTGTCCTTACAGAGGGCCCAGCACAGCCAAGTCCCTGCTGCAATCACAAAACAGATAACATCTATTAATATTAAGCAGATTTCCCACTTTCTTAAATACCTATGATATATTCTGAAACACATTCTGCACTGTGTTCATGGTTTTCCTCAGTTTTGGACATTCATTGCCTTCCACCCAAAACAGGCTGCTCCTCCAGCACCACTCAGCCACGTCCCCTCGGATCCCTGGACGAGCTGGCACTCCCTGGGATGAGCAGGACCCTTGCTTGGTGGTCACTCCCCTCCTGCAGCTGCACCTGAAAAGGCATTTTTATGGACACAGTTTGCTGCCACAGGTACCATGGCAGGTCTCTTGGAGCCCATTCCTGGCACTGCTGGAAAGGGCAGTGGGTTCAGTGTTCCCTGTTATTCCAGAAGGGAGACCAGCAGGTGCCTGTCTGCCCCCAGTCAGCTCCACACAGCAAAGCACAAAGCCCACAGAAACAATCTGTAACCAAAAATGTCACCTTTTATTCCCTCCAGTCCCGATTTCATGAAGTTTTTAAGGACACATCTAAATTTAGTCTTCAGAGCTCTGCAATGTTCCCAGGAGATCTATTTACACGTTAAAGGTCATGCAGGTATCTGTATCTTGCAAAACCCACGGACATCTTGACTGCATTCCTCATTAGAAATAATTGCTCAAATAATTAATGAACAATACTTGCTCTGGGCCTTTCCTAAGGGTTTTTGCTTCGTTTGAATATCCTCAACACTTCAAATTTGAAATCTCCTCTTGAGACACACAAGTCATGTTTTTTCCTCCCCTAATGTAAGACTTCCTTTCTGAGGTGTCCAAAACTTGATGCAAGATCTTGGTGGGACTCAATTCTGTTCTTTCCCCTTAAGCCTAACGAGTCATTAAAAAACTCAAGTGGGAAATAACATGGCAATTAAAAGCAGAATATGGAGGAAAAAATTAAAGTAATGCATCCTTGGACTGTAATTTAGAGAATTTATTAGTCATAAAACCTTGATGAGTTATTCTTATGGCAAAACCTGTAATAAGAAGGAAAAAAATGATAAAAATAATGAACACATTTGTATGACAGAAATTGTGGCAAGTGCAGGGAATGACAGAGCCCTCCTTGGGAAGGGTTGAGCTTCATAATTACAATCATACAGATGTTTCTTAATACCATTGTTTCAGTAATATATTGACAAATTTGCCTTGGAAATCTTTTCCACTCGAACCACTTGCATTTTATCTTTCAAAAATAAACATGTCTGTTGCCTGCAGTGAAGCAAACTGCTGGGAGCTGAGCAAAACCACTCCCTAGGAGGAGCAGAACGTGCTGGAGTGAGTCTGCTGGGGGGTCTGGAGGGACCCCTGTCCGTGCATGGGGCTTGCACAGTCCCTGGGCTCACTTCCTTTGAAACACCACAGGAAGCAGGAAAAGAAAGATTTGGATTCAACCCCGTGGGTTGGATTTCAGAATCAGAAACCAGATCCTCCTGCAATCCCACCTGCAAACACACTGGGAGCACAGCCCGTTGTGGGGCTCAGATTTAACCTGTCCCTTCTCCCCACATTGCTGCCCCTCCTGGGCTTCCTCCCCAGGACACAGCCCCGCTGCCTGGGCCACATTTCAACAGGGACCAGGCCAGGAGCAAACAGAAAATGCCAAGAACTAGAGGGCCCTGCAGCCAGAACCACCCCGAGCCACCTCCCCAGCTCGGTGTCCCTCCTCTGCTCGTGTCAGGGCTCATTTCATTCCCCAGGCAGGAATGTCCTGACAGGCGGGTGAGTAACACCTATGTGCTACTTGATGTATTTAATGGGAGCCTCAGAGCTCGTGGAGTCCTCCCAGAAGCCTATGATCTCTTCCAGAAATAACCATCAGTTGGAATGGAAGGGCTGTGATAGGCACAATCTGTTAGCAGCAAATTGAGCTGTCACCCTTGTATGTCATGTTCATTTGGCTGATTAAGGAGATATTAATCTACTGCCATTGTTACAGTATCTGTCATCCTGGGGGAAAAAAAAACAACAAGGATATGCAGGCAGCTTTTCTGGAGATATATATATATATACACACACACACACACACACACACAGAGGAGAGAGCAGAGGTGTGCAGAATACAAATGAAACTCTAATCTGCTGCAAATATTGAACCAACTAGAACTGATTACAGATGCACAGGAAGAACAAACAGCGGGTCCTGCTTCAGGTAATCCTGGACCTGGGTTTTGGCTGGTTCTGGCTGCCCCTCAAGGGCAGTGAGACCAATTCTGGGCAGTCAGGCTTTGCCTCCTCGGAGCACAAACCAGTTTAAACCATCTGTGTAATGGGTACAACAAGGTGTCACCATGAGGAGTTCCTGACACCACATTTCATTAGTTCAGGAGACAACATCAAATGCCTTCACTGCTGCCTTTGGTGAAGGAGTGTAGACACCCCAATTATTTTTGCTGAGTGGTTTCAAGGCAGGAAGCTCCTGAAATGGTGAACAAGCCTTGCATTAAGGTCCAAACCTGATGGTTGGACTTGATGATCTTCCAGGTCTTTTCCAACCTTAACAATCCTATGATTAAAGCCTTTTTTTTCCCCTCAAATACCATTCCTGTGTCTGGAATACACAGCACTGAATGCCCATTAAATATCCCCGGAGCAAACTTACCTGTCCTTCAGCAACACTGCAAAACCAATCTCAGCAAATCTGCAGGCAATGCCTTCCTTCCTTCCTTCCTTCCTTCCTCCCTCTGTGCCTTCCTCACCTGTCTGGATTTCCCCACAGGAGCAGCTCCCACGGCCTGTTCTCAGCACCATCCTGCCATCTCAGCACCATTTCACCTGGAAAGAGATGAACCAGATGGCAATTTGGGAAGTGAAGGTCAGACTGTCCCAGATGTGAAGATGCCACCTCTGCCATGGAATAACAGAGCACTGGGCTGAGGATTCAGCACAAAATGCCTCCAATTTGGGGTGATTAAAGAGGGTGTTGAGTTACAGCAGCATGTAGTTCATAAGGGAACACAGACTACAGATCTGCTCAGAGAAAATCAGAAAGGAGCAAATTCAGCTCCAGTGTCCATAGATACAACTCCCACTGTCCTTCACCTGAAAACTCTGGTAAATAAATCTAAACTTCTGGGCAGTTTCCAATGGAGATAGTTCAGGACATCCCTGCCTGGGTAACCCTGCTGGGTACAGAGCCCTTCAGCAAGAGGCAACTGCCACAGCTTTTATTTAAGAGCACAGCTGCCATTAAACCAGAATTCTAATGAATATGCACACTCAGAATCTTGTCTGTGTAGGGTCTCACTCATTTTTGTGGCGGGAGCATTAACACAACCTGAACAGCTCCAGAATCCATCATTAAAAATGAGCTGCTGGTTTCACGTTTTCTTGGATGAGAAAATGTATGCCAAGCCCCTCCAGCCCCCCCTTGCTTTTGCCACAGTCCTCATAGGTTATGTTTGAATCAATAACTATTTTAATATGGGGAGTTTAGAAAAGTTTGATTCAAATTCCTTTGACACAGTTCCATCAACATCCAGTTATAGAGCCATTCTGCATATGACTCATTAAATATTTAAAAGATTCCTATTATTGAATTAACTATTTATTGATTTATAATTTAAAAGATTTATGCTTGGCCATTAAAAAAAATTCCAAGCTGACTTTCACTTAAAGAGATGTCAGGTGCCATTTGCTGCTGGTGAATGTCTAATGTACCCTTTTCACCCCCGGAGTGAAGAAAGGACAATTACTCAAGGACCTCTGGTTCAATATTCAGACTGGTTGGACGCTGAGGTCTGGGGCTGCTGTTTTTTCCTGAGGCATTAGGTCATGCTCAGCAGCCTCCATCCATCCCACAAACCCTCCTCCTTCCCTGGAAATGCACAGCTTGTAGTTTCTCTCCCGTTACATTTATTGATTTGCATCCTGGATGAATTTTGCAGGGCGGGTGAAGCATCCTGAGTGTTGTTTTCCTGTGGCAAGGATGGTCCTGCTGAGGTCACAAATGCAGGAGGACAAACACAGAGACACCCACGTGCTCAGCTGACCCTCCCCTTCCATCACTGCTCTTACAGCTTGGCACACTGGGGGGAAAAATGGGCATTTTAAAATTAAAAATGGGTTTAAGAGCTCTGCTGAATTGGGACCATAGAAATGAAAACATACTCTGGTGCTCACATTAACTCCCAACTTCAAACCCAACACTTACCACGCTATTGCTCTGCTCTTTCTATAAGGAAAAAATATTAATATACTGCCTTTATTTAGCACCTATAATCTAGGCTCACAAACTGCTTTAGCCACATTAATTATTTAAATCTGGAAGAGCCCCCAAGGGTGTCTATTATTACAATACTCCTTTTACAAATGAGTAAACTGATGCACAGGAAGGTTAAGTGACTCACTGAAGGCCACACAGAGTCCACAGCAGAGCCTTCCAAGGAGGAGGAGAATAACTGCACTGTCTGCCCTGACTGCACAAAATCAAGGTATTTCCAAAGACAGACAGAAATACTGCTTGGATCTAAAGGGAAAAAAAAAAAAAGAAACACAAAACATGGGAATGACTTTTTTCTGTACCCAGCTAGCAAGGGTCTGCTTCAGATAATGATCTCTCACTGTTTGTTTTACTTCTGGCTTCGGGGACCTAAGTTTTAGTGATACACATTTTTCTACAACCCATTCTTGGCTCTCTCTCAAACCCACACAGGGTAATTAGCACAGGTCTGTCAGACAAAACTACGGCAGAGTAATGCATTATACCCCAAAATTGTTGCTCCAGTTTCTCCAATCCGTGAATTATAAATAAAGACTTGAAAAGGCTGCTTGCTCCAAGTAGGAACTATTTCAAGCCTGCCATGCAGCTTTCCCAGTGGTATTGCTGGGGGTTAGGGATTAACCCTAGAAAAATAATTTCTGGAATATCAGAGAGAGAACTGTAATAAACTGAGTTAGAATCGCTGTAAGAAGGGAAAAAGGGGTATTATGGAGCCAGAGAAAGGGAAGCTCTCACCAGTGTGATATGGGAGAACACTTAAACAGATACACACACATATGGATAGATGTGTTTGTCTTGTCTTTGTTCCTCAGAAATGGGCACTGGAGAGTAGCACTGGGAGACTGGCAGAGGCACAGGAGGTCAGCTCTGCTTGGAGCTGGGGCTCAGTGAACAGCCCACAGATCCAGCAGCAGGGAAAGGGGGATGTGTTATTCCTGTCTCAGTTGGTCACAGGGATGCTTTGGGATGCAAACCCCCATGATCCACCCCCACTCTGCTGCACCATCTCTGGTGGTCACAGACAGGTCACCTTGGCCCTCAGATGCCCCTGGCCTGGCCTGGCAGGTCCCTGTTGGCTGCAGACAAACCCTGGGCAGATCTGCCCTTCGCTGTCTCTGCTGCACAGAGGGAGCAGCAGCTCCCACCACACGTGCAGGTCGACCTGGGCTGGGTTAGGGGTGTGATTCTGTCCACCAAAGGAGCTGCAGATGTCCCAGATGTGGCTGCACAAAATAGTTCACAACTGGCTACAGCTGTCAGGGGTTTGCTTCCTTTTTTCTCTCCTGGGTGGTGGGTCCAGAGCAATGTTTGCTGTGGTGGTTCTCCCACAAGCAGTGGGTCAGGGATGTTCACAGCACAAATATTCTTTGGACCCATTTAGAAAATGACGGGCAGGGATTTATCTTCGGCACCAACATCCCCACTTGGGAAGAGGTTTGTCCTGGAGCTGCTGTTGGCTGTGAAGTGCCACAGGGGGTGTGGGACAGGGCTTGGCAGGGCTGGGATCCAGCTCCCAGGGGGGTTTCTCCTCACCCAGCATGACCTGAAAAGCCTGAGCAGACAGCTGTGGTATGAGCACAGGAAGGGATGAGGTTTCTCCCCTCAGGGACCCCGATGACAGACAGGCTCCTCATGGGCTCTGTCACCTGTAATGGACTGGAAACAGAAAAGCCCACGACGAGGAGACACGACGAGTGTCTGCCTCTCTCTGCAGAGCAGGAGCTCCCAGGCAGTCACAGATAAACCATCTGCCCTGCCAGCCCTCATTAGGAGCTGCATCCTCACAACTTGTTGGCTGTCTGAGGCAGGGGAACGCTCTGGGAACAGATTCCCTCAGGAATTTCCATGGAGCCCTGACCATTGAGTCAGTCCCACCGGCTGTCACCATACCTCGTCCTCCAGAAACTAAGCAGCCTGACCAAGGAGTCCACCCACACCCACCAACAGTTTGAAATGTGGGTGGTACCTGTTCCAGAGCCAGGGCAGAGCCATGAGCAGTCGAGATGTCCACACAAACTCTGGGGCTCCTCAGAACTCCTCGGACAAACCCGACCCAAGCAGAGAACAGGCTCCTTCCTTCCCTCTGCTGCTCACATGAACCTGCTGCAAATGTTCACAGAACCCAGGGGGGGTCAGGTTGGAAGGTCCCACCTCCCTGCCCAAGCAGGGTCACCCCAGAGCACGTGGCACAGGGTTGTGTCCAGACTGTTCTGGAATGCCTCCAGTGAAGGAGATGCCACACCCTCTCCTGAGCTGCAGGCAGGTTATCAGTGATGCTCAGGCACTTCCAGAGCTGTCCACACTCCTCAGGGAACACCATCCCTAAAGGCAAGTCCTTCCTTCTGCTCACAGGCTTGGCTTGACTGAGGATCCAGAAGTCACTGCCAAGGTAAAAGGAGAGTTGTGAGTGTAATCTGATTTTTGGCAATACACATCCTTGCAGAAAACTGGCACCTGAGCACTGAATAACCCAAAATACTTGTTCTTTAATTTATAGCCAGGCCAAAATGATCTGCCCTCATTTGCAAGTTTTTTAATATTAATCCTAGATAGCCATCACAGCAGCAAATAGTGTGTCATGTTTCATCTGCAAATCAAACCCTGAATTTTATGGTACAGCACATAATGCTTACTTATACATATGCAATCCCCCAGAATAGTCAGGAACACATGCAGGGAGTAGCAGCTCCATTGCTTTGATATTTAAGTACCTGTGAATTACAACATTGCTATGTAAATCCATGCACACACACAGGAGACAGGCAGGCTGGAAAGGATACATACATGAATAGGCTAATTCAAAATGAGTGGAGGCAAAATGAATTATTCACTGGAGGTTTTTTATCTGCATTATTCACAGGATGCATTGGAACACAATTACCCACTTGGTCAGTAGACCTCTGCCCAAAGTTTACCACGTTGCACTCGCTGAAGAGACAAAAAAAGGTTATTTCACAAATTGAGGTTCAGCCCAGCTCTGCATTTAGCAGTAATCACTGCACACCAAGATTAATAGAACATCATTCAGAGACTGAGAAAGCAAGTTATGATGAAGAAGCTGTTGAAACAGGAAACAGTTGATTTCCCAGGGGTCCCGTAAATCCACCTCTGATGTCCTTTCAAATTCTCTGTTATTGCTGCAAAAATTTTAAACACCCGTAAGAGGGTGAAGCAGCTGACACACTCATTTACCACGGGAAGAATTGTGTTCTGGGCCTGCCTTTGCAAACTGGCTCAATGTGCTGAGCAGATACATCAAACACGGGTGACCTCCTCCTCCTCCTCTTCCTCCTCCTCAGGGCTTTGGGGTGCTGAGGGCACCCAGGACTGCCACAGTTCACCACCTCCCTGCCTTTGTTTTGCCTCCCTGCTACCCCTCAGCACCCTCCTGCTCTCCCACAGCATTTTTTCCCCTTCAGCATCTTATTTTGGGATCTCCAGACTCTCACATGCCTGTCATGTCAGGAGCCAGCAGGACCCTGCTACATCTGAGCTGGACATTCCTCCTGTTCCAGTGACAGGTGCCATAAATCTTTGTGAGGCACACGGTGATCCAGCCAAGGGAGCTCTGTAATGCCATAGGATTTATTTGATTTTATTCTGTTTATTTTAAGTCGACTAATTTTATACTAAATTAGGGCTGAAGCTGTTCTGGGTGTTTTGGCAGCTCTTCAACTGAGCCACCCAAGAGGAGAAGGGCAGGTACTATCCCACAGTGAGCCACCAGCTTCATTTAGCAGTGACTTGGTTAATTCTCCAGAATCAGGAGATAATACTGTGAAGAAGTTACAATTTTTGTTTCAGAATCTCCTGATTCTCCACACGTTTCGTGATCCACAATTAAAGGCCCCTGCCCTTGTCATCAGCACAGTGGCCCATCAAAACTCTCCAGAAAACACGATTTTTCCCCCATCAGACCCTCCATTCCCTCAGTGTGGGGAATCTGGGCTCAGTTTTCAGCTCTGCTTCAGATGTACCCCCTTTCTGAAGACAAGCCCCCCTCTCTGTACCTGCTCAAACTTCAGGGTAACACCACGACAACTGTTTTCCTCCAGAGGGACCTCCTGACACAAATGTCTCACCCTGGCATTAAAAACGCCCGTGCTGAGGAGCTGACAGCCCGGGGGTGACTCTTGAGGAGCCCCAAAGCAGAGGTTACACATGGACTCTGTTTGCTGTTGTACTGAGAAACCAATTTTTCAATATCAAAAATCACCTTTTCTTCACGTGCTGAAGCGTTATTGATTCTTAACTGCGTTCTTTAATTTTTCACTAAAGAACAAAAAAATGGATTTAAATCCACAGGTGCTCAGCATCATCGAGGAATAAACTCCCTTTCCATGGCCCAGACTAACATTCTTCCCAGGGGGATGACAAGCACCTCCTGTATTTCCGTGCTTGGGGGAGAGATGTTTAAAAAGCAGCTCTCACAGCCAGTCTTTATGTTTGGAGATCCACTGAACAGCCAGAATGCTTTGTGTCCTCCCCATCCCACGGTGCTGCCACGGGCTCCCCGTGTCCCCTGGACCTGGAACCAGCTGCCTCTGCCCTCAGACCCCACTGGGCTCTGGCCCCAGTGCTGGAGTTCAAGAACACAAACCACATTGGAGCCAACGGGTCCCATTTACCAAATCCCAGCCATGCATGACTTTCCTTACGTGAACAGCCCATTCTTATGTTTCTTCATCAAGGGGTTTCCCTTCCTGCTTTCTCAGCTGTACAGTGTCTCTGGATTTTATTTTTTTTTTTTTTTGGCTTGAGGTCTCTGCCTAATTATCTGTAACCTTCTGTTCGAAGATCGCTGTCCTGGCCTGATAAAAACCAGTAACTTTGAAAACAAACTGGGCCTTAATTTTCCTTGACAGCCCTTCTTTAAACATGTGGGCAAAGCCCCGGCTTAATTAAATGCACATTCGTATTCCAAACAAATTAAGTACAATTAAGGACTCTGAGTTATGGGTATCTATCACTCGGCGATGTTTTTGTAAAAATTACCACATTTAGATCAAACACAGAGGACCCTTTGCTTAATTGCTTCATTAGGGCCCGATGCAATAGGCTTCATAAATACAGGGTCTGATGTCTCTTTGGGAATTGCCCAAAAGACGGCTCTTAAAGTAATTGCTTCCACATTTCTGCCCGTGCAATGTTCCTGTGCTCAGGGATGGCAGTGGGATGGCTCTGGGGCAGGGAGGGAACGGGGGTCCCACCGTGTCCCCCAGCCCAGGGACTCCTGCCCAGCTCTGGGGGAGGAAGGGCTCGAGCCCCTGGTTATTCCCAGCCCATTTCCATGAGGAGTTGGACATTCCCTGGCTGTGGCACTCTGGGGGCTCAGAGCTTCTCCTGCACCACCAAAGAGCCCCCAGCCTGAGGGTTTGGGAGCTCTTCTGCCAGGAGTTGCTTCAAAACAATCAGAAACTCTCAGGAAACATTGGATGGGTCTGTCCAGGGTATTTGACCAGTTTTGTCCCTTTGCCTCTTACCAGTGCAGCAATTCTGACCCTTCAGAAAGAAAGTCTGTCTACAATAATTGCTTTACCTGAACACACCCTAATTCTTGTTAAATTAAACCTTCCTTCACACACACCTAGAGGGAGGGACCCAGTTAGAGGGAGCCCAGATGTGCCCCCCTTGCCCACATTAATGCCACCCAGTGCCCATGGATAACGGGGGTGCAGAAAGGGACCAGGGAACAGGGTTTTTTTTTTCTGATAACATGTCAAAAAGACAGCAGTGCCATTCTTCCCCTCTTGCACTTGTTTTCTGGCTTACTGACAGACCCAGGAGTTCTGCATTTTCCCCATGGAAGCCAAAACCTGCACCCAGGAGCAACAGGAATGATTGTGGCAGAGCCCAGGGACAGTGGAGCTGCCTGCACTCACCCTCCAGTGAAAGGTGTGCAGCACTTTTGTACTTCTGTTCAAATTACTACCAAGAAACAAAGTGTAACTGAAAGCTTTTCAATTTTTTCTCCTCCAGCTCCCTTTGTATCTGTCATCTCTCTTTTTTTTTTTTCATTTGCTCTTGAAAACAGACAGAAAACAGATAAACAGAAAGATGGGAAAGGGAAAAGGAAATCCATCTCCTCCAAAGAAAATGCTTCCAAGTTTTTATCTCATGCTGAAACTACCCAGAAAGACATTGTTTCTTTGATGAAATGTTTTAGCTTCCTGGAAAGTGCAGTTTTTTTCATGGAGATCATCACTAGTTGCTCATAACTTGTAGCAATTTAAATCCATGCTGGTGACAAAGGTTGTACAGGGGCTGAGCTGTTTCCTTTATGAACAACATTATTTCAGCATGTTAATGTCAATTCATCCTGACCACACTGACAAGACCAGTGTTGACAAATCTGGAGACAGATGCAGTAGAAAATGCAGAAAACAAGTAATAAAAATATTATCACTGCTGTGGGGAAAGGAGTTCCCCAAAGCACAAGAGGAGGTACATCCCTGTGCTGCCCTGCTCAAAGAGATTTAAAATTCCCCAGGACTGAGTTTTCCATGTCCCATTCCCCAGGTGTCTCAAACAGCTGATGAGTTTTTGGGCTGGAATTCTCCCTGTCCCACTGACAGGGTGAGGACACCCTCCCCAGAGGGTGGGGGCTCAGCCCAGTGTGTCCCCACTGACCCCAACCATCACACAGGGTCTGACCTTCAACCCCTCGAGCCACAGAAGCCTCTGGATCTGCAGATTTCCAGATTTATCCCACGGATAAACAGCAGGATAAAGAACTGAGCAGCCAAGGAACGTGCTAAGGGCACAGAAACAGGAGTCAGCCTGATTTCCACAAGTTACACAAGTCCATCAACCTCCAGTGGCCAGAGGAGCAGAGCTGCTCATTTCCCCCCTGCTTTATTCTCCAGACCAATTTTCCTCAATGCTAAAGCAGAAAAAATGAACGGCAGATTGTCCAGTTCATGACTGGATGGCTGGCAACAGAAATCCTATTTCCAAACTGACCCCTGCTTTCCTGCATGGCATTCATTAATTCCACGGGCTCACATTTCTAGGAAGATGTCAGTCACGTATGTGATTTTTCTATCAGCTATTAATGCCAGATCACAAGGTGAGAAAGCAGGGGTTTTAATCTCAGGACCCTCAGGAGATGGAGCTGCATACATTTGGTGTGAGCCATGTGTCTGGAAATGTCAAGGACAAATATTTTTAAAGTAAGGAGTGAGTGTTCATACCCATGTGCAATCTGAAGGGCTGCAGAAGTGATCCAAAGCAGCCCTTTTCTCCTTGCTGGAGCCAGCACACAGCTGCTGCTGCCCAGGAATGGAGTTCAGATCACCCAACAGGCACCTCTGCATTTAGGAATTTGCATGGCTTGAGTGACATTTTCAGGCTCTCCTAAAGGCTTTGCCCACGGCAGTGTTTGCTGTTCTACTTCATAGAGAAAATAAAAGTTTTACTTTAGGAACAGTAAAAGTTCTCTGTCTCTGGAAATTGTTTGTTCCTTCATTCTGAATATGAGGTTAGTTCCTCACCTCTGGTTTTTTTTTTCTTCCCCATTAGATTCTTTTCCCTAAATTTTCCCTGATTATGCAAAATCAAGCACTGAATTTATTACAAAGTCCCTAGTTTTAGACCTAATTACAGATCCCACCAAAGAATTGCACAAAATCTCCTTTTTCTTCCCATCCCTTGCACAACTAAATGATAACTTTGAGTTCCAGCATAATCCAGGTGTCAGACAGCAAATAAGTACCCTACTACTGCTGGAACAGAAGTAACCACATTACTGAGAAATACACAGAAACCCCATTAAAATGCCATTTAGGTACATTGATTTCTAACATAACATACAAAGAACTAACACTGTCCTTTACTTTCTCTCCTATGAGTTCCACTAAAAATATCCAACACTGTGAGGTTTCCTCAAAGCTGTGCTGTCAGAGGAGTAGAAAAAGAGACCAATTTTTTTTGTCAATGCTGGACCTGCTGGTTGCCTGTCCAAGAAATGCCCCAGTGGAGGGTGGGAGCAGGGCAGATGTCCATCCCCAGCAGGACTCCTGGCCTCAAATTGCCAAGTCTTGGTGGGAACACGAGTGACCTGGGAGAAACAACAGTTGCATCCAACCACAGGAACCACACCAGCCGAGGAAAACCTTGGCCTGACACCCATTTCACACACCACTGCCCGCTGCTGCAGCCCAGGAATGCCCTTCAGCTACCAAAGACTTGCAAATAGTTACTCATTTGCCCTTCATGTGCTGTCGCTAATTTTCTTTCTATGGGCCCTACTTGCTTCTAATTGTTCAAGTTCAAGCCCAAAAGAGGGTGAAGATCATCAGCCTTCCTGCCCATGTGAAGCAGGTGTTCCCAGGTGAGTGCTGGGAGTGTTCCCAGGTGAGTGTTGGGAGTGTTCCCAGGTAAAGGGTGAGAAAAAAGAGAAAGCTCTGAGGGAATAGGAATTGTTTGCACCTTTGCAGATCCTTTCCTAGAGAGCTGCTCCAGTGCTTGAAGCACAGACGTGCCCCTGCCCTGAGCTGCTAACTGCCCTAGAACATATTACCCTACTTAGTGCATCCAGCTCCGAACGTCCTGTGTCTGGAAGCGACAAGGGAGAAGGCTCCTTTATCAAGGCAATCTCCAACCCCATTATGTTCCTCTACAACAGTTTCCGTAAACATTCAGCAATTTTCAGTGTCTGAGTTGCGCAGCTGAAGAGGTGCATAAACAGGCTCCAGTGAAATGTGAAGATGACTGATAATGTACTAACACTGAGACCCCTTGCTGGGATTATTACCCCCTGAGTGCTCCTTACAGAATGTGCCTCTTATCTCACACTGACAACGCTAATAGAATATGCATAGCCCTATTAGCATACAAGATAATAGCACCCTGGAGGGGACAGAGCCATAAAACTTTAAGTAGAAATCAAAACAGAAGGAGGAAGAAAAAGGGAACATTGTCACAAGCCAAAAAGGGAAAAAAAAAAAAAAAAAAAAAGGAGCCTGAGGGCAAATTTTGCTGCAGAAAACACACATAGTCATAATTCTTGTGCTAGTCACCATGCAAATGGTAATAGTCTTTAGTCCCATGAATACTATCAGTGCCGTGTTTGCTGTGAAACATTAATTGAGATAATGTGCCCCTTTCGGATGCAGCGGGGAGTCGTACGTCAAATTGTACCACAACAAAATTACGGCAACATCTGCAAGAGACACACAACAGCCATTGGGGTACCTTGCCTTGGATGAGTCCAAGCGGGTCTCCGGCTCTGCAGACGGAGGATGCAGGAGCCGGGAGGGGAGGGAGCAGCTGGCACCGCACGTGGGTACCTGTGGCTCGCCCCTCCTCAGCTGCCGCCCGGGGAAAACGCTCTCCAGGTTAGAACGTGTTATCTCCTGACCCTACTTCAGTCGCGGGATTAAACCTCCGGCAGCTCTTTGAACGCCAAAGCCCCTCTTTAGTCACGTCTGCCCGCTGCATTCACATTTGTTCCCTGTAACCCTCCATTGTAGCGCAGCTTTCAGAGCTCACCCGCAGCTGGCAGCCGGCCACGCATTCATATGCTTTCCATCTTCCAGCAATAGCCAAAGTAAATCTTTCAGTGCTTGGCACAAGAGTGTGAATTCAATAAAAAAGGCTTCAAACAAGTTTAAGATGGCTTGTCTCTAAACAAACGAAGAACAGTGAGCTTTTTGAATGCTCATTGTGGTTTAGTTCCTGCCTACAGCTAAATCCAGATAACCCCCAGCAGCACTGACAACCCCGTCTGGTAAAACAGTCACCTGTCAAGCGGGGATGAAAATACCTTCACATCCAGGCTCAGAGGGGCTGCGGGGAGGTGACCTGCTGCTTACCAGGAGCTTCAACGGGGCAATCAAAGGTCCTCGTTGTCTTCTTTGTGAGACCTGAAACTCCCCAAGGCCGGTGCTGAATGCGCAGGACCCCGGGGGAACCCGAGCCCTGGGAGCGCTCCCTTTACAGAGGTGGTGTCAGGAGGTAACAAGCTCGGGATCCCTGGGGTGCATTTTGAGGCATCGTGCAAAGTTTTCTGGGATTCCTCCTGGCATTCACTGGGGTTTCTATAGAGCCCAACTCTTTGTGCGGTGGCTTTGTGTTGCAAAGTTTTGCAGCTTGTGTGAGTCTGCCTCGCTTCATTTTGGTTGATGGTACTTTATGCTGGAGGTTTCAGCAATTAGGACACAGTTGGAAAAGGCTGTGGTAAAGAAAAGACAGCCATTTTGGGAAAGGAAAGGAGGGGGAAATTAGAGGAACGGTTCCTGAATGTGCCTCCCCATGTGTCCGTGCTTGGATGTGTCAGAGCAGGCATTCATCCTCTGCACCTGTGTTATCACAGGAAAAGCTGCTCCTATCAAAAACACGGAGATTTTAGAGATTGCTGAAGTATTTCTTTAAATGTTCTTCTGTGGTTGATACAAACTCTGGAATAATTTCTCCTTTTTTTCCTGGAGAGATAACAACACACCTGTGTGCAGTGTAGGAACTAAAGTTACATCGTGTGGGTCAGAGATGTACAATCCTCACAGGTCACCTTCCTTCTTCACACTGACTCTCTGACCAGTCTCATCATCAGGAATTAAACAAGGAAATGCTACTTCCATAAAAAGATATCCCAGCATTGGTTAATGGGATGCCTGGGGACCTACACCTGAAGAAACAACTTCACTGGGACCAAACAGGGTCTGAGGGGGGTTCCCTGCCCATGGCAGGAGGCTGGGACTGGATGATCTTTTAGGGCCCTTCTAACCTAAAAAATTCTGGGATTCTATGATTCTGTGTTTCCAGGACTTGGAGTGATGATTCTCACTGAACGTTGGTCAGTGCTTGGCATGTGTGGGGGGAGTATTTTCTCCACTATGCACTCCACAGTTACCTGGGTTAAATGGCTTTCTGTGTGCAAAGAAAAAAAAAATTAAAGATACTAGAAGTTTGAAAAAAAAAAAAAGCTTTAGAAATATTAAACCATGAGAACAGAGAAAGGTTTGTGCAACTCAGGTGAAGGTGAGTTACCTCCTCACAGGTCTGTACCTGGGATCTGCCCTCCTGTCTGCACATTTGTGCTCTGTCCCCTCTCGTGTCTCTCTCAGTGAGGTCCAGCCCCCGGGTTTGGTCTCGCTGTGCTCCCTGAATCACCTCAGGTCAGGGGGGCACCTCCACACACGCTTCCTTCCAAAGTTCAGCCCACAAATGCCAGGCTTTCCTTGTGGACCTTCCCTGGCTGAGACAGCAGACAAGGGGAGACAAGTAACAAATTGTTAGTTGTGTTTTCCTTCCTGTGCATCCCGAGGAGTTTGGTGCTCCAACACACACTGTGTGTGTGTGTGTGCACTTCAGAAAGGCAAACAGGGAGAGACAGGATTGTCAGCCAGCTCCCTTCATGCCATTAATTATTCCAGAATAAGAAAGTATCTATTTTCCCTACAGTAAGGCTTAACTTCCCTTCAGCAGACATTATCTCCCAGGCTCCCTGGCAGCCCGGGATGCAGTAATACGGTGCAGTCTGGATGTTGTTATGTATTTATTAAGTTGTATCAGGGCCCATTTAGCAGCAGCTCTGCAGTTTATCACGTAAATATCGAATGCCAAATACAAAAGAGAAGAAAATAGCAACATAAAAAATTTATCTTTGGGGGGGGGAGGAGAGGGAGAAAGGGAGAGGGAATGGTGCTGATAATGTGATTGTGCCTTCAGCAATAGTGGTTAATATCCTTCTGCAGGGGCGCGGTGTAAAAATATTCCAGAGCTGGGGGAGGAGGAGGAGGAGAGGGGAGCCGAGCTGGTGTTTGTTTGTTTTAAAGTGTATTCTGGTTGCAGGCTGGGTCAGCGGGTGGCCAGACTGAGAAAATGAGTCCCCCGGGCTGTAATAATTGTAACTGTCAGGGAAAAAAAGTCAAGGTCTTAGATAGCAGTGGTCTGCTCTGACTTCTGACCATGGAGAAATATATATGAAAACTATTGCCTGGGGCACTCGGGGAAGAAACCAAGAGGTTTTAACTCGTGGTGGCTTGTGCTTATGAATTGGAAAACTCGTTTTGCACCTTGGTGGTTTGTATCTCTATGATTATTTTCATTTGCAGTATAAATGAAGCTCGAGGTGCTCCTTTCTCTTATGCCCGAATTTGTGATGCAGTGAACACCCACTGCCAGGCTGGCTTTATCACAGCACGAGGTTTATCACTGATCTTTTAGCAGTGGTTATTCACAAGGAAAGGCAAAATCTCGTTATCTCTTGCAGTGCACTCACCATTTATCCGAGGGGTCCAGAGCTGCCTGCAATGGATTAATACAGAATTACACACAGGAAACTTCACTGGCTGCAACAAAAATGTTCCAGGTATAAAAGCAGTGCAAGAGAGATGTTGAAGAATTTAAAAGATTAAACCTTGCAAAGTGGAGGGGGAGGAGGGAAGAGCCCACAAACCTTGTTCCTTCTTATTATTTTTTTATTATACAGCCAAGGACTAGTGGCTGACTGGTTGATGTTTGTGAATCATCAATTTGCCTCTTTATTTAGGGCAGATTGGAAGCTCTACTGACAATTTGCTAAAAACCTGAGCCCAAAGAGTAACACTTGGCTGTCTGCTGCACAATATCAGGGGCTGTTCCCTACTTAGCTGGGAGGGAGGGAAGAATTCAGCCCAGACACTTCTCTTCTCCTGGCAGGGTCATCTGAGCACAAAAGCAGCTGCAAAGCAATCCTGTGACACAGCCCTGCAAGGTTTGGAGACCTTGGACTTGTTTGTATTTGCAGGGGGTGAAAACAAAATCATCTGAGCAGTGACAAAATTCACTTGTGTCTGGTCACCTGTTCCCCAAGTGTGTCCCTTTGTCTTTGGCTGAAGAAAACACTTTGGTGGCCAGAAGCTTCCTCATCAAACCCCATGTCCTTCTGCAAAATGTTCTGGCTTCAATTAAACGTTATTTTTATCATTGTAAAATTCTTTCTTCAAACATCCCAGCTGCTCTGAGAGCTTTCTAATATTAATTAATTAGTAAATGTAATTCTTTTGAAAAAAATTAATAAGGGGAATTGGAAATAATACTTATATACCTGGTGAGACCCAAATAAACTACACAAACATCAAGCAGCAATTAATCCCAGTTTGAGGGTGACAACAGCAGGTAAGGTTTTGCTGGTAAACAAGGATAATTGTTGCTGCAATGTGATTTACTTGCTGAAAGTCACTGCAACAGTGAACTGGATAACTTCTATGGGCCCCAGCTGTACTTTACTCACCTTCCTTATGGTCTGCCTGGGTCTTGTGAAGACAGTAGAGCACATGCAATGGAGAAAGAGAGGGCAGTAACAGCAGTAGTGAGGGACAAGTGCTGTGGAGCAAAGAGGCACATGTGAGAAAAAACACCACTGGTCCTTGTGTTCCATCCTTACACAGAGAACTCCCCTGCTTTGTCTCCCAGTAGTCCCAAATTGCAGTAATTCACATTTCAGTGCTCCTTGCTCTTTGTAGAGGGGCAGCAGAAACAAGAGACAGAACTTGTGACACTGCTTTGGGACCCTCTGTGAGGCTGCTCTGCCTCTGGAGCCAGGCAGTGCTGAGAAGAGCAGAGACTCAAAACCCAAAGAGAAACACCAGCTCCTCTGGGCTGAGGAGAACAGCAGAGCCCAGGCACTTCCCCTCTCACCCTGCACTGAACCTGGCCAGTTCTGCTGGGAAAAGGACGTGGCATCCAGTCTCATTCCAGAGATTGCAGGCACAGAAAACCTGCCCTTTCTATTTGTTAGTTGTTCCAGCAGCTGAGGATGTCCAGTGAGAACAATCTGAATTTGAACAATTTGAATTTGCCTTCTCACCCATGATGTTTCTGTTCTGCTCATGTCAGGACTTCTGCAGGGCTTTGTCTTCTCCACTTGTGAGGGTACTGACCCATGGTATCAGTATTGCCCCCAGATCATTGTTTTAGCATTAAATACTGGTTCACACGGGCCCATCCCAAAGTCCTGGAATGAGGAATGTGGTCACTGGGCAAGCAAACCTAAATCTTCCTGCTCTGACAACAGGGTAGGAAGCCAGGGTGGAGATCTCAGCTCTAAGGGACTTCCATGATTTTGAATCTCTCTGAGCCTTCATTTACCAGCGAGCTCAGCCTGGAGCCAGGCCCAGGAACCCACAGGGCTCCTCTCCTCTCCTCCCAGCTTTTCAGAAATGCCACCTGGCTGCAGGAAGGAGGCAGAGGTGCAGCTGTCCCTGCCCAGCACAGGGGTCACAGCAGTTACCTGGGGCTCACTAATGCAGCCTCTGCAGCAAACAGCCCTGCCCCAAATTTGCTGTTTTAAGGTGAAGGTGGAACAGGCAAAGATCTCAATGTCACTCCAGAGCTGGGAGGGAGGGCTGCGAGGAGGAGGAAGGCAGAAACCTTCACAACTAATGTCAATTTTCTGCATCAAATATTTTGATAATTAAACAAAGCTGATCAAGAGAGGAAAACAGCAGGTCTCCAGAGCTCCGGAAGCAGAGGCCCATTAAATAGAAGAGTCAGAAAGTGCCAGAGGCGGCAGCCTCAGATTAATGGCACTCCAGTAATAGATTTTCCCAGGCACAGTCACACAGGAGACAACTACTGTGCAGCCAGAGCAGCGATGAGGCCGTTAAAGCAACAGTAACATTAAATCACCTGGTTCCAGGGGGCGAGGGGATGGATGTGGGAGAGCATCGGCTGCGGCGCCGCCGAGGGCACAGAGCTGGGGCTGCTCCCGGGCACGGGGGCTGCAGCCCGGCACTCACCCACGGCAGGGCAGGCTGGCAGCTCGGAGGGAGGGGGAATGCAAAAACAGATGAGCAGCAGTTCCAGAAGGAGCACAGATATCCCTCCCTGAAATGGAGAAATGGGCATTAAACATCTCAGAGTTCGGGTTTGCCGGGACCAACCGCAATCATCGAGTACAGATTTTGTCCCTAGTGTTTGTCCCCTGACTTTCAGGGTGTTCAAACACCATTTTGCATTTGTTCAGATGCAGCTAAAGTCGAGGAAGGGAATGGGAGGGATGGCAGCAGGGTGGGAAAGCAGCCCTGTGATCTTATTCAAGCCAGTTTTATCTCAGCAGTGCTTGAACTGATCTTCCTTGAAATGTCCATCCTGTCTACAGCATTTCTATCCATTCTATAATACAATAATAACAGAAACAAGGGTTTCTTCCAAGCCAGGCTGGCATGGATTAGAGTCCACCACGAGAGTACCTCGCTCCCAGCTGGGATGGATGGAAACCAGATGAAGTGGCTGAAAATCGGAAACAACTTTGAGACGTACTTGAATCCTGATACCATCACATCACAGGGATGGGTTAAATTTATGATCTTATCTAGGATTTTTGTTTGTAATCAATCCCAGACCTACTGGCTATCACTCACTATAAGCTTATGATTTCCTGGTGCTAACAAGGAAAAGTTGGGACATCAAACCATGAGGGAGTGAAGCCAAGCTATGATACAGCAGATAGGATCAGAACTGGAATGCAGCAACAACAAAAAAGCCCCAGAAAACAAAACCCACACTACAAAAGTGCCAGCCTCCTGCAGCCTCTGCATTTCAGCCTTTGTCTCTTTTGGCCTGTGCTCCACACAGAAAGTGTGGTGTGTGTGCAGAAACCTCGGGTTCCAGGCAGTAAAGTCTGGGGATAAATGCTATCTATGAGATGCAGCAGATCTCCCTCACAAGTGACTTCCAGGTGCAAATCAGCATCCTGGAGTTTGGGAGGCACTGGGGACAGCCCTGCTCTGCATCCTGAACAGCCCTTCACCCAGTGAAGGAGCTCCCAAATCCACACTGAGTTGCTTTCTTCCCAACTTTGCATGGATTAGCTGAGACTAAGAGTGTGACAAATCTGTTAATGTTCCAACAGGCCAGCCCTAATTTCGTACATACCCTTCAGTCATTTTCCAGATGGAAACAGAAACTTCTTTTTTTTTCCCCCACAAACAGGCTGTTAATATTTTCAATATAGGCATGAAAAGGTTGTTCAAAGTGAATAAGTTTCAACGGGAGGCATTCAGAGTGTTTCAAAAATCAAAATTCCTGAGCAACACCTATGGGTTTTGTAGGAAAACAAGGTACCTGTGCTGTAAGTGGAATAGATAAGCATAGAGGAGAGGTTTAGCAGCTTGCCCAGGATCACTGCAGCTGGAATTCAACCTCTGAATCCCAAGCTCCAAACCCAATCCAAAGGGTCTTTCTCATAACTAGTAAAGCATATTCAGACCTGCATTTGGTTCAGGAGCTCATAGTCAGCCCTATCCAAGCTGCAGGATAATTAATCCCCCAAAGCAAACAGAATTGGACCAGGGAAATAGGCAGGGCCAGGGGCTTTATTGGGGATAACTCCTGTAAATCAGGAGGGACTCAGCTGAAGTCACTGCTGTTGGTCTCCTCTGGAAGGAATGGATCAGAACCCGGTCCCAGCATTTCACACAGTTCTGAGAATCAACATCTGTAACTGTATCACTAGCCTGGAATTTCCCCTAATTGGCACCAAATGTTCACCAGCTCATTACCTGGGCAAGACCAACAACAGGGGAGAGATGGCAGAGGCTGAATGGAAAGCACAAGGAGAAACATGAAGAGCAAACGAGTTCCACACACAGATAGGAACTGGGCTGTAACAGCCATTAAATAATAGCCATAAACTTTTCTTCAAGTACACGAATTACAGTATTATTTCTTCCCAACTGATGCCCACAGTAAAGGTGTGTGATGTTTTTCACTCTTGGTGATGTAAAAACGGCTCCTAAAATTAGCACATAGCAGCATTTGTGTTGTGTGAATATCCTGCAAATTTGTGCTGGTGTGTGTTGGTGACACAGATTTATGTGCCCTTAGAATCTCTTGAACCTACTTGACTGCAGTGGCTTAAAGACCTGCTGGAGGAATATTGTGTAACCCCTGAGCTTGGGGACTCCCAGTACAGGGACACACTTTGGGACTGATGCCCCTTGTGCCACCTAAAAAGAGATATAAGTTGGGGTCTCTGAAGGGAGAAAGACACCCATCACATGCTGAAATCACAGTGTCAAGAAACCAAGTTCCTTGTTAATCTTTCAGAGAAGAAAGTGCTTGAGGATTCTGAGGTTTATTCAAGCAAACAAACTTCATAAATCCTGTTAAAGTGTTACTAAGAGTTTTGCTGCTCTACTTGAGATTTGTACCCTCAAGTTCTAATGCAGACTGAGGGAAGGAAGTGCCATTAACTAATGCAGAAAATAAATCCTGCTTTATTCCCAACAAATGCAGCTTCTTGACACTCCCAGCAACAACAAACCATCAGTTTGAATGATGCCACAACAACAGGGCCAACACAGAGACATTGGATTTGATGATTCTCAAGAATCCAGCTTGGGATATTCAGGATATTCCACATCACCTTCTACTCACAAAATGCTTTGGATTGGGCTCATTATTAAAAGCAGCAATTAAATGGTAATAACTGCCTGTACACATCCTCCTTTTGGAATTAACCCAGGGGCTTTGGAAAAGCACATCCTGAGATTAATTACACGTGTCATTAATGTGCAACTGGCACAGGCTGCCCAGAGAAGCTGTGGCTGCCCCAGCCCTGGGAGTGTCCCAGGCCAGGCTGGACAGGGCTTGGAGCAACCTGGGCTGGTGGAAGGTGTCCCTGCCCATGGCAGGGGGTGGCACTGGATGGGCTTTAAGGTCCCTTCCACCTCAAACCAGTCTGTGATCCTGTGATCCAGACATTAGTGCCTCTATCCCTTTTGGGAATTTGACCCCAGATGGGTTCATGCCACCTTTGTGCCATGGCCACTGCTCAGCTTTGTCCACAGGGTCTGGATGTGCCCCACAGCTCCTCTGGGCAACCTGTGCCAGGTCCTCACCACACTCACAGGGAAGAATTTCTTCCTTATACCCAAATGTCCCCTCTTTCAGTTTGGACCTGTCACTCCAGTTCCTGATGAGCAACCCCTCTCTGGCTTCCTTCAGATCCTGGCAGGTGCTGGGATTTCTCCACACAACCTTCCCTTCCCCACAAAACAAAAAAAGCCGTTCAGGCACAGGGTGTCACCTGGATTACATCTTTCCCCAGTTTCAGCAGCGTGTCAGGAACTCATTTCTTGAGGAAATTCTTAGTCCACAACACACCCTGAGCCTGGAAAGCTGCTGTGCTGAAGGGTGGAGGTTCTCACCCCCTTGGGGAGCAGGGCACAGCCTGGGCACAGCTGACCCCCTCCCTCCCCTCCTCTGTGCCCTGGCAGGAATTTGAGCTGCCACACAAAACCACAGGCTGTCCCTTCCCCTCTCCTGCCTCTCTGAGCCTCTGTTTCCACACGGGTGGGAGGGACCTGCCACCCCCTCCCAGGGCAGCAGCTCCCACACCTGAGTGACCCCATGGAGTCACCTCCCTGCTCTCAGGAAGGGAGCTGGTGGAGCTCCAGCTGTTGTGCTTATCCCTCAGGATCTGATGGCTGGAGCTGTGCCAGGGCAGGGGCAGGTTGGATCTCAGGGAAAGGTTCTTCCCCCACAGGGTGGTTGGCACTGCCCAGGCTCCTCAGGGCAGTGGGCACAGCCCCAAGGCTGCCAGAGCTCCAGGAGGGTTTGGACAATGCTCTGAGGGACAGGGTGGGATTGTTGGGGTGTCTGTGCAGGGCCAGGGGTGGGACTGGATGATCCCTGGGGGTCCCTTCCAGCTCAGGCTATTCCATGATCCCATATGCCCAGGCAGGAGCTGCGCCCGTGGAGAATCACTCCTGGAAGGGAGGGAAATCCTCCAAGTGCATTTTGCCTTTGGAGATGGGCAGCTCTGCTTCGAGGGGAAAACTACTGTGTGAATTGGCCCTAAAATTTAATTTTCTCTTTAAAAACAAATCCCTGCCTTAGCATTTGCAGTGGTGATTTACAACATGGAGTGACATTTCCAAAAAAAAGATAATGTGGGTAATGAATTATTTTCTGATCCAAAGGAACAATTGGACATACCTACTTTTGGTGGATTTAATCCCTGCTGAGGTGTTGGCTGGCAGGCATGAAATAGCCCTTTGCAGGGCACTGTGGTGCATTTGTGCCGGGTACAGTTACAGGAGGCAGCTCTGGGACACATCCACGAGGCCCAGTGTGGTGCTGTGTAACACAGCCACAGTAATACGAGCTTTTAAATGCAACACGATGGCAAAAATCCATCTCAGATCCCATCTTCGCTTTGGTTCAGATGCCAACTGTCATAATTCACAGGGAGCCAAGTCCTTCTGCCCTGGCCACCAAAGCCAGTGGGATGTTCCCTCATCAGGGAGGAAGCATCGCTCAAACAGGGGGGGCAACAACTGAAGCAGCTGCATTTTTGAACACATCCTTTAAACTGGGACCCAAAGGGCTGGAGGTGCAGTGCAGTTCACCCAGGGTTCCACACTGCCCCACTCAAAGGGCACAGCATTCCTGACATCCACTTTCCTGGCCAGCAGTTTGCTGCTCTCGCCGTGTTTTGCCTGCCCAGAGGAGGCAGTTGGGATGCTCTGACCCTCCCCGATCCAGTGCTGCTCAACAAGCCCATCAGGGAGGATTTTATCCCCCCCTGACAACGAGCAGCTCACGATAACACATTTCTGCACTTTTCCATCAGCAGTGCCCCGGGTTGGGTGGGAATGGTCAGAGCCAGCCCGGGCTGGGCTGGGGGAGCTGAGCTGCTCCCTTCTCCTGTCTCCCTGCGTTTGTTGTTCCTCCGGTGAGGGATGTGAGCTCTGCACTCCTGCACCACCCTGCCAGGGTCGGACAGTAGACAGAAAAGTGTCCGTTTCAATTTTGATTCTGATCCTGGGATATTTCTAACTCTCTCCATATCCTTGATAGATAATGGTTTAATAAGCGATCTGTTTTTTATTTAAGGGGTCGGTAGTAAAACCCAGATCACGTTTCTCACTTGGTGGGTTAAAAAACCGCTTACGCTCATTTCTGCAATGTAAAACGACACTATATCAAATCAAACATTTCCAGATGTGGCCAGCTTGGGGATGGGAGGGCGAGGGGAGCGAGCGCTCCCGGCCGGGCTTTCCCAGCTCTGTTTAACAGGATTGGAACCCCACCTGCTGGCAAAGTGTTATAGTGATGGCGAGACAAGAACCCGGACAGTTTTGCTTGACTAAAATCTGCGTGCCCGCAGCGATGTCCTAAATATTTAGTCTGATTTCCATGCAGGCTGAGCATCACCGAAGTTAATACGGGCGCCTCAGTGCTTGAAACTTATAAAAATCATATGGTTAAGGGTGCCCTAAATGTCAGTCGCACTGACAGACACGAGGAAAAGCACAAATGTCACTTAAGAGCTGATTTGTGTTTCCAGCACTTACGGGAGTTCAGAAAAATTCAGCTTTAGTCAAGTAATCTGGGTCTTAATTTGGATAATCTAGGTCAAATCAGCCTTACACAGATCTAGTTTAGTTAATGATCCCAAAAGTCTGAAGTTTTATGTTCTGGTAAGGCAGAAGGATGAAATCAGTGATATCCTTCTCTGTTATCCCTCTTATGGCAGATCAAAAATTAAGACAAAAATTAGACAGGATGGAAAGATCTCATTCTGAATGCCCATGCCTGAATTAGACAACTTTGAAAGGAAAGCTTTATATATTTCACTCAGAATTCACTAAACACCAGCCCATCACTTCCTGAATTACAGCTTTCCATAAAAACAAAAATGAAGAAATCCATCTTGGAGACCATTTGTGCCATCTTAGGTCTTGCTGAAATAGCCCAATTAGCAGTATAAAAATTTGCATTTTTAACACATTTCAAAGCCAGGTAAGTTTAAAAAAACACAAGAAATTCACAGAAAGCAATTTTCTAGCACTAGAGATCAATGTTTCAGCATTCCCAAATGAGATACTTTCCACTTGCAGCCAGAACAGAGCCCATTCCAAAGCCAGAAAACCTGCACCTCATGTTGCTCCATCACTGCTGGTTTATGAGCACCAGCCCTGAATGTCCCAGGTCTGATTTCAGCACAGAACAAAGTGTTGCAACGTGTTCTCTCAGGAGATCATGAGCACAGGCCGAGGAGAGAGCAAGAAGAGGGTGATACAGAAAAAAAAAAAAATCACCCATTTCCAAAGGGACTCACAGAAAAAACCACTCTGGCTCAGCAGCCACTGGGCACCATCAGACTATTCCACTTTTTTGGGGGGTGCAGCACAATAAAAAGGTTCTAAGAGCTATCCTTGGAATGGGCTTAAGTCTCTGAAGAAGGAGTTCCTGTAATGTTTGCCCCTAAATCCCCATTGCAAACACCAGAAGGTGTCCAGCTCTGGACAGGCCACGAAGTGGGAGCAGCTCCCTGAGGGTTTGTTCTGTTACTCTTTCCCCTCATGGTAAAGGGAATCCAGGTCAAAAACTGCCCCTGGAACAACCCAAAACAAAAAAACCCTAATGAAGAAGAGAGATTGGGCTGTTTGTGGCATCCTGGCATGAGCACCAGGCATGGGCAAATGTGAAGAAAAGGACAAAGCACTGAGATAGAAGAGAAGCTTCCAAAATGCCACTCAGAAAGTCCTGGAAGGATTTTCCTGGATGAACTAATGACAGAGGGACAAGTTAAAGCACCAGGTGAGTTGTTTGGATAAGGCTGAGGTAGAGACACACTCCCCCTCCATGGGCAAGGAAACAAGGCAAGCAGGCTCAGAGGGAAGGTGTCAGCTCTGGAGAGTTTCTGCTGTATGGGGAGGAAATAACTCTTTTAAAAATTGCATTTCCAGC